>NC_135235.1:490845242-492215742 GCF_051348905.1 Ranitomeya variabilis
TAATGTAATTCAGACACTGCTCTCTGCTGCTCGCTAAGCCTTGGCAACATATGAAAGGTCAAATTCCAGCATGTGGACAGGTCACTCAGTGGCAAGGCAAATTAAAGCACTGCTGCAGCGCTGGCAGACTGGCAAACAGGAACTGTCATGTGAGGAGACTGAAACCGTGATGGAAGTTTGGCCCGCTATTCTTGGTGTGAGTAAGGCTAGTTTCACATTTGCGGTTAAGTCCGCAGCAAATGTCTGATAACGCAGCGTTTTTTATCCGCATCAGCTTACACATGATGGTAAAAAAATGCAGTGTTTGCATGCGTTTTTAAATGTGTTTGCGCTTTTTATGCGCATGCGTTTGATATTTCCAGGAGGGTGTGTCTTTAATGGGCATGTCTAAATCATTTCCTAGACATGCGCAGTCCGAAGTACGCAAGCGCATCAAACGCATGCGTACGCAAAGACATGTGTGTGCATGCGTTCCCTTAGACAGTAATGCTTTTTTTTTCCGCATTCCTTGCATTAACAACCGCATACATTTCTAGGCGGCAAATCGATGTCTCTAAAATTACTACATGTAGCGTTTACCGCGCCAAGCCACAGATGATGAAACGACGCATGCATCGTCAAACGCAGCAAAACGCAACCAATTAAAGCAAGGCAAATTAAAGCACTGCTGCAGCGCAGGCAGACTGGCAAAAGCTGGCGATGACTTTCGGAAATGGGCACTGACACCTTGGCAAGTAGGTCGGGCAAGTCAGGGTATGCTTTTAAAAATGGCTGTGCAACCAAGCTCAGCACATGGGCCATGTATGGAATGTGTACCAGCTAGACAAGATTTAAAGCTGCCACCAAGTTGTGCCCATTGTTACACACAACCAGACCTGGTTGGAGGTTGAGTGGGGAGAGCCACTAATCTGTCTCGTCTTTTGTCCCTTTGCTCTGCTGCAAAGTGAACTTTATCACCTAAACAGATGAGCTTCAGCAGAGCTAGCTGCCACTTCACCGAGACCTCCCAGCTGGGGAGTAATGGGGAGGCTAGTTCAGCTGAGGATGAGAAGGAGTAGGAGAAACAGGAACTGTCATGTGAGGAGACTGAAACCGTGATGGAAGTTTGGCCCACTATACTTGGTGTGGCTAAGGCTAGTTTCACATTTGCGGTTAAGTCTGCAGCAAATGTCTGATAACGCAGCGTTTTTTATCCGCATCAGCTTACACATGATGGTAAAAAAAACGCAGTGTTTGCATGCGTTTTTACATGTGTTTGCGCTTTTTATGTGCATGCGTTTGATATTTCCAGGAGGGTGTGTCTTTAATGGGCATGTCTAAATCAGTTCCTAGATATGCACAGTCCGAAGTACGCAAGCGCATCAAACGCATGCGTACGCAAAGACATGTGTACACATGCGTTCCCATAGACAGTAATGCTTTGATTTGCCGCATTCCTTGCGTTAACAACCGCATACATTTCTAGGCGGCAAATTGATGCCTCTAAAATTACTACATGTAGCGTTTACCGCGCCAAGCCACAGACGATGAAATGACGCATGCGTCGTCAAATGCGGCAAAACGCAACCAATCGCAGACACCTGCGTCCCTAATGTTTAAGATAGGAATATACGACGCATGATGAAAATTGCGGCACAAACACTGCGGCCACAACCGCAAATGTGAAACCAGCTTAAGATGTGTGATGTCCCAGCCTCTGACTCTTTCCCAAACTCCACATGGTTTACCCAGTGTGCCGGCAAGAAAATGTAGAATCCCTGTCCACAAGAACTTGTCCACATGTCTGTGGTTAGGTGGACCTTCCCTGTGACTGCATTGACCAGAGCACGGCTGATTGTATGTAACACATGCTTCTGTAATGCGGGGATTGGACACCGGTAAAAATAGTGGCAGCTTGGAATCAAGAACCATGGGGTTGCCATTGTCAAGAGGTCGTGGAAAGACATTGATCCCAGAAGCCAAAACAGCAACATTTTTATGGCTGGCAATCTGGAAATGTGGGTGTTTAACGTTTGGGCCTGTGGGAGGGTGGGTGGATATTTCTGCTTCTGTGAAACATCTGGGGCAGGTATAACTGAATGCTGTGCTGGGACAATAAACTGGATGTGGTTGCTGACTGTTGTGTCTATGAAACCAAAGGTTGTGGACAGGAGACATCAGCACTTGCTTCTAAGACAGCAGGTTGGGAAGGCCTTAACACAGGTGAAGGGGCATTGGTTTCACGCTCAGATACAGATTTTGTACCCAGACGTTACACTTATCGACTGCTGTGCTTGGCTGCCATGTGCTTCTGCATGCTGGTGGTGCTCAGGTGGGCAGTGTTCTTGTATGGCAGATGCTGCAAATCACAGTTGTTTTGTCTAAAGGACTTTCAGAAAAAACTGCCATACAGGGAAACAACACCCTCTTGGCCTGTTATCTAGCCAAGTGGGTGGGCTCTGTGGAACAGTTGAACGAGTTCTCCCTCTGGTCAAACCACTACCTCTTCTTGCCTGTTTTTGTGCTACGGATTCATCCCTCTCTGCACTGCTGTGCTCACTATGTGTGCCACCATGCCAGGTTGCATCATCGACAATGTCATCTTCCAATTCATCAATCTGATCCTCCTTCTGAGTTGCAATTTTAGGCTGACTTGATGGCAACTGTACGTCACGATTATCCTCCACCTCTTCAGACATGAATTGACCTTCCCAAATGTGGCTTTCTTCTAGCTGTGGGTGCTCTAATGTTTGTGCATCGCTGCACTCCACCTCCTCATTACCTTCTTTAATGGTGCTCTGTGAGAGTCCAGAATAATTACAAAGGAATGTAAACAGTTCATCAGAGTGGCCTGTGTTGGGGTCATATGTCTCCTGCTACTTTGATGGGATTAGGAAGGAGGACCAGGTTGAGGATTGTGAGGCCCAGCCTCTTGGCTACTAAGACTGGACCATGTGGAAGACTTCATGGTGCTGCTTGTCAACACACTGAAGCCTTTGTCTGCCATCTAACCCACATCTTTGCACTTGTCTGGGTTCAACCATGATGTAGTGCGCATACCGAATTTTAACAGGAAGCTAGAATGAGATAAAGTCACCTTCTAATCTGCCACACGGCCTTGGCGGGCACCACCACATCCTTGTCTCCGATCCTTAACGTTCTCCATTCCCATATTGAATGCATTATGAAACAAAAATTTCCTGGCTTTATTTTTCCCAAGTACCCCCACAGAGGTGTTATGTACAAATTTCCTGTATGTAGCAGACTCAGGAAACTTACTGGTAAATAGTGTCTTTTGCGTATCTTAGCAGGCTTTGGGCCAGTCGTAAAACTGCTATATAAATATACACTATGTATTTAACCAATAGCAAAGTAATTGTTTTTTTATATCATCTTTATGACACAGGCCAACAGCAGACTCAGGAAAATTACTGGTAAATGGTGACGTTCGCGTATCTCAGCAGGCTTTGCGTCAGTCGCACAACTGCAAGATAAATATACTCTATTTATTTAACCAATAGCAGAGTAATTGTTTCTTTATATTTCCTTTATGACACACGCCAATAGCAGACTTAGGAAAATTACTGGTAAATAGTGACGTTTGCGTATCTCAGCAGGCTTTGCGCCAGTCGCACAAATGCTAGATAAATATATGCTATTTCAGCAATAGGCGAGGAATATTATTTAGCTCTAAAAAATGTGTTAAGTATATGTTGGCACTGAGGAATGTTATTTAGCTGTAAAAAATAGAGCAGTTAATATATGCTGCTACTGAGGAATATTATTTAGTTATAGAAAAGCGGTTTAGTAAATGCCGGTACTCAGGAATATTATTTAACTGTAAAAAAGATTTAGTATATGCTTGTACTGAGGAATATTATTTTGCTCTAAAAATACCTGTTTTGTATATTATGGTACTGGATATGCAACCCTGCCTCTCTACTCCCACAATCTGTTCCTACAATATACACAATGCAACCTAGCAGAGATCTAGGCAGAGCTTAAAGATCCCCCTATGACGCTGTAAGGCCAATCACAGTAATACTACAACAAAAATGGTGACAGCATTACTGCTGCAAATAAAGCGCCAAATATGCTGAGTGGGTCACTCGAATATATCTAGGCAAATAGCTAATTACTCGGTGAGTAACAAATAGCCCGAATAGTGTACTATTTGTGTGAGTAACGAATAGTGACAAATGTATTTGCTCATCACTGTTAGTGATGAGTGTATTTGTTCGAAAACTGATCGCCAAACATAAATTCGCCACGAATATGGCACATTCGGATTCGTGATTGGAAAGAAGAGCAAAATTTTATAAAATTGGAAACATTTGGTAAAAAGTGCAGGAAATAATTTGCGTTACCACTAAAGTATTTTCAGCACTTTGGCTATGATAACGGTGGTGTATGATGAGGGTGGGGCATGTGTTTGACAAGGGTAGGGGATGGGAAGTGCTCAGAGGAGCGGCCTGCTTGTAAACATTTTTTCCCTAACTTTACATGTGCACATTGCGGCTAACCAATCAGGGTGCAGTGTTATGTTGGGCTGGTGGTTAGGAGCACTAGAAATGACCAGATGAGCAAACTAGCAATACAGGACGAGCTCTGGGAAGTGGGAGCTCTGCTGACCGCAACCGCTAATCCTATCACAACAACTAGAAATAGCCGTGGAGCATTCCTGACTCTGCCTAAACGCCTCTTCACAGCCTAAGAGCTAACTACTCCTAAAGATAGAAAATACAGCCTACCTTGCCTCAGAGAAATTCCCCAAAGAAATAGGCAGCCCCCACATATATTGACTGTGAGTTAAGATGGAAGTCACAAACACAGGAATGAAATAAGTTTCAGCATAGGAGGCCAGACTGAACTAAACAGACTGAGGATAGAAAAGGTATCTTTGCGGTCAGCATAAAAATCTAACAAAAAACCACGCAGAGTGTGCAAAAGGAACCACCGCACCGACTCACGGCGCGGTGGTGCCACTCTGCATCCCAGAGCTTCCAGCTAACAAGATAAAATATAATAGCAAGCTGGACAAAAACACAATGGTAACAAATAAGCTAGCAGGGACTTAGCTTTTGCTGAAGTAGACAGGTCATCTGAAAGACCCAAGAGAACTGAACCAGTACTAGGACATTGACAGCTGGCATCAAGTAACAATCTGAGTGGAGTTAAATAGAGCAGCCAGCCGAGGACTGAACGAGATCAGCTGGAGAAGGAATTTCAGAACCAGCAGCTCCACTCACAGCCACCAGAGGGAGTACATGAACAGAACTCGCCGAAGTACCATTCATAACCACAGGAGGGAGCTCGAGAACAGAATTCACAACAGTGCAGTAAGCAACCACAATGTACTGACATAATGGCTTGTGTCATTGGCTGCTGAAATCACAAAATCACATGTACCTTTCCATATAAAGAGCAGACATCTTGTTTTAGTGCCATTTTGACACTGTAACAGCGTTGAGAGGCTGCTCCTGATGATGGGGCTATGCGGTTGTTTCTTAGTCAGATAGTTTAGCTAGCTAGTGTCCTGTGTGGCGGAGAAATCGATCAGCCATCAGCTTTCAGAAACCATCTGTATCCTCAAGGTGGAAAGGCCTTTCCCCTCATCAGCTGCTACTAAATTTCACCTACAGAGCATGTTTACCCATTTAAACCATAGAAGCTGATAGCAAATTTCACCCACAGAACATGGTCTATAGTACCCTCAAATTATCTTATTAAAAATTTCACCCACAAAGCATGTTTTCAGATCTCCCCCACAGCTCCAAAATGTCACATCCAGTAGTGAACAAGTAGCCACAGATAGAAGGTTCATAGTTTGATTGTAGATACAGCTGGCTGTCTGCCGTGATGCTTGCTACTGACAGTCCCTGCCCCTTTGCCTTGGGACACCTCTCAATCCACTTGTTTTAGGATGCCGGGGTTCCAAAGTACTTCCCTTGAAAAAATTAGTGTTCAAAGCAGGCCACCAGAATTGAATACTACAGCTAGGGAAAAAGGAATTGTACTCCATTTCTATTTTCTTACTTGTTCCAACTGGGCCATCATTAAGACGGGACCCGGTGGAACACAAGGTGAAGGAACTGGAGGCACTCTCAGCCATCTAGTCTCAAGCCGTTCAGAGGCAGGGATGCAGAGTACACACAGGCAACAGAGAATCAGGGGTGTATTCTGGAGAGGCAGCCTGATAGCATCTGCACATCCAAGTTTGGAAGCAGTCAAGCAAATTAGCCAATTCTTAAACTGAATCAGCAGTTGATGTTGACAATTTAGAGGCTCTGTAATTGGAATGAAAAGTTAAATCATTTAGTGAGCATAAGGCTCAGCCTGTGTGGTAGAGTAAAATTATTTTTTAGGAACACTACTCTTACAGACATGGCTGCACAGTACACAGATGCTTTTGGGCACAGTATCCCCATAGAAGCTAAAAACAAATTTTATCCACAGAGCATGTTTCCAC
Organism: Ranitomeya variabilis; assembly: GCF_051348905.1. Taxonomy (NCBI): domain Eukaryota; kingdom Metazoa; phylum Chordata; class Amphibia; order Anura; family Dendrobatidae; genus Ranitomeya; species Ranitomeya variabilis. The sequence continues at coordinate 490,851,691 of NC_135235.1, forward strand.
ATTTCACCCACAGAAGGTGAGAACAAATTCCACCCACAGAAGCTGATAAGTGATAACAAATTTCACCCATAGAGCATGTTGTCACATTTCCCTTAGAAAGCTGATAAAAAAAATGTCACATGCAGACAATGGGGCACTGGTACACACAGTGACTTAAAGGCACAGTACTCCCATATGTGTTAAAGAATACACACAGTGGCTTTTGGAAAAGTACTTCCACAGATATGGTTTAAAGAATACACACAGCGGCTTTTGGCACAGTTCTATCACAGAAATATCACAGACATGGTTGCGTAAGAGTAGAAAATATGTTTAGAAGCGCATCACTCCCAGGGCGTGGTTAACCAGATATACTCAGACACGAGTACGACCTTGGGGATGCAGAGTACACACAGTGACTTAAAGGAGAGTACTTCCACAGATGTTGGTACAGAGTACAAACCGCAAGTTAAAGGAAAGTACTCCCACAGGTGGGGGTACAGAATTTATACAGTGGCTAAGGGTATGTGTCTACGTTCAGGATTGCATCAGGATTTGACGCAGGTAAAATCTGCACCAAATCTGCACCTGAGTTCACTGGCAGGTCACTTGCATTTTTCATACGTTTTTTGACGCGTTTTTCATGCGTTTATTTGACGCGTTTTTTTCATGCGGATTTGTGTGTGTTTTTGTAAGCTCAATAAAGATATACCAAAAAAAAGGATGATGTCATTTCTTGTCCAACCTCTTCATTTACATACTCCATTGAAGAATAATGTTTAAGCACACAGACAGATAGATGATAGATAACAGATAGATCGATCGATAGATAGATAGATAGATAGATAGATAGATAATAGATAACAGATAGATCTATCGTATCTATCTATCTATCTATCTATCATATCTATCTATCGTATCTATTATCTATCTATCGATATATCGATAGATAGCTAGATAGATATATCGATAGATAGATAATAGATACATAGATGATAGATAGATAATAGATACGATAGATAGATAATACCAAGCCCAATGTTTAGTATATCTATGTATCTATAGATATATCTATCTATAAATATATCTATAGATAGATTATCCATCTATCTATATAATCATCTAAGGAATACTTCCGTCTGTTTGTCTGTCTGTCTGTCTGTAATGGAAATCCCGAGTCGCCGATTGGTAGTCCGGCCGCGAATTGGCCCCTCCCTACTCCCCATCCCGGACCAACTTTTTTACTATTGATGCTGGCTATGCAGCATCAATAGTAAAAAGATATAATGGTAAAAGTAATAAAAAAAATAAAAAATCATGCTATTGTGACCATCAGTCTCCTCAGCAGCTTTCCCGCTCCTACCAATGCTCTCGGCAGCTTCCGTTCCCAGAGATGCATTGTGAAATTACACAGATGACTTAGCGGTCTCTGGCAAAGACAGCTAAATCATCTGGGTAATTTCCCAATGCATCTCTGGGAACGGAAGTTGCCGGCTGCATCGCGAGAAGCGGGACAGCTTCGGTGGACGAAAGAAGGTGAGTATATAACTGCTTTTTATTTTAATTCTTTTTGTGGGCTGTGTTATTTACTACGTGGCTGCTATATACTACGTGGCTGCTATATACTACGTGGCTGCACTATCTACTGCGTTGGCTGTGCTATATAATACGTCGTTGTGTTATATACTACGTGGGCTGTGCTATATACTACATGGCTGTGCTATCTACTGTGTGGGCTGTGCTATATACTACGTGGGCTGTGTTATATACTACATTGCTGTGCTATATACTATGTGGCTGTGCTATATACTACGTGGCTGTCCTATATACTACGTGGCTGTGCTATCTACTGCGTGGGCTGTGTTATATACTACGTGGGCTGTGTTATATACTACATCGCTGTGTTATATACTACGTGGCTGTGCTATATAATACGTGGCTGTCCTATATACTACGTGGCTGTGCTATCTACTGCGTGGGATGTGTTATATTCTATGTGGGCTGTGTTATATACTACATCGCTGTGCTATATACTATGTGGCAGTGCTATATACTACGTGGCTGCTATATACTACATGGCTGCACTATCTACTGTATTGGCTGTGCTATATACTACGTGGCTGTGTTATATACTATGTGGGCTGTGCTATATACTACATCGCTGTGCTATATACTATGTGGCTGTGCTATATACTATGTGGCTCTGCTATATGCTACATCGCTGTGCTATATACTACATGGCTGTGCAATATACTATGTGGCTGTGCTATATACTACGTGGATGTGCTATATACTCCATGGCCGGCCACGAGCAATCAGCGATATTGGTGTGGAATTTAACCCCCACTCACAGCGCGACGTACATACATACATACATATTCTAGACTACCCAATGCGTTAGAATCGAGCCACCATCTAGTGTATATATATATAATCGTCTAAGGGTCTGTTTGTCTGTAATGGAAATCCCACATCGCTGATTGGTCATGGGCGGCTGGCGCGACCAATCATCGACAGGTGCAGTCCGGCCGTGAATTGGCCCGGGATTTAAACCACGCTTCGCTGATTGCTCGCGTCCGGCTGCCCCTGACCAATCAGTGATACTGCAATGGAATTTAAATACCACTTTGTAAATAAACTACATACATATTCTAGAATACCCGATGCATTAGAATCGGACCACCATCTAAGAGATATGTAATAGCAAGGCCGATGTTTATGAATGAACGTTTAATTTTAAAAAAATGGGAAAAAAAATGGCGTGGGCTCCCGCGCAAATTTCTGCGCCAGAGGGGGAAAGCCGATGGCCGGGGGCCAATATTTGTAGCCTGGGAAGGGGGTAATACCCATGGCCCCTCTCTAGGCTATGAATATCAGCCCACAGCTGTCTGCGTAGCCTTTACTGGCTATAAAGATAGGGGGACCCCACCAAAAAAAGGCATGGGGTTCCCCTATATTTTATAGCCAGAAAGGCTTCGCAGACAGCTGCAGGCTGATATTCATAGCCTAGAGAGGGGCCATGGTTATTGCCCCCCCGGCTACAAATACCAGCCCCCAGCCACCCCAGAAATGGCGCATCTGTAAGATGCGCAAATTCCGGAACTTAGCCCCTCTCTTCCCACTTCCGTGTAGCGGTGGGATATGGGGTAATAAGGGGTTAATGTCACCTTGCTATTGTAAGGAGACATTAAGCCGGGTTAATAATGGAGAGTAGAGTTGAGCGACTTTTACTTTTTTTGGATCAAGTCGGGTTTCACGAAACCCGACTTTGTCAAAAGTCAGGTCGGGTGAAATCGGCCGATTATTGCGAAAAGTCGGGGGCCGACTGAAGCACGAAACCCAATGCAAGTCAATGGGGAATCAAAGTCGGCAGTGAGTGGAGGACAGGAAAACACCTACAGTGCCCATTTTAATGCCAAAAACATCAATTCTTATTACTGTCAATCTTAATTTACTTTATAATAATAGTTAGGCATTGAAAATGTCATTTGGCTAAAGTTGTGGGGGGTAAGGCTGGCTCAAGATTTTTGTGGGCCCAGGAAACGCGGAATACGTCACGGCGGTGGAGCATGGAGAGGTAAGTATTTCAACTTTGAAAGTGTTGTGATCCTGAGCAAGCAGGGGGGCCCACTCATTGGCATTGGCACTGGCACAGGGCCCCTCATAGTACGGCGGTGTGTTTGACGGCGGGTGGCGCCTCCCACCGGCAGAGGCACTTTTGCGTACTATGAGGGGCCCTGTGCCAGTGACGTCGCCAACGAGTATTGCCCCCCCACCTGATGAAGGAACCTGCACTTTCATCGGCACCTTCCTCTTTGTCCCCGTGTAAGGTGGTATAGTATGCGGGAAGGGGAACCTGACTTTCAGCAGGGTCATATTCTGGCTGTGTAGAGTGCAAGGGGAATGTAGTAGTCTGGGTCAATGTACCAGCAGACTCATCTAGCAATGGCTGGGCAATGGGCAGGATGAGGAGGAAACACAGATATAGGCCCAAATAATAAAGTGGGCTAAATGCAGTTCAAATGTGGTAAAAGGACTAAACAGGTGGAATTGCTTTGTTCAGTGGAAGAAAACTGTAATGAGTGGCAGACACAGTTAGTAGGCCCAAATAATAAAGTAGGCTAAATGCAGTTTAAATGTGCTAACAGGACTAAACAGGCGGCATTGTTTTGTTCAGTGGAGGACAACTGTAATGAGTGGCAGAAACAGTTAGTAGGCCCAAATAATAAAGTAGCCTAAATGCAGCTCAAAATTGGTAACAGGACTAAACAGGCAGCATTGCTTTGTTCAGTGGAGGACAACTGTAATGAGTGGCAGACACAGGTAGTAGGCCCAAATAATAAAGTAGGCTAAATGCAGTTTAAATGTGCTAACAGGACTAAACAGGCGCCATTGCTTTGTTCAGTGGAGGACAACTGTAGTGAGTGGCAGACACAGTAGGCCCAAATAATAAAGTAGCATAAATGCAGCTCAAAATTGGTAACAGGACTAAACAGGCAGCATTGCTTTGTTCAGTGGAGGACAACTGTAATGAGTGGCAGACACAGTTAGTAGGCCCAAATAATAAAGTAGGCTAAAGAGTAACTCCACCATGGGGAAAAAAATTCCTTCCCGACTCCACATACGGCAATCAGACTAGTTCCCTGGATCAACGCCTTATCAAGGAATCTAGTGTATATACCCTGTAACATTATACTTTTCCAGAAAGGTATCCAGTCCCCTCTTAAATTTAATTAATGAATCACTCATTACAACATCATACGGCAGAGAGTTCCATAGTCTCACTGCTCTTACAGTAAAGAATCCGCGTCTGTTATTATGCTTAAACCTTCTTTCCTCCAGATGTAGAGGATGGATGCCCCCTTGTCCCTGTCTCAGGTCTATGATTAAAAAGATCACCAGAAAGGTCTTTGTACTGTCCCCTCATATATTTATACATTAAAATAAGATCACCCCTTAGTCTTCGTTTTTCCAAACTAAATAGCCCCAAGTGTAATAACCTATCTTGGTATTGCAGACCCCCCAGTCCTCTAATAACCTTGGTCGCTCTTCTCTGCACCCGCTCCAGTTCAGCTATGTCTTTCTTATACACTGGAGACCAGAACTGTGCACAGTATTCTAAGTGTGGTCGAACTAGTGACTTGTATAGAGGTAAAATTATGTTCTCCTCATGAGCATCTATGCCTCTTTTAATACATCCCATTATTTTATTTGCCTTTGTAGCAGCTGCCTGACACTGGCCACTGAATATGAGTTTGTCATCCACCCATACACCCAGGTCTTTTTCATTGACGGTTTTGCCCAGAGTTTTAGAATTAAGCACATAGTTATACATCTTATTACTTCTACCCAAGTGCATGACCTTACATTTATCCCCATTAAAGCTCATTTGCCATTTATCAGCCCAAGCTTCTAGTTTACATATATCATCCTGTAATATAAAATTGTCCTCCAGTTAATTGTATTAACTGGTCTAAATGGAGGCCAGGGCCCCTGTATATTTTAACTATCATCTATAGTGTTGAGCGATACCGTACGATACTTGAAAGTATCGGTATCAGATAGTATCGGCCGATACCCGAAAAGTATCGGATATCGCCGATACCGATACCCGATACCAATACAAGTCAATGGGACACCAAGTATCCGAAGGTATCCTGATGGTTCCCAGGGTCTGAAGGAGAGGAAACTCTCCTTCAGGCCCTGGGATCCATATTACTGTGTAAAATAAAGAATTAAAATAAAAAATATTGATATACTCACCTCTCCGGAGGCCCCTGGACATCACCGCTGGTAACCGGCAGCCTTCTTTGCTTAAAATGAGCGCGTTTAGGGCCTTCCATGATGTCACGGCTTCTGATTGGTTGCGTGCCGCTCATGTGACCGCCACGCGACCAATCACAAGCCGTGACATCATTCTCAGGTCGTAAATTCCGAATTCTAGGAATTTAGGACCTGAGAATTACTTCCGATTCCGATTCCCGATACCACAAAAGTATCGGATCTCGGTATCGGAATTCTGATACCGCAAGTATCGGCCGATACCCGATACTTACGGTATCGGAATGCTCAACACTAATCATCTATTATTTCAACAAATTTGTATTGGCAGTGCCATTGAAGGATTTAACAGCACAGACTACACAGTGGTGGAGCAGGGAGAGGTAAGTATTGCAAGTGGTAGAGCACTGTTCGAGCTGGGGGGAACACTCTCTCATGGGCAGCAGTACTGGCACAGGGCCCCTCATATTACGACGGTGTGTCTGACGTTGGTTGTGCACCAGCACCGTCAGAGACACTTCATTGTACTATGAGGGACCCTGTGCCAGTGCCGTCGCCCGAGAGTGGGCGCACCCACCTGTCCAGGCAAACGGCACTCGCATGGGTGCTTGCGCCAGGTGGTGACCACGGCCCTGTGGGGGGAGTCAGCCCATTTAGGGAGGTATAAAAATGGCCTATGGTGGACATTCAGCAGCTGCAAATGGAGGAATTGGAGAAGTCAGTAAGAGGAGGCCAAAAGCAAGACATTTTTCAGACAAGCTATGTGTCAGCAGGGGAAGGTGGGGCAAAATAATTTGAAATCCATGATTGGTTCATTTAATTAAGGTCAGATCATCAACATTTTGGGTAGCCAGCCGTGTCCTTTTTTCGTTCAGTACATCTGGCTACCAAACGTCTTGTTTCTGACTGGCAGCATCCACTGACGACTCACTGCTTTTATATTTGGAACTTTCTGAAGAGGAGGCGAAAGAGCTAGAGGCTGAGTCAGCAAGGAAAGCCAAAACTTTTTCCTGCTGCTCCGGCTTTAAAAGCTGTTTTCCTACTCCCAGATAAGGGAGCCTTCGAGGCCTTGTGTAGCCAGACGATGACGCTGGCTCAACACCTACAGCCTTAGGTGCTATTGTGCTTTTGCCACTACCACCAGATTCACCCCCACCACCTTCAGTACCAGCTGGCAACCACCGCCCACGGGCTCTTCCACCAGACTTCTTCATTTTTTGGAAAATCTAACCAAAATAACAACTGTTATGTGGTACTGTAAAACAAGGTAGAAGGTGTATATAAACTTGTTGAGAATTTAAATCTCCCTTTTTTGGGGAGACTGAACCAAAACTCAGGCCCTGTGCATAAAACAACACAATGTAAGTGGCAGAAAGTGGATGGCTGATATACGACAAACTAACAGGACTGAAGTATATCCACTTTGTGAGAATTTGAATCTCACTTTTTTGGGGGGAGACTGAACCAAAACTCAGGCCTAGGGTGTAACACAACACAATGTAAGTGGCAGAAAGTGGCTGGAAGATATATGAAAAAATACAAGGACTGTAGTACAATTTCAATCTCCCTACAATGATCTCAGGACAAGTATGGCAGCAATAAAAAGGACAGCTGCACACAAAAGTGTGGACAAATAAATAAGATAACTGTGCAGAAAGGAGCAACAGGATTTTTGCTTTTAAAAAAGCAGTTGGTTTGCACAGCAGCGTGCAAACAGCAATGCAGCTATCAGGGAGCCTTATAAGGCAGCCTAATAAGCTACAGAGCTGATGCACAAAAATATAGCCTCCACTGTCCCTGCAAAATAAAGATGGTGTTGGACAGTGGAAATCGCTACAGCACAAGCAGTTTGGGGGTTAATCTTCCCTCCCTAACTATATCCCTTCTTCGGATGAAGCTGCAGCAACCTCTCCCTATGCTATGATCGGCAGAAGTGAGATGGCGGTCGGCATGCACGCCCCTTTATAGCCCCTGTGACACCGCAGAAAGCAAGCCAATCACTGTCATGCCCTTTTCTAAGATGGTGGGGACCAAGACCTATGTCATCACGCTGCCCACACTCTGCGTCCTCCTTCATTGGCTGAAAAATGGCTCTAAAAGCGTCATACGAAATGCGACTTTGGCGCGAGGATCGCCGACCGCATGGCCGATCCCACACTAGGATCGGGTCGGGATTCATGAAACCCGACTTTGCCGACAGTCGGCGATTTTTGAATTTGTCCGATGCGTTTCGCTCAACCCTAATGGAGAGATGTCAATAAGACACCTATCCATTATTAATCCTAGAGTAGTAAAAAAAAAATAAACACAACCAGAAAAAAGTATTTTAATATTCTTAATTTAACCATACTTACCATACTCGATCACCTGCAAAAAATTAAAAATAATAAACCGACTGTATACTACCTGTCCGCCGTAGTCCAATTAATAACGAGTGTCCCACGATGATCTTCCCTATAGAACAGTGACATCTGGTGATGTCACTGCTCTATAGGCCCTCCAGTGACACACTGACAGGAGACAATGGCTCCTGCAGTGCATCACTGAGGTTACCTGAGTTTAGGGTCTCACTTTATGGCATTGCTGCGTGAGAACTATCTCACACAGCAGTGCCAAAAGTGAGACTAGGGACTATTTTTTACAGTGGCGGAGGAATACAGTGTGGAAGGACCTTCATTGTATTCCTGGAGACCCTGGAGAGCAGTCGCATCAGCTGATGCTGCTGCTCTCCACGGAAGATCGTCGTGGGACACTCATTTTAATTGGATTTCTGCGGATCAAGGAGTATATTGTTTGTTTATTATTTTAATATTTTTTACAGGTGACACTGGCTTCGGAGATCAAAGTGATAAGTGAGGGTGAGTATGTAATCTATGTTTAATGTACTGTATGTCTATATGTATGTACTGTATGTATGTGCTGTATGGTGTATGTTGCATGTTGTATGGTGCATGTCGTATGTTGCATGTTGCCGCATGTTGTCGTATGTTGCATGTCACATGTTGCCACATGTTGTCGCATGTTGTATGTTGCATGTTGTTGCATGTTGCATGTCGCATGTTGCATGTTGTCACATGTTGCATGTTGCATGTCACATGTTGTCGCATGTTGCATGTCACATGTTGTTGCATGTCGCATGTTGACATATGTTGCATGTTGCATGTTGTAGCATGTTGCATGTTGTCGCATGATGAATGTCGCATGCTGACGCATGTTGTTGCATGTTGTCGCATGTCACATGTTGTCGAATGTTGCATGTTGTCGCATGTGTCGCATGGTGTCACATGTTGCATGTCGCATCTTGTCGCATGTCGCATGTTGTCGCATGTTGTGGCATGTCAAACGTTGCGTGCAGCATGTTGTCACATGTAGCATGTTGCATGTTGTCGCATGTTGTCGCATGCTGCATGTTGTCACATGTTGCATGTTGTCGCATGTTGTTGCATGTTGCATCATGTTGTTGCATGTTGCATGTTGCCGCATGTTGCATGTCATATGTTGTCGCATGTTGTCGCATGTTGCATGTCGCATGTGTCACATTTTGCCGCATGTTGCATGTTGTCACATGTGTCGCATGTTGTCGCATGTTGCATGTTGTCACATGTTGCATGTTGTTGCATGTTGTTGCATGTTTTATCATGTTGTTGCATGTTGTCGTATGTTGCATGTCGTATGTTGTCGCATGTTGCATGTCACATGTGTCTCATTTTGCCGCATGTTGCATGTCACATGTTGCCGCATGTCACATGTCGCATTTTGTTGCATGTTGTCGCATGTTGCATGTCGCATTTTTTCGCATGTCGCATGTTGCCGCATGTTGCATGTTGTCGCGTGTTGCATGTTGTTGCATGTTGTAGCATGTTGTTGCATGTTGCATGTCACATGTTGTTGCATGTCGCATGTTGTCGCATGTCACATGTCACATGTAGCATGTTGTCACATGTAGCATGTTGTCGCATGTTGCATGTTGTTGCATGTTGTAGCATGTTGTTGCATGTTGCATGTTGTCGCATGTTGCATGTCACATGTTGTCGCATGTCGCATGTTGTCGCATGTTGTCGCATGTTGTTGCATGTTGCATATTGTAGCATGTTGTTGCATGTTGCATGTCGCATGTTGCATGTCACATGTTGTCGCATGTCGCATGTTGTCGCATGTCACATGTTGTCACATGTAGCATGTTGTCACATGTAGCATGTTGTCGCATGTTGCATGTCATCGCATGTTGCATGTTGTTGCATGGTGTATGTTGTATCATGTATATTGTGTGTTGTATGTGCACACAGTGTAGACAAATCCAGCTCAGCTACATCTGGATGCCTGACATCCAGATGTAGCAAAACCTGTAGATGATCGCCGGAGATAACTCTCCAGCGATCACCTACACTACAGCATTCTCACAAACAGCTGATCAGCTGTTTGCGAGAACCATTAGTTCTTGCGAGAACTGCAGTGGACGAGGGACTTGCGGCAGCGGGACAGGTGAGCTGGCAGACATCCGTAGTAAGCTGCGTGTAAGCAGTTCTACGCATGTGACTAATCATTAGATGCGATTTTATCGCATCTAATGATAGTCTATGGTAAATTTACGGCGCGGCGATGGAGCGTTGCCGCTTTGTAAACAGACATGCTGCATTCTGAAAAGACGCGCCGCATGTCCGTTTATGCCGGTCTGCCGCCTGCGTGTTTTACCGCATAGTGGAGGCGGGATTTCATGAAATCCCCTCCACTATGCTGTAACATCTGGATGCTGTGTGTTTGACGCTGCGGCTCTACGCAGCATCAAACACGCAGTGTTTCCTGAATGTGGAAACATACCCTTAAATGACAGTACTCCCTCAGGTGAGTGGGGTGCAGAGCACGCACAGTGGCTTAAAGGACAGCACTATCCCAGGTGGGGGCTGCAGTGTACGCACATCAACTTAAAAGACAGCACTCCTATAAGCAGGGGGTGCGGAGTACACACAGTGGCTTAAAGGACTTTCCTCCTATTTTTCATGGGGTGCAGAGAACACACAGAGGGCTAAAGAACAGTACTCTAACAGATATGGGTACAGTAGTAGCACAGAACTTCCACAAGTATAGGTTGCAGAGTACACACAGCATTTTTTGCAGATTGCAGGGTCATAATCTGTCACTCACTTCAGCTGCATCATGGCTGTGATGGCTCTGGAAGTGCTCACTTTCTAAAAGCATGTTGATTAGCTGTGCTGCATCCTTTCAACAAGCTTTATTATACTGGCGAACCCAGAACAGGAAACCAGACATACTGTAAAAAGTCCGTACTCCGTGTTCGGTAATTGGCACAATTCTTTTCTTTATATGTTTAAGTGGTGTGAAAAAAAAAATTGCCTGGAAAGATGTGGGCTTAGCTACTAAACCTACATAAAAGATAAAGAACCGTACCAGCATGCCCAAATTCAGAAAGGGTTTAAATTATAAAGTTAGAATGAAGCTGTAATTTCTAGCCATTTAGACTACATAATGAATTTGCTGTGCAATTTGTTGTTGCACCAAACTCACATAACTTAATATTTTCACATTTTGGTGTGAAAATTAAAAGCGTATTCTAGCCAGGAACATTTATCATGTATCAATTGCACAGACAGTAAATTTTAGATTGGTGGAGTTTCCGGCTACTGGACTGTGTAGTCTGGGTAGTTTAGTCTGGCTAAACTACCCACTCATATTTGTAATTTGGACCACCGTATATAAGTTGATAATTGAGACCACTAACTCAAAGTTTAGTCATCTGTACCATTCTTTAAGGGGTTATCCACTACTAGTACAACCCCTTCTTAAAATAATAAAGCCTATACACACCTCCCATGCCGGTGCCATTCCAGCAGTGTCAGCACTCGCTCCCCTCGGGGCTGTGATGCGGTGTTGTGATATGTGATGCCGGCATACAATCAATGCTGGCGTCACTGTTTTCATGTTCATGTTCAGCATTCTGTAATGCTGTAGATAAGCCCCCGATGTTTCCTGAAAGATGAGAAAAAGAGGTTAGATTATACTCACCCAGGGGCGGTCCCGCTGCAGTCCGGTCCGATGGGCGTCGCCATCCGGTCCGGGACCTCCCATCTTCATAGGATGACGTGCTCTTCTTGTCTTCACGCTGCGGCTCCGGCGCAGGCGTACTTTGTCTGCCCTGTTGAGGGCAGAGCAAAGTTCTGCAGTGCGCAGGCACCAGGCCTCTCTGACCTATCCCGGCACCTGTGCACTGCGACGCCCATCGCAGCAGGACCGCTCCTGGGTGAGTATAATCTAACCTCTTTTTCTCATCTTTCAGGATACATCGGGGGCTTATCTACAGCATTACAGAATGCTGTAGATAAGCCCCTGATGCCGGTGGGCTTACATCATCTTCGATTTTGGGGGTGATAGGTTCCCTTTAAACTCTTCTCCCACCTATTGAAATTAGCAATCTGAAAGTCAATATCAACCTTTTAAAAAGCCAAACCAAAATCTAATTTTTTAAACAAGTGTTTTGGGGTATTGCATGAGATCTGATTTGGCTAAATGAGAGGTCGCTGACTGCGGTCTAAGGTGTAGTGTTTCTGGAGTGCCCGCCAGGGCCGTGGGGTACTCGGGCTGGGTCCAATGGTTCTCCAGGGGGTTGTCACGGCAGCAGTGACCCGGTCCGTGGCCCTAGGCGTCCAATAAAAGTCAATGAAATAAAGGGGAAATAAAGTTTATAGGGGGTTTGTTCGTGAAGCCACCTGTGGTGTTCGGCAATGAGTGGCTGACGCTGCTTAAGGGGTCTGCTGGGGCTAATGGTGATGCAGCAGAGTTGTTACGGCTCTCCACAGGGAGAGCTGGGCCCCAGGGTAATTATAGTGTTAAAGCTGTTGATGATGGTTGTAGCGCAGGGCAGATGGCTCAGTAAATAATTCTGAGGACACAGCAGGGTGTATTTTTCACAACTTACTCACTGTTTCCAGATGACATTCCCTAGCTGGGGTACTGTGTCCTTCGGGTGGGTGGTCCAGCCAGCTCTCAGGTAGCTTGGGGTGCACTTTACCAGAATCTTTTGTACCTTCCCTGGCCGTCTCTCTGTGCTGGCTTCACCCTCCTGCCCTGCGCCTTCACACACAGTTTCCCAAGTCAGTAGCCTCGGACCTTGGTGGGCGACGTCCTTTTGATCCTATGTGGCTGCCTTTTTGGCGAATGTGTGTGGCTGTGGCTGTGACACATACAGTTATCACAGCCTCTGGCTTGCTAGCTGAGCCTTCTAGTTCTCTACTTGTCTGGGGGCCGGTTCCCCCACTGCAACCTGGTCCCTCCACCAAACTACGGTCGGCGTGGATTCGGGCCCCACTGGTGGATTCCTCACTACCCCTGCCCCTAGGACCCCTTCTTCCTCTCACACTCTCTGGAGCTTTTCTCTATCTTCCTTGTTCTCTCTCTCTCTGTCCTCTGGTGCTGGGATGAGCTCCTCACTCCTCAAGTCCCCAGCTCCAACTCCTTCTGCCTCTCACTAACTGACTCCTCCCTCTTGTTCCATGACAACTTCTCACAACTGCCACTCTCTCCACTCACACCTTCTACCTAGTCCTTCCCTGGCCTGGAGAGGTCTAGTGTTGGGTGCTAGTGTGCTGGCACTGGGTAGGGTCCCCTCCTTACCTGATAGCGGAGTACCACACCTCTGGGTGAGCTGCAGCACCTCTGTGGTGACTGGACTCTCAGGAGCGCCACATTTCTCCGTTTGGAGAATGACATGTCTTGCATGCAAGTGTAAGGAGATGTCTACATTGTCCTAAAAGGTGTTGTAATCAGGTGCAGAGCTCTATGGAATCTTTAATAATGTTAAAATGCAATAGGTTGACTTGACCTTACTCAGGTCCTGTGTCCAGGTTACTGCATTTTAGTTTGTTGCAATGAATCAAACATTTGTCATATAAATGGTACTTTTGCACTCCAGTTTTAAAGGAAATACCATACTGACTTGCCATGGCAATGAAATGGTGCGATTAATGATCGGTTTGAGCTAGCTAGGTCTGACTAGAATAACTTGCAACTCAGTCATGACTGACTCCAGTGCTGTTGGCTGAAGAACTTCTTTTCAGTTTTTGAATTTCCACAAAAATTTAAAATAACCAATAAATTTCGTTCAACTACACAATTGTGTTCCACTTGTTGTTGATTTTTCACCAAAAATTTACAATTGGTATCTTTATGTTTGAAGCATGATATGTGGGAAAAGGTTGAAAAGTTCCAGGGGGCCGAATACTTTCGCAAGGCACTGTATCTCAATTTGTAGTCAAGTTTTTTCATCTTTTGTTGCTGCGGCCTATATGTCTCCTTGGCATGTCAGGCATGTCACTCTCCATACTGAGAAATGTTACCTCATATACACCAGTCAAATGCCTGTCATACAGCCAAATCATACCTCATTCTTTGCACTGAGTAGGGGCAATGACTCCGCCAGGTTCTCATTTATGTTGCCTAGGGTTTAAAAAGCATGAATTGAGTGACAATTTCTTTGTAAGTAGAAATGTTTCTCCCTTCCTTAGGTGATGACAAACTTCTACCTAGTAAAATATATGCTGGAAGAAGCAAAATATGTAATTTTTTTCTGCACATGCGGTAGAAACTAGAAATGAACAAATCTGGGAATATACTGTATATTTTGCTTATGAGCAAATTTCCTATTATGGAGAATTTTTTCTTTAGTAAAAAACGTTTAGGCTAAAACAGCAGTCTCTGTTAAGGTATTTGTGCTTCTGGTGTTAGAGAGTTAATTTAACAACATATGACACAGTCCAATATTAATAGTGACAGTATTACAATTGTTATGGTACTCGTATACTATAGCACATATACATTATAAGAACTATTATTCCGAAATGATACAATCTTCTACATTGTCCTAAAGGTGTTGTAGTCAGGTGCTGGTGCTCTAAGGGGATCTAAGGTGACTAATAATGTTAACCTGCAATAGATTGACTTGACCTTACTCAGGTCTTGTGTCCATGTTACTGCATTTTAGCTTGTTGTAATGCATCAAATATATGTCATATAAATGGTACTTTTGTGCTCCAATTTAAAAGAAAATACCCTACTGACTTGCCATGGCAATGAAACAGTGGGATTAATGATCTGTTTGCACTAGCTATATCTATATAGAATGATTTGCAAACTCAGTCATAACTGACTCGAATACTGTTGGACTGAAACCTTGTTTGCTTTTAAATTTCTTTGATTTTTTTATGCCATGTGAGTAAAGTGAGACTGAGGTTCTTTGAAGTTGGGAACACCGGGGGACATTATTCTGATTGCCTACTCGGCTAACCTCCATCTATTCGGAACATGTGCACATGTTGTACATATGGCATCATGAATAAGGTCTAATAGATTATATCTGTATTAACCCATTACAAAAAAAACTCTGGTCGAAAAAGATTAACTCCAAATTCAGAAAGGATTGTCTTGTGATTCCTTAAACCTACTTTTGTGTTGGACCCAGCTACAGTCTCCTTTTACTCTGATGTATTTGTCTGACCCTGAATTCAATACTCGGGCTATTCATTAAGACCAGTAATTCTCTCTCCAGTCTTGATGAGGGGACATGTTGAATAGGACTCCCCCTTAATGAATCAGGCAAGGTGTGTAGTGGGCAGTGGCATGCTCCACTATAACTAACTAATCTAATCACAAATCTTACTCCTGACCCTGCTGGAGAAAGATTTTATGTTGTAGCAAACATCACGATTTGGCAAGAATTTGACTCTCCGCCCTTCCCCATCCCGCCTGAACTCCATCAAGGTGGGTGGAGAATTGTGTGAAATCTCTAGAACTTGCATTATTTCACACAACCTCACATTGCACAAAAAATGAGGCTTTTCAAAGCTTTTTTTCACAAGAAAAAAGGTTTGATAAATCGCCTCCTTTATGTATGGATTCATCCCACTAACTTGACTGTATAATAAAACTACACTACAATGCATACATATTTAGAACAATTTAGAAGATAGCATTTTTTGTCACTAGTGGGTTTTTAATTTATACTTGAAATAGAAAAATTAAGAATAAAATGTTTGCCAAGCTGGTTTCCATTTTTAGAACATGACAAGTGTTAGTAAAAATGACAGTGTATGAAAATTGGTATTGTTATGTATGATAGTATTTATGGTATTCTTTCATATTAAATATGTTGCTTTTACTGTGAAACATATTGCTTTTGATATGCCATTTACAGAATGAAAACAACTTATTGTGAATATTGATAACATTGAAAAAGCATTCACAAATACTTATTTGATAATGTACTGCTGAATCATTTACAAATAAATAGTTATACCCTAACACTTTAAAGCGTAACTAAACTTAAATTTATTCGGACTCCCATGACAGCACTACGAGAGAGGGGATCCGCCCTTCAGGAACAGGAAACCTACAGATACAATAGGGCGGCACCTCTCCCATGCATCAGTTGGTTTCCTGTTCCTGGAGGGACAGGATCCTACAGATGAATCCTATGGATCCCAGGCCGGCCGAATCTGGTAGCGGGGGGGGGTCTCCTACCTCGGCCGGTGCGGATGTCCCTGGAGACGCCACGGTGGTCCTGGCTGGACTGCACATCGGTGGCGTGTTGCAGCAGGGAGCAGGGTCAGGAGGATTCCTGATCTCCATTATGTGCCGGCATCGGTAAGTATAGCCGCCCCCCTCGGTCCATGCGGCGGTGCAGCGGTGTGGTGGGGTGGCGGCGTCGGGAGATAGACGCCGTCCGGAGCGCTGCTGTACGTCTCCGGCATCCTGCACCGCTCTCAGGGACGGTGAGGTCTACAGGTGTGGTAGGGGTTAAGTGACATCAAGTCTGATAGAAGGTATCACCCTTATTGTTCTCCCCTAGGTAGCAGAAGAATCTGCGAGTATGGCTAACTTAAAGGAGATGATCCGTATGGAAGTAAGGGAATCCCTGCGGTCTCTATCCCAGGCGGGAAGTTCAAAACATAAAACTCCCTTGATCTCTGATTCTTCGGAGGAAGAAAGAGAGGAAGGTTCGTATGGCTCTATTCCCTCTTCCTCGTCATCAGAAGAGGACTCTGGCCGATTTTGTCTACCTCTGGACCGGGTTGATAAATTAGTTAAATCAGTCAGGGGTACAATGGGCCTGGAAGAGCCTAAAATGCAACCTTCCAGACAGGAAATAATGTTCAGCGGATTAGACCATAAGAGACGTTGATCTTTTCCGGTGATTGATAAAATTCAGGATTTGATTCTCCGGGAGTGGAAGAAACCGGAGAAGAAAGGTTCGTTGCCACCAGCATTAAAACGCAGGTATCCCTTTGAGGATGCAGCCGTTGATACCTGGGACAAGGCCCCTAAGTTAGATGCTGCGGTGGCAAAGGCATCCAAGAAAGCCTCATTACCATTTGAGGATATGGGGACCCTTAAAGATCCGCTTGATAGGAAGGCAGACACCTTCCTTAAAGGTACCTGGGAGATGGCGGCCGGATCTTTAAGACCGGCAGTGGCCGCAACATGCACAGGCAGATCATTAATGGTCTGGCTGGATCAGTTGGAGTCACAACTTAAGGAAGGTGCATCCAGGAATACAATCCTGAATGCGCTCCCGGTAATTCAAGATGCTGCGGCCTTCCTGTCAGACGCTTCATTAGATTCGGTCAGAATGGCGGCCAGAGCAGCAGGACTTTCCAACGCGGCTCGTAGAGCCTTATGGTTGAAGTGTTGGTCTGGTGACATTCAATCAAGGTCCAAGCTCTGCGCTATCCCTTGCAAGGGGGAATATCTCTTCGGGCCAACTCTGGATGAGTTGCTTGAGAAAGCAGGGCATGACAAGAAAAAGTTCCCTAATTTGGCATCAGCATCTTACCGTCGCCCTTTCAACAGAAGGAGATTTGGTCACGGAAGAAAACGCGTATCCTCACCCTCTAGAGATAATTTTAGATGGGAGGATAGACGCAGGAGAGGTACGGGCTACATGTTTCGCCGTTCCTCAAAAGAACGTAAAAAGCCAGACCAATGACTAGCAATCCCTGTGGGAGGGAGATTGGCAGCCTTCTCTTCCGCATGGTCTGACATCACAAATAGTGACTGGGTATGAGGCGTGATATCAGAGGGTCTGAGACTGGAGTTTAGTCACTAATCTAACCCCCTTACGTTCCTCCACTGTTGAACAGACAGCTTTGGAAACAGAGGTCATGAATTTATGTCTTATAAAAGTGCTGATTGAAATCCCGGAATCAGAAAGAGGTAGAGGGTTCTACTCTCCTCTATTTCTGATTCAAAAACCAGATAAATCATTTAGAACTATCATTAATCTTAAGTCCCTTAATGAGTTCCTGGTTAAAAAAACCTTTAAAATGGAGTCAATCAGTTCTACAATAAAGATGTTGTTCAAACACTGCTTCATGGTAGTTGTAGATTTAAAGGATGCATACTATCATATACCTATCCATGAGAACTTCCAGAGGTTCCTAAGAGTTGCGGTGTCTATAGGGGGAATTGTTCGCCATTTTCAATTTAGAGCCCTTCCCTTCGGCATTTCAGCAGCACCTAGGGTGTTTACTAAAGTAGTCGCTGAGGTCATGGCGCATTTACGAGAATTCAATATCCTCATTATTCCTTATCTGGATGATTTCCTTATTGTGGGGAATTCAGCAGACCATTGCCTTTCACAAGTAAAGATAGCTACGACCAAACTAGAACATCTGGGCTGGATTATAAATTAAGAGAAATCCCGTTTACAGCCCCTAAAAATTCAGAGATTCCTTGGGCTGTTATTGAATTCAGAGACCCAACAATGCTGTCTTCCACCTGATAAATTACTCCATATTCAGCAACAGGTGTTAAAGGCGATTAATAAACCGTCCATGACCCTTAGGCAGGCTATGTCACTGTTAGGATCCCTAACTTCGTGTATTCCCGCCGTCCGTTGGGCCCAATTCCACACCAGACCTTTACAGTTTGAGGTTCTGGATAATGATAGAGCCTTACAAGGGTCCTTGCAGGGTCAGGTGACGTTAAGTCCTGTAGTTCTTACATCTCTCAGATGGTGGCTAGAAGAAGACAAACTGTCAGCAGGAGTTCCCTGGGTGACATATGTGACTCGTGTAATAACAACGGACGCCAGCCCTACGGGGTGGGGGGCACACATGGGTGACATTGCAGTTCAGGGTCTATGGGACCCCCAAACATCAGCCTCTTCTAATCAGAGAGAGTTAATGGCAATTGAATTTTCAGTTAAAGAACTCCTCGTATATCTACAGGGTCACCATGTCAAGATCCTCTCGGACAACCAGGTGGCGGTAGCCTACGTAAATCACCAGGGTGGAACACATTCCGAATCTCTGATGGAAGTAGCGGACCGCCTGCTCCAGACAGCAGAAAGACATTTACTATCTTTAACTGCACTGCATGTAAGAGGGAAAGAAAATATAGAAGCAGACTTTCTAAGCCGCAACACCTTATCACAAGGGGAATGGTCTCTGAACAGAGACATCTTCAGTCAGATTGTCCGCATGTGGGGTCATCCAGAGGTGGACTTATTTGCCACCAGGGACAACAGAAAAACAAAAAAGTTCTGTTCCCTGAATCCCAGGGAGAATCCGTTGGCAGTGGATGCTTTCCTGATCAGATGGGATTTCCAATTGGCTTATGCGTTCCCCCCGCTGGGCCTATTGCCTCTTGTGGTCAGGAAGATAAGGGAGGACCGAGCAAGGGTCATACTGGTCGCCCCGTTCTGGCCCAGAAGGGCTTGGTTTGCCTGGCTCAGGACCATGTCTGTGGAAGACCCCTGGGTACTCCCGGACATTCCGAATTTACTCCATCAAGGTCCGATCAGCCATCCGCAAGTGAAGGGGCTCCATTTGACGGCATGGAGTTTGAGAGGTCGTTGTTGAAAAACAGAGGTTTTTCCTCAAACTTAATTGATACCCTTATGAAGAGTAGAAAACATATAACAACAAAGATCTACTCTAGAACCTGGAGGAAGTTCCTGGCCTCTTCAGATTTTAAAATCGAAGAAGGGATACCAATTAACCAGATTTTAGAATTCCTGCAGAAAGGGTTAGAGCTAGTGTTGAGCGATACCGTCCGATACTTGAAAGTATCGGTATCGGAAAGTATCGGCCGATACCGGCAAAGTATCGGATCTAATCCGATACCGATACCCGATACCAATACAAGTCAATGGGACTCAAGTATCGGACGGTATTCCTGATGGTTCCCAGGGTCTGAAGGAGAGGACCTGATTTCTGATGCCTATTTCTGCATTGAGGACCTGAAATTACGTCACGGCTTGCTGTGAGTGGTCGCGTCGCGGTCACATGGGCGGCACGCAACCAATCACAAGCCGTGACGTAATTTTAAAAATGCGCGCGTCTCCTGCCTCCCGTGACGTCACGGCTTGTGATTGGTCGCGTCGCCCATGTGACCGCGACGCGACCAATCACAAGCCGGAACGTAATTTTAAATTCCTGAATGCCTAGAATTAGGCATTGAGGATCTGAAAATTACGTCACGGCTTGCTGTGATTGGTCGCGTCGCGGCCACATGGGCGGCACGCGACCAATCACAAGCCGTGACGTCACGGAAGGAAGTAAAAGCGCGCATTTTAAGCAAAGAACGCTGCCGGTTCCCTCGGTGAGGTCCAGGCTGCGTCGGAGAGGTGAGTATAGCAATATTTTTTATTTTAATTCTTAATTTTACACATTAATGTTGTTTCGATACCGATACCCGATACCACAAAAGTATCGGATCTCGGTATCGGAATTCCGATACCCGCAAGTATCGGCCGATACCCGATACTTGCGGTATCGGAATGCTCAACACTAGTTAGAGCTAAATCTATCTACAAGTACGTTGAAAGTACAAGTCTCAGCCCTAGGGGCCCTGTTTTCTTGTAACATTGCTAATAATTGGGTATCAAGGTTTATTAAAGCATCTAGTAGAGCTAGACCTATACACAAGAACAGGTCGGTGCCTTGGGATCTCAACCTAGTCCTTTCAGCCTTGACTAGAGAACTGTTTGAGCCCTTACATTCAGCCTCAGTTAAATTAATGTCCCTCAAAACAGCATTTTTAGTAGCAATAACATCTGCTCGTAGGGTAGGGGACATACAGGCGCTCTCTAGACTCTCCCCTTATACAGAGTTTCTACAGGACAGAGTAGTCCTCAAACCGGACCCAGCCTATTTGCCAAAAGTGGCCTCACATTTTCACAGATCAAAGGAGATAGTGTTACCATCATTTCTCCCTAATCCTTCTAATACTAAGGAAGAACTACTCCATACATTAGATGTTAGGAGATGCCTGTTAGAATATATCGCAGTCACTGAAGCTTGGAAGAGAGATAATGCGTTATTTTTATCCTTCCAAGGTCGTAGGAAAGGGCTTAGAGTATCGAAATACACACTAGCGAAGTGGATTAGGGAGGCTATCCCTCTGGCTTATACTGCAGGTGGAGGTCCGGCTCCGCAGAATCTGAGGGCGCATTCCACCCGGGCCATGGCTACATCCTGGGCGGAAAGATCTGGAGTATCAATCGACCAGATATGTAAGTCAGCTACGTGGTCGTCCCCTTCCACCTTTTTCAAGCACTATCGGTTAGACTTGGGGTTCTCCTCTGATCTCACCTTCGGGTTAAGGGTGCTACAAGCTATAGTCCCTCCCTAAGGTAGTTTTACATCTCTGTAATTCTCTCGTAGTGCTGTCATGGGAGTCCGAATAAAGCATTAAGCTACTTACTGGTAGCGGCATTTTTCGGAGGCCCATGACAGCACCCTTAGTTCCCTCCCTTTTCACATGGGGGTTGCACTTCCTATAATGTATATAATGAGATATATAGATCTCACGTGTGGTATCTAGTTATTCTGCAATGGATTAATTTTGTATATAAACTGTATATAATGTATATTTGTGTGCTACTAACCGCGGTAGTCCTCTCAGGCTTTAATATACAACTGATGCATGGGAGAGGATCCCCTCTCTCATAGTGCTGTCATGGGCCTCCGAAAAATGCCGCTACCAGTAAGTAGCTTAATGCTTTCTAATAATTTAGTGCAGCATGGGAAATTACGAATCACTTTGTTAGGTAACCCCTCTTCATTCCTGTAAATAAATTTGAAAGTAGGTTGCTCCCAAACATCTACTTTAACTCTGTCTAGTTCCCTGCCTTTAGCTGCACTGACAATATAATGTAATTATTTGGAGTACAGGTAATGGCAGTGAAAGGGTCAGCACCTGTGTCTCACTAACTATGGATAAGCTGCTACAAGAGTTTGTTGTGTTCCGATAAGCACAAGACTCAAAAGAGGTGAAGGGTGCTGACTAGAGATAGGTGGATCGATTAGTGGAGGATTGAGTTTATGGCAAATTTCATGATATTTGAAGTTTCATGTGAATTCGAACAATTTGAGATTTGATTCACGGTTTGAAAAAAATGCCAACACCATTTCCCACACTGCTGAAGCATCAGAGCATTTGTTTACGGTGACAGAGAGGAGCCAGAAGACCATGGTGTCTGATTTCTTGTACTCCTGTGCTAATTAGAAGCACTTCACCTTTATATTAAACAGTGCAGGTTTCTGCCTACAGTGCATGGGTTAATGTGTTCAGCTGAGAGCTGCTGGAAGCTTTTCTGTTTTGATGGTCTCAAATGCTGTTCAATGCTGGCCAATCCCCTCTGCTATATATACTTGCCTTTGTCATGCAGGGATTGCCAGTGTTAATTTAATTCTACCTGGTTCTGAAATTGGGGGTGCTGGTTGTTAGGAAGATCTTATGCCATTGGGGCAAAAGATAAGGTATAAAATACTGTTGTCAAATTAAAAAGCCTTAATACTCTGATAGTAACATGTCATGTGGTAATAGCACCATCTGGTGATGTTTAATTGTATTACCTTTTATTTTTCTGTAAAGCAGTCAATTGCATTGTGGGAGAAACTACTGCATTTTGGTCTGGGTGAAGCAGTCATTTGTAAGAAGCAGTATAGAAGAAGAGCTGTGTAAAACTTTCTCCTGCATTATTTTACTAAAACTTCATTATGCTGGAAAAAGTACATCTGTTTTACCATTCATACATTGCGGTTCTATACAAGCATCTGTTGACAAATAAACAAGTTAGACTTCAGAGAATGGTCTGCTTATTTTTGAATCCAGAAGAGGCTTATGCTGTTTATACTCTATGTCAGATGGCACATCATGTGAATGTGTAAAAAGACAGAACAGAGGCAGGTCATCGGTCCTTTCCATCTCTAATTTCTTTCCCCCTGCAACAAGAGGTGCGACCCCAGCAGTTCTGGATACGGTGCTGGCAGGCCGGTCTTCTTCTTTACACATCCACTGGGAAAGTTCAGTGAAGTGGCATAAAACAGGAACTAGTAGAAAAAAAATAAAGCAGTTAAAGAAGAAAGGGAAGAATGGGAAATGTTTAATTAAGGTATATTAGAAGAAAATTTAATTTATGACATTAAATAGATAGGGATTTAGGGGTAAAATAAATAACATTTTGTTTCTTTCGGACCTCCCCATTAACAGCACAGTTCTGTCAACTTCATAGTGGCCACAAGATATTCTATTTAAGAAAACTCCATAACTCTAACTTTGAATGCAACATTTATTATTTTTTATTTACCATCTTTTTCGGAATACTGATAAAATTGTTATTTAGGGTTATTATTTTTTTGTTAAACTGTGTCATTTCAGAAGAACTTGCAATGGAATAAAGGTGTGTGCCTCCCTCCTCCTTCTTCCTCCACCCTCTATAAAACTTCATGAGCACCTACTGCCATCTCCTATCTCAGTAATGGGAAAGTCCGTGCTCACTGAAGATAGATTTTTCATGTGAAATAAGATTACTAAAAATGAAGGAAAAGTTTAGGAGGAGAGAGAAGCGGTTATCTCTTAATAAATATATCACAAAGTTTCTTATTCTCATGTGCACTATTGATTTATGAAAAAGAAAGAAAATGACGGTTACAATATAAGGAAAAACATACAGACATTTGTAGAAAATCCAAGTAGATACCCTCAGTCTATAGCATATTCAACAAACTTGAAAATAATATCTACATACTTACTGTGCCAAACTTGACCGCAAAGAGTAGAAGAAATATATAAGAATAATATTCTCTGTGCCTGCTGTCTGGCCAGTGTAATTGGTATTCTACCATTCTGTGAGAGCTGGAGGCCAGTTGTTTCGTTTGTCATGTATCTGTTTTGCAACATTAAACTACTGATAAGCTTCAGATAAATTTTATTGCCTGAGCTGTACATGTCAAGCAAAGAGACACTCCATAACACAGAGAATAAGGAAATAAATTGCCACTTTATTCTGTCCTTAATATACATTTAAAGTGTATTTGTCACCATATTTCACAATAGAAGCTGTATACATTATTAAAGGGCACCTGTCACCCCGTTTTTTCAGTATGAGATAAAAATACTGTTAAATAGGGCCTGAGCTGTGCATTACAACAGTGTATTTTGTGGACCCCGATTCCCCACCTATGCTGCCAAAATACGTTACCAAAGTAGCCGTTTTCGCCTGTCAATCAGGCTGGTCTGGTCAAAAGGGCGTGGTGTCTTCCCCCAGATCTTGCTTAGTTTTCCGTTGGTGGCGTAGTGGTTTGCGCATGCCCAAGGTCCCGAATCCACTGCACAGGGGAGTTAAAAGAGTGCGATGTGCACTATTTCATTGGTGATTGGTGGGGGCGGCCATCTTCCTTTGGCCGCGCGTGCGCAGAAGCGGCGCTCTGCTGGCCGCGGCTTCAGGAAAATGGCCGCGGGATGCCGCGCGTGCGCAGAGGGAGATCGCGGCGGCCATTTTCCTGAAGCCGAGATGCGAACTCTGCTTCAGGAAAATAGCCGCCGCGATCTCCATCTGCGCACGCGCGGCATCCCGCGGACATTTTCCTGAAGCCGCGGCCAGCAGAGCGCCGCTTCTGCGCACGCGCGGCCAAAGGAAGATGGCCGCCCCCACCGATCACCAATGAAATAGTGCACATCGCGCTCTTTTAACTCCCCTGTGCAGTGGATTCGGGACCTTGGGCATGCGCAAACCACTATGCCACCAACGGAAAACTAAGCAAGATCTGGGGGAAGACACCACGCCCTTTTGACCAGACCAGCCTGATTGACAGGCGAAAACTGCTACTTGGTAACGTATTTTGGCAGCATAGGTGGGGAATACCACAAAATACACTGTTGTAATGCACAGCTCAGGCCCTATTTAACAGTATTTTTATCTCATACGGAAAAAACGGGGTGACAGGTGCCCTTTAATGAGCTCTCTTGAACCTTGTGATTCTGATGTATTTACCTGGAATATTCATGTCAGAATGGCTCTATAATCCTGATATTAAGATGAGCATTTCATGAAACTGCTTATGCGTTCAGTAGTATTCAGTCCCCACCCAGCCTGGTTGATAATTGCAGTTTGCACAGAGCAGTGTGAGGTGTCAGCGGCAGGAAGGACAATTAGACAGTCATTCTGACATGGATTTTCAAAGTACAGTATGTACTCCAGCCTTATCAAGTATATGAGATCTATTTAGTAATGTATGAAGTTTGTATTGGAAAATCTAATGTAAGAAGAACACTTTTTGAAGCATTGAAGATAATTCAACACAGTTCATATCAATATCTATGGATGTGAAGGATTACATAATTATTTGTTTGTTTTAACTCGTATTTTTTAGTGAACACAGGTATGCAAGGGTAAAATTGTTTGAAAAGTAAGAGATGATTTTAAAAACTTTCGATCGCTGAACTCAGTAATAGTATCTAAAAAATTCCAACACATAGAGATTTTTCACAGACATTGACTCCAATCGGCTTTCTCTTGCTCCATGCTTTGACCCCTTTGAGTGAGCTTTGGTGGATGATTTAGATGTCATTACTGTAGATTGGTTAGAAATTAATGGACTCTGTGTTGCTATTGGCTGCTTTGGGCAGAGAAGATTTTCTAAGCCCAGCTTCCAAAGAGCATAGTGGTGTACATGGCATACAATCATAGCATCTTTAATTTTACCTCAGCAGCATAAGAAATTAAAGCTGCACTGTGATTGGTTGTTACGGGCAGAGGTGCATCTAAGTTTTCAGGCATCCGGTGCAAAAATTCAGCTTGGCGCAGCCCCTCCCCGACACATAAGCAACTAACACACTTAGTCACATGCCGAGGAGCTGCTCTCTCTAATTCTTTCAATGTTCAATGAAAAACTTAGAT
Organism: Ranitomeya variabilis; assembly: GCF_051348905.1. Taxonomy (NCBI): domain Eukaryota; kingdom Metazoa; phylum Chordata; class Amphibia; order Anura; family Dendrobatidae; genus Ranitomeya; species Ranitomeya variabilis. The sequence continues at coordinate 490,877,645 of NC_135235.1, forward strand.
AAGCAGGAAGAAAAGCTCGTTGACACATTACCGTAAGTATGAAAATCACATATGAGTGAAGTTGCAATGTGATGACTGCTAGAACCTGCAAGCAGAGCAGAATCCTGACAGTGATTATATTATGTTCTGTTAGGATTGCCATGCTACAGGGCTTTATTTTATATTTAACCCATTTCTGACATTGGACGTACTATCCCGTCAAGGTAGGGTGGGCCCGTATGACCACCGACGGGATAGTATGTCATATGCGATCGGAGCGCGGCCGATCGCGGCCGGGTGTCAGCTGACTATCGCACCTGACATCTGGCACTATGTGCCAGGAGTGGTCACGGACCGCCCCCGGCACATTAACCCCCGGCAGACTGCGATCAAACATGATCGCAGTGTTCCGGCGGTATAGGGAAGCATCGCGCAGGGAGGGGGCTCCCTGCATGCTTCCCTGAGATGATCAGTACAAGGCGATGTGCTCACCTTGTACCGAGCGTCTCTTACCTGCAGGCCCCAGATCCAAAATGGCCGCGGGGCTGCATCCGGGTCCTGCAGGGAGGTGGCTTAACAGCGCCTGCTCAGAGCAAGCGCTGGTAAGCCAGGAGCAGTGCACGTCAGATCGCTGATCTGACACAGTGCACATCAATGAGTCAGATCAGCGATCTTATACTATAACATGATGCCCCCCTGGGGCAATGTTATAGTGTAAAAAAAAAATATTCACATGTGTAAAAAAAAGTTTTTAAAAAAATTCCTAAAAAAAATAAAAAATAAATATTGTTCCCATAAATACATTTCTTTATCTAAATAAATAAAAAAACAATAAAAGTACACATATTTAGTATCCGTCCGTAACGACCCGACCAGTAAATTTGTCCCACTAGTTAACCCCTTCAGTGAGCACCGTAAAAAAAAAAGAGGCAAAAAACAACTCTTTATTATCATACCGCCAAACAAAAAGTGGAATAACACGCGATCAAAAAGACGGATATAAATAACCATGGTACCGCTGAAAACGTCATCTTGTCCCGTAAAAACCGAGCTGCCATACAGCATCATCAGCAAAAAAATAAAAAAGTTATAGTCCTCAGAATAAAGCGATGGAAAAATAATTATTTTTTCTATAAAATAGTTTTTATCGTATAAAAGCACCAAAACATAAAAAAATGATATAAATGAGGTATCACTGTAATAGTACTGACCCGAAGAATAAAACTTCTTTATCCTACTGACCCGAAGAATAAAACTTCTTTATCCATTTTACCAAACGCGGAACGGTATAAACACCCCCCCCAAAAGACATTCATGAATAGCTGGTTTTTGGTAAATCTGCCTCACAAAAATCGGAATAAAAAGCGATCAAAAAAAATGTCACGTGCCCGAAAATGTTACCAATAAAAACGTCAACCCGTCCCGCAAAAAACAAGACCTCACACGACTCTGTGGACCAAAATATGGAAAAATTATAGCTCTCAAAATGTGGTAACGCAAAAAATATTTTTTGCAATAAAAAGCGTCTTTAAGTGTGTGACGGCTGCCAATCATAAAAATCCGCTAAAAAACCCGCTATAAAAGTAAATCAAACCCTCCTTCATCACCCCCTTAGTTAGGGAAAAATTAAAAAATTTAAAAAATGTATTTATTTCCATTTTTCCATTAGGGATAGGGTTAGGGTAAGGGTTAGGGCTAGGGCTAGGGTTAGGGCTAGGGCTAGGGTTAGGGCTAGGGTTAGGGTTAGGGATAGGGCTAGGGTTAGGGCTATGGTTAGGGCTACAGTTAGGGTTGGGGCTAAAGTTAGGGTTAGGGTTGGGGCTAAAGTTAGGGTTAGGGTTTGGATTACATTTACGGTTGGGAATAGGGTTGGGATTAGGGTTAGGGGTGTGTCAGAGTTAGGGGTGTGGTTAGGGTTACCGTTGGGATTAGGGTTAGGGGTGTGTTTGGATTAGGGTTTCAGTTATAATTGGGGGTTTCCACTGTTTAGGCACATCAGGGGCTCTCCAAACGCGACATTGTGTCTGATCTCAATTCCAGCCAATTCTGCGTTGAAAAAGTGAAACAGTGCTCCTTCCCTTCCGAGCTCTCCTGTGCGCCCAAACAGAGGTTTACCCCAACATATGGGGTTTCAGAGTACTCAGGACACATTGGACAACAACATTTAGGGTCCAATTTCTCCTTTTACCCTTGGGAAAATACAAAACTGGGGGCTAAAAAATAATTTTTGTGGAAAAAAAAGGATTTTTTATTTTCACGGCTCTGCGTTATAAACTGTACTGAAACACTTGGGGGTTCAAAGTTCTTACAACACATCTAGATAAGTTCCTTGGGGGTTCTAGTTTCCAATATGGGGTCACGTGTGGGGGGTTTCTACTGTTTAGGTACATTAGGGACTCTGCAAATGCAATGTGACAACTGCAGACCATTGCATCTAAGTCTGCATTCCAAATGGCGCTCCTTCCCTTCCGAGCTCTCCCATGTGCCCAAACGGTGGTTCCCCCCACATATAGGTATCAGCGTACTCAGGATAAATTGGACAACAACTTTTGGGTCCAATTTCTCCTGTTACCCTTGGGAAAATACAAAACTGGGGGCTAAAAATTAATTTTTGTGGGAAAAAAAAATAATTTTTATTTTCACGGCTCTGCGTTATAACCTGTAGTGAAACACTTGGGGGTTCAAAGCTCTCACAACACATCTAGATGAGTTCCTTAGGGGGGTCTACTTTCCAAAATGGTGTCACTTGTGGAGTGTTTCAATGTATAGGCACATCAGTGGCTCTCCAAACGCAACATGGCGTCCCATCTCAATTCCTGTCAATTTTGCATTGAAAAGTCAAACGGCTTTCCTTCCCTTCCGAGCTCTCCCATGCGCCCAAACAGTGGTTTACCCCCACATATGGGGTATCAGCGTATTCAGGACAAATTGTACAACAACTTTTGAGGTCCAATTTCTTCTCTTACCCTTGGTAAAATAAAAAATTGGGGCGAAAAATCATTTTTGTGAAAAAATATGATTTTTTATTTTTACGGCTCTGCATTATAAACTTCTGTGAAGCACTTGGTGCGTCAAAGTGCTCACCACACATCTATATAAGTTCCTTACTGGGTATACTTTCCAAAATGGTGTCTCTTGTGGGGTGTTTCAATGTGTAGGCACATCAGTGACTCTCCAAACGCAACATGGAGTCCCATCTCAATTCCTGTCAATTTTGCATTGAAAAGTCAAACGGCGCTCCTTCCCTTCCGAGCTCTCCCATGCGCCCAAACAGTGGTTTACCCCCACATATGTGGTATCAGCGTGCTCAGGACAAATTGTACAACAACTTTTGTGGTCCATTTTCTCCTGTAACCCTTGGTAAAATAAAACAAATTGGAGCTGAAATAAATTTTTTGTGAAAAAAAGTTAAATGTTCATTTTTATTTAAACATTCCAAAAATTCCTGTGAAACACCTGAAGGGTTGATAAACTTCTTGAATGTGGTTTTGAGCACCTTGAAGGGTGCAGTTTTTAGAATGGTGTCACACTTGGTTCTTTTCTATTATATAGACCCCTCAAAATGACTTCAAATGAGATGTGGTCCCTAAAAAAAAAAATGGTGTTGTAAAAATGAGAAATTGCTGGTCAAATTTTAACCCTTATAACTTCCCACCAAAAAAAAAATTTGGTACCAAAATTGTGCTGATGTAAAGTAGACATGTGGAAAATATTACTTATTAAGTATTTTGTGTGACATATCTCTGTGATTTAATTGCATACAAATTCAAAGTTGGAAAATTGCGAAATTTTCCAAATTTTTGCCAAATTTCCATTTTTTTCACAAATAAACGCAGGTAATATCAAATAAATTTTACTGCTATCATGAAGTACAATATGTCAAGAGAAAACAATGTCAGAATCACCGGGATCCGGGACAGTGGTCAGAATTGTAAAAATTGGCCCGTCATTAACGCACAAACCACCCTTGGGGGTAAAGGGGTTAAGGACTTGTCCAGGTTTGACTTCTCACAGCACACACTGCACACTTTTTTCAGATTGTCATATGAGCACAGTCATGTCAACACAAGTATGAGATTTGTATGCCTCTAGCCACATTCCGATTAGTCGTGCCTGGCCTCGCTTAATTCATTTTCCTTGAGTGAGGCCACTCATGTCTAGTTGGCATGTGATCGCATGTATGAAAATTGACGTCACCAGCGAATCCTGACAGCATGCAAGGCATGCTGTAGGACTTCATATGTCTGAAGTCACATAGAATGCAGATTCAGCACAAACTTAGCCAACCCTAAAATGCTCCTAACATAAAAAAAACTTGAGAATTAGTCAGTATCGCAAAAAAAAGCATTTACATCAGGTACCTTATAGATGACACTGACTCTGATTGAGGTCATTCTCTTTCTTTTCTTCTTCACCTTGTTCGAATGCTCTAATGACTTTTCAGAGCCACAGCTCGTATCTGCAGACTTCAAAATTGTTCGGTCTTGTGCAGCACATTCCCACACAATGCCCTTAAAAATAGCAGTATCATTATGATGCTCCTGAATAAAAATATCTGTCCTTACCTGAGCCCCTGAGTAAACAATTGCACCCCGCTGTATTCTCTGCACAAAATATGACCCACACAGTGTCCTTCTAATGGTACATGCCCTCCACACTGTCTCCTCCTTTCCATACTGGGCGCCCATTTCACACTGTCCTTTCACAGCGTGTCACCCCTACAAAGACCAATCTCTATACTGTGCACCCTCATCACACTCCCCCTCCTTGGCTTACTGTTCACTCTTGGCTGTGACCTTACACTGTTCTCCAATGCTACCGCTCCCTCACACTACTCAGTCTTTATTTTGTGCAAATTCACAATTTTCTCCCCCAATACTGTCTCTTCACACTACTCCCCTCAATAGTCTTCTGACATGTTTACCCTCCCTCCTCATACTGTCTCCTATTACATCCCCCTGCTAGCCATAATGTCTTCTCATATATTTACCCCCTCACTCTCCATACTGCCTCCTCACACATCCCCCAGACTCTGCATACTGCACAAATTCCATCACCCTCATTCCCCATACTGTGTCCGCATCCATCCAATCACCCTCTAGTCACAGCTCATAACTGTTGTGAATTTGCTTTTTGCTCCCTCTAGTGGTTACTAGTTTTTTGACTCTGGTTTTTCTGTCATTCCTTTTATCCGCACCTGGGTCGTTAGTTAGGGGTGTTGCTATATAAGCTCCCTGGACCTTCAGTTCAATGCCTGGCAACGTAGTTATCAGAGCTAGTCTGCTGTGCTCTTGTCTACTGATCCTGGTTCCAGTTATATCAGCTAAGTCTGTCTTTTGCTTTTTGCTATTTGTTTTGGTTTTGTATTTTTGTCCAGCTTGTTCCAAATCTATATCCTGACCTTTGCTGGAAGCTCTAAGGGGCTGGTGTTCTCCCCCCGGACCGTTAGACGGTTCGGGGGTTCTTGAATTTCCAGTGTGGATTTTGATAGGGTTTTTGTTGACCATATAAGTTACCTTTCTTTATTCTGCTATCAGTAAGCGGGCCTCTCTGTGCTAAACCTGGTTCATTTCTGTGTTTGTCATTTCCTCTTACCTCACCGTCATTATTTGTGGGGGGCTTCTATCCAGCTTTGGGGTCCCCTTCTCTGGAGGCAAGAAAGGTCTTTGTTTTCCTCTACTAGGGGTAGCTAGATTCTCCGGCTGGCGCGTGTCATCTAGAATCAACGTAGGAATGATCCCCGGCTACTTCTAGTGTTGGCGTTAGGAGTAGATATATGGTCAACCCAGTTACCACTGCCCTATGAGCTGGATTTTTGTATTCTGCAGACTTCCACGTTCCTCTGTGACCCTCGCCATTGGGGTCATAACAGTTTGCCAGGCCCGTATTAAATGTTTAATGCATTGCAGAAGAGGGATTATAAGAAAGAAGATTCTGAGTTTTTTTTTTTCTCCTTCCCCTTTACCTCAGAGTGGCTATGCTTGCTGCAGACATGAATGTCCAGACCTTGATTACAAGTGTGGACCAGCTGGCTACTCGTGTGCAGGGCATACAAGACTATGTTATCAGAAATCCTAGGTCAGAACCTAAAATACCGATTCCTGAACTGTTTTCCGGAGACAGGTTTAAGTTTAGGAATTTCGTGAATAATTGTAAATTGTTTTTGTCCCTGAGACCCTGTTCATCAGGAGATTCTGCTCAGCAAGTAAAAATTGTTATTTCGTTCTTACGGGGCGACCCTCAGGATTGGGCTTTTTCGCTGGCGCCAGGAGATCCGGCATTGGCTGATCTTGATGCGTTTTTTCTGGCGCTCGGTTTACTTTATGAGGAACCCAATCTTGAGATTCAGGCAGAAAAGGCCTTGCTGTCTATGTCTCAGGGGCAGGACGAGGCTGAAGTGTATTGCCAAAAATTTCGGAAATGGTCCGTGCTGACACATTGGAACGAGTGTGCACTGGCCGCTAATTTTAGAAATGGCCTTTCTGAAGCCATTAAGAATGTTATGGTGGGTTTTCCCATTCCCACAGGTCTGAATGATACTATGGCACTGGCTATTCAAATTGACCGGCGGTTGCGGGAGCGCAAAACCGCAAATTCCCTCATGGTGTTGTCTGAACAGACACCTAATTCGGTGCAATGTGATAGAAAAACCGCAAATTCCCTCATGGTGTTGTCTGAACAGACACCTGATTTAATGCAATGTGATAGAATCCTGACTAGAAATGAGCGGAAAATTCATAGACGCCGGAATGGCTTGTGCTACTACTGTGGTGATTCTACACATGTTATCTCAGCATGCTCTAAACGTATAGCTAAGGTTGTTAGTCCTGTCACCGTTGGTAATTTGCAACCTAAATTTATTCTGTCTGTAACTTTGATTTGCTCACTGTCATCTTACCCTGTCATGGCGTTTGTAGATTCAGGTGCTGCCCTGAGTCTCATGGATCTCTCATTTGCTAAGCGCTGTGGATTTACTCTTGAACCATTAGAAAATCCTATTCCTCTTAGGGGTATTGATGCTACACCATTGGCAGCAAATAAACCGCAGTATGGGACTCAGGTTACCATGTGCATGACTCCTGAACACCGCGAGGTGATACGTTTCCTGGTTTTACATAAAATGCATGATTTGGTCGTTTTAGGGCTGCCATGGTTACAGACCCATAATCCAGTCCTGGACTGGAAGGCTATGTCAGTCTCAAGTTGGGGCTGTCGTGGTATTCATGAGGATTCCCTGCCTGTGTCTATTGCTTCTTCTACGCCTTCGGAAGTTCCGGAGTATTTGTCTGATTATCAGGATGTCTTCAGTGAGTCTGAGTCCAGTGCACTGCCTCCTCATAGGGACTGTGACTGTGCTATAGATTTGATCCCAGGCAGTAAATTTCCTAAGGGAAGACTGTTTAATCTGTCGGTACCTGAACATACCGCTATGCGTTCATATATCAAGGAGTCTCTGGAAAAAGGACATATTCGTCCGTCTTCTTCCCCTCTTGGTGCGGGATTCTTTTTTGTGGCAAAAAAGGACGGATCTTTGAGACCTTGTATTGATTATCGGCTTTTAAATAAGATCACTGTCAAATTTCAGTATCCTTTACCGCTGTTGTCTGACTTGTTTGCCCGGATTAAGGGTGCCAAGTGGTTCACCAAGATAGACCTTCGTGGTGCGTACAACCTTGTGCGCATTAAGCAAGGTGATGAATGGAAAACCGCATTCAATACGCCCGAAGGTCATTTTGAGTACTTGGTGATGCCTTTTGGGCTCTCCAATGCGCCTTCAGTTTTTCAGTCCTTTATGCATGACATTTTCCGGAAGTATCTGGATAAATTTTTGATTGTTTATCTGGATGATATTTTGGTTTTTTCTGATAATTGGGATTCGCATGTGGAGCAGGTCAGGTTGGTCTTTAAAATTTTGCGTGAAAATTCTTTGTTTGTCAAGGGCTCAAAGTGTCTCTTTGGTGTACAGAAGGTTCCCTTTTTGGGGTTCATTTTTTCCCCTTCTGCTGTGGAGATGGACCCAGTCAAGGTCCGAGCTATTCTTGATTGGACTCAGCCCTCGTCAGTTAAGAGTCTTCAGAAGTTCTTGGGCTTCGCTAACTTCTACCGTCGTTTTATCGCTAATTTTTCTAGCATTGTGAAACCTTTGACGGATATGACCAAGAAGGGCTCCGATGTAGCTAACTGGGCTCCTGCTGCCGTGGAGGCTTTCCAGGAGTTGAAACGCCGGTTTACTTCGGCGCCTGTTTTGTGCCAGCCTGACGTCTCACTTCCCTTTCAGGTTGAGGTGGATGCTTCGGAGATTGGGGCAGGGGCCGTGTTGTCGCAGAGAGGCCCTGGTTGCTCTGTTATGAAACCTTGTGCCTTTTTCTCTAGGAAGTTTTCGCCTGCCGAGCGAAATTATGATGTGGGCAATCGGGAGTTGTTGGCCATGAAATGGGCATTTGAGGAGTGGCGTCATTGGCTCGAGGGTGCTAAGCATCGTGTGGTGGTCTTGACTGATCACAAAAATCTGATGTATCTCGAGTCTGCTAAACGCCTTAATCCGAGACAGGCCCGCTGGTCATTGTTTTTCTCCCGCTTTGATTTTGTTGTCTCGTATTTACCAGGTTCAAAGAATGTGAAGGCCGATGCTCTTTCTAGGAGCTTTGTGCCTGATGCTCCTGGAGTCGCTGATCCTGTTGGTATTCTTAAAGATGGAGTTATCTTGTCAGCTATTTCTCCGGATCTGCGACGTGTGTTGCAGAGATTTCAGGCTGATAGGCCTGAGTCTTGTCCACCTGACAGACTGTTTGTCCCGGATAAGTGGACCAGCAGAGTCATTTCCGAGGTTCATTCCTCGGTGTTGGCAGGTCACCCGGGAATTTTTGGCACCAGAGATCTGGTGGCCAGGTCCTTTTGGTGGCCTTCCTTGTCAAGGGATGTGCGGTCATTTGTGCAGTCCTGTGGGACTTGTGCTCGAGCTAAGCCTTGCTGTTCTCGTGCCAGCGGTTTGCTCTTGCCCTTGCCTGTCCCGAAGAGACCTTGGACACATATCTCCATGGATTTCATTTCTGATCTTCCGCTATCTCAGGGCATGTCCGTTATCTGGGTGATATGTGATCGCTTCTCCAAGATGGTCCATTTGGTTCCTTTGCCTAAGCTGCCTTCCTCTTCCGATCTGGTTCCTGTGTTTTTCCAGAACGTGGTTCGTTTGCACGGCATCCCTGAGAATATTGTGTCAGACAGAGGATCCCAGTTCGTTTCCAGGTTCTGGCGATCCTTTTGTAGTAGGATGGGCATTGATTTGTCGTTTTCGTCTGCTTTCCATCCTCAGACTAATGGACAGACGGAGCGAACCAATCAGACTTTGGAGGCTTATTTGAGGTGTTTTGTCTCTGCTGATCAGGACGATTGGGTGACATTCTTGCCGTTGGCTGAGTTTGCCCTTAATAATCGGGCTAGTTCCGCCACCTTGGTTTCGCCTTTTTTCTGCAACTCTGGTTTCCATCCTCGCTTTTCTTCGGGTCATGTGGAGCCTTCTGACTGTCCTGGGGTGGATTCTGTGGTGGATAGGTTGCAGCAGATCTGGAATCATGTGGTGGACAACTTGAAGTTGTCACAGGAGAAGGCTCAGCGCTTTGCCAACCGCCGCCGCGGTGTGGGTCCCCGACTACGCGTTGGGGATTTGGTGTGGCTTTCTTCCCGCTTTGTTCCTATGAAGGTCTCCTCTCCCAAATTTAAACCTCGTTTTATTGGGCCTTACAAGATATTGGAAATCCTTAATCCTGTATCTTTTCGTCTGGATCTTCCTGTGTCGTTTGCTATTCACAATGTATTTCATAGGTCCTTGTTGCGGCGGTACATTGTGCCTGTAGTTCCTTCTGCTGAGCCTCCTGCTCCGGTGTTGGTTGAGGGCGAGTTGGAGTACGTGGTGGAGAAGATCTTGGATTCTCGCCTCTCCAGGCGGAGGCTTCAGTACCTGGTCAAGTGGAAGGGCTATGGTCAGGAGGATAATTCCTGGGTGGTCGCCTCTGATGTTCATGCGGCCGATTTAGTTCGTGCCTTTCATGCCGCTCATCCTGATCGCCCTGGTGGTCGTGGTGAGGGTTCGGTGACCCCTCACTAAGGGGGGGGTACTGTTGTGAATTTGCTTTTTGCTCCCTCTAGTGGTTACTAGTTTTTTGACTCTGGTTTTTCTGTCATTCCTTTTATCCGCACCTGGGTCGTTAGTTAGGGGTGTTGCTATATAAGCTCCCTGGACCTTCAGTTCAATGCCTGGCAACGTAGTTATCAGAGCTAGTCTGCTGTGCTCTTGTCTACTGATCCTGGTTCCAGTTATATCAGCTAAGTCTGCCTTTTGCTTTTTGCTATTTGTTTTGGTTTTGTATTTTTGTCCAGCTTGTTCCAAATCTATATCCTGACCTTTGCTGGAAGCTCTAGGGGGCTGGTGTTCTCCCCCCGGACCGTTAGACGGTTCGGGGGTTCTTGAATTTCCAGTGTGGATTTTGATAGGGTTTTTGTTGACCATATAAGTTACCTTTCTTTATTCTGCTATCAGTAAGCGGGCCTCTCTGTGCTAAACCTGGTTCATTTCTGTGTTTGTCATTTCCTCTTACCTCACCGTCATTATTTGTGGGGGGCTTCTATCCAGCTTTGGGGTCCCCTTCTCTGGAGGCAAGAAAGGTCTTTGTTTTCCTCTACTAGGGGTAGCTAGATTCTCCGGCTGGCGCGTGTCATCTAGAATCAACGTAGGAATGATCCCCGGCTACTTCTAGTGTTGGCGTTAGGAGTAGATATATGGTCAACCCAGTTACCACTGCCCTATGAGCTGGATTTTTGTATTCTGCAGACTTCCACGTTCCTCTGTGACCCTCGCCATTGGGGTCATAACACATAACATTGTGGTAATGTCTGTGGCAAGGAATCAGAGCATAGCTTTCTTTTTAACTCAAGAGTATAAGAACAGAAAGCTGTACCATGATTGCTTGCTATGGGGAGTTCATAAGAGTATGGTGGTGTGCTTACAGTTCCTTTAGGTATTTAGTTATTGTGGTGGATTTAGCTTCTGCTTCTGACAATGTGATTGAAATGGCTACAAGGGGGTGTCGTAATTCACCCAATAACTTTTGCTACATTTGGGGTTGTTTTATAGTGAAGAAACAACAAAGGAACATTAAGCACTTTGTCAGAAAAGTGTATTATGTGTACTTGGCGTAAAAGTAGGGTATCAGGATAAGTCGTGGGCTCCACAAGTAGTGTGGTGTTCTGCTTGTGCAGAAGAAATACAACAGTGGTCTAAATGAAAGAGCTCTTGTTTTGGGTTGCCTATGCTCTGGAGGGAACTGCGTAATCATAGTGATGACTGCTACAATTGTATGGGCAATGTGGGATTCAACCTTAAAAATAAGAAGGAAATTACAATACCCGGACTTCCTGTCAATGATTTGCCCTGTGCCTCATGGTCCAATAATACCTTTCCTGTCATGATTCTCAATGGCGAGAGAACATAGCCCAGCATATATGAGAACTAGCTCTTGGAAGATGGAAACTATACTGACCATGAACTAAACCTGCCGCACAACTAGAAGTGGCCGGGTAGCATGCCTACGTTTTTTATCCCTAGATGCCCAGCGCCAGCCGGAGAACTACCTAATCCTAGCAGAGGAAGAGACAGTCCTGGCTCACCTCTAGAGAAATTTTCCCAAAAGGCAGACAGAGGCCCCCACATATATTGGCGGTGATTTTAGATGAAATGACAAACGTAGTATGAAAATAGGTTTAGCAAAATCGAGGTCCGCTTACTAGATAGCATGAAGACAGAAAGGGCACTTTCATGGTCAGCAGAAAACCCTCTCAAAACACCATCCAGAAATTACTTTAAGACTCTAGCATTAACTCATAACACCAGAGTGGCAATTTCCGCTCACAAGAGCTTTCCAGACACAGTAACGAAACAGCAGCTGTGAACAGGAACAAAATGCAAAAACACACAAGGACAAAAGTCCAACTTAGCTAGGAGTTGTCTAGTAGCAGGAACATGCACAGAAGGCTTCTGATTACATTGTTGACCGGCATGAAACTGACAGAGGAGCAAGGTTATATAGCGACTCCCACATCCTGATAGGAGCAGGTGAACAGAGGGGATGATGCACACAAGTACAATTCCACAAGTGGCCACCGGGGGAGCCCAGAATCCAATTTCACAACAGTACCCCCCCCTCAAGGAGGGGGCACCGAACCCTCACCAGAACCACCAGGGCGATCAGGATGAGCCCTATGAAAGGCACGGACAAGATCGGAGGCATGAACATCAGAGGCAGTGACCCAAGAATTATCCTCCTGACCGTATCCCTTCCATTTAACCAGATACTGGAGTTTCCGTCTGGAAACACGAGAGTCTAAGATCTTTTCCACAACGTACTCCAACTCACCCTCAACCAACACCGGAGCAGGAGGCTCAACGGAAGGCACAGCCGGTACCTCATACCTGCGCAACAATGACCGATGAAAAACATTATGAATCGAAAAGGATGCAGGGAGGTCCAAACGGAAGGACACAGGGTTAAGAATCTCCAATATCTTGTACGGGCCGATGAACCGAGGCTTAAACTTAGGAGAAGAAACCCTCATAGGGACAAAACGAGAAGACAACCACACCAAGTCCCCAACACAAAGCCGAGGACCAACACGACGACGGCGGTTGGCAAAAAGCTGAGTCTTCTCCTGGGACAACTTCAAATTGTCCACCACCTGCCCCCAAATCTGATGCAACCTCTCCACCACAGCATCCACTCCAGGACAATCCGAAGATTCCACTTGACCGGAGGAAAATCGAGGATGAAACCCCGAATTACAGAAAAACGGGGACACCAAGGTGGCGGAGCTGGCCCGATTATTGAGGGCGAACTCCGCCAAAGGCAAAAAAGCAACCCAATCATCCTGATCCGCAGACACAAAACACCTCAAATATGTCTCCAAGGTCTGATTAGTCCGCTCGGTCTGGCCATTAGTCTGAGGATGGAAAGCAGACGAAAAAGACAAATCTATGCCCATCCTAGCACAGAATGCCCGCCAAAATCTAGACACGAATTGGGTCCCTCTGTCAGAAACGATATTCTCCGGAATACCATGCAAACGAACAACATTTTGAAAAAACAGAGGAACCAACTCGGAAGAAGAAGGCAACTTAGGCAAGGGAACCAGATGGACCATCTTAGAGAAACGGTCACACACCACCCAGATGACAGACATCTTCTGAGAAACAGGCAGATCCGAAATAAAATCCATCGAGATGTGCGTCCAAGGCCTCTTCGGAATAGGCAAGGGTAACAACAATCCACTAGCCCGAGAACAACAAGGCTTGGCCCGAACACAAACGTCACAAGACTGCACAAAGCCTCGCACATCTCGTGACAGGGAAGGCCACCAGAAGGACCTTGCCACCAAATCCCTGGTACCAAAGATTCCAGGATGACCTGCCAACGCAGAAGAATGAACCTCAGAGATGACTCTACTGGTCCAATCATCAGGAACAAACAGTCTACCAGGTGGGCAACGATCAGGTCTATCCGCCTGAAACTCCTGCAAGGCCCGCCGCAGGTCTGGAGAAACGGCAGACAATATCACTCCATCTTTAAGGATACCTGTGGGCTCAGAATTACCAGGGGAGTCAGGCTCAAAACTCCTAGAAAGGGCATCCGCCTTAACATTCTTAGAACCCGGTAGGTAAGACACCACAAAATTAAACCGAGAGAAAAACAACGACCAGCGCGCCTGTCTAGGATTCAGGCGCCTGGCAGACTCAAGGTAAATTAAATTTTTGTGGTCAGTCAATACCACCACCTGATGTCTGGCCCCCTCAAGCCAGTGACGCCACTCCTCAAAAGCCCACTTCATGGCCAAAAGCTCCCGATTCCCAATATCATAATTCCGCTCGGCGGGCGAAAATTTACGGGAAAAAAAGGCACAAGGTCTCATCACGGAGCAGTCGGAACTTCTCTGCGACAACACCGCCCCAGCTCCGATTTCAGAAGCGTCGACCTCAACCTGAAAAGGAAGAGCAACATCAGGCTGACGCAACACTGGGGCGGAAGAAAAGCGGCGCTTGAGCTCCCGAAAGGCCTCCACAGCATCAGGGGACCAATCAGCAACATCAGCACCCTTCTTAGTCAAATCAGTCAATGGTTTTACAACATCAGAAAAAACAGCAATAAATCGACGATAAAAGTTAGCAAAGCCCAAAAATTTCTGAAGACTCTTAAGAGAAGAGGGTTGCGTCCAATCACCAATAGCCTGAACCTTGACAGGATCCATCTCGATGGAAGAGGGGGAAAAAATGTATCCCAAGAAGGAAATCTTTTGAACCCCAAAAACACACTTAGAACCCTTCACACACAAGGAATTAGACCGCAAAACCTGAAAAACCCTCCTGACCTGCTGGACATGAGAGTCCCAGTCATCCGAAAAAATCAGAATATCATCCAGATACACAATCATAAATTTATCCAAATAATCGCGGAAAATGTCATGCATAAAGGACTGGAAGACTGAAGGGGCATTTGAAAGACCAAAAGGCATCACCAAATACTCAAAATGGCCCTCGGGCGTATTAAATGCGGTTTTCCACTCATCCCCCTGCTTGATTCGCACCAAATTATACGCCCCATGGAGATCAATCTTAGAGAACCACTTGGCCCCCTTTATACGAGCAAACAAATCAGTAAGCAGTGGTAACGGATATTGATATTTAACCGTGATTTTATTCAAAAGTCGATAATCAATACACGGCCTCAAAGAGCCGTCTTTCTTAGACACAAAGAAAAAACCGGCTCCTAAGGGAGATGACGAAGGACGAATATGTCCCTTTTCCAAGGACTCCTTTATATATTCTCGCATAGCCGCGTGTTCAGGCACAGACAGATTAAATAAACGACCCTTAGGGTATTTACTACCCGGGATCAAGTCTATGGCACAATCGCACTCCCGGTGCGGAGGTAGTGAACCAACCTTGGGTTCTTCAAAAATGTCACGAAAGTCAGACAAGAATTCAGGAATCTCAGAGGGAATAGATGATGAAATGGAAACCAAAGGTACGTCCCCATGAGTTCCTTTACACCCCCAGCTTAACACAGACATAGCTCTCCAGTCGAGGACTGGGTTATGAGATTGCAGCCATGGCAATCCCAGCACCAAAACATCATGTAGATTATACAGTACCAGAAAGCGAATAACCTCCTGGTGATCCGGATTAACACGCATAGTCACTTGTGTCCAGTATTGTGGTTTATTACTAGCCAATGGGGTGGAGTCAATCCCTTTCAGAGGTATCGAAGCCTCCAATGGCTCCAAATCATACCCACAGCGTTTGGCAAAGGACCAATCCATAAGACTCAAAGCAGCGCCAGAGTCGACATAGGCGTCCGCGGTAATAGATGACAAAGAACAAATCAGGGTCACAGATAGAATAAACTTAGACTGTAAAGTGCCAATTGAAACAGACTTGTCAGGCTTCTTAGTACGCTTAAAGCATGCTGATATAACATGAGTTGAATCACCACAATAGAAGCACAACCCATTTTTTCGTCTAAAATTCTGCCGCTCGCTTCTGGACAGAATTCTATCACATTGCATATTTTCTGGCGTTTTCTCAGTAGACACCGCCAAATGGTGCACAGGTTTGCGCTCCCGCAGATGCCTATCGATCTGAATAGCCATCGTCATGGACTCATTCAGACTCGCAGGCACAGGGAACCCCACCATAACATCCTTAATGGCATCAGAGAGACCTTCTCTGAAAATCGCCGCCAGGGCGCACTCATTCCACTGAGTAAGCACAGACCATTTGCGGAATTTTTGGCAGTATATTTCAGCTTCATCTTGCCCCTGAGACAAGGACATCAAGGCCTTTTCCGCCTGAAGCTCTAAATGAGGTTCCTCATAAAGCAACCCCAAGGCCAGAAAAAACGCATCCACATTGAGCAACGCAGGATCCCCTGGTGCCAATGCAAAAGCCCAGTCCTGAGGGTCGCCCCGGAGCAAGGAAATTACAATCCTGACCTGCTGTGCAGGGTCTCCGGCAGAGCGAGACTTCAGGGACAAAAACAATTTGCAATTATTTTTAAAATTTTGAAAGTGAGATCTATTCCCCGAGAAGAATTCAGGCAAAGGAATTCTAGGCTCAGACATAGGTGCATGAACAACAAAATCTTGCAAATTTTGTACCTTTGTGGCGAGATTATTCAAACCTGTAGCTACACTCTGAAGATCCATTTGAAACAGGTGAACACAGAGCCATTCAAGGATTAGAAGGAGAGAAAGAGAGGAAGGCTGCAGCATAGGCAAACTAGCAAGTGATTCAATTAAGAGCACACTCAGAACTAGAGGGAAAAAAAAAAAAAAAATTGTAGCAGACTTCTTTTTTCTCTCCTTTCTCAGCCAGTAATTTAACCCTTTTTTGGGCCGGTCAAACTGTCATGATTCTCAATGGCGAGAGAACATAGCCCAGCATATATGAGAACTAGCTCTTGGAAGATGGAAACTATACTGACCATGAACTAAACCTGCCGCACAACTAGAAGTGGCCGGGTAACATGCCTACGTTTTTTATCCCTAGATGCCCAGCGCCAGCCGGAGAACTACCTAATCCTAGCAGAGGAAAAGACAGTCCTGGCTCACCTCTAGAGAAATTTTCCCAAAAGGCAGACAGAGGCCCCCACATATATTGGCGGTGATTTTAGATGAAATGACAAACGTAGTATGAAAATAGGTTTAGCAAAATCGAGGTCCGCTTACTAGATAGCATGAAGACAGAAAGGGCACTTTCATGGTCAGCAGAAAACCCTCTCAAAACACCATCCAGAAATTACTTTAAGACTCTAGCATTAACTCATAACACCAGAGTGGCAATTTCCGCTCACAAGAGCTTTCCAGACACAGTAACGAAACAGCAGCTGTGAACAGGAACAAAATGCAAAAACACACAAGGACAAAAGTCCAACTTAGCTAGAAGTTGTCTAGTAGCAGGAACATGCACAGAAGGCTTCTGATTACATTGTTGACCGGCATGAAACTGACAGAGGAGCAAGGTTATATAGCGACTCCCACATCCTGATAGGAGCAGGTGAACAGAGGGGATGATGCACACAAGTACAATTCCACAAGTGGCCACCGGGGGAGCCCAGAATCCAATTTCACAACACTTTCCCTTTAAATCGCCCCCACGTCAAGGGCAATGGGGTACTCGGCACCGGGTCCTTCAATGTTCTGCGGGGATGTCACGGTGGCCCGACCCGGTCCATGGCCCTTTGAGGGGCGTCCAATAATGGAAGTAGTTTTGATGGTTTTGGGAAAGGTCTTTAAAGGGATAGTTTGTGACGCCACCTGTGGTATTCGGTCAGGGTGAGCGACGCTGCTTTGGGGTCCGCTGGGGTGATGTGATGGCACCTAGATGGTATACCTTCCCACAGGTCACGTCATGTGAATAATGTCCTGTGTCTTTGTAAATGTTGTGATGCTAGTAATGTATAGTTTAGGACATAATGCACAGCATAGGGTAAAGCATAGTTTAGGGCTTTGGACATAAGGTAGGTAAGATAAGGTAGTAACTGTATTATATAGTGATTTTAGGGTAAGTTAGGAGTTAATGTTTGGGACTAGCCCAGAGTTGGAGGGGCTTAGTGTTATGGCAAGTGACTTCTTCCTGTAGTTATTTAGATAAGGACAAGTTCAAGTAGTGGTGGGAAGTGTCTGAGTAGGACTGCCATTGTGGGTTCACTACTGAAAGGAGACATTTAAGGTGAGGGACCTAAACAGAACTGAGTTTGTGGGATTAGTGGGGTCCCCAGGGTTAGATCCAGGGTATCAGTAGTGGAAGAAATAGACTTGCAAAACAGGACAATGGTGACAAGCTAGGCTGTGACAAAGTGGGGCCAACAGCGTGCTTCATTGGCCTGGAGTAGACTACAGAGGAAAGAAACTGTAACAATTATAGCGGTACACTCTGGAGTCTATTGGCTTGATACAAATAAGGCAGCTGAACCAAAGTGCAGTGTAAAGTCTGTATTATTCAAAACAAACACAGGTGCAATGTGTGAGCAAGTTCAAAAACACAGCAAATAAGGTGAAGCACTCTCTGGGGAAATGCAGATCATAAGACACAGTTCATACAAGGGCAAGCATTCACTAGAAAAGAATCCAGAAGCAGTGCAGAGCTACGAGTCCAGAAACAGTCAAATAAACTGGCAACAGATACCAAACAAGATTAGCTGTAGCAGGCAGAGCTTAGGAGTCCTAGTAGGCAGGAGAAGAATGCAGAGTAACACAGGCTAAACAGCTTGTAGCATGAGCACCACTGCGAGCTAGGAAGGTTTGCTGAGAAGGCAGAGTATCGAAAGCGGGAAAGTCTCTTGCAGCACAGGCCAGGAATTCTAGCAGAATACACAAGCAAGGACTGGGAGAGGAAACAGGGTTATAAAGACAGGGAAGGCGGATCACATGAGCAGAAGTGAGGCAGCAGACACCTTCTTGGAAAAGGGCAAAAAGTACCACAGATGAAACAAGGAATCCAGAGTCCTGACAGAAACTGTGTGTGAAAATGCTTTACACTGTGAAAGAAAAATCTATAATAAGCCCATTACCCCTTGTGTATAACCCTTACCAAGGTACCGTTCAGTAAAGACTGTGTTTTAGAATGGGACTCTCCTTTATTGAGAGGAGGGAGTGTGGTAGTTAAGAGGAAAGAGAGAGACATTTAATTTCAATATGATCTGTTTGCTCCATTTACCCAGTGAATCTGAAGATGGAATCCATCTGTTGTGTTGTACTTGCTTCTGTGGCATCCCAGGAGTCCAGTTGCCACAGTGTCATTACCACCCTCAGCATGCAACCCGTTTCCAGACTCCAGACCAGAAGGGGGAACTCTAACACCTGTTATAGTGGAACTTCCCTATAAATTCTGGCCTGGAGGCAGGGTTAGTTAGTCAGAGTCAGTGTTAGTCTGGGGAGCAGATAGTGAAGGAAGAACAGGCAAGTGAGGAGAACCTGGTGGATTGGAACTGTGACTGAGCTCACTCCAGGACTGAGCGCCAAAGACCGGACACGGGACTCTGTGGCTATGTGGGAACTGCAGGCTCAGCAACTAAATCTGGCAGGAGATTGCAGGTCTCCTGGCCCCAGCTGACACCCTGAGGCACACCAGCATACAAGAGCCCGGAGTCACCACAAGGGAGTGCCACCTGGAACAGGATCAAGCTTCCTGCCATGCGGGGGCATATTCAATTTAATGGACAGGCTGAGAGAGGGATTTGAGTAGAGCATAAAGCACCAAGGACCTAGGGAGCAGCGCAGAGGGATGGCCTCCAAATCCACCAGGCTAGGTGGCTGGATTTATTAGGCTGGAAAGGGGCATATATCCATGGCCCTTCCCAGCCTATAAGTATCAGCCCCCAGCTATCTGCTTTGCCTTAGCTGGTTATTAAAAATAGGGGGGGCCCCAAATAATTTATTAGAGTTCCCCTTTTATAATAATCAGTAAAAGCAAAGCAGACTGCTGGGGGCTGATATTAACCCCTTAATAACCACCAATACATCTTTTTACTGACCTGCGGAATAATTGACCAGCCTTCCCTGATGGGTTACAATCCTGTATCTGTCGGCTGTACATTATAGCTGATAACTTGCTGCACCAGCCACAATCAGTGTTGGCACCAACTAAGGTCATTTAATTTCTGCTGTCAATAGTATCTACAGCATCTAGATGGTTAACAGATTGTAGGGGTTTCCTCTTAAACTCCATTGGCACCCTGAGATCTTGTTCATATGGTCCTGCTATTTGCCATGGCAGTTCACTGTCAAATGGTGCCTTAAAGTCTGCCAGGTATAGTGGCATCTTCAAAAGTTATCAAAATTTAAATGGTAAAAATAACATTTTTTCATCCTGTCATGCCACTTTAAATTCATTCCTGAAAAGCACCTGAAGGGTTATTGAGTTACGAGAAAGCAATTTTGAATATGTTGATTGTGCTGTTTTTAAAATGGTATGGATTTCCAATATATAAGAGCCCCAACATCACTTCAAAACTGAACAAGTCCCTAAAAAAAAAAAGTTTTGTAAATTTCATTGAAATAATGAAAGATTGCTGCTATACTAATTTGCTGAGGTAATCTGGAGAAATTCACCCCATGCTTCCAGAAGCCTCTCCCACAAGTTGGTTTGGCTCGATGGGCACTTTTTACGTACCATACGGTCAAGCTGCTCCCATGACAACTCAATGAGGTTGAGATCTGGTGACTGCGCTGACCACTCCACTACGGGGTATAAGGGTGAGCACATGGACCCCGTGAACCCTAACCCTTACGTCTGCACCTTATTTAACCCCTTTCTGACCTTGGACGGGATAGTACGTCCAAGGTCAGAACCCCCGCTTTGATGCGGGCTCCGGCGGTGAGCCCGCTTCAAAGCCGGGACATGTCAGCTGTTTTGAACAGCTGACATGTGCCCGCAATAGCGGCGGGTGAAATCGCGATTCATCCACCACTATTAACTAGTTAAACGCTACTGTCAAACGCAGACAGCGGCATTTAACCGGCGCTTCCGGCCGGGTGGCCAGAAATGAGCGCATTGCCGACCCCCGTCACATGATCGGGGGTCAGCGATGCTTCTGAATAGTAACCATAGAGGTCCTTGAAACCTCTATGGTTACTGATCCCTGGTAGCTGTGAGTGCCACCCTGTGGTCGGCACTCATAGCACACCTGCATTTCTGCTGCATAGCAGCGATCTGATGATCGCTGCTATGTAGCAGAGCCGATCGTGTTGTGCCAGCTTCTAGCCTCCTATGGAGGCTATTGAAGCATGGCAAAAGTAAAAAAAAAAAGTTAAAAAGAAATATGAAAAAAATTGAAAAAAATATAAAAGTTTAAATCACCCCCATTCAAAATAAATCAATAAAAAAAAAATCAAACCTACACATATGTGGTATGGCCGCGTTCAGAATTGCCCGACCTATCAATAAAAAAAGCATTAACCTGATCGCTAAACAGCGTAGAGAGAAAAAAATTCGAAATGCCAGAATTACATTTTTTTGGTCGCAGCTACATTGCATAAAAATGCAATAAAGCGCGATCAAAAGAACGTATGCATCAAAATTGTATAATTAAAAACGCCAGCTCGGCACGCAAAAAGTAAGCCCTCAACCGACCCCACATCATGAAAAATGGAGACGCTACGTGTATCGGAAAATGGCGCAATTTTTTTTTTTTTAGCAAAGTTTGGAGTTTTTTTTCACCACTTAGATAAAAAAGAACCTAGTCATGTTAGGTGTCTATGAACTCGTAATGACCTGGAGAATCAAAATCGCTGGTCAGTTTTAGCATTTAGTGAACCTAGCAAAAAAGCCAAACAAAAAACAAGTGTGTGACTTCACTTTTTTTGCAATTTCACCGCACTTGGAATTTTTTTCCCATTTTCTAGTACATGACATGGTAAAATCAATGATGTTGTTCAAAAGTACAACTTGTTTCACAAAAAATAAGCCCTCACATGGCCATTTTGACGGAAAAATAAAAAAGTTATGGCTCTGGGAAAGAGGGGAGCAAAAAACGAACACGGAAAAACGGAAAATCTCAAGGTCATGAAGGGGTTAAGGTAATATACATATATTTGCATTGCTGATATTCTTAGCTTTCTGTGGTGGGCATTTTTCTGAACTGCAGCATTATGGTGATCTGCAGACATGCCCACATGTTATAATCGGATTTATCTTAATTATTCCGTTATGGGAGCGGAAAGTTTTTCAATATATATGTGATGGCTATTGCCCGTTTGCTCTCGGCACAGTCATGCACTTTTATAGTGGTTTGTGCGTTTTGGTTCACCTTTTCCTTACCTGTTCCATGTATTTTGCTTAATAAAGATTGTTTATATTTTTATACATTTGGACTTCATGGTCGTTTACTTTGTTTTTTCCATCCCCTTGTTCCACTCCATTACAGACAGAATACCAGCTACCTGCTTCTTCCCTAAATAGTTCTTGCATAATTTGGAG
This sequence comes from Ranitomeya variabilis, assembly GCF_051348905.1. NCBI lineage: Eukaryota > Metazoa > Chordata > Amphibia > Anura > Dendrobatidae > Ranitomeya > Ranitomeya variabilis. The sequence continues at coordinate 490,899,645 of NC_135235.1, forward strand.
GTGTGCTTGGGTCATTGTTCTGTTGTAGAATGAAATTGGCTCCAAACAAGCGCTGTCCACAGGGTATGGCATGACGTTGCAAAATAGAGTGATCGCCTTCCTTATTCAAAATCCCTTTTACCTTGTACAAATCTCCCACTTTACCAGCACCAAAGCAACTCCAAGACCATCACATTACCTCCACCATGCTTGACAGATGGCGTCAGACACTCATCCAGCATCTTTTCAGTTGTTCTGCGTCTCAGAAATGTTCTTCTTTGTGATCCAAACAACTCATATTTGGATTAGTCTATCCATAACACTTTTTCCAATCTTCCTGTGTCCAATGTATGTGTTCTTTTGCCCATATTAATCTTTTCCTTTTCTTAACCAGTCTTAGATATGGCTTTTTCTTTGCCACTCTACCCAGAAGGCCAGCATCCCAGAGTCGCCTCTTCACTGTAGACGTTGACACTGGCGTTTTGTGTATACTATTTATTGAAGCTTCCAGTTGAGGACCTGTGAGGTTTTTATTTCTCAAACTACAGACTCTAATGTACTTGTCTTATTGCTCAGTTGTGCAGCGGGGCCTCCCACTTCTCTTTCTACTCTGGTTAGAGCCTGTTTGTGCTCTCCTATGAAGGGAGTAGTACACACCGTGGTAGGAAATCTTTAGTTTCTTGGCAATTTCTCGCATGGAATAGCCTTCTTTTCTAAGAACAAGAATAGACTGTCGAGTTTCACATGAAAGTCCTTCTTTTTCTGGCCATTTTGAGAATTTAATGGAACCAACAAATGTAATTCTCTAGATTCTCAACTATCTCAAAGTAGCGTCAGGTTTATAGGTTCTCTAATCAGCCAAACTGTTTTCAGCTGTGCTATCCTACTTGCACAAGGGTTTTCAAGGGCAAACACAAAGTACCATAAGAACACTGGAGTGATGGTTGCTGGAAATGGGCTTCTATACACCTATGAAGATATTGCATTACAAACCAGACGTTTGCAGCTAGAATAGTCATTTACCACATTAACAATGTATAGAGTGTATTTCTGAATCAAATAATGTTAGCTTCATTGGAAAAAACTGTGATTTTCTTTAAAAAATAAGGACATTTCTAAGTGACTCTAAACTTTTGAACGGTAGTAAATGTAACAAAAGGGAATGATATGTAGTAAGGGGCAGCACTATATACAGTATAACAGGGGGTGCTATATAATATGGGATGATTTGCTCAGTGAGTATCATTTAAACTAAATACATTTTATTTTCATCCTAAACTCCATCAATTTAATGTCATAATATAATATTTTTTCGAATATGCTTTAATTAAAAAGTCCCTATCCTTCCCTAATTACACTATCCACTTTATTTTTTTTTTCTACTACTTCCTCTTTGATGATGCTTTGATTGAGAATTCCTAGTGCATGCAGGGATACTCAAACAAAACGAATGTCATCAGGGAGCCTCTGCCCTTTCCCTGAAATGAAGTGTCATCATTGACCTCCATTTCAGGGGCTGGGCTATTCCCTGCTCTACTGGTCATGCATCTGTTGTCAATTCCAATGGATACTCAATAGATTCCTGTCACTGTGCACTGTTATTACAATGCACTCTCTTGCCAGCTGTGACCAGAAGTGCTAAGCCAGCAGTCCAGTATACTCTATATGAAATCTATAAAGAATCTATAAAGAATGAGTGAGTAGAGATGAGCGCCGCCCCCATATGTTGTGACTTGCAGGGGTGGCACTGGTCTTTGCTTGCTCATTCTTTTCTTACATTGCGCAAATACAGTGCGCTCTGTTGCTGGCTCATCAGTTTTTGATTAGGTATTTTTTTTTGGTATATTTTTATCAGGTACCTGGTATTGGTATTTGTGTGGTATTTCCTGATGAAGAAGTCACTTAGACTTTGAAATGCGTTGAACAAACCACCATTCTTTATGCGAAATACGTTTGGACATATGATTATTCAGCAGCACGGACCATATCCACATTAATCCCTTCATTAATCTTTGGTCATTAGCAGAACATAGGGCACAGAAAGAGTGGCAAACTGAGATAAGGGAGATGTAGCATAGTGCTGAACCCTTTGAGCACTTTGTGGATGAGAGTGATAAGTTTATGTTGAACTCTGGAGTGGATGAGTAGCCAGTGCAAGTTTGAGGCATCGGTTTAACAGTTGGTGAGGAATGTGATTACATGCACCCTGCCTTCTTTATTATGTCCTCTCTCCCACCATTACCCTCTGTTCATAATACTTTCCTCCTTCCCACCTTCATTTCATTTATTTTATCCCCCCAAATTTTTTTTTTAGTACATACCTTTCCATAAATTACTTACCGTATTTGGGAGGAATATCACAGCGAGAAAGCCATTATCCTGTATAAACTTGTATGGGGACCCTCAACTGTTTGTGTAAACCCCTTAGCAGCATACATACTGTAATATACAGCATCTTCTGTGCCAAGCATGTGCTTATCCCATTATGGGAACCTAGGTCTGTCTTCAGATATTTTTTTATTAGGGGCAAGTAATTCAAGATCCACATTTATGTGTTTTCATAAGCATGGCAGAAACTGTTCTTTAAAAAAAATCAACATATTTATAGATTTATAGATCTGCAACTAAATGCTAAAAAAAAAAAAAAAAAAAAAAAAAAAAATTGCGCCATTTTCCGATACTCGTAGCGTCTCCATTTTTCATGATCTGGGGTCGGTTGAGGGCTTATTTTTTGCGTGCTGAGCTGGCGTTTTTAATGATTCCAATTTGGTGCAGATACGTTCTTTTGATCGCCCGTTATTGCATTTTAATGCAATGTCACGGCGACCAAAAAAACGTAATTTTTCTCGTTACGCCGTTTAGCGATCAGGTTAATGCTTTTTTTTATTGATAGATCGGGCGATTCTGAACGTGGCGATACCAAATATGTGTAGATTTGATTTTTTTTTTATTGATTTATTTTGATTGGGGCGAAAGGGGGGTGATTTAAACTTTTATATTTTTTTTATTTTTTCACATTTTTTTAAACTTTTTTTTTAACTTTTGCCATGCTTCAATAGCCTCCATGGGAGGCTAGAAGCTGGCACAACGCGATCGCCTCTGCTACATAGCAGCGATCTTATGTTCGCTGCTATGTAGTAGAATTGCAGGTGTGCTGTGAGCTCCGACCACAGGGTGGCGCTCACAGCTACCGGCGATCAGTAACCATAGAGGTCTCAAGGACCTCTATGGTTACTGTCCTGACACATCGCCAACCCCCGATCATGTGACCGGGGTCGGCGATGACGTCATTTCCGGCCGCCCGGCCAGATGCGGTAGTTAAATGCCGCTGTCTGCGTTTGACAGCGGCATTTAACTAGTTAATAACGGCGGATGAATCGTGATTTCACCCGCCGCTATTGCGGGCACATGTCAGCTGTTCAAAACAGCTGACATGTCCCGGCTTTGATGCGGGCTCACCGCGGAGCCCTGCATCAAAGCAGGGGAGCTGACCTCGGACGTACTATCCCGTCCGATGTCAGTAAGGGGTTAAAGTGGACATGTCAACTACGTCTCCCACAGTAAAGTATATTTAAGTAACACAACCATTTGATGAAGAAGTACAGCTGGTGGTGGGTCACGTCTGGCTTGTCATGCCTCTAAACTATTTTTTCCTCTGAATGCTGAGAAGAACACAGCTTAGTTAGCGATGCCCTGTCCATCGCTTTACATTTCACTTTGATAATACCCAGTACTTGCTGTACTACTAAATTCAATAGATTTCTTTGTTCTGACAAAGGTTTCTCCTCTTAGATCTGTCTGCCCTGTTCTTACCTGCTGTAAAATCACACAGTCATTTCATCTTTGGCCTTCTTTTATATTCATGGTAATCTTTTGTCTGCTATTCAAATCAGAATTTTGCAAGTTCTGGATCACACAAATATAATATTGATTTTCAGCAAGGATATCATTGTATCAAACAGTTTTTGTACATTTCTGATACTAAGGTTTTACACATTTTAATCAGCCACATAATAATAGTCTAACACCAAGTATCATAAGCCAAGAAGGTTACTCGTATTCATTCCACGTAGTATGATTACTTGGGTAATAGACACCATATTTCTTTGGCACCACTTTGGTTAGTCACTTGTTGTTTTTACATATGAGTATGCTTTAATTGGCTACTTCACACTTTACCCCTAATGTGCCCAGTGTAAAATGTATCACAAGGAAAGCAAAGAACAATGGCACAGTAGTGACTCCTAGCAATATTTTCGCAACATATTGGAGCTGATGGAAAAACTGATAGCCAAAAGCAGATAGTAGTTGCTGTATATATCTTGTTCACATATACACATATATCTGAGCTATGACTTTCACCCATTGCCTAAACTTTGCTAGATGACAATAGGGTATATAATCGGTACAATACTGATGAGCAGATCACTTGGATTTCAGTGTGATCTACGAGTAGAAAAAGCAGAGTACAGGTATTTGACCATGTTCAGGATGGCCAGCGCTTTGGACAGAGCAGAAAACTCGCTCCGCCCAAAGCACCGCCCCCTTCTGTAGACGCAGTGATTCCGGCAGGATGTGTTCATTGCACAGATCCAGAATCATCGCACCCCACACGTAGGGCCCTGTGTTTTACCTTGCGGTGATGCAGCGTTGCCGCAAGGTAAACAGACATGCTGCGTTCTAAAAAGACACGGAAACGCAGGGCGGCCGGGTGCATGTTCGCATGCATATTGGAGACCGGATTTCATAAAATCCCATCCCCTATGCTGTAACATCTCGACGCTGCGGATTGAACGCTGCAGCTCTACGCAGCGTTCAATCCACAGCTATTCTGGATGTAATATGGCCCGTGGACATATACCCTAAGAATGGCCTGCTAATGTTAATCCTGCTCAATGACCAAATAATGTGTAGTGAGCTCTAGTCATTTATATTGAATGATTACAGGGGATCATAGTTGCATAGTTACAAATCTCCATCGAATTCAACCGAAGGATGTGGGAAGGTTAAAATGGGTAACATGTAGTAAAGGACGAACCCCCAGTATTCGTGTGATGACGTCGCTGCACGAACACTGCTGGAAAAAGCCGAAGACTGCCAAGTGCACTGAATACCGGCAGAATGTAATGAGCAGCCCCGGAAGCAGATGCGGCTGGGAGACAGCAGGGCGGGAGGATGCGTAGCTTGACAGGTAAGTATAATTCTAATGTTTACTATTAATTTTCAGCTTTTTTTTACAGCTCGAACTGGATTTTCTGTTTCTTACTACACCTTGAACTGGACTCGAACTGTAACACAGGTTTCCCATGGAAACTTATGTTCGGGACCATGTGACTGACACTATGGGTTCGGTACGGTCCTGAACTTTACAGTTCGGGTTCGCTCATCCCTAGTAATATGTACAACTGTAAAGTGCTGCAGAGCGGTAGTAGTGACCGAGCTACTGCCCGGATGCACTCTGGCACTTTACAACAAGGGGTGTCCCAGTCCCAGAGTGCTGTAGGGTGTGGGGTACATCACAATCACTTGTAGGCCACAGGCCTCCGATGTCTCCAGGCTTCATTCCTCAAGAGTCACCGCACACAATGCTTGGGAGACAAGCTTCTTTGCAACAGTCAAACTTTTACTAAACTGTCCAAGTTCATCAGGTGGGTATAGATGGAATAGGAAACAGCAATGCAGACTTCTTTCGTCCTTAGCACAACTCTTCTTCTGTTCTGCCACACGTTCATTCTGAACTTCCCTCAAGCATGCTGACTCCATTTCCATTACTTTGTGCCTTTAAGGAGGTCCATCAAAGGGGCGGTGGTGACGTTAGGGATAATCCAGGGTACTAGTCCACTATGGACAACTCTGAATTTAAATATTTGGGGCTATATTTCGCATCTTCCAAGAGCATATAGAAACTTGATTCCAGCTCACCCAGTTGTTCTATGCTCATCCACCTGGGGCTCAGACACCGGCCTCGCCCTGGCCTCACATCAAGGAAAATAGAAAAAATTGGAATCTGGCTCAACAGGACTGGATTTTCCTTTTCTTTCTATTTTTTAAAAGAAAATATAGTGCATACAAAAGAAAAATTTACATGGTCGACATGACCCAGTCGACGTGTTTCGACTGCAGTGGTCATGAGTGAGACTGCCTAGTGCAATCGAAATGGCCTTCCATAGAGCATCAAGCATCGCTTGTACTTTGCTCGGATAGCTTCCCCAATCCTAGCTGAAGATCACCATATCATCCAGGTAGGCCACTGCTTACCTCTTGTAGGGAGTTAGGATCCAGTCCATGGCTCTCTAGAAGGTACCCGGAGCTCCTTGAGACCAAAACTGCATCCTTGTGTACTGTAAAGAACCATCTGGCGTTGAGAAGGCCATCTTCTCCTTGGCATCTTGGGACATGGGAATTTGCCATTATCCTTTTGTGAGGTCAAGGGCGGTAATGTACCTGGCTGGCCCTAGTCTTTCAATAAGTTCATCTACCCCGGGCATTGGGTAGGTGTCAAACTTCGAGACCTCGCTGACCTTCCTGTAGTCATTACAGAACTGCCACTCCCCATCTGATTTTGGCACCAAGACTATGTGACTGGACCAGCTACTCTTGGACTCATCAATAAGTCCTATATTTACCATCAACTTCACCTCTTCCGAAATCACCTCTCTTGTTGGCCTCTGGAATCTGATATGATTTCAAGTTTATGCAAATATGAGGCTCTGTGAGTACCTCATGACCAGAGTGAGACCTGGCAACTCATAAAACAGGCCTTTATTCTGCTGCAACAGCTGTTTCTGTGAGTGAGATAAGGTTTCGGTTATCTTAACATCTTCCATGCTGACTTTAGACTTGGCCACCAGACAAGTAGCTTTCACAGATTCTTTGTCCTGCCACGGTTTAATCAGGTTGACATGATAAACCTGATTAAACCTCTTTCCCGATTGGTGGATTTTGTAGCTGACTTCACCAGCTTTCTCTACGACATCATAGGGGCCCGGCCACTTGGCCAGGAAAATGCTTTCCACCATGGGAACAAACACAAGTACCTGATCCCCTGGGTTTAACTCTCCCACCCTGGCTGACCTATTATACACCCTGGACTGTGCTTCCTGTGCCTTGAGGAGGTGCTCCTTCACAAATGGGCATCGTGTTGGCAATCCTCTCTTACATCAGGGCAATATGCGCTACAACAATTCTATAGGATGTGGTCTCAGCTTCCCAGGACTCTTTTGAAACATCCAGGAGTCGTCGAGGGTGTCGGCCATAGAGTAGTTCAAACGAGGAGAAGCCTATGAAAGCTTGAGGAACTTCCCTGATGGAAAATAACTGATAAGGAAGCAGACAGTCCCAGTCTCCACCATCCTTCTCCACAGTTTTCTTCAGCATAGCCTTCAAAGTTTTATCCCTCTGGAAGTGGAACACTGAGGTTCTGATTTATGAGATCTGCAGTGTCTTGCACAATTTCCTCATGACCTTTGATATGAAAGGAAGGACTCCATGGTCTGGTAGGATCTCCTTAGGCAAGCCCGTTCTGGAAAATATATTGACCAATTCGCAGGCTATACATTTGGCAGAGGAGTTTCATAGTGGTACGGCCTCCGAATACCGTGTAGAATAGTCCAGTACCACCAGGATACACTGTTGACCTTGAGTGGACTTGACAAGGGATCCCACTAGATCCCACTAGACCAGTGTTTCTCAACTCCAGTCCTCAAGACCCCACAACAGGTCATGTTTTCAGCATTTCCTTAGCATTTTGGACCTGGTGTACGAGGTCAAACATTTGGGACCAGGGAGGTTTGTCACTACAATAGGCCTAGTGGTGCACCCGTTGTGCCCTGACAGTCAGAGTCACTCCTGAGAGCACCAAGATCCCAGTTTCCAACTTGTCGTACTGTTTTGCGTCCTGCAAGGCCAGATCATAATAGGCTTTCTGAGGTTCCCCTGTTAAATATGGTGCCAAAAACTCCGAACACTGCTCCAAAGGCAATTTCTATTTTCTATTTTCAACATTAAAATCCATGAAACTATGATATACTGTATATCAGGAGTCAGTACCTGAAATTTCACTAAGTCTATGAGAGGGTTTCATCTAGAAAGTTAGATGGAAGTACTGAAAAGTTCTATGGTCCTGGTGCTATAGAGCGTTTGGGTACAGGCCCGCCTCTGGCTGAGCAATAAATTTCAAGCTACTGTAATAAACTCGCCTTCACCTGTGTTGTCCTGCACCTACAGGGGACGTGCTGCATATGACAGTTTTACAGCAACACATTATCTGGTGGTTATTTGTTTTCCAGGCTGTATATTATCTGTTTCCGTCACAATCAGGGAACACTGGGCTATGGAGGTGCAAAATCACTCCATATTAGGATTTATTAACTGCAAACATGGGCTGGGAAAGTGCGAGAATATACTTGGAAGTGAATTGTGTTACCCTGCATGTGCCAGTGCTCAGAGCGAAGTCATGACATGCAACAAGATGTGATAATGACAAATGACACAAAGCTGGATGTAGTAATCTGCAGAGAGGTATTATGACACGTTGTGAAATGTAATGTCATGCAGAGCTGTGTAAGTACGTAAAGGGAGATGTCAGGACATGTAACACAAAGTCTCAGTATTGGAGATACATGCCATGCAAAACAATACGATAATGTGCGTAACAATCTAACAGCTTCTACAAGAATGCAATAACGTGCCGGTGGTTGTAATGAAATGCAGAGGGATGTAACACATACCAAGACAAGAGATATAACTATGCACTGCAGTCTTCTGTACGCTGAGGTAATGACATAAAGAATAGAGCAGCAACAGTGCATAGCAATGTAATGATATGCATAACGGCATAATATGCACAGCAATTGGTATACAGAATGAGGTAATAATATGCTAAACAAGAAAATGTGCACCACATCGTAATGGTATGTAAAATAAAGGATATGCATTTAGGAAACAGTATAGGATCTACATCAATGCGAGTTAATGATATGCAGAACAATATAAAGGTCCTAGCAAACAAATTGAATGTAAAATAATATTAAAACATCCTAGTTGCAAAAATGTAACCATAAGAGGGACTGTGAAAGCAGGAAGGTACAATTTTTGAAGGGGTTAAAGAAGTATTGAACTTTAAAAAATGTAGCTTATAAAAGTCGATCTTATCAAAGGAGCAATTGCTATAATTCAAGCCCATGTATATAATTATGAGCAGAGGTTCTTAGATCTGTGATATAATGTACTTATGATAAATAAGGCAGTCATTGCTAACGGAAAGCGACATATTGTAAACAACCATCTAAGAAGTGTAAGTAGCATGAAAACAATTCAAGTGAAAATTAAAAAAAAAAATTACATGGAGTCAGAGGAGATAAGTAAATTTACGCTATAGGGAATCATTGTGATTATGACTACTGCATTCTGATGTTTCGTTGGCCAGCCAGTTGCACTTTGACATTCTGTTTATATAACCTGTTTTCTTATACCCTATTAAAGAACTCTGAATCAATAGAGTGGGACCCTCTGTTCAGGATCCTCATGTGCAGAGTGGAGAGCAATAACAAAGGTTGTCTCCCACTGTGGAGGACCAGTCTAGTTCAGAATGACACTATCAGCCCATGGTTTTCTAATCTCTCACAACCCCATAAGAGTGGGGCTTTTTTAAGACACAAGTATAAGGGAAAATGCATCCCATTGGCCAATGGAATGACAGAGGGAGTACTCTCCCTCTGTCAAATTCCTTAGATTTTTTTTACCTTAGCATTTAATGACTTAAACTGCTGGGATTGGAGTTCGCTCCAGCACCTGAAGTTGCAGTCATATATTACACCTGGCAACCTCCACAGATTACCTAGTGACTTGTATATTTGGATAAAGAACATATATGTCATTCATTGAGCTGGAAGGGATTAAGGATAGAATATAATGAGGAATGCATACTCCAATATTAAAGACTTAAAGAAAATACAAATTTTTCTAAAAAATATCAAGCCAACAAAAAATTCTATCTGTACATAGATACTATGGGGCACAAGAAATGATTGCCCTAAATTACCATAATGTGGAATTTTGTAGCCTGGGCTAGGCAGAGGTGGTTGCCCTTGAAGAGTTCATTGCGTGATGGATGCTGATTATCAAAATCAATTGAGGATAAAGGAGCTAGGTGTTGCATAAAGCTATTTAGATATAACCAACCTGATATAGATACCTTATTGAAGAACCTATTACAAGGAGATGTCAGTCATTGAAGATTTTTGTTTTCAAGAATAATTTAAGTTTCTAGATGAAGCTCTGTGTCCTTCAAAAATATGTTAAAAACACCTAATAAATTACAAGACGGTACTGTCCATACGGAGAAGACATGATTTATGTATTCTGCTAATTCATTGACTATTCAATTGCTGTCTCTGATGTATACATCTCTGATCTAACAGCTTTTTCAGCAAAATGTCACCACTTGTTATGGGCCAAGGATGTCCTGGGAGATCACTATTGTCAATGCTTAATCTTTAAAGAGAGTTAATGTTGATAAAATTGGTTAATTTCTACAATCAAGTTTTCTGAAAAACGAAAGTGTTAAATAATGTGTAAAAAAAAAACCTCTTATAATTATACAACATAAGATATGAATGATACTTGCTATTCCAAATCATTTTATGATTGGTGGACTCTGACCTCATTGACCCCCACCATTCCTGGGAATGAAAAGAAAATAGTGCATATCTAACGAAGATCTGTCACAGATTTCACAATGAAAAACTGTATATGTTAATAAGTAGATCTCTTAGACCTGAATAGGCTGGAATTGCATTTTCACCATAGATGGAGTATCAACTGTCGGGCATCTGGGTTCAAAACCTTGAGCCTGTGCTTTGTGATTTGCTTCTCTGTCCGCCAAGCCACAGCAGATACACCTTTTCTCCAGCTGTTTAATTTTTGTTATCCTTGCTTCAGACATTTAAGGGTAACAGGTGTTTTCATTTACTCATTTGTCTGCCTTATCACCTTTCGGGTGCTGCTTTATATACTTTCTCCCTGCTGGTATTTCCTACTGGTGATAGTCTCATTTGGATGTCCAGCCATACTGCTGTAGTTTAAGCCAGCCAGTGAAAGACCAGCTAGGGTTTATCTCTCTCCTGTTTCTGTTCTTTACACTGCACCTATCTTCTGTTTCTTTTTAGGAAGTAGGCCACATGTTCTCTAATATTACATACTTAATCCTTTATTTTGAATTTCATGATTTGTGTTACTCATTCTGGGATCTCTTTCTATTTCTGCACACTTTCCGTTCTGCAGGTAATTTATACTCTGCTCTGGCTTTCAGTTCTTTAGGAGGAACATGAAGCACTTGACAGGAGTTCAGGCAGCATAGGCCTGAATTGCCATCCTCTGATCTGTGGTTAGGGCTATGTCTGCTCTTGAAGGAACCACTAGGGACTACAGGGTCAGGATCTATAGTCTGTACAGGAACCGGCAGGGTTTGTTGCAATTTTTCCTGAGTTAATTGCTACACAAACATAGCAACACAATTTGTCAATCACTGATGTAGAGGAATTGTGTGGCTGGCCAAATCTCCAAAGAACTTCCAGAGTTCTGTCATTTAACAGCGTGGGAACCGCTGCTCTCTGACCGGCGGTAATGATTTTACTGCTGATCATAAGCAGTGATTGTCGTGCTGTCATGCACAAGACAGTGTGGCAAGCACTTAATGTTCAGGCCCTTCATTCAAGTGAATGGGGTCCTGGTTCAGGTCCAGACACTGTTCTGGTACCCAAACCTGAACATTTCTTTTACCCGTCGGACCCGAACATCCAGGGGCCCGCCAATCTCTATTTATGAGGTAATAACTCTGGAACATTTCAGTGGATCATACTGTTTCTAAGACTGTTTTTGTGACATATAGCACTTTATAGTAGTGGCAAAATTTATTAGATATGACTTGCATTTATTTGCGAAAAAAATGGAAATCTGGCGAAAATGTGGAAAATTTAGCAATTTTCACTTTTAATTCTTATGCCCTTAAATAAGATAGATATACCACACAAAGTAGTTAATAAATAACAACTTTTCATCGCCACAATTTGTGAAACAACATTTTTTTGTTAGGAAGTTCTAATAGTTAAAATTAGATCCAGTGATTTCTCATTTTTCCAACAAAATTTACAAAACCGTTATTTTAGGGACGGCATTACATTCGAAGTGACTTTGAGGGGTCCATATGACATAAAATACCCAAAAGTGACACCATTGTAAAAACTGCACCCCTCAAGATGACCACATACTCAAAACCACATTCAAGAAGTTTATTAACTTCAGGTGCTTCACAGGAATTTTTGGAATGTGGAAAAAAATGAACATTTAACTTTTTTCATAAACAATGTATTTTACACCCATATTTTTTTATTTTCGCAAGGGTAACAGGAAACAATGGACCTCAAAATTTGTTGTGCATTTTCTCCTGAGAATTCTGATAGCCATTATGTGGGAACAAACTACTGTTTGGGCATACGGAAGAGCTCGGAGGGGCAGGAGCGCCATTTGACTTTTTGAATGCAAAATTTGCTGAAACAATTAGCAAACACCATGTCATGTTTGGAGAGCCACTGATGTGCCTAAACAGTGAAAATCCCCCAGAAGTGACACTATTTTGGAAACTATATCCCTCAAGGAACTTCTCTAGATGAATGGTGAACACACTGAAGCCCCAGGTGCTTCACAGAAGTTTATAATTAGAGATGAGCGGTGTTCGAGTCGAACTGTTCGCCAATTTCAAATTCGAGCTGTTTTGGGCGGTGTTCGAGTCGTTCGACGAACCCGAACAATTTGCTTAAAATTCGGCTGTTCGAGTTTCTGTTCGATAACTGTTCTTTCACCAAAAGCCTAGCTTGATTTGCACATTAAAACTGTTTATCATTGTTAATGGACTGTTTCAGTGTATAGGGGTGGCGGGCGATAGATCTGTGCTGAAGTAACACCGATCTCCATTTTTTTTTTCTTCCCCGCATTTACAGAGGGGCGGTGCAGCCTATCAGCAGTGCACACACACACAGCAATGTGCATGTGATGCACACAAGCAAGGGCATGTGTCATTGGCTGTGTATGTCACATGTCCTTGCCCTATAAGAACCAGCCATTTGCCCCGTTGCCACCATTTTCTCACTGCTGCAGCTTAGTGTTAGATGGCACCACTGCTGCTGTGGGCGCTATACAGACTAAGAGTGTTTTTTTGGAGCGAATTGTCAGAGAGATAGGTTTAGGGAGTTGGGAGAAGTCAGGACTAGTTGTAATATCAGCCCTTTTCAGGGTAGGTAACAGCAGTTCATAGCACTGTTTGCCAGGCAGGTCTGAGCCAGTGCTGTGCTAGTGTTTGTCACAGCATTTGGTGTAATCTAGCTCAGCCAATCCTTTTGGGCTAGTAGCATTGTCTGATAGTCATCTGAGTAGCCCGCCTGTGAAGCTGGCTACACCGCCTGTGTATCTAAATTTTTACTGCATCTAACCCAGTAAATTGTTTTGGGGTTTTGGGCTTAGTAGCAGTGTCTGCACGTCAGCAGAGTAGCCCGCCTGTGAAACAAACTATACCGCCTGTGTATCTCAATTTTTACTGCATCTAATCCAGTTAATAGTTTTGGGCCTAGGAGCAGTGTCTGCACGTCAGCAGAGTAGCCCTTCTGTGAAACTAACTATAGTGCCTGTGTATCTCTATTTTTACTGCATCTAATCCAGTTAATAGTTTTGGGCCAAGGAGCAGTGTCTGCACGTCAGCAGAGTAGCCAGCCTGTGAAACAAACTATACCGCCTGTGTATCTAAATTTTTACTGCATCTAATCCAGTTACTAGTTTTGGGCCTAGGAGCAGTGTCAGCCCTGTCCGACGAGCCCTGGTGCAATATGTTACGATGTATAGCCTGGGCTAATGAGCTCAAGAGGTGGGGCAAATCACGCTGCAGGAGTGGTCTCAGATCAGGGACCCATACACTATGTTCCAAATTATTATGCAAATGACATTTTTCTCTGATTTTCCTAAATGGTTGGTGCAAATGACAATCAGTCTAATAAAAGTCATCACCCGATAGAGTAAACATCGAATTTTATTGAAGAAATCTCCCAATGATAACAGTATAATCTCTAAAATGAATAAAAACTCAAAATGCACTGTTCCAAATTATTAGGCACAGTAGAATTTCTAAACATTTGATATGTTTTAAAGAACTGAAAATGCTCATTTGAAGAATTTGCAGCATTAGGAGGTCACATTCACTGAGCAAAAAAAGCTTAACTCCAAAACATCCTAACAGGCCAAGTTAGATGTTAACATAGGAACCCATCTTTGATATCACCCTCACAATTCTTGCATCCATTGAACTTGTGAGTTTTTGGAGAGTTTCTGCTTGTATTTCTTTGCATGAAGTCAGAATCGCCTCCCAGAGCTGCTGTTTTGATGTGAACTGCCTCCCACCCTCATAGATCTTTTGCTTGATGAAAATCCAAAGGTTCTCGATAGGGTTGAGGTCAGGGGAAGATGGTGGCCACACCATGAGTTTATCTCCCTTTATGCCCATAGCAGCCAATGACTCAGATGTATTCTTTGCAGCATGACAGCATGAGATAGTGCATTGTCATGCATGAAGATGCTTCTGCTCCTGAAGGCATGTTTCTGCTTTTTATACCATGGAAGAAAGTTGTCAGTCAGAAACTCTATACACTTTGCAGAGGTCATTTTCACACCTTCAGGAACCTTAAAGGGCCCTACCAGCTGTTCTGGACCAAAACATGACGCCTCAACCTCCTTGCTGACGTCGCAGCCTTGTTGGGACATGGTGGCCATCCACCAACCATCCACTACTCCTTCCATCTGGACCATCCAGGGTTGCTCGACACTCATCAGTAAAAAAGACTGCTTGAAAAATAGTCTTCATGTATGTCTGGGCCCACTGCAACCATTTCTGCTTGTGATCACTGTTTAGGAGTGGCCGAATAGTAGGTTTATGCACCAAATCAAGCCTTTGAAGGATCCTACACCTTGAGGTTTGAGGGACTCCAGAGGCACCAGCAACTTCAAATAACTTTTTGCTGCTTTGTAATGGTATTTTGGCAGCTGCTCACTTAATTCAATGAATTTGTATGGCAGAAACCTTCCACAATATGCCTTTATCTGCTTGAACTCTGTTTCAGTCATAAATCTCTTCATAGTATGATGATCACTCCCTAAGTTTTCGTGAAATATCTAATGTTTTCATACCTTGTCCAAGGCATTGCACTATTTAACACTTTTCAGCAGCAGAGAGATCCTTTTTATTTCCCATATTGCTTGAAACCTGTGGCCTGCTTAATAATGTGGAACATCATTTTTAAGTAGTTTTCCCTTAATTAGAATCACCTGGAAATCTAATTATCACATGTATTTAAGACTGATTTCAGTGATCCATTGAGCCCTGAGACACAATACCATCCATGAGTTTATTTGAAAAAGAAAACGATTAAATCTTTATGACACTTAAATCCAATTTGCATAATAATTTGGAACACAGTGTACACCCTTCTGCACAGTTTTGAAATAGCAACGAAGATGTTTAGTGCTGACGATGGCATTATCAGCATGACCATTCCGGTGATTTACATGCTGGAGCACACCTTACACAGTGTTCGGAGTCAGGTGGTGGAACAAGAGGAGGAGGAACAGGAGGAGTCGTATGCGGAAGGGATCATATCTCCAAGGTCAAGAAGGTTGGCAGCACCAAGGCTGCTGGCATTGGAGGCTGGGGGAGAGGGATTACCGAGGGTGCATGGTAGCAGCCAAACTGTTGAGGAAGGTGCAGGAGGCTAGGAAGAAGTGGGGGACGAACTGGCGCTGGGCATGGAAGACTCATCAGATGAGGGAGACCTTGATCAAATTTCTGTTGTGTGAGGTTGGGGGAAGAGGGCAGACGAAGGAAGCATGATTCTCACCACGCCACCACCAAGACAACAAGGACTTGGTCCTCCTGGATGCGCAAGACATATGAGTGCCTTCTTGCTGCACTACCTGCAACATGACCCTCGGATTGTCAGAATCCGAAGTAATGCCGACTACTGGGTTGCCACACTCTTAGATCCCCGGTACAAAAGCAAATTTGGCGAAATAATTCCTGCCATAGAAAGGGATTCACGCATGCAGGAGTATCAGCAGAGACTGTTACAGAATCTAACATCTGCTTTTCCACGAAACACCACTGGTACACGTAGTCAATCTCTGAGTTCTAACTTGCCAACTGTGGGACTATCGAGTCATCATTCTAACCGTAACAGTAACATCGTATCTTGTGGCAACAGCAATTTTTTCCAATCGTTTCAAGATTTTTTAGACCAACACTTGCAAGGCCACAGGAGACAAGAATTCTGACGCACAGCCAACCCCTAGAGAGGATGATACAAGAGTATCTCCAAGTTAACATCGATGCCATGACTGTGGAACTGGACCCTTGCTCATTTTGGGCTTCCAATCTTGAAAAATGGCCTGAGCTCACCACTCACGCCTTGGAGATCTTGTCGTGCCCCGCAGCCAGCGTTCTCTCTGAACATGTGTTCAGCGCTGCTGGTGGTGTGCTGACTAGGGTTGAGCGACCTTTACTTTTATAGGATCGGGTCGGGTTTCACGAAACCCGACTTTTTCAAAAGTCGGGTCGAGTGAAATCGGCCGATCCTATAAAAAAGTCGGGGTCGGGGACGGCCGAAACTTGAAACCCAATGCAGTGCATTGGGTTTCCAATGGTTCCCAGGGTCTGAAGGAGCGGAAACTCTCCTTCAGGCCCTGGGATCCATATTTAAGTGTAAAATAAAGAATTAAAATAAAAAATATTGCTATACTTATCCTCTGACGGGCCCTGGTACTAACCGGGAACCTTCCTTCCTTAGAATCAGCCTTCCAGGACCTTGCGGTGACGTCGCGGTGACGTCGCGGCTTGTGATTGGTGCACGGCCGCCCATGTGACCGCTCGCGCGACCAATCACAAGCCGCGACGTCACCGTGACGTCACCGAAGGTCCTGGAAGGGCTGATTCTTAGGAAGGAAGGCTGCCGGAAAGAAGCAGGGCATGTCCGAGAGTGAGTATATACCTAATAGGAATATACTCACCCTCGGCTTCGTTCCGGCAGCCTTCCTTCCTAAGAATCAGCCCTTCCAGGACCTTCGGTGACGTCACGGTGACGTCGCGGCTTGTGATTGGTCGCGCGAGCGGTCACTTGGGCGGCCGCGCACCAATCACAAGCCGCGACGTCACCGCGACGTCACCGCAAGGTCCTGGAAGGCTGATTCTAAGGAAGGAAGGTTCCCGGTTGGTACCAGGGCCCGTCAGAGGATAAGTATAGCGATATTTTTTATTTTAATTCTTTATTTTACATTTAAATCTGAATTCCGATACCAATTCCCAATATCTTAAACATATCGGGAATCGGTATCGGAATTCCGATTCCAGATTCAGAAGATCGCCGACTTCATGGCCGACCCCACACAGGGGTCGGGTCGGGTTTCATGAAACCCGACTTTGCCAAAAGTCAGCGACTTCTGAAAATTGCCGACCCGTTTCGCTCAACCCTAGTGCTGACAGGTAAGCGCATGCGGCTGTCCAGTGACAATGTAGACAGACTAACGTTCATCAAGATGAACAAATCCTGGATCCGCAAGGACTTTTCTACCCCTGTGTCATCTTGGGGAGACTAAAAGCTTGATGATTTTTGAAAATCACCTCACAAACCATTTTAAAAAACTCTGGCGAAATTGATGCCACTTAAGTGGTGTCTGTGGCCGAATTTTTTGAAAAAATGGAGACTCTTTAATTTAGTCCCCTTGCTGAGTTTTACATGACGTTGCCATCGTCAATTCCAGGTGGGTGGGGTCGTCTGCAGAGTTGTTTACTCATACTATGGCCTGGGATTCAGAGGTCTGCTCCAAAGCTACAGTGTCTGCTAGTCAGCAGAGTAGCCCAGCCACCCACCGCCTGTTTACCTAAGTACTATTTTTAACAGCATCTGGCCCAGGAAATCCTTTTGGGCCTAATAGAATTTGGTGCTACTCAGCAGCATACCCCAGCCATGAAGCAAGCTACACCGCATGTTTACCTAACTACTATTTTGTTGTGGCATCTAGCCCGAGAAATCCTTTTGGGCCTAGTAGAATTTAGTGCTACTTAGCAGCATACCCCACCGATGAAGCAAGCTACACTGCCTGTTTACCTAAGTACTATTTTTAACGGCATCTGGCCCAGGAAATCCTTTTGGGCCTAGTAGAATTTGGTGCTACTCTGCAGCGTACCCCAGCCATGAAGCAAGCTACACTGCCTGTTTACCTAACTACTATTTCGTAATGGCATCTGGCCCAGGAAATCCTTTTGGGCCTAGTAGCAATTTCTGCTACTCAGCAGAGTACCCCACCCATGAAGCAAGCTACACCGCCTTCTTTCTTTCTCAATCTAACCCCTGGGGTGTCCATTCTCCCTCCAGCTCTCTCCTTCTCCCAGGTGGACTACCGCGTGTTTTCACACTGTGGCGAATCTTTTGGGCCCAGGCATAAGAAGTTGTTGAGGTAGTGGATAATATGTGCCGCCTTACAAACGTCCATGACGACACACTCGAGGAAACAATTAAACACCTCAAATAGTGAGCAGGATATGGAGCACCCCATGGGCAAACAGCGATCTATGTAGTATGCTCCTTCACAGAAGCAGCCCAATGGGAGGACACTATTCGGAGGCACAAGTAGTAACCGGAATGCCCCCTCAATGTCTGTTTTGGCCATTAGGGTGCCCCTTACCAACTTCTTGACCAGCCTGATTGCCTCATCAAAGGAGGTACAGTACATAGTACTGTACTTGGTTCCGCGTCGATGTTGTCGTTTACTGACCAGCCCCTTGGATATGACAAATGGTGGATTAGTCTGAATGTATTGGGTTCATTTTTTGGCACAACTCTCAACGGGGGTACCACTACATCTTCTAAGGAAAGTGTTCTGAATGGACCCGCCACCATTCTACCTAAAGATATTTATTTTTTTATTTTTTTTGTCAAGACATCTGGGTGTTGGTAGACTGAGTTTAGATTTTTACTCTAGCCTTTCTTGATTTCAGAAGGGCATGACATGCCTATATCTGTGTCTCCTCCTCCTTTTACTCCTCCACCTCTTTTCTTTTCGCATGACTATATGTAGTTGTGACTTTTCCATGTGTTTGTTGTGTCGTCTGAGCAGTTTGTCAGCTTTTGGACACCTTTTAAGGTGTTTTCTATGTGTTTTCCATGTGTTTGTGTGTGTTTGTGTTTGCCTACCATTGGTTTCAATGGGGTTCGACGGTGTTCGTCGAATGTTCGATGAACAGTTCGTTGAACACGTCCCTGTTCGACGAACTGAACCCGAACACGTCCCTGTTCGACGAACTGAACCCGAACACTAGGGAGGTGGCTTATCTCTAGTCCTGAGACCCGACTGGCTGGCCGCAATGTGCACACATAAAGTTAGGGGGGAAAAAGTTACACTTTACAAGCACGCTGCTCCTCTGAGCTTTGCAAACCCTCTCCCCTCATCAAACACTTGCCCCTCGTTCATGATACAACACCATTACCTTAGCAAAAGTGCTTGAAAACACTTTTGTTTCAATGCACATATTTTCCCGCACTTTTTACCGAATGTTTGTGATTTTTCCCGATTTTATAAAATATTGCTTGTATTTCCGAAAAACAAATCTGAATGTGTTGTATTCTTGACAAATTTATGTTTGGCGGTCGTTTTCCTAACAAATTTGCTTATCACTAGTTCTAACAACATGATAGAAAAGGCTACAAAGGGGTGTCGTAATTCACCCAACACCATTTGCCAGATTTGCGGTTGTTTTGTAGTGAATAAATAACAAAGATACATTATGAACTTTGCTGGAAAAGTGTTTTATGTGTACTTTGGTATAAAACCAGGTGATCAAGATAAGTCGTAGGCTTCATGTATAGTGTGTTCTGTTTATGTAGAAGAACTACGACAGTGGTCTAAAAGGAAGAAATAGAGCTTTCATTTGGCATGCCTAAGACCTGGAAGGAACTGCAAAATCTTACTGACGATTAGGGTTGAGCGACCTTTACTTTTATAGGATCGGGTCGGGTTTCACGAAACCCGACTTTTTCAAAAGTCGGGTCGAGTGAAATCGGCCGATCCTATAAAAAAGTCGGGGTCGGCCGAAACTCGAACCCCAATGCAGTGCATTGGGTTTCCAATGGTTCCCAGGGTCTGGAGGAGCGGAAACTCTCCTTCAGGCCCTGGGATCCATATTTAAGTGTAAAATAAAGAATTAAAATAAAAAAATATTGCTATACTTACCCTCTGACGGGCCCTGGTACTAACCGGGAACCTTCCTTCCTTAGAATCAGCCTTCCAGGACCTTGCGGTGACGTCGCGGTGACGTCGCGGCTTGTGATTGGTCGCGCGGCCACCCATGTGACCGCTCGCGCGACCAATCACAAGCCGCGACGTCACCGTGACGTCACCGAAGGTCCTGGAAGGGCTGATTCTTAGGAAGGAAGGCTGCCGGAAAGAAGCAGGGCGTGTCCGAGGGTGAGTATATACCTAATAGGAATATACTCACCCTCGGCTTCGTTCCGGCAGCCTTCCTTCCTAAGAATCAGCCCTTCCAGGACCTTCGGTGACGTCACGGTGACGTCGCGGCTTGTGATTGGTCGCGCGAGCGGTCACATGGGCGGCCGCGCGACCAATCACAAGCCGCGACGTCACCGCGACGTCACCGCAAGGTCCTGGAAGGCTGATTCTAAGGAAGGAAGGTTCCCGGTTAGTACCAGGGCCCATCAGAAGGTAAGTATAGCGATATTTTTTATTTTAATTCTTTATTTTACACTTAAATCTGAATTCCGATACCAATTCCCGATATCTTAAACATATCGGGAATCGGTATCGGAATTCCGATTCCAGATTCAGAAGATCGCCGACTTCATGGCCGACCCCACACAGGGGTCGGGTCGGGTTTCATGAAACCCGACTTTGCCAAAAGTCGGCGACTTCTGAAAATTGCCGACCCGTTTCGCTCAACCCTACTGATGATTGCTACTTTTGTACGTGCAACGTGGAGGAATTCAACCATAAAAATAAGAAGGAAATTATATACCTGGGCCTCTCATTTGTGATTCACCCAGGAATATCTGACCCTTCATTGAAGGATAAACTTGAAAATATATGGGATTCAGAACATTCAGAACATGAAGATCAGAATTCTGATGAAAACTTTCACACTAGTCCCAAAGAGCCACAGGTTTTCTCACAGCTAATTTTAAATGATTTAGTCAGGGATTTGGACCTTCCTAAACATTCTGCAGAACATTTAGGCTCTAGTCTAAAGGAAAATAAGTGATATCTCCTGGTGCCTGTTTTTCATGGTGCAGAAGCAGAGGAAAGTAGTTACTTCCATACTTTTTTAGAAAGGTACTCTAGTATATTGCAGTGGTGTTCCTAGGCTGATTGAAAAATGTACCATTGAGTACAATGTGAGCGAGTGGAGAGTAATGATTTATCTCCCCTCCCCAAAGTTGTAAAAATTCCCCCAAATAAGTATTGGAATATAAAAAAAATCTGTCAGCTGTGCTACTGCACAATGGCAGAAAGAATGTTTCAGTGCCTGTAAGGCATTCTGTGAACTTGAAGGAAAGCTATGAGAATTTAGACTTTATTCTCAACTTAACTACAAGGATCAAGGATGATCATTATGTGGTGATCTGGGAGTTCTCTCTTTGCTGCTTGGGCAGCAAGGAGGATACATGAAGTATCCATGCTTTTATGTGAATGGGACAGTTGAGATAGGGCTGGAGCCAAAAAAGTTAGCCAACAAAAACTTCTTTGCAACCTGGAATCAACAACATAGTTGTGGAAAGCTTACTTGATCTGACTGCCACCACTTCACATTAAGCTTGAACTGATGAAACTGTTTGTGAAAGCTCTACCTTAAGGTACCTGTGTACCAAGTTTCAGGGACTTTCTGAAGCAAAACTGAAAGAAGTCATTTGTGTGGGTCTGCCTTTGACAGTTTTAATCACAACTTTGTCCTACCTACTTACCAATATTTAATTGTAGACTTTCAACCTGGGAGAGGTTAGGATCCAAGCAAAGAAGGTCACCTTGTTGTTGGCTGCTGAGCACACATGAATTGACCAATTTATGAGCCAACTATCTTCATTTTTTAACTTATTTTCTATAACAGTAATTCAATTCCAATTTCATATATTCCACGTTTGCATACTACAGCATTTACAGAGTGCAGCTTTAATTTGTTAGTTACATATGGAATTGGCTCTCTTGGCTTGCACCTGTTCAGACTTGTCTTTCTGTATGGAAGTGATGGTTAGTCTGTTGATATTTGTAATATATGCCTTCAGACTGAGAACTCCATTCCTAGGCCTATGACAATTTTAGTCACAGCTTGGTCCTACCTACTCATATAATTGTAGACTTTCAGCCTGTGAGATGTATCATGTTGGGTTAGTTTCCCAGGAAAAGGTCAATTTGTGTACTAAGAATCTTCATTTTTAACTTATTTTATAAATAGCAGCACTGCAATTCCAATTTGATATATTTCCTGTTTGCATACTCCATAAAAAAATCTGAGCCATTTCCATGACACAGGTTTAATACTTTTCTTTTGTTACTCCTTTTTATTTTACGTGATTGTATATGCTATATTATTTAGTCCATTTTTACAACATCTTTGTATATTTATGTAGACACTGCCAACTTTTCGGATTAACTATACATTTATATAGGTTCTCATGGCTGGGTGCCCACAGTTGAGCCCCAGTCCTGCTTGGCCCTTATTCACATTGAGGTCATTTTTACACAGGGTAAGGCTTAAATACTAGAGCTTAGGATTGTCCTGACTGGCACACCTTGGCGCTGATGGCGTTTTTTTTGTTTTATTATTAAAAGCAGTGTTTACTAAGTACCCTATGTTATTTATATGAACTATTGCTTTTTACTTACAGTAGGGTAGATGTTCATTCTGTTTTTATCTTAGGTTTTGTCTGTTTAATTGCCAGTATGAACATGCTCCTACATGTTGCATATATACCAACTTATATTCCCATAAAAAAAATTTTAGTGTTGTATAAAATTGAATAGCTTTGTTCCTCTTATTCTATAGACTGCACCACTGAAGCCATATGCTATCTGTAACGGGCGTCCAAATGGCCTGTATAAGTGACTGGTGGTGACAGCTAGTTCCTTTTGTTATTTTGGAGTAACCGTAATGGGGCAGCTATATATTCCATGTGTTGGAATTAAATGTGTATATGCTATACGTTCACTGTGAGATGCCCAATAACTGGCCTAAGAAAAACCAGTTGTGGACTCGTCCATCACTTATCAGTCAATTACGTAATTGTCCTGGCAATTGGAGGCAGTGGATAATTGGTTCTTGACAAATTGGTAGCAGCCAGAAGAGCTGCGTGATTTTGCGACTGTGGTCTTCTGACAAATTGGCGGCAGCAGTGGGATCTGTGGGATCTTTTTGTTGTTCCCTGAACATTCTGCATTATTCCATTCAGACTTAACTATCACTACTCAATGGCACCTCTCTTGTCATATTATATCTGAGGCTTTTCTATTATTTTTGCATAGTTTCATTGTATTTTATACACATGATTTAACACTCTGGTTCCAAGCCTTGCAGTGGTGTTATGAGCGGAGTAGCATTATATCTAGAATTAAGTTATATTTATAGTTATAGTTAAATAGTAGACTATGCAATACAGAATATCTACAACTAACCTGCCATCCAAATAATGTTATTACGTCCATATATCTGTATTCCTCCATGTAACCTCACATAGTCAATATCCTTATTATCTCCTCTTGAGTACTCATTTCCTAGATAAAAGTCAGTTCAAGCATACTTTAGTTTGAAAATTGGGGCAGATTGCATTATGCTATTTTATCTTGAAACTACATGAAATTCTAGTCATGCCATCGCAATTTGCTTATGAGATCACTCACTGTTCAGTTACATTATATCAAATTTTAACTGCAATAATCCTTATTACACAAGAAGGATCAGAACTAAAAAAAAAGATGAAAGGCTATACTTTCTTCACCATGTTTAGTTTATATTTAATTTATCATAGCAGCAGAGTTGGGCTAGAATCACATTAACACAGTTCTTTCTGTTTGGAACTACATTGGGGTTTATAACGGAATCCTCAAAAAACTGGATTCCAATGAACCTTGAACTAGCCCCGCCAAAAGCCACTCACTTACCTAAGTTGATGGAGTCACTGTCCGATCTGGCAGCATTCATCTTTTTCTAACATGCACAAAACATGGTCTGCAATGTTTTTGTGAATGTTGGAAAAAGACGAAAAATTTCAGGACAGAGAGCAGCAGACTCAGTCGGCTTCATTAAAGTGAATGACTCCATTGGGGTTCTCATTAGAATCCAGTTTTTCAGTGATATCGACATAAACCCTGACATAGTGCTTGATGGAGAGACTAGAGCACTGTATTAATGTGCACCTAACCTTAACTGGTGTGCATCATTCCTGAGAGCACGGGGCTTTGCAAACAGTAATAATAGTGTGAAAAATGAGATTAGTAGAACCATATAATTCTCATTAGTCTGCTCTGCTAAGTTAGGTACATTTCTCCCTTTGTATATAATAGTATGTAAAAATAAGAGCACGTCAAGTTTATCATCATCTGCCACAAAATGCAAACATTTTAGTATACAGTGAGTACCAATGGAACAAAACATCCATTTATTTTAGTGAGTAAAGGTAAATTTAGCTTCGTCCTAATGTAAGAATAGCAGGGAGGTGGGATGCAGTGACGAGCAGGAGGCAGAGCAACAGTTAAAGGCCAGAGTTAATAGGTAGAGTGTGCGCGGAAGCAGTCAGTCCTGGCGGGAACAAGCAGGGCGCAGCAGGGAACAGTTCTCTGTCCTCTGAGCACCATGACAGCACAGGCCAGCACGATAGACTCCCTGCGACCAAATACAGAGACTGTGACGAGAAACGTGTGCAGCCTAAGAAGGACTGGGTGACTCATTAGAGACTGATGTCACCAGTTTATATCTGTCGAGCTACTGTATGTTAAGCTCCAACAGAGTTGGAGATTGTATTTCAGACCACACAATGGACTCTGGACCCAGGACCCCGTCCAAGACGACAAGGACCCACCATCATCGCCAGAAACCGGATCATCAATGCCTTGAGGATGACACTGGGCTCATCACATGCTCACTGTGTTAGTGCCACCGTTTGAACCAAAGACCCTTGTTCTGCCTCTTGTCCGTTACTGCATCCTGCAACCTGCTCACAGGTCCACCCACCTGCTCAGGGCCCTGGCACATACTTACCTCTTACCGCTGCTGCGTCTTCCGCGTCCCCCGCGTCTCCTGACTGTGAAATTCAGGTCAGAGGGAACCCTCTGCCTGAGTAGTCACAGTGCAGAGAGCCAGAAGACTCTGAGAAGTCCAGAACAGAGCAGCAGCCAGTGACGAGGGGTGAGTATTTAATTTTTTATTTGATTTTTTTTTATGTTTGGAGCTATATATGGGGCCAATCATACACCGGAGCACCATATATGAGGCCCATCATACACTGGAGCATCATATATGGGGTCCATTATATATCAAGCATTATATGCGGCCCAACATACATTAGAGCATCATATATGGGGCCCATTATACAGTATATGGAGCATTATATGTGCCCATCATACATTGGAGCATCAAATATGGGGCCCATTATATATTGAGCATTATATGAGGCTCATCATACACTGGAGCATCATATATGGGGTCCATTATATGTGGAGTATTATATGTGCTCATCATCCACTGGAGCATCAAATATGGAGACCATTATATATTGAGAATTATATGAGGCTCATCATGGAGCATCAAATGGGTCCCTTTATATAGGGAGCATCATATGGGGCCCATTATATATGGAGCATCATATGGGGCTCATTTTATATGGAGCATTATATGGGGCCCATTATAAATGAAGCATTATTTGGGGCCCATTCTGTATAGAGCAATATATGGGGCCCAACACATACTGTATGGAGCATTATGTGGGACTCATTATGCTGTATGGAGCAATATATGGGGCTCATTATACTTTATGGGGCACATCCTATACTGCATGGAACATTATATGGGGCCCATTCTGTATGGAGCAATATATGGGGCCCATCATACACTGTATGGAGCATTATGTGGGACTCATTATACTGTATGGAGCAATATATGGGGGCTCACTATACTTTATGGGGCCCATCCTATACTGTATGGAACATTACATGGGACCTATTATGTATGGAGCAATATATGGGGCTCATTATACTGTATGGAGCAATATATGGGGTCTATTATATACTGTATGGAGCAATATATGGGGCCCATTATTCTGTATGGTGCAATGTATGGTGCCCATAATACAGTATGGAGCAAGGTATATGACTCATTATACTGTATGGAGTATTATATGGGCTCATATATTATGGAGCATTATACACTCACCGGCCACTTTATTAGGTACACCTGTCCAACTTCTTGTTAACACTTAATTTCTAATCAGCCAATCACATGGCGGCAACTCAGTGCATTTAGGCATGTAGACATGGTCAAGACAATCTCCTGCAGTTCAAACCGAGCATCAGTATGGGGAAGAAAGGTGATTTGAGTGCCTTTGAACGTGGCATGGTTGTTGGTGCCAGAAGGGCTGGTCTGAGTATTTCAGAAACTGCTGATCTACTGGGATTTTCACGCACAACCATCTCTAGGGTTTACAGAGAATGGTCCGAAAAAGAAAAAAAATCCAGTGAGCGGCAGTTCTGTGGGCGGAAATGCCTTGTTGATGCCAGAGGTCAGAGGAGAATGGGCAGACTGGTTCGAGCTGATAGAAAGGCAACAGTGACTCAAATCGCCACCCGTTACAACCAAGGTAGGCCTAAGAGCATCTCTGAACGCACAGTGCGTCGAACTTTGAGGCAGATGGGCTACAGCAGCAGAAGACCACACCGGGTACCACTCCTTTCAGCTAAGAACAGGAAACTGAGGCTACAATTTGTACAAGCTCATCGAAATTGGACAGTAGAAGATTGGAAAAACGTTGCTTGGTCTGATGAGTCTCGATTTCTGCTGCGACATTCGGATGGTAGGGTCAGAATTTGGCGTAAACAACATGAAAGCATGGATCCATCCTGCCTTGTATGGAGCATCTTTGGG
Source organism: Ranitomeya variabilis (assembly GCF_051348905.1). Taxonomy (NCBI): domain Eukaryota; kingdom Metazoa; phylum Chordata; class Amphibia; order Anura; family Dendrobatidae; genus Ranitomeya; species Ranitomeya variabilis. The sequence goes on from NC_135235.1 coordinate 490,926,850, forward strand.
ATGTGCAGCCGACAAATCTGCGGCAACTGTGTGATGCCATCATGTCAATATGGACCAAAATCTCTGAGGAATGCTTCCAGCACCTTGTTGAATCTATGCCACGAAGAATTGAGGCAGTTCTGAAGGCAAAAGGGGGTCCAACCCGTTACTAGCATGGTGTACCTAATAAAGTGGCCGGTGAGTGTATGTTGCTCATTTTATTGTATGGAGCATTATATGTGGCTCATTATACTGTATGGAGCATTATATGGGGCTCATTATTCTGTATGGAGCACTTTGTGGTGCCCATGATATTGTATGGAGCAATATATGGGGCTCATTATTCTGTACGGAGCACTATGTGGTGCCCATAATACTGTACGGAGGACTATACTGTCTGGTTTCTGACCTATTGTAGAATTTACAATAGATATCACTCATGTAATGTAAGAAGTTAAATTTTTGGCATTGTTTATATACCTACAGTGGGAGAAATAAGTATTTAATCCCTTGCTGATTTTGTAAGTTTGCCCACTGACAAAGACATGAACAGCCTATAATTTTAAAGGTAGGTTAACAATGAGAGACAGAATATCAAAAATAAAATCCAGAAACTCACATTGCATAAATTATATAAATTAATTTGCATTTTGCTGTGAGAAATAAGTATTTGATCCCTCTGGCAAACAAGACTTAATACTTGGTGGCAAAACCCTTGTTGGCAAGCACAGCAGTCAGATGTTTTTTGTAGTTAAAGATGAGGTTTGCACACATGTCATGTCATGATTTGCAGATCATTACTAAATCATTAAGATTTTGAGGCTGTCGCTTGGCAACTTGGAGCTTCAACTCCTTCCATAAGTTTTCTATGGGTTTAAAGGGAACCTGTCACCCCCCCAGGCGTTTGTAACTAAAAGAGCCACGTTGTGCAGCCCAATGCTGCATTCTGACAAGGTGGCTCTTTTAGTTATGATGCCGGCACATGCTGAAATAAACATTTATAAAATGTGCCTCCTAATACCCTGAAATCGCCCCGGAGCGGGACTTTCCTTCCTAATCAGACGCAACACAGCCGTCACTCCAGGCCTGTGCGTGCCGGGCGCTGCCTCCTCTTGCAGCATTATCGTCCCTGGCACCTGCCCATTAAATATTTTTTTTTGCGGGCATGCGCAGTTGCGCTGCCCTTTGTACTTACAGTGCAATAATAATAATATAGCAAGAGGAAGCGGTGCCCAGAGCGCACAGGCCAGGAGTAACGGCTGTGCTGCGTCTGATTAGGAAGGAAAGTCCCGCCCCGGGACGATTTCAGGGTTTGAGGGGGCACATTTTATAAACGTTTATTTCAGCGTGTGCTGGCATCATAACTAAAAGAGCCACCTTGTCAGAATGCAGCATTTGTGCTGCACAAGGTGGCTCTTTTAGTTACAAATGCCTGAGGGGGGGACAGGTTCCCTTTAAACCCATAGAAAAATTATGGAAGGAGTTGAAGCTCCGAGTTGCCAAGCGACAGCCTCAAAATCTTAATGAGACTCGCTAGGCCACTCCAAGACCTTAATGTGTGTTAGGGTTGGTGGAACGCACCGAATATATATTTATTAGAAGTAGTTGGTGTGTTCGCAACCCGGGATCCACCGTGCAGGAAAGAACCTGCTGCTAGATATGGCGGTACAGTATAGTAGTATAAACAAACTCTGTTACTTCACAGAGTCCGTTAGTAAAGAGAATGCTGTACCCTGTTAGCTTCACAGTGGAACACAGCTACTTAGTAGAGCAGATGGTGGTCATGCAGTCAAATGCAAACACGCAGCTCCTCTTTGGTGGAGCCGGAATTCTGATGGCTATACGCCAGCCCTGAATCCACTCACATGAAACTCCTCGCCGGAGGTGCCAGCATTCTAGGGGCTTATTTCAGCGGGGTCCATGAATACACACACACATGACCACACTGGCGCTGAGCTCATACATAAATTGACACTAGCGCATGGCCGTGCGGTCATGAGAACCTTTTATAGCTGCAGCAACTTCAGGACCTTCCAAGAAGGACCAATGGAAGACTTCCACAGAACTTGATCAGGTACATGACCTTCCTGGAGGACCAATGGAAGTTGCTGCAGTACCTGAGCATGTGACCCTTGATCTCCATTGAGAGATCTTACCCTGGGCATGCTCAGTGTGTGCAAAGCAGGACTCAGTCCCAGAAAAGCCTGCTCGCCGCAGACCAGTGCATGGTACAATAGCAGAGCCTGGAGAGGCAGCAGTAACCCTTTGCACAGTACCAGATTCAGTGAGACGCTGGGACTGACATCTCCGCTGAGCAGGCTCCACTGCGGCTGATGCAGAATGGGAGACCGCAGCAGACATGGCTCGAGAGTCCCCCTGTGCAGCGGCGGGAACTCGACTCCTAACAATGTGCTTCTTTTTGAGCCACTCCTTTGTTGCCTTGGCTGTATGTTTTGGGTCATTGTCTTGCTGGAAGACCCAGCCACTGTTGGCATATATGCAACAGATACAGACTTATTTGTGTGCAGGAGTAGTTTACATTTTTCTGACAGTAGCTGGCAATATTGTTACTGTTATATGCTTAGTTAAATGTAATGCATATACTTGTTGTACTTTGGTTTCACTTTCTCTCTGATAAAAGGTCATTCAGACTTCCTGTTATGCTGTATTAAGAAGCTGATGCATGTACCTCATGTTCTGTGATGATAAAAGTTGAATTACCCCATATAATCTACTCTCACAAGTTTCTTCTACGACCAAACTATGCAAAAGCCACGACCCATTTTTAATGTCCTGGCAGAGGAAAGGAGGTTGTCACTCAGGATTTTACGGTACATGGCTCCATCCATTCTCCATTTGATGTGGTGAAGTAGTCCGGTGCCCTTAGAAGAGAAACACCCCAAAAACATAATGTTTCCACCTCCATGCTTGACAGTGGGGATGGTGTTCTTTGGGTCATAGGCAACATTTCACTTCCTCCAAACACGACGAATTTAGTAAATGCCAAAGACCTTAATTTTTGTCTCATCTGACCACAGCACCTTCTTCCAATTACTCACAGAATCATCCAGGTGTTTATTGGCAAACTTCAGATGGGCCTGCACATGTGCCTTCTTGAGCAGGGGGCCCTGGTGGGCACTGCAGGACTTTAAACCTTTACGACATAATGTGTTAGCAATGGTTTTCATTGTGACTGCGGTCCCAGCTGCCATTAGATCAATTTCTCCCTGTGTATTTTTAGGCTGCTCTCACCTTCTTCATGATCAAGGATATCCCACGAAGTGAGATTTTGCATGGTGCCCTAGATAGATGTCGATTGACAGTCATTTTATATTTCTTCCATTTTCTTACTATTGCACCAACAGTTGTCTCCTTCTTACCCAGTATCTTACTTTCGTAGCCCATTCCAGCTTTGTGCAGGTCTATGATCTTGTCCCTGATATCCTTATAAAGCTCTTTTATCTTGCCCATGTTGTAGAGGTTAAAGTCTTACTGATTAGTTGAGTCTGTGGACAGGAGTCTTTTATAAAGGTAAGACAGCTGTCTTTAATGCAGAACCTACAAGAAATAAAATGAGCAAAAATCCTGCTGTAACTAAATAAGTAAAAAGGCAAGTGCATTTAAATAACACCGAGTTATTAGTAATACTGTTTTTGATCAAAAATAGCATAAAAGCCATCCCATCATCAACAAGGTGACTCTGATCAGGACGGACCTACACTGTCTAATATTAAAAACCTTACCATGTGTCAGAGTTGATCTCAGTGTGTGAATAGGGGCAGACAAAAGGACCGGGTCCCAACCAGTGGACACCAGTCTAGGGAAGCCTTTAAATGTAATTTCTATCTCAGGAGAGAGATGCCACACCCCGACTTACACAGAATGCAAAAATGCAAAGGAAAAACACAAAAATTGAGCTTGGTAAGAGTTGGTATACATGCAGCACATAAACGCATGTTCACTGTTCACATTCGCCACAAAACATACAAAACCTACAAGAAACAAAATGAGCAAAATCCCTGCAGCAACTAAATAAGTAAAAAGCAAGTGAATTTAAAGTTCTTAGTAATACTGATTTTGATCAAAAATAGCATAAAAGCCATCCCACCATCGACAAGGTGACTCTGATCGGGACGGTCCTAAACTGTATAATATTAAAAACCTTACCATGTGTCAGAGTTGACCTCAGTGTGAGAATAACAGCAGACAAAAGGACCAGGTCCCAACCAGTGGACTCCAGCCTAGGGAAGCCTTTAAATGCAATTTCCAACTGAGGAGAGGGAGGTCACACCCCAGCTTGCACAGAATGCAAAAATGCAAAGAAAAAACACAAAAATTGAGCTTGGTTCGAGTTGGTATACATGTAGCTCATAAACGCATGTTCACATAGGCCACAAAACATACAAAGCCTATAAGAAACAAAATGAGCAAAAACCCTGCTGTAACTAAATAAGTAAAAAGCAAATGCATTTAAATAACACAGAGTTCTTAATAATACTGTTTTTGATCAAAAATAGCATACAAGCCATCCCACCGTCGACAAGGTTACTCGGATCGGGATGGTCCTACACTGTCTAATATTAAAAATCTTACCATGTGTCAGAGTTGACCTCAGTGTGTGAATAAGGGCAGACAAAAGGACCGGGTCCCAACCAGTGGACACCAGTCTAGGGAAGCCTAATATGTAATTTACAGCTCAGGAGAGGGAGGTCACACCCTGGCTTGCACAGAATGCAAAAATACAAAGAAAAAACACAAAAATTGAGCTTGGTTCGAGTCTGTATACATGCAGCACATAAGCGCATGTTCACATTGGCCACAAAACATACAAAACCTACAAGAAACAAAATGAGCAAAAACCCTGCTGCAAACTAAGGTCAACTCTGACACATGGTAAGGTTTTTAATATTAGACAGAGTAGGACTATCCCGATCAGAGTTACCTTGTCAACGATGGGATGGCTTTTATGCTATTTTTGATCAAAAACAGTGTTAACAAGAACTCTGTGTTATTTAAATGCACTTGCTTTTTACTTATTTAGTTGCAGTAGGGTTTTGCTCATTTTGTTTCTTGTAGGTTTTGCATGTTTTGTGGCCAATGTGAACATGCGCTTATATGCTTCATCTATACCAACTCGAACCAAGCTCAATTTTTGTGTTTTGTCTTTAATGCAGGTAATGAGTTGATTAGGAGCTTCTAACTGGTCTGTAGGAGCCAGAACTCTTAATGGTAGGGGATCCAATACTTATTTCTCACTGCAAAATGCAAATACATTTATATAATTTATACAGTGTGATTTTCAGGATTTTATTTTTGATATTCTATCTCTCAATGTTAAAATTAACCTCCCCTTAAAATTATAGACTGTTCTTGTCTTTGTCAGTGGGCGAACTTACAAAATCAGCAAGGGATCAAATACTTTTTCCCCGACTGTACATTTCTCTGCCATATCTGTGCATCATGAATTGTGGTTTGTGTTAAAGGGGCCCACTGAGACTCTTTTGCTCGAGGCCTACAAAAACCGGAAACAGGCGCTAGTCAGAAGTCATTGTATACTGGTAAGGCTTCTTTCAGACTTCCGTCGGTTCAGGGCCGTACCGACGGACGTTGTGAAAATTCGGCACAACGTGGGCAGCGGATGCAGTTTTTCAACGCATCCGCTGCCCATTGTAAAGTCCCGGGGAGGAGGGGGTGGAGTTCCGGCCGCGCATGCACGGTAGGAATTGCAGGATCCGAGGTACGAAAAAACGTTCCCTTGAACGTTTTTTCGATACAATGCTCCACCAAAACATGACGCATCCAGTGCACGATGGACGCGACGTATGGCCATACGTCGCGATCCGTCGGCAAAACAAGTCTATGTGCAAAAAACGCATCCTGCGGGCAACTTTGCTGGATGCGTGTTTTGCACAGAACGACGCATTGCGACAGACAGCAAAAGACAGAAGTGTGAAAAAAGCCTAAGTATGGCCTCCAGATGTGGGCAGGTGATTTCTACTGTTTGTACAAGGAGGAGTGGAAGGACGGTGCTCAACACCTGACAAGTCCAGGGCAGGATCCTGAATTTTATCTGGGACCATTCTGCTGAGGATCAATGGGATTTATTATGGCTGTTTGAACCTTTATGCGGGTTGGTTAGTGCTATGTCATTGGCTCCAGATCTGTTGGAAGGTTCAAACTGCTGCAATATATTACATTGTGCCCCAGATAGAGCTACTGCCACCTGACTATACAGATCTCTGCGCAGGACTGATTCTGCATGGTCTACAGGACATCATAGATTATATGTACACAGACAGTCATAATAATATGTGATGTCCTGTAGCCACAAGCACGATCAGTCCTCTGCATATACTATCTGATGTCAGTGCATACAGTATAACACATACAGGGCTGGTATATGATATAGTGCCACAAACATCAGATGTTATACAGTATGTACAATGTTGTATTTATATACATATGACAATAAATATATACTGTACTGTATAACATCAGATGTTTGTATCACAGTCTATTATATACCAGTCACATATTATTCTGTATATTGGATGTGCACAGACATGCAATGTTATACACAGAATCAAATGTGGCTGATGTAATATCTGATGTCTGTAGTCCTATACAACAGTCACATATTATACAGTATTTACCATCTAATGTCTGTAGCCACAGTATATCATATACCAGTCACATATTCATCTGTATACTGGATGTGTTATACTGTATACACAGACATCAGGTGGCATATACCGGATATGTGGCTAGTAGAATATCTGATGTTCTGTACTCCAAATATAATATACACCATAATATACTACTACCTGAATTTAATCCTTGACCCTGCGCACACGGTGTCAGTGCGGGCGCACTCTCAGCCCTCTCTCCTGTCTCCAACATCCAGCAGTTACTTGTGAGATCCTTGTGAGTAGGGAGTAGGTGGCTGCAGACAGAAGAGGTGGCTGAAAACTTACCTGCAATGACATAGTGTGCACACTAGCTGGCTCCTGCAGTGTCAGTACGCTCCTGAAAGGATGGGGTTTAACTCAGCTTTCGCACTCAGCAAACGCATTCTATCAGTGAATTTAAGGGGAGGTGTGAGACATGCTGATTGAGGGGGCGGAATGGTAACCCTCCACCATGCCAAAAGTACACTGGGGAGTCCTCATTTGCATATAAAATAAAATGTTTGGTTTTTTATTCCTAAAAAAAATGTGTGAAATCTACACCGCATGTATGATTTTCTTTATCTGAGGCTAAGTACTTCTATGACTGTAGTAGTTTAAATTGAGTTTTGAGTGTGACAGACTTATTTTTAATATAGCTAAATATAAGCTTAAGTGTCCTACATCTGAGCAGTTAGCAATACCGCCACTTTCTTTTTTTTTAACATGCAATCATTTGGCCAATGCTGAGATTGTATTGTGAACAACCGTAAAAGTCCATGTACAGTGGCCAATTATGGTAAATGAGTGTTTCTAGGAGCGTTTATTTCCTGATATTCTTGCTGCCTGAACAAAATGCTCATTCGTTCTGTGAAATAATTTGTAAGGTTATTCAAAAATTATAGTTCTCGGTAACACATAGTTTTGGGGAACATATCTATTTGCACATGACTATCCATTACCATTCTGTGCATGGAAGTGCAGTCAGCCTGTTTCCGTGGCCAGTGTACACTAGATTTAGTTTAGAGTCATGCTTAAATATTAAAAGGATGTAACGGTATGTCAGTTATATACTGCTTTCGATGGACTTGCTTTTCCAAAATGGAGGTGAATCATATTTTCTTCTTCACCAAATATAGCATCATATCTTTGGTGAAGATGTTTCTGTTTGATGCGTTCAGTATTTCACCTCAATATTTGGTCAGTATTTTACCTCAGTATTTGTAAACCAAAACCAGGAGTGGGTGATAAATACAGAAGTGGTGACAGGTTTCTATTATCCCCTTAGTGACAAAGCCAATTTGGTACTTAACCCCTTCATGACCCAGCCTATTTTGGCCGTAATGACCTGGCCGTTTTTTGCAATTCTGACCAGTGTCCCTTTATGAGGTAATAACTCAGGAACGCTTCAACGGATCCTAGCGATTCTCAGATTGTTTTTTCGTAACATATTTGGCTTCATGTTAGTGGTAAATTTAGGTCGATAATTTCTGAGTTTATTTGTGAAAAAAATGGAAATTTGGTGAAAATTTTGAAAATTTCGCAATTTTCACATTTTGAATTTTTATTCTGTTAAACCAGAGAGTTATGTGACACAAAATAGTTAATAAATAACATTTACCACATGTCTACTTTACATCAGCACAATTTTGGAAACAAATTTTTTTTTGCTAGGAAGTTATAAGGGTTAAAATTTGACCAATGATTTCTCATTTTTACAACAAAATTTACAAAACCATTTTTTTTAGGGACCACCTCACATCTGAAGTCAGTTTGAGGGTTCTATATGGCTGAAAATACCCTAAAGTGACACCATTCTAAAAACTGCACCCCTCAAGGTGCTGAAAACCACATTCAAGAAGTTTATTAACCCTTTAGGTGTTTCACAGCAGCAGAAGCAACATGGAAGTAAAAAATGAACATTTAACTTTTTAGTCACAAAAATGATCTTTTAGCAACAATTTTTGTATTTTCCCAAGGGTAAAAGGAGAAACTGGACCACGAATGTTGTTGTCCAATTTGTCCTGAGTACGCTGATACCTCATATGTGGGGGTAAACCACTGTTTGGGCGCACGGCAGGGCTCGGAAGGGAAGGAGCGCCATTTGACTTTTTGAATGAAAAATTGGCTCCAATCTTTAGCGGACCCCATGTCACGTTTGGAGAGCCCCTGTGTGCCTAAACATTGGAGCTCCCCTACAAGTGACCCCATTTTGGAAACTAGACCCCCCAAGGAACTTATCTAGATGCATAGTGAGCACTTAAAACCCCCAGGTGCTTCAGAGAAGTTAATAACGCAGAGCCGTGAAAATAAAAAATAATTTTTCTTTCCTCAAAAAAGATTTTTAGCCTGGAATTTTTTATTTTCCCAAGGGTAATAGGAGAAATTGGACCTCAAATGTTGTTGTCCAGTTTGTCCTGAGTACGATGATACTCCATATGTGGGGGTAAACCACTGTTTGGGTGCACGGCAGGGCTCGGAAGGGAAGGCACGCCATTTGGCTTTTTGAATGGAAAATTAGCTCCAATCATTAGCGGACACCATGTCACGTTTGGAGAGCCACTGTGTGCCTAAACATTGGAGCTCCCCCAAAAGTGACCCCATTTTGGAAACTAGACCTCCCAAGGAACTAATCTAGATGTGTAGTGAGCACTTTGAACCCCCAAGTGCTTCACAGAAGTTTATAACGCAGAGCCATGAAAATAAAAAATAATTTTTCTTTTCTCAAAAATGATTTTTAGCCCACAATTTTTTTTTCCCCAAGGATAACAGGAGAAATTGGACCCCAAAAGTTGTTGTCCAGTTTCTCCTGAGTACGCTGATACCCCATATGTGGGGGTAAACCACTGTTTTGGCACACGTCGTGGTTCGGAAGGGAAGTAGTGATGTTTTGAAATGCAGACTTTGATGGAATGCTCTGCGGGCGTCACGTTGCGTTTGCAGAGCCCCTGATGTGCCTAAACAGTAGGAACTCCCCACAAGTGACCCCATTTTGGAAATTATACCCCCAAGGGAACTTATCTAGATGTGTAGTGAGCACTTAAAACCCCCAAGTGCTTCACAGAAGTTTATAACGCAGAGCCGTGAAAATAATAAATGTGTTTTCTTTCCTCAAAAATATTTTTTTAGCCCAGAATTTTGTAATTTTCCCAAGGGTAACAGGAGAAATTTGACCCCAAAAGTTGTTTTCCAGTTTCTCCTGAGTACGATGATACCCCATATGTGGGTGTAAACCACTGTTTGGGCACATGCCGGGGCTCGGAAGGGAAGTAGTAACATTTGAAATGCAGACTTTGATGGAATGGTCTGCGGGCGTCACGTTGCATTTGCAGAGCCCCTGATGTGCCTAATCAGTAGAAACACCCCACAAGTGACCCCATTTTGGAAACTAGACCCCCCAAGGAACTTATCTAGATGTGTGGTGAGCACTTTCAACCCCCAAGTGCTTCACAGAAGTTTATAACGCAGAGCCGTGAAAATAAAAAATAATTGTTCTTTCCTCAAAAATTATGTTTTAGCAAGTAATTTTTTTATTTTTGCAAGGGTAACAGGAGAAATTGGACCCCAATAGTTGTTGCCCAGTTTGTCCTGAGTACGCTTGTACCCCATATGTGGGGGTAAACCACTGTTTGTGCGCACGTCGGGGCTTGGAAGGGAGGGAGCACCATTTGACTTTTTGAACGCAAGATTGGCTGGAATCAATGGTGGCGCCATGTTGCGTTTCGAGACCCCTGACGTGCCTAAACAGTGGAAACCCCTCAATTCTAACTTCAACACTAACCCCAACACACCCCTAACCCTAATCCCAACTGTAGCCATAACCCTAATCACAACCCTAACCCCAACACACCCCTAACCACAACCCTAACCCCAACACACCCGTAACCCTAGTCCCAACCTTAACCCTAATCACAACCCTAACCCTAATCCCAACCCTACCCACAACTGTAACCCCAACACACCCCTAACCCTATCCGTAACCCTAACCACAAGCCTAATCTTAACCCTATTTCCAACCCTAGCCCTAATTCCAATTTTTGAAAAATCCACAGGTTAAAGGCATTGCGTTTTACCTGCGGATTTACAGCGGATTTACAGTGTTTTTTTGTGTGGATTTCACCTGCGGATTCCTATTGAGGAACAGGTGTAAAATGCTGCGGAATCCGCACAAAATTGACATGCTGCGGAAAATACAACGCAGCGTTTCCGCACGGTATTTTCCGCACCATGGGCACAGCGGATTTGGTTTTCCATAGGTGTACATGGTACTGTAAACCTGATGGAAAACTGCTACGAATTCGCAGCGGCCAATCCGCTGCGGATCCGCGGCCAATCCTCTGCGGATCCGCAGCCAAATCCGCACTGTGTGCACATGCCCTAACCCTACCCCTAACCCTAACCCTACCCCTAACCCTAGTTCTAACCCTAGTTCTAACCCTAACCCTAGGGGAAAAAGAAAAAAAAATATTTTCTTTTTTTTATTATTGTCCCTACCTATGGGGGTGATAAAGGGGGGGGGGTCATTTACTATTTTTTTTATTTTGATCACTGTGATAGGTTATATCTCAGTGATCAAAATATACCTGGAACAAATCTGCCGGCCGGCAGATTCGGTGGGCGCACTGCGCATGCGCCTGCCATTTTGGAAGATGGCAGCGCCCATGGAGAAGACGGACGGACACCGGGAGGCCCGGTAAGTATGAGGGGGGGGATCTGAGCATGGGGGGTGGATCGGAGGACGGGGGGTGGCATCGGAGCATAGGGGGAGCGGGCAGGAGGACGGGGGAGCGGACACCGGACGGAGGACCGGGGAGGAGATCGGTGGTGGTGGGGGGGTACATAAGTGTTTCCAGCCATGGCCGATGATATTGCAGCATCGGCCATGGCTGGATTGTAATATTTCACCAGTTTTTTAGGTGAAATATTACAAATCGCTCTGATTGGCAGTTTCACTTTCAACAGCCAATCAGAGCGATCGTAGCCACGGGGGGGGGGTGAAGCCACCTCCCCTGGGATGAAGCACCACTCCCCCTGTCCCTGCAGATCGGGTGAAATTGGAGTTAACCCTTTCACTCGATCTGCAGGGACGCGATTAGTGTTGAGCGATACCGTCCGATACTTGAAAGTATCGGTATCGGATAGTATCGGCCGATACCCGAAAAGTATCGGATATCGCCGATACCTATACCCGATACCAATACAAGTCAATGGGATACCAAGTATCGGAAGGTATCCTGATGGTTCCCAGGGTCTGAAGGAGAGGAAACTCCCCTTCAGGCCCTGGGATCCATATTAATGTGTAAAATAAAGAATAAAAATAAAAAATATTGATATACTCACCCTCTGACGCGCCCTGGTTGTAACCGCCAGCCTCCGTTCATAAGAATGAGCGCTTGAAAGTCCTTAGATGACGTCGCGGCCTGTGATTGGTCGTGGAGCGGTCACGTGACTGCAACGCGACCAATCACAAGCCGTGACGTCATCTAAGGTCTTTCAAGCGCTTGAAAGTCCTTAGATGACGTCGCGGTCTGTGATTGGTCGCGGAGCGACCAATGAACGGAGGCTGGCGGTTACATCGGTAAGGTCCAGGCTGCGTCGGAGAGGTGGGTATATCAATATTTTTTTTTTTTATTCTTTATTTTACACATTAATATCGATCCCGATACCGATTCCCGATACCACAAAAGTATCGGATCTCGGTATCGGAATTCGATACCCGATACTTGCGGTATCGGAATGCTCAACACTAGACGCGATCATTCCATGACGCCACATAGGCGTCATGGGTCAGATTGGCACAGGTTTTCATGACGCCTACATGGCGTCATGGGTCGGGAAGGGGTTAATGACCGAGCCAATTTTTACAATTCTGACCACTGTCACTTTATGAGGTTATAACTCTGGAACACTTTAACGGATCCTGCTGATTCTGAGAAAGTTTTTTCGTGACATATTGTACTTCATGCTAGTTGTAACATTTCTTTGATATTACTTGCAATTATTTGTGAAAAAATGGAAATATGGCGAAAATTTGTAAAATTTTGCAATTTTCAAACTTTGAATTTTTATGCCCTTAAATCAGAGAGATATGTCACACAAAATAAATAACATTTCCCACATGTCTATTTTACATCAGCACAATTTTGGAAACAAAATTTTTTTCTTAGGAAGTTATAAGGGTTAAAAGTTGACCAGCGATTTATCATTTTTACAACAAAATTTACAAACCCATTTTTTTAGGGACCATCTCACATTTGAAGTCACTTTGAGTGGTGTACATGACAGAAAATACCCAAACTAGACACCATTCTAAAAACTGTACCCGTCAAGGTGCTCAAAACCACATTCAAGAAGTTTATTAACCCTTGACGTGCTTCACAGCAACTGAAACAATGTGGAAGGAAAAAATGAACATTTAACTTTTTTTTGCAAACTTTTTTTTAATTCAGAACCATTTTTTTTTTATTTTCACAAGGGTAAAAAGAGAAAATGATGTACAAAATTTGTTGTGCAATTTCTCCTGAATACGCTGATACCCCATAGGGATCAAATACTTATTTCTCACTGCAAAATGAAAATAAATGTATATAATTTATACAATGTGATTTTCTGGATTCTATTTTTGATATTCGCTCAAGGTTAAAGTGAACCTACCCTTAAAATTATAGACTGTTCATGTCTTTGTCAGTGGGCAAACCTACAAAATCAGCAAGAGATTAAATACTTATTTTCCCCACTGTATCTACACAGTTTTACACTGCACCTATAGATACATCTAGCACCCACAGTGACCAGACAATGATAAACTTTGTTCTCAATAATGTTTAGCGAGGGACAAACATTTTTCAACATAATGCTTTATATTGCATATTTAGTACCCATGTAGGTTTTTCATTTTTCACATCCCTATCATTGAGCAGAGACCACTTACCTTCTTCCTCCTATTCTAACTGAACAATTCAGCACTGTATAGAAGAATTTTGCTGGATAGTAAGTCTACTCCTATTGACAGTTTTACTGTACAGCAGCGAAATGAGACTCGGCATCCTCTCAGCTGTCAAGATTTGGAAATGGAGGGGAGTGCTTGGGAGGTCCCACCACCTCAAGAAAATCATGTACTGAAAATTAAATTGTACTCAAAGATCTCCAATTACATTTACTTTTAGAAAAATATAATTAGTAATCATAGTGTCTCACTTACTGTGACTGCTACCTAGATGATTCCTCAGTTCCTCTGCTGCTTACACCTTGTCTATTTATGCTAATTATCAAAACTCACTGACTGTTCTTTCAGGTTTACTGCTTTCACCTCGCTACTAGTGTTGAGCGATACTTTCCGATATCAGAAAGTATCGGTATCGGAAAGTATCGGCCGATACCGTCAAAATATCGGATCCAATCCGATACCGATACCCGATCCCAATGCAAGTCAATGGGACGAAAATATCGGAATTAAAATAAACCCTTTATACACTTGTAGGTTCATTCTACATGAAGGAAAACAACTAAGAATAATGTAGGATGTATTGGGGGACGTGGCGGAGACATTAAAGGCACAGAGGTTTAGCCCAATGTAATAGAATAGCAGGATTTTTATTTTTTTTGGATGACGTTCGGCGTTAGAAAGAATTTGACTATGTTAATTTTTTTTTTTTTTTTATGCCACATATTGATGTTTCACTACTTCAACGCCCTTCACCTTCTTTTTTTCTTCTCCCACGCTTTCTTCTTCATTATCCTCATCATCAGCTTCTTTGACATCAACTTCTTCACCTTATTCATCTTCTTCTTCATCTTCTACCTATTATTTTTTGGGTTACATTGTTCATATTCTTTTTATTTTACTATTATCTTCATCATATTCTACTTCTTCATCATATTCTTATTTGTGACAGGCATTCCTGTAGTTGTTATCTATAAAAGTTTGAAGATTACACCTTCCGTTCTGCCTGTCACAAAACAGTTACATTTGTCCGCGTTCAGTTTGGCCTGCAGCATCAGGCTTTATCCAGGGGCACCACGAGGAGGAACGGACTCACCCCCATACACTGCTTAGTCTTCTTCTGCTTATAATTTAGATAATATTTTTTGCTCTGATATTTAGTGTTATGCTTAATGTTCTTCTGCTCTTTGTTCTGCAGCCTCTTGTTCTTCTGCTTCTCGGTCTTCCAGGTCGTCGTCGTCTCCAGGGTCGTCGTCTCCAGGGTCGTCGTCTCCCGGGTCGTCGTCATCGGGGTGGTCTTCAGGGTCGTCGTCTCCGGGGTCGTCGTCATCACGGTGGTCTTCAGGGTCATCGTCTCCAGGGTCGTCGTCATCACGGTGGTTGTCGTCTCTGGTGTCGTCGTCATCTTAGGGGTGTTCTTCCGGGTCATCGTGTTTAGTCTCTTGAACTTGGAAATGTAGCAGAAGGTACAAGAAGGCTGAGAAAATGCCGAGAACCAGCTGATGGAACTGGAACTCGGATGGCTACCCAAAGGTCCAAGAGCCAATGGAACTACCGAGGACCAGCTGACGTTACTGGAACCCGGTTACTAAGCAGGAGGTACCCGTGCCTGAAAGCACTACCAAGGACCACCTGACGTTGGTGGAACTCGGATACCCAGAGGGAGGCACCTAAGCCAAAGGCTCTGCCCGGAACCAGCTGACGGTACTGGAACCAGGATGGGGAGCAGAAGGTACAAGAGCAAAAGACAGTGCCGAGAACCAGCTGACGGTGCTGGAACCCGGATGGGTAGCCGAAGGTCCAAGAGCCAATGGAACTACCGAGGACCAGCTGACGTTACTGGAACCCGGTTACTAAGCAGGAGGTACCCGTGCCTGAAAGCACTACCAAGGACCACCTGACGTTGGTGGAACTCGGATACCCAGAGGGAGGCACCTAAGCCAAAGGCTCTGCCCGGAACCAGCTGACGGTACTGGAACCAGGATGGGGAGCAGAAGGTACAAGAGCAAGTGTCTGCTTGGCTTTTGCAGGACACGATGCCGGCTGCACAGCAGGGGAACAGCTGGCGGTGCTGAACCCCACTGACACATTGGCGAGGTGTTTTTCTCTGTGCAGCTAGCAGTACCGGGCCCCAACTGGCGGTGTTGGAGCCCGGGGTCAGCAGGAGGAGGAGAGGGAGCAGAGTGTAGGCCGAAGCCTGCACTGGCGGCAGCTTTGGGTCTGTTGTGCCTGCGTGGCTGTTGCAGGACACGTTGCCGGCTGCACAGCAGGGGAACAGCTGGCGGTGCTGAACCCCACTGACACATTGGCGAGGTGTTTTTCTCTGTGCAGCTAGCAGTACCGGGCCCCAAATGGCGGTGTTGGAGCCCGGGCTCTGCAGGGGGAGCAGAGTGTAGGCCGAAGCCTAATCGAACCAATTTCAAAGGTAACCTTTAACCCCCCCTCAGGGGTTACAAAGTAGAAGAGCCACAGCTTATGCAGCAGTAGTGGTGCACAAGTCAAAGGTTGCTCTTTTAATTTGGCTCCTTGCACACGCTGAATGGAACACGTATAACATTTAGCCCTTTATACAGTCAAACTGTGTTGGAGGCGCGAGTTCCCTTTGTAATGAGACGCAGCACAGATGTCAAGAATCCCACCTTGGTGCTGGGTGCAGCCTCCTGAGCGTTGTTATTTGCTGTACAGGAGTCTGCGCTGTCGTGTTATCCCCTGGCCTAGCGCTGTTAGCGCTGCCCATCTTCTGACCTCATTTAATGTTGGCTGGTGCGGTTCGCGATGCCCATGAATCACAGCCCCGCAGTGTATTGACATAGTTAAAACACTGCGGGGCTGGGATTCATGGCCTGGCGCAGTACATATGTTCGCCTCTCGCTTGGGTTCTTACACCTGCTTCAGACTATGTGGCGTCAGCTGATCCCTTATCGCATGCCACGGCCATGAAGCCGCACAGTCTGAAGAAGGCGGAAGGAGATGAGGGACAGGCGAACTGATGCACTGCTCATGCCCATCAAACACACCCTCGCAGTCCCAAGAAATAAGACACCGAGGGGCGTTGTGTGGGTCAGGGCGGCCGCAGAGGCGCAGGCAGCCAAACAATGATGCCAGAAGACGGGCAGCGCTACCAAGGGGGTTGCAGCGTGTCATTACAAAGGAAAGTCACACCACCGGGACGGTTAAATGGTCACACAGAGGACACATTTTAGACGTGTTTTCCGTTCCACATGTGCGAGGAGAATACGTTTATGAGCCACCTTGCACACATGCAGCATTACCGCTGTACAAGGTGGCCTTAAAAACGTACAAACGCCTGGGGGAGGGGGGACAGGTTCCCTTCAATTTCAGTTCTGGTGTCTGCGTGGCTTTTGCAGGACACGATGCCGGCTGCACAGCAGGGGAACAGCTGGCGGTGCTGAACCCCACTGACACATTGGCGAGGTGTTTTTCTCTGTGCAGCTAGCAGTACCGGGCCCCAACTGGCGGTGTTGGAGCCCGGGGTCAGCAGGAGGAGGAGAGGGAGCAGAGTGTAGGCCGAAGCCTGCACTGGCGGCAGCTTTGGGTCTGTTGTGCCTGCGTGGCTGTTGCAGGACACGTTGCCGGCTGCACAGCAGGGGAACAGCTGGCGGTGCTGAACCCCACTGACACATTGGCGAGGTGTTTTTCTCTGTGCAGCTAGCACATCTGGGCCCCAACTGGCGGTGTTAGAGCCCAGGGTCAGCAGGAGGAGCAGGGGGAGCGGAGTGTAGGCCGAAGCCTGCACTGGAGCAAGTTGAAAGGAAACCTTTAACCCCCCCCCCAGGCGTTTGTAGCTGGAAGAGCCATCGTGTACAGCACTAATGCTGGAAAAGGTAAACTTAGCTCTTTTAATTATGGTCCTTGCAGATGCTGAACCTAACACTTATGAAATGTGTCCCCTCACAGCGTTCAACCGTCCGGTAGGTGGAACTTTCCTTTGTCATGTGACGCAGCACAGCCGTCATTTTTACCCCCTTGTCGCCGTGCGCCGCCTCCTCAGCGTTGTTTAAATCTGTCCCGGAGCCTGCGCTGTTAGGTTACCCCTTGGCCATGCACACATTTTGCGCTGCCCGTCTTCTGACATCATTTGCTGTCAGGCTGGCTGCGCCTGTGCGGGTGCGCTGTCCGAGATTCAGCCTCGCGGTGTCGTCTAATGTAATCCCACCGCGGGCCTGGGATCCGTGTCCATGCGCAGTGCATATCCTCGCCTCTCACTCCCCTCCCTATGGCTTCTTAAGACTGTGCGGTGTCACGGCCGTGGCATGCTATTAGGGATCAGCTGACACCGAACAGTCTTTAGAAGCCGTAGGGAGGGGAGTGAGAGGCGAGGATATGCACTGCGCATGGACACGGATCCCAGGCCCGCGGTGGGATTACATTAGACGACACCGCGAGGCTGAATCTCGGACAGCGCACCCGCACAGGCGCAGCCAGCCTGACAGCAAATGATGTCAGAAGACGGGCAGCGCAAAATGTGTGCATGGCCAAGGGGTAACCTAACAGCGCAGGCTCCGGGACAGATTCAAACAACGCTGAGGAGGCGGCGCACGGCGACAAGGGGGTAAAAATGACGGCTGTGCTGCGTCATATGACAAAGGAAAGTTCCACCTACCGGACGGTTGAACGCTGTGAGGGGACACATTTCATAAGTGTTAGGTTCAGCATCTGCAAGGAGCACCACGAAAAGAGGCACTTTTTCCCTTTGCATCATTACTGCTGCACAAG
Organism: Ranitomeya variabilis; assembly: GCF_051348905.1. NCBI lineage: Eukaryota > Metazoa > Chordata > Amphibia > Anura > Dendrobatidae > Ranitomeya > Ranitomeya variabilis. The sequence goes on from NC_135235.1 coordinate 490,945,174, forward strand.
GTGGCTCCTTCAGTAACAAACGCCTGGGGGGGGGGACAGGTTCCCTTAAATTTAACTTGTTGTGCCTGCGTGGCGGTCGCAGTACACGTTGCCGTATACACAGCAGGGGAACAGCTGGCGGTGCTGAACCCCACTAACACATTGGCGAGGTGTTTGGCTCTGTGCGTACAGCACTTCTGGACGGCAACTGGCGGTGTTGGAGCCCAGGGACAGGTGGAGGAGGAGGAGGTTGGAGGAGGTAGGAGGGATTGCCACACACACAGCAGGGGAACAGCTGACGTTACTGAACCCCAATAACAGAGGAGGGACTGTTGACTGTGCGTACAGCACTTCTGGACGGCAACTGGTGGTGTTGGAGCCCAGGGACAGGTGGAGGAGGAGGAGGTTGGAGGAGGTAGGAGGGATTGCCACACACACAGCAGGGGAACAGCTGACGTTACTGAACCCCAATAACAGAGGAGGGACTGTTGACTGTGCGTACAGCACTTCTGGACGGCAACTGGCGGTGTTGAAGCCCAGGGGCAGGTGGAGGAGGAGGAGGTTGGAGGAGGTAGGAGGGATTGCCACACACACAGCAGGGGAACAGCTGACGTTACTGAACCCCAATAACAGAGGAGGGACTGTTGACTGTGCGTACAGCACTTCTGGACGGCAACTGGCGGTGTTGAAGCCCAGGGGCAGGTGGAGGAGGAGGAGGTTGGAGGAGGTAGGAGGAATTGCCACACACACAGCAGGGGAACAGCTGACGTTACTGAACCCCAATAACAGAGGAGGGACTGTTGACTGTGCGTACAGCACTTCTGGACGGCAACTGGCGGTGTTGGAGCCCAGGGACAGGTGGAGGAGGAGGAGGTTGGAGGAGGTAGGAGGGATTGCCACACACACAGCAGGGGAACAGCTGACGTTACTGAACCCCAATAACAGAGGAGGGACTGTTGACTGTGCGTACAGCACTTCTGGACGGCAACTGGCGGTGTTGAAGCCCAGGGGCAGGTGGAGGAGGAGGAGGTTGGAGGAGGTAGGAGGGATTGCCACACACACAGCAGGGGAACAGCTGACGTTACTGAACCCCAATAACAGAGGAGGGACTGTTGACTGTGCGTACAGCACTTCTGGACGGCAACTGGCCGTGTTGGAGCCCAGGGGCAGGTGGAGAAGGAGGAGGTTGGAGGTGGTAGGAGGGATTGCCACACACACAGCAGGGGAACAGCTGACGTTACTGAACCCCAATAACAGAGGAGGGACTGTTGACTGTGCGTACAGCACTTCTGGACGGCAACTGGCGGTGTTGAAGCCCAGGGGCAGGTGGAGGAGGAGGAGGTTGGAGGAGGTAGGAGGGATTGCCACACACACAGCAGGGGAACAGCTGACGTTACTGAACCCCAATAACAGAGGAGGGACTGTTGACTGTGCGTACAGCACTTCTGGACGGCAACTGGCGGTGTTGGAGCCCAGGGGCAGGTGGAGGAGGAGGAGGTTGGAGGAGGTAGGAGGGATTGCCACACACACAGCAGGGGAACAGCTGACGTTACTGAACCCCAATAACAGAGGAGGGACTGTTGACTGTGCGTACAGCACTTCTGGACGGCAACTGGCGGTGTTGGAGCCCAGGGACAGGTGGAGGAGGAGGAGGTTGGAGGAGGTAGGAGGGATTGCCACACACACAGCAGGGGAACAGCTGACGTTACTGAACCCCAATAACAGAGGAGGGACTGTTGACTGTGCGTACAGCACTTCTGGACGGCAACTGGCGGTGTTGGAGCCCAGGGACAGGTGGAAAAGCAGAGGAACACAATGTAGGCCGAAGCCTGAGAAAGTCGAAAGGGAACCTTTAACCCCCCCCCAAGGCGTTTGTAGCTGAAAGAGCCAGCTTGTGCAGCACAAAAGATGCAAAAGGAAAAGGTGGCTCTTTTCATCATGCTCCTTGCAAACACAGAACTAAACACTTATAAAATGTGTCCCCTGCAACCGTAAAACCGTCCCGGAGGTGGGACTTTCCTTCGTAATGTGACGCAGCACAGCCGTCATTCCTACCCCCCCGGCGCCGCACACCGGCTCCTCAGCGTTGTTTTATTCCGTCCCGGAGCCTGCGCTGTTATGTTATCCCGTGGCCAGGCACACTTAGCGCTGCCCGTCTTCTGGCATCATTTGGTGTCAGGATGGCTGCGCTTGTGCGGCCGCGCTGGCAGAGAGCCCGCCTCGCAGTGTCTTCTGATTTAATCCCACTGGGGGCCTGGGATCCATGGACATGCGCAGTGCATATCCTCGCCTCTCACTCCCCTCCCTACGGCTTCTTAAGACTGTGCGGTGTCACGACCGTGGCATGCTATTAGGGACCAGCTGACACCGAACAGTCTGAAGAAGCCATAGGGAAATGAGTGAGAGGTGGAGGTTCAGATATGCACTGCGCATGTCCATGGATCCCAGGCCCCCAGTGGGATTAAATCAGAAGACACTGCGAGGCGGGCTCTCTGCCAGCACGGCCGCACAGGCGCAGCCATCCTGACACCAAATGATGCCAGAAGACGGGCAGCGCTAAGTGTGCCTGGCCACGGGATAACATAACAGCGCAGGCTCCGGGACGGAATAAAACAACGCTGAGGAGCCGGTGCGCGGCGCCGTGGGGGTAGGAATGACGGCTGTGCTGCGTCACATTACGAAGGAAAGTCCCACCTCCGGGACGGTTTTACGGTATCAGTGGACACATTTTATAAGTGTTAAGTTCTGCGTGTGCAAGGAGCTAAACAAAAATAGCTACCTTTTCCTTGTGCAGCATTACTGCTGCACAAGGTGGCTCTTTCAGTAACAAACGCCTTGGGGGGGGGGACAGATTCCCTTACATTTCAGTTGTTGTGTCAGCGTGGCGGTCGCATGACACATTGCCGGCTACACAGCTGGGGATCAGCTGACGTTACTGAAACCCAATAACACTGGGTCGTATGTTTTGACTGTGCAGACGGCACTTCTGAGCCTCAACTGGCGGTGTTGGAGCACAGGAATTTAAGTTCAGGTGGTAGAAAGATGAACACAACAGGAGACCTGGATAACGTATACAGTGACATAATTATTTAATCAGGAGGAGGAGTGGCAAATTCCTGCGAGATCCAGGCCTTGTTCATTTTCAGGAAAGTAAGCCAGTCAACGTTATCGGAGGATAGTCGCATGCGACGGTCAGTTAGTACACCACCTGCAGCACTAAAGACACGTTCCGATAATACACTGGCCGCAGGGCAAGACAGCACCTCCAATGCATACTGGCTTAGCTCTGGCCATGTATCCAGCTTTGAGACCCAAAACTTGAAAGGGGAAGAGCCGTCTGGGAGTACAGCAAGAGGGCAAGACATGTAGTCTGTCACCATCTGACGGAACCGTTGCCTCCTGCTGACTGGAGCCGTCTGTGATGGTGTAGACTTTTGTGGGGGGCACAGAAAACTGTGCCACAGTTGGGCCATACTGGTCTTGCCTTGGGCAGAGGCACTGCTTCTGCTCCCTCTTTGTGCAGAGCCTCCTCCACTGCCTGGACGCACTGAGCTGCTTTGTAATGCACTAGCAGCACTTCTCTCAGTTGGAATGGAGAAGATGATGGAATTGACCAGTGTGTCTTGGTACTCCCGCATTTTTCGCTCCCGGTTCAACGGTGTGATGAGGCTTTCTACGTTGTCCCGGTAGCGAGGATCGAGGAGGGTGAACACCCAATAATCAGACATGTTGAGAATGTGGGCGATGCGGCGGTCGTTTCTCAGGCACTGCAGCATGTAATCCACCATGTGCTGCAGACTGCCAACTGCCCAAGAAACGCTGTCCCCTGCTGGAGGCGTGATCTCTGCCTGCTCGTCATCACCCCACCCTCGCTGTACACACTGAGTACTGGACAATTCGGTAACTCCCTCCTCTGGACGGACGTCTTCCTCCTCCATTGACTCCTCCTCATCCTCCTCACAAACTGTCCCCTGCCTACGCGTTTGTGAGGAACCACGTGGTGCTGACTGTCCAGAAGATGATGGAAATGGTGAATCCTCATCCTCCACCTCTTCCACAACATCATCCCTTAGCGCTTGCAGTGATTTTTCAAGCAGGCAGATAAGGGGGACACTCATGCTGACTAGTGCATCATCTGCACTCGCCATCCGCGTGGAATAATCAAAGGGACGCAAAACCTGGCAGACGTCATTCATAGTGGCCCACTCTGTGGTTGTGAAGTCTGTACGGCGCTGACTGCGACTTTTTTGCGCCTGAAGCAGCTGGTACTCCATTACAGCTTGCTGCTGCTCACACAACCGCTCCAACATATGTAACGTGGAATTCCACCTGGTAGGTAGGTCACATATGATGCGATGTTCCGGCAGGCGGTGTCGGCGCTGCAGAGCCGCAATGCGCGCTTTTGCCGTGCTGGAACGCCGCAAGTGAGCACACTCTAGGCGGACCTTGTGCAGCAGTGCATCAAGATCCGGATAGTCCCTCAAAAAGCTCTGCACGACCAAATTGAGCACATGTGCCAGACATGGGATGTGAGTGAGGTTGCCGAGGCCCAGAGCTGCCACCAGATTTCGGCCATTATCACACACTACCATGCCTGGCTGGAGATTCGCTGGCACAAACCACACATCGCTCTCCTGCTTGATGGCATTCCAGAGCTCCTGCGCTGTGTGGCTACGATTCCCCAAAAAAATTAATTTCAAGACGGCCTGTTGACGTTTGGCCACGGCTGTGCTCATGTCGGTCGTAACAGGTACACGTTCATCACGGGTCCATGTGGAGGTGGACTGTGACGGCTCCTGCAGCGATGATTCTGAGGAACTGGTGTAAGAGGAGGAGTCAATGCGTACAGAATGGATTCCTGCAATCCTTGGAGTGGGCAGGACACGTCCTGCGCCACTCGCACGGTCTGTACCTGGCTCAACGACATTAACCCAATGGGCAGTGAGGGAAAGGTATCGCCCCTGTCCATGTTGACTGGTCCACGCATCGGTGGTGAGGTGGACCTTGCTACTGACGGCGTTCAGAAGCGCGTGTTTTATGTGTCCCTCCACATGCTTGTGCAGGGCAGGGACGGCTTGCCTGCTGAAGTAAAAGCGGCTGGGCACATTGTACTGTGGGACTGCCAATGACATCAAGTCACGGAAGCTGTCAGTCTCCACCAGCCTGAATGACAGCATTTCCAGTGACAGCAGTTTGGCAATGCCTGCAGTCAGAGCCTGTGCTCGTGGGTGGTTTGACGAGAAAGGCCGCCTTTTCTCCCATGCCTGTACTACCGATGGCTGTAGACTGGGCTGGGAGTGTGTGGATGACTGGGAAAGTGGTGCTGCGGGTGGAATTACAGCGGGTCTCTGGACAACAGGGCCAGAGGTTCTTCCACGGCGATCCTGGGAGGAAGCCGAACCAGCTGCGTGTGAGCTAGAGGAAGAGGCAACACGAGCTGAAGAGGTGGTAGCTGCCGCTGTTGGTTGGCCTACCTCTTCAGTGTGTTTTTCAAACTCCGCCGGGTGCCTGTTGCGCACATGTTTCCACATGTTGGAGGTATTGAGGTTGCTGACATTTCGACCTCTTTTGACTTTTTGATGACACACGTTGCATCTGACATAGCAAATGTCATCTGCAACTGTGTCAAAAAAGGACCAGGCACTGCAAGTCTTGGGAGCGCCCTTTTTGGCTTTTGGAAGAGACATGCTCCTAACGGGTGCCAAAGCGGAGGCTGCAGGATCCGCAGTCTTCCCCCTCCCTCTCCCTCTTTGGGCCGTACGGGGAATCTCTTCCTCAGAGCTGCTCCCACCACCTTCCTGTCCCTCACGCCAAGATGGGTCGAGGACCTCATCATCTACACTACCCTCTGCCCCCAACTGCTCCTCCTGGGTAGTCTCAGCAGCAGAGCACGCACCAGTAAGTGGCACCTGAGTGTCATCATCAGCTGATGCGGCCTGCGATGTGGTGACCGGAGCCACTGGCCCACCCGCCTCTTCAGAGGAAGACAGAAAAAGCTGTTGGGCATCACTGCACCCTGCCTCTTCTTCCATTTCTCCAATGCTGCTTGGCTGGCCCCCTGTTTCCAAGCCAAGAGATTCAGAGAACAGAAGTAGAGACGGCTCCTGTCCTGGGCTCTCTGTCTGCCTGGGCAATTTGGCAGGTGGTGAAGAGACAGATGGCTGCTCTCCAGTGCTCTGTGTCTGAGAGGATGTGGCACTAATGGAAGTTGATGCATTAGCTGCCATCCATCCGACAACAGCTTCAATTTGGTCTTGACGCAGCAGCGGTGTACGGCGCTCTGACACAAAGCTGCGCATGAACGACTGTTGCCTGGTGAAAGTGGGTGCTGATGAGTCACCGGTGCCCGCAGCAGGCACAGAATCCCCACGTCCCCTCCCTGCTCTGCGCCCACGCCCACGCCCACGTGCCTTACTCACTGCCTTCTTCATCTTGGTTGACTGATAAAGATAAGCAGAAAAGTACTAACGGATTTGTGTGCTTATTCCTGAGCAACTCCTCCTAACAGGTATAAGAAACACTAATTTTCTAAAGTGTGGACTAGACTTTAATATGAGCTAATGTGGCCTACAGAAATGTAAAGTGGTGTAACTGGTGTGTTTGGTGAACTTTATTATTTATTTCTTTTTTGGGGGCTGAACTGACAACAGATAGAGCTGCAGTCACACGGAGACCGTGCAGACAGACGTAAACGGCGCTGCAAGGCCCAAAAACCCTCCTCTACTTTATCCTATGTAGTGTTTTTCCACAAATTAGCTGGAGACGGGTGGAAAGACACTAATAGGATTTTTTTAAATTAATTAGCAGCAGACTACACTACTTGAAAAAAAATTAAAATTGATTTGGCGGTATGACGCAGTGAACAACCCTGAGCTGGAGACAACCAGGCTACGGCTGCTCACAGACTACAGGGCGAGCTGCAGTCACACGGAGACCGTGCAGACAGCCGTAAACGGCGCTGCAAGGCCCAAAAACCCTCCTCTACTTTATCCTATGTAGTGTTTTTCCACAAATTAGCTGGAGACGGGTGGAAAGACACTAATAGGATTTTTTTAAATTAATTAGCAGCAGACTACACTACTTGAAAAAAAATTAAAATTGATTTGGCGGTATGACGCAGTGAACAACCCTGAGCTGGAGACAACCAGGCTACGGCTGCTCACAGACTACAGGGCGAGCTGCAGTCACACGGAGACCGTGCAGACAGCCGTAAACGGCGCTGCAAGGCCCAAAAACCCTCCTCTACTTTATCCTATGTAGTGTTTTTCCACAAATTAGCTGGAGACGGGTGGAAAGACACTAATAGGATTTTTTTAAATTAATTAGCAGCAGACTACACTACTTGAAAAAAAATTAAAATTGATTTGGCGGTATGACGCAGTGAACAACCCTGAGCTGGAGACAACCAGGCTACGGCTGCTCACAGACTACAGGGCGAGCTGCAGTCACACGGAGACCGTGCAGACAGCCGTAAACGGCGCTGCAAGGCCCAAAAACCCTCCTCTACTTTATCCTATGTAGTGTTTTTCCACAAATTAGCTGGAGACGGGTGGAAAGACACTAATAGGATTTTTTTAAATTAATTAGCAGCAGACTACACTACTTGAAAAAAAATTAAAATTGATTTGGCGGTATGACGCAGTGAACAACCCTGAGCTGGAGACAACCAGGCTACGGCTGCTCACAGACTACAGGGCGAGCTGCAGTCACACGGAGACCGTGCAGACAGCCGTAAACGGCGCTGCAAGGCCCAAAAACCCTCCTCTACTTTATCCTATGTAGTGTTTTTCCACAAATTAGCTGGAGACGGGTGGAAAGACACTAATAGGATTTTTTTGAATAAATTAGCAGCAGACTACACTACTTGAAAAAAAAAAAAAAAAAAAAAAAAGAACAGTATGAGGCAATGAACCACCCTCCCTGAACTGAATACAACCAGCTATGGATGGCCTATGTGGCTGCACTCAGACTAGAGAGTGGGCTGCACTCACACACACACACACACACACAGACCTTGCAGATCGCTGTGAAAACAGCGCTACAAGGCAAAAGCAAGGTGAATAGTAGGTGAACACAGCGGTTGCTAAATTAGCCTTTGGAAAGCACAAAGAAGCAAATCGCTATCTCTAAACTGTCCCTCAGTCAGCAAACAGCGTCCTGTCACTAACTGAATTCACAGCAGAGTGATCGCAAAATGGCGCCAGCGACTTTTAAACTGCATCATGACATCATTTCAGCAGCCAATCACAGCCTTGCCAGTAGTTTCATGCCCTCCATGCTAAACAGGATGTGCCCACACTTGGAATCATTCTCATTGGCTGAATTTCGGAATTTTGAATCTGGGAACTTCCGATTCCGGTATCCGATACGCGGCAAGTATCGGAATCCCGGTATCGGAATTCCGATACCGCAAGTATCGGCCGATACCCGATACTTGCGGTATCGGAATGCTCAACACTACTCGCTACCCCTTCTGTTCTCTATAAAGTTCTACTTTGCTCCACAATTACGATGTCTGGCTTTTAGTATCGGTTTTGTTCTAATGATACCCAATTTTACGAATCCTTTGTGGATCTTCATGTTCATACTGACCCATTAGGGAGCCAAAAGGCCACACTACCCACATTAGCGGCACATGGAACAGGGTGCGGTTTGCACCATATAACCTTCACAAGGTTCTATCTTCCATCAGCAGAGCAAACTGACTGCTTATTAATACAGCCACATGTAATAAGTATGTAGGCTCAAACTCTGATTAAACTCAGAGATCAGAGTCTGATCAGAGTAAACATCCCAATTTTCTCGGATGAGAGCATCTATGGCCATCTGCACCTGCCCTTTGGCTAAGTTTACACTACCATATATAAATTGTCTGATTTTCATCCAAAAAAATGGTCGAGTTTTCTTTCATCTCTATCGTCATCCGTATGCTGTCTGTATATCCATTTTTTGCATTCATATTACATCCATATGGCATTCATTTTAATACCTAGCAGTGAAAACAATTTCAGTGAAAAGAATTATCATGGTCCTAACGGTGATCTCTTTGAGGTCACCACAATTCATTGTCTCGGCTCACAGTGAACTGATCATGGGAACGCAGCTTCAGTGACCGGCGGTAACCTCTATGAAGTCACTGCTTGTCATTGAAGGTGCCCTGATTTTAAGCCTGGACAGTCGCATCATGAGACTTTTCAGTTTGAAAACCAGATGTTGCACAGATAGATTACGGTGTGGGATAGTATTGATTATATTCACGTCAGACAGGTGAGAGATATAGTTGTTTAATATCATTTTTTACAGGGGGTATGGGCATCAGAGGATTATCTTCATGTCGCACAAGTGAGAGATATTGTTGTCTATTATTTTTGTTTTTTTTATAGGGGAAATGGACTTCCATGAATTAGGCATAAAGGTGAGCATAACTTTGTTTATTTTTTTAATAAACAAGTAAAACAGGATTTCAGTTTTATTTCAAATAAAGGATTATATTTTTGCTCTGTGTTTATTTCAAAACTTGCTATGGGGTTAGTAATTGGGGCTTCTTATAGACATCTCTCCATTATTACCCCTGAGCTTTTCAGCTGCCAATACAAAGCTGACATCAACCCCAACCTTATTACCCCACTTGCCACAACCACAGGACAAGTGGGAAGAACGAGGCTAAGAGCTTGGTTTGACATATCTTGTGGATGTGCAATTTCTGGGGCAGCTGAGGGCTGATGTTTGTAGCTTGGGAGAAGGTGGGGCAATATCTCTGGCCCCTTCCAAGGCTATTAATATGAGCCCACAGCTGTCTGTTTAGCCTTTGCTGGTTTGGATTCAAAGGGGAACCCTATGTATTTTTTTCTGGTGTCCCCCGTAAACTCACCAGTAAAGGTTAAGCAAACAGCTGTGAGCTGTTATTAATAGCCTGGGAACCTTTTAGGATATTGTCCCTTTTGCCAGATTATTAACATCAGCCCCTAGCCGTGGGTGTGGGCTTTTCCTTTGCTGGTTATGAAAATTATACGGGAGCCCACAACAATTTTTTCATTTAATTCTTTATTATACACAGAATGTACTGTCGGGACCACACTCAGTCGGAGCAGCCTTTGGAAGTGGGGAATCACCAGAAATAATACACAAGACATGTCTCGTATAGTATATCACTGGGAAGCCTCTGAATGCACGCCTGCCTTCAAGGTGCTATCCCTTCTTTATATAGTTGTATCGGTAGGTTCAGTGGTTATACAAGTTTTGCATGTTTAAACAAAGAGACAATACAGGAAAGAAAGAAAAGAACAGTTTCGTGGGCAGTTTCACAACAAACAGTACAAAGGCAATTCCACAGACAAGAAAAACAGGATTTCATACTATAGCTAAAATGTCCTTGAATGGACAGGTCAATATTTATCACAAATTCTTTTTAAAATGGTTCATTGAGGTAACCATTTTTGTTCTGCTCTTCACAATCCCCCCTTTGACATATTCCATTCAAAACCTTGTCATATAGACGATCAAAAAAAAAAACAAAAAACTTTATATTCTCGCATCCATTACACAAAATTTATTTGTGCATACCGAGATACCCTTGAGTACAACCTTGAATAATACATATATAATTACAATAACCATAACTGTATGTATTAGGCTTTGCATAATCCCGGTAACCCACCCACCGATCCCTCTGAACCAATTGGCCGGGTTAAGAAAAGAAAAGGTATCTGACCACCAGCTATCCTTATTTTGGTCATTGTCTTTGTCATACTGATCCCTGAGTCGTTGTACGTCTTCTAATTTAAATCTCATACTCATAGTACTATTTGGGTCTATATAATGACAGTAGGTGGGTCCGATGATTTGACACATACCCCCTTGTGAGGCAGTTAGGTAATCCAATACCAGGGTATGTTGGTTAGTGATTATTATAAGCTGATTCTGTACAGCTATACTAGTATTTAATGTGTCCAATATATCCCAAATCTGGTCATCTAGATAATCCGTGGCTCTAACTAATTTATCCCACATCTGTGTTAACATAGGATAAATAAAAATGGTACTAGCAATTTTGTTGGGAATTCCCATTTGTACTATATGCGGCCTCCCCGAGGGACGTGGTGAGTTATCTGCAGCTCTTTTATACAATGTGTGCTTGGGCACGGCTTGCATATTCACTTGTTTGTTCGAAATTATGAAAGTAGCCGGGGTTAGGCGTCCTAATGTACAAGTACCCTTTATACCTACGGGAAGCCATTTATATGCTCCTTCTCCGCATATCCAAAATGTACCCTCAGGCAGATCCCACAAAGCTGAGTGCTGCAATACCAATCTGTGAGCCAAATCCACAAAACTAGATACATTCTGAAGAATACACCAAGAGGGTTTTTGTCCCAAGGGGCTACAGTACCCGGCTGCGGGATTCCCACATACATGCATTCCGTTGAGGTTAACATTATTAACATCAATATCATGAGTCTTATACTGCTTTTTTGCAATGGCTTGCATGTATCCATGATGCCTTTCCTTCAAGCTTGACTGCTGTTGGAGTTGTTAACAGGACTTGGAAAGGTCCGTCAAATCTCGGTTCCAGAGTCTTTCTGGTGTGTCTTTTCATGTAGATTTGATCACCAGGTTCCAACTTGTGGCCTCCTTCGAGATTTTCTGGATCTGGAAGGGAAGCAAAAACTTGCGAATGCACTTTAGTTAAACGTTTTTGTAATTCTTGTACATAAGCAGTTAAAGTCTCAGTATTCAACATCAGTTGTTGTGGAAAATAACAACCCAAATTTGCTGCTCTACCAAAAAGAATCTCATGTGGTGACAGCTTAGCCTTCCCCCTTGGGGCGTTTCGGATGGAATACAGGGCAAGTGGTAGACACTCGGTCCAAGGCTTTCCTGTTTCTGCCATGGCCTTCTGGATTTTTAATTTTATTGTTCCATTTAATCTTTCCACTTTACCTGAACTCTGTGGGTGATACGGAGTGTGAAACTGGTTTTCTACTCCCAACATTTTCATAACATTCTGGAATATTTCCCCAGTAAAATGGGTACCCCTATCTGACTCGATCACCTCAGGCATGCCGTAACGGGGTATCAGTTCATGTGCTATTTTAATGGCAGTAGTTTTTGCTGAGGCTTTACGAACTGGATAAGCCTCTGGCCACCCTGAGAACATGTCCACACACACAAGCACATATTCGTATCCATTGTACCTAGGAAGTTGGATATAGTCGATCTGGAGTCTTTGAAAGGGATACAGTGGTCTTACATGATGCTTGGTTGGGGTTTTAATGGTCTGACCTGGATTGTGTGCCAGGCATATAGCGCATGCAGCACACATGTTCCGAGCAAAATTACCAAAGCCTGGAGCCAACCACCTTTCTTTTACCTTGAGCGTCATACCATTTGCCGACACATGCGTGGGTAGGTGGAGGTCACTTGCCACTGCGGGGTACCAGGCTCTGGGTAAACACAACAAAGTTCCTTTTTTCCATAATCCTTGCTGATCTTCCGCCCCTTTTTTCTGCCACTGCCCTCGTTCTTCGTCGTCTACCTGTTTCTGAGCTTCCTTCAATCTCTCCTCATCATCTTCAGAGCTATCTAGTGTGTGGGCATGATGTAAGGGTTTACGTGCTGCCTGTTTTGCTGCCTTGTCGGCTTTATCGTTACCCCTGGCTTCCTCGGTGTCGAGTCTCACATGTGCAGCTACCTTTATCACCGCTATTTCTTTAGTTTCTTGTGCTGCCTCCAGAATCTGTCTAATGAGGGAGGCATGTTTAACAGGTTGGCCTGAAGCAGTCATATAACCTCTGGCTCTCCATATTACGCCAAAATCGAAAATAATGCCATGTGCATATCTAGAATCAGTGTATATGTTTGCTGTCTGATCTTTGGCTATTTTTAGAGCTTCAACCAATGCCGTAAGTTCTGCTTCTTGTGCAGACTGATTAGCAGGGAGAGGTTCTGCTTTCAGCACTTCATGCTGAGTTACTACCGCATAACCTGTATGAAATTGTCCATTCATATCTGCATATCTACTGCCATCTATGAAAAGTTCAAATGTAGCATTACAGAGTGGCTTGTCACGTACATTACATAAGCCCTGAGTCTCTTGTTCCATTAATTGTACACAATCATGCATTGACTTTGATGGGTCAAAGGAGTTGGAGAGTGCAGTTTCCTCAGGTATGGTACCCCCCTCAGACTCTAAAGGGAGCAAAGACGCGAGATTAAGAGTCTGAATCCTGGCAAAGGAAATGTTGGGCGGCAGTAGTAGGGAACATTGGAGACGGAGGTGTCTGGCCATTGAAATATGTTTAGGTTGGACCTGGTTAAGAATGCCATGTACATCATGAGTGGTCTGAACTAGAAGTGGGTGATCAAGAACAATCTCAGAAGCTTTATCTAATAACAGTGAAATTGCGGCTACTACTCTTACACAAGAAGGTGCGGCTCTAGCTACAGGGTCCAGATGAGCTGATATGTATGCCACCGGTCTCTGTTTGTTTCCATGTTTTTGTGTGAGCACCCCTGTAGCATGTGAGGATATCTCAGCTGCCATCAATTGAAAAGGTTTAGTGTAGTCTGGGAGTCCCAAAGCCGGAGCTGATACCAGTGCTGTTTTCAAAGAGGAAAATGACTGTTTAGCCTCTTCACTGAGTGAATATGGTGTGTTGGCAATACAGTCATATAAAGGCTGCATGAGTTGACTTGCATGTATGATCCACTGTCTACAGTGTGAAACAATACCTAGGAAAGCACGCAGCTGCTTGTGATTCCTGGGTTCAAGCATGTTACGTATGGCTTCCGTACGTTGAGGTGTGAGGTGTCTGATGCCCTGTGATATGCAGTGACCTAAAAACACGACTGTTTGTTGACAAGCCTGGAGTTTCTGTCTATTTACTTTACAGCCTTCTTGCGCTAGGAAAATTAAGAAATTAACAGTTGAGGTAACTGCCGTCTGCTCATCAGGGCAACAAATAAGTAAATCATCTACATATTGTAGAATGACTACTCCTGGTTCTGGGATGAAATTTTTTAGCACGGTCTGCATTGCTTCAGAGTACAAAGTTGGTGAGTGTACCATACCTTGTGGCAATCTTGTCCATGCTAATTGTTTACCCTTGAATGTAAAGGCAAACAAATGCCAACAGTTCTTATGTAGTGGCACAGAAAAAAATGCGTTTGATAAGTCAATTACCGTAAAATATGCAGCAGTGCTGGGAATTTGAGACAGTAAGGTATGAGGATTCGGTACCACAGGGGTGACCGGTGCCAAAACCTTATTGATTTCCCGTAAGTCGTGCACCATGCGATATTTCACCATAGTTTCTTTGGAGGACACTTTCTTTTTAACAGGATATAAGGGTGTATTGGCGGGTGACCTGATTTCTACCAAAACACCTTGTAACACATAATCCTGAATTTGTTGAGAAATCGCCTGTTCTTGCTGGGCGCTGATGGGGTATTGCCTCAGCTGAGGTAAAATGGTTCCCGGGGCAGTTTCTAACAGTATAGGAGCTACTGATAAAAATCCTACATCAGTGTCTCCTTTTGCCCATAGGCTGTCAGGAACCCGAGACAAGTCAATTTTTGCTTGTTGAGTGTAAATTTCGGGAAAATCCTCCATTGCCTGTATTCTAACATATGGTTCCAGAGTTTCTGCAACTTCAGGGATGGTCAGCATAACTGTGCCATCTTCTCTAAAATGGATGTTTGCATGCATTTTACTTAAGACATCAGTATCCAACAAGCAGGTAGGTGCACCTTCAGCAAATAAGAATTTGGATACAAAAGTTTTAGGGCCAAAGCTCACATTTAAAGGTTTTGTAAAGGGCAACGCCTGAATTTTACCATCATACCCTTCTGCATATGTAACCTTTGAGGATATATTGTCAGGATATGGTAAAAAGTCCTGATTTAAAATGGAGGATGTTGCTCCCGTATCTATCAGAAAAGGTACATTTTTACCCTCAACCTCAACTTGTATTATTGGTCTTCTAGAAGGAAGAGAGACCTGCATAACTTTCAGTCATTCTGAGCTGTCTGTTTGATCAGGCACTGGGTTATTTATCCTATTTTTGGGTACAAAGGTTCCTGAATCTATATCTGCTTTTCTCTTCCTACATTCCCTTTGGAAATGTCCTGGCTTCTTACAGTAATGACAAGTAAACTTTTGATTAGCAGAGCCAGTATTAGCCTGTGCAATTCTTACTGGCTTAGAATTTTCTCTTAAGTCCATTTCTATCCCTACAGCTTTCTGTCTAGCCAGGTGTGGGTCTTCCAAGGTTCTCCAATCAGAGGTTGCGGCCTTAAGCTTTTCCTTCACTTTTGGAGACAATCCATCTATAAAGGTTTTTGTAACTAACCTCATCATTCCTGGAGCGGTTAGATCCATGCCTTCATCTCTGAAATTATTTTCTACACTTAGATAATATTCGTCTACTGATTGTCCAGATTTCTGAGCCACCACTCCCGTTGTTCCTCTCTGCCTCTGTCTCTCCCTCATGAAAACCATTAAGTGATCTACAAATTGCGTACCTGATTCTATCGTTTGTAAGGCACCATCTCCTGCTTGGGGCCTATGTACCTGTAGATTTGCTAATAGCTCCTGGAAGAGTCCAGGAGTCATTTTCATTCTACATAATTCTTCTCCATCTGCCCAAACTCCTGCGTGAGTCTGCATAATTTGCTGTATATATTGTGCAAATCTAACTGGACACTGGGTGGGATCTGGTGCGTTATGCAAGAGAGACATGCCTTCAGCGGGGGACCAAGGGAAATATTGTCGAGTTTGGTGGTATCTAGTTCCCATTACTCCGTCAGCACCAGGTTCCCTAAAGGGTCTTGGTACTACCCTAACAGGGGCAAGTACAGCGCCATGTCTAGGTGTACCACAGGCTAGGCAATCATTTCTCCAGTCTGGATTTTGTTGTCCACAGTGCGGACATACCCATCCTCCTGGTCCGGCTAAACTTTGAGGTGGTGTTTGGAGAAAAGATGGGGCATGTGGGTTAAGGTATGGGGGTGGGGTATTTTTAGATTCCACATTTTGTTTTTCTCCACAGCCTGCGGGTCTAATACACCACTTTTTACTCTGTTGATTATATGTCCATCCCTCATTTTCTGCTACCCTAGAGACATCAATCAATGCTTGGATCTGATCTATCCATTTCTTGTCTCTGATTATGCCTTTTTTTCTTTCCCGAATTCCTTCCCATAGTTTTCTACTAAAAGCTTCTGCCCTAGTAACTCCAAACTTACTAAAAATCTTTCTCAGCCCCTTAGTGGCATCTTCACCACTTCTCTCCTTTATGATAGTATAGATATCTAATTCTTCTGGTTCCGACTTTGTTTGCTTATTCCCCATTTTCTTATCCTGAGCTTTCTTGCCCTAGGTGGCGTTTGGGTATGAGAATACCTCGTTACCTTCTTCCTAAGGAGCTAGGATGTTTTTTCTTGCCCTAGGTGGCGTTTGGGTATGAGAATACCTCGTTACCTTCTTCCTAAGGAGCTAGGATGTTTAAACTGTGTTGATGTAAGAAAATCCTGATTCCTACACCTATAGCAAACAACACAAATGCAACCAGACAGAAAAAGAAAAAGAACATACAACGTATCTTGTCCCAGGCTAATTTATCTGTCCTGGGCTCATACTATCATACACAACGTATTCTTGTCCCAGGCTAATTTATCTGTCCTGGGCTCATACTATCATACACTTATCCGTCACCAGGTTTTTGTCAAAGACAGGGTCAGAGATTGAACCATAGGCGCGGAGGTCTCCCCGAAAGGACGCAACCACGTTGCCCAGTGGGACAGTCACTTCTTCTGTTTCAACACCCTGGGCGGCTTATAGGGCTATTCCCAACTTCCACACACCTTTTATTCACATTCACTCTCATTCAATGCCGTACTCCGTGAGGTGATCAATTCCTAAATAGTTCAAGAACCCGAGCTATAGGTATCCTCCTCTACTAGAACTACCCGCTAAAGAACACGACACAGAAAATCTTACGGACAGTGCAGGGCAGATATAAGAGATCTAACAGTGTCTCTTACCTGGCCAGGTTTTTGTTCATCTGCCGTCCATTATCCCAGATTCTCTTTTCGTTCGTATTCTGCCGGTGTTCTTGAAGGAATACACAGACCTCGGGTCCCTGTTCGGGCGCCAGGAAGTGTCGGGACCACACTCAGTCGAAGCAGCCTTTGGAAGTGGGGAATCACCAGAAATAATACACAAGACACGTCTCGTATAGTATATCACTGGGAAGCCTCTGAATGCACGCCTGCCTTCAAGGTGCTATCCCTTCTTTATATAGTTGTATCGGTAGGTTCAGTGGTTATACAAGTTTTGCATGTTTAAACAAAGAGACAGAACAGGAAAGAAAGAAAAGAACAGTTTCGTGGGCAGTTTCACAACAAACAGTACAAAGGCAATTCCACAGACAAGAAAAACAGGATTTCATACTATAGCTAAAATGTCCTTGAATGGACAGGTCAATATTTATCACAAATTCTTTTTAAAATGGTTCATTGAGGTAACCATTTTTGTTCTGCTCTTCACAGTACTTAGCTGGTGCTAAATATAACTCCCATCATTGTCAGCTGGTCGCACTGATCTCAGGGACTGCCTTCAGAAGTTGGAGTCTGGGAACAGCATGAACTGTACAGCTTCTTCCCAGGCACCGATATGTGTCACATGGACAGCAAACTTATACACGGATGTCACACATGTACATACGGATGGCACATGGACATGGACCACGGATCTCACCAGTACTGTTTTTTCCTGTATAGGAATAACAATGATGTGTGAAGGAGGACTTAACAGCCTAATTCAATAACAATGGTCCGAGTAATTCCGTGTGAGGTCAGTTTTTTTTTTCACAAACAGCACACTGACCACAAGTACAGCTGTGTGAATGTACCGTAAGGGTACGTTCAGAAATACTGAAATATCTGCTGATTTTCAACTTGATTTTTTTGACAAAAAATCTTCAGTGGAATATCACACCAGTAATGTGAAAAAGATTTGAACAGATCTCATCAATTCAGTAGTGAGGAATCATTAAATCTGAAACATGTCGATTTCTACCACGAATTGGATGCAAATTTGGTCAAGATTTTTTTTAAATAAAGCTTAATGTGTAAGGCAAAATTAGCAAAAAATCGGCAGCTCATCAGCAGCAGCAAACCTTTAAACATTTCAGTACTAAATCACACATAATTTAGTACTCACTTGCCGTTGTGGACTTTTCTGAGTCTTCATCTGGATTTTCTTTGAAAAATATTCCTAGCAATTCTGCTACATATAAGGTACTGCTTACCATAGATAGTCCAGGAAGGGGTACAATAAACATTTAACAAAAAAACCTTAAAATCTAAATCTTTATTAAAAAAAACCCAACAAATTGTTAAAAAAAATCCTACTCCACATATGAAGATCCAATTACCAAATGAATAACTGATCCATAAAATGTATAAGTTACTTATACCTCTGGTAATGATAAACACATAGAGGGGACACTATCCCTCACTTTTCCCTTTACTCTTTCCCTATCTGGCCAGGGAGGTTGGCATCGTAGGCTGATACAATATGGTGCCCCCGCTCCCTGAAGGCTCTCCCTGCATTTACTCGTGACCCTAATTGAGATCTGTTAACCCTAGAATTAAAAATGAATGTAGGTAAGGGCACAAAATATTAAATATAATATGCAGGTAAACCAGTTAGGAACCAAGGAGGATTATTGTCCCTGGCATATGTCATGATACACCTAAAAATAATGCTGAGAAAAATAGAAAATCAGTCATGCAGAAAGTTATATCGTTTATCTGAATCCCATATTATGCTACAGGATGATGCTGATAACAAACAATGAGTCATAAAAAAGTTATATGACTTATCTGAATCCTATATTGAGCTAATGTAATGGTAATGGACTGTGCCATCTCTCTCCTGCCCCAAAGACACCAATTGCGTCATGTGTATTGTGTCATGCATCTTTATATATAATGTGTCATGTGAATTACATTGCATTGTGGTGTTTGCCTGTGTAATGTATAGTGTGTGATAAGTATTGTTAGTATATTATGCATAATGTGTAGCAGTCTTATAGGGAATGTATAGTTTAAGATAAGAAATGTAGTGCATAGTGTGTACTGTAAGGAAGTTCTGCCCAGCAAGAATAAGCAGGGTCAGAAATAGTTAAGTGTTGAGACTAGTCCACAGGGGGAGGGCTTAGCGGTAGGGACAGGACTGTGCTTCCTGAATAGAGTTAGTTGGGAGTTTGGAGAGTAACAAGTGTGCAGTACTGCAAAGCTAGAACAGACTGGAGCGAGACTATAGAGAGTTACTGATGAGACTGAGAAACCTTTCAGAAGGCATTATTGGATAAGATGCCAAGTTACAAGAAACCTGAAGGTTGCTAGTACTGAAGGTAACAGACCTAAAGAGGACTGAGAGTGTACTCAATGAGAATCCAGCTTCTGTGAACTGAGGTGACGTCAGTAAGGTTAACTCAGTTTAAAGCAGTCGGTTCTCACGAGGGCAGAGCAAGTGCCAGACTAATGAGCCACCGTTCATATTGACTCTTATGATGTGATAGAGATTGTTTTTAAATGCCCAGTAATGTATATACTAGATCTAGTCATGTATGAGATCAGAGGATTCCAGCCATCTAACTGTGCCTATATATCTGTGGAACAATTGCTTGGATGAAGCGCAGGCAAACTGCACATGCCTAGGGGAGCTATCTTACCACTTGGCCTGGGTGCGCATGTCCAGGTGGTGTCAGAGGGCACAGCAGATGTGAGCGGGTTACGAGCAGCTCTAGAGGTGAAGTAGGATTTTTTTAATTATTTGGCTTTTTAAATTAAGATTTAGAATGTAAGTTTTGTTTTTTTTTAAAAACCTTATAAAGGTACTGCAGCGCCCCAGAGACTTGGTCGTTGCAGTACTGACGCTCCGCCACTAAGGGGAGTGATGGTACGTCTGATGGCACTTAAGGAGTTCACCTGACCAGGTATCACAGTCACACACTACATTTCACACTTCAGCCACCAGGGGGAGCAAAGGGTTCTATGTATTAGGCCACTCCTCACAATCTGGTAAAACTGGGGGCTGGATAGGAAGTTAGACAGAAGGGTTTTATCTAGGCAACATCCTGTGGCAGAGGGTGTTGCAGGGGAAGATTCAGGGGGGTCCCTGTCAGGGGTGGGATCCTGACAGTGACCTAGTGAACAGGACAGACTGTTACGGAGCCGCGCCTGCACTTGAATGCGGCGGCATCTTAAGGAAGGATACGAAGCAAAGTTTATTGTGGAGAAGTGAGAAATAGTGTTGAGCATTCCGATACCGCAAGTATCGGGTATCGGCCGATACTTGCGGGTATCGGAATTCCGATACCGAGATCCGATACTTTTGTGGTATCGGGTATCGGTATCGAAACAACATTAATGTAATAATGTGTAAAAGAGAGAATTAAAATAAAAAATATTGCTATACTCACCTCTCCGACGCAGCCTGGACCTCAGCGAGGGAACCGGCAGCGTTGTTTGCTTAAAATTCGCGCGTTTACTTCCTTACTTGAAGTCCCGGCTTGTGATTGGTCGCGTGCCGCCCATGTGACCGCGACGCGACCAATCACAAGCCAGAACGTAATTTTAAAATCCTGAAGGACCTAAAATTACGTCACGGCTTGCTGTGATTGGTCGCGTCGCGGCCACATGGGCGGCATGCGACCAATCACAAGCCGGGACTTCAAGTAAGGAAGTAAACGCGCGAATTTTAAGCAAACAACGCTGCCGGTTCCCTCGCTGAGGTCGAGGCTGCGTCGGAGAGGTGAGTATAGCAATATTTTTTATTTTAATTCTTTCTTTTACACATTAATATGGATCCCAGGGCTTGAAGGAGAGTTTCCTCTCCTTCAGACCCTGGGAACCATCAGGAATACCGTCTGATACTTGAGTCCCATTGACTTGTATTGGTATCGGGTATCAGTATCGGATTGGATCCGATACTTTGCCGGTATCGGCCGATACTTTCCGATACCGATACTTTCAAGTATCGGACGGTATCGCTCAACACTAGTGAGAAACGAGATCGCAGCAAAAAGGAGAATAGAACCAGTAGGAGTCATGCCTTAAGATCATGGCAACATCCTACTGAGGCGCGTAGCCGGTGGCCGGAGCGCCGAGGAAGTATTGGGCTCCAAGCAGTAGTTCAAACAGCGGCAGGACAGTTGACTTTAGGTTGGCTGTCTCACCTAAAACACCTAAGCAGACATAGGGGGCAATTGTGGGAGAGGGGCGACGCTAGGGTCCCGGAAGAACTCCAGGCCTACCCGTCATACGGGTGCGTCCTAGCAATATCATCTGGGGGACGGAGAAGAACATCAGAACAGATATGAGTTGTGAGAAAGAACATCAGAAACAGACACAACAGTTGTGAGGACTATCCCGTGGTGCACAGCGGGGAAGGACTACAACACACAGGCGCTAGAAGGTAGGCACTGATTTCCACCTGCAAAGGGAAATCTGGATGTGCCTTCGGACCGGCCGGTCTCAGCCAGCCCTGTTAGCAGTACTCTGGATTGCGGACCCTGAAGCCTTCAGTAAAGAGGTAAAGAGACTGCAACCCTGTGTCCTCGTTATTCAATGCACCTGGCACCACGCACCATCATCACACCTTTCAGCCCTTAGCAGGGTCACGGACCGGGTCTAGCCACCGTGACAACCCCAGGACTGAGACTGAGAGGCCCTGTATCGAGTACCCCGCGGCCCTGTGTCTGGGGGCGCTCCAGTACCATTAAAGTTATCTGAGGGTTTTTTATGGGGCTAAGCACTTATCTGCAGATAGTTGCTAATCACCTGCCTGTTTTGCCATGCAATGATCTATTCTGGGCTCAGGGTAGTCAGAGACGGCTCCTTGCAGAGATTCTTCCACTTCTTTTGATATCACATAAATAGAGCAGTTCCTTCTCTTCCGTTCTGCTCTGTCGACAGGTGTCACTATGTCATGCTGATTGACTGCAGGCTCCCCACTCCATTACGCTGAGTCGGCTTTCAATCAACATAACATCAGCAGTGATGCCCCTCAAAAATTAAAGAAAATAAAAATTAATTGTGGAAAAAAAACGCTTATAGAACTCTTGACATATTTACTTATTATCTGTTCTATGTCTTTTATGGACAAAACCTAAAGCTTCTGCTAAAAACTTAAATAAGAATCACTTTTCAGTGTGTTACACAGTTTATAGTAGATGTGGTGGCTACTTCCCCACTTAATGAATTACCAATATGCATCAAAATCTGAATGCATGCTGATAGAAGTATGTTCTGTATTATGCTTTATGTATGCAGAAGGTCGATGCTTTAATGTTTGCAGCGTGACAAGAGTTTAAATTGCACTGATTGAAGATCATTCCTCTCTGCCAGCAGGATGGGACAAATATACTCAAACTTCCCTGGATCCCTAGAGCAGAGCTCAAAAATCCACATTTGTAATGCAACGGATTCTCCACGCCAACAGTGCATGAGCTGGATAAGACTCGGATTTAGAAAGGGGGGCTCGTAAATCTCTGTGTCTTATGCTACGCTGGATATTTTCTATAAGACTTGTCAGCATCTTTCGGGTAAATTAGATTGTGTCTGTTAGAAATATGCTTCAGTTAACTGTTTGCAAAGCTGACAAATTCAGGTCCCGCTTATCAGGTCATAGGAGGGGTGAGGTAGTGAAAGAATCTTCTCTTGTTAACATGAAAAGTTCTTATAAAATATATATTTTTAAGTACAAATCTGAGATGTACACCACCAGTATAGAAAGTTCAGCTACAGTGAGGGAAATAAGTATTTGATCCCTTGCTGATTTTGTAAGTTTGTCCACTGACAAAGACATGAACAGTCTATAATTTTAAGGGTAGGTTTGTTAGGTGTCGAGTTCCCACCGCTGCACAGGGGGAATCTCGAACCATGTCTGCTGCGGTCTCCCATTCTCCTCCAGCCGCAGTGGAACCTGCTCAGCAGAGACATCGGTCCCAGCATCTGGCTCAACCTGATACTGTGCGAATGGTTACTGTTGTCTTTCCAGGCTCTGTCCTTGTAGCCAGCACTGGTCAGCGGTGAGCAGGCTTTTCTGGGACTAAGTCCTGCTTTTCACGCACTGAGCATGCCCACGGGAGGACCTCTCTTTGGAGGTTGGGGGTCACACGTTCAGGCCATGTAGCAGCTTCTATTGGTCCACCAGGAAGGTCCTGTAGAGCTGCAGCTATAAAAGGTTTGCATGGCTGCACAGCCATGCGCTAGTATCAAATGTGTTTGGCTTATGCCAGTGGATACTATATCACTCTATACATATGTGGTGTGAGGCTGTAGCTTTGGGACTGTACACTCAGGCAGGCAGCTGGCGTCAGTGGCAGCAATTAGCCTTGGCTCAGCACCTGGTTCCTTCATGTGTGCGGTTAGCACAGAAGAGTTCAAGAGCAAGCACAACCCTTAGCTAGGGTAATAGTTTTGTGCACAGCGTGACTCTGTGAGTCAACAGAGATCGCTTCCAGTTCACACGGGGTGAAGCTTAACCCATGTGTGAGCTCAGAGGTTATCCGCCGTTACTTTGCAACAGATATCTCTGCACGGTGGACCTCAGGCTGCGAACGCACCTTGTAGCTACCTATCTATACTCGGTGTGTTCCGCTAGCCCTAACAAGGTTAATTTTAACATTGAGAGATAGATTATCAAAAATAAAATCCAGAAAATCACATTGTATAAGTTATATAAATTTAATTGCATTTTGCAGTGAGACTTAAGTATTTGACCATTAAGAGTTCTGGCTCCTACAGACCAGTTGGATGCTCCTAATCAACTCATTACCTGCATTAAAGACAGCTGTCTTACATAGTCACTTTTATAAAAAGACTACTGTCCACAGTCTCAATTAATCAGTCAGACTCTAACCTCTACAATTTGGGCAAGACCAAAGAGCTTTATAAGGATGTCAAGATCATAGACTTGCACAAATCAGGAATGGGCTGCAAAACCATAAGTAAGACGCTGGGTGAAAAGGAGACAACTGTTGGTGCAATAGTATGAAAATGGAAGAAATACAAAATGACTTTCAATCGACATCGATCTGAGGCACCATGCAAAATCTCACCTCGTGGGGTATCCTTGATCATGAGGTAAGTGTGAAATCATCCTAAAACTACACAGGGGGAACTTGTTAATGATCTCAAGGCAGCTGGGACCACAGTCACCAAGAAAACCATTGGTAATACATTACGCCGTAATAAGGTCCCCTGCTCAAAAAAGCACATGTGCAGGCCCGTCTCAAGCTTGCTAATGAACACCTGGATGATTCTGTAAGTGATTGGAAGAAGGTGCTGTGATCAGATGAGACAAAAATTGATGACTTTGGTATTAACTCAACTCACTATGTTTGGAGGAAGAGAAATGCTGCCTATGACCCAAAGAACACCGTCCCCACTGTCAAGCCTGGAGGTGGAAAGATTATGTTTTGGGTGTGTTTGTCTGCTAAGCGTACAGGACTACTTCACCGCATCAGTGGGAGAATGGATGAAGCCATGTACCGTAAAATCCTAAAATCCTGAGTGACAACCCCGTTGTGGCTCAAAAAGAAGCACATAAAGGTCATGAAGTGGCTTAGCCAGTCTCCAGACCTTAATCCCATAGAAAACCTATGGAGGGAGTTGAAGCTTTGAGTTGCCAAGTGACAGACTTAATATCTTTATGATTTAGAGATGATTTGCAAAGAGGAGTGGACCAAAATTCCTCCTGACATGTGCGCAAACCTCATCATCAACTACAAAAAAGTCTGACTGCTGTGCTTGCCAACAAGGGTTTTTCCACCAAGTGTTAAGTCTTGTTTGCCAGAGGGATCAAATATTTATTTCTCACTGCAATATGCAATTACATTTATATAATTTATACAGTGTGATTTTCTGGATTGTATTTTTGATATTCTACATCTCAATGTTAAAATGAACCTACCCTCAAAATTATAGACTGTTCATGTCTTTGTCAGTGGGCAAACTTACAAAATCAGCAAGGGATCAAACACTTATTTCCCCCACTGTATCTACAGTCATGGCCCAACTGTTGTCACTCTTTAAATTGTTCCAGAAAATAAAGTATTTCTCCCAGGAAATTATTGCAATTACACAACTGCAAAGACTTTCCTTTTTATCTGGTTTCAGGTGTGATTATTATATTGCCCACAGCTGTTACTAGAGCAGTTTGCCAAAGAAGAGTGGTCCAAAATCCCAGTTGTAGTAAAGAACAAGATGTGCACTCTTGCTAATACTGGTGCAGACTGAACATGGAGGGATTCTCCAAAATGTAGTCATGAACATCAACAGTCGCACTCAAGAAAAGATGTCTTCAGAATATTGTTAGCCAAACATATGGTTTTTTAAATTTATTTTGAAAAAACACCAAAAATTAGAGGTATCACCGCTGTGTGCGGTGATACCTCTAATTTTTGGTGTTTTTTCAAAATAAATTTAAAAAACCATATGTTTGGCTAACAATATTCTGTAGACATCTTTTCTTGAGTGCGACTGTTGATGTTCATGACAAAATCCCAGTTGAGCGGTGCAAGAAGCTTGTTGATGGTTATAGGAAGCGATTGATTGCAGTTATATATTCCAAATGGCATGCAACCAAATGTTAAAGGGAACCTGCACCCCCAAAATCGATGGTGAGGTAACCTCACCTTCATCAGGGGCTTATCTACAGCATTCTGTAATGCTGTAGATAAGCCGCCAATGTTACTTGAAAGAGGAGAAAAAGACATTAGATTATACTCACCCATGGGTGGTACCACTCCAATGGACGTCTCAGGTCCGGAACAGCGCCTCCCATCTTCATTCCATGACATCCTCTTCTGGTCTTCACGCTGCGGAAAGGTCAGAGAGGCCCGACACCTGCGCACTACAGTACTTTGCTCTGCCCTCAACAGGGCAGACAAAGTATGCCTGTGCCGGAGCCGCAACGTGAAGACCAGAAGAGGACATCATGGAATGAAGATGGGAGGTGCCGGAGCGGACCTGAGACACCCATCGGATTGGACCGCAGTGGGACCGCCCCTGGGTGAGTATAATATAACCTCTTTTTCTCCTTAAACTTAACTTAAAAGGTTGTTCTAATGTTACTTTTTGTCACTACAATATCAGGTTAGAGAGAGTGATCAAGCCAGGAATAAAATCCTGATTGATGATTATTCCCTGTCCAATTTCAAAGTTGTTTGTGAAAGATGTTACCAAAGATGTCATATCTACTGCAGGGCCTTAACCCCTTCCCGACCCATGACGCCTTTGTGGCGTCATGGAATGATCGCGTCCCTGCAGATCGGGTGAAGGGTTAACTCCTATTTTACCTGATTTGCAGGGAGAGGGGGAGTGGTACTTCAGCCCAGGGGGGGTGGCTTCACCCCCCCGTGGCTACGATTGCTCTGATTGGCTGTTGAAAGTGAAACTGCCAATCAGAGCGATTTGTAATATTTCACCTAAAAAACTGGTGAAATATTACAATCCAGCCATGGCCGATGCTGCAATACCATCGGCCATGGCTGGAAAACCTGAAGTGACCCCCCCCCCACCCCACCGATCGCCCCCCCAGTGCTCCGTTATGGGGTCCGGTCCCCTCCGTCCTGTGCTCCGCTCCCCCGTCCTCCTGCCCGCTCCCCCCCTGCTCCTATGTCACCCCCCGGTGCTCCGACGCCCCCCCCGTGCCCCGATCTCCCCCCCCTTATACTTACCGAGGCTCCCGGTGTCGGTCTGTCTCCTCGCTGGGCGCTGCCATCTTCCAAAATGGCGGGCGCATGCTCAGTGCGCCCGCCGAATCTGCCGTCCGGCAGATTCATTACAAGTACATTTTGATCGCTGTGGTAGGTTCTATCACAGCGATCAAAATAAAAAAATAATAAATAAACCCCCCCCCCCTTTATCACCCCCATAGGTAGGGACAATAATAAAATAAAGAAAATATTTTTTTTTCTTTTTCCACTAGGGTTAGGGTTAGAACTAGGGTTAGAACTAGGGGTAGGGTTAGTGTTAGGGTTAAGGGTAGGGTTATGGCATGTGCACACAGAGTGGATCGGCCGCGGATCGGCAGCGGATCCGCAGCGGATCAGGTTTCCATCAGGTTTACAGTACCATGTACACCTAAGGAAAACCAAATCCGCTGTGCCCATGGTGCGGAAAATTCCGTGCAGAAACGCTGCATTGCATTTTCCGCAGC
Organism: Ranitomeya variabilis; assembly: GCF_051348905.1. Taxonomy (NCBI): domain Eukaryota; kingdom Metazoa; phylum Chordata; class Amphibia; order Anura; family Dendrobatidae; genus Ranitomeya; species Ranitomeya variabilis. The sequence goes on from NC_135235.1 coordinate 490,972,391, forward strand.
ATGTCAATTCTTTGTGCGGATTCCGCAGCGTTTTACACCTGTTCCTCAATAGGAATCCGCAGGTGAAATCCGCACAAAAAAACACTGGAAATCTGCTGTAAATCCGCAGGTAAAACGCAGTGCCTTTTACCTGCAGATTTTTAAAAAATTGTGCGGAAAAATCTCACACGAATCCGCAACGTGGGCACATAGCCTTAGGGTTAGGGTTGGAATTTGAGTTAGGGTTGGAATTAGGGCTAGGGTTTGAAATAGGGTTAAGATTAGGCTTGTGGTTAGGGTTACGGATAGGGTTAGGGGTGTGTTGGGGTTACAGTTGTGGTTAGGGTTGGGATTAGGGTTACAGTTGGGATTAGGGTTAGGATTAGGGTTGGAATTAGGGTTACGGTTGTGTTGCGGTTAGGGTTGTGGTTAGGGGTGTATTGGGGTTTGGGTTGTGATTAGGGTTATGGCTACAGTTGGGATTAGGATTAGGGGTGTGTTGGGGTTAGTGTTGAAGTTAGAATTGAGGGGTTTCCACTGTTTAGGCACATCAGGGGTCTCCAAACGCAACATGGCGCCACCATTGATTCCAGCCAATCTTGCGTTCAAAAAGTCAAATGGTGCTCCCGCCCTTCCAAGCCCCGACGTGCGCCCAAACAGTGGTTTACCCCCACAATTGGGGTACCAGCGTACTCAGGACAAACTGGGCAACAACTGTTGGGGTCCAATTTCTCCTGTTACCCTTGCAAAAATAAAAAATTACTTGCTAAAACATAATTTTTGAGGAAAGAACAATTATTTTTCATTTTCACGGCTCTGCGTTATAAACTTCTGTGAAGCACTTGGGGGTTGAAAGTGCTCACCACACATCTAGATAAGTTCCTTCGGGGGTCTAGTTTCCAAAATGGGGTCACTTGTGGGGTGTTTCTACTGTTTAGGCACATCAGGGGCTCTGCAAATGCAATGTGACGCCCGCAGACCATTCCATCAAAGTCTGCATTTCAAATGTCACTACTTCCCTTCCGAGCCCTGACGTGTGCCCAAACAGTGGTTTACCCCCACATATGGGGTATCAGCGTACTCACAACAAACTGGGCAACAAATATTGGGGTCCAAATTCTCCTGTTACCCTTGTGAAAATAAAAAATTGCTTGCTAAAACATCTTTTTTGAGGAAAGAAAAATGATTTTTTATTTTCACGGCTCTGCGTTGTAAACTTCTGTGAAGCACTTGGGGGTTGAACGTGCTCACCACGCATCTAGATAAGTTCCTTAGGGGGTCTAGTTTCCAAAATGGGGTCACATGTGGGGGGTTTCTACTGTTTAGGCATATCAGGGGCTCTGCAAACGTAACATGATGCCCGCAGAGCATTCCATCAAAGTCTGCATTTCAAAACGTCACTACTTCCCTTCCGAACCCTGACGTGTGCCAAAACAGTGGTTTACCCCCACATATGGGGTATCAGCGTACTCAGGAGAAACTGGACAACAACTTTTGGGGTCCAATTTCTCCTGTTACTCTTGCAAAAATAAAAAAATTCTGGGCTAAAAAAATATTTTTGAGGAAAGGAAACACATTTTTTATTTTCACGGCTCTGCGTTATAAACTTCTGTGAAGCACTTGGGGGTTCAAAGTGCTCACTACACATCTAGATAAGTTCCCTTGGGGGTCTAGTTTCCAAAATGGAGTCAATTGTGGGGAGTTCCTACTGTTTAGGCACATCAGGGGCTCTGCAAACGCAACCTGACGCCCGCAGAGCATTCCATCAAAGTCTGCATTTCAAAACGTCACTACTTCCCTTCCGAACCCCGACGTGTGCCAAAACAGTGGTTTACCCCCACATATGGGGTATCAACGTACTCAGGAAAAACTGGACAACAACTTTTGGGGTCCAATTTCTCCTGTTACCCTTGGGAAAATAAAAAATTGTGGGCTAAAAAATCATTTTTGAGAAAAGAAAAATTATTTTTTATTTTCATGGCTCTGCGTTATAAACTTCTGTGAAGCACTTGGGGGTTCAAAGTGCTCACCACACATCTAGATTAGTTCCTTGGGAGGTCTAGTTTCCAAAATGGGGTCACTTGTGTGGGAGCTCCAATGTTTAGGCACACAGGGGCTCTCCAAACGCGACATGGTGTCCGCTAATGATTGGAGCTAATTTTCCATTCAAAAAGCCAAATGGCGTGCCTTCCCTTCCGAGCCCTGCCGTGCGCCCAAACAGTGGTTTACCCCCACATATGGGGTATCATCTTACTCAGGACAAACTGGACAACAACATTTGGGGTCCAATTTCTCCTATTACCCTTGGGAAAATAAAAAATTCTGGGCTAAAAATCATTTTTGAGGAAAGAAAAATTATTTTTTTATTTTCACGGCTCTGCGTTATAAACTTCTGTGAAGCACCTGGGGGTTATAAGTGCTCATTATTCATCTAGATAAGTTCCTTGGGGGGTCTAGTTTCCAAAATGGGGTCACTTGTAGGGGAGCTCCAATGTTTAGGCACACAGGGGCTCTCCAAATGCGACATGGTGTCCGCTAACGATTGGAGCTAATTTTCCATTCAAAAAGTCAAATGGCGCTCCTTCCCTTCCGAGCCCTGCCGTGCGCCCAAACAGTGGTTTACCCCCACATATGAGGTATCGGCGTACTCAGGACAAATTGGACAACAACGTTCGTGGTCCAGTTTCTCCTTTTACCCTTGGGAAAATAAAAAATTGTTGCTAAAAGATCATTTTTGTGACTAAAAAGTTAAATGTTCATTTTTTACTTCCATGTTGCTTCTGCTGCTGTGAAACACCTGAAGGGTTAATAAACTTCTTGAATGTGGTTTTGAGCACCTTGAGGGGTGCAGTTTTTAGAATGGTGTCTCTTTTGGGTATTTTCAGCCATATAGAACCCTCAAACTGACTTCAAATGTGAGGTGGTCCCTAAAAAAAATGGTTTTGTAAATTTTGTTGTAAAAATGAGAAATCACTGGTCAAATTTTAACCCTTATAACTTCCTAGCAAAAAAAAAATTTGTTTCCAAAATTGTGCTGATGTAAAGTAGACATGTGGGAAATGTTATTTATTAACTATTTTGTGTCACATAACTCTCGGGTTTAACAGAATAAAAATTCAAAATGTGAAAATTGCAAAATTTTCAAAATTTTTGCCAAATTTCCGTTTTTTTCACAAATAAACTCAGAAATTATCGACCTAAATTTACCACTAGCATGAAGCCCAATATGTCACGAAAAAACAATCTCAGAATCGCTAGGATCCGTTGAAGCGTTCCTGAGTTATTACCTCATAAAGGGACACTGGTCAGATTTGCAAAAAACGGCAAGGTCATGAAGGGGTTAATCACTATGTCATTCAAACATGGTCTCTGTTCTCCAGTCAGTTATTTTACTATAGGCAATGGGTGAGTCCTTATATTTGAGGATGTTAAGGTGTAATTATTGCTTTACATATTCTATTACTATGTTCCTTGAATGTAATGATGTCAAACTTTAATACATTTCTTACCAATGGATAACAACCTTCACAATCTCCTTTAAGTGCTACTGCAGATATGAACATTCAATGTCACATCAATTCATCTCTCCTTGTTAGTTCTCCTGAGGGCAATAAAAGCTGATTTAATCAATTCTCTGTCAATAGATCTGGATAGAGCAAAAGAAGTTAAGGCAACTATGTGAAGAACAGCAGGGATTCCATGTGGTGTGTTTCAGGAATCATTATGGAAATACGTTTTTATGATATGTGGAGCAATATATCACATGTTTGGAACCTTCACCATAAGCACTATACTTCATTATATGTGAGTCCTAAGTGCTATTTGTAGACTAATATGAGAACCAAGTGATTGATGTTGGAATCACATGTTGTCTTCCTGACATACGGCCTTCAACAAGAGAATGAAAGAACCAATGCCATAACCCTTCAAATATTTAATTGAATACATTTTTAAAATTAAAACAAAATATCACCTGCATGGTTACATTATAGGAATGTTTTCTATAATTCAATAAAATGGTACATAGAAACTGCTATGAGCTCATACAAGAGATGGGTGAATTGATTTGTTGAGTGATCACAAGCTGACGCTGCAGTGCAGACGAGTCATATAACGCTGGAGGAAAGAGGCGGAGGGAGATGGGGACAGCCGCAGATACTAACTGCACATGCACCAGATTCCCAGCCCCATAGTGTGAATACATCAGAACACACTGCGGGGCGGGATCACTAGATCAGCTGATGTGACTTGCAGGGCAGCGCGCACAGCGCATGACAGAAAAATAAGAGCACAGCGCAGGCGCCGGGTACGTGAATACAAATAGAGGAGGTGGCACCCGGCGCACTGAGGGAATGATTGACGGCCGGGAGGATGTTGATTACGGGGGAAAAGACGTGCCCCTATGACAGAATACAGGTATGGCACAAAATTAATAAAACTTATTATTTCAGCGGTATTAGGGAGCACAAACATAAGAGCCACCTTCACAGAATGCAGCCTTACTGCTGCAGAAGGTGGCTCTTTTACTTAAAAATGCCCTGGGGGGTGACAGGTTCCCTTTAAAAACAAACGTGTACATAGATATGGGAACAGAACAGAGCTTGCAGCATAGAAATGAAAGCAGAACCAAGCTTGCTGCCTACATAGATACTGTAACAGAAGCAAGCTGACTATAAATAGACTCAAGAACAGAACCAAGATTACTACGTAGATAAGGGAACTGAAAGGAGCTTACAATATGGGAGCAAAACTGAGCTTACTACAGAGATATGGAAGCAGAAGTAAGCTACCTACAGAGATAAGGAACAGAACTGAGTTTACTATGGAGCTATAGGAGCAGAACTGAGCTTACTACAGAAATATGGGAGCAGAACCGAGCTTACTACAGAGATATTGGAGCAGAACAGAGCTTACAACAGATATATGGGACCAGAACTAAGCTTACTACAAAGATATGGAAGCAGAACTAAGCTTACTACAGAGATAAGGGAAGGGAACAGAACAGAGCTTTAGGAGCAGAACCAAGCTTATTACAGAAATAAGGGAGCAGAACCTAGCTGACTACAGAGATATTGGAGCACAACTGAGCTTACTACAGAAATACGGGAACAGAACCACGCTTACTACAGAGAAATGGGAGCAGAAATTAGCTTACTACAGAGATAAAAGATCAGAACCAAGCTTACTACAGATATATAAGAAATGAAAGGAGCTTACCACAGAGATGTGGGAGTAGAAACAAGCTTACTACAGAGATATGGGAGCAGAACTAAGCTTGCTACAGAGATAAGGTGTCACGGCCACGCCTTCCGCTCATAATTACCCGCTGCGGCGCGCTCCTCCTGCAGGCGCGCGTCCTCTCCTTCATTCTTCTCCGCTCCCTGGTTCTCGTCGGGTGCGCGTACGCACCACCCACTCCAGCACTTCCTCTTTCTGATTTACAGGCTCTCTGTATCTCCTCTCTGTGATCCTGGAGGACCGTGAACCGGAAGTCCTCCTGCACTCCATGTATATAAGGCGATTCCTTCCTCTGCTCCTTGCCTGTCTGTCATTTGTGCTTCTGTGACTCAGGTCCACCTTTGTCTTTGCGCTGCCTGTTTTGAGTCTCCATTCTGTCCAGCCAGTTCAGCTTCTCTGTCTCTCCCAGGCTTCCTTGTCTCCTCATCCAGTCCAGCCCTCCCAGTGTCCTCTTCGTACTCTGTTAGTCTGGTGTCTCTGTCCTGTCCTGCTTCCTTTGTGTCTTCCCCTTCGCAGTGCTCCTTTGGTCTCACCTGTACCCAGCTCTTACCTAACTGTACTCATCTTTCCCCGCTCTATCCATCCTACGCCTAGCTTCTCTATTTTGTACCTCCTACTACCTTGTCTCCGGGTTCTTGCTTCTGCGGCAATAGTCTCCCTTGGGTCTGCCCCTAATGCTCCCTGTATAGGGGGTGGTCTACCTGGTCAGCTCATCCTTGGGAGGTTTGTTGTCGTGGATCTGCGGGTCCACCCCAGGTATTCCAAAAGATCTCACAATAGGACTGCACTCGGATGACATCTGAGTGCAGTCTGATTTTTACATAAGGGAGCAGAACCGAGCTTACTACAGAGCTATAGGAACCGAATCAAGCTTACTACAGAGATAACGGAGCAGAACCGAGCTAACTATAGAACTATGGGAGCAGAATCGAGCTTACTAGAGAGATATGGGAGCAGAACAGAGCTTACTACAAAGATATGTGAGCAGAACCGAGCTTACTACAGAGTTAAGGGAGCAGAACTGAACTTACTTCAGAGATATAGCAGCAGAACAGAGCTTACTACAGACAAACGGGAGCAAAACTGAGCTTAATACAGAGATATGGGAGCAGAATCGAGCTTACTAGAGAGCCCATGCCCACCATGCGGGAAGTAAGCAGATCATGTGCGGTTGGTACCCAGGGTGGAGGAGAGGAGACTCTCCTCCACGGACTGGGCACCACATAATTGTTAAAAAAAAGAATTAAAATAAAAAATCATGATATACTCACCTTCTGATGGCCCTGGAGTCTTCCCGCCTCTCAGCGGTGCACGCTAACGCTTCCATTCCCAGGGATGCTGTGTGTGAAGGACCTGCGATGACGTCGCGGTCACGTGACCACGATGACGTTGCGGTCACGTGACCGTGACGTCATCGCAGGTCCTGCACACAAAGCATCTATAGGAACGGAAGCCGCTGAGGAGATCGGCTGCCTTCGGAAGGTGAGAATAACCAATTTTTTTATTTTTTATTATTATTTTTAACATTCTATCTTTTACTATTGATGATGCATAGGCAGGATCAATAGTAAAAAGTTGGTCACACTTGTCAAACCCTGTTTGACAAGTGTGACCAACCTGTCAATCAGTTTTCCAAGCGATGTTACAGATCGCTTGGAAAATGCTAGCATTCTGCAAGCTAATTACGCTTGCAAAATGCTAGTTTTTAGCGGGAATATGCATGCCAATTCCGCATGCGATATACCAGAGGCAGGAGTTGCAGAATTGCTGCTGAAATTTCCGCGGCAATTCTGCAACGTGTGCACTTAGCCTTAAAGACTCCATAATAATAGGATCTGTACCACAGGACTTGTGTATAGCAAATGTGGTGCCAATATTCAAAAAGGGGACAAAAACTGAACTGAAATTATAGGCCAGTAAGCTTAACCTCTACTGTGGGTAAAATCCTGGAGGGTTTTCTAAGGGATGCTATGCTGGAGTATCTGAAGAGGAATAACCTCAAGACCCAGTATCAGCACGGGTTTACTAGGGACCGTTCCTGTCAGACTAATCTGATCAATTTCTATGAAGAGGTAAGTTCCGGACTGGACCAAGGGAACCCAGTGGATGTAGTGTATATGGACTTTTCAAAAGCTTTTGATACAGTGCCACACAAAAGGTTGATGCATAAAATGAGAATAATGGGGATAGGGGAAAATATGTGTAAGTGGGTTAAGAGCTGGCTCAGGGATAGGAAACAAAAAGTGGTTATTAATGGAGCACACTCGGACTAGGTCGCAGTTAGCAGTGGGGTCAGTATTGGGCCCTCTTCTTTTTAACATATTTATTAATGACCTTGTAGGGGGCATACAGAGTAGAATTTCAATATTTGCAGATGACACTAAACTTTGCAGGGTAATCAATACAGGGGAGGACAATTTTATATTGCAGGATGATTTATGTAAACTAGAAGCTTGGGCTCATAAATGGCAAATGAGCTTTAATGGGGATAAATGTAAGGTCATGCACTTCGGTAGAACTAATAAGATGTTTAGCTATGTGCTTAATTCTAAAACTCTAGATAAAACCGTCAATGAAAAAGACCTGGGTGTATGGGTGGATGACAAACTCACATTTAGTGGCCAGTGTCGGGCAGCTGCTACAAAGGAAAATAAAATAATGGGATGTCTTAAAAGAGGCATAGATGCTCATGAGGAGAACATAATTTTACCTCTATACAAGTCTCTAGTTCGACCACACTTAGAATACTGTGTACAGTTCTGGTCTCCAGTGTATAAGAAAGACATAGCTGAACTGGAGCGGGTGCAGAGAAGAGCGACCAAGGTTATTAGAGGACTGGGGGGTCTGCAATACCAAGATAGGTTACTTCACTTGGAGCTATTTAGTTTGGAAAAATGAAGGCTAAGGGGTGATCTTATTTTAATGTGTAAATATATGAGAGGACAGTACAAAGACCTTTCTGATGATCTTTTTAATCATAGACCTGAGACAGGGACAAGAGGGCATCCTCTACATCTGGAGAAAAGAAGGTTTAATCATAATAACAGACGCGGATTCTTTACTGTAAGAGCAGTGAGACTATGGAACTCTCTGCCGTATGATGTTGTAATGAGTGATTCATTACTTAAATTTAAGAGGTGACTGCATGCCTTTCTTGAAAAGTATAATGTTACAGGTTATATAAACTGATTCCTTCATAGGGCGTTGATCCAGGGAACTAGTCTGATTGCTGTATGTGGAGTCGGGAAGGAATTTTTTTCCCCAGTGTGGAGCTTACACTTTGCCACATGTTTTTTTTTTGCCTTCCTCTGGATCAACATGTTAGGTTAGGCTATGGGTTGAACTAGATGGACTTAAAGTCTTCCTTCAACCTTAATAACTATGCTACTTTGAGATATGGGAGCGGAGCCGAGCTTAATACAGAGATATGTAAGCAGAATGTAGCTTACTAGAGAGCTATGGGAGCTGAAATGAGCTGACTACAGAGATATGGGAGCAGAACCAAGCTTATTACAGAGATATGGGAGCAGAACCAAGCTTACTATAAAGCTATATGAGCATAATCGAGCTTACGGAGCAGAACCAAGCTTGCTACAGAAAAAGGGTAAATAAGGGTGCAGAACCGAGCTTACTAGAGAGATATCAGATCAGAGTTTAGCTTACTACTAATATAAGGGAGCAGAACCAAGCTTACTACAGAGATAAGGGAGCAGAACCGCAGAACCGAACTTACTAGAGATGTCAGACCAGAACTGAGCTTACTACAGAGATAAGGGAGCAGAACCGAGCTTACTACTGAGATAAGGAGCAGAACTGAGCTTACTACAGAGATATAGTACCATAACTGAGCTTACTTACAAACATACAACTCCAGAAACAGGGACATAGTAACATAGTTAGTAAGGCCGAAAAAAGACATTTGTCCATCCAGTTCAGCCTATATTCCATCATAATAAATCCCCAGATCTACGTCCTTCTACAGAACCTAATAATTGTATGATACAATATTGTTCTGCTCCAGGAAGACATCCAGGCCTCTCTTGAACCCCTCGACTGAGTTCGCCATCACCTCCTCCTCAGGCAAGCAATTCCAGATTCTCACTGCCCTAACAGTAAAGAATCCTCTTCTATGTTGGTGGAAAAACCTTCTCTCCTCCAGACGCAAAGAATGCCCCCTGGTGCCCGTCACCTTCCTTGGTATAAACAGATCCTCAGCGAGATATTTGTATTGTCCCCTTATATACTTATACATGGTTATTAGATCGCCCCTCAGTCGTCTTTTTTCTAGACTAAATAATCCTAATTTCGCTAATCTATCTGGTTATTGTAGTTCTCCCATCCCCTTTTTTAATTTTGTTGCCCTCCTTTGTACTCTCTCTAGTTCCATTATATCCTTCCTGAGCACCGGTGCCCAAAACTGGACACAGTACTCCATGTGCGGTCTAACTAGGGATTTGTACAGAGGCAGTATAATGCGCTCATCATGTGTATCCAGACCTCTTTTAATGCACCCCATGATTCTGTTTGCCTTGGCAGCTGCTGCCTGGCACTGGCTGCTCCAGGTAAGTTTATCATTAACTAGGATCCCCAAGTCCTTCTCCCTGTCAGATTTACCCAGTGGTTTCCCGTTCAGTGTGTAATGGTGATATTGATTCCTTCTTCCCATGTGTATAACCTTACATTTATCATTGTTAAACCTCATCTGCCACCTTTCAGCCCAAGTTTCCAACTTATCCAGATCCATCTGTAGCAGAATACTATCTTCTCTTGTATTAACTGCTTTACATAGTTTTGTATCATCTGCAAATATCAATATTTTACTGTGTAAACCTTCAACCAGATCATTAATGAATATGTTGAAGAGAACAGGTCCCAATACCGACCCCTGCGGTACCCCACTGGTCACAGCGACCCAGTTAGAGACTATACCATTTATAACCACCCTCTGCTTTCTATCACTAAGCCAGTTACTAACCCATTTACACACATTTTCCCCCAGACCAAGCATTCTCATTTTGTGTACCAAGCTCTTGTGTGGCACGGTATCAAACGCTTTGGAAAAATCGAGATATACCATGTCCAATGGTATATCTCGATAAATACACATTCCGGCAGGGGCATTACAAGGGTCCTAAAATATCAGGGGCCCAAGCCCCAAAGTGCATGTCTCCTCATTTGACCCCCCCATTAGTCATTTAAAATAGCATCTATACATACAAATGAAACCAGAAGTATACATACACTATATAAATAGACATATATGCATGTTTTTCTCAATTATTGACATAGGTCCAAATAAGTTGTAATGAAAACTCAAAATCGGTATTTCACACAAAATCTCCAAACAATGGTATTGGAGAAATATAGCGGCATATAGACATAAGATAAAATCAAAATATTTTATTGTAGTTCTATTAAAAAGGGAGGTTATGTATAAAATTCAAACATAGTGATACAGGAATTACAATGAAGCAGTGCGGTACACAATATCCAATAAAACCAGGGGGCATATCAGCAATAAGCAAACTTGGCTTCCAAAAAGTTAGAGTGAACAATGTGCCTTTGTAACAGCAACCTGTGTTAAATGTAGCCTGAAAATAAAGTGCAATGTGCTGTGCTATAAGTAAAGTTATAAAGGCACGTGCCTATACATTTTAAGAGAATGTTGCGAAGCAATCACATGGGTCTAAAAGTACTTGCATCAGTTTGCACCCTGCTTATGGTGCTGCAGCTACCACCCAGACAGCACCGTTTCACCAAGACTTTCTTCTTCCAATGGTGGCATGTGTGCGAGTGGCATGGTGTACAGGTTTAAATATGATCTCTTACAGCTGCTAGGTATATTGGTGATTCAGTTGTGTGTTGAAAAATGCACAAATCACTGAACTGCCTCTCTGTAAAGTGACTTCCGGGTCCATGCACTTGGAACGCATGATGTGTGGGGCCAGAATGCAAGAGGCAGCCGTGAAATGAGCATGCATCAAAATGAATCCCGAGAATGTGTAAGTCTATCCAGGCAAGGAGGATTACACATGTAAGTGAAAAAATTGTGGGGCGTGCACATTATGTAAATGGTGCCGTGACATATCTATTCAGTGAGGGTGTGAGAGCACATGAATGCATGAAAAAAGGGGCATGTATACTAGTGCCATGACACATCTATTTAGGTAAAAATCCTGATACATTACTAAGTGCTAGGGGGGGAATTATTATAAATAAAAATTATTAAGGAAAGAGGGGATAAAATTGAATTGAATTATGTGGGAAATATATGATAAAGTGCAGAATATATAAATTAATAAAAATTGAAGTGTTAAAGGGAGAAAAATGTAATAAAATACCATATATGTAAAATTATAAGTGTTCTGCAATATCCATAGATGAGGGGAATAATGACCAAACGGAAATGGGGAATTTTAACTTACTGTGATAAAAGGCATGTGTGGTCAATAAAGGTGGATATTGCCCCTAAAAGGGAAGTTGGGTGGCAAAGAAAATCCAAAGGATATAGTTAGTGAGATCTAAGAGAAAATTAGAGTAATAATAGAAAGATTGAACTTATGATAAGTGATCCCTAAATTAACATATTGTGGAAAGGCAGTGTGCGAATAAGAAACAACTTTTGCCCAACGGAGGGAAGTGTCATAGACAGGAAGGACAATGGTATATTGTTGGGGAAAGATGTGGTAACAAGTAAAAAGAGGGAAAAATGAAACAGGTTGGACTAGTGTGAAAACATAAATATTAATAAATAAGCTTTAAACAGAAACAAAATATTGACTGTTACATTAACTTTTTAGAAACTTGAAGTGGATAAACGAAAACAAGAGCACCGTCCTTCCGGAATACCAACGGAAACAATGAGGTACGTATGATAAAATATAGTGTTCTTGCTCCTAGCCCAATAGGCATAGTTTCTTGTACTAGTCCAATGACAACGTAGTTTTTGAGCAATCTCAAAATCCAAAATCCAGCAGATAAAAAAAGTTTTTCCATGGAGCTTTTCGATTCTGGGATTACAATTCTTTACATCAAAGTTTCAATTTCTCCCTCATGGGAACAGGTACTGTCCAGACATCTTCAAATGGTGAATGGAAAAAGAGAAAGAAGATAAGCATGGATAATACATGGCAGGAGAGATCTAGGGAGACAAATTGCAAATATTAAAATCAAAGATAAAAAAGACAGAATCACACATACTAAAAACATCAACAGCATATGAAAAGCAGGGAGGTTGTGAAGGAATAAATATTGGTTACAAAAGGCACTTAAACCTAAGGTTTCATTGAGACCTTGTGGGGTCATAGTTCCCAACTGGTAGATCCACCTACTCTCTCTCTTTGAGCTAGTACTTTCCCTAAATCTCCCCCACTATTGTTTAGCTGTACCTAGTCTATGGCTTTGATTTTTAGACCCAAGGGGTTGGAGTTATGGTATATTTCAAAGTGTTTTGGTAGAGTTTTCAAATTACTCACATCTTCTATTGTGACGGATTTCTCAATGTCTTTAACATGTTCTCTGGTACATACTCTCAGTTCTCGGGTGGAAAGCGACATGTATACCTTGTTGCAGGGGCACTGCACATGATAGATTACCCCCTTTGAGCCACAGTTCAAGTTCTTCCATATATCGTAGATCCTTGTGTACAATTTTCTTAACTCTTAAAATTGACCTGTAGGAATGCCATTGATGGTTGATTTATGATGTGATGAAGTGGCTTGTAAAAACGTATTGGTGTCCCTAGGTTTCCTGAAAACATTAGTAATGATTTTACCATTTGACAGTACAGTAATCTTAAGATCTAAAAAATATATTGTTCTGCCTAACTTGTAAGTGAGTTTTACATTACAGTCATTTTGATTAAGTTTGTCCATTAATAGGGCCAACTTGTCACTAGTATCTTCCCAGATGAACAATATGTCATCAATGAAACAAATCCATCCCTGTATGGAATCAATGCCTGGGAGATATTCATTATGGAAAACTTTTCTTTCCCAAAACCCCATAAAAAAGTTGGCATAAGCAGGGGCACAAGTGGCCCCCATGGCTGTGTCTTGCTGTTGTAAGTAGATGTTTTTGTTAAAAATGAAGACATTATGTTCAAGGATAAATTGTAACAGAGTTAAAATTAGTTCAATTAGTGGTTTGTCAAGATTACTCTGGTGAAAATAATAGGAGACTGCACGAAGGCCATCAGTATGCTTGATTGAAGAATAAAGTGCTTCAACATCTGCTGTTACTATCAAGGCCCCTTCTTCTAGTTGCAGAAGGTCTAATCTTTGAAGAGCTGCTGTTCTGTCCTTGATGTAAGACGGCTAAGTTTGTACGAGAGGTTGTAGATAAAAATCAATAACAGTACAGACGGTTTCACATAAGCTTCCATTTCCAGACACTATATGTCTACCCGGGGGATCCAAGGGATCCTTATGTAATTTTGGTAAAATATACAAAGTTGCCAGCTTAGGTTGTAATTTAACAACTAAATCAACCAGTCTTTTTGGAATTATATTATTATCATGTGCTTTTTCTAAAATAGAAATTAATTGTTGATGGAATTGAATAAGACGGTTGTAAGCTAATTTTTTAAGCAAGATTTTATGCTTAAAATTTTAACAGATTGTTTTTCGTACATGGATTTGGGCCAAATTACAGTATTTCCCCCTTTATCCACTTGTTTATTACAATATCATCAAATGATTGTATTTCTTTCAATGCTAATGTCTCTTTACGTTTTAAATTAGAGACCCAACAAGGGCTATGTGGTAGTGCCTCAATAACCTTAGTTTCCATTTTTGTAAAAATTTCTACTGATGGACAAGTATTCAGACTGGAAAATTTCTTAGATTATGTAACCAAATGTAGTGGAAACTTACCATTTTCTTCCTTCAACTCTTCCAGCTTCAGCTTCAGTTGGAAACAATAGTTCCAGATCAGACCTGTGATGCAATTTTTGTAGGATAGCTTTACATGCAAAAAGGTGAAGATCCTTCACCAACCTGAACTTGTCTAGGTGTGAGGAAGGTGAGAATGTTAATCCCTTTTCTAGTAACCTAGTTTTTGATTCAGTGAGTATGTGCTCAGGCAAGTTAATTACCTTGGCTCGGTCATTGTTGCTTTTGTTGACTTCCTTATTGAAAATATCTGGATATTTCCTGTTACCCTTATTGCTGGTCCTGGAACACATGTAATTATCACTGATGCTTTCCGTGTTACTGCAGGATGCACTGCTTTCTGAGTACGAAGGGTGCTCTTTAGATGGAATGTTAGTTTTTGAATATGTGATCTTTTTGGTGGGAGTTGCCATCTAAAGATGTCATCAGTCTTATAGTCTGTAGTGTCTCTAATATACTTCTTCAGTTTTAGCTGACTAAAGTCATTCACCCACTTATCAATATCTTTTTCAATGGATTTTAAAAAGTCTTCAAATTTTTCAGAGACCAAAAATGTCTTCAAATTTTTATGCAGCTCCTAAATCTCTTTATCTAAAGAGTTCATCGATATCACATTCTTATCAATTGGTTTTAATGAACTCTAAAGAGCAGGAGGTGGCTGCTTTTTTCCATCTGTGTATTACCTCAGTGTCTTCTAAATTGAAGGGTGGAGAAACCTGTACCCTGAGACCTCTATGTATGATGTTCTGTTTGGTGTAGTTCTCTAGAGTGGTTTTGTTCCACCACAACTTAAGTATTTTGTGTAGATCATTTTTTTACTGTAGCAAACGGTCCCTCTTTTCCAATGGAATATCCTGTGATGTAGCTGAAAGGCCTTGTTTAAACAAATTGGTGGCCTTGGACCGTCAAGTAGTTTCCCTAGCCTTAAGGTCCATCTTAAATAATGACAGTCTGTTAGAAAACAGCAACATATATAATTATTAACCTTAAAATCTATATTTCACACAAAATCTCCAAACAATGGCATTTTGTAAGTAATGATACTTACAAAATCAGCAAAGGATCGAATACTTGCTGATAATACTTAATATATATACAGTGCATTATTTGCATTTTGCAGTGAGAAATAAGTATTTGTTTCACTACCAAACATTAAGAGTTCTGGCTCCTACAGACCAGTTAGACACTCCTAATCAACTCGTTACCTGCAATAGTTACATAGTTACATAGTTATTAAGGTTGAAGGAAGACTTTAAGTCCATCTAGTTCAACCCATAGCCTAACCTAACATGCCCTAACATGTTGATCCAGGGGAAGGCAAAAAAACCCCATGTGGTAAGAGTAAGCTCCACCATGGGGAAAAAAATTCCTTCCCGACCCCACATACGGCAATCAGACTAGTTCCCTGGATCAACGCCTTATCAAGGAATCTAGTGTATATTCCCTGTAACATTATACTTTTCCAGAAAGGCATCCAGTCCCCTCTTAAATTTAAGTAATGAATCACTCATTACAACATCATACGGCAGAGAGTTCCATAGTCTCACTGCTCTTACAGTAAAGAACCCGCGTCTGTTATTATGCTTAAACCTTCTTTCCTCCAGATGTAGAGGATGCCCCCTTGTCCCTGTCACCGGTCTATGATTAAAAAGATCATCAGAAAGGTCTTTGTACTGTCCCCTCATATATTTATACATTAACATAAGATCACCCCTTAGCCTTCGTTTTTCCAAACTAAATAGCCCCAAGTGTAATAACCTATCTTGGTATTGCAGACCCCCCAGTCCTCTAACAACCTTGGTCGCTCTTCTCTGCACCCGCTCTAGTTCAGCTATGTCTTTCTTATACACCGGAGACCAGAACTGTGCACAGTATTCTAAGTGTGGTCGCACTAGTGACTTGTATAGAGGTAAAATTATGTTCTCCTCATGAGCATCTATGCCTCTTTTAATGCATCCCATTATTTTATTTGCCTTTGTAGCAGCTGCTTGACACTGGCCACTGAATATGAGTTTGTCATCCACCCATACACCCAGGTCCTTTTCATTGACAGTTTTACCCAGAGTTTTAGAATTAAGCACATAGTTATACATCTTATTACTTCTACCCAATTGCATGACCTTACATTTATCCCCATTAAAGCTCATTTGCCATTTATCAGCCCAAGCTTCTAGTTTACATAAATCATCCTGTAATATAAAATTGTCCTCCTCTGTATTGATTACCCTGCAGAGTTTAGTGTTATCTGCAAATATTGAAATTCTACTCTGAATGCCCCCTACAAGGTCATTAATAAATATGTTAAAAAGAAGAGGGCCCAATACTGACCCCTGTGGTACCCCACTACTAACCGCGACCCAGTCCGAGTGTGCTCCATTAATAACCACCCTTTGTTTCCTATCCCTGAGCCAGCTCTCAACCCACTTGTACATATTTTCCCCTATCCCCATTATTCTCATTTTATGCATCAACCTTTTGTGAGGCACTGTATCAAAAGCTTTTGAAAAGTCCATATACACTACATCCACTGGGTTCCCTTGGTCCAGTCCGGAACTTACCTCTTCATAGAAGCTGATCAAATTAGTCTGACATGAACGGTCCCTAGTAAACCCGTGCTGATACTGGGTCATGAGGTTATTCCTCTTCAGATACTCCAGTATAGCATCCCTTAGAATGCCCTCCGGGATTTTACCCACAGTAGAGGTTAAGCTTACTGGCCTATAATTTCCGAGTTCAGTTTTTGTCCCCTTTTTAAATATTGGCACCACATTTGCTATACGCCAGTCCTGTGGTACAGACCCTGTTATTATGGACTCTTTAAAGATTAAAAATAACGGTCTATCAATGACTGTACTTAGTTCCTGCAGTACTCGGGGGTGTATCCCATCCGGGCCCGGAGATTTGTCAATTTTTGTGATTTTTAGACGCTGCCGTACTTCCTGCTGGGTTAAGCAGGTAACATTTAATTGGGAATTTTTATCACTAGTCATATTGGCTGCCATGGGATTTTCTTTTGTAAATACTGATGAAAAAAAGTCATTTAGCATATTGGCTTTTTCCTCATCCTCATCCACCATTTCACCCAAACTATTTTAAGGGGGCTAACACTATCATTTTTTAGTTTCTTACTATTTATGTAGTTAAAGAATATTTTGGGGTTATTTTTGCTCTCTCTGGCAATGAGTCTCTCTGTCTCAATCTTTGCTACCTTGATTTGCTTTTTACAGAATTTATTTAATTTTCTATATTTATTTAATGCCTCATCACTACCTACTTCCTTTAATTCTCTAAATGCTTTCTTTTTGTCACTTATTGCGCCCCTTACAGCTCTATTTAGCCATATTGGTTTCCTCCTATTTCTAGTATGTTTATTCCCATACGGTATATACTGTGCACAGGTCCTATCCAGGACGCTAATAAACGTCTCCCATTTTCTTTGTGTACTTTTATGTCTCAGGATATAGTCCCAGTTAATTGCACCAAGATCCTCTCTCATCCGTTGGAAATTTGCCCCCCTGAAGTTTAGTGTCCTTGTCACCCCTCTACTACACATCTTATTACAGGAGACCTGAAAACTTATTATTTTGTGATCACTATTCCCCAAGTGACCCCCAACCCTTATATTTGATATGCGGTCTGGCCTGTTGGTTAATATTAGGTCTAGCAGTGCCCCCTTCCTTGTTGGGTCCTGAACCAGTTGTGAAAGGTAATTGTCTCTCATAGTTGTCAAAAACCGATTACCTTTACTGGAACTGCAGGTTTCTGTTTCCCAATCTATTTCAGGGTAGTTGAAGTCCCCGATAATAATGACTTCTCCTTGAGTCGCAGCTTCATCTATTTGCTTTACGAGGATATTCTCCATTGCTTCCATTATTTTTGGAGATTTATAACAAACCCCTATCAGTAATTTATTATTTTTTCCCCCTCCCCTTATCTCCACCCACAGGGACTCTACATTTTCATTAGATTCACCTATATTATCACGCAGGATGGGTTTTAAGGTGGATTTTACATAGAGACACACCCCTCCCCCTCGCTTATCTGTATGGTCATTTCTGAACAGGCTATAACCCTGCAAGTTAACAGCCCAGTCATGGCTCTCATCAAGCCATGTTTCAGATATCCCCACCATGTCATAATTATGTTCCAAGAACATTAGTTATCATTCGTCCATTTTGTTAGCGAGGCTTCTGGCATTAGTATACATGCACTTGATGTTCCTCTCTGTACCTCTATTCTTTCTTAAATTATTAACTGTTCTAACCCCACCCCCCATGCCACCACCACCCCCAACTTCCTTATTTGTGCCCAGGTCTCTATCTGCACTATCTTCCCCTCCTATAAAATGAATACCCTCCCCCCCCAATCCCTAGTTTAAACACTCCTCCAACCTTCTAGCCATTTTCTCCCCCAGCACAGCTGCACCTTCCCCATTGAGGTGCAGCCCGTCCCTAGCGTAGAGCCTGTAGCCAACTGAGAAGTCGGCCCAGTTCTGCAGGAACCCAAACCCCTCCTTCCTACACCAATTCTTGAGCCACTTATTAACCTCCCTAATCTCCCGTTGCCTCTCTGGTGTGGCACGTGGTACAGGCAGTATTTCGGAAAATACCACGTTGGAGGTCCTTGCTTTCAGCTTGCAGCCTAATTCCCTGAAATCATCTTTAAGGACCTTCCACCTACCTCTAACTTTGTCATTTGTGCCAATGTGCACCATGACCGCTGGGTCCTCACCAGCCCCTCCCAGTAATCTGTCCACCCGATCAGCGATGTGTCGGACTCGAGTGCCAGGTAGGCAGCACACCGTTCGACGATCCCTGTCTTTGTGACAGATTGCCCTATCTGTTCCCCTAATAATTGAGTCCCCCACTACCAGCACCTGTCTGGCCTGCCCTGCTCTCCTATTTCCCTCCTTACTGGAGCAGTCACTCCTCCGGCTTTCAGAGGACATGCCTGGCTGCAGCAGTGCTACCCCTGTACTGGCACCCCCCTCATCTGCCAAATTAGCAAACTTATTGGGGTGTGCCAGATCAGGACTAGCCTCCCTGGCACTCTTCCCTCTACCCCGCCTTCTATCTGTCACCCAGCTAACTGCCTTACTGTCCTGCAGCTCCATCCTACCATCCCCCTCCTCATCTATCCCATTGAGCGTCTGCTCTGTGAGCAGAAGACTCCTCTCCATATTGTCTATGGATCTCAGTGTTGCCAGCTGCACATTTAGATCCAGAATCTGGGATTCCAAATGCACAACGTGCTCACATCTCGCACAGCAGTATGCACCCTCGACCGGCTGATCAAGGACTGCATACATGAGGCAAGATGTGCACTGGATGGCATTAACAATTGTGGAGCACATTTCCTAATGGGGATTGCACCACAGAAACGTTATATAAAAAATAAATACAAGTATTAATTAAAAACAGACAGCAATTCCTCCCTTGGAAACTCCCTGAACCCAAAGTCACTGAATCACAAGTCACACTTACCGCCGTCCACACTTATGCTCAGGTCACACTCAGCTCGCTCACACTCGCTATGCTGAAGATTTATAGATTTTTTTTTTCCTCTATTTCCCTTCAACAACAAGCCACCTTGCTGTTCAAATGCACTTCCAAAAAGGACTTGAGCCCCAAACAGCTGCCCCTTATAAACCCTTGATTATGACCGCCCACCCTAAGTTAACCCCTTGTGAATATAGCTACTCCCAATTCAGCAACTCACACAAATTCACACAGGTATTTGTTAAAGGCCTTCCAAATACCTCCTCACTGAATCACAAGTCACACTTACCGCCGTCCACACTTACGCTCAGGTCACACTCAGCTCGCTCACACTCGCTATGCTGAAGATTTATAGATTTTTTTTTTCCTCTATTTCCCTTCAACAACAAGCCACCTTGCTGTTCAAATGCACTTCCAAAAAGGACTTGAGCCCCAAACAGCTGCCCCTTATAAACTCTTGATTATGACCGCCCACCCTAAGTTAACCCCTTGTGAATATAGCTACTCCCAATTCAGCAACTCACACAAATTCACACAGGTATTTGTTAAAGGCCTTCCAAATACCTCCTCACTGAATCACAAGTCACACTTACCGCCGTCCACACTTACGCTCAGGTCACACTCAGCTCGCTCACACTCGCTATGCTGAAGATTTATAGATTTTTTTTTTCCTCTATTTCCCTTCAACAACAAGCCACCTTGCTGTTCAAATGCACTTCCAAAAAGGACTTGAGCCCCAAACAGCTGCCCCTTATAAACTCTTGATTATGACCGCCCACCCTAAGTTAACCCCTTGTGAATATAGCTACTCCCAATTCAGCAACTCACACAAATTCACACAGGTATTTGTTAAAGGCCTTCCAAATACCTCCTCACTGAATCACAAGTCACACTTACCGCCGTCCACACTGACGCTCAGGTCACACTCAGCTCGCTCACACTCGCTATGCTGAAGATTTATAGATTTTTTTTTTGTGCTCTATTTCCCTTCAACAACAAGCCACCTTGCTGTTCAAATGCACTTCCAAAAAGACAACTGTCTTACATAGTCACCTTTATAAAAGACTCCTGTCCACAGACTCTATTAATCAGTCAGACCCTAACCTCTACAACATGGGAAAGACCAAAGAGCTTCATAAGGATGTCAGGGACAAGATCATAGACCTGCACAAAGCTGGAAAGGACTAAAAAAACATCCTTACCACACGAAGTGAGATCTTGCTTGAAGCCCCAGACCAATTAAAATTGACAGTCATCTTGTGTTTCTTCCATTTTCTAATAATTGTGCCAAAATGTGTTGCCTTCTCACTAAGCTGCTTGCCTATTGTCTTGTAGCCCATCCCAGCCTTGTGCAGGTCTACAATTTTGTCCCTTATGTCCTTAGACAGCTCATTGGTCTTGGCAATGTTGGAGAGGTTAGAGAGTGTTTGTGTGTGAACAGGTATCTTTTATATAGGTAACAACAGGTGCAATTAATACAGGTAATGAGTGCAGGGAGGAGGCTTCTTAAAGAAAAATAAACAGGTCTGTGAGAGCCAGAATCCTTGCTGGTTGGTAGGTGATCAAATGATTATTTCATGCAATAAAATGCAATTATACACTGCTCAAAAATATCTTCACATGCTTCAAATCTTCTATGCTGTGAAGATACGAGATGTGCAGCATCTGAAACAACGGATACTGGAAGCCTGTGCTAGAATTTTTTCTTCGGTGTTGCCATCAGTGTGCCAAGAGTGGGAGAAGAGGGTTGAATTGACAATCCAACACAATGGGCAGCACTTTGAAAACATTTTATAAGTGGTCATAAACTTGTAAATAACTCATGAATGAATAAAGTTATGTTAAAACCAAGCACACTATTGTTTTTCTTGTGAAATTCTCAATAAGTTTGATGTGTCACATGATCCTCTTCCCATTGAAAAAAATAAAGTTGGATCCAAAATGGCCAACTTCAAAATGGCCGCCAAGGTCATGACCCATCTTGAAAAGTTTTCCCCCTAACAGGAAGTTGATATCACCAACCATTCCCATTTTATTTAGGTGTATCCATATAAATTACCTAACCTGTATATAAACTTTTTGAATAATCAAGAAGATTTTTTGATTTTTAGAATGTTAGAATGTAAACGTTGAAACACGATTTTTTAAATAAGATTGTCGAGCATGTATGAAAAAAATGTATAATTTTTTAACAGACATAATTTTATAAAAATCTAAATAGTTTTTCAAGACATGATTTTAAGAGGATTGTTTGACTGAGTTCTATGTTATGTCTCATACTCTAATGGCTACAGAACTGTTAAATTTTATTGTACTGCATTACTTAGAAATGGAAATCATCTTTTCCCTAATATATACTGTTCAAATTATGCTTTTTCATGTATAATATTATTTATATTCTCTGAATGTTGTATAGTGGGTTTGTGAGAATCTATTTCTAAATATATTTGATTTATTCACTCACAGGTTATAATCACGCCCTTAGCAGGGTGTCTATTCCAGATGTTTCATTATGTTCATTTTTGTATACAATGAGCGGTTGTTTTTTTATATTAATAAACTTGATAAAGGTGCAGGAACCTGCAGTAAAACATTTAAATTATAAAATACCTTGTGCCACCCAGCAATTCTTTCTAACATACATTGTAAAAAAAAACCATACAAAACGTAAGATAAAAACAAAGTGAGCAAATACCCTGTAGTAAATAAATAGCAATAGTGTGTGAAAATAAGATAAGATACTTAGTGAACATAATTTGATTTAAAAAAGTAAAAGTCACCCCATCACTTCAACATGACACTATTCGGTATGGTCCTAACCTCTACTATTAAAACTTTACCATTAGTGTTGAGCATTCCGATACCGCAAGTATCGGGTATCGGCCGATATTTGCGGTATCGGAATTCCGATACCGAGATCCGATACTTTTGTGATATCGGGAATCGGTATCGGGATCGATATTAATATGTAAAATAAAGAATAAAAATAAAAAATATTGATATACTCACCTCTCCGACGCAGCCTGGACCTTACCGATGTAACCGGCTAGCCCTGACGAAGAGGGGAGTTACCTCTCGAAACTAGTTGGCAGCTTGTCTCTCTCGCGCACCCGTCCCTGCTTTCTGTGACGTCACACTAGCTCCGCCCCATCTCAGCACCGCGTCCTCAGCGTTGCTTCCGGCCGGGGCATGCGAGGCGCTGGTACCTCCTCACCACTCGCCGGTACGTTCTCGTCCAGGAACCGCGGCCTCTGGCACGCACACTGGACTCTAACCCTCCCAGCTCAGCGGGTTACTTTATCGGCACCGTATCCAGTGGACTACCTTGCCTTCCTCACCGCGGGTACCTTCATAAGCAAACATGTGGTGAGTGCCAACTAATTCCTATTAATACCACTGCAATTATTGTGGCCAGTAACTTCCTAATATTCTAGTGTATTGCTTGCAAATCACTTTATTCTCTACTTTGTTTACTCACTAGCATCAGTTTACCACACTGTGGAAAGACAAATACCAAAACCTCACATAAGAACATCCCCAGTGTAAACTGTACAACCTTATATAAGGAGTAAGTGCACCCAGCTAATACCCTTGGTATTTTGTGTGTACAATATAAACAATATTCGAGGTTTTACACACTTTGCCTTCCAGTATCGGTTCACTACACTGTGGAAAGAGAAACTATTAACCCCACATTGAAACACCACAGGTGCAACCTATACAGCCTCATAAAAAGAGTAAGTGTATATAACCAACACTTTTGATAAATTCATTTGTACGGTCCAAATCAAATAATATATCACTCTGTTGTACACTTTACCTTTCAGCAAACCACTGTAACCAGGTGTAACCCTTCACTCACACGGGACCCCAGACAACATAGTAATAGCCATATCAAAAGTAAGTACATTGATATTCCAGTTTCAGTTTAGCGCGGAGGTTAGTAGTATTATTAATCAACTGGTTTAATTTTTAACAGAGTTTTGCACAGAACCTGTTTTAACCACCTGCAGCTTCCATGGCTTCCTACCTCATCCTTCCAGGTGAATAAGCGCCAGTGTATATACGTTTTTATTCTCAAATTAATATTTTGCATGACCACCCATTGCCTTCAAAACAGTATCTATTCCTCTAGGTACAATTTCACATAGTTTTTGAAATAACTCAGCAGGGAGGTTGTTCTAAACATTTTGGAAAAATAACCACAGATCTTCTATGGATGTTTACTTGTAAAAATTCTTCTGTCTATTCATATAATCCCAGATAGATTTGGTGATCTTGAGACTGGAGCACTGTGTGGCAATATCATCACCTCCAGGACTCGTTGATAGAGATGGGCAAACTCTGACAGTAAGGTTCAAGGTCTGTACCGAACACCTAGTGTTTGGGCACAGATCCTGAACACGTACTTCTGAAAGAAGTCCTTCTAACTGTTCTGGTTCGGCAGCCCGAACATCAGCTGTTTCCTACTCTGTAATCTGTATGACATCGTGCGAAACAGTAGCGGCTCTGATTGGTGGTAAGATCATTAATCATATTAATTAAAGGGGTTGTCCATTACTAAGGCAACTTTTTCTGAAACTAAATGTTGGGCTCCAATAAAGCCTATACTCACCTGCCAAACTGGCACCGTTCCCGCAGGTTCAGCTTTTGCTCTCCATGGGGCTGTGATGCAGTACTGTGACACGTGATGCTGGCACCCAATCGGCACTGGCATCACTGTATCTGTCTTTGGATAAACTGAACATGAAGAGGAAGCCAGGGCTGCAGCTCATTCCTGACTTCCTCTTCATGTTCTGTTTGTCCGAAGACCGAAACAGTGATGCCAGCACTGATGGGGCGACAGGGCATCACATGTCATCACGTGACAGCCAAGGCTACTCTATACTCCTCCTTCTAGACCTGTCCTTTGCTTTCGACACAGTTGACCACTGCCTCCTACTACAGATCCTCTCCTCCTTTGGCATCTAAGACCTTGCCCTATCCTGGATATCTTTATACCTTTCCAACCACACATTCAGCATCTCCCCCTTCCAGGGCTGCCATCAGGGCATTACTGCCCTGACTGGCGTATGGGGCCCGTTGGGCAGAGGGGGCCTGCATCGGGCCCCGTCTCATCTGCTCACCGGGCCACTACCGGCAGGCTAAACCGGGCCCTTAGATAAATACCTAAGAGTCCGGACTTGATCTGAATTCTGGGATGTACTATACGCAGTTTAATATTGACATATTTCTTGTTAAACATCCCTTATCTGCTCAGTGACACGCACTATTGGCTTTGTACTAGATACGCGGATTTTTTTAGGGGTGGCTCTCTCTTTTTTCAGTGTTGTTTCCTCAGCTTCCCTCACTGTTACAATGTGTTATTTATTATGTTATGCTATGTTTATATATATGATGATTATGGTGTAATAAAATTTGTATTGATATTTTTTTACAAAAATCTTGGACGTGTACTCCTATTTTTTCTCTCAGGTATTTATCTATAGCATTGGGAGTGTCCTTACTATTGAAGGGTATGTGATCTCTGGTTTCTATTACTTGAACACATGGCTATATGCATGTGTGGGAAATCGCTTTTGTCTTGGTCAATGCTGGGCTGTATTTATTATATCGTTTTCTGTGTCTTTACAGCAACCATTGTGGAACAAATGGACTATCTTGAACGTGAAAAAGCGTGCCTAACTCAGCTTGATAAAGTGTTCAGTGAAGGATCTGAGAGCACTGTTGATTTTAAATCTGGAGACACTAGTGGTCTCACTATTAAGTATAAGGAACTGCTCAATAAACGTACCCGCCTGTGGTGGAATAGGGCTTTCCTGGAACGGTATATAGGATGTGGCCTCATACCTAGAGGGTTACGAGTTCAGGTATTCCCATCCTTTGTGGTGGAGGATCCAGAGTTTATTAAACAATGGGTGGATGCGGCATCCCTTTGTTCTAAGAAATTCATGGAGCTACTGTCAAACTCTAATGATAAACAACTGAAGGAGTTGGATGTGGAGCTCAAAAAAATTCAGGATGAACTGAATAAATGCCTGACGGGTGAAATGGCAATGAGATTTAGGAATGAGGTGGATTTGGCCCTCCAAAAGTGGGAAACAGAATTGGTACAGAGCAAAACGAAAAAATACCAACGGGATTTGGCCGACCGCCAACAGGAAAGAGTGTATAGGTGGCAGAAACGTACCCTATATAATAAAGCATACCCTAGGAGTCGTTCCACCTCAGTGTCATCAATGTCCTCTATTGAGGACAAAACCCAGAGTAATGATAATCAAAGATCATTTTGGAATAAGAGAGAACATGTGAGGAATAATGACTGGAGGAGTGGAAGATATAATAACAAATGTAAAATGACGACCCCTCCTAAAATGGATAAAAAATCAAAAAACAGCAACCTAGAGGTAGTTAACCTGTCCTCACATGTTCTCTCTGAACCACAGAGTGAGGTACTAAAATTGGGTTTGTCTTTTTCTCCATCTAATAATTTCAACTTTTTCTTAGCATTGAAAGATCTCCATCTTTTTTCACGGAAGATCATCTTAAAGAGACTGCATCTCCAATCCTCTTCTATCTCTGAGGTTACTGACCCAACTGAATTGGAGGTATTACAAAATCTGGAAGAACTGGAGCAAGAGTCCAATGCTTCTGGGGTGAGTACTTCTCCACCTAATATATCTGCCAGATGTACCACTTTTCCCTCCTTGTCCCTGTGCCCACAAGTAGAGATCTTCACAAAATTGGTTACAGAAGACTTTAAGCGGATTAATAATTATAAAAAGAGAGATAATTTGTCCGCCCAGCAGAGACAAGCTTTGCAGGAAATTAAAATGCGGGATGATGTTGTCATCAAACCAGCGGACAAAGGGGTAAACGTTGTCCTCTGGCCTGTGGAGAAGTACGAAAGGGAAGCGTTTTGGCAACTCAAAAATAAAGATACATATACCCAGCTTGGACAAAACCCCCTCCCAAAATTTCAAAGCCAATTACAGGCGATTTTAGAAATAGCGTTCGAAAGAGGCATAATAACTAAGAAGATCTTGGGAGGTCTCCTGCCACAGTACCCAATAATACCCACTTTTTACCTTCTCCCCAAGGTCCATAAGGATCCGGTTTCTCCTCCAGGGCATCCTATTGTCTCTGGCATAGGAGGGCTATGTGACATGACTTGTAAATTTACTGAACACTATCTTAGACCACAGGTTGAGACCTTGCCCTCCTATGTCAGGGACACCACGGACGTCCTGAAACGGGTAGATGGCCTTGTCGTGGAGAGGGATATGGTCCTTGTAACAGCGGATGTGGAATCACTTTATACCAGCATCCGTCATGTGGATGGCATGAGGGCAGCCAGGTTCTTTTTGGAGTCTAGCAATGTGGAGGCGGATGTGCGTGAGCTGGTGTTGGAGTTGCAATGTGGAGGCGGATATGCGTGAGCTGGTGTTGGAGTTGCTTGATTTCGTGTTGACACATAATTTTTTCGTTTTTAAGGACCGTTTTTTTTTCCAGAGACAGGGCACTGTGATGGGGGCGGCCTGTGCTCCATCTTACGCCTATTTTTTTAGGTTTCTGGGAGCGTGAGATTTTTCACTGGAGCGTAGGCCGCCCCACAGATTCTTGGATGGTATCAATTTATCGATGACGTCCTATTCATTTGGCATGGCTCTGTCCTGGAGTTACAGCAGTTTATGACATGTCTTAACGTTAATGAGTCCAACATTAGACTCATGTACTCCTACCACCAAAAAGAGATTTCCTTCCTCGATATCACACTGAGGGTAAATGATGACGGTTTGATCTTCACTGATATGTACCGGAAAGAGACCTCGGTTAATGCCCTCTTGCACTCCACATCTTCACATCCACCCTCCACGATAAGAGCCATCCCCATTGGACAGTTCCTTCGGGCTCGAAAGATCTGTACCTCTGATGCTCTTTTTGAGGAACAGGCTAGGGACCTCGGGGAGAGGTTTAGACAACGTGGGTATAGTGGTCGGTCGATCAATAAGGGGTATGTAAGAGCTAAAAAGACAAGGAGAGATGACCTTTTGGTTGAAATAAAGTGGGATAAAAAGAGAAAAACGTGGGATGGTCAACCACGTTTCGTATCCACATACAATCATAGATGGGATTTAATGAGAAACATCATCAAGAAGCACTGGTCGGTGCTACAGATAGACCCAATTTTGAGAAAACATCTGTCTGATTAACCCCTGATGACTGCACGTCGGAGTAACAACATATCTGATATGTTGGTACATAGCCACTATGTGGCCAAAACCCCGGACTACTTTGGAGCGGGTCAACAAAGAAAAGGTTTCTTTCCATGCAGAGGGTGTCTGGCATGTAAAAATTTGGTAAGGGCCACATCCTTCACATCCTCAGATGATAAAAAGCATTATCAGATAAGAGAACATATCACGTGCGGTACTACATTTGTAGTGTACTATGCTGTGTGTACGTGCAAGCTGATCTATGTCGGATTAACATCACGGGAATTGCACGTGCACGTGCGGGAGCACGTAAGGGCTATTATGGGAGCCCGGGATGTGGAGGATGTGGACAATTTGAAACCTATACCAAGACACTTCCGCTTACACCACCAATGTAACCCAAAATATTTGAAGATTTGGGGGATTGATACGGTCCGTACAGGCATTAGGGGTGGTGACCTCAAACGCAAATTAGCACAATGTGAATGTCGGTGGATAACCCTGTTAAATACAATTGCCCCATTCGGGTTAAATGAAAGTTGAGTTTCAGTTCCTTTCTATAGTGGGGCAGTTCCAGATTTGTTTTTAGAATAATGTTCTTCTATTTTTTAGTGTTGTCTTGGTGTGTTTATTAATTTGTTTCCTCTTATTATTTTTATAGTGTTTTTTTATACACTGTGTTCCAAATTATTATGCACAAAAAGTTTAGGAGTGATAAGGTTAGAATTTTTTTGTTTGTCACTTAAACTCATTGATGGTGATGTGTGTCAGGGCTCTTTATATCACTAAAAGCAATTGCAGATACCTGTGCAAATTAGTTTGGCATGTGTGTCCAAATAAAGGCAAGACTACTTAAAAAGGCTGTTCCACATTATTAAGCAGCCTACATTTTTTGCCAGAATGGGTAAGAAAAAGGATGTGTCAGCTGCTGAGAAGCAACAAATTGTGGGGTATTTAGGTCAAGGCATGACTACAATCAACATTGCCAAGACACTTCATCATGATCATCGCACAATCAAGAAGTATGTAGCTGATTCCCAGCACATACGTGTGCGTGCTGATAAGGAAAAATTGAGGACTCTTTCCAACAGGCAATTGCGTAAGGTTAAAAGAGCAGCTGCAAAAATGCCTTGTCATAGCAGCAGACAAGTTTTTGAAGCTGCTGGTGCCTCCAACGTCCCCAGAACAACAAGATGCAGTGTCCTTCAGAGGAGCGTAAGCCATCCTGTCGACCACCTCTATCCACTGCACACAAGCAGAAACGGCTCCAGTGGACCAAACGATACATGAAGACTGACTTCCAAACTGTTTTGCTCACCGATGAGTGCCTTGCAACTCTCGATGGTCCAGATGGATGGAGTGGAGGATGGCTGCTTGATGGACACCCCATGAAAACACGGCTAAGGCGCCAACAAGGAGGAGGTGGAGTAATGTTTTGGGCTGGAATCATGGGGAGAGAGATTGTAGACCTCTTTATGATCCCTGAAGGGGTAAAGATGAACTCCATAATCTATGTGGAGTTTCTAAAACAACACTTCCTACCATGGTTCAAGAGGAAGAACCGTGCTTTCCGCAGCAAGATCATTTTCATGCATGATAATGCACCGTCTCATGCTGCAAAAAACACATCTGCATCTCTGGCTGCTATGGGCATAAAAGAGGACAAACTTATGGGTTGGCCACCATCTTCCCCTAACCTCAACCCCATTGAGAACCTCTGGAGCATCATCAAAAAGAGTGTCTATGATGACGGGAAGCAGTTCACATCTAAGCAACAGCTCTGGCAGGGTATTCTGTCCACATGCAAAACAATTGAAGCAGAAACCATCCAAAAACTGGCAAATTCAAGAGAGAGTTCAGAAGCTTCCTTCGGACAAGGGGTCCTATGTGCAAATGTAACATCACCTAGAATAAAGTTTCACTTGAAAACTGTTT
Organism: Ranitomeya variabilis; assembly: GCF_051348905.1. Lineage (NCBI taxonomy): Eukaryota > Metazoa > Chordata > Amphibia > Anura > Dendrobatidae > Ranitomeya > Ranitomeya variabilis. The sequence goes on from NC_135235.1 coordinate 491,002,148, forward strand.
GATTTCATTTTGTAATAAGCTGATAATGCTTATAACTTCACAACTGACCATTTTTTTGTTCAAAATAAAAAAAAAAGGTTGAAAACTCTGCTGTGCATAATAATTTGGAACATGCATTTTGAGTGTTTATTTTTTTTTTAAAAGATACTGGTTTCATAGGCAGTTTGTTCCAAAACATTGCAATTATACTAGAATAGTAGATGACTGGAAAATAACAATGACTGCAATTCAAATAGGTAATTTAGAGAAAATATGAGGAAATATTATTTGCATAATAATTTGGAACACAGTGTATGTATTCCATGCTTGTTGTGTGAATATCATGAATCCTCTGGATGAGAGATACGTCACCTTTAAAGTTTGGTGCTGGAACCCAACGATGTCCTGTCCATTGGCCCTGTGTAATGATCTGTAGTGGATCATCTGGAGCTCGACACGTTCACGACGAATTTTATATTTATATTATATATATGTGTTTGTGTCTGTATATATAAACACACATGTTGATGGTATATGATATCACTTATGTAACACATGATATAGCATTGAATGATGGGGTACCCCTTTCCTCTCTGCTTCTTTTGTTCACCCCTCACTTGAAAATGTTCAGATATGTATTTTTTCTAATATTTATTCTAATTTTTTATTATATGAATTGTCTTTGTTTTGGTTTATAATTATATGTATATTTCTTTTTCACTTTCACTTATAGTTCTTCATTGGATTTTGTTTTCTTTGTGTTGTGCTGATAGATGTGAATAAGCACGGACTGTGAGTACGCACTTACTGCATCTCCCAGGGCCAGTGGGTTAGAGAAATAGAAGGGCATGGCATAGCGCTTATTTTCATTCTTGCGCGTCATGTCTGAAGGGCGGGACTTCCTTGGTATCCACTGTGCGCATGTCCGTTGCGGTCTGAATTCTGGGGCATCGCGTGGGCGCCCGGAAGTGATGTTTGCGTTCCACTGACGTCATCGGGACGCTACTGTGGAACGCGGCGCCATGGTGGGCGCCGCATGTGATGTAATTCCCGGCGCGACTGACGTCGGACATGCGCCGTGATGAGTGACACCTGACGGGGATTCGTTGACCTCATAAATACGGGATTAACACACAGAACAGCACTGCCCCCTGACAAAGCCGACGCGAAATGCGCGTTGGGGCTCCGGTGGTTACCCCTGGCAGTCCGCAGAATGGGTAAGATTAAGGGAACGAGATGTGGCACTATATGCACTTTACCGGACTTGATCTGAATTCAGGGATGTACTATACGCAGTTTAATATTGACATATTTCTTGTTAAACATCCCTTATCTGCTCAGTGACACGCACTATTGGCTTTGTACTAGATACGCTGACTTTCTTAGGGGTGGCTCTCTCTTTTTTCAGTGTTGTTTCCTCAGCTTCCCTCACTGTTACAATGTGTTATTTATCGTGTTATGCTATGTTTATATATATATGATGATTATGGTGTAATAAAATTTGTATTGATATTTTTTTACAAAAATCTTGGACGTGTACTCCTATTTTTTCTCTCAGGTATTTATCTATGGCATTTGGAGTATCCTTAGTATTGAAGGGTATGCGATCTCTGGTTTCTATTACTTGAACACATGGCTATATGCATGTGTGGGAGATCGCTTTTGTCTTGGTCCATGCTGGGCTGTATTTATTAAACCAGGCCCTTAGCAGCGCTGCGGAAACACTAATGACATGCAGGTGCGGGCCCGCACCCACACATCAATAGTTAACAGCCGCCAGCCAATCGGAGGCTGACAGCTGACATCAGCAGCAGCGCGCACGTCGCCGCTGGCATCTGACGTCATTGTCAGTCTCCAGCGAGTGCGCGCTGTAGCTGCTTGGAGAGAGCTTCGCTGCTGGAGCACGGCCAGTAAGAAGAACTTGTTTTTTTATTGAGAGCGGCAATCAGGCAATCAGGGCCCTGGGGAGACTGTGAGACAGGGGGGTAGAATGCTGGACATGGGGGAAGACTGTGAGACACGGGGGCAGAATGCTGGACATGGGGCAGACTGTGAGACAGGGGGTAGAGCCATATTAATAGGCTTTGAGCCATATACTTTGCATTCCTGTGTGAACACGCCACATACAGACTATTTGTTTGCACAGGTGCACAAAGCGGCCAATTCCTGATTGTAGGGTGGCTGCATTATCGGTATTATTGCACCTGTGTATTTGCCATCTTAACTTGGGTCCGCTGCACCTTGGTTAGTGCAATTGTTGGAGGCCTTGAACAGGTAAGCATCTCTGCCTGTATACTGGTGTTTTTTTGTTTAGAATAGTGGAGGTCTTTCCTCTTATGTTTTTTTTTAGATTAGGACTGACAATATGTAAGGACCCTTGACGCAGGTTGGCAGCTTAAGTATTGTGGCCATAATATTGACCAATACCTTGCATACATTGTTATGTCTTTGGTGCACTGTATATTTTTCCAGGGTGCGGCTGGGCCCTAGTTGGCTCTGTATACTGTGGCCTCTGTTCACCCAGGATGCATTATTGTGAGCCTGCTACATGGCGTCATTAATAGGCTTTGAGCCAAATACTTTGCATTCCTGTGTGAACATGCCACATACAGACTATTCGTTTGCACAGGTGCACCAAGCGGCCAATTCCTGATTGTAGGGTGGCTGCATTATCGGTATTATTGCACTTGTGTATTTGCCATCTTAACTTGGGTCCGCTGCACCTTGTTTATTGCATTTGTTGGAGGCCTTGAACAGGTAAGCTTCTCTGCCTGTATACTGGTGTTTTTTTGTTTAGAATAGTGGCGGTCTTTCCTCTTATGGTGTTTTTTTAGCCTTACATGCGTCCCAGAGTTCATTTAGATTCTTTGGTTTAGTCTTCCAAGCTTCCTCTTTCATCCTTCCCCAAACATGCTCAATGATGTTCATGTATGGTGACTGGGCTGGCCAGTCCTTGAGCACCTTGATCTTTTTTGCCTAGAGGAACTTTGCTGTAGAGATGGATGTATGAGATGGAGCACCATCCTGCTGCAGAATTTGACCCTTTTTATGATTTGGAATATAAGAGGTAGCTAATACTTCTTGATATTTTAGGCTATTGATATTGCCTTCCACCTTGGAAATGTTTCGCACACCCCCATACTGAATGTAATCCCAGACCATAATCTTTCCACCACCAAATGTAACTGTTTTCTAGGTGTATTTTGGATCCATATGGGCTCCAGTAGGTCTCCTGCAGTATTGGCGGCAGCTGTGGTGCAATTCTACTGAAGATTCACCACTTTTCCAGCGTCCATCTGTTTAGCAGGCTGTGGGACTTTGCAAATGCCACACATTTTTTTATTTGCCTTTTGTTTAGTACTGGCTTCTGGGCACTGATTCGACCATGGAGGCCATTTCGAGACAGAATCCTACAAACTGTTCTAGTTGACACAGGGACTTGAGGTGACCAGGCCTGTTGGAGCTCTACTGCAGTGGAAGAGGGGCTTGCTTTGGATTTTCTAACCAACAAACATTCCTCCTGAGCAGTTGTCTTGCGGGGTCTGCTGGACCTGGGCTTGTCAAACACATCTCCAGTCAAATCTTTTTTTAATTCTTTGTACTTGACGCTGAGACACATTAAAGATGCCAGCCACCTCTGCAGTGGATCTGGTCTTTAGCCTCTTGATAATCCAGGCTTTGGTCACAAAGTGGATTTTTGGCATGTTGTCACAGCTCAAGATGCAGTTCAAGTGAAGGTCTGGGGTGCTGGGTTTCTTTTTATACACACACACTAATTAACCGATCATTTACTGAGCACAGGTGAGGATTTAAACTAGGATTGGGTGCATTATATGACCAGGCGACAAAACTTTTGTCATGCCAAAATCTGTCCATTCTTTGTCCATTAACTGATCAATGTTTCTGAATTGATGCCAATTTATTTTCTTAACCTAAACCGCATTTTGGAAGGTTTCAGCTTTCAAAAGAATAATTTATACAACCAATGGATGAATTTAACGTCAGGTAATAAGCTTTTATTTACATAACATGAATAAATGACATAACTTCTGTCATGGAGTGTAAGTACAGATCTCCTGTGTATAATGTCACTTATGGTGATAGCATTGTGTTTTTTAATTACTGATCAGTATTGTAGTATTCAGTCACTATATGGTGGTTATATGTGGTCTGGACATGGTGTTGCGGTATTTGTCCCTTGTATGTGCTATTTGGTCACTTTGTGGTGGTAATATGTGGTCAGGTCATGCTGCGGTGGTATTTGTTCCTTGTATGTGGTATTATTCGGTCACTGGTGGTGATATGTGGCTAGACATGGTGAGGTGGTATTTGTTCCTTGTATGTGATATTATTGGTAATTTTAAAAATTGAAAAATAAATTAAAATATACCTAAATTGTATTGCATATGTTAACAAATATTGAATAGGTTACAGTAGAGTAGGGCCCGGCCAAAAATGTCTACCGTGTTATGGTGGCGGCTTAAAAAATCTTTAGGCCAAAACAAAAGCTGCAGGCTATATGTGTGATTTGGTGATGGGATCTGTGTGATAGGTGAGAAGTGGAGTTTTTCCAAGAAAGAGCGGTGGGACTGTGGACAGTTCGAGGGGTGGAGTGTGGAGGCAGGGCTGGGGTGGAGCCTGGGCAGAGTCTCAAGGGGGCCCTGAACATTTTGCCAGTATGGGGCCCTGAAATTTCTAGTGGCAGCCCTGCCCAATCACACACTACCTCCTTATCCCACCCTCTCTCTGTTGGAGTCCCCAAGACTTTGTTTTAGAACCCTTACTCTTCTCAATCTATACACTTGGCCTGGGACAACTAATAAAGTCCCATGGATTCCAGTACCACCTTTATGCTGATGACATTCTGAGCTACCTCTCTGGCCCAGACGTCACCTCTCTGCTGTCCAGAATCCCCGAGTGTCTATCAGCAATATCCTCCTTCTTCTCCTCTCACTTCCTCAAACTCAATGTGGACAAATCTGAACTCATGATCTTCCCTCCATCTCATAGATCTTCCTTACCTGACCTATCTATCACAATTAACGACATCCCGCTTTCTCCCGTACCGGAAGTCTGCTGCCTCTGCCCTGTCCTTCAAACCGCACATCCAAGCTCTTTCCACCTCCTGTCGCCTCCAGCTCAAAAATATCTCCAGAATCTGTCCTTTCCTTAACCATCAATCTACTAAAATGCTTATGCATGCCCTCATCATCTCCCGCCTCGACTACTGCAACATCCTTTTTGTGGACTCCCTCCTAACACCCTTACGCCTCTCCAGTCCATCCTTAGCTCTGCTGCCCGACTAATTTATCTCTCTCCTCGCTACTCCTCCACTTCCCCCCTCTGCAAATCTCTTCACTGGCTCCCATTCCCTCAACGTATACAGTTCAAATTGCTAATACTGACCTACAAAGCCATCCATAACCTGTCTTCTCCATATATCTCTGAATTAGTTTCCCGATAACTTCCCTCACGTAATCTCTGGTCCTCCCAAGGTCTCTTTCTCTCCTCCACACTTATTTGCTCCTCACCCAACCACTTCCAAGTTTTCTCCCGAATATCCCCATCCTCTGGAATTCTTTGCCCCAACACGTTCGAATATCAACCACATTTGGATCCTTCAGATGGAACCTGAAAACCCACCTCTTCAGGAAAGCCTACAGCCTGCACTGACCTCACTGCCTCCTCACCACTACCGGAGCTACCACCTCACCAACATCAGAGTTCCTGCAACCCTCGAACTACTGTCTCCTTCCCCAACATCTTGTAGAATGTAAGCCCGCAAGGGCAGGGTCCTCACCGTTCTGTATCAGTCTGTAATTGTTAGTTTGCTTACTGTAAGTGATATCTGTAATTTGTATGTAACACCTTCTCATGTACAGCACCATGGAATCAATGGTTCTATATAAATAATAATAATAAATAATAATAATAATAATGTCATTCCACCCCATCACAGCCCTAGGACCACGACTGGCGACACCATTGGAATGGAGCCGGTATGAGAGTTGAGCATAAGCTTTACTGTTTTATCGGGGCCGAACATTTAGTTTAATTAGGGGTTGTCCTAGTAGTGGACAACCCCTTTAATATCTAATATATCTATATATTTTATTGGGGCCAAACAGTTCGTTTAAGAAGGGGTTATCCTAGTAGTGGACAACCTCTTTAATATCTAATATATATATATATATATATATATATATATATATATATATATATATATATAGCTAATACATATCAATATACCTAATTTGGACATGTCTGTGTACAATGAGTCATCCACAGCTGAACAGTAACTTAGGTATCCATAGTTATTACCACTGGCAGCTAACTGCCTTGGCATAACCATGGATACCTAAGGATAGGAGCTCTCCCTGGTGGCGAGTTAAGGCATAAGCCTTTTTTGCAACACTCAGGCAACACTGAGGCAACAGTGTGAGGCAACATGGCAAGGATTGATCAAATTGAGCGCGCTGCTGCACTTAAAGAAACGAATCGCATACGGATGCGTAACTTGCATGTTAATAACACATAAGATGAAAGAAATTGTTGAAGAACTGTTGATGCAGCCTGACAGAGGGCGGCCAAAACAAGAGAAATGAATGAAGTAACTGAATCACATAGAGCATCTAATGCTGCATGACAACGAGCAGCACGCAATGCACAAAGTGATACATATATTTCACAAAAAAGAGAACAAGATAGGATACGTGTCCAAAATGCAAGAGCCACTCGACGACGGCAAGTTACATTTGCCGCTAGAGGACTTCTCAATCAAATTGATGAGATACGTATTGAAGAGCGCTATGCTGGCGAACTGACATTTCGTTGTCAGTTCTGCCAATCTAAAAATTTGTGTGGTATATCCTGAAGAAGGGGGCATGAGACTCCAGAAACACGTTGATTAAAACCACTGTGAATCAACTATACTCTCCTGAAATAAATTCATCTCAGCGGCAGCGCAGAATTTTAACTACAAATCTCCCTTTGAAGACATTATTTTCTCTGGTCGGTGAAGACCTGTGGATCTGCAGCAGCTGCTATCTACATGCTCAAATCTCATCCTAACCAGGTGAGCAAATTTGGTATATATTCTCCTCTGTGTAATGTGGATAGGACCCTATTGCGCTTTGTCTCCCCATTGTTTTGCAATAATCTAAAAATTTCAAAGACGAGATGGCGCAGGACAAAACATTCCCTTCCTGCTGCAAGAGAGGGCGCATCCAATTATGTCCCATTCGTATGGATGATCAATTAGTCAAGTTTATGAAAGAAGAGCATCAGTAATCCAATAACTTTATGGCTAATATAAGGCAATACAATAGCTTGCTTGCTTTGGCATCAATGGGAGCACAAGTAGTGCCACCTCCTTGGCATGGTCCATACTGTTTTCTAATTCATGGACAAATTTACCATAGAACTGCCCCATTGCATCCCGCTGTGGGTAGTGCTCCCAAGTTTGCCCAGATTTATATCTTGGACAGTGAAGAAGCATAAAGTCCAAGAAGTCAAGCAAATAAAAAGTGCCTCCCAGCACTGCTATCATCTCTTGAAGAGGAAATGAAAGCAATTAACCCACTCGCAAGAGCCTTCACAATGCTGAGGGAATTTGAAATAGAGGAAGAGAGGATTGCTGAATTAGAAAATCGCGATCCACTCAAAATAACAATGTTAATTATAAATGACTACAATGATGACCAGAGGCGCTACAATGCACCAAGGTGCAATTAAGTAGTTATAATTTATCAAAATGCAATGGGTGAACCCCCATTTAATAGAGACATCAGAGTTCACCTCAAAAGTGAAAACCAACCTGTTCAAATCAGCTTTCTTCACAGAAAGTGTGATGCAATAGCATATCCACTTCTATTCCCATATGGAGACAGTGGATGGACAATAAATTTGACAACTCCAATTGCCCTAAGTGTGCAACATCAAGGAATTGGTGACATTCATCTACCATCCTTACCAGTGGATCAAGATCGACAAGAAAAAATCACCCTGTTGCAGTACTATGTATACAGACTTGCCATTTGTGATGAGTTCAATCCCCTTTTAAATGCTGGGAAGTTGACACAGCAATTTATCGTTGACAGTTAGGTCAAAATTGAATCCGACAGGATCGAATATATAAAACAAAATCAAAAGGCATTATGCGTCGACAGTTATGCCGGGGTTATGGATCACATCCATAATGCTGCGTTACACCAAGGGTTAAAACCTTTCATTGGAAGCCAATGAATGTGGAGATATGTGCTTCAATAAAAAGTGTTAAATATCTTTCCAAATATGTATACAAAGGACATGACTGTGCCAACTGTTATGATCTGGTGGCCTAAGAGCAGCATGAGACGTACTCTGGAGAAGGTGGTACCTGTACTGACCGCAGACCCTGAACTTAACACCGCAACTAGAAGTAGCCGTGGAATGTACCTATCACTCCCTAGACATCTCGACACAGCCGGAGGACTAATTACCCCTAGAGATAGAAAAGGGAAAACTATCTTGCCTCAGAGAAAATTCCCAAAGGATAGACAGCCCCCCACAAATATTGACTGAGAGGAGAGGGAAAAAACATACACAGACTGAAATCAGAATTTAGCAAAGGAGGCCACCTCTCGCTAAATAGAAAGGATAGGACAGAGTACTATGGGGTCAGTATTAAAACACTAGAAAATATCCACCACAGAAAATACAAAATCTCCACAGCTAACTAAAGATATGGAGGGTATATCTGCATCTCCAGAGATACCAGCTTGGCTAAACAAATCCTTATACAGACCAAGCTGGACAAGACAAAAACATGGAAAAGAACTGAACAATAAGGCCACAGCATGTGGACAGCAAAAAATCAAGGGCAGAACTTATCTTTGTTGAAATGAACAGCAAAGCAGGAGAGAGCAGGCAGGGATGTGAATCCTCCAGGAACAATGGACAACTGGCACTGACTAAAGGGTCAAGCAAGGCTAAATAGCCCAGTCAGGATTGCAAAAACTTGACACACCTGATGAATGCTGCGATCCAGAGACAGCAGCACTACCACTTATAACCACCAGAGGGAGCCCAAGAGCAGAATTCACAACAACCAACATCAAGTTTGATACATTAAACTGGAATGAACCAGCCATGTACCTAGATTCTCGGTATATAAGCGCCCCTGAGGGCATGTGGAGAATCAGAAAAAATAAAATGCATGATGGGACTACTGATCCCATCATCCGACACCTGCTGCCACTAATAACATTGAGAGCAGGAGCGGCAGATGAGAGTATTCATCAGCCGCTCCAGCCCTGTAGCGGTGGCAAGTGGGGTTCATATTTGTGGGGTTGATGTCACCTTTGCATTGTCAGGTGACATCAAGCCCATGGATTAGTAATGGAGAGGCATCTATAAGACACCTATCCATTGCTAATCCTATAGTTACAGTGGGGCAAAAAAGTATTTAGTCATTCAGCAATAGTGCAAGTTCCACCACTTAAAAAGATGACAGGCGTCTGTAATTTACATCATAGGTAGACCTCAACTATGGGAGACAAACTGAGAAAAAAAAATCCAGAAAATCACATTGTCTGTTTTTTTTATCATTTTATTTGCATATTATGGTGGAAAATAAGTATTTGGTCAGAAACAAAATTTCATCTCAATACTTTGTAATATATCCTTTGTTGGCAATGACAGAGGTCAAACGTTTTCTGTAAGTCTTCACAAGGTTGCCACACACTGTTGTTGGTATGTTGGCCCATTCCTCCATGCAGATCTCCTCTAGAGCAGTGATATTTTTGGCTTTTCGCTTGGCAACACGGACTTTCAACTCCCTCCAAAGGTTTTCTATAGGGTTGAGATCTGGAGACTGGCTAGGCCACTCCAGGACCTTGAAATGCTTCTTTCGAAGCCACTCCTTCGTTGCCCTGGCGGTGTGCTTTGGATCATTGTCATGTTGAAAGACCCAGCCACGTTTCATCTTCAATGCCCTTGCTGATGGAAGGAGGTTTGCACTCAAAATCTCACGATACATGGCCCCATTCATTTTTTCATGTACCTGGATCAGTCGTCCTGGCCCCTTTGCAGAGAAACAGCCCCAAAGCATGATGTTTCCACCACCATGCTTTACAGTAGGTATGGTGTTTGATGGATGCAACTCAGTATTGTTTTTCCTCCAAACACGACAAGTTGTGTTTCTACCAAACAGTTCCAGTTTGGTTTCATCAGACCATAGGACATTCTCCCAAAACTCCTCTGGATCATCCAAATGCTCTCTAGCAAACTTCAGACGGGCCCGGACATGTACTGGCTTAAGCAGTGGGACACGTCTGGCACTGCAGGATCTGAGTCCATGGTGGCGTAGTGTGTTACTTATGGTAGGCCTTGTTACATTGGTCCCAGCTCTCTGCAGTTCATTCACTAGGTCCCCCCGCGTGGTTCTGGGATTTTTGCTCACCGTTCTTGTGATCATTCTGACCCCACGGGGTGGGATTTTGCGTGGAGCCCCAGATCGAGGGAGATTATCAGTGGTCTTGAATGTCTTCCATTTTCTAATTATTGCTCCCACTGTTGATTTCTTCACTCCAAGCTGGTTGGCTATTGCAGATTCAATCTTCCCATCCTGGTGCAGGGCTACAATTTTGTTTCTGGTGTCCTTTGACAGCTCTTTGGTCTTCACCATAATGGAGTTTGGAGTCAGACTGTTTGAGGGTGTGCACAGGTGTCTTTTTATACTGATAACAAGTTTAAACAGGTGCCATTACTACAGGTAATGAGGGGAGGAAAGAGGAGACTCTTACAGAAGAAGTTACAGGTCTGTGAGAGCCAGAAATCTTGATTGTTTGTTTCTGACCAAATACTTATTTTCCACCATAATATGCAAATAAAATAATAAAAAAACAGACAATGTGATTTTCTGGATTTTTTTTTCTCAGTTTGTCTCCCATAGTTGAGGTCTACCTATGATGTAAATTACAGATGCCTCTCATCTTTTTAAGTGGTGGTACTTGCACTATTGCTGAATGACTAAATACTTTTTTGCCCCACTGTATATGGCAAATAAAGACACCGCCAGAATAAATTCCTTCATTAGAAATAAAACAAGCACACTTTTACCTTTTTATTTACAAATAACAAACACAGTTAAACTCACCAAACGCCTATTCCACCTAAGCCCTCGTTGTCCTGTAATAAAACTAAAATAAGAAAACAACAACATACCAATCCTATCATCTGTCATTCTGTCCCACACGGTAATCCATGTCTGGGGGATAAACAGTCTCCAACCTGGATGGTGCCAAAATGCGACCATCCAGGCTGAGAACCACTGGTGACTGAGCGTCTGCAGGCGCAGCCTAAGTGATCATTGGTGATGTCATTGAGGTTACCTCTGGTCACTGAGGCCGAGTTCCCAGCAGGGCTGAACTGCCATGATCTCGGTGAGATCCCCACTAGCAGCATGAGAGTTTTTCTTATGTAAAAAAAAATTTGTTCGAATGAAAACGCCAAACGTCCCGCAAAAAACAAGCTCTAATGTGGCTCATTCACCAAAAGAAGAAAAAAAAATTATACCTCTCAGAATATGATGGTGCAAAAACAAATTCATTTTGCCAAAATATTATTTGTGTAAAAATAGCAAAGCATAAAAAAAATATAAATCTGGTAATTGCTGTAATCGTATCGACCTGACAAACAAATCGGTCTTATCACTTTTACTGCACGGTGAAAGGCACAAAAAATAAAATAAAAACGATAAATGAATTGACAGGTTTTGATGATTTTGTATCTGAAAAATTGGAATAAAGAGATCCAAAAATATTATTTACCCCAAAATGGTACCAAAAAAATCTGCAACTCGTCCTGCAAAAAATAAGCTCTCATACACCTCTGTTGGCCAAAAAAGAAAAGTTACAGCTCTCAGAATGTGGTAACAAAAAAAACAATTTTTATAAAAAAGCATTTTTACTGTGTGATAGCAAAATCTAAAAAAAAGCTTTGTAAATCTGGTATCGCTGTAATTGCACCAACCTGAACAATAAATCTGCCTCATCTTATAATGTACAGTGAACCATGCAAAAATAAAAATAATAACAAACCTGTACTGCTGTCTATTGGTTCATTCTACCTCCCAAAATTCAAAATAAGGCTTGGCTCACATTTATCCTGTGGTCTCTGCTGGGCACTTACATTGGGGTTTCCATGTAAATTCTCCAAAACCGCAACTCATATGAAACCCCAGACAGAATCACTCACTTATGAGGCAGATGGACTCACTTTGGACTGGTCTGTGTTTCGGTGGTGTTCCATAATTTTAGGCATCTTTGTGTGGGAGACCACACATCTGAGCACGTCTAAACAGATGGATATGACCTGAGCAGACGCCAAACGGAGTATGAAATGTCGCCATCTGCCTTATTATGGTGGGTGGTTTTATTGGAGGTTAAGTCAGAATCACATTTTTTGTGCAATTTACACGGAAACCCTAATGTAAATGCTCAGCATAGAAGACAAGAATGTGATCCAGCCTTATTCTGGAAGCAATCAAAAAAACATTAGGTATGCCCAAAAAGTTTCCAATAAAAACCCTAATTTATCCTACACAAAACCTGCGCCCACTCAGGTCCATCTTCTGTCCCTGGAACTATAGGGGGTTCCTGTTATGACCCCAATGGCAGAGGGTCTCAAAAGTACATACCAAGTCTGCAAACACAAAAAAACCAGCTCTTAGGGCAGTGGTAACTGGGCTGACCATATATCTAATCCTAGCACCACAAATAGCAGCAGCCGGGGAACGTGCCTACGTTGGTTCTAGACGTCTCGCGCCAGCCGGAGAACTAACTAACCCTAGAAGGGAAAAGATAGACCTTTCTTGCCTCCAGAGAAAAGACCCCAAAAGTTGGATACAAGCCCCCAACAAATAATAACGGCGAGGTAAGGAGAAAAGACAAACGTAAGAATGAACTAGATATTTAGCAAAGAGAGGCCCACTGACTAATAGCAGAATATAGTAAGATGACTTATACGGTCAGCAAAAACCCTATCAAAATTTCCACGCTGGATATTCAAGAACCCCCGAACCGTCTAACGGCCCGGGGGGAGAACACCAGCCCCCTAGAGCTTCCAGCAAAATCAGGAATCACATTTAGTACAAGCTGGACAAAAAATAAGAGCTATGCAAATAACCAAAAAACAAGGAAGCAGGACTTAGCTTAATTTTGCAAGATCCAGGACCAGCAGACAGGAGCAAACAGAAAGGAACTGATTACAACGATGCCAGGCACAGGACTGAGAATCCAGGAAGTTTATATAGCAACACCCCTGGACTAACGACCCAGGTGGGTGCCAAACTGAGGAAAGACAATCCCAGAGTCATATCACTAGTGACCACAAGAGGGAGCCAAAAAAGTCTAATTCACAACAGTACCCCCCCTTTAAGGAGGGGTCACCGAACCCTCACCAAGACCACCAGGGCGATCAGGATGAGCAGCGTGAAAGGCATGAACTAAATCGGCCGCATGCACATCAGAGGCAACCACCCAGGAATTATCCTCCTGACCATAGCCCTTCCACTTGACCAGATACTGAAGCCTCCGCCTGGAGAGACGAGAATCCAAGATCTTCTCTACCACGTACTCCAACTCGCCCTCAACCAACACCGGAGCAGGAGGCTCAACAGAAGGAACCACAGGTACAACGTACCGCCGCAACAAAGACCTATGGAACACATTGTGAATGGCAAACGACACCGGAAGATCCAAGCGAAAGGACACAGGATTAAGGATTTCCAATATCTTGTAAGGACCGATGAAGCGAGGCTTAAATTTAGGAGAGGAGACCTTCATAGGAAGAAATCGAGAAGACAGCCATACCAAATCCCCAACACGAAGTCGGGGACCCACACCGCGGCGGCGGTTGGCAAAACGCTGAGCCTTCTCCTGTGACAACTTTAAGTTGTCCACCACAAGATTCCAGATCTGCTGCAACCTATCCACCAAGAATCTACCCCAGGACAGTCAGAAGGCTCCACATGTCCCGAGGAAAAACGAGGATGGAAACCAGAGTTGCAAAAAAATGGCGAAACCAAAGTAGCGGAACTAGCCCGATTATTAAGGGCAAACTCAGCCAACGGCAAGAAGGTCACCCAATCATCCTGATCTGCAGAAACAAAACACCTCAAATAAGCCTCCAGAGTCTGATTAGTTCGCTCCGTTTGTCCATTAGTCTGAGGATGAAAGGCAGACGAAAACAACAAATCAATGCCCATCTTAGCACAAAAGGATCGCCAGAACCTGGAAACAAACTGGGATCCTCTGTCAGACACAATATTCTCAGGAATGCCGTGTAAACGAACCACATTCTGAAAGAACAAAGGAACCAGATCGGAAGAGGAAGGCAGCTTAGGCAAAGATACCAAATGGACCATCTTGGAAAAGTGATCACATACCACCCAGATGACAGACATGCCCTGAGACACCGGAAGATCTGAAATGAAATCCATGGAAATGTGTGTCCAAGGCCTCTTCGGGACAGGCAAGGGCAAGAGCAACCCGCTGGCACGAGAACAGCAAGGCTTAGCTCGAGCACAAGTCCCACAGGACTGCACAAATGACCGCACATCCCGTGACAAGGAAGGCCACCAAAATGACCTAGCCACCAGATCTCTGGTGCCAAAAATTCCCGGATGCCCTGCCAACACCGAGGAATGAACCTCGGAAATGACTCTGCTGGTCCACTTATCAGGAACAAACAGTCTGTCAGGTGGACAAGAGTCAGGTCTACCAGCCTGAAATCTCTGCAACACACGTCGCAAATCCGGAGAAATGGCTGACAGGATAACTCCCTCTTTGAGAATACCAACTGGTTCTGTGACTCCAGGAGAGTCAGGCACAAAGCTCCTTGAAAGAGCATCAGCCTTCACATTCTTTGAACCTGGTAAATACGAGACCACAAAGTCAAAACGGGAGAAAAACAATGACCAGCGGGCCTGTCTAGGATTCAGGCGTTTAGCAGACTCGAGATACATCAGATTTTTGTGATCAGTCAAGACCACCACACGATGCTTAGCGCCCTCGAGCCAATGACGCCACTCCTCAAATGCCCACTTCATGGCTAACAACTCCCGATTGCCAACATCATAATTCCGCTCAGCAGGCGAAAACTTCTTAGAGAAAAAAGCACATGGTCTCATTACAGAGCAACCAGGGCCTCTCTGCGACAAAACAGCCCCTGCCCCAATCTCAGAAGCATCCACTTCAACCTGAAAGGGAAGTGAGACATCAGGCTGGCACAAAACAGGCGCCGAAGTAAACCGGCGCTTCAACTCTTGAAAAGCTTCCACGGCTGCAGGAGCCCAGTTAGCAACATCAGAACCTTTCTTGGTCATATCCGTCAAAGGTTTAACAACGCTAGAAAAATTAGCGATAAAACGACGGTAGAAGTTAGCAAAACCCAAGAACTTCTGAAGACTCTTAACTGACGTGGGTTGAGTCCAATCATGAATAGCTCGGACCTTGACTGGGTCCATCTCCACCGCAGAAGGGGAAAAAATAAAACCCAAAAAGGGAACCTTCTGTACTCCAAAGAGACACTTTGAGCCCTTAACAAACAAAGCATTCTCACGCAAAACCTGAAACACCATCCTGACCTGCTCTACATGCGAGTCCCAATCATCAGAAAAAAACAGAATATCATCCAGATAAACAATCATAAATTTATCCAGATACTTCCGGAAAATATCATGCATAAAGGACTGAAACACTGAAGGAGCATTAGAGAGCCCGAAAGGCATCACCAAGTACTCAAAATGACCTTCGGGCGTATTAAATGCAGTTTTCCATTCATCTCCTTGCTTAATGCGCACAAGGTTGTACGCACCACGAAGATCTATCTTGGTGAACCACTTGGCACCTTTAATCCGGGCAAACAAGTCCGACAACAGAGGCAAAGGATACTGAAATTTAACAGTGATTTTATTCAGAAGCCGATAGTCAATACAAGGTCTCAAAGATCCGTCCTTCTTAGCCACAAAAAAGAATCCCGCACCAAGAGGGGAAGAGGATGGACGGATAAGCCCCTTCTCCAGAGATTCCTTGATATACGAACGCATTGCGGTATGCTCAGGTACAGACAGATTAAATAATCTTCCCTTAGGAAATTTACTACCTGGAATCAAATCTATAGCGCAGTTTCAGTCCCTATGAGGAGGAAGAGCACTGGACCTGGACTCGCTGAATACATCCTGGTAATCAGACAAATACTCAGGAACTTCCGAAGGAGTAGAGGAAGCAATAGACACCTGCGGGGAATCACCATGAATTCCCTGACAGCCCCAACTTGACACAGACATTGCCTTCCAATCCAAGACTGGATTATGGGTCTGTAACCATGGCAGACCCAAAACGACCAAATCATGCATTTTATGCAGAACAAGAAAACGAATCACCTCCCGATGTTCAGGAGTCATGCACATGGTTACCTGTGTCTAAAACGGCGGTTTATTTTCCGCCAATGGCGTAGCATCAATACCTCTAGGAGGGATAGGATTTACCAACGGCTCAAGAACAAAACCACAGCGCTTGGCAAACGACAGATCCATAAGACTCAGGGCAGCACCTGAATCCACAAACGCCATAACAGGGTAGGAGGACAATGAGCAAATTAAAGTCACAGACAAAATACATTTAGGTTGTAAATTACCAATGGACTAACAACCCTAGTTAGGCGTTTAGAGCATGCTGATATAACATGTGTAGAATCACCACAGTAAAAACACAACCCATTCTGACGTCTATGATTTTTCCGTTCATTTCTAGTCTGAATTCTACCACATTGCATTAAATCAGGTGTTTGTTCAGACAACACCACCAGAGGATTCGCGGCTTTGCGCTCCCGCAAACGCCGGTCAATTTGAATAGCCAGCGCCATGGAATCATTCAGACCTGTAGGAATGGAGAAACCCACCATCACATTCTTAATGGCTTCAGAAAGGCCATTTCTGAAATTTGCGGCCAGAGCACACTCATTCCACTGAGTAAGCACGGACCATTTCCGAAATTTTTGGCAATACACTTCAGCTTCATCCTGACCCTGAGAAATAGCCAGCAAGGCTTTTTCTGCCTGAATTTCAAGATTGGGTTCCTCGTAAAGCAATCCGAGCGCCAGAAAAAACGCATCAATATTTGCCAATGCCGGATCTCCTGGCGCTAGCGAGAAGGCCCAATCCTGAGGGTCGCCCCGTAAGAAAGAGATAACAATTTTTACTTGCTGAGCTGAGTCTCCAGATGAACGGGGTCTCAGAGATAGAAACAATTTACAATTATTCCTGAAATTCCTAAACTTAAATCGGTCTCCAGAGAACAGTTCAGGAATAGGTATTTTAGGTTCAGACTTGGACTACTGGTAACAAAATCTTGTATGCCCTGCACACGAGCAGCAAGCTGATCCACACTTGTAATCAAAGTCTGAACATTCATGTCTGCAGCAAGCACAAGCCACTCAGAGGTAAAGGGGAGGAAAAAAAAAAAAAAGGAAAGAAAAAAAAAAAAAAAAACTCAGACTTTCCTTTCTTGTAATCCCACTTCTGCAATGCATTAAACATTCAACCTTGGCCTGGCATACTGTTATGACCCCAATGGCAGAGGGTCTCAAAAGTACATACCAAGTCTGCAAACACAAAAAAACCAGCTCTTAGGGCAGTGGTAACTGGGCTGACCATATATCTAATCCTAGCACCACAAATAGCAGCAGCCGGGGAACGTGCCTACGTTGGTTCTAGACGTCTCGCGCCAGCCGGAGAACTAACTAACCCTAGAAGGGAAAAGATAGACCTTTCTTGCCTCCAGAGAAAAGACCCCAAAAGTTGGATACAAGCCCCCAACAAATAATAACGGTGAGGTAAGGAGAAAAGACAAACGTAAGAATGAACTAGATATTTAGCAAAGAGAGGCCCACTGACTAATAGCAGAATATAGTAAGATGACTTATACGGTCAGCAAAAACCCTATCAAAATTTCCACGCTGGATATTCAAGAACCCCCGAACCGTCTAATGGCCCGGGGGGAGAACACCAGCCCCCTAGAGCTTCCAGCAAAATCAGGAATCACATTTAGTACAAGCTGGACAAAAAATAAGAGCTATGCAAATAACCAAAAAACAAGGAAGCAGGACTTAGCTTAATTTTGCAAGATCCAGGACCAGCAGACAGGAGCAAACAGAAAGGAACTGATTACAACGATGCCAGGCACAGGACTGAGAATCCAGGAAGTTTATATAGCAACACCCCTGGACTAACGACCCAGGTGGGTGCCAAACTAAGGAAAGACAATCCCAGAGTCATATCACTAGTGACCACAAGAGGGAGCCAAAAAAGTCTAGTTCACAACAGGTTCCCATGTTACTATACAAAAATAGGTTGCACTCTATCGTGCCAAAACACGTACATACATACATATATTTCATGTATTTCATATTTGACGTGTTTTGGCATGATAGAGTGCAACCTTTTTTTGTATATTATATGTGGAGGTAGCTGCTCCTGGTATGCACCTATTCACACTAGTTTGGATGTGCCAGTTGTTTTTCTGCCGTTCCCACGTTACTGGTAGAACAAAGATTCTGAAAAAGAGACAGATTTTACCACTAAAATGTCATATTTCCACATCTCAATGTTATAAAAATCTGTGAGAACCTATGGGTTCAAAATACTCACTACATCCCTACATGAATTCCATGTGGGGTCTATTTTCAAAAATGGGTCATTTGTGGGGGGTTTCTGCTGTTTTCACATGTCATGGGCTATTCACATGAGACATAGTATTCATAATCTATCCCATGCAAGTTGCGCTCTTTCCTTTCCTAGCCTGCAATGTGCCCAAGCAGGAGTTTTTGACCACATATTAGGTATAGTCGCATTCAGTACTAATTGCAAAACAAATTATGGGTCAGTTTTCTCTGATTATCCATTTTGAAAATTACAAATTTGGGGCTAAAACACCATTTTTGTGAAAAAAATTAAAATTTTCAATATGACGACCTAAAGTTATCAAGGTCTGTGTAGTACCTGTGGGTTCAAAACACTCACTACACCTCTGGATAAAATTTATAAGGAGTTTAGTTTCCAAAATGTCACTTGTGGGGGATTTCCACTGTTTATGTACATCAAGAGCTCTCCAAACAAGACATGGCATCCGCTGTCGATTCCAGCTGCTTTTGGGTTCAAAAAGTCAAACGGTGCTCCTTCTCTTCCAAGCCCTGCCATGCACCCAAAAAGTAGTATTCCCCTACATATGGGGTATCTGCGTACTCAGAAGAAAAAGTAAACAAATTCTAGGCTCCATTTCTCCTGTTACCCTTGGGAAAATAAAAAAATGGGGCTAAAAGTAATTTTTTGTGTGTAAAATGTGATTTTGTTTATTTGTACAGCTCTACGTTATGAACTTCTGTGAAGCTTTTGCCTCAGTTTCTGTGAAGCACCTAAAGGGTTAAAAATGTCTTGGTTTTGAGCACCTTGTGGGGTGCAGTTTTTAGAATGGTGTCACTTTCGGGTACTTTCTGTCATATAGACCTCTCAAAGTCACTTCAAATATGATGTGCCTAAAAATGGTTTTGAAAATTTTGTTGTAAAAATGAGAAATCACTGGTCACTAGTGTTGAGCGATACCTTCCGATATTCAAAAGTATCAGTATCGGATTGGATCGGCCGATATCCAAAAAATATCGGATATCGCCGATACCGATACCCGATACCAATGCAAGTCAATGGGACACAAATATCGGAAGCTATCCTGGATGGTTCCCAGGGTCTGAAGGAGAGGAAACTCTCCTTCAGGCCCTGGGATCCATATTCATGTAAAAAATAAAGAATACAAATAAAAAATATGGATATACTCACCCCTCCGACGGCCCCTGGCTCTCAGCGGTGCAAGCGTCTGCCTCCGTTCCTAAGAATGCAGTGAGTGAAGGACCTGCGATGACGTCGCGGTCACGCGCCGGTCACGCGACCAATCACAAGACAGCGACGTCATCACAGGTCCTACACTCACTGCATTCTTAGGAACGGAGGCTGCCGGTTGCACCGCTGAGAGCCAGGGGCCGTCGGAGGGGTGAGTATATCCATATTTTTTATTTTTATTCTTTATTTTTTACATGAATATGGATCCCAGGGCCTGAAGGAGAGTCTCCTCTCCTCCAGACCCTGGGAACCATATGCACCGCACACGCCGAAGATGACTGGGAACTTATATGAACTTCCAATTCCGATTTCCCATATCACAAAAATATCGGAACTCGATATCGGAATTCCGATATAGCGAATATCGGCCGATACCCGATATTTGCAGTATCGGAATGCTCAACACTACTGGTCACCTCTTAACACTCCTAACTTCCTAACAAAAAAATATGTATCAAAAATTGTGCTGATGTAAAGTACACAGGTGGGAAATATTTATTAACTATTTAGTGTGACATAGCTCTCTGATTTAAGAGCATAAAATTACAAGTTTGAAAATTGCAAAATTTTACCCAAATTTTATGTTTTCTACAAATAAACAAATAAGTCATATTGAAGAAATTTGTACCGTTATCATAAAGTACACTTTGCCATGAAATATCAGTCTCATAACCACTGGGATACATTGAAGCATTCCAAAGTTATAACCTCACAAATTAACAGTGGTCAGAATTGTAAAATTTGGCTTGGTCATTGAGGTAAAAATTGGTTTGTCACTAAGGCGTTATTTGAAATAATGACAAAGACTCCTTTATATGAAATAAAAAAGCAAAGTTTTACTCATCTTATGCCTAAGCTATTTATACCCATATCACCTGTAAAAGACTGAAATTAATAAACAACTATATAACCACCTTATGCCTAATCCACTGATGCCCATGTCCCCTGGAAAAAAAAATAAACAACCATATCCCTCTCCTGTCCAATGTGTAGATAAGACATGCTATCCCAAGATGATCTGGATGATTTGGATAGCAGTCATATCAGTGATGTGACTGTTATCCCCACCAGCCAGCTCCCACTGTGAGGTGTGCAAACATTAAGCTGCCGTCAGAAAGTTCACTGGATTTCAAAGCTGATGAACCCCAGTGACCTCAATTACAGCACTGCTTGCTGCGTGAGAACTTTCTCAGTAGTAGTAGTACTCTCTCATCAGCCGCCGCCTGACCGGAAGTAACCTTTTTACAGTCAGTCACAGCTGCTGGCTCACACTGTCATCTGACTCCATGGGATCCGCAGCTCTTTGACTGGCTGTAAGATCACAGCCCTTATTTGCTGCGCTGTCATGTAGATGACAGTGTGGCAAACAACGGATGTTCAGGCCCTCCATTCATCTGAATGGGGCACAAGTTTGGGTACCAGTATAGTACCCAAACCAAACTTTTTTTTTAGATGTTCAGCCGAATCCACTGGACTGAACTTCAATGGATTCACTCATCACAACTCCTTGATCATTTTGCAGTTGGTAGTTCATTATAATTAACTGTATCTTTGGGGTCATTGTTATGCTGCAGAATGAATTTCAACTCAATCAGACCCCTCCTTCATGGTATTGCACAATAGATGTGTATCTGCCTGTATTTCTAAGTATTATGGACACCATTAATCCTGACCAAAACCCAAAATTTGAATGAAAATGAAGAAGAGCTGTATGTGTTACTACTGAAGTAGTAAAATATTTAGAATTGAGAGTCCTCAGTGGTTGATAACTTTTAATGGCTAACTGAAAAGATGGTAACAAATTGCAAGCTTTCGAGACTACTCAGGTCTCTTCATCAGGCAAAGACTAATAGAAATTCTGAAGAATCACATATTTATGCACAACACAGAAAAATGCCATATATAAGACAGGTGACGTGAAGCAGAATTACCATTATGCGAGTGATAAACAGTTATGTCCATAAATATTGAAACAGTTCATAGATAAGGAGAGTGAATGTTTTATTGCCCTCTGATTGGGGTCTGGACAATAAAACAGAGGACAATAAAACATTCACACTCTGTTAGGGCTAGCGGAACGCACCAAATAATTAGAAAGATAGTGTAAGGTGCGTTCGCAGCCCGGGATCCACCGTGCAGAGATGGAACCTGCTGCTAAGTAATGACGGACTCTATGGCGTTATAATATGGATTCACACACGGGTTAACTTCACCCAATATGAAGAAAGCGGACCCTGTTGCGTCACAGGGGGGCGGTACCGCACAAAGAGCGCAAGCAAGGAGTCACAGAACTCTACCCTAAGACTCGGGATAGAGTACAACTAGACCTCTTGCGCTCGACACCGTAACTGGGGTGTCAGAGTAACAGAAATAATAAATAAGATGCACGAGAGTGTGTGCGGTGCTGCACTGGCAGACGCCACTAACCACCCAGACTTGGGTTAGGAAAGCACTGTGATAGCACACGGCGCCGCACTGGCGGTCACAGCAAATAGACGCTGTTTTGTGTGTTCTAGTGCTGATAACAAGTCGGGCGCTAGATAGCAATCATCCACCTTTCACGAGCAGCCAAACACAAGGGAGGGGATAATTAAACAGCGACTTTCTCTCATCAACACACACACATTCACAAGTGTACACTAGCGCATGGCCGAGAGGCCAAGCGAACCTTTTATAGCAGCAGTGCTACAGGACCTTCCAGATGGACCAATAGGAGCCACAACAGGACCTGAGCATGTTACCCTGACCTCCAATGGGAGGTCGTCCCGTGGGCATGCTCAGTATGTGAAAAGCAGGACTTAGTCCCAGAAAGACCTGCTCTCTGCTGAACATTGCTGGCTACAAGGACAGAGCCTGGAAGGGCAGTAGTAACCAGTCGTTCAGTATCAGCCTGAGCCAGACGCTGGGACCGACGTCTCTGCTGAGCAGACTACACTGCGGCTGGAGAAGAATGAGAGACCGCAGCGGAGATGGTTTGAGGTTCCCCCTGTGCAGAGGTGGGAACTCAACACCTAATACACTCCTTATCTATGAACTGTCAGAATATTTATGGACATAACTGTTTTTCACTCACATAATGGTAATTCTGCTTCACGTCACCTGTCTTATCTATGGCATTATTTCTGTGCTGTGTTGTGCATAAATATGTGATTCTTTCTATTAGTCTATGCCTGATGAAGAGACCTGAGTCTCGAAAGCTAGCAATTTGTTACCATCTTTTCAGGTAGCTACTAAAAGATATCAACCCCTGAGGACTCTCAGTTCTAAATATTTTTCTATCCACTGGTTAACACGGTGCCAAGATATATATCTTTCCTGTATTGAAGTAGTAGAGCTTAATGTGTTACTATAAATGAAGCATAGCTGAAGATGTTACAGCTCTTCTTCATCCATAGTAACACATTCCACTCTGCTTCATCCATAGTAATGCATTCAGCTCTGTTTCTTTCATAGTAACACATTCAGCACTGCTTCATCCATAGTAACTCATTCACCACTGCTTTTTCCATGCTAACACATTTAGCTCTGTTACATCCATAGTAACTTAATCAGCACTGCTTCATCCATTACGTCGCGGCTTGTGATTGGTTGCGTGCCGCCCATGTGACCGCGACGCGACCAATCACAGCAAGCCGTGACGTAATTTCAGGTCCTGAATGCAGAAATAGGCATTCAGGACCTGAAATTACGTCACAGCTTGCTGTGATTGGTCGCGTCGCGGTCACATGGGCGGCACGCAACCAATCACAAGCCGTGACGTAATTTTAAAAATGCGCGCGTTTCCTGCCTCCCGTGACGTCACGGCTTGTGATTGGTCGCGTCGCCCATGTGACCGTGACGCGACCAATCACAAAGCCGGAACGTAATTTTAAAATACTGAATGCCTAGAAGGACCTGAAAATTACGTCACGGCTTGCTGTGATTGGTCGCGTCGCGGCTACATGGGCGGCACGCGACCAATCACAAGCCGTGACGTCACGGAAGGAAGGAAAAGCGCGCATTTTAAGCAAAGAATGCTGCCGGTTCCCTCGGTGAGGTCCAGGCTGCGTCGGAGAGGTGAGTATAGCAATATTTTTTATTTTAATTCTTTATTTTACACATTAATATGGTTCCCAGGGCCTGAAGGAGAGTTTCCTCTCCTTCAGGCCCTGGGAACCATCAGGGATACCGTCCGATACTTGAGTCCCATTGACTTGTATTGGTATCGGGTATCGGTATCGGATTAGATCCGATACTTTGCCGGTATCGGCCGATACTTTCCAATACCGATACTTTCAAGTATCGGACGGTATCGCTCAACACTATTTAGCACCAGTTTGACACCATAACAGCACAGAGAGGCAGCTCCTGATGCTGGCAGTTATAGCAGCTAGATTTTTGGTAGTTAGCTAGGTGGTTGTTTCTTAGCCAGATAGTTTAGCTAGATAGTGTCCTGTGTGACTGTGAAATCAACTTTCCAGCATTTTTTTTTTTTGCCAATACTGAGATCCACAAGCAAAGACAGCATGGCACATGTCACACAAGTGCATTGTGCACTGCTTCTATTGTGCTCCATGCACAAGTAGACTGTTCCAAATCTTATTTTTTCACTAGCTAAATGTGAAACAGCATGCTATATCCCACCTTGACATTTAGTGGTGTGAAGACATTAATCTGTGACTGGAGCGTTTGTGCATGGGAGCAGTTTCTACTGTGATTCACCATGCCATATCTCAACTTGTTATTTAGTGGCGATGAAATTCCACAGTCTGCATAGCTCATGCACATTAAAAAAATGTTTCTGCTGGTAAACGTGATACAGCTCGCCATGTTTCACCTTGTAATTTTGTGGCTGTGATATGAAGCTGTCTGCAGACTTTACTGTCAGGACTCTGAACATTTTTTACCTTTTGTGCATTACTGCCCTTTTCCAAGATGGCGTCTTTGGTCTCATGTGCACTGTGTCTTCCTGCTATAAAGCTCCACCCCAGCCTTCAGTCTGTGCTAGAGTATTCTGCCTTGCATCCAGCTTCTGACCTCTGATTAATCCCTGGCTTTATACCTGCTCCTGTGAACCTGTGTGGTGATCCTGCTGCTCTGCTCTGAGTTGATGCTGCATACACCAGTTCCAGTAATCCTCCTTCATCTGCTGCTCGTATTTACTTCCATCTGCATTTGCTGGACATGTAAGCGTTTGCTGCTCTGCAAAAACCTGAGACTATTAACCAGGCCTCCCTGGTTGAGCTAAGATATTATTTGAACTGCCTTATAAGCTTATCTATCTGTGTTTAGACTAAGACAAGGATTTATTCGTGTCAAGTATCCTCAAGAATAACTGTGCTTCATAGACTTTCTGCTTGATTGCATTTTCCTCTGAAGTTTCCTATAGACTGCTAGGCTGCGTTTAATATTTACTCCAAGTGTTGTGGACTTGAGTTTCTCTCTGCACCTGTTTGAATCACCGTGTGATAATATAGACTTTACCACTTATAAAACTGTCCTGTAGTTGTCTTGTTCCACGCAAAGAGTCTCCTGAGTTATCCCCTATAATTATTACAGGATACTCTAGCCATAAAAAAAAGGAGGCTGCTGGAACAATGACTGCAGAAAGCAGACTAGAGCAGGTGTTTTCCATAATTAGATCACTGCAGAAAGATGTGGAAGGTCTTCAAAAGAAGTTTGGAAGCTTTGAACTCAATCAACAAGTGTTTGGACAAACTTTGCAGGACTTAAGCAACCGCATGGCAGCCCAGGAAAACAAACTTGCTGGCATAGAGTCCCAGTATGGACGGGCTTTTCAGGACATAAGCACGCAAATAGCTGCACAAGTGACTTTACCCTCTGGGCAACCGCCACCAGCTAGCCCACCTAAGTTGCCCCCATTCAGATTTAATGGTGATCGCGACAATTTTCGTGGCTTTGTGAATCAAAGTATGCTATATTTTGATGTGCATGCTGACCGTTTTCCTACTGATAGATCCAAAGTATTGTGTGTAATGATGCTACTGACCTCACGAGCGCTCGCCTGGGTGAATCCGATGATTGAGTCTCGTGACCCAATAAATAGTTGGATGATTTTTTGGCCGCTATAGCATTAATGTTTGATGACCCTAATGGCCGTGCAACCGCTGAATCTGCTTTGTTGTCTTTACTCCAGGCTAAACGTTCTGTTATTGAGTATGCCACCGAATTCAGGAGATTAGCGGTAGATGCCAATTGGGACAGTTATGCACAATTGCCTATTTTTAAAAGGGGTTTGTCCAGTATTATAAAAGATGAACTAGCTCGCTCTGAGTCACAGATACATTTATACAGCACTGTGTGCGCATAGACATTCGCCTTACTGAGCGTAGGCAGGAGAAATTTGCTGCTTATAACCGTATTTCTAACTTTTCCCTTCCTTCCAAAGAGCCTGCAGGTAAAACATCTCGGGAGGTGGAGGAGGTGCCCATGCAAATTGATTCCGTTCAGAGGCGCGAGATCAATGAGCGCTGGGAGCATCGCCTTCGTGAAAGTCTATGTTTCTACTGTGGCCAGTCTGACCACTTCTTGATCAATTGTCTTAAGTGTCCTAGACAGCCTAACAAGGTGCTAGCAGCAGTAGGGGAGTATGACAACTGTGATGATGAATCTGACAACTCTGAATGTAACCTGCCTTTAAATGCTGTATTCAATTCACTTTCTATGACTTCACCCCCCAAGGAGCTGAAGGAAAAGAACTTTCACTGTTCTCTCCCTATTAAGTGTTATGAACTGGTGGCCTAGGAGCAGCATGGAGGAGCTCTGGAGTAGGTGGCCTCTATACTGACCGCAGACCCTGAACTTAACACATCAACTAGAAGTAGCCGTGGGATGTTCCTGTCACTCCCTAGACACTTCGTCACGGCCGGAGGACTAATTACATCTAAAGGAAGAAACAGGAATACTATCTTGCCTCAGAGAAAATTCCCAAAGGAAAGGTAGCCCCCCACAAATATTGACTGTGAGAGGAGAGGGAAATTACAAACGCAGACTGAAAACAGAATTTAGCAAAGGAGGCCACGCTACCTAGAAAGAAAAGACAGGAAAGAGTACTGTGCGGTCAGTATAAAAAATACAACAAAATCCACCACAGAGAATACAAAAATCTCCACACCTAACTAAAGGCATGGAGGGTAACTCTGTGACTCCAGAGCTTCCAACTTGGCTGAGTAAATCTTAACACAGACAAAGCTGGACAAGAAAAAACATAGCAAATCACGGAACTATTAAGTCCACCGCATGTGGACTGCAAAAACAGAGCCAGGACTTATCTTTGACGATTTGGACAATCCAGAAGGAGAAACTAAGCAGAGATGTGGATCCCTAGAAAACAATGGACAACTAGCACTCAATAAAGGAACGAGCCAGACTAAATAGCCCCGTCCAAAGTGGAAGCAGCTGATGACTGTTGTGAAGGACAAACAGCAGCACTACCACTTATAACCACCGGAGGGAGCCTAAGAGCAGAACCCACAACAGAATTCACAACAGTACCCCCCCTTGAGGAGGGGTCACCGAACCCTCACCAGAGCTCCCTGGCCGATCCGGACGAGCCAAATGGAAGGCACGAACCAAATCGTCAGCATGAACATCGGAGGCAACAACCCAAGAATTATCCTCCTGGCCATAACCCTTCCTCTTGACAAGATACTGAAGCCTCCGTCTAGAAAAACGAGAATCCAAGATCTTCTCCACAACATACTCCAACTCCCCATCAATCAACACCGGGGCAGGAGGATCAACAGAGGGAACCACGGGCACCACATATTTCCGCAACAAAGATCTATGAAAAACATTATGGATGGAAAAAGAGGCTAGAAGGGCCAAACAAAAAGACACTGGATTGATAATCTCAGAAATCCTATAAGGACCAATAAACCGAGGCTTGAACTTCGGGGAAGAAACCTTCATAGGAACATGACGAGAAGACAACCAGACCAAATCCCCAACCCGCAGCCGGGAACCCACACGCCGATGATGGTTGGCAAAACGCTGAGCCTCCTCCTGAGACAGCACCAAATTGTCCACAACATGAGCCCAAATCTGCTGCAACCTGTCAACCACAGATTCCACCCCAGGACAATCAGAAGACTCAACCTGCCCTGAAGAAAAACGAGGATGAAACCCAGAATTACAAAAGAATGGTGACACCAAGGTAGCAGAACTAGCCTGATTATTAAGGGCAAACTCGGCCAATGGCAAGAAAGCCACCCAATCATCCTGATCGGCAGACACAAAGCATCTCAAATAAGTTTCCAAAGTCTGGTTAGTTCGCTCGGTTTTGGCCGTTTGTCTGAGGATGAAATGCGGAAGAAAAAGACAAATCAATGCCCAGCTTAGCACAAAATGACCGCCAAAACCTAGAAACAAACTGGGAACCTCTATCGGACACAATATTCTCCGGAATGCCATGCAAACGAACCACATGCTGAAAAAACAACGGAACCAACTCAGAAGAGGAAGGCAACTTAGGCAAAGGTACCAAATGAACCATCTTAGAAAACCGGTCACAGACCACCCAGATAACATACATCCTCTGGGAAACAGGAAGATCCGAAATAAAATCCATAGAAATATGCGTCCAAGGCCTCTCAGGGACCGGCAAAGGCAAAAGCAACCCACTGGCGCGGGAGCAGCAAGGTTTGGCCCGCGCACAAGTCCCACAGGACTGCACAAAAGAACACACATCCCGTGACAAAGAAGGCCACCAAAAGGACCTACTAACCAAATCTCTGGTACCAAAAATCCCAGGATGGCCAGCCAACACAGAACAGTGAACCTCAGAAATCACTTTACTAGTCCATCTGTCAGGAACAAACAGTTTCCCCGCTGGACAGTGATCAGGTTTATCAGCCTGAAACTCCTGAAGAGACCGTCGCAAATCAGGGGAGATGGCAGAAAGAATCACCCCCTCCTTAAGAATACCAACCGGCTCAAGAATCCCAGGGGAATCAGGCAAGAAATTCCTAGAGAGGGCATCAGCCTTAACATTCTTAGAACCTGGAAGATACGAGACAACATAATCAAAACGGGAGAAAAACAGGGACCCTCGGGCCTGTCTAGGATTCAGCCGTTTGGCAGACTCGAGGTAAATCAGATTCTTATGATCGGTCAAGACCACAATACGGTGCTTGGCCCCCTCAAGCCAATGTCGCCACTCCTCAAATGCCCACTTCATAGCCAACAACTCACGATTGCCGACATCATAATTGCGTTCCGCAGGCGAAAACTTTCGAGAAAAGAAGGCACACGGTTTCATCAAGGAACCATCAGAATTCCTCTGAGACAAAACGGCCCCTGCCCCAATCTCAGAAGCGTCAACCTCAACCTGAAAAGGAAGAGAAACATCCGGCTGACGCAACACAGGGGCAGAAGTAAATCGGCGCTTAAGCTCCTGAAAGGCAGAAACGGCCTCAGAGGACCAATTAGCTACATCAGCGCCCTTCCTCGTCAAATCGGTCAGGGGTTTAACCACACTGGAGAAGTTGGCAATGAAACGGCGATAAAAATTAGCAAAGCCCAAAAATTTCTGAAGGCTCTTCACGGATGTGGGCTGGATCCAATCATGAATGGCCTGAACCTTAGCCGGATCCATTTCTATAGATGATGGAGAAAAAATGAAGCCGAAAAAAGAAACCTTCTGTACACCAAAGAGGCACTTAGACCCCTTCACAAACAAGGCATTGTCACGAAGGACCTGAAATACCATCCTAACTTGTTTCACATGAGACTCCCAATCATCTGAAAAAATCAAAATATCATCCAAATATACAATCATGAATTTATCAAGATAATTCCGAAAAATATCATGCATGAAGGACTGAAACACAGATGGGGCATTAGAGAGTCCGAATGGCATCACAAGATACTCAAAATGGCCCTCGGGCATATTATATAATAGATCAATGGCCAAACTTATATGTGCTAAAAAACAAGGAAATGTGAAATATGTGAAATATGAATAGCATACTGGCTTATGAACTTTATGAACAAACACATGAGATTTTTAGCACAAGATTTGCAAACGTTGTGAGCCCATTCACCAAAACATCAAGGTAATCTCAGATCGAATGGGTAACTACACTGACTGTCTGGTGTGAACACTTACCTATGGTATCTGAGCTGAATGCCTAATGTGAACACTTGCTTATGGCTAATGACAGGGTAAAGCCTACTTATATAGGAGGCTCAGAACCAATTGTGTTGAGATGTAATTAAAACATGGAGAAGGGCAGGGCGTTCAAGTCAGAAAATAATATATAGTAAATAGATCAACTGACCGAACAATATATATATATATATAAATAGTTTGTAGCCAAAAAAAAGTCAAATATATAATAGATCAATGGCCAAACTTATATGTGCTAAAAAACAAGGAAATGTGAAATATGTGAAATATGAATAGCATACTGGCTTAGTAACCCATTCGATCTGAGATTACCTTGACGTTTTGGTGAATGGGCTCACAACGTTTGCAAATCTTGTGCTAAAAATCTCATGTGTTTGTTCATAAAGTTCATAAGCCAGTATGCTATTCATATTTCACATATTTCACATTTCCTTGTTTTTTAGCACATATAAGTTTGGCCATTGATCTATTATATATTTGATTTTTTTGGCTACAAACTATTTATATATATATATTGTTCGGTCAGTTGATCTATTTACTATATATTATTTTCTGACTTGAACGCCCTGCCCTTCTCCATGTTTTAATTACATCTCAACACAATTGGTTCTGAGCGTCCTATATAAGTAGGCTTTACCCTGTCATTAGCCATAAGCAAGTGTTCACATTAGGCATTCAGCTCAGATACCATAGGTAAGTGTTCACACCAGACAGTCAGTGTAGTTACCCATTCGAACTGAGATTACCTTGACGTTTTGGTGAATGGGCTCAAAACGTTTGCAAATCTTGTGCTAAAAATCTCATGTGTTTGTTCATAAAGTTCATAAGCCAGTATGCTATTCATATTTCACATATTTCACATTTCCTTGTTTTTTAGCACATATAAGTTTGGCCATTGATCTATTATATATTTGACTTTTTTTGGCTACAAACTATTTATATATATATATATATATATATATATATTGTTCGGTCAGTTGATCTATTTACTATATATTATTTTCTGACTTGAACGCCCTGCCCTTCTCCATGTTTTAATTACATCTCAACACAATTGGTTCTGAGCGTCCTATATAAGTAGGCTTTACCCTGTCATTAGCCATAAGCAAGTGTTCACATTAGGCATTCAGCTCAGATACCATAGGTAAGTGTTCACACCAGACAGTCAGTGTAGTTACCCATTCGATCTGAGATTACCTTGACGTTTTGGTGAATGGGCTCACAACGTTTGCAAATCTTGTGCTAAAAATCTCATGTGTTTGTTCATAAAGTTCATAAGCCAGTATGCTATTCATATTTCACATATTTCACATTTCCTTTTTTTTTAGCACATATAAGTTTGGCCATTGATCTATTATATACCTCGGGCGTATTAAACGCAGTTTTCCATTCGTCACCCTGCTTAATACGAACCAGATTATATGCCCCTCGAAGGTCAATCTTAGTAAACCAACTAGCCCCCTTAATTCTGGCAAACAAATCAGAAAGCAAAGGCAAAGGGTATTGGAATTTGACGGTGATCTTATTCAAGAGGCGATAATCAATACAGGGTCTCAAGGAGCCATCCTTCTTGGCAACAAAAAAAAAACCTGCTCCTAATGGAGAAGAAGATGGCCGAATATGCCCCTTCTCCAAAGACTCCCTTACATAGCTCCGCATGGCGGCATGTTCAGGCACAGACAGGTTGAAAAGTCGGCCCTTAGGAAACTTACAGCCTGGAATCAAATCAATAGCACATTCACAGTCCCTATGCGGTGGAAGGGAACTGGACTTGGGCTCATCGAAAACATCCTGGAAATCTGACAGAAACTCAGGAATTTCAGAAGAGGGGGAGGAGGAAATTGACATCAGAGGAACGTCATCGTGAACCCCCTGACAACCCCAACTAGTCACAGACATAGATTTCCAATCCAACACCGGATTATGTACCTGTAACCATGGAAACCCCAGCACAACAGCATCATGCAAATTATGTAACACCAGGAAGCGACAATCTTCCTGATGGGCTGGCGCCATGCACATGGTTAACTGTGTCCAAAACTGAGGTTTATTTTTAGCCAATGGTGTAACATCAATCCCCCTCAAAGGGATAGGACTCCGCAAAGGCTGTAAGGAAAAACCACAACGTCTGGCAAATTCTAAGTCCATTAAATTTAAAGCGGCGCCTGAATCCACAAATGCCATGACAAAGAATGACGATAATGAGCAGATCAGGGTCACAGATAACAGAAATTTAGGTTGTACAGTACTGATAGTAACGGAATTAGCGATTCTCTTGGCCCACTTAGGGCAATCAGAAATAACATGAGCCGAATCGCCGCAGTAAAAGCACAACCTATTCTGACATCTGAATCCTTGGCGTTCCGCTCTAGACACAATCCTATCACACTGCATAGGCTCAGGACTCCGCTCGGAAGACAACGCCATAGTGTGCACAACTCTGCGCTCACGCAAGCGCCGATCAATTTGAATGGCCGGAGACATAGAATCACTCAGACCTGCAGGCGTGGGGAACCTGTCATGATTCTCAATGGCGAGAGAACATAGCCCAGCATATATGAGAACTAGCTCTTGGAAGATGGAAACTATACTGACCATGAACTAAACCTGCCGCACAACTAGAAGTGGCCGGGTAGCATGCCTACGTTTTTTTATCCCTAGATGCCCAGCGCCAGCCGGAGAACTACCTAATCCTAGCAGAGGAAAAGACAGTCCTGGCTCACCTCTAGAGAAATTTTCCCAAAAGGCAGACAGAGGCCCCCACATATATTGGCGGTGATTTAAGATGAAATGACAAACGTAGTATGAAAATAGGTTTAGCAAAATCGAGGTCCGCTTACTAGATAGCATGAAGACAGAAAGGGCACTTTCATGGTCAGCAGAAAACCCTATCAAAACACCATCCAGAAATTACTTTAAGACTCTAGCATTAACTCATAACACCAGAGTGGCAATTTCCGCTCACAAGAGCTTTCCAGACACAGTAACGAAACAGCAGCTGTGAACAGGAACAAAATGCAAAAACACACAAGGACAAAAGTCCAACTTAGCTGGGAGTTGTCTAGTAGCAGGAACATGCACAGAAAGGCTACTGATTACATTTTTGACCGGCATGAAACTGACAGAGGAGCAAGGCTATATAGCGACTCCCACATCCTGATAGGAGCAGGTGAACAGAGGGGATGATGCACACAAGTTAAATTCCACAAGTGGCCACAGGGGGAGCCCAGAATCCAATTTCACAACAGTACCCCCCCCTCAAGGAGGGGGCACCGAACCCTCACCAGAACCACCAGGGCGATCAGGATGAGCCCTATGAAAGGCACGGACAAGATCGGAGGCATGAACATCAGAGGCAGTGACCCAAGAATTATCCTCCTGACCGTATCCCTTCCATTTGACCAGATACTGGAGTTTCCGTCTGGAAACACGAGAGTCCAAGATCTTTTCCACAACGTACTCCAACTCACCCTCAACCAACACCGGAGCAGGAGGCTCAACGGAAGGCACAGCTGGTACCTCATACCTGCGCAACAATGACCGATGAAAAACATTATGAATCGAAAAGGATGCAGGGAGGTCCAAACGGAAGGACACAGGGTTAAGAATCTCCAATATCTTGTACGGGCCGATGAACCGAGGCTTAAACTTAGGAGAAGAAACCCTCATAGGGACAAAACGAGAAGACAACCACACCAAGTCCCCAACACAAAGCCGAGGACCAACACGACGACGGCGGTTGGCAAAAAGCTGAGTCTTCTCCTGGGACAACTTCAAATTGTCCACCACCTGCCCCCAAATCTGATGCAACCTCTCCACCACAGCATCCACTCCAGGACAATCCGAAGATTCCACTTGACCGGAGGAAAATCGAGGATGAAACCCCGAATTACAGAAAAACGGGGACACCAAGGTGGCAGAGCTGGCCCGATTATTGAGGGCGAACTCCGCCAAAGGCAAAAAAGCAACCCAATCATCCTGATCCGCAGACACAAAACACCTCAAATATGTCTCCAAGGTCTGATTAGTCCGCTCGGTCTGGCCATTAGTCTGAGGATGGAAAGCAGACGAAAAAGACAAATCTATGCCCATCCTAGCACAGAATGCCCGCCAAAATCTAGACACGAATTGGGTCCCTCTGTCAGAAACGATATTCTCCGGAATACCATGCAAACGAACAACATTTTGAAAAAACAGAGGAACCAACTCGGAAGAAGAAGGCAACTTAGGCAAGGGAACCAGATGGACCATCTTAGAGAAACGGTCACACACCACCCAGATGACAGACATCTTCTGAGAAACAGGCAGATCCGAAATAAAATCCATCGAGATGTGCGTCCAAGGCCTCTTCGGGATAGGCAAGGGTAACAACAATCCACTAGCCCGAGAACAACAAGGCTTGGCCCGAGCACAAACGTCACAAGACTGCACAAAGCCTCGCACATCTCGTGACAGGGAAGGCCACCAGAAGGACCTTGCCACCAAATCCCTGATACCAAAGATTCCAGGATGACCTGCCAACGCAGAAGAATGAACCTCAGAGATGACTCTACTGGTCCAATCATCAGGAACAAACAGTCTACCAGGTGGGCAACGATCAGGTCTATCCGCCTGAAACTCCTGCAAGGCCCGCCGCAGGTCTGGAGAAACGGCAGACAATATCACTCCATCTTTAAGGATACCTGTGGGCTCAGAATTACCAGGGGAGTCAGGCTCAAAACTCCTAGAAAGGGCATCCGCCTTAACATTCTTAGAACCCGGTAGGTAAGACACCACAAAATTAAACCGAGAGAAAAACAACGACCAGCGCGCTTGTCTAGGATTCAGGCGCCTGGCAGACTCAAGGTAAATTAAATTTTTGTGGTCAGTCAATACCACCACCTGATGTCTGGCCCCCTCAAGCCAGTGACGCCACTCCTCAAAAGCCCACTTCATGGCCAAAAGCTCCCGATTCCCAATATCATAATTCCGCTCGGCGGGCGAAAATTTACGGGAAAAAAAAGCACAAGGTCTCATCACGGAGCAGTCGGAACTTCTCTGCGACAACACCGCCCCAGCTCCGATTTCAGAAGCGTCGACCTCAACCTGAAAAGGAAGAGCAACATCAGGCTGACGCAACACTGGGGCGGAAGAAAAGCGGCGCTTTAGCTCCCGAAAGGCCTCCACAGCATCAGGGGACCAATCAGCAACATCAGCACCCTTCTTAGTCAAATCAGTCAATGGTTTTACAACCTCAGAAAAACCAGCAATAAATCGACGATAAAAGTTAGCAAAGCCCAAAAATTTCTGAAGACTCTTAAGAGAAGAGGGTTGCGTCCAATCACCAATAGCCTGAACCTTGACAGGATCCATCTCGATGGAAGAGGGGGAAAAAATGTATCCCAAGAAGGAAATCTTCTGAACCCCAAAAACACACTTAGAACCCTTCACACACAAGGAATTAGACCGCAAAACCTGAAAAACCCTCCTGACCTGCTGGACATGAGAGTCCCAGTCATCCGAAAAAATCAGAATATCATCCAGATACACAATCATAAATTTATCCAAATAATCGCGGAAAATGTCATGCATAAAGGACTGGAAGACTGAAGGGGCATTTGAAAGACCAAAAGGCATCACCAAATACTCAAAATGGCCCTCGGGCGTATTAAATGCGGTTTTCCACTCATCCCCCTGCTTGATTCGCACCAAATTATACGCCCCACGGAGATCAATCTTAGAGAACCACTTGGCCCCCTTTATACGAGCAAACAAATCAGTAAGCAGTGGTAACGGATATTGATATTTAACAGTGATTTTATTCAAAAGTCGATAATCAATACACGGCCTCAAAGAGCCGTCTTTCTTAGACACAAAGAAAAAACCGGCTCCTAAGGGAGATGACGAAGGACGAATATGTCCCTTTTCCAAGGACTCCTTTATATATTCTCGCATAGCAGCGTGTTCAGGCACAGACAGATTAAATAAACGACCCTTAGGGTATTTACTACCCGGAATCAAGTCTATGGCACAATCGCACTCCCGGTGCGGAGGTAGTGAACCAACCTTGGGTTCTTCAAAAACGTCACGAAAGTCAGACAAGAATTCAGGAATCTCAGAGGGAATAGATGATGAAATGGAAACCAAAGGTACGTCCCCATGAGTTCCTTTACATCCCCAGCTTAACACAGACATAGCTCTCCAGTCGAGGACTGGGTTATGAGATTGCAGCCATGGCAATCCTAGCACCAAAACATCATGTAGATTATACAGCACCAGAAAGCGAATAACCTCCTGGTGATCCGGATTAACACGCATAGTCACTTGTGTCCAGTATTGTGGTTTATTACTAGCCAATGGGGTGGAGTCAATCCCTTTCAGAGGTATCGGAGCCTCCAATGGCTCCAAATCATACCCACAGCGTTTGGCAAAGGACCAATCCATAAGACTCAAAGCAGCGCCAGAGTCGACATAGGCGTCCGCGGTAATAGATGACAAAGAACAAATCAGGGTCACAGATAGAATAAACTTAGACTGTAAAGTGCTAATTGAAACAGACTTGTCAGGCTTCTTAGTACGCTTAAAGCATGCTGATATAACATGAGTTGAATCACCACAATAGAAGCACAACCCATTTTTTCGTCTAAAATTCTGCCGCTCGCTTCTGGACAGAATTCTATCACATTGCATATTTTCTGGCGTTTTCTCAGTAGACACCGCCAAATGGTGCACAGGTTTGCGCTCCCGCAGACGCCTATCGATCTGAATAGCCATCGTCATGGACTCATTCAGACTCGCAGGCACAGGGAACCCCACCATAACATCCTTAATGGCATCAGAGAGACCTTCTCTGAAAATCGCCGCCAGGGCGCACTCATTCCACTGAGTAAGCACAGACCATTTGCGGAATTTTTGGCAGTATATTTCAGCTTCATCTTGCCCCTGAGACAAGGACATCAATGCCTTTTCCGCCTGAAGCTCTAAATGAGGTTCCTCATAAAGCAACCCCAAGGCCAGAAAAAACGCATCCACATTGAGCAACGCAGGATCCCCTGGTGCCAATGCAAAAGCCCAGTCTTGAGGGTCGCCCCGGAGCAAGGAAATTATAATCCTGACCTGCTGTGCAGGGTCTCCGGCAGAGCGAGACTTCAGGGACAAAAACAATTTGCAATTATTTTTAAAATTTTGAAAGTGAGATCTATTCCCCGAGAAGAATTCAGGCAAAGGAATTCTAGGCTCAGACATAGGTGCATGAACAACAAAATCTTGCAAATTTTGTACCTTTGTGGCGAGATTATTCAAACCTGTAGCTACACTCTGAAGATCCATTTGGAACAGGTGAACACAGAGCCATTCAAGGATTAGAAGGAGAGGAAGAGAGGAAGGCTGCAGTATAGGCAGACTAGCAAGTGATTCAATTAAGAGCACACTCAGAACTAGAGGGAAAAAAAAAAAAAAAAAATTGTAGCAGACTTCTTTTTTCTCTCCTTTCTCAGCCAGTAATTTAACCCTTTTTTTTGGCCGGTCAAACTGTCATGATTCTCAATGGCGAGAGAATATAGCCCAGCATATATGAGAACTAGCTCTTGGAAGATGGAAACTATACTGACCATGAACTAAACCTACCGCACAACTAGAAGTGGCCGGGTAGCATGCCTACGTTTTTTTATCCCTAGATGCCCAGCGCCAGCCGGAGAACTACCTAATCCTAGCAGAGGAAAAGACAGTCCTGGCTCACCTCTAGAGAAATTTTCCCAAAAGGCAGACAGAGGCCCCCACATATATTGGCGGTGATTTAAGATGAAATGACAAACGTAGTATGAAAATAGGTTTAGCAAAATCGAGGTCCGCTTACTAGATAGCATGAAGACAGAAAGGGCACTTTCATGGTCAGCAGAAAACCCTATCAAAACACCATCCAGAAATTACTTTAAGACTCTAGCATTAACTCATAACACCAGAGTGGCAATTTCCGCTCACAAGAGCTTTCCAGACACAGTAACGAAACAGCAGCTGTGAACAGGAACAAAATGCAAAAACACACAAGGACAAAAGTCCAACTTAGCTGGGAGTTGTCTAGTAGCAGGAACATGCACAGAAAGGCTACTGATTACATTGTTGACCGGCATGAAACTGACAGAGGAGCAAGGCTATATAGCGACTCCCACATCCTGATAGGAGCAGGTGAACAGAGGGGATGATGCACACAAGTTAAATTCCACAAGTGGCCACAGGGGGAGCCCAGAATCCAATTTCACAACAGGAACCCCACCATAACATCTTTAACAGATTCAGAAAGACCCTTTCTGAAAATTGCCGCCAAAGCATCCTCATTCCACTTAGTAAGCACAGGCCATTTTCTGAATTTCTGGCAATATGACTCTGCCGCTTCTTGACCCTGACACAGGGCCAAAAGTGTTTTCTCAGCATGCTCTACAGAGTTAGGTTCATCATACAATAACCCAAGCGCCTGAAAAAAGGTGTCTACATTAAGCAAGGCCGGATTCCCAGATTCCAGGGAAAATGCCCAATCCTGCGGGTCACCACGCAACAGAGAAATGACAATTTTTACCTGCTGGATGAGATCACCAGAGGAACGGGGCTTAAGAGCAAAAAACAGTTTACAGTTATTTTTAAAGCTCCAAAATTTGGACCTGTCCCCGAAGAACAGATCGGGGGTAGGAATTCTAGGCTCTAAAACAGGAGTCTGCATGATATAATCAGAAATACCCTGTACTCTAGCAGCAAGTTGATCCACCTGAGAAGCAAGTCCCTGAACATCCATGTCAACGCCTAACTCCTGAGCCACCCAGAAGTGAAGAGGGAAAAAAAAACACAACAGAGTACAGAAAAAAAATGGCTCAGCACTTTCTTTCCCTTCTTTTGAGATGCGGTTAACTCATTGTTGGCCAGTTGTACTGTTATGAACTGGTGAACTAGGAGCAGCATGGACGAGCTCTGGAGTAGGTGGCCTCTATACTGACCGCAGACCCTGAACTTAACACATCAACTAGAAGTAGCCGTGGGATGTTCCTGTCACTCCCTAGACACCTCGTCACGGCCGGAGGACTAATTACACCTAAAGGAAGAAACAGGAATACTATCTTGCCTCAGAGAAAATTCCCAAAGGAAAGGCAGCCCCCCACAAATATTGACTGTGAGAGGAGAGGGAAATTACAAACGCAGACTGAAAACAGAATTTAGCAAAGGAGGCCACGCTACCTAGAAAGAAAAGACAGGAAAGAGTACTGTGCGGTCAGTATAAAAAATACAACAAAATCCACCACAGAGAATACAAAAATCTCCACACCTAACTAAAGGCATGGAGGGTAACTCTGTGACTCCAGAGCTTCCAACTTGGCTGAGTAAATCTTAACACAGACAAAGCTGGACAAGAAAAAACATAGCAAATCACAGAACTATTAAGTCCACCGCATGTGGACTGCAAAAACAGAGCCAGGACTTATATTTGATGATTTGGACAATCCAGAAGGAGAAACCAAGCAGAGATGTGGATCCCTAGAAAACAATGGACAACTGGCATTCAATAAAGGAAGGAGCCAGACTAAATAGCCCCGTCCAAAGTGGAAGCAGCTGATGACTGTTGTGAAGGACAAACAGCAGCACTACCACTTATAACTACCGGAGGGAGCCTAAGAGCAGAACCCACAACAGAATTCACAACAATTAAGATCCTGTGTTCAGGACAGTGGATTTCCAGTGCAGCTATGATTGACTCTGGTGCAGGTGGCAATTTCATGGATATCACATTTGCCAAGGAACATGGTATTGAAATTCAGCAAAGAGCCTCTCCAATTACCATGGAAACAGTGGATGGGTCACCTTTAATCTCTGGGCCTGTGGATCAGGAGACCGTACCCCTTGAAATTGTGTTGGAGCCTAATCATCAGGAGAAACTTTCTTTCTTGCTAATTTCTTCTCATTTTCCTGTGATTTTAGGCATTCCTTGGTTGCGTTCTCAGAACCCAATTATCAACTGGGAGACCAAGGAGATTACCTTTTCAACAAGGAGCAACTCAGCGTTAACAGAAGCTGTCCCGGAGTCCACGGCTACGGAACCACATGTACAGGTATTTACTTTACCTCCAGCATATAAAGAGTTCTCTGACATCTGTGAAAAGAAGACAATACAGATCAGCTTACTCCACACAGGCATTATGACTGTCCAATTGAGCTGCTTCCTGGGGCAGCTATTCCTTTTGGTAACGTATACCGTTTGGCGGCACCTGAGCTTCAAGCCTTAAAGGAGTATATTGATGAAAATCTGGGCAAAGGCTTCATACGTCCTTCTTCCTCACCAGCAGAGGCACCTATATTTTTTGTAAAAAAGAAGGATGGGACCCTGAGACCCTGTGTTGACTATCGGGAACTCAATAAGGTAATCGTACGAAATCGTTACCCTTTGCCTCTGATTCCCAAATTACTGGAAAGAGTCCGCCATGCTAAGGTGTTCTCTAAACTGGATCTTCATGGGGCTTATAATTTGGTGCATATTCGTCCAGGGAATGAGTGGAAGACAGCATTCAGATGCCGGTATGGACACTTTGAATCACTTGTGATGCCCTTGGGGCTTTGTAACACCCCTGCAACGTTTTAACACCTTGCTAATGACATTTTCAGAGATTTGTTGGACCAGTTTGTGGTGATCTATTTGGACGATATACTAATCTTTTCTGACTCTCTACAGGAACATGAAGAATTGGAGAAAAACGAGTCAAATTTGGCCCAAATATATATAAATATATTATTTATTGAAAACCACTAAAAGGATACACAAAATGTACAATGAATCGTAATTCACAAGGTTAGTGTGAGGTGACTAATCCATGGATGCAACCAATGTTCCAGGTTACAGAGAGGACACTAGTACCTTAAATAGAAAAAGGGGGTCCGGTACATACCCATAAACAGTAACGAGCCCAGTATATGGCACATAGAAAAAATATATTAAACAGTCTTTACATGGCTATACAGCCAGAACCAATACTGCCACTGTGCACCATATAAATACTGCCCATAGTGCATAAACTAGATATCCTCAGGGACCCCGTGAACGCGAAACGCGCGTTGGGGTACGGGACCAGGATCCAGTCTGGACACTCCGTGAGATATGGGTAATTAGTACGCTTACCCTTCTATCTAGTTTATGCACTATGGGCAGTATTTATATGGTGCACAGTGGCAGTATTGGTTCTGGCTGTATAGCCATGTAAAGACTGTTTAATATATTTTTTCTATGTGCCATATACTGGGCTCGTTACTGTTTATGGGTATGTACCGGACCCCCTTTTTCTATTTAAGGTACTAGTGTCCTCTCTGTAACCTGGAACATTGGTTGCACTCATGGATTAGTCACCTCACACTAACCTTGTGAATTACGATTCATTGTACATTTTGTGTATCCTTTTAGTGGTTTTCAATAAATAATATTTTTATATATATTTGGGCCAAATTTGACTCGTTTTTCTCCAATTTAAATATCTTATGATTGAGTCGCCGTATGTTTAATAATTAGCTGACGTTTATTTCTATAGGAACATGAAGAACATGTCAAAACTGTTTTAAGACGACTGAAAGAGAACCATCTGTATATTAAGCCGGAGAAATGCGAGTTCCATCGTTCTGAGATACAGTTCTTAGGTTATATCATCTCTCCCCAGGGGCTGAACATGGAATCTGGTAAGATTCAGACTATCCTTGACTGGCCGGTACCCAAGAACATTAATGAGGTCCAACGTTTTATTGGTTTTGCAAATTTCTACAGACGCTTCATTCAAAATTTTTCTGATATTGTCCGTCCTATTACTTCCTTGACAAAGAAGGAAAAGCACTTTAAGAGGTCGTCACAGGCTCAAGAAGCTTTTGATCGGCTTTAGATCTGTTTCACATCAGCACCGCTGTTGATACACCCAGATCCAACACTTCCTTTCATTGTGGAGGTGGACGCTTCTGATAATGCTTTGGGGGCTATTCTCTCCCAAAGAACTGGAGAGAAGGGTCTGCTACATCCTTGTGCTTTCTTTTCATGTAGACTAACCTCAGCAGAGAAGAATTATGACATGGGAGACAAGGAATTGCTGGCTATTATTGCGACTTTCAAAGAATGGAGGCATCATCTGCAAGGAGCAGATCATAGTGCTAACTGACCATCGCAATTTAGAGTTCCTTAAATCCGCTAGATGTCTTTCTCCTCGTCAGGCTTGTTGGAACTTATTTTTAAATCAGTTTAACTTTGTTATCTTGTACCGTCCAGGTACTCGTAATGGGAAGGCTGATGCTTTATCCCGAATCCATGCTGTGGATTCCATACCTGGAGCCCCATCCAAGAGTTATCCACGATCAGGACTTGTGGAAGGAGTGCAGGGAGGCCTATGACGGTGATGTATTTCTGGCCAACCCACCTGTGGATATTAATCTTGTCTTTAAGGGTGGCATGTGGTTCAGAGATCGATGTATCTACGTCCCTGAGGTCATCCATCTGCAGATCCTCAAGTTGGTACATGACTCCAAGTTGGCTGGTCACAGGGGGGTACAGAAGACACAAGAGTTCCTGAGCCGATTCTTCTGGTGGCCAACTTGCCTGAAGGATACCAAGGACTATGTTCTCTCTTGCGAGGTACATGCTCATTACAAGACTCCTCATGTGGCACCTACGGGTCTTCTACAACCATTACCTGTTCCGTCCCACCCTTGGGGGTCTATATCAATGGACTTTATTGTGGAGCTGCCTACATCGGGGGGCATGAAAACAATCATGGTGGTAGTTGATCGCCTGACTAAAGCTGCTCATTTTGTTCCATGCACCGACCTCCCCTCAGCTAAAGATACAGTGAACTTGGTTATACAGAATGTCTTTCGGTTGCATGGGGTTCCGGATGAGATCATCTCTGACCGTGGAGTACAGTTCACTTCAAGATTCTGGAAGGGGTTTTGCTCTGCACTCAATATTAATGTCTATCTCTCTTCCGCTTACCATCCCCAGACAAATGGTAAGACTGAGCGTACCAACCAGACGCTGGAACAATATCTAAGTTGCTATGTCAGCCATCTCCAGGATGATTGGTTGGAGTTGCTGCCGTTAGCCAAATTTTCATATAATAATTCTCAGAGCGCCTCCACTAAATTTACACCTTTCTTTGCCAATCTGGGTTATCATCCGTGTATTTTACCTAGGTCTCCAATTAATTCTCCAGTTCTGGCAGTGGAGGAAAGGCTGACTGCGATGAGACAAAATCTGGAGGTTCTGAAGGAATCCCTGACCACAGCTCAAGAACGTTATAAGAGATCGGCTGATAGATTCTGTAAACCTGCACCCATGATTAAGGTAGGAGATTCCATGTGGTTAGCAACTAATAATCTGAAGTTAAACGTTCCTTCACAAAAACTTGGACAGAAATTCATTGGCCCTTTCAAGATCAACGGTATTGTGAGCTCTGTGGCCTGCCGGCTGAAGCTGCCTAGGACTATGAAGGTACACCCAGTTTTTCATGTATCTTTACTAAAGCCTGTATCTCCTAATACCTTCCAGGGACGTGTTATGCCACCTCCGCACCCTGTGGTGATTGATGGGCAAGAACAATTTGTGGTGGAGGAAATTATTGATTCCAGGATCCGCAGGAATCGGCTCCAATATCTGATAAGATGGCAGGGATATCCCCCTGAGGAAGACTCTTGGGAACCTGTGGAAAACATCAATGCCCAACAGAAGATTTCTCGTCTTCATCAGAGATTCCCTGAGAAACCAGGTCCAGGATCGTCCTGAGGCCGCTTCTAAGGAGGGAGTAATGTCAGGACTCTGAACATTTTTTACCTTTTGTGCGTCACTGCCCTTTTCCAAGATGGCGTCTTTGGTCTCATGTGTACTGTGTCTTCCTGCTATAAAACTCCACCCCAGCCTTCAGTCTGTGCTAGAGTATTCTGCCTTGCATCCAGCTCCTGACCTCTGATTACTCCCTGGCTATATACCTGCTCCTGTGAACCTGTGTGGTGATCCTGCTGCTCTGCTCTGAGTTCCTGCTGCATACACCAGTTCCAGTAATCCTCCTTCATCTGCTGCTCGTATTTACTTCCATCTGCATTTGTTGGACATGTAAGCGTTTGCTGCTCTGCAAAAACCTGAGACTATTAACCAGGCCTCCCTGGTTGAGCTAAGATATTATTTGA
The DNA here is from genome assembly GCF_051348905.1 of Ranitomeya variabilis. Taxonomy (NCBI): domain Eukaryota; kingdom Metazoa; phylum Chordata; class Amphibia; order Anura; family Dendrobatidae; genus Ranitomeya; species Ranitomeya variabilis. The sequence goes on from NC_135235.1 coordinate 491,046,352, forward strand.
ACTGCCTTATAAGCTTATCTATTTGTGTTTGGACTAAGACAAGGATTTATTCATGTCAAGTATCCTCAAGAATAACTGTGCTTCATAGACTTTCTGCTAGATTGCATTTTCCTCTGAAGTTTCCTATAGACTGCTAAGCTGCGTTTAATATTTACTCCAAGTGTTGTGGACTTGAGTTTCTCTCTGCACCTGTTTGAATCACCGTGTGATAATATCGACTTTACCACTTATAAAACTGTGTCCTGTAGTGTTGAGCATTCTGATACCGCAAGTATCGGGTATTGGCCGATACTTGCGGTATCGGAATTCCGATACCGAGATCCGATACTTTTGTGGTATCGGGAATCGGAATCGGAAGTTCCCAGTGTATGGTTCCCAGGGTCTGAAGGAGAGGAAACTCTCCTTCAGGCCCTGGGATCCATATCCATGTAAAAAATAAAGAATTAAAATAAAAAATAGGGATATACTCACCCTCTGACGCGCCCTGGTAGTAACCGGCAGCCTTCTTTGCTTAAAATGAGCGCGTTTAGGGCCTTCCATGACGTCACGGCTTCTGATTGGTCTCGTGCCGCTCATGTGACCGCCAGGCGACCAACCACAAGCCGTGACGTCTTTCTCAGGTCCTAAATTCCTAATTCTAGGAATTTAGGACCTGAGAAAGACGTCACGGCTTGTGATTGGTTGCCTGGCGGTCACATGATTGGCACGAGACCAATCAGAAGCCGTGATGTCATGGAAGGCCCTAAACGCGCTCATTTTAAGCAAAGAAGGCTGCCGGTTAACAGCGGTGAGGTGCAGGGGCCTCCGGAGAGGTGAGTATATCAATATTTTTTATTTTAATGCTTTATTTTACACTTTAATATGGATCGCAGGGCCTGAAGGAGAGTTTCCTCTCCTTCAGACCCTGGGAACCATCAGGATACCTTCCGATTCTTGGTGTCCCATTGACTTGTATTGGTATCGGGTATCGGTATCGGCGATATCCGATACTTTTCGGGTATCGGCCGATACTATCCGATACCGATACTTTCAAGTATTGGACGGTATCGCTCAACACTAGTGTCCTGTAGTTGCCTTGTTCCACGCAAAGAGTCTCCTGAGTTATCCCCTATAATTATTACACTTACGCACATTAAAAAAAATATTTTTTTCTGTTGCTAAACATGATACTGTCTGGCATAATCCCCATTGTACTATTTTGGGGTTGAACTAAAGCTGTCTGCAGACCTCATGCACATAATAAAACAAACAAAATTCTGATGCTAAATGTGATACAGCCTGCCATATCCCACGCTGTAATTTTGTGGTGATGAAATTGTTGTGTGTGCAGACCTGTTGCACATATAAAAACAAAAAATTGGGGGTTTTACAAAAGTGATACAGCAGGATAAGTTCGATTTTGAAATTGTTTGGAGCATATCTTCTAGGTTATACCAGCGTCACCCAAACTTAAAAAAATGTGTTCAGTTACTAACGTTATACAGGAGGAGACATCTCACTTTGAAATTGTTTATTGCCTCTTGTCTGTGTAATGCAGGCCTCATCCACAGGCCCAAAAATATTTCTTGTGTTACTAATGTCATACTGTTAGGGACATCTCTCTTTCAAATTGTTTGTAGCATCTAAAAAATGTTATGCAGGCCTCATCCACAGGACCAAAAAATTTTCTTCAGTTACTGTCATGCAGTAGGGACATCTCACTTTCAAACTGTTTGTATCATCTAATCTATTTTATACAGTCCTCATCCAACAAAAAACAAAAACATTTCTTCTGTTACTAACTAGTGATGATTGAATAGTGAAATATTCGGATTCGGGAAAATCAGCACAAATAATTTCTAATATCCGTGTATTCGTACCGAATAAAGAATCCAATGCAAGTCAGTGGGAAACCCGAATAATTTTCTGCTGGACCAAACAAACATGTCTGGGGGCCTGAGAAAAAAGCTGAAATGGATGGCAAAGTGCTAAAACTAAAAGAGAACAGCATGGAGATTATGCCTGCATGCCTTTCTGACTCACATATGATATTTGAGAATAATGTTGTCAGACCACTGCCACGGTTTTACAGATTTATAAAAAGACCTACCAAACCAAACCTAATGTTTTCTTTTTAAGGTAGAATGCTAAGAAACATTTTTCCTTCATAATTACATGCATATAATGCAAAATAAAAATAGAAAAAAAATAATTAAAAAAAATAATATGTCCCTTTAGCATGTGTTCACATGCAGAGTTTTGGCTTTAGTTTCTCCAATTACATTTGTGAGGGCTCTCACTCCTACATTTGGGAGGTCCCTCCCTCATTCAAAATTATTAGCTAGATAGTGGAATACGTAATCCCCAGCACTTTAAAATGCCAGCTTAAACATGCCCATTTGAATTTTGGGCTGTGCCTGCCAACATCACAACATCCACTGCCATGTCATTATGCAGCCCGTGCTTCACATTTTCAGAGGACCAGCAGGTGCCAAGAAACCTGAGTTTTGTGAGCTCCAAAGTTAATTTTGTCCACTGGATCCCAATGGAGCCACTGTCATAGTGGATGAAGCTGCTGTAAAGCGAATATAATACAGGAGTTGGGAGAGCTGTATGATCAATGTTAGTAAATTGGATTCTACCAGACACCAATAGGATTTAAATTAAATTCTGAATAGAGTGCATGAAAGTGAAGGCCTGTATTGTGGTCAGTCTGTCAGGAAAAAAACCCATGTCAGAAACATGTACAAGCCTCATTTTATTTTGAAGCAGTGTCCTTAAGAGACATAGACGGGAGTGTATTGGCCTATGAACTTCTTCTGGAAACTACCCTACCAGGCAGAATGTATCTTTTGCATGGTTTTGAGGAACAGCAAAGTAATTACAGGATATGTCCCATAGAGCAACAAGGTCTGTGGAGTGTACTACTCAGGTGACAGGCAGTGCTGCAGAGTTCAAGTAAAGGCTTTAGCGTTGCAATGACCATGTTCCTTAAGGTGTAAGGCTTCAGCCTGAATAAGTCTGTGGAGCATAGTATCCCAGTTTCTTAGACATGCTTAAAATGTACAAAAACTGGGCCGTACTCCACCACCATTTTTTTTTTTACAATTTTTTTTTTTTAATTTAAGGGAAGCAATAGTTTAATAAAGAGACACAAGTCTCATTTAGGAGCCTGGAAAAGCCTGCAATGGTCTTTGTCCAGCACTGGAGAATGTAAAGTGCTAACGAATATGTCTGCCCTATCTGAGTAACAATTTGGGAAGGGACATATATGCTAACAAGGGAAAACTGAACACTGCCCTGGGACCAAAAAGTGGATGTGGTTGCTGAATGTTCCTTCTGTATGTACAACTGCAGGTTGTGGGCAAGGGGCATCAGCGCCTGCTTCCTGAACAAACGATTGGAAAGGATGTAACACAGGGGAAGGTCCAGTGGTTTCACCCTCAGACACAGATTTTGTACAAAGGTGTTCTGCCCACGTACTGGGGTGCTGTGTATGCAGTATATGCTAACAGAGGTATTATGTCGAATTTCCCTCTATAAAAGGATGTGTGGGTGAAATTTTCAAACTAGCAGCATATATAGAGAGCATGTTTCTTACTCATATTATTATTCTGTGTAAGGCTGAAACCTGAAGAAGTGTTTGGAGCATATTAATGAATTGATGTTCCACAATGTCCAAGTGCACACTCAAAAATCAACATCAGGCTCCCAGAAACATGCTTAAAGAGAAAGTGAGAAGGACAACACAATAAAAAAATTACAATTGAATATATAGAGATTGAGAGTAGAAATTTGACCATTACACAATGTACAAAGGTTTCCAAAAATTACCCAAGGGATCTGTATCATGCATGCTGAAAGAGACCATGAGGGGGACCTCACAATAAATTTTGCAGTTCTTATAATTGCTAGCAATAGGGAGTGCAAGTTTCACCATTGCACAATGTACAAAGGTTTCAAAATTTAAAAACATTAACCACATGGGTGATACATAGATGACCACTAAGTGCTTGTTGCAGAAGCAGAAGGAGTAGAACATGATTTCCTGAACACAATGGGTTTGCATGGTAAGGGATGGACGTTAAGACAACATCCAAAAAAATGCATTTTGGCTGTATTTAAGTTTGGTTGCTGTCATACGTAAGGCTTACTAAGTCAGAGGAAATCCAGCCATTGTTCAATATTAGAAGAGTCAGCCTGAATGCATTTTCCATTGATACTAGTGATGAGTAGTGTTGAGCATTCCGATACCGCAAGTATCGGGTATCGGCCGATATTTGCTGTATCGGAATTCCGATACCGAGTTCCGATATTTTTGCGATATCCGAAATCGGAATCGGAAGTGTGCGGTGCATATGGTTCCCAGGGTCTGGAGGAGAGGAGACTCTCCTTCAGGGCCTGGGATCCACATTCATGTAAAAAATAAATACCGTATTTTCCGGCGTATAAGACGACTGGGCGTATAAGACGACCCCCCAACTTTACCAGTTAAAATATAAAATCTTCTTAAAAGTCGGGGGTCTTCTTATACACCCTATGTCGTCTTATAGGGCCGGTGAATATGTGCCTTTTTGGGGGGGGGGGAGTGATCCTGATGACGAGGGGGCGTCTCACAGGAAAGTGAGTATCCCCCATTACCTTATCGTAGCGGTGCAGCGTGGGGGTCTCAGTGCTGGGAGTGGCGGCGGCGGCTGCTGTGCTCTGGTGCGGCGGCTGCTGTGCTCTGGTGCGGCGGCTGCTGTGCGGGGCCTCTGTGCTGTGCGGTGGCGGTGGCGGCGGCATATCTTTATCCAGTTGGGGCTCCTCCGGCATCTCCTTAGCCCTGGAGGCCCCGCCGCAACTCCATGAGTGCAATGCAGCGGCCATTTTCCCGGAGGCAGCTCAATAGGTGCGATGCGGTGGCCTCCGGGAAAATGGCCGCTGCTCAGATTCAGATCTCGTCCCGAAATCTCGGGACACGAGATCTGAATCTGAGCAGCGGCCATTTTCCCGGAGGCCACCACATTGCACCGATGGAGTTGCGGCGGGGCCTCCAGGGCTAAGGAGATGCCGGAGGAGCCCCAACTGGATAAAGATACGCCGCTGCCGCCGCCACCTCACAGCACAGAGGCCCCACACAGAAGAGGAGCCGCCGCACCAGAACACAGCAGCTGCCGCCGCTCCCAGCACTGACACCCCCACGCTGCACCGCTAGGATAAGGTAATGGGGATTACTCACTTTCCTGTGAGACGCCCCCTCGTCATCAGGATCACTCCCCCTCCCCACCCACCATATACACCGGCGTACAAGTCGATTCCCGGCGTATAAGACGACCCCCGACTTTTAAGAAGATTTTCGGGGGTTAAAAAGTCGTCTTATACGCCGGAAAATACGGTAATAAAAATAAAAAATATTGATATACTCACCCTTCCGGCGGACCCTGGCACTTAGCGGTGCCTCCGTTCCTAAGAATGCAGGGAGTGAATGACCTTCGATGACGTCGCAGCTTGTGATTGGTCGCGTGAGCGGTCACATGAGCGGTCACGCGACCAATCACAAGCCGCGACGTCATCGAAGGTCCTTCACTCTGCATGCTTAGGAACGGAGGCAGACGCTTGGACCGGTGAGAGCCGGGGCCGTCAGAGGGGTGAGTATATCAATATTTTTTATTTTTATTCTTTATTTTATACATGAATATGGATCCCAGGGCCTGAAGGAGAGTTTCCTCTCCTTCAGACCCTGGGAACCATTCCGATATTTTGTGTCCCATTGATATGCATTGGAATTGGATATCGGTATCGGCGATATCTGAAATTTTTTGGATATCGGCCGATCCAATCCAATACCGATACCTTTGCATATCGGAAGGTATCGCTCAACACTAGTGATGAGCGAATACATTCGGCACTATTAGTTACTCGCACGAATAGTATGCTATTCGGGCTATTCGTTACTCGGCAAGTAATTTGCTATTTGCCTCGGTATATTCAATTGACCCACCCAGCATGTTTGGTGCTTTATTTACAGCCAATGAACATGCTGGGCTTGCTTGCCAATCACTGTAATGCCGGCGCTATCTTTGGTGTGGCATTACTGTGATTGGCTGGCCTTACCGCATCATAGGGATATTTAATGCTTGTCATCACCCTCTTACGTAGTGAGAGAGTAGTGTGAGTGTAGGTTTGGTAGAGTGAAATCAGCATATAGGGAGAGTTTGTGATTCAAAAAAGCTCTTTTAAGAGATGTTACCCCCCAGCACCCAGAATATGTTGTGCAGTTATATGTATGTATAATAGGTTCCATGTGAGATGCATGTCCCCAATACATCAGCCAACAGGCTGCGCGCCCCTGGGCAGAGGGGACAAGATATCCCCCTTTTGACCACCCCCACCTTTGTAATTCCCACAGTAAATTTCGGCATGTATGTATGTCTGGCCTGCCGCTTTTCAATTGGCCTGCCCTCTGTATCTGTGTGATATATATTCTGTGTCCTGTGAGTAAAGTGGGTTCACACTGGAAATACGTGGAGAAGCAGTGATCTTTTATATGCGCCCATGTAACCAAGCAATTCCAGCCAGCATCCTTTCATTCAGACTCCAGCCAAAGCAGAGTGGACCTCCTGAAACACGGGGTGGTACTGAAAGAGGTACTCCAGCACGGTAGACCCTGTTACACTGGTGGCAGACAGCGGGATGTGATACCCTGTCTACAGGAAGAAAGAAATGAATGGAAAACAACTACCAGAAGTTAAAGAGGACTACATTAAAAGATCTGGTGGAAGCCTGAGGGTTAATCGCCAGCAACAAAACAAAAGCTGATTTGATAGCAACCATCATGGAACACAACAGTGCAGCGCCCCCCAATGTGAACGTGGAGGAGACTGAATTCCAGAGGGATCATGATGTGCGTACTGATCTGAAGGAAAAGATGGCCGAGTGGACCAGGATAGAGCTAGCCAAGATGGAGATGGCAGAGCGGACCAAAGTGGAGCTGGCCAAGATGGAGATGGCAGAGGGAAAGAGGAGAGTCAGCGAGCAGGGGGAGCTCTGGCCTCTGCCCAGATACCTTCAACAGTAAGCCACAAAAAGATCCAGTATAATGCCTTCCGACTAGTGTTGAGCATTCCGATACCGCAAGTATCGGGTATCGGCCGATACTTGCGGTATCGGAATTCCGATACCGAGATCTGATACTTGCCGCATATCGGATACCGGAATCGGAAGTTCCCAGGATTCAAACTGCACGAATTTAGCCAATGAGGAATGATTCTGAGTGTGGGCACATCCTATTCAGCAGGGTGGGCATGAAACTACTGGCAAGGCTGTGATTGGCTGCTGAAATGATGTCATGCTGCAGTTTAAAAGTCGCTGGCGCCATTTTGCGCTCACTCTGCTGTGAATTCAGTTAGTGACAGGACGCTGTTTGCTGACTGAGGGCCGGTTGAGATAGCGATTTGCTTTATTGTTCTTTTCCAAGGCTAATTTAGCAACCGCTGTGTTCACCTACTAATCACCTTGCTTTTGCCTTGCAGCGCTGTTATCACAGCGATCTGCAAGGTCTCTGTGTGTGTGTGTGTGTGTGTGTGCAGCCCACTCTCTAGTCTGTGTGCAGCCATAGGCCATAGCTGGTTGTATTCAGTTCAGGGAGGGTGGTTCACTGCCTCATACTGTTCTATTTTTTTTTTCCTTTTCAAGTAGTGCAGGCTGCTGCACATTTTTTCTAATAATTCCTATTAGTGTCTTTCCACCCGTATCCAGCTAAATTGTGGAAAAACACTAGATAGGATAACGTAGAGGAGTGTTTTGGGGCCTTGCAGCGCCGTTTACGGCTGTCTGCACAGTCTCCGTGTGACTGCAGCTCGCCCTGTAGTCTGTGTGCAGCCATAGCCAGTTGTATCCAGCTCAGGGTAAATCACTGCGTCATACCGTGAAATCCAATTTCCTTTTTTCTAAGTAGTGCAGGCTGCTGCACATTTTTTCAAAAAATTCCTATTAGTGTCTTTCCACCCATATCCAGCTAAATTGTGGAAAAACACTACATAGGATAACGTAGAGGAGGTTTTTGGGGCGTTGCAGCGCCGTTTACGGCTGTCTGCACGGTCTCCGTGTGACTGCAGCTCGCCCTGTAGTCTGTGTGCAGCCATAGCCGGTTGTATCCAGCTCAGGGTAAATCACTGCGTCATACCGTGAAATCCAATTTCATTTTTTCTAAGTAGTGCAGGCTGCTGCACATTTTTTCAAAAAATTCCTATTAGTGTCTTTCCACCCGTATCCAGCTAAATTGTGGAAAAACACTACATAGGATAACGTAGAGGAGGTTTTTGGGGCCTTGCAGCGCCATTTACGGCTGTCTGCACGGTCTCCGTGTGACTGCAGCTGGCCCTGTAGTCTGTGTGCAGCCATAGCCGGTTGTATCCAGCTCAGGGTAACTCACTGCGTCATACCGTGAAATCCAATTTCCTTTTTCTAAGTAGTGCAGGCTGCTGCACATTTTTTCAAAAAGTTCCTATTAGTGTCTTTCCACCCGTATCCAGCTAAATTGTGGAAAAACACTACATAGGATAACGTAGAGGACGTTTTTGGGGCCTTGCAGCGCCGTTTACCGCTGTCTGCACGGTTTCCGTGTGACTGCAGCTCGCCCTGTTGTCAGTTCAGCCCCCAAAAAATAAATAAATAATAAAGTTCACCAAACACACCACTTTACAGTTGTGTAGGCCACATTAGCTGATATTAAAGTCTAGTCCACACTTTAGAAAATTATTGTTTCTTATACCTGTTAGGAGCTGTTCAGGAATAAGCACACAAAGCCGTAAGTACTTTTCTGCTTATCTTTATCAGTCAACCAAGATGAAGAAGGCAGGGAGTAAGGCACATGGGCGTGGGCGCGGAGCAGGGAGAGGATGTGGGGATTCTGTGCCTGCTGTGGGCACCGGTGACTCATCAGCACCCAGTTTCACCAGGGAACAGTCCTTCATGCGCAGCTTTGTCGTAGAGCGCCGTACACCGCTGCTGCGTGAAGAACAAATTGAAGCCGTTGTCGGATGGATGGCAGCTAACGCATCGACTTAAATTAGTGCCACATCCTCTCAGACACAGAGCACTGGAGAGCACCCATCTGTCTCTTCACCACCTGCCAAATTGCCCAGGCAGACAGAGAGCCCAGGACAGGAGCCGTCTCTACTTCTGTTCTCTGAATCTCTTGGCTTGGAAACAGGGGGCCAGCCAAGCAGCATTGGAGAAATGGAAGAAGAGGCAGTGTGCAGTGATGCCCAACAGATTTTCTCTCTGAGTCTGAAGAGGCGGGTGGGCCAGTGCCTCCGGTCACCACACCGCAGAACGTATCCGCTGATGACACTCAGGTGCCACTTTCTGGTGCGTGCTCTGCTGCTGAGACTACCCAGGAGGAGCAGTTGGTGGCAGAGGGTAGTGTAGATGATGAGGTCCTTGACCCATCGTGGCGTGAGGGACAGGAAGGTGGTGGGAGCAGCTCTGAGGAAGAGATTCCCCAAACGGGCCAAAGAGGGAGAGGGAGGGGGAAGACTGCGGATCCTGTAGCCTCCACTTTGGCACCCGTTAGGAGCGTGTCTCTTCCAACAGCCAAAAAGGGCGCTCCCAAGACTTGCAGTGCCTGGTCCTTTTTTGACACAGTTGCAGATGACATTTGCTATGTCAAATGCAAGGTGTGTCATCACAAAGTCAAAAGAGGGAGAAATGTCAGCAACCTCAATACCTCCAACATGTGGAAACATGTGCGGACCAGGCATGCGGCGGAGTTACAGAAATGCACTGAAGAGCTAGGCCAACCAACAGCGGCAGCTACCACCTCTTCAGCTCGTGTTGCCGCTTCCTCCAGCTCACACGCAGCTGGTTCGGCTTCCTCCCAGGATCGCCGTGGAAGAACCTCTGGCACTGTTGTCCAGAGACCCACTGTAATTCCACCCGCAGCACCACTTTCCCAGTTATCCTCACGCTCCCAGGCCAGTCTACAGCCATCGGTAGTACAGGCATGAAGAAAAGGCGGCCTTTCTCGGCAAACCACCCACGAGCACAGGCTCTGACTGCAGGCATTGCCAAACTTCTGTCACTGGAAATGCTGTCATTCAGGCTGGTGGAGACTGACAGCTTCCGTGACTTGATGTCATTGGCAGTCCCACAGTACAATGTGCCCAGCCGCTTTTATTTCAGCTGGCAAGCCGTCCCTGCCCTGCACATGCATGTGGAGGGACACATAAAACACGCGCTACTGAACGCTGTCAGTAGCAAGGTCCACCTCACCACCGATGCGTGGACCAGTCAACATGGACAGGGGCGATACCTTTCCCTCACTGCCCATTGGGTTAATGTTGTTGAGCCGGGTACAGATCGTGCGAGTGGCGCAGGACGTGTCCTGCCCACTCCAAGGATTGCAGGAATCCAGTCTGTACGCATTGACTCCTCTTCTTACACAAGTTCCTCAGAATCGTCGCTGCAGGAGCCGTCACAGTCCACCTCCACATGGACCCGTGAACGTTTACCTGTTACGACCGACATGAGCACAGCCGTGGCCAAACGTCAACAGGCCATCTTGAAATTAATTTCTTTGGGGAATCGAAGCCACACAGCGCAGGAGCTCTGGAATGCCATCAAGCAGGAGAGCGATGTGTGGTTTGTGGCAGCGAATCTCCAGCAAGGCATGGTAGTGTGTGATAATGGCCGAAATCTGGTGGCAGCTCTGGGCCTCGGCAACCTCACTCACATCCCATGTCTGGCACATGTGCTCAATTTGGTCGTGCAGAGTTTTTTGAGGGACTATCCGGATCTTGATGCACTGCTGCACAAGGCCCGCCTAGAGTATGCTCACTTGCGGCGTTCCAGCACGGCAAAATCGCGCATTGCGGCTCTGCAGCGCCGATTCCGCCTTCCGGAACATCGCATCATATGTGACCTACCTACCAGGTGGAATTCCACGTTACATATGTTGGAGCGGTTGTGTGAGCAGCAGCAAGCAGTAATGAAGTACCAGCTGCATCAGGCGCAAAGAAGTCGCACTCCGCGCCGTTCAGACTTCACAACCACAGAGTGGGCCACTATGAAGGATGTCTGCCAGGTTTTGCGTCCCTTCGATTATTCCACACGGATGGCGAGTGCAGATGATGCACTAGTCAGCATGACTGTCCCCCTTATCTGCCTGCTTGAAAAATCACTGCAAGCGCTAAGGGATGATGTTGTGGAAGAGGTGGAGGATGAGGATTCACCATTTCCATCATCTTCTGGACAGTCAGCGCCACGTGGTTCCTCACAAACGCGTAGGCAGGGGACACTTTGTGAGGAGGATGAGGAGGAGTCAATGGAGGAGGAAGACATCCGTCCAGAGGAGGGAGTTACACAATTGTCCAGTAGTCAGTGTGTACAGCGAGGGTGGGGTGATGACGAGCGGGCAGAGATCACGCCTCAAGCAGGGTGACAGCGTTTCTTGGCCAGTTGGCAGTCTGCAGCACATGGTGGATTACATGCTGCAGTGCCTGAGAAACGACCACCGCATCGCCCACATTGTCAGCATGTCTGATTATTGGGTGTTCAGTTCACCCTCCTCGATCCTCGCTACCGGGACAACGTAGAAAGCCTCATCACACCGTTAAACCGGGAGCGAAAAATGCGGGAGTACCAAGACACACTGGTGAATTCCATCATCTTCTCCAGTCCAACTGAGAGAAGTGCTGCTAGTGCATTGCAAAGCAGCTCAGTGCGTCCAGGCAGTGGAGGAGGCTCTGCACAAAGAGGGAGCAGAAGCAGTGCCTCTGCCCAAGGCAAGAGCAGTATGGCCCAACTGTGGCACAGTTTTGTGTGCCCGCCACAAAGGTCTACACCATCACAGATGGCTCCAGTCAGCAGGAGGCAACGGTTCCGTCAGATGGTGACAGACTACATATCTTGCCCTCTTGCTATACTCCCAGACGGCTCTTCCCCTTTCAAGTTTTGGGTCTCAAAGCTGGATACATGGCCAGAGCTAAGCCAGTATGCATTGGAGGTGCTGGCTTGCCCTGCGGCTAGTGTATTATCGGAACGCGTCTTTAGTGCTGCAGGTGGTGTACTAACTGACCGTCGCATGTGACTATCCTCCGATAACATTGACCGGCTTACTTTCCTGAAAATGAACCAGGCCTGGATCTCGCAGGAATTTGCCACTCCTCTTCCTGATTAAATAATTAGGTGACTGTCTACAGTATCCAGGTCTCCTGTTGTGTTCATCTTTCTACCACCTGAACTTTAATTCCTGGGCTCCAACACCGCCAGTTGAGGCTCAGAAGTGCCGTCTGCACAGTCAAAACATACGACCCAGTGTTATTGGGTGTCAGTAACGCCAGCTGATCCCCAGCTGTGTAGCCGGCAATGTGTCCTGCGACCGCCACGCTGACACAACAACTGAAATGTAAGGGAACCTGTCCCCCCCCCAGGCGTTTGTTACTGAAAGAGCCACCTTGTGCAGCAGTAATGCTGCACAAGGAAAAGGTAGCTATTTTTGTTTAGCTCCTTGCACACGCAGAACTTAACACTTATAAAATGTGTCCACTGATACCGTAAAACCATCCCGTAGGTGGGACTTTCCTTCGTAATGTGACGCAGCACAGCCGTCATTCCTACCCCCTTGGCACCATGCACCGGCTCCTCAGCGTTGTTTGATTCTGTCCCGAAGCCTGCGCTGTTATGTTATCCCTTGGCCAGGCACACTTAGCTCTGCCCCTCTTCTGACATCATTTGGTGTCAACCTGACTGCACCTGTGCGTCCGCGCTGGCCGAGATCCCGCCTCGCAGTGTCTTCTGATTTAATCACACTGAAGGCCTGGGATCCATGGGCATACGCAGTGCATATCTTCACCTCCACCTCTCACTCATCTGCCTTCGCCTTCTTCAGACTGTGCGCCGTCAGCTGATCCCTAATAGCATGCCACGGCCGTGACACCGCACAGTCTGAAGAAGCTGGAGGGAGGGGAGTGAGAGGCGAGGATATGCACTGCGCATGGCCACGGATCCCAGGCCCGTGGTGGGATTACATTAGACGACACTGCAAGGCGGGATCTCGGCCAGCGCGGACGCACAGGCGCAGCCAGACTGACACCAAATGATGTCAGAAGATGGGCAGCGCTAAGTGTGCCTGGCCAAGGGATAACATAACTGCGCAGGCTCCGGGACAGAATTAAACAACACTGAGGAGCCAGGGCACGGCGCCAAGGGGGTAGGAATGACGGCTGTGCTGCATCATATTACGAAGGAAAGTCCCACCTCCGGGACGGTCTCACGGTATCAGGGGACACATTTTATAAGTGTTTAGTTCTGTGTTTGCAAGGAGCATAATGAAAAGAGCCACCTTTTCCTTTTGCATCCTTTGTGCTGCACAAGCTGGCTCTTTCAGCTACAAATGCCTTGGGGGGGGTTAAAGGTTCCCTATCGACTTTCTCCAATCAGGCTTTGGCCTATACTGTGTTCCTCTGCTCCTCCTGCTGTCCCTGGGCTCCAACACCGCTAGTTGGTGCCTGGAAGTGCTGTCCGCACAGTCAACACTTGCTGCCGTGTTATTGGGGTTCAGTAACGTCAGCTGTTCCCCAGCTGTGTGTGTGGCAATCCCTCCTCTCTCCTCCACCTCCTCCTCCTTCTGTCCCTGGGCTCCAACACCACTAGTTGTTGTCTGGAAGTGCTGTCCGCACAGTCAACAGTTGCTCTTCTGTTATTGGGGTTCAGTAACGTCAGCTGTTCCCCAGCTGTGTGTGTGGCAATCCCTCCTCTCTCCTCCACCTCCTCCTCCTTCTGTCCCTGGGCTCCAACACCGCTAGTTGTTGTCTGGAAATGCTGTCCGCATAGTCAACAGTCGCTCCTCTGTTATTGGGGTTCAGTAACGTCAGCTGTTCCCCAGCTGTGTGTGTGGCAATCCCTCCTCTCTCCTCCACCTCCACCTCCTCCTTCTTTCCCTGGGCTCCAACACCGCTAGTTGTTGTCTGGAAGTGCTGTCCGCACAGTCAACAGTCGCTCCTCTGTTATTGGGGTTCAGTAACGTCAGCTGTTCCCCAGCTGTGTGTGTGGCAATCCCTCCTCTCTCCTCCACCTCCTCCTCCTTCTGTCCCTGGGCTCCAACACCGCTAGTTGTTGTCTGGAAGTGCTGTCCGCACAGTCAACAGTCGCTCCTCTGTTATTGGGGTTCAGTAACGTCAGCTGTTCCCCAGCTGTGTGTGTGGCAATCCCTCCTCTCTCCTCCACCTCCTCCTCCTTCTGTCCCTGGGCTCCAACACCGCTAGTTGTTGCCTGGAAGTGCTGTCCGCACAGTCAACAGTCGCTCCTCTGTTATTGGGGTTCAGTAACGTCAGCTGTTCCCCAGCTGTGTGTGTGGCAATCCCTCCTCTCTCCTCCACCTCCTCCTCCTCCTTCTGTCCCTGGGCTCCAACACCGCTAGTTGTTGCCTGGAAGTGCTGTCCGCACAGTCAACAGTCGCTCCTCTTTTTTGGGGTTCAGTAACGTCAGCTGTTCCCCAGCTGTGTGTGTGGCAATCCCTCCTTTCTCCTCCACCTCCTCCTCCTCCTTCTGTCCCTGGGCTCCAACACCGCTAGTTGTTGTCCGGAAGTGCTGTCCGCACAGTCAACAGTCGCTCCTCTGTTATTGGGGTTCAGTAACGTTAGCTGTTCCCCAGCTGTGTGTGTGGCAATCCCTCCTCTCTCCTCCACCTCCTCCTCCTCCTTCTGTCCCTGGGCTCCAACACCGCTAGTTGTTGTCCGGAAGTGCTGTCCGCACAGTCAACAGTCGCTCCTCTGTTATTGGGGTTCAGTAACGTCAGCTGTTCCCCAGCTGTGTGTGTGGCAATCCCTCCTCTCTCCTCCACCTCCTTCTGTCCCTGGGCTCCAACACCGCTAGTTGCTGCCTGGAAGTGCAGTCCGCACAGTCAACAGTCGCTCCTCTGTTACTGGGGTTCAGTAACGTCAGCTGTTCCCCAGCTCTGTGTGTGGCAATCCCTCCTCTCTCCTCCACCTCCTCCTCCTTCTGTCCCTGGGCTCCAACACCGCTAGTTGTTGTCTGGAAGTGCTGTCCGCACAGAGCCAAACACCTCGCCAATGTGTTAGTGGGGTTCAGTAATGCCTGCTGCTCCCCTGCTGTGTATACGGCAACGTGTCATGTGACCGCCACGCAGGCACAGCAACTTAAATTTAAGGGAACCTGTACCCCCCCCCAGGTGTTTGTTACTGAAAGAGCCAGCTTGTGCAGCAGTAATGATGCAAAAGGAAAAAGTGCCTCTTTTCGTGGTGCTCCTTGCACATGCTGAACCTAACACTTATGAAATGTGTCCCCTCACACCGTTAAACCGTCCGGTAGGTGGAACTTTCATTTGTCATGTGACACAGCACAGCCGTCATTCTTACCCCCTTGGCGCTGTGCGCCGCCTCCTCAGCATTGTTTGAATCTGTCCCGGAGCCTGTGCTGTTATGTTAGCCTTTGGCCAGGCACACTTAGCGCTGCCCGTCTTCTGACATTATTTGGTGTCAGGCTGGCTGCGCCTGTGCGGCCGCGCTGGACGAGATCCCGCCTCGTAGTGTCTTCTGATTTAATCCCACTGCGGGCCTGTGATCCATGGACATGTGCAGTGCATATCTTAACCTCCGCCTCTCACTCATCTCCCTACGCCTTATTCAGACCGTGCGCCGTCAGCTGATCCCTAATAGCATGCCACGGCCGTGACGCCCCATAGTCTGAAGAAGCCGTAGGGAGGGGAGTGAGAGGCGAGGATATGCACTGCTCATGCCCATGGATCACAGGTCTGCAGAGTGATTACATTAGATGACACAGCGAGGCGGGATCTTGGCCAGCGCAGCCACACAGGCGCAGCCAGCCTGACACCAAATGATGTCAGAAGACGGGCAGAGTAAAATGTGTGCATGGCCAAGGGCTAACAAAACAGCGCAGGCTCCGGGACAGATTCAAACAACGCTGAGGAGGCGGCGCACGGTGCCAAGGGGGTAAGAATGATGGCTGTGCTGCGTCACATGACAAATGAAAGTTCCACCTACCGGACGGTTTAACGGTGTGAGGGGACACATTTCATAAGTGTCAAGTTCAGCGTTTGCAAGGACCATAATTAAAAGAGCTAAGTTTACCTTTTTCAGCATTAGTGCTGTACAAGATGGCTCCTTCAGCTACAAATGCCTTAGGGGGGGGTTAAAGGTTCCCTTTCAACTTTCTCCAGTGCAGGCTTTGGCCTACACTCTGCTCTTCCTGCTGACCCTGGGCTCTAACATCGCCAGTTGGCGCCCGGAAGTGCTAGCTGCACAGAGCAAAACACCAGCCAATGTGTCAGTGGGGTTCAGCACCGCCAGCTGTTCCCCTGCTGTGTAGCTGGCAACGTGTCCTGCAACAGCCACGCAGACACAAAGCTGCCGCCAGTGCAGGCTTCGGGCTACACTTTGCTCCCTCTCCTTCTGCTGACCCTGGGCTCTAACACCGCCAGTTGGTGCCCGGTACTGCTAGCTGCACAGAGCAAAACACCAGCCAATGTGTCAGTGGGGTTCAGCACCGCCAGCTGTTCCCCTGCTGTGTAGCTGGCAACGTGTCCTGCAAAAGCCATGCAGACACAAAGCTGCCTCCAGTGCAGGCTTCGGCCTACACTCTGCTCCCTCTACTCCTCCTGCTGACCCTGGGCTCTAACATCGCCAGTTGGGGCCCAGAAGTGCTGGCTGCACAGAGCCAAACACCTCGCCAATGTGTCAGTGGGGTTCAGCAACGCCAGCTGTTCCCCTGCTGTGTAGCCGGCATCGTGTCCTGCAAAAGCCACGCAGACACAAGAACTGAAATTGAAGGGAACCTGTCCCCCCCCCAGGCATTTGTATGTATAACAGCCACCTTGTACAGCAGTAATGCTGCATTTGTACAAGGTAGCTCACTAAATTATTCTCCTTGCACACGTGGAACGAAACACGTCTAAAATGTGTCCCCCGAGACCATTAAAACGTCCCTGAGGTGTAACTTTCCTTTGTAATGACACGCAGCGACCCCCTTGGTAGCGCAGTCCTTCTTCTGACATCATTGTTTGGCTGGCTGCACCTCTGCGGCCGCCCTGACCCACACAACGCCCCTCGGTGTCTTATTTATTTTGACTGCGAGGGTGTGATTGACGGGCATGAGCAGTGCATATCTTCGCCAGGCTGTGACTCAGCTCCTTCCGCCGTCTTCAGACTGTACGGCTTCATGGCTGTGGCATGCGATAAGGGATCAGCTGACGCCGCACAGTCTGTAGCAGGTGTAAGGACACGAGTGAGAGGCGAACATATGTACTGCGCAAGGCCATGAATCCCAGCCCCACAGTGTGAAACAATGTAATGACACTGCTGGGCTGGGATTCATGGGTATCGCGAACCGCACCAGCCGACATGAAATGATGTCAGAAGACGGACAGCGCATGGCCAAGGGATAACGCATCAGCGCAGACTCCTGTACATCAAAATGCGATGCTCAGGAGGCCGCGCCAAGCACCAAGTTGGTATTTTTGCCAGCTGTGCTGCGTCTCATTACGAAGGGAACTCCCTCCTCCAAGACAGTTTTGACTGTATAAGAGCCTAAATGTGGTACGTGTTTCACTCAGCGTGTGCAAGGAACAAAATTAAAAGAGCAACCTTTGACTTGGGCAGCATTACTGCTGCCCAAGTTGTGGCTCTTCTAGTTTGTAACACCTGAGGGGGGGTTAAAGGTTACCTTTAAAATTGGTTCAATTAGGCTTCAACCTACGCTCTGCTCCCTCTGCTCCTGCTGACCCTGGGCTCTAACACCGCCAGTTGGTGCCTGGAAGTGCTGGCTGCACAGAGCAAAACACCCACCAATGTGTCAGTGGGGTTCAGCACTGCCAGCTGTTCCCCTGCTGTGTAGCCGGCAACGTGTCCTGCAAAAGCCACGCAGACACAAAGCTGCCACCAGTGCAGGCTTCGGCCTACACTCTTCTCCCTCTCCTCCTGCTGACCCTGGGCTCTAACACCGCCAGTTGGTGCCCGTTACTGCTAGCTGCACAGAGAAAAACACCAGCCAATGTGTCAGTGGGGTTCAGCACCACCAGCTGTTCCCCTGCTGTGTAGCCGGCATCGTGTCCTGCAAAAGCCACGCAGACACAAGAACTGAAATTGAAGGGAACCTGTCACCCCTCCCCCAGGTGTTTGTATGTTTTACAGCCACCTTGTACAGCAGTAATGCTGCATGTGTGCAAGGTGGCTCATAAACTTATTCTCCTTGCACACGTGGAACAGAACACGTCTACAATGTGTCCCCCGAGACCATTAAAACGTCCCTGAGGTGTGACTTTCCTTTGTAATGACACGCAACAACCCCCTTGGTAGCACAGCCCTTCTTCTGACATCATTGTTTGGCTGGCTACGCCTCTGCGGCCGCCCTGCCCGACACAACGCCCCTCGGTGTCTTATTTATTTTGACTGCGAGGGTGTGATTGACGGGCATGAGCAGTGCATATCTTCGCCTGTTGTCACTCATCTCCTTCCGCCTTCTTCAGACTGTGCGGCTTCATGGCCGTGGCATGCGATAAGGGATCAGCTGACGCCGCACAGTCTGTAGCAGGTGTAAGGACACAAGCGAGAGGCGAACATATGTACTGCGCCAGGCCATGAATCCCAGCCCCGCAGTGTGAAATACTGTAAAGACACTGCGGGGCTGGGATTCATGGGCATCGCGAACCGCACCAGCCGACATGAAATGATGTCAGAAGACGGGCAGCGCATGGCCAAGGGATAACGCAACAACGCAGACTCCTGTACATCAAAATGCGATGCTCAGGAGGCCGCGCCAAGCACCAAGGTGGTATTTTTGCCAGCTGTGCTGCGTCTCATTACGAAGGGAACTCCCGCCTCCAAGACAGATTGACTGTATAAGGGCCAAAATGTTGTACGTGTTTCATTCAGCTTGTGCAAGGAACAAAATTAAAAGAGCAACCTTTGACTTGTGCAGCACTACTGCTGCATAAGGCGTGGCTCTTCTAGTTTGTAACACCTGAGAGGGGGTTAAAGGTTACCTTTAAAATTGTTTCAATTAGGCTTCGGCCTACACTCTGCTCCCCCTGCAGAGCCTGGGCTCTAACACCGCCAGTTGGTGCCCCGAAGTGCTGGCTGCACAGAGAAAAACACCCACTAATGTGTCAGTGGGGTTCAGCACCGCCAGCTGTTCCCCTGCTGTGTAGCCGGCAACGTGTCCTGCAAACGCCACGCAGACACAACAGACCTACAAATGCCTCCAGTGCAGGCTTCGGCCCACACTCTGCTCCCCCTGCTGACCCTTTGCTCCAACACCGCTAGTTGGGGCTCTAGGAAGACAAGCTTGAATAGGTCCCCATCCTGGTTCCAGCACCGTCAGCTGGTTCCGGGCAGAGCCTTTGGCTTAGGTGCCTCCCTCTGGGTATCCGAGTTCCACCAACGTCAGGTGGTCCTTGGTAGTGCTTTCAGGCACGGGTACCTCCTGCTTAGTAACCGGGTTCCAGTAACGTCAGCTGGTCCTCGGTAGTTCCATTGGCTCTTGGACCTTCGGCTACCCATCCGGGTTCCAGTACCGTCAGCTGGTTCTCGGCAGTGTCTTTTGCTCTTGTACCTTCTGCTCCCCATCCTGGTTCCAGTACCGTCAGCTGGTTCCGGGCAGAGCCTTTGGCTTAGGTGCCTCCCTCTGGGTATCCGAGTTCCACCAACGTCAGGTGGTCCTTGGTATTGCTTTCAGGCACGGGTACCTCCTGCTTAGTAACCGGGTTCCAGTAATGTCAGCTGGTCCTCGGTAGTTCCATTGGCTCTTGGACCTTCGGGTAGCCATCCGAGTTCCAGTTCCATCAGCTGTTTCTCGGCATTTTCTCAGCCTTCTTGTACCTTCTGCTACATTTCCAAGTTCAAGACCCTAAAGACGACGACCCGAAGACCACCCCTAAGATGACGACGACACCAGAGACGACAACCACTGAGATGACGATGACCCTGGAGACGATGACCCTGAAGACCACCCCGATGACGACGACCCCGGAGACGACGACCCTGGAGACGACGACGACATGGGAGACCGAGAAGCAGAAGAACAAGAGGCTGCAGAACAAAGAGCAGAAGAACATTAAGCATAACACTAAATATCAGAGCAAAAGATATTATCTAAATTATAAGCAGAAGAAGACTAAGCAGTGTATGGGGGTGAGTCCGTTCCTCCTCGTGGTGCCCCTGGATAAAGCCTGATGCTGCAGGCCAAACTGAACGCGGACAAATGTAACTCTTTTGTGACAGGCAGAACGGAAGGTGTAATCTTCAAACTTTTATAGATAACAACTACGGGAATGCCTGTCACAAATAAGAATATGATGAAGAAGTTGAATATGAAGAAGAATAATAGTTACATAAAAAGAATATGAACAATGTAAAAAAAAAAATTATAGGTAGAAGATGAAGAAGATGAATAAGGTGAAGAAGAAGTTGATGTCAAAGATGCTGATGATGATGAAGAAGAAAGTGTGGGAGAAGTAAAAAAGAGGGTGAAGGGCGTGGAAGTAGTGAAACACGAATATCTGACAAAATAAAAAAAATCTTAACATAGTCAATATCTTTGTAACTCCGAACGTCTTTAAAAAAAATTAAAATTCCTGCTATTCTATTTGATTGGGCTAAACCTCTATGCCTTTAATGTCTCCGCCACCTCCCCGAATACATCCTACATTATTCTTAGTTGTTTTCCTTCATGTAGAATGAACCTACAAGGAAAGAAAGGGTTTATTTTAATTCCGATATTTTCGTCCCATTGACTTGCATTGGGATCGGGTATCGGAATCGGCGAGATCCGATACTTTGACGGTATCGGCCGATACTTTCCGATATCGGAAGGTATCGCTCAACACTACTTCCGACAGTTGGAGAAGGCAGAGGAAGACATTGGTGGCTTTCTGCAGGACTTTGAGTGGCAGTGTGCCCTTTATCAAGTGAAGCCGGAGGAACGGGTTCAGATTCTGGCCAGCAAGCTGACAGGCCGGGCAGCGGACGCCTATCGCACGGTACCTGATGAGGACTGTATGGACTATGAGCGGATCAAAGAAGTGATCTTGGCCCGGTATGTGCTGACTCCAGAGGCATGCCGCCAAAAGTTCCGTGGACTTATAAAACGCGTAACCGATACCCACGCTGAATGGGCCTGTAAATTACGGTGGTCACTGCTACAGTGGGTACAAGGGAGCCAAGCAACCACTAAGGAGGACGTCCTCCAGCTCTTCTCGTTAGAACGATTCTTTAATGGACTAACCCCCGAGACACAGGAATGGCTTCAGGACAGGCGGCCAATGACTCTTTAGGAGGCCGCTCGTCTGGCCGATGAACATCCTGATGCCAGGAGGCCTCAGTTGTTCGGATCAAAGATGGTCACTAGGGGTCCGCTCATGGACCTAGAGGCCCCAAACCACAAGATTGTAGGGGAACCAGCTAAAAACCCGGCCTACCACAGTCCCCCTGGGGCGCGATGCCACACCTGCCATCAGCTGGGCCACCGGCAAAGACTATGTCCCAACCGGACTCAGCATACCCAGTGGCCAAAGGCGGGAACAGCTACCTTCAGCCGGGCCGCTGTACATTGCTACCAATGCGAAGCTGACCTGGCATTGGGGGCTACAACTAACCAGGGAGTGGAAGAGATGGAGGAAGTGCTGCATGAAGTAGACCCAGTGCAGGCAGCCCAGGCAGATAATCGACAACAGCATCAACAGGTCGTGTGGGTTAATGGGAATTGTATGCAGGGACTAAGAGATTCCAGGGCAACTTTGACCCTTGTGAAGCCTCATCTCGTCCGGGTCCAAGAGAAGACAGACCGGACAGTGCCAGTCCGTGTAGCAGGGGGAGCCATACATCGACTGCCCACTGCCAGGATTCACCTGAACTGGGGAGTCAGGGATGGTCTTGTTGAGGTCGGCTTGATGGAGGATTTGCCTGCAGACGTCTTGCTGGGAAATGACTTGGGGCCCATGTTGTCTGCCTTCTCGGTTGCCCCTCTAGCTGAGACATATCCTGTGACCACCCGGAGACAAGCTCGAGCTGCGAAGGCGGAATCACACTCAGAGGAGGCCCAGGTAAGACATTCCAGCCCTACACATATTCCCATAGCCAGACACATTTCTTGGGCCACCCCAGCTTAATTTAAGAGGGAGTTACTTGAGGATCCTTCATTGGAGGGATATCGTGGGAAGGCACAGGAGGGGAGAGGTGTACTGGAAGGGGAACAGTTTGTATGGAAGCAGAGACTCCTCTACCGGATCACAGAGCAGCACCACACAGGGACGAGCCCCACTATAAAATGTCAGCTGGTAGTTCCCAAGAATTATAGGCAGGAGTTACTGCGAAACTCTCTCATGATATACCTTTGGCCGGGCACTTCGGCATCAGTCGCACCAGGCATCGTCTGACACAAAACTTCTTTTGGCCGGGGGTAACCTATGATGTTCGTCAGTACTGCCAGACCTGTGACAGTTGCCAGCGCATTGGCAAGAGGGGAGATCGATGCAAGGCCAAAATACGCCCCCTCCCCATTGTGGAGGAACCATTTAGCCAAGTAGCGGTCGATCTGATAGGGCTGTTATCCAAACCCAGTCCGTCAGGGAAAAGGTATATATTGACAGTGGTAGATTATGCCACACGGTATCCAGAGGCGGTTGCGTTACCTAACTACTAGCAGAGACGGTGGCGGCTGCCCTGCTCCAGGTTTTCTCACCGGTTGATTTCCCCGGGAGATTATTTTGGACCAGGGTACCCAGTTTATAGTAGAGGTGACCAACCAACTGTGGAAGCTGTGCGGCATAAAGTCCATTTGAAGCGCCCCGTACCACCCGCAAACCAATGGGTTGGGTGAATGCTTTAACGGGACGTTAAAACAACTCATTTGGACTTTTACCCGGACCTGCAGGGACTGGGAGAAATTCTTGCCACACCTCCTGTTTGCCTATCGGGAGGTGCCCCAAGAATCCACAGGGTTCTCCCCGTTCGAACTGGTATACGGGAGGCGGGTAAGGGGACCCCTAGACTTAGTGCTAGAACACTGGGAAGGGGAGGGCATCATAGAAGGGGTACCTATTGTACCCTATGTGCTGGAATTCCGGGACCGCCTACAGGAGCTGACCCAGGCTGTACGTGGGAACATGCAGGTGGCCCAGCGGTGCCAGCGCGTATGGTACGATCGGAGGGCCAGAGAACGCACCTTGGAAATAGGACAGAAGGTCCTGGTGATAGAGCCCACTAGGCAGAACAAGTTCCAAGCTGAATGGCAGGGGCCCTACAAGGTAGTGGGGAAAATAGCCGGCACCACCTATAATGTCGCCGATTGTGATGACCCCAGGGTTATCCGCATGTTCCACGTGAATATGCTGAAGCCCTACCGGGAGTGCCCTGAAGAGGTAGTGGCCATCTGTGCACCTGAAGCAGAGGATTTAGCCAGACTTCCCTTGCCTGATGTCTTAGGGGAAAGGACTCAGTCTAAAACATGGGACCAGGTACACTTGGGTGAAGACCTAGGTCCCCGGGAGAGACAGCAGGCGGATGCATTGTTGAGGCAGCGTCAGAGGATGTTTTCGGGGAGACCAGGGTACACTCATCTGGCACAACACAAGGTTGAGACCCAGTATCAAACCGACCTGCGACAACCCCCCTTCCGCATCTCTCAGTCTGTACGAGAAGATATGCGACAAGAGATACAAGAGATGTTGCGTTTAGGGGTCATTGAAGAGTCAGATAGTCCCTGGGCATCCCCTGTAGTGTTAGTGCCCAAGAAGGATGGGACTACATGGTTTTGTGTAGACTATCGTAAACTCAATGAGAAAACGGTGACGGATGCGTATCCCCTGCCGCGTGTGGATGAGTTGTTAGACCGGATGGTGGGGACAAAGTATTTGACCACTATTGATCTGTGCAAAGGCTACTGGCAGATTCTCCTAAGTCCTGACGCTATTCCCAAGTCGGCATTTGTCACCCCTTTCGGCTTATTCCAGTTTTGAGTTATGCCATTTGGGATCAAGAATGCCCCGGCGACCTTCCAGAGGCTGGCTGACCGGCTTCTGGATGGTCTCCAAGACTATGCTTGTGCCTACCTGAATGACATCGCCATCTACAGCGAGACATGGGAAGAGCATCTAAATCACCTAGAGACAGTATTGGACAGGATCCACAAGGCCGGAATCACCCTGAACCCAAACAAGTGTCACGTGGGCAAAGCAGAGGTTCAGTATTTAGGGCATTGGGTGGGAAGTGGGAAACAGCAACCATAACCAGCCAAGATTGAGGCCATAGCCAAATGGCCCACCCCACACACTAAAACCCAGGTCACGGCGTTTCTAGGGACAGCGGGTATTACAGGAAATGCGTTCCCAATTACAGCAGCGTAGCCAAACCCCTCACTGATCTGACCCGTAAGAACCAACCCCACAGGTAACCTGGACCCCAAAGTGTGAGGAAGCCTTCTGCCAGCTAAAGGATGCCCTCACCAATACCCCTGTATTGGCCGCACCCGATCCAACTAAACATTTCCTTGTTCACACAAATGCTTCTATGTTTGGATTGGGGGCAGTACTGAGCCAAGTCGGGCCGGACGGCCGAGAACACCCGGTAGCTTACCCGAGTCAGAAACTACTGCCCCTTGATATAAGCTATGCGGCCATCGAGAAGGAGTGCCTGGCGGTAGTATGGGCACTCAAAAAGTTGCAACCATATTTGTATGGACGACAGTTTTCCCTCCTAATGGACCATAATCCCCTAGTCTGGCTTAATCCGGTCTCCGGAGACAACACCAGATTACTGCGGTGGAGTTTAGACCTACAACCTCTGGACTTCACCATCCACTACAGACCAGGCAAACAAAACGGTAACGCCGATGGACTAAGTTGACAAACGGAACTTGTACCAACCCCATAAACTTCGGTCATCCATCCCCAAACCGATCCGTTAAGGATCAGTGTTATGACCCCAATGGCGAGGGTCTCAGAGGAACAAGTAAGTCTGCGACGTACAAAAATCCAGCTCATAGGGCAGTGGTAACTGGGTTGACCATATAACTACTCCTAACGCCAACACTAGAAGTAGCCGGGGAACATGCCTACGTTGGTCGCTAGATGTCTCGCGCCAGCCGGAGGACTAACTACCCCTAGAAGAGGAAAACAAAGACCTCTCTTGCCTCCAGAGAATAGACCCCAAAAGTCGGATACAAGCCCCCCACAAATAATAACGGTGAGGTAAGAGGAAATGACAAACACAGAGATGAACTAGGTTTAGCAAAGAGAGGCCCACTTACTAATAGCAGAATGTAGTAAGATAACTTATATGGTCAACAAAAACCCTAACAAAATTCCACACTGGAGATACAAGAACCCCCGAACCGTCTAACGGCCCGGGGGGAGAACTCCAGCCTCCCTAGAGCTTCCAGCAAGGTTAGGATACAGATTATGTACAAGCTGGACAAAAATGCAAACAAAAACAAATAGCAAAAAGCAAGAAAGCAGACTTAGCTTAAGTTAGCAGGAACCAGGATCAGTAGACAAGAGCACAACAGATTAGCTCTGATTACAACATTGCCAGGCATTGAACTGAAGGTCCAGGGAGCTTATATAGCAACACCCCTGACCTAACGACCCAGGTGAGCATACAAGGGATGAATGACATACCCAGAGTCAAATCACTAGTAACCACTAGAGGGAGCCAAAAAGTAAATTCACAACAGATCAGACTGTGTATGCCGATCGCATCGCTGAAAAGGGGAGCCGTGTTACGGAACCCCCCAGCACCCAGAATATGTTGTGCAGTTATATGTATGTATAATAGGTTCCATGTGAGATGCATGTCCCTAATGCATCAGCCTACAGGCTGTGTCCCTGGGCAGAGGGGACAAGATATCCCCCTTCTGACCTCCCCCACCTTTGTAATTCCCACAGTAAATATCGGCAGTCTTTGGCCACCTGCAGCTATTGTAATGTATGTCTGGCCTGCCGCTTTTCAATTGGCCTGCCTTCTGTATCTGTGTGATATATATTCTGTGTCCTGTGAGTAAAGCAGGTTCACACTGGAAATACGTGGAGAAGCAGTGATCTTTTATATGCGCCCATGTAACCAAGCAATTCCAGCCAGCGTCCTTTCATTCAGACTCCAGCCAAAGCAGAGTGGACCTCCTGAAGCACGGGGTGGTACTGAAAGAGGTACTCCAGCACGGTAGACCCCGTTACAAGAGCTATTGAGGTTGAATATTAGTTATTTGTTAGGTGAAGATAGCATAAGAAGAGATTTAATACGAGGGAGAGTGAAAGGCAAGCACCTGGGTATTATCATCATTGCAAGTACATGCTGCAGATCTCTGCTAGTTTATATTGTGTGGTATAGTTTAGGAACAGACAGGATTAGTGAGAGATAGGCGGGGTTTCTTCCGCAAAACCTGCTGAGCTATGGAAAGTCACTATTTGCCAGTAATTTCTCTGAGTTTGCTGTTGGTGAGTCTCATAAAGGCGATATACATATAAAAAAAATTATATTGGTTAAATAAATAGAGTATCTTTATCTAGCAGTTGTGCGACTGTCGCAAACCCTGCAGAGATACAAACAATTTAACAGTGGCAATAATTTTCCTCTCTCTGCTGTTAGCGTGTGTCATAAAGGCGATCTAAAAAAATACTAATTTTCTATTGGTTAAATAAATAGCTTATATTTATCTAGCAGCTGTGCGACTATTTACCGGTAATTTCCCCGAGTCTGCTGTTCGCATGTGTCATAAAGGCGATATAAAAAAAATAAAAATGGTTGACTCTTTGTATTCTGCCACACATGGCACAGTTCATGTCCAGATGCCTTTTCCAAGACCCTCGCGTGAAAGACATTTTGTCCACCATGAAATACTGGCTGTGCACTTTTCTTGACCCACGGTACAAGGAGAAATTTCCATCTCTCATGTCAGAGGCAGATGTGCCATTTTCATTGTATGCAAGCCAGAGGGCCATTGTGAAAGACTTGTTGAAAAGATTACCCTTAGACAACGCTGCTGGCAGAGGTACCAGCTATTTTCATCCACAATGATTACAGGGGAGGAACACGCACACCAGGTGCAACTTGAGGGAGGGGGGAATGTCCACCAACTGGGCCATTTTCATGAAACTGTAACATCAGCAAGGGCTATCTGTGGGTGTAATTATGATGAGGGGGAGAAAGTTGACCAAGATGGTGAAGGAGTACCTAAGTGACCATACCAGCATCGTTCCTGATTCTTCAGTGCCCTTTAACTATTGGTTGTCCAAGCTGCACACTTGGCCTGACCTCTCCTTGTACACCTTGGATGTGCTGCCATGCTCTGAAGCAAGTGTGTTGTCTGAGTGGGTTTTTAGTTCAATCGGTGCCATCATAACGGATAGGCGCACACGCCTGTCAACAGAAAATGCAGCCTTTTTGGAAGTTGTCTTAATGTCCATCCCTTACCATCCAAACTCATTTTGTTCAGGAAATCACGTCCTACTCCTGCTTCTGCAACAAGTACTTAGTGGTCATATATGTATACCACACGTGGGTAATGTTTTAAAATTTTTAGAAACCTTTGTACATTGTGCAGTGGTGAAACTTGTACTCCCTATCTCTAGCAATGATAATAACTGCAAAATTTATTGTAAGGCCCCATCACGGTCTCTTTCAGAGTGTATGACACAGACCCCTTGGGTAGATTTTGAAAAAATTTGTACATTGTGTAATGGTGAAACTTGTGCTAACTATCTCTGCTTATTCTAATAACTGCAAAATGAACTGCTCAAAAAAATAAAAGGAACACTTAAATAACACAATGTAACTCCAAGTCAATCACACTGTGAAATCAACCTGTCCAGTTATGAAACAACAACGATTGTGAATGAATCTCTCCTTCTGTTGTGCAAATGGAACAGACAACAGGTAGAAAGGATAGGCAATTAGCAAGACACCCCATATAAAGGAGTGGTTCTGCATTGAGTGACCACAGACCATTTCTCTGTTCTCATCCTTTTTGGCTCTTTTGGTCTCTTTTTCTTCTTGTCATTGCTCACACCCCTAGAGGTACTGTACCATAGCATGAGATGTTGTCTACAATCCAAAGGGGTTGCTCAGGTAGTGCAGCTCATCCAGGATGGCATATCAATGTGAGCTGTGGTAACAAGAGTAGTTGTGTCTGTCAGCACAGTGTCTGGAGTATGAGGCAGATACCAGGAGATGTGGAGTCAGTCATGGGAGGGAAAAATCCAGCAGCAGGACCGTTACATACTCCTCTGTGCAAGGAGGAACATGAAGAGCAGTGCCAGAGCCCTGCAAAATGACCTCCGGCAGGCCTCTAAGATCCATGTGTCTGCTCAAACTTTCTGAAACAAACTCCATGAGGGTGGTAGGAGGGCCCGATGTCCACAAGTGGGTGTTGAGCTTACAGCCCAACACCATGCAGGGCGATTGGCATTTGCCCGAGAACATCAAGATTGGCAGATTCGACATTGGCGCCCTGTGCTCTTCATAGATAAGAGCAGGTTCACAATGACCACACGTGGCAGACATGACAGAGTCTGGAGACACCATGGAGAATGCTCTGCTGCCTGCAATATCCTTCAGCATGACCGGTTTGGCAGTGGGTCAGTAATGGTGTGGGGACACACTTCTTTGGAGGGCTGCAGAGCCCTCCATGTGCCAGCCAGTGATACCCTGACCACAAATAGTTACCGGGATGAGATCATCAGACCTATTGTGAGACCATATGCAGGCACAGTGGGTCCTGGGTTCCTTCTGATGCATGACAATGCTAGGCCTCATGTGGCTGAAGTGTGTCAGCAGTTCCTGCATGATGAAAGCATTGATGCTATGGACAGGCCTGCCCGTTCCCTAGACCCCAATCGAATCAAGCACATCTGTGACATGTCTCATTCCATCTTATAATGCTACATTGCACCAGACTGTCCAGGAGTTGACTGATGCTTTAATCCGAGCCTGGGAGGAGATCCCTCAGGAGAATATCTGCTACCTCAGCATGCCCAGGCATTGCAGGGAAGACATACAGGTACGTGGAGGGCGCACACACTATTGAGCATTATTTCTTTGTCTTGAGGCATTTCCACTGAAGTTGGATCAGCCTACAATTTGATTTCCACTTTTATTTTGGGTATCATTCCAAATCCAGGCCGACATGGGATATTAATTTAGATTTACATTGATCAGTTTTATGTATTATTGTTCTCAAGCATTCCACTATGTAATGAATAAAGATTTGCACCTAGAATATTTAATTCAGTGATATCTAGGATGTGGTGTTTTAGTGTTCCCTTTATTTTTTGGAGCAGTGTATATTGTGAGATCCCAATCACTTTCTATTTCAGCATGTGTGATACAGACTTCTTGGGTAATTCTTTTAAAACTTTGCACATTGTGCAATGGCAAAACTTGTACTCCCTATTAGGGTTGAGCGAAACGGGTCGGCCATTTTCAGAAGTCGCCGACTTTTGGCAAAGTCGGGTTTCATGAAACCCGACCCGACCCCTGTGTGGGGTCGGCCATGAGGTCGGCGATCTTCTGAATCTGGTATCGGAATTCCGATACCAAGTTCCGATATGTTTGCGATATCGGGAATCGGTATCGGAATCCATATTTAAGTGTTAAATAAAGAATCAAAATAAAAAATATTGAAATACTCACCCTCGGACGCGCCCTGGTACTAACCGGCAGGCTTCCTTCCTAAGAATGAGCACGTGAATGACCTGCGGTGACATCGCGGCTTGTGATTGGTCGCGAGCGGTCACATGGACAAGCCGCAACGTCATCTAAGGTCCTTCACGCGCTCACTCTTAGGAAGGAAGGCTGCCGGAAAGAAGCAGGGCGCGTCCGAGGGTGAGTATATACCTAATAGGTATAGTTTCCTCTCCTTCAGACCCTGGGAACCATAGTATCCCATTGCACTGCATTGGGTTTCGTGTTTCGGCCGACCCCGACCCCGACTTTTTTATAGGATCGGCCGATTTCACTCGACCCGACTTTTGAGAAAGTCGGGTTTCGTGAAACCCGACCCGATCCTATAAAAATAAAAGTCACTCAACCCTACTCCCTATCTCTTGCAATGATAATATCTGCAAAATATATTGTGAGGTCCCCATCACAGTCTCTTTCAGCATGTATGATACAGACCCCTTGGGTAATTTTTGGAAACCTTTGTACGTTGTGCAATTCTTAAATTTCTACTCTCAATCTCTATATATTCTATTATTATAATTTTTTTTAATGTGGTGCCCTTATCATGTTCTCTTTAAGCGTGTATCTGGGAGCCCGATCTTGATTTTTGGGTCTGCACTTGAACATTGTGGAACATCAAGGTTTCAGCCTTAAACAGAACAGTAATATGAGTAATGAAACATGCTCTATATATATGTTGCAAGTTCGAAAATCTTACCCACACGTCCCTTTATAAAGGGAAATTCAACATAAAACTTATTTTAGCATACGCCATATACTGCTCACATACGCAGCACCCCAGTAGGTGGCCCGGAATGCCTGGGTACAAAATCTGTCTCTGAGGTTGAAACCACTGGCCCTTCTCCTGTGCTACGTCTTTCCCCATCTGCTTTCCAGGAAGGAGGTACTAATACCTCTTGCCCACAACCTGCAGTTGCACCAACACAACATTCAGCAACCAAGTCCAGTTCGTTGTCCCAGAGTAGTGTTCAGTTGTCCCTTGGCATACATATTCGATAGCACTTTATATTGTTCGGTGCTGGACAAAGACAATTGCAGGCTTTTTGAGGTTCCTAAATGAGACTTGTGTCTCTTTATTAAACTATCGCTTCCCTTAAATTTTCAAAATTGTGGTAAAAAAAAAGTTGGTGGGGTATTGCCCAGTATCTGTCCATTTTAAGCACGTCGAAGAGACTGGGTTAATATACTTCACAGACCTATTGAGGCCACAGCCTTGCACATAATTCAACATGGTCATTGCCACGCTAAGGCCTTTACCTGAGCTCTTTAGCACTGCCTGTCACCAGAGTAATACAATCCACAGACCTCGTCACTCTATAGGACATATCCTGTAATTATTTCATTGTTATTCAAAACCATGCAAAAGAGAACTTCTACCTGGCTGGGTAGTTTCTAGAAAAAGTATGTAGGCTTGTGCACATTGGTCAATGGCACTCCTGTCTCTTTCCTTTGAGGAAGCTTCTTCTGAGTAAAATGAGGCTTGTACATATTCTTCACATGGGTTTCAGGCCTGACAGACTGACCATAATGCAGGCCCTCGCTTGCATACACTCTATTCAGAATTTAATTCTAATATTTTTGGTGTATGGTAGAATCCAATTTACTGACATTGAGCATACAGCGCACCCAACGTCTGTATTATATTCACTTTACAGAGGCTTCACTCGCTATGATGATCAATTGGAATCCGGTGGATAAAATGAACTATGGAGCTCACAAAACTCAGGTTTCACGAGTACCTACTGGCCCTCTGAAAATGTGAAGCGAGGGCCGCATAATGACATGGCAGTGGATGTGGTGGTAGAGGCAGGTGAAGCCCAAAATGCAAACGGGCATGTTTTAGCTGGCATTGTAAAATAATGGGGAATATGTATTCCACTATCTAGCTAACAATTTGGAATGAGGGAGGGATCTCCCAAATGTAGGAGTGAGGGCCCTCACAAATGTAAAATGAAAAACTAAAGCCAAAATGCTCCATCTAAACATATGCTAAAGGGGAGACATACTGTATATATATACAGTGGGGCAAAAAAGTATTTAGTCATTCAGCAATAGTGCAAGTTCCACCACTTAAAAAGATGAGAGGCGTCTGTAATTTACATCATAGGTAGACCTCAACTATGGGAGACAAACTGAGAAATAAAAATCCAGAAAATCACATTGTCTGTTTTTTTATCATTTTATTTGCATATTATGGTGGAAAATAAGTATTTGGTCAGAAACAAACAATCAAGATTTCTGGCTCTCACAGACCTGTAACTTCTTCTTTAAGAGTCTCCTCTTTCCTCCACTCATTACCTGTAGTAATGGCACCTGTTTAAACTTGTTATCAGTATAAAAAGACACCTGTGCACACCCTCAAACAGTCTGACTCCAAACTCCACTATGGTGAAGACCAAAGAGCTGTCAAAGGACACCAGAAACAAAATTGTAGCCCTGCACCAGGCTGGGAAGACTGAATCTGCAATAGCCAACCAGCTTGGAGTGAAGAAATCAACAGTGGGAGCAATAATTAGAAAATGGAAGACATTCAAGACCACTGATAATCTCCCTCGATCTGGGGCTCCACGCAAAATCCCACCCCGTGGGGTCAGAATGATCACAAGAACGGTGAGCAAAAATCCCAGAACCACGCGGGGGGATCTAGTGAATGAACTGCAGAGAGCTGGGACCAATGTAACAAGGCCTACCATAAGTAACACACTACGCCACCATGGACTCATCCTGCAGTGCCAGACGTGTCCCACTGCTTAAGCCAGTACATGTCCGGGCCCGTCTGAAGTTTGCTAGAGAGCATTTGGATGATCCAGAGGAGTTTTGGGAGAATGTCCTATGGTCTGATGAAACCAAACTGGAACTGTTTGGTAGAAACACAACTTGTCGTGTTTGGAGGAAAAAAAATACTGAGTTGCATCCATCAAACACCATACCTACTGTAAAGCATGGTGGTGGAAACATCATGCTTTGGGGCTGTTTCTCTGCAAAGGGGCCATGACGACTGATCCGGGTACATAAAAGAATGAATGGGGCCATGTATCGTGAGATTTTGAGTGCAAACCTCCTTCCATCAGCAAGGGCATTGAAGATGAAACGTGGCTGGGTCTTTCAACATGACAATGATCCAAAGCACACCGCCAGGGCAACGAAGGAGTGGCTTCGTAAGAAGCATTTCAAGGTCCTGGAGTGGCCTAGCCACACTGGCGTAGCTAGAGCTTTTGCCGCCCGGGGCTGTTTCCGAGTTTGGCGCCCCCCCCCCCATTGCCGTCACTCAACGCCGGGCACCGCCCCCACAGCACTGTTTACCCATGAAATCCAGTGCCTGCGCTGTGTATCGGTGTTTGGTGCAGGCGCAGAGAGCTCTAGCCGTCTGACTTCACAGCCAGGCTTGCAGACTGCGCCTGTGCGGCCACCCACCTTGGTAATCCCAGCCCCGCAGTGTGTTATGCATTATGCAGAGTGCGGGGCTGGGATTCACAAGCAGGGCGGCCGCACAGGCGCAGTGTCCAGCATGTTGCCCCCAGTCTGTCTCCAGCA
The DNA here is from genome assembly GCF_051348905.1 of Ranitomeya variabilis. Lineage (NCBI taxonomy): Eukaryota > Metazoa > Chordata > Amphibia > Anura > Dendrobatidae > Ranitomeya > Ranitomeya variabilis. The sequence goes on from NC_135235.1 coordinate 491,079,558, forward strand.
TGTTGCCCCCAGTCTGTCTCCAGCATGTTGCCCCCAGTCTGTCTCCAGCATGTTGCCCCCAGTCTGTCTCCAGCATGTTGCCCCCAGTCTGTCTCCAGCATGTTGCCCCCAGTCTGTCTCCAGCATGTTGCCCCCAGTCTGTCTCCAGCATGTTGCCCCCAGTCTGTCTCCAGCAATCTGCCCCCAGTCTGTCTCCAGCAATCTGCCCCCAGTCTGTCTCCAGCAATCTGCCCCCAGTCTGTCTCCAGCAATCTGCCCCCAGTCTGTCTCCAGCAATCTGCCCCCAGTCTGTCTCCAGCAATCTGCCCCCAGTCTGTCTCCAGCATGTTGCCCCCAGTCTGTCTCCAGCATATTGCCCCAAGTCTGTCTGAGTCAGACATAAAGGAAAAAAAAAAAAAAAAAAAAAAAAGTAAAATCCTCACCTCTCCCGTTCCCAGCACAGGTCCCGTGCACTCAGCGTTTCTCCGGCTCTGCAACGCTCAGGACAGAGAGGCTGAGCGCGCAGTGATGACGTCATCGCACCCTCTGCCCTGAGACGTCGCAGAGTCAGAGGGTGCCGAAGACGCTGCAGCTGCTGCAGGAACCAGGAGAGGTGAGTATTAGAAGGGGGGGGCCCAATGCCAACACTCAGAGGCGTAGCTAGGGTTTCAGCTTAGGGGGGCAAAAAATCTGAGTGGGCCCCTAACCAGGTACCCCTGACTACAGCGACGTGGTGCACCCTAATTGTGAGCCTGGGGGAACATCAGCAGATGACCGCACTGTGACTGAAAATAAATCTATATACAAAACCGAACAATGATATTACTATATGAGGACCATATATTGGTAGATACCAGTCGTGCAGACCATATAAGAGATCGCAGCACAGTTATAGACAATAATTTACAGAGGACATTCTTTCTGATGGAGTCATTCATTTTTCTCATCTTTTCCATCTGGCCCAGACCGACATGACATCTTCTCCACCCAGGACTCGTCTGCAGATATTATGAGGACACATTAGACTTCTCACATTTCCAGCCCCGTCCCCATCTATCCCCAACCTGCACAAACTCCTCATTCTGCTGATACCCCAATACTGAGCCGCTGCTTCCATATGTGTCCTACAGCACCTGCAGTATGGTACAATAATGGTGCCGCCCCACATAGTAATGCCACCACTGTGTCCCTTACATAGTAATAATGACTCCTTTGTGCTCTCTAGATGATAAAATTCACCCCTAGAAAACATTAATGCCCTGTGCTAGTGCCCTTCACATTTTGTCCCTAAAAAGTAATAATACCACATATGAAATTTTGATGGTCTCAGTACTCTGAGTGCCCCTATAGCAATGTTTAAGTGCCCACTTAACATTTAATTATGTCCCCTAAGTAGCCTCCATGAACAGCTTGACTATACACAGTATGGTGGGCCCACAGCTTTCCTATACACAGTACAATGCCCCCACAGCTCCCCAATACACAATATGATGATCCCACAGCTCCCCTATACACAGTATGATGTCCCCACTGCTCCCCTATACACAGTATGATGTCCCCACTGCTCCCCTATACACAGTATGATGTCCCCACTGCTCCCCTATACACAGTATGATGTCCCCACTGCTCCCCTATACACAGTATGATGTCCCCACTGCTCCCCTATACACAGTATGATATCAGCACTGCCCCCTATACACAGTATGATGAACCCACAGCTCCCTTATACACAGTATGATTGGCCCACAGCTCCCGTACATACAGTATGATGTCCAATAGAGCTCCCTTATACATAGAATGATGTTCCCATTGGTCCCTCAAAACACAGTATAATAGTTAATAGTGTCCTGACACTGTCGCCTGCACTGAAAGTCACACTGCCAGGAGGAAATTAACTTTATTCCTCACTGCAGCCAGGGGGGCGGCGCCGGCATGGTTTCAGTCACCGCTCTGTGTATAGAGCGCAGCAGCTGTAACTGCACCTCTTAGGCTATGTGCACACGTTGTGGATTCCATTGTGGATTTTTCCATGCAGATCCTGCAAGATCCGCAGGTAAAATGCCCTGCGTTTTACCTGCGGATTTACTGCGGATTTTGTGCAGTTTTTGTACGGATTTCACCTGTGGTTTTACACCTGCGGATTCCTATTAAGGAATAGGTGTAAAACATTGTGGAATCCGCACAGAGAATTGACATGCTGCGGAAAATATAACGCAGCATTTCCACGTGGAATTTTCCGCAGCATGTGCACTGCGGATTTGGTTTTCCATAGGTTTACATGGTACTGTACAACACATGGAAAACTGCTGCAGATCCGCAGCCAAATCCGCAATGCGTGCACATACCCTTACTTCGACTGACAGCCAGCTCAGCAGCCTCTACCACCCAGTAGTTGCGCACTGATGCCCCTATAAATAATAATGCTTCTTAAGTGCCCACTTGACATTTAATAATGTCCCCTGAGTCCCCCCATGTACAGTGATAGTGGCCCCAGCATCACAGAGGTTAGCAGGCGGTCAAGTGACGACTTTTTCGGCTTCTCTCAATTCTCTTCTATTGAAAGAAACCAAACCTTTCTAGTCGACACAAGCACATAGTAAACATGTGGTCGCATGACCGCCTGATGACGCCAGTGATATTGGGGCTCATGGCAGCAGGAGCTCCGTGTCATGATTTGGCAGTCTGCTTATTATTAAATTATTAAAGCACCACTCTATCAGGGTTTTTTTTTCACTGCTGGAGGTGCTTTAAGCACAAGTCCCCTGCCCCGGCCATATACTCATCTTCCGCCATATTGACCGCTTTTTGGCATCGCTCCAGTCCCGCAGCTCCATCTTGTAAGCACAGCTTCTGATTGGCCAGAAGTTAGAAGCTGCATCACAAGCGCTCAATGTAAGTCTATGAGGGCCAGGAAGAGGCAAGAAAGAGGCCAGAACGAGGCTCTCATAGACTCACATTGATACCGTACCGCTCCATGAAACGCTAGGGCAGAGGACAGGTCACAAACTGCAGGAGACGAACCCAAACGGTGCGGTGGCGAAAACTGATAAAAACGCCGGAAGGTGAGTATCAGACAGTTGGTCTTAGATTGAGACTATGTGCCCACGTTGCGGATTTGTGTGAGGATTTTTCCACGCAGATTTTGAAAAATCCGCATGTAAAACGCACTGCGTTTTACAAGCGGATTTCCAGCATTTTTTGTGCGGATTTCCCCTGCGGTGTTACACCTACGGATTCCTATTAAGTAACAGGTGTAAAACGCTGTGGAATCCGCACAAAGAACTGACATGCTGCGGAAAATACAGTGCAGCGTTTCCGTGTGGTATTTTCCACAGCATGTGCACTGTGAATTTTGTTTTCTATAGGTTTACATGGTAGAGTCAAATCCGCAACGTGTGCATACCCTTAAAGTGCCACTCCAGAGGTGAAATAAAAAAAATGCTGGAATGATGCTTTAAGGGTATGTGCACACGCTGCGGATGTCGCTGCGGAACTGCAACGCTTCCGCAGCTGCGGGTCTGCAGCGGTTTCCCATAAGTTTACAGTACAATGTAAACCTATGGGAAACGAAATCCGCAGGGCACATGCTGCGGAAAAAAACACGCGGAAACACAGCGGTTTATATTCCACAGCATGTCAATTCTTTGTGCGGATTCCGCTGCGGGTTTACACCTGCTCCAATAGAAAACTGCAGGTGTAAACCCGCAGCAGAAACCGCGATAAATCCGCAGTAAAAACCGCAGCGTGTGCACATGCCCTAAATGTGATGCAGCTCATGGCTTACCCAGCTGGTAAGTATAATAAGCCCCCTACCTCCCCATCCCAGAGAACAACTATTACATGTGATGGAGTGCATAAAATCTCATAACAAAACCGTATAATAATCAGCCCCCCAGTGCCGTCGCCCTTCACCCACCTCAGCCCTCACAATACCCTTATCTTCTCACATTCACCTCCTCAGTGCCCTGTCCCCCTCCCCCACAACACCCCCATCCTTTCACATTCACCCCCCAGTGCCCTGTCCCCCTCCCCCACCTAAGCCCCCACAACACCCCCATAATTTCAGATTCACCCCCCAGTGCCCTGTCCCCCTCCCCCACAACACCCCATCCTCTCACATTTACCCCCCAGTGACTATGACATGCATATCAATCTAATGTATCTTATCCCCACTTACCGATGAAGTTTGCAGCAGGACCAGGAAGTATCTGAGTGATATGGAGGTGGGCACTAGGACCCAGCGTGCCTGCCCTGGGCCAATTCCAGCACAGGGAGAGGGAGGGAAGAAACCTGCAGCCTGGAGAAGCTCCTGAGGTCGGTCAGCACAATCATACAGTTCAGGAGGGACGAGCGTGCAGAATCGCCGTCTGACAGGGAAGCAGGCATTTTGCTGCGCTCCTCCTGTATTGTGCCTCATCACGGAAGTGGCAGTGCCGGCTCCCAGTCGGCCCCTTCATGTGGCAGGGCCCGGGGAGAAGGCCCCCTCTGCCCCCCCAGTAGCTAAGCTACTGCCAACGCCGGTATGGCGGCCCTGGTCCTGGCGGCGGCGTCAGCGCCGCCCGAAGATTTAAAGGGCCCGCGTCTCAAATTTTTTTTTTTTTCTTCCTCCTCTCTGGGTCGGAGCCGCCCCCGGCATTGTGCCGCCCGGGGCGGCCCGCCCCCCCCTTCCTACGCCACTGCCTAGCCAGTCTCCAGATCTCAACCCTATAGAAAACCTTTGGAGGGAGTTGAAAGTCCGTGTTGCCAAGCGAAAAGCCAAAAACATCACTGCTCTAGAGGAGATCTGCATGGAGGAATGGGCCAACATACCAACAACAGTGTGTGGCAACCTTGTGAAGACTTACAGAAAACGTTTGACCTCTGTCATTGCCAACAAAGGATATATTACAAAGTATTGAGATGAAATTTTGTTTCTGACCAAATACTTATTTTCCACCATAATATGCAAATAAAATGATAAAAAAACAGACAATGTGATTTTCTGGATTTTTTTTTCTCAGTTTGTCTCCCATAGTTGAGGTCTACCTATGATGTAAATTACAGACGCCTCTCATCTTTTTAAGTGGTGGAACTTGCACTATTGCTGAATGACTAAATACTTTTTTGCCCCACTGTATATATATATATATATATATATATATATATATATATTTTTTTTTAATTTTGCGATATATACATGTAATTATGAAGGAAATGAGGCTTCTTAGCATTTTTCCCTTTAAAAAAAAAATGTAGGTTTGGTTTGGTAAGTCTTTTTATAAATCTGTAAAACTGGCACAATATTCAATAGACAACATTATTCCCAGATATCATTTGTGAGTCAGAAAGTCATGCAGGCATCTTCTTCATGCTGTTCCTATTTAATTTTAGCTCTTTCCCATTCATTTCAGCTTTTTGTCAGGCCCCCAGACCTGTTTGTTGGGTCCAGCAGAAAAATATTCGGCTTTCTCATTGACTTGCATTGGATTCATTATTCGGTATGAATACACGGATATTAATCCAGCAAAGATAGATATATTTGTACTGTGTTAGCCAGTGGATAGAAAAATATTTAGAATTGAGTCTTCAGTGGTTTATACCTTTTTAATGATTAACTGAAAAGATGGTAACAAATTGCAAGCTCTCGAAAGCTTGAAATTTGTTACCATCTTTTCAGTTAGCCGTTAAAAGGTATCAACCACTCTCAATTCTAGATATTTTTCTACACGGATATTAGAAATTATTTGTACCAATTTTCCCAAATCTGAATATTTCACTATTCGTTCATCACTAATTGTCATGTACAAAGATTATTTTGCTACCCATGGCCTGCACCATGGAGGAAAGCGTTCAGTCAAAAACTTCATATACTTTGCGAGGTCATTTTTGCACCTTCAGGGACCAAAAAGGGGCCTGCCCATCTCTCTCCCTCTAATTCCAGGACAGAACATTGCTCTGGCACCTCCTTACTGATGTTGCAGCCTTGATGGTACATGTTGGCCATCCACCAACCATCAACTACTCCATACATCTGGATCATCCAGGGTTGCATGGCACTCACCAGTAAACAAGACTGTTTTAAAATTAGTTTCCATGCATGTCTGGGCCCACTGCAACAGTTTCTGTTTGTGATCACTGTTTGGGGGTGACCGAATAGTAGGTTTATGCACAACTGCAAACCTCTGAAGGACCCTACACCTTGAGGTTCATGGGGCTCCAGAGATGCCTGCAGTTTCAGATACCTGTTTGCTGCTTTTTAATGGTATTTTAGCAGCTGCTCTCTTATTTGTATGAAATTGTCTGGTAGAAACCTTCCTCATTATGCCTTGATCTGCACGAACCCATCAGTGATCAAAAAGCCCTAAGACACAATATTATCCATGATTTTATTTGAAAAACCCCAAATTACATCTCTATGACATCTAAATCCAATTTGCATATTAATTTGGAATGCAGTGTATACTGGGGGCTGTGGGAACATAATATTGTATGGAGGGCTGTGTTGGACATTATACTAGGGGACTGTGAGACATCATATTATATAGGGGGCTGTGAGGGACTTTATAATTAGGGATTTGGTGACATATTATATGGTGGTCTGTGGGGGGCATTATTCTGTGGAATTATGATGACAATACTATATTGGTGACTGTTAGGAACCTTATATTGGGAAGCTGGGGTGACCATACTGTATTGAGGGCTTTTGGGGACCTTATATAGGGGCTTATTATATTGTATGGAGGACTGTGGGGTTAATTATACTGTATGGGGGCTGTGGGAGTCATCTTACTATTGTGGGGTCTGTGTTGTGCATTACACTATATATAGGTGGCTGTGGTAAACATAATACTGAAAGAGGGCTATGGGGACATCATACGATATGGAGGGATGAGGGGACTATACTGTATGGGAGACAGTGGTATATATCATGATGTGTAGGGGTCTGAGGTGGACATCATACTGCACATGGGAGGTTGTGGTGACTATTCTGTATAGATGGCTGTGCTTACCATTATACTGTGTATGGGGACAGCGTGAGAAGGGGGCAATGTTGTGGGTAGTGTGAGAATATTGTGTGAAGAGGGGTCACACTGTGTTTATGGAGAGGGAGAAGCATGAAGTAGGGCACAGTATGGAGAGAGGTTATTATGGTGAGGGAAGTGAAGTATGGAACTAAAGAACATAAAAGAAAACAGTGGAGATGGTACAGCCATGGTATAGGCTGTGGTTCACAAGGAAGGACAGTGTAGTGGTTACAGCTGATAAGAGCAAAAGGTGTTGCAATTATAGCTGATAATTTAAAAAACAGTGTTGGATCCTACACAATTTTGACATCCAGCCACGCTAAAGCAGACAGCTGGGAGCTGGTATTCTCAGACAGGGAAGGGGCCATGGTTATTGGCCTTCCCAGCCTAAAAATAGCAACCATCAGCCACCCCAGAAAAGGCGCATCTGATAGATGCATCAATTCTGGCACTTTGCCCATCTCTTCCCACTTGCACTGGTGCAGTGGCAAGTAGGGTTATAGGTTTGGGGTAGATGTCAGCTGTTTTATGGCTGCTGACATCAAGCCCAGGGGTTAGTAATGGAGAGGCATCTATTACTAACCCCATAGACAAATTGTAGAAAAAACCCAGCCACAAAAAAGTTCTTTCATTGAAATAAAGACACTGACACATTTATTTTAAACAAAAACGCAAACTTTAACACCATATTCCTCTTCTGTCTGACAAGAAGATAATCCACTGAAGCCCATGTCCCCTGTAAAAAACAAAAAATAATAAAACACTATATTCCTAACCTATCAGATGATAATCCATTAAGGGCCATATCCCAAGTCAATCCAACTTCTGGAGCATGGGTCACTTTGCCTCAGTGTTCTCTAGCTTCAAGTGCATATCACTTTTTAAATATATAATGACACTGACAGACACAATTCTATCTTGGATGCATATATTCATTTAATACCATTGATCACACTAATTTTTCATATACCCTTTACTTCACATTTCTTCTCCCTCCATACTCTTTATTTTTGTATCCCCTTTCTCCCTATGTTTATCACCACCCTATGCATGAATATCCCACTCGATAGTGCTTTAACTGCATGACTTATATACAGTGACTTGCAAAAGTATTCACCTTCATAAGTCGCATGCTTAGTGAAAAAAATCCACCTGTGAGCAATCTAAGTGTCACATTGTCTGTCAGTATATACACATCTTTTCTGAAAGGCCATGGAGGCTGCAACACCATTAACAAGAGGCACTAACCAAACAACACCTTGAAGACTAAGGAGATCTCCAAACAAGTCAGTGGCAAATTTGTTGAGACGTACAAGTCAGTGTTGAATTATAAAAAAATATCCCAATCTCTGGTGATTTCCCATAACACCATCAAATCCATTATCATCAAATGGAAAGAACATGGTAACACAACAAACCTGCCAAGAGAGGGCCGCCCACCAAAATTCTCAGCCCGGGCGAGGAGGGCATTAATCAGGGAGGCAGTACAGAGACCAAAGGTAACCAGAGATTGGAGTATCTGTCCATACGACCACAATAAGCCAAACTCCACAGAGGTGACCTTTATGGAAGCGTTGGCAGAAAAAACCTTTACTTACACACTAAAATTGTAAGGCTCATTTTGAGTTTTCCAAAAGACATGTGGGAGACTCCCCAAATGTATGGCGGAAGGTGCTGTAGTCAGATGAGACTAAGGGTATGTGTCCACGTGCCGTTTTACATCCTGAATAGCAGCGGATTGAACGCTGCGTGGAGCCCCAGCGTTCAATCCGCAGCATCCAGATGTTACAGCATAGTGAAGGGGATTTTATGAAATCCCGTCTCCACTATGCGTGGTGACACGCACCCGGCGGCCCTGCGATTACAGACATGCGCCGCCGCAAGGTAAATCACAGGGCCCTATGTGTGGGGTGCAATGATGCCGGATGTGTGCAATGAACACATCCGGCATCATCGCGTCTCCAGAAAGGGGCGGAGCTTTGGGCGGAGCAAGTTTGCTGCTCCGTCCTAACCGCCGGCCATCCTGAAAGTGGACACATACCCTAAAATGTAACTTTTTGGCTGCTGTAAGCTGCTGTAATTTACAGATTTCTGAAAGGCTAAAGGTAAGTCTTGTTGTTGCATATAGAATCACCAACTAGTAATGCAACATATCTGATCAGCTCCAAATAAAGAATTATGCTCAGCAGGGGCCAAAAGGCATTGAAAAAAATTAGTGATTTTCCAGTGGCAACCTCATGCTGTTTCATCAGGTCCCCTGTATGGTTGCTCTTTCTCTACAGGCGGCAATACAATTCATATGAACAAGCCCAATGATAAACTGGTAAAATTCAATAACTGTCAACAAAATCAATACCTAAGTGAGCCTTATCATATTTAATTATTTATTTTTCTAGTTTAAATAATCTTTCAAAGCAAAATGATTTCACAATACATTACCTCAGCAAGGAGCATACATGCCATATCGAAAAAAAAAATCTATTTTGAGCAAATATACGCTATTGAATTAACTTACAGGCATACTAAAAGATTCCTTGTAATTCAATTTTCAACAGTGACAAAATCAGGAGAGGCAAGAAGGAGGTCAAAACACAAGCCAAGGTAAGAGAGGAGGATATGGAAAATAGTACACAGGAGCAAAGTGTCAGAGAGACCAGGTCTAGCTGAAGTAACTAAACAGCTGGCAGCCAGAGACTGTCTGTTTCGGTTTCCATAGAAAGGAGCCTCGCCCATGTCTAACAACAGAGAGCTAAATACATTCCAGCTTACTGCAGCAAAACACAGGTGGATCGGAAAGTGACAACTCATCTCTGCAATCGAATAGCTAAACTCCCATATGCTGCTGGCATTCAGCGGTATGTTCAGAAAAGGATGTGACACATGTATTTTTCGCTTTGTGACAAATATTGTCCAAAGGTCAAAATAGTTTGTGATACACTGGTCAGACAAAAGGTGGTTGTATTGCCCACCTTTTCCATTCTCTAACAGAGCTAGTACTCTAACCCTTTATCCTCCAAATTGTCTGAAATCTTTTGGAGCGTGTATGATACTGATATTGGCCTCTGCAGGCCACTGCCAGTAAAGCTAGTCTTTTAACATTTTGAACCTTTGAAATTCTGGACTAGGGTCCTTGGTAATGTGAAGAATGTTTTGCTCAATGGGGCTAGGTGAGTAGCCGTAGGAGAGGTACTCGTGTCCCACGCTCCGGACAGCTACAGGAAAATGGGGTAGCTGTGTGTGTGTGTGTGTGGTAATGCTGTCTCAGACACCTTTAGTATCAGCTCTTCCACAATCCATGTGATTGCCCCATTAACCCCAGGATAAGGAAACCAGACAATTTGTTTAAAGCAAAGTCCTTTTTACTAATGAACCAACTGGCATGCAAAGGATAGCAGGCAACAGACTTGCGGTCCTCTTCTGCATAATATAGAAGCACAATCTTAGTGGATACTGAGACATAATACTTGTGATAAATGTTACTGTAACTTCACAGTCTAGGCTGAGTGAGGACCTCAATAATATCAGTGTAGTGCCACCCAGGTCAATGTGTGGCATTGAACTCCTACTAATCTTTTTTTGGGAAGAGACGTCAGGGTGGTTCTCCCAACTGTCTTTTTCCTATACGTGCCCAAACCCACTGACACGTCTCACTGACTGCAGCTTCCAGGTCGGTCCTCTAAAGATGTTCCTGTATTCTCTTATTTTAGGTCACCAGACATGCCAAGAGAGAACTCTGCCACCACTGAAGCTCTATTAATGAAACTTGCTTCCTTTGCCACTGGTTCCTTCCCACGCACACCCAATGATGATTTTTCTTCCTCTCTGAGTGTCCTTCCTTGTCTCTCTCTCACCAATAAGGCTACGTTCACATTTGCGTTGTTGTGTGTTGCGTCGGCGACGCATCGGCGACGCAACGCACAACACATGCAAAATGCATGCAAAACGCATTGTTTTGTGACGCATGCGTCCTTTTTTTGCATGATTTTGGACGCAAAAAAAATGCAACTTGCTGCGTCCTCTGCGCCCTGACGCGTGCGCCCAAAAAGACGCATGTGTCACAAAACGCAGCACAACGCATGTCCATGCGTCCCCATGTTAAATATAGGGGCGCATGACGCATGCGGCGACACTGCAGCGCCCGACGCTGCGGCGCACAACGCTAATGTGAACGTAGCCTAAATTAACTATAAAAACAGAAACTGGCTCACATATCCCCAATCCTCCCCAACTATATGCAGCTCAACTGTTAACCATGTCACTCATGACTGCCAGAAACTTCAGCCTCCAGGAAGATAATACCTATAGTACAGCAAAATGCATTTCCATGCATTTCCATACATTTAAGATAACAGGGATCACTAGAGGGGTGCAGCATTATCCCCTCCACCTTTACAGCAGTAAAACCCTACCTCTTGCATATTCCCCATGGGCCAAAATGTATCAAAATGTGTGACTGTACCATGACAAAGAATATTATTACATCTTGTCCTATGTCTTCTAAAGGATTCCAGTGCTTCCTTTATCTCCTTCCTGTCACTAGAGGATTGCACAGCAAGCATGGATTGAAAAGATTATTTGTGCTCCCAGATGGCTCTTGTGTCTGACTATGGCTGATTGATGACACATGGCAGAGTCTTGTTTTCTAACTACTTAATTGGGCTATTTACATGCGCTCTGTGATCCTGCTCATTTACTGACTGAAAACTGCTGGTTTTATCTTTATTACAATTGGTTTAATAACAGCAAGCTCTAAGATCCACTACTGTGCAAAGCAGCTTGTCAATAGGAAGAACCCTAGGGAAAAGATAGCAATAAAGATGTGAAATATTCCTATTCTTAAAATAACTTATCTGCTTCCCACTCAGGCTTTAAAGGAGCTGGGACAAAAAAGCAAAATCGCTTTCATTAATCCATATCCATCATCCTATAAGTTTTCTTATACATACTAAATTTTACATCCCTAGAGTAAAGGCCCCGTCTCACATAGCGATTTACCAACGATCACGACCAGCGATACGACCTGGCCGTGATCGTTGGTAAGTCGTTGTGTGGTCGCTGGGGAGCTGACACACAGACAGCTCTCCCCAGCGACCAACGATCAGGGGAACGACTTCGGCATCGTTGAAACTGTCTTCAACGATGCCGAAGTCCCCCTGCAGCACCCGGGTAACCAGGGTAAACATCGGGTTACTAAGCGCAGGGCCGCGCTTAGTAACCCGATGTTTACCCTGGTTACCAAAAAAAACAAACACTACATACTCGCCTTTCGGTGTCCAGGTCCCTTGCCGTCTGCTTCCTGCTCTGACTGAGATCCGGCCGTACAGTGAGAGCAGAGCGCAGCGGTGACGTCACTGCTGTGCTGTGCTCTCACTTCTCACTTTACGGCCGGCAGTCAGTGAGAGCAGGAAGCAGACGGCAAGGGACCTGGACACCGAAAGGCGAGTATGTACTGTTTGTTTTTTTTGGTAACCAGGGTAAACATCGGGTTACTAAGCGCGGCCCTGTGCTTAGTAACCCGATGTTTACCCTGGTTACCAGTGAAGACATCGCTGGATCGGTGTCACACACACCGATTCAGCAATGTCAGCGGGGCCTCAACGACCAAAAAAAGGTCCAGGCCATTCCGACACGACCAGCGATCTCGCAGCAGGGGCCTGATCGCTGGTACGTGTCACACATAGCGAGATCGCTATGGAGGTCGCTGTTGCGTCACAAAACTTGTGACTCAGCAGCGATCTCGCTAGCGATCTCGCTATGTGAGACGGGGCCTTAAGTAAACACAAAGTACTCTTCAATAGGATAGTGATCACATGGAGTAAATGTGACAGAAACAGTACTAGAGCAACACACATTGCCAAACTTACCACTACTAAGACATTAGGAATTTTTGAGAGGCACACCACTATCTATATTTAAAGTAATTATGTTAGGATCGGGAAACACATTTTACTGATCAAGAGAACACTCAGTAAAATTGTGACACAGCAATAGAACTAGATAAAGCATAGCAAGCCATAAAGTTGAGATGTTAACCAACCACATATTTGTCCACCAATAGTTGTCCCAACTCATCATAATTATGCACTCCCATCTTGGCAAAAATAAGTGTATATCCATGAGAAAAGGGATTGAGCTAATTTCCGATACCTGTGGCAGCATTATACAAAGAAATGGGCATTTTAAAATTTAAAATACCCAATACATCTTTTCACCGACGTCTGCTATTGGAAAAAAGTCTGACACATGTGGAGGAACTGGACAAAAAATGATTGTGACAGATATACTCACTTGTAAAGCGCCATGGAATAAATGGCGCTATAACAATAAATAATAATAATAATAATATACAAATATATCGGGGCAGACATTCTATCAGTGGAGTCGGTGAAGCTGCACAGGGGCCCCGAAGGAGAGGGGGACCGGTCAGCTGTTGAAATGTCCTGATGTAAAAATAGAGAAAAAAGACCAACACATCCAAGCTAGTGTGAACAGGAGCCAACCAAAAATAGCATAGAAGTCGAAAAACGATAAAGGATGCACCATGATTTACCCAAAATGATTACTCTAGAATATTGAAAATGCATTACTGCCCCAGAAAATGGAGAAAAGGAGCTATATAATGTGCACATGAAATATTTATCTGCAAAAAATTGCTATGAAAAAAGGAAGATACTTTGCTCATAGATTGGCCAATATATGTGTTAGGACTGGCGGAACGCACAAAATAATAATTAGAGATGATATAAGGTGCATTCGCAGTCCGGGGTCCACCGTGCAGCTAAGTCACCTGCTGCTTGGCAATGACGGACTATATGGCGGAATAATGTGAGTACACACAAGGGTTAGCTTCACCCGGTATGAAGGAAGCGTCACAGGGACGCGACACCGAACAGAGAACACAAGCCAAGCGACACAGAACTCTGCCCCAAGACTCAGGGTAAGAGTCCCTCTAGATCTCTTGCACTCGACACCGCTTCTACGGTGCCAGGGAAACAACTAAAGTAAATATTTACTGCACAGGAGTGTGTGCAGCGCCGCTCTGGTGGACGCCGCTAACCTCCCTAACTAAGGCAAGGAAAGCGCACTATCTGCGCACGGCGCCGCTCTGGCGGTCGCTGCGCACTGGATTCAGCAACTTGTGCAATTGTGCAGGATAGCACTGTCGGGCGCTAGGTAGCTCTACCATTCGCGAGCAGGCAACAACACTAGGGATGGGAATGATTCGGAGCTTTCATCCATCGACAGGCATTCTTTCACACACACACAAGTTAATAAGTTTACACTAGCGCATTGATGAGCGGCCATGCAAACCTTTTATAGCAGTAGCGCTCCAGGACCTTCCTGATGGTCCATTAGGAGCAGCAGCAGGACCTGAGAATGTGACCCCTGACCTCCAATGGGAGGTCGTCCCGTGGGCATGCTCAGTGTGGGAAAAGCAGGATTGAGTCCCTGAAACACCTGATCGCTGCTTAACAGTGCTGGCTACAAAGGCAGAGCCTGGAAAGGTAGCAGTACCTAAGCGCACAGTATAAGCTTGAGCCAGATGCTGGGATCGACATCTCTGCTGAGCAGGTTCCACTGTGGCTAGAGGAGAATAGGAGACTGCAGTAGACATGGTTCAAGATTCCCCCTGTGCAGTGGCAAGAACTTGACAACTAACAATATGTGAGCCCAATTGCTACATCATTCTCTCCTGTTTTGTCAACTCTCCTGGGCAAAAAAGCCTCCAATTTATGGGTCAGGAGTGGAGCAGCTAACTACTTAAAATCACCTGTGGCTGATGGGAGTTGGAGTGCACATGTCCAAAAAGGCTTAAAACAAATAGAGAAAAAGACCAGCACATCCAAGCTAGTGTGAACAGGCGTCAACCAAAAAAAACATACTGATCGGAACAAAAGTTTGGACACACCTCATTTAAAGATTTTTCTGTATTTTCATGACTATGAAAATTGTACATTCACACTGAAGGCATCAAAACTATGAATTAACACATGCGGAATTATATACTCAATTATATACTTAACAAACAAGTGTTAAACAACTGAAATTATGTCTTATATTCCAGGTTCTTCAAAGTAGCCACCTTTTGCTTTGATGACTGCTTTGCATACTCTTAGCATTTTCTTGAAGAGCTTCAAATGGTAGTCACCGGGAATGGTCTTCCAACAATCTTGAAGAAGTTCCCAGAAATGCTTAGCACTTGTTGGCCCTTTTGCATTCACTCTGCGGTCCATCTCACCCCAAACCATATCGATTGGGTTCAGGTCTGGTGACTGTGGAGGCCAACTCATCTGGCGTAGCACCCCATCACTCTCCTTCGTCAAATAGCCCTTACACAGCCTGGAGGTTTGGGGTCATTGTTCTGTTGAAAAATAAATGATGGTCCAACTAAATG
Organism: Ranitomeya variabilis; assembly: GCF_051348905.1. Taxonomy (NCBI): domain Eukaryota; kingdom Metazoa; phylum Chordata; class Amphibia; order Anura; family Dendrobatidae; genus Ranitomeya; species Ranitomeya variabilis. Next base: position 491,094,936 of record NC_135235.1, read on the forward strand.
CAAACCGGATGGAATAGCATGCCTCTGCAAGATGCTGTGGTAGCCATGCTGGTTCAGTATGCCTTCAATTTTGAATAAATCCCCAACAGTGTCACCAGCAAAGCAGCCCCACCCATCACACCTCCTCCTCCATGCTTCTCGGTGGGAACCAGGCATGTAGAGTCCATCCATTCACCTTTTCTGCATCACACAAAGACACGGTGGTTGGAACCAAAGATCTCAAATTTGGACTCATCAGACCAAAGCACAGATTTCCACTGGTCTAATGTCCATTCCTTGTGTTCTTTAGCCCAAACAAGTTTCTTCTGCTTGTTGCCTGTCCTTAGCAGTGGTTTCCTAGCAGCTATTTTACCATGAAGGCCTGCTGCACAAAGTCTCCTCAAAACAGATGTTGTAGAGATGTGTCTGCTAGAACTCTGTGTGGCATTGACCTGGTCTCTAATCTGAGCTGCTGTTAACATGCGATTTCTGAGGCTGGTGACTCGGATAAAATTATCCTCAGAAGCAGAGGTGACTCTTGGTGTTCCTTTCCTGGGGCAGTCCTCATGTGAGCCAGTTTCTTTGTAGCGCTTGATGGTTTTTGCCACTGCACTTGGGGACACTTTCAAAGTTTGCCCAATTTTTTGGACTGACTGACCTTCATTTCCTAAAGTAATGATGGCCACTCATTTTTTCTTTACTTAGCTGCTTTTTTCTTGCCGTAATACAAATTCTAACAGTCTATTCAGTAGGACTATCAGCTGTGTATCCACCAGACTTCTGCAGAACACAACTGATGGTCCCAAACCCATTTATAAGGCAAGGAATCCCACTTATTAAACCTGACAGAGCACACCTGTGAAGTGAAAACCATTCCCGGTGACTACCTCTTGAAGCTCATCAAGAGAATGCCAAGAGTGTGCAAAGCAGTCATCAAAGCAAAAGGTGGCTACTTTGAAGAAACAATAATATAAGACATAATTTAATTTGTTTCACACTTTTTTGTTAAGTATATAATTCCACATGTGTTAATTCATAGTTTTGATGCCTTCAGTGTGAATGTACAATTTTCATAGTCATGAAAATACAGAAACATCTTTAAATCAGAAGGTGTTTCCAAACTTTTGGTCTGTACTGTATTTAAAATTGAAGGCATACTGAACCAGCATGGCTACCACAGCATCTTGCAGCGGCATGCTATTCCATCCGGTTTGCATTTAGTTGGGCCATCATTTATTTTTCAACAGGACAATGACCCAAAACACACCTCCAGACTGTGTAAGGGCTACTTGACCAAGAAGGAGAGTGATGGGGTGCTACACCAGATGATCTGGCCTCCACAGTCACCAGACCTGCACCCAATCGAGATGGTTTGGGTGAGCTGGACCGCAGAGTGAAGGCAAAAGGGCCAACAAGTGCTAAGCATCTCTGGAAACTCCTTCAAGATTGTTGGAAGAATATTCCCGGTGACTACCTCTTGAAGCTCCTCAAGAGAATGCCAAGAGTGTGCAAAACATCAAAGCAAAAGGTGGCTACTTTGAAGAACCTAGAATATAAAATATAATTTCAGTTGTTTCACACTTTTTTGTTAAGTATATAATTCCACATGTGTTAATTCATAGTTTTGATGCCTTCAGTGTGAATGTACAATTTTCATAGTCATGAAAATAAAGAAAAATCTTTAAATGAGAAGGTGTGTCCAAACTTTTGATCTGTACTGTACTATATACAGGGGAGAGGACATACAGGTATATACTATATACAGAAGAGATGACATACAGGTATATGCTATATACAGGAGGAGATGACACATAGGTATATACAATATACAGAAGGAGATGACATACAGCAGGTATATACTATATACAGGGGAGATGACATACAGATATATACTATACACAGGAGATGACATACAGGTGTATACTATATATAAGGGAGATGACAAACATGCATATACTGAGGGGAAAATGAAAAGGTGTGAGTGCAAAATGAGAGGAGTGAGGGAAAATAGTGGAGTGATCGGAAAATGACAGATGTGAGGTCAAAATGACAAGTGTTGGGGGGAATGAGAGGAGTGAGGGGGAAAATGAGAGATGTGAGGGGAAAATGAGAGGCGTGATGGGAAAATGAGGGAAGTGATGTGCTATAACTAACCACAGATATTTACTGTGCCCAGGCAATGCCGGACTCCTCAGCTAGTATAATATAAAATACTGTATGCATAAATAAGTATTTTTAAAAACAAAAACAAAAACAGTACACATATTTGGTATCTCAGCAGCTGGAAGGACCCAACCTATAACCCCTTCAGTGAACACTGTAAAAAAATAAAATAAAAAACAAGGCAAAAATCTATGCTTTTTATTATTCTGCTGAACAAAAAAAAGGGGAATAAAACGACAAATGTAAACAAAAATGGTATACCTGAAAACATCATCATGTCCCACAAATAGCATCGGAAAACTAAAAAAGCTGTAGCTCTCACAATAATGTGATGCAGAAATAATTATTTCTTCCTAAAATAGTTTTTGTGTAAAAGCACAAAAACATAAAAAATGACATAAATGTTCTCTCTCTGTAATCATACTAATCCGAAGAAAAAAGCTGCCTTATCAATTTTAACACATGCGGAACAGCATAAAGAACCCCCCAAAAAGAATTGCTGGTTTTTGTTCTTTCTGCCTCACAAAAATAGGAATTGAAATCGATCAAAAACCTTTGTGCCTAAAAATGGTACTAATAAACTCTTTAACTTGTTCTTCAAAAACAAGCCCTCACATGAGTGTCGGCAAAATATGGAAAAATTACAGGTCTCAAAATATGGCAATGCAAAAACTAGTTTTGCAAAAAAAAATGCATCTTTTAGTGTGTGACAACAGCCGAACATAAAAGACTATGTAAATCTGGTATCACTGTAATTGCACAAACCCGAAGAATAAACTTGTCTAATCACTTATATTACGCAAGGAACAGCATAAGAAATAAATAAAAGCAATTCTTGACCTGCTGTTGATGTGTTCATTCTGCCTCCCAAAGATGGCAGTAAGGCTCGGCTCATATTTATCCTGTGCTCTACTCTGAGCACTTACACCTAGGTTTTCATGTAAATCTCTGAAATACGTGATACGTGATGCAGACGGAAACCCCCGACTGAAGATTCCCTTTAATGAGGCCGATAAAGTCTCTTTTGAAGTTGTCTGGCCTATGATCCAGCGGTGTCTGTCTTTTTAAGACATGCATAAAAGTTCTGTCGGCCACAGTTTTGTGCACCTCTGAAAACATGGATACCTCTAAACTGAGGTCAGACAGAGTCCGAAGTAACTCTGTTGCCTCATTATAGTGAATGTATTCCTCGGGAGTTTCAACTGAATCACTTCATTCGAACATTTAAATGGAAACCCTAATATAACTGTTCAGCATAGAGCGCTGCATAAATGTGATCCCAAAAAAGCAAGTCCACACTCAGGTCTGTCATCTGTTAACAGAAATATAGGGGCTTCAACATTACTGGTAGTACAAAGGCTGTGGAAATGCGCTATAGTTCCTCACCTCCAAAATGAAATCCAGCGAATTCTGTACTCTCAAATCCAAATGCCCCTCTCCCTTCTGAGCCCCACAGTGTTCCTAAGCCATGTTTAGTATCCACATGTTTGGCATTTCTGTAGCGATGAAAGCCCCCTTAATTTACAAGTGCATGTCTCCGGAAGCATGAGCTAGGCATAACATACTGGGCACTACAATGTACTGGATAATACAATGCACGGGTACTACAATGGCAGATTTGCAATTTTCAATCAGCAACATCCTCTATTGCTTGTTTCTGGAAAACACCCATGGAGTAAAATCATCACTACATCTGTAGATAAATTCCCAAAGGGGTATATTTTCCAAAATGGACTTGAGGGGATATTCTGCTCTTCTAGCACTTAGTGGCTATGTACACAGATTCTTCAAACTTTTCTAGGAAAATTTGGGTTCCAGAAGACAAATAGCTCTCTGTTACCTCTGAGTCTCACTGTGTGGCTAAGGCTGGTTTCACATTTGCGGTTGTGTCCACAGCGTTCCTGCTGCAATTTTCCACATGTGTCGTGTATGCCTATCTTTAAGATTAGGGATGCAGGTGCCTGCGATTGGTTGCGTTTTGCCGTGTTTGACGACGCATGCGTCGTTTCATGGTCTGCGGCTTGGCACGGTAAACGCTACATGTTGTAATTTCAGAGGCATCAATTTGCCGCATCGAAACATATGTGGTTCTTAGCGGAAGGAATGTGTAAAAAAAATGCATTACAGTCTATGTGAACGAATGCGTTTGCAAGCACATGCATTTGTTTGCGTTTTGTGAACACATGCGTTTTACCACAGGAAAACCTGTCTAGACACTGATTAGCCACCCCCCACATACAAACTGATAAAAGGAGGGAGTGGGCATTTGCAGGTCACTACTCAGCAGACTGGGAAGAAGATCAGACAGATGCTGGAAAGAACCTGGGAGGAATCTAGACTCTGAACAATGTGAGTATCAAAGCCAATGTCTTTCTTTTCTTTTTTGTGTCTCTATTTGTCCTAATAATTTCTGTCTTTTTTTTCTTGCTGCATGCATCAGAATGTCATCTTCTTCTTCTGAGGAGCAACGTCTTGGGCCTAAACAAGGCGGAAATGACTGTGAAGTGAGTACTCACTTCTTCAGATTGGTAAGTAGTCTCTGTCACATCTACACATGTGACAATTTTTTTTCTCTTTTTCAGAACAGTTCTTCCACTGCGGCATAGGCCGAGCAGGAGCAGCGTGCACACGGTCGTGTGGCAAGGCAGCGTGTAAGTATACCTGGCTGACTGTACTCTGTTTATTGTATTCTGACTTTACTATTCTTGACTGTTCATTTCTTTATTTTCTCCTTCCTTCCCTTTTTCTTCTTGACTCCTTTTTTTTCTTGACTTTGAATATTATTGCCAGTTTTCTGTCTCTGTTGTTTTCTTTCTTTTCCGTATGTTAATGTCTCCAACATTAATGTATTTATTTATTTTTAGGTTCCAGGACAGGATGAGGACCTCATTGACAACGATATCCTCATCTCCCTGGTCCATGAGCGAGTCCCGTTGTGTGACACCTGGGTTCCGCAGCACTCGGACAACGTGACGATCCGGCGGCTATGGAATGAGGTGGCCCAAGCGATGTGGGATGGCTGGGACAATGCCCCAACTCGGGTCCGCAATGCATTTCGTAAGTATTACAATGCGGTGAGATGCAGCAGTGACCTGAGAGTTTCTCTCTTCACACACAGTTGTGTGATCACGGTCAAAAGTGCATTGTCTAACCATTATTTTTATTTTTCAACAGTGCTCAAAGTCAAAACATGTTGGTGTCCGATGAAGGATCGCTTCAACAAAGACCTGCACCCAGAGAGCTGGGTTCCTAGTGGTTCTGGAGCAAGAATCAGAAAATATAAATGTCACCGCATCCTGGCATTTTTGAGACCAGTCCTTGCCCAGAAAACATAAGTATTTTTTGTGGTGTATTGGATTGTGTTGTATTGCTTAATCTGTATTTTTCTTTTCCACAGGAGTTGGCGCTTTTACTATTGTGAATGCATGGTACTAATGTTTTTTTTTTTTTTCACAGCACATGGAGCAGCACTCTGGTTCTGGAGCGGTCCTTCATCAAACAGCCACGGACGATCCAGCAGCGCTGCAGCAAGTGTGCCTGCAACACAGACTGAAGACCAGGAAGCTGGTCCATCAGGTGTTCCCCTGTCCTAGTCCTGTGCCTCTTTTCTTTGGGCAGAGGGCCTCGGACAGGTCACTCATGCCTGAGTTTTTGCACTTGAGCTCGGTCTTTCATGATGGACTCAAGGCGATGGGAGACAGACTGGATAGTGGCTTAAAGCATATGAATACACTTATCCAGGATGTCACCCGAAGCCTTGACCAAGTGAAAGCCGACCTCCAGAGGCCAGCACATAATTTTTTTAATCAAATAGAAAAGGGCATGTCAGAACACCTTACTCCTGATCTCCAGCTTAGTGTCATGCAGGATTGCAATGCTGCTTACGTGCAGGCTATGCAGCAGAGTGGGTATTTTCAGCAGCCAATGGTGGCATTTCCACCTGTGCCAACACTGTCATGCTTGACCTCAATGCTGAGCTCTGCTGCATACCACTGCACGGCCACCACCATTCCAAGCACTGCCAGACACCACTACAGCGCCACCACTATGCCGAGTGCTGTTGGACAGCCCACCGCCACCATCATGCCAACTGCTGCTCTTGCTTGGACATCCTCCACTGCCACCACAATGCAGCAGCACCCAGATCAGGACAAGTCGGCCACCATCACCAGGTCCCAGCTGCAGCAGCAGCACCAGGATCCTGGCATGCTTTTCAGCACCACCATGCAGCAGCAGCAGCAGCACCCGGATCCTGGCATGCTTTTCAGTACCACCATGCAGCAGCAGTAGCACCCGGACCCTGGCATGGCCTTCCCCACCACCACCATGCAGCAGCAGCAGCAGCCGGACCCTGGCACTGCCTTCCCCACCACCACCATGCAGCAGTAGCAGCAGCCGGACCCTGGCATGGCCTTCACCACCACCACCATGCAGCAGCACACGGACCATGACAGGTCGGCCACCATGACCAGGCCACAAGAAATGAGCCCACCGAGGCTCACCAGACTGCAGTGCAGAGCCCAAAAAGGGAAAGGCAAACACAAAAAGCAGCTATCGCCATCCCTCCCCCCTCACCTCCCAATGTGTCTGTGATGTCACGTTTGTCTCACCCTTCCAGTGTGTCTCTGCCTTCTCATGCATCTAGCACCATCCCAAATTCCCTGACCCCACTAGTTTAATTGCCCTTTCTCCTGCAACCCTGCGTTGTCTTCAGTTAGCCAGGCCTCACAGCTACACACACCCCAGTTCCATCACTCTACCCCAAGCAGGCGCAGTTAATTTTTTTTTTTTTAAATAAACGTTAATGTTTTTTTGCCCCCAATACTGTTTGGTTATTTGTGTATTTCGCTGCCAGCAACACACACCGTGCGCCGAATAAACACACTGTACCGTACACTTTGTTTTTTTTTGCCACCTCATAGCTCCAGTAGTTATTAAGTACAACACTGCAGCTTTGTGGGTTTGGTATGGAGCTATGATTTGTCAAAAAATAATATTACTTGTATTTTCTCCATAATCTCTTCAGTCTGCTTAATCTATGTGTCACAGACTTAAGAGACAAATGGCGGTAATACAAAGCAGAGCTATCCTCAACAGGTCATGTGTCAAAAATAGTGAGTTCTCGATGCGTAAAACTCTGCATCTTGAACTCATTATTTATGACACCTGACCTGGTGAGTAGAGAACTGCCTTGTATAACCTCCATTGTCTCTTCAGTCTACGTAATCTGTTTCACACAAACTGAAGAGACAATGGTGTCAATATGATCTCTGCACCTTTAGATGAATTCATTGAGAGATGTAGTTTGCAAAATTGGGTCACTTATGGAGTGTTCTGCTATTTTGGCACCTCAGGAGCTCTCCCAGTTTGTCATGGCACCCACAAACCATAACAGTAAAATCTGAATTAAATTATGGTGCTCATTCCATTGTAAGTTTTGCACTGTGCCTCCAAAATAGTACCCCATTACATGTTGGGTATTGGCATACTCAGTAGAAATTTGACCAACAGACTGAGAGGCCCATTTTTTCTTAGTAGCCCTTACAAAAATGTGTGGCTAAAACAACATTTTTGCTGGAAAATTTTATTTTTTTATTTTCACAGTTCAGCTTTATAAACTTGAGCACCTGAGCGTTCAACGTGTACCACATGTACAGTAAATTTCTTTGTTGGGTCTAATTTCAAAATGGCATCACTTGTCAGGGGTTTCCACTGTTTAGGCACATCAGCAGCTCTCCAAACTTGACATCTGCTAACGATTCCAGACAAATTTGAGTTCAAAAAGTCAAATTGTGCTCCTTCCCTTCCAATCCCTGCCATGTGCCCAAACAGTAGTTTATCCCCACATATGGGGTATGGGTGTACTCAGGCGAAATTGCACAACAAATTGTATGGTGCAATTTCTCCTGCTACTCTTGTGAAAATTGAGAAAATTGGGGCTAAAAGAAAATTTTTGTGAAAAATGTGATTTTTTTTATTTTCACAGCTTAAGGTTATAAACTTCTGAGAAGCACCTGGGGGTTCAAAGTGCTGACCACATATCTAGATACATTCCTTGAGGTGTCTAGTTTGCAAAATGGGGTCACTTGTGGGGGGTTTCAACTGAGTAGGCACATCAGGAGCTCTCTAATCATGACATAGCGCCTGCTAATGATTCCAGCACATTTTGCATTCAAAAAGTCAAATGGAGCTGTGATGAACCCGAATAACATCACTGTGCCTGATGTCACTATTACGTCAGAAGGATCATGTGGTATGCTCTACTCTCTTGCAGTAATACACTACAGAAACAACATACGATCAAAAAAACCCAGAATACCATATACAAAGATATATAAATATATTTTTATTAATTGCATTCAAATATACCAGGATATTTGGCAAAAAGCCAACAAGGAGTGGAGAAATACAAGTAACAATGTGCACGTAGGAAACGCAGGGGTGCACTACTGAGGGTACGACATATCAAAGGCAATGCCTGTGTAATAATCATAGATACCCATTTCCAGCAAACATAGTCATAGTCAAACAGACACAGTGTATACATTCCACTTGATCCACCAATCCATAAATGTCAAAGTCAGTATAGAATTAATTAGTAAAAAAGCAAAGGCAGAGTGGAATGTAACAAACATATTACCTGAATGGAGCTGGAAAGGACACGTACCCGTCGAGCGCACCCACCCCGACGCGCGTTTCGGCGTGATCGCCTTTTTCAAGGCAGTAATGTGATATTTTGTACCCCCTGGGGACATGTAAGGTCAACTTGGCACAGTTTTAGCCAGACACCTCTTGTATCCATCCGGGCCCAAGAAGGCATAGAATGTGAGAGAATGTGGCCCACACAGTCACTGATGCTTGCTCACAACCCTGACAGGCTGAGAGGCCTTTTTCACAAGCATCAGTGAAACAGCACCTGGCCATACCGTTAAGACAGCCACTAGTTCCTCATTAGATGTAAGCCAGTTAATGGGATTATATCAGGCCAGAAACCAGCCCCTGTAGCATGGAAAGTTAAGTTGAGATCATGGATGTATTGATTCATGGATCGAGATAAAAGAGCAACCCAAAATTACATTTTATAATTAATTGCCTTAAGGGCACACTAAACAAAACACTATATACAAAATGGTTTTACATACATAATGGTAAGGTATGCAAATACAATAGTGGTAGGACAATGTATGCAGAATTTAAGAGTCATTTGCCAGTCAGAAGAAAGGCGTGGCTTGCGAGACAGGGGATGCCACATGGGAGACTGGTGGCACCCTCTGTTCCTTGACTTTTCCCCGCAAGATATGTCGTCGCGACATACCCAGGGAAAAAAGCAATAGGTCATTCTTTACATGAGCATTTAACCCCTTGGGGTCACTCCCCTCCTGCTCCCTGGGCTGGACTGAAATCCCTTCCCCTAGTCTCTAGCAGCTAAAGACTCCAAAGCCTAAGGTGGGTCATAACTCAATTTAATAGACGGTCCTAGAGAGGCGATTTTGGCACCATCATATCTGTCTCCTGCTATGAGACCAAACACAGCTTTGCTACCTGACTCCTAATAACCATTATACATTTCTTCCCACCATGGGGCACTAGAATGGATCAAAACAGTGGATGAGGCTCCAAAAATCTCTAAAATGTAAACAGTCTGTGGCTAGGATGTACTATAAATCCATATTCTCTTTATGAAATCTTATCTAGCTGAACAAAACAGTTACACCGCATGGGCTCCATATTGCAAGCAAACCTTTTGTCCAGAGCTAAGCTTGCTTAAGGTGTGAGATCTGTCACTCATAGCCTTTGAAGGATTGACAATATGCAGAGCTAGGTGCCAGCTTTCTCCTTGCACAAAGGGAGGGGGTTTTATAATCCCATGCCAAATGAGATACAAATTATTGACATGAAATTAATATTCTTCACAAAAACTCCTTCTCTTCCCAGCCCTTGCCGTACTCCCAAACAGTAGCTTTCATACACATATTGGGTATTGGCGTACTCAGGAGAAATTGCACAACTAATAACATGGTGCATTTTCCCTTCTAACCCTTATGACAATGCAAAATTTTGGGCTAAATGAACATTCTTGTGGAAAAAAAATATTTATTTTTATTTTCACGGCTCAACATTATAAGTTTCTTTAAAGCAACTGTGGGTTCAAAGTGCTCACCACACATTTTGATGAGTTCCTTGAGGGGTTTAGTTTCCACAATAGGGTCACTTGTGGGAGAGTTTTCACTATATAGGCACATCAGTTGCCAAATAGCTCTCCTTCCCTTCCAAGCCCTGCCGTGCACCCAAAAAGAAGTTTTCCCCCATATATGGGTTATTGATGTGCTCAGGAGAAAATGAACAACACATTTTGCAGTCCATTTTCTCCTGTTACCCTTGTGAAAATAAAAAAATGGGTCTAAAGTAACATTTTTGTGAAAAAAAGTTAAATGTTCATGTTCTCTTTCACATAACTTCAGCTCCTGTGAAGCATCTGAAGGGTTAATAAACTTCTTAGGGTACCGTCACACAGTACCATTTTAATCGCTACGACGGCACGATCCGTGACATCGCAGCGATCGTATGATTATCGCTCCAGCATCGTAGACTGCGGTCACACGTTGCAATCACGGCGCTGGAGCGATGCCGAAGTCCCCGGGTAACCAGGGTAAACATCGGGTAACTAAGCGCAGGGCCGCGCTTAGTAACCCGATGTTTACCCTGGTTACCAGCGTAAACGTAAAAAAAACAAACAGTACATACTTACATTCCAGTGTCTGTCCCCGGCGTTCTGCTTCTCTCCACTGTGTAAGCGCCATAGCCGGAAAGCAGAGCGGTGACGTCAGACGTCACCGCTGTGCTCGCTTTCCGGCTGGCCGGCGCTCACACTGCAGAGAAGCTGAGACGCCGGAGGACAGACACCGGAATGTAAGTATGTACTGTTTGGTTTTTTTTACGTTTACGTTGGTAACCAGGGTAAACATCGGGTTACTAAGCGCGGCCCTGCGCTTAGTTACCCGATGTTTACCCTGGTTACAAGCGAACACATCGCTGGATCGCTGTCACACACAACGATCCAGCGATGTCAGCGGGTGATCAAGCGACGAAAGAAAGTTCCAAATGATCTGCTACGACGTACGATTCTCAGCAGGATCCCTGATCGCTGCTGCGTGTCAGACACTGCGATATTGTAACGATATCGCTAGAACGTCACGAATCGTACCGTCGTAGCGATCAAAATGGTACTGTGTGACGGTACCCTTACATGTGGCTTTGAGCAGCTTGGGGGAAGGGGGGGGGGTTAAGTTTTTAGAATGGTATCACTTTTAGGTATTTTTTATCATATAGGCCCCTCAAAGTCACTTCAAATGTTATGTGGTCCCTAAAGATAATGGTTTTGTAAATTTTGTTGGAAAAACGAGAAAACACTGGTCAAATTTTAACCCTTCTAACTTTCTAATTATGTTTAAAAAAATCGTGCTGATGTAAAGTAGACATGTGGGAAATGTTTTAACTATTTTGTGTGATGTAGCTCTGGTTTAATTGTATAAAAATTGAAACTTTGAATATTGCAAAATGTTCTTCATTTTGCTAAATTTCTAATTTTTTTCACAAATAACCGCAAGTTATATAGAACAAATGTTACCACTATTTTGAAGTGCAATATGTCTTGAAAAAACACTCCAGGATCAGTTGGATTTGTTGAAGCGTTTCAGAGTTATTATCACATGAAGTGACACTGGTCAGAGTTGTAAAATTTACTTGGTCATGGAGGTGAATACAAGCTTGGGTGGTGAAGGGGTTAAAATGTATCTGTGTATGGATCAATGAAACTATGCATTTGTGTGCTGTACATTTAAAAAATAGTCAGCACACAGATATGTACAAGGGATATGCGACTGCAGCCTTATGGAATAGTTCCAAAACAGCAATTAAAGTTCTGTGGTTCATCAATTTGTGTGGAATGAAGTTCTTAAAGGAAAACATTGCTGTTGAGGTACATTTATAGGGCCCATTCTTTCATACATATAATACAGCTAACCAATATAAGTTGATTCTGTTGGATATTCTTTAATTTCTTTAATTTCATACCTTAAGCTATGGAAAAAACCTGAAAAGTTATAATTATGGAGTTTAAACAGAGACTTTAGAACCTAAAAAGTCCAACATCAACATCAGTGGTTTACTCTTTTTTTATATTGCTATCAACTATCCACGGGAGGTAATTGGCAGCTCACTCGGGGTCTGACCATTAGAGATATCCAGCAATCTTTTAGAGAATAAATGGAGAGGATGCACAACCACTGCTCCATTATAACAAAACATTTCAGATCCCCACTAGAGTTGAGCGACTTTTACTTTTTTGGGATCGAGTCAGGGTTCGCGAAACCCGACTTTGTGAAAAGTCGGGTAGGGTGAAATCGGCCGATTATTGCGAAAAGTCGGGGGCCGACTGAAACACGAAACCCAATGCAAGTCAATGGGGAATCAAAGTCGGCAGTGAGTGGAGGACAGGAAAACACCTACAGTGCCCATTTTAATGCCAAAAACATCAATTCTTATTACTGAAGCTTTTCAATCTTAATTTACTTTATAATAATAGTTAAGCTGAAAACTGGGGGTAATTTGGCTAAAGTTGTGGGGGGTAGGGCTGGCTCAGGTTTTTCGTGGGCCCAGGAAAAGCGGAATACATCACGGCAGTGGAGCAGGGAGAGGTAAGTATTTCAACTTTGCAAGTGCTGTGATCCTGAGTAAGCAGGGGGGGCCCACTCATTGGCATTGGCACTGGCACAGGGCCCCTCATAGTACGGCGGTGCATCATCTGCACCTTCCTCTTTTTCTCTGTGTAAGGTGGTATAGTATGCGGGAAGGGGAACCTGACTTTCAGCAGGGTCAGATTCTGGCTGTGTAGAGTGCAAGGGGAATGTAGTGGTCTGGGTCAATGTACCAGCAGACTCATCTAGCAGTGGCTGGGCAATGGGCAGGATGAGGAGGGAACACAGATATAGGCCCAAATAATAAAGTGGGCTAAATGTTCAAATGTGGTAACAGGACTAAACAGGCGGCTGTTGTGAATCCGCTTTTTGGGCTCCCCTGGTGGTTGCTGGTGGCACTGGTGACTTGTGTGTGCTTTGCTGTCTCAGTTCACCTGCTCCCATCAGTGTTTGGGAGTTTCCTATTTAGCCTTGCTCTCCAGTCATTTCCTTGCCGGTCATCATTGTAACCAGAGCCTTCGGTTGCATGTTCCTGCTACTAGTCTGCTGATCAGCTAAGTGGACTTTGTCCTTTTGTTTTGTATCTTTTGTCCAGTTTGCAGTTTTTGTTATTCTCTGTAGCTGGAAGCTCTTGCGGGCTGAAATTGCCACTCCTGTGTCATGAGTTGACACAGGAGTCTTAAAGTAATTTCAGGATGGTTTTTGAAAGGGTTTTCAGTTGACCGTGAAGTCCTCTTTTGTATCCTTCTGCTATCTAGTAAGTGGACCTCTCTTTGCTAAATCTACTTTCATACTGTGTATGTCTTTTCCTCTTAACTCACCGTTATTACATGTGGGGGGCTGCTATCATCTTTTGGGGTATTTCCCTAGAGGTAAGCCAGGTCTGTTCCTTCCTCTACCAGGCGTAGTTAGTCCTCCGGCTGGTGCGTGGCATTTAGGAAGTCGTAGGTATGCTCCCTGGCTACTATTAGTTGTGTGGTAGATGTAGCTCACGGTCAGCTCGAGATTCCATCACCCAGAGCTCGTCCGTTATTTTTGTGTTCTGATGTTTCCCTGCCATTGGGAATCATGACAGTATGACCGGCCGCTCTTAAAGTTATTGGCAGAAGAAAGGAGAGAAAAAAGAAGTCTGTAGATTTTTTTTTTCCCCCTATGCTTGCTCCATAGTTGGATCAGTTGTATTTCAGCTCTAATTACAGCCTTTGCCTTTTTCTCCTTCTAATCCTTGAATGGCTCTGATCTCACCTGTTTAAAGATGGACCCTCAGAGTTTGGCTGTAGGTTTAAATAATCTTGCTACCAAGGTTCAAAATTTACAAGATTTTGTTATACATACTCCGATGTCTGAACCTAAAATTCCTACACCAGAGGTGTTTTCCGGAGATAGATCTCGGTTCCTGAATTTCAAATATAATTGTAAATTGTTCCTTTCTCTCAGACCTCACTCCTCTGGAGATCCTGTCCAGCAGGTTAAGATTGTAATCTCTTTGCTGCGAGATGACCCTCAAAATTGGGCATTTTCATTGACACCAGGGGATCCTGCGTTGCTCAATGTGGATGCGTTTTTTCTGGCTTTAGGGTTGCTTTATGAGGAACCTAATTTGGAGATTCAAGCTGAAAAAGCTTTGATAGCCCTATCTCAAGGGCAAGATGAAGCTGAGATATACTGCCAAAAATTTCGTAGATGGTCTGTGCTTACTCAGTGGAATGAGTGCGCCCTAGCGGCAAATTTCAGAGAGGGCCTATCTGATGCCGTTAAAGATGTTATGGTCGGGTTCCCTGCGCCCACAGGTCTGAATGAGTCCATGACAATGGCTATTCAGATTCATCGGCGTTTGCGGGAGCGCAAACCCGTGCACCATTTGGCGGTATCTTCTGAAGAGACGCCAGAGAAAATGCAATGTGACAGAATTCTGTCCAGAAGCGAGCGGCAGAATTATAGGCGTAAAAATGGGTTATGCTTCTATTGTGGTGATTCTGCTCATGTTATATCAGCATGCTCTAAACGTACAAGGAAGGTTGACAAGTCTATTTCAATTGGCACTTTACAGTCTAAATTTATTCTGTCTGTGACCTTGATTTGTTCATTATCAGTTATTACCGTGGATGCCTATGTGGACTCTGGCGCCGCTCTGAGTCTTATGGATTGGTCCTTTGCCAGGCGCTGTGGGTTTGATTTAGAGCCTCTGGAAGTCCCTATACCTCTGAAGGGTATTGATTCTACGCCTTTGGCTTGTAATAAACCACAATTCTGGACGCAAGTGACTATGCGTATGACTCCAGACCATCAGGAGGTGATTCGCTTCCTTGTGTTGTACAATTTGCATGATGTTTTGGTGCTTGGATTACCATGGTTACAATCTCATAACCCAGTCCTTGACTGGAAAACAATGTCTGTGTTAAGCTGGGGATGTCGGGGGGCTCATGGGGACATACCTTTGGTTTCCATTTCGTCATCTATTCCCTCTGAGATTCTGGCATTTTTGTCTGATTATCGTGATATTTTTGAGGAGCCAAAAATTGGTTCACTCCCTCCCCACAGAGATTGTGATTGCGCCATAGATCTGATTCCTGGCAATAAATTTCCAAAGGGTCGTTTGTTTAACTTATCTGTACCTGAACATGCTGCTATGCGAGAGTATATTAAGGAGTCCCTGGAAAAGGGACACATTCGTCCTTCTTCATCTCCTTTAGGAGCTGGTTTTTTCTTTGTATCTAAAAAGGATGGCTCTCTGAGGCCTTGTATTGATTATCGACTCCTGAATAAAATTACAGTCAAATATCAGTATCCGTTGCCTTTGCTGACTGATTTGTTTGCTCGCATAAGGGGGGCTAAGTGGTTCTCTAAGATTGATCTTCGTGGGGCGTATAATTTGGTGCGAATTAAGCAGGGGGATGAGTGGAAAACCGCATTTAATACGCCTGAGGGCCATTTTGAGTATTTAGTAATGCCTTTCGGCCTTTCTAATGCACCTTCAGTCTTTCAGTCCTTAATGCATGATATTTTCCGTGAATATTTGGATAAATTTATGATTGTGTATTTGGATGATATTTTGATTTTTTCTGATGACTGGGAGTCTCATGTTCAACAGGTCAGGAGGGTTTTTCAGGTTTTGCGGGAGAATTCTTTGTGTGTAAAGGGTTCAAAGTGTGTTTTTGGGGTTCAAAAGATTTCCTTTTTGGGGTACATTTTTTCCCCTTCTTCTGTTGAGATGGACCCTGTCAAGGTTCGGGCTATTTGTGACTGGACGCAGCCTACTTCTCTTAAGAGTCTTCAGAAATTCTTGGGCTTTGCTAATTTTTATCGTCGATTTATAACTGGTTTTTCTGGCGTTGCTAAACCTCTGACGGATTTGACCAAAAAGGGTGCGGATGTTGCCAATTGGTCCCCTGCTGCTGTGGAGGCCTTTCGGGAGCTTAAGCGCCGCTTTTTGTCTGCCCCTGTGTTGTGCCAGCCTGATGTTTCTCTTCCCTTTCAGGTTGAGGTCGATGCTTCCGAGATCGGAGCGGGGGCGGTTTTGTCGCAGAAAAGTTCCGACTGCTCAGTGATGAGACCTTGTGCGTTCTTTTCTCGAAAATTTTCGGCCGCCGAGCGAAACTATGATGTTGGTAATCGGGAGCTTTTGGCCATGAAGTGGGCATTTGAGGAGTGGCGTCATTGGCTTGAGGGTGCCAGACATCAGGTGGTAGTTTTGACGGATCACAAGAATCTGATTTATCTAGAGTCTGCCAGGCGCCTGAATCCTAGACAGGCACGATGGTCGTTGTTTTTTTCTCGGTTTAATTTTGTGGTTTCATACTTACCGGGTTCTAAAAATGTTAAGGCAGATGCTCTTTCTAGGAGTTTTGAGCCTGACTCTCCTGGGGATTCTGAACCTGCTGGTGTCCTTAAGGATGGGGTGGTTTTGTCTGCTGTCTCCCCAGATCTGCGACGTGCTTTGCAAGAATTTCAGGCGGATAGACCTGATCGTTGTCCGCCTGGTAGACTGTTTGTTCCTGATGATTGGACCAGTAGAGTCATCTCGGAAGTTCATTCTTCTTCGCTGGCAGGTCATCCTGGAATTTTTGGTACCAGAGATTTGGTGGCTAGATCCTTCTGGTGGCCTTCCCTGTCTCGGGATGTGCGTGTTTTTGTGCAGTCTTGTGATGTGTGTGCTCGGGCCAAGCCTTGTTGTTCTAGGGCTAGTGGGTTATTGTTGCCCTTGCCTGTTCCGAAGAGGCCTTGGACGCACATCTCTATGGACTTTATTTCTGATCTCCCTGTTTCTCAGAAGATGTCTGTCATCTGGGTGGTGTGTGACCGTTTTTCTAAAATGGTTCATTTGGTACCATTGCCTAAGTTGCCTTCCTCATCTGAGTTGGTCCCTCTATTTTTTCAAAATGTGGTTCGCTTGCATGGTATTCCGGAAAACATCGTTTCTGACAGGGGAACCCAGTTCGTGTCTAGATTTTGGCGGGCATTCTGTGCCAGGTTGGGCATTGATTTGTCTTTTTCGTCTGCATTCCATCCTCAGACTAATGGCCAGACGGAGCGAACTAATCAAACCTTGGAGACTTATTTGAGGTGTTTTGTGTCTGCTGATCAGGATGACTGGGTTGCCTTTTTGCCGTTGGCAGAATTTGCTCTTAATAATCGGGCTAGTTCTGCCACTTTGGTTTCTCCTTTCTTTTGCAATTCAGGGTTTCATCCTCGTTTTTCATCTGGTCAGGTGGAATCTTCGGATTGTCCTGGAGTGGATGCGGTGGTGGATCGGTTGCATCAGATTTGGGGACAAGAGGTGGACAATTTGAAGTTGTCCCAGGAGAGGACTCAGCAGTTTGCTAACCGCCGTCGCCGTGTTGGTCCTCGCCTTCGTGTTGGGGACTTGGTCTGGTTGTCTTCCCATTTTGTCCCTATGAGGGTTTCTTCTCCTAAGTTTAAGCCTCGGTTCATCGGTCCTTATAGGATTTTGGAGATACTTAACCCTGTGTCCTTTCGTTTGGACCTCCCGGCATCTTTCGCTATCCATAATGTATTCCATCGGTCATTGTTGCGGAGATATGAGGTACCGGTGGTTCCTTCTACTGAACCTCCTGCTCCTGTGCTGGTGGAGGGTGAATTGGAGTACGTTGTAGAGAAGATCTTGGATTCCCGTATTTCCAGACGGAGACTTCAATATCTGGTTAAATGGAAGGGCTATGGTCAGGAACATAATTCTTGGGTAACTGCCTCTGATGTTCATGCCTCGGATTTGGTTCGTGCCTTTCATAGGGCTCATCCAGATCGCCCTGGCGGTTCTCGTGAGGGTTCGGTGCCCCCTCCTTAAGGGGGGGGTACTGTTGTGAATCCGCTTTTTGGGCTCCCTTGGTGGTTGCTGGTGGTACTGGTGACTTGTGTGTGCTTTGCTGTCTCAGTTCACCTGCTCCCATCAGTGTTTGGGAGTTTCCTATTTAGCCTTGCTCTCCAGTCATTTCCTTGCCGGTCATCATTGTAACCAGAGCCTTCGGTTGCATGTTCCTGCTACTAGTCTGCTGATCAGCTAAGTGGACTTTGTCCTTTTGTTTTGTATCTTTTGTCCAGTTTGCAGTTTTTGTTATTCTCTGTAGCTGGAAGCTCTTGCGGGCTGAAATTGCCACTCCTGTGTCATGAGTTGACACAGGAGTCTTAAAGTAATTTCAGGATGGTTTTTGAAAGGGTTTTCAGTTGACCGTGAAGTCCTCTTTTGTATCCTTCTGCTATCTAGTAAGTGGACCTCTCTTTGCTAAATCTACTTTCATACTGTGTATGTCTTTTCCTCTTAACTCACCGTTATTACATGTGGGGGGCTGCTATCATCTTTTGGGGTATTTCCCTAGAGGTAAGCCAGGTCTGTTCCTTCCTCTACCAGGCGTAGTTAGTCCTCCGGCTGGTGCGTGGCATTTAGGAAGTCGTAGGTATGCTCCCTGGCTACTATTAGTTGTGTGGTAGATTTAGCTCACGGTCAGCTCGAGATTCCATCACCCAGAGCTCGTCCGTTATTTTTGTGTTCTGATGTTTCCCTGCCATTGGGAATCATGACAGGCGGCATTGCTTTGTTCAGCGGAGGACAACTGTAAGGAGTGGCAGACACAGTTAGTAGGCCCAAATAATAAAGTGTGCTAAATGCAGTTCAAAATTGGTAACAGGACTAAACAGGCGGCATTGCTTTGTTCAGCGGAGGACAACTGTAATGAGTGGCAGACACAGTTAGTAGGCCCGAATAATAAAGTGGGCTAAATGCAGCTCAAAATTGGTAACATGACTAAACAGGCGGCATTGCTTTGTTTAGTGGAGGACAACTGTAAGGAGTGGCAGACACAGTGAGTAGGCCCAAATAATAAAGTAGCCTAAATGCAGTTCAAAATTGGTAACAGGACTAAACTGGTGGCATTGCGTTGTTCAGCGGAGGACAACTGTAATGAGTGGCAGACACAGTTAGTAGGCCCAAATAATAAAGTGGGCTAAATGCAGTTCAAATGTGGTAACAGGACTAAATAGGCGGCATTGCTTTGTTCAGTGGAGGAAAACTGTAATGAGTAGCAGACTAAGTTAGTAGGCCCAAATAATAAAGTGGGCTAAATGTCTGCCAAAAAATTGTTCATAAATAAACAGGTGGCATAGCTAGGTACAGGGGTGGGCTCCTCAGCTGAGTAGCACACAGTGGTAGTAAGCGCAAAGTATTAACTGGTCTAAATGGAGGCCAGGGCCCCTGTATATTTTAAAGGGCCACTGTCACCCCCCCCAGCCGTTATAAACTAAAAGAGCCACCTTGTGCAGCAGTAATGCTGCAGTCTAACAAGGTGGCTCTTTTAGTTTTTCATTCATTTATTACCTCAATAAAGCGTTTTAAAAATTGGCCACACATACCAGATATTGTACCAGGAGGCGGTCCGAATCGTCCTCTATCAATCTTCCAACTGCCGTCACTCTTCTCTTCAGGGCCGATGGTACCCGCCCCCTTCGCGTTGTTGCTTCTTAAATCCGGCGTCTGCGCTGTGCGTGCCTGCCTGGGGCCTGCGCAGTGTTCTTTGTCAGTCACATCTCAGATGCCGGGTGCCTGACTGCGCCCTGTTACTGAATCCCCGCCCCGCACTGTGTTATTCATTATGCACAGTGCGAAGCTGGGGTTCTTGGGAAGGCGGGGGAGCGTCCGAGATGGGGGATCGGCCTGAACAGCGCAGTGCGCATGCCCAGGAATGCCAGCCCCGCACTGTGCATAATGAATAACACAGTGCAGGGCGGGGATTCAGTAACAGGGCGGCCGCACTGCCCGCACAGGCGCAGTCAGGCACCCGGCATCTGAGATGTGACTGACAAAGAACACTGCGCAGGCCCCAGGCAGGCACGCACAGCGCAGACGCCGGATTTAAGAAGCAACAACGCGAAGGGGGCGGGTACCATCGGCCCTGAAGAGAAGAGTGACGGCAGTTGGGGGATTCATACAGGACGCTTCGGACCGCCTCCTGGTACAATATCTGGTATGTGTGGCCAATTTTTAAAACGCTTTATTGAGGTAATAAATGAATCAAAAACTAAAAGAGCCACCTTGTTAGACTGCAGCATTACTGCTGCACAAGGTGGCTCTTTTAGTTTATAATGGCTGGAGGGGGGTGACAATGGCCCTTTAACTATCATCTATCATTTCAACAAATTTGTATTGGCAGTGCCATTGAAGGATTTAACAGCACAGACTACACAGTGGTGGAGCAGGGAGAGGTAAGTATTGCAAGTGATAGAGCACTGTTCGAGCTGGGGGAACACTCTCTTGTGGGCGGCGGTACTGGCACAGGGCCCCTCATATTATGACGGTGAGTCTGACATTGGTTGTGCACCACCACGTCAGAGACACTTCATTGTACTATGAGGGACCCTGTGCCAGTGCCGTTGCCCAAGAGTGGGCACACCCACCTGTCCAGGCAAACGGCACTCGCACGGGTGCTTGTTCCAGGTGGTGACCACGGCCCTGTGGGGGGAGTCAGCCCATTTAGGGAGGTATAAAAATGGTTTATGGTGGACATTCAGCAGCTGCAAATGGAGGAATTGGAGAAGTCAGTAAGAGGAGGCCAAAAGCAAGACATTTTTCAGGTAAGCTACGTGTCAGCAGGGGAAGGTGGGGCAAAATAATCTGAAATCCATGATTGGTTCATTTTAATGATGGTTAGATCATCAACATTTCGGGTAGCCAGACGTGTCCTTTTTTCAGGCAGTATTGAACCAGCAGCACTGAAGACTCTTTCTGATAGCACACTAGCAGCAGGGCAAGCGAGCTCCTGTAATGCATATTCTGCCTATTCAGGCCAGGTGTCTACTTTAGATGCCCAGTAATCAAAGGGGAATGACCTGTGAGGAAGAACATCGATAAGGGAGGAAAAGTAGTTCGTAACCATACTGGACAAATGCTGTCTCCTGTCACTTTGAATCGATGCAACAGTACCTGTCGTGTCAGCGGTCATTGCGAAATC
Organism: Ranitomeya variabilis; assembly: GCF_051348905.1. Classification (NCBI taxonomy): domain Eukaryota; kingdom Metazoa; phylum Chordata; class Amphibia; order Anura; family Dendrobatidae; genus Ranitomeya; species Ranitomeya variabilis. The sequence continues at coordinate 491,116,234 of NC_135235.1, forward strand.
ACTCCACAACCTGGTCATAAAACCCCTCTGTCCAACGCCACTTTGGATTTGTGCACCTCTAACACCTCTGCCATGTTGCCCCCTACAGCTCGTGTGAGAACCATCACCGCCGCTGTGTGCTGGGAATGCCTGAACCAAACGGTCTACAAGAGTTGCTTGTTTGGTAGCCAATATTTGCTCAAGGTTCTCATGTGGCATGATATTTTGTAATTTTCCTTTATATCGTGGATCCAGTAGGCAGGCCAACCAGTAATCGTCATCGGTCATCATTTTGATAATGCGGGGGTCCCTATTTAGGATACGCAAGGCATACTCAGCCATGTGGGCCAATGTTCCAGGTGTCAATTCACTGCTTTTGCTGGGTTGAGGAGCACTTTCTTGCAAATCAACATCACTTGTGTCCCGCAAAAACCCTGTACCTGACCTTGCAACGCCACCAGTTTCTATTGCCCCCTGAGAAGCATCCTCCTCCCATAAATATTCATCCCCATCATCCTCCTCCTCCTCCTCTTCGTCCGCCACCTCGTCCAGGAGAGCTCCCTGAGCAGACAATGGCTGACTATCATCAGGGCTTCCCTCCTCCTCGGCTGCAGATGCCTGCTCCTTAATGTGCATCAAACTTTGCATCAGCAGATGCATTAGTGGGATGCTCATGCTTATGATGGCGTCGTCTGCACTTACCAGCCGTGTGCATTCCTCAAAACACTGTAGGACTTGACAGAGGTCTTGTAGCTTCGACCACTGCACACCAGAAAACTCCATGTCTGCCATCCAAGTGCCTGCCCGTGTATGTGTATCCTCCCACAAATACATAACAGAATGCCTCTGTTCGCACAGCCTCTGAACCATGTGCAGTTTTGAGTTCCACCTTGTTGTAACGTCGATTATTAGGCGGTGCTGGGGAAGATTCAGCGATCCCTGATGGTTCTGCATACGGATGGAGTGTAAGGGCGACCGGCGGATGTGCGAGCAAAGTCTTCGCACCTTCAGAAGCAGGGCTGGTAACTCTGGATAATTTTTGAGGAAGCATTGCACCACCAGGTTCAAGGTGTGAGCCAGGCAAGGAATGTGTTTCAGTTCTGAAAAGGCTATGGCAGCCATAAAATTCCTTCCGTTATCACTGACTACCTTGCCTGCCTCAAGATGTACACTGCCCAGCCATGACTGCATTTGTTGCTGCAAGTACTCGGCCAGTACTTCCGCGGTGTGTGTCTGTTGACACCCAAACACTTCATTTGTAACACAGCCTGCTGACGCTTACCACTAGCTGTTCGATAATGAGACACCTCGTGTGCAACACTGGCAGCTGCGGATGGAGTGGTCGTGCTACTGCGCTCTGTGGACGAGCTTTCGCTTCTGTAGGAGGAGGAGGAGGAGGGGTGGCAAATGCCTACAGCCAACTGTTTCCTAGACCGTGGGCTAGGCAGAACTGTCCAACTATGGCTGTCCCCTGTGGACCCTGCATCCACCACATTAACCCAGTACGCCGTGATGGACACGTAAAGTCTGTGGCCATGCCTACTGGTCCATGCATCTGTTGTGAGGTGCACCTTTCCACTGACTGATTGCCTCAGTGCATGGACAATGCGGTCTTTGACATGCTGGTGGAGGGCTGGGATGGCTTTTCTCGCAAAGAAGTGCCGACTGGGTAGGTCATAGCGTGGTACTGCGTAGGTTATCAGGTCTTTGAAAGCTTCACTTTCAACCAACTGGTAGGGCATCATCTCTAACGAGATTAGTATAGCAATGTGGGTGTTCAAACCCTGTGTACGCGGATGAGAGGATGAGTACTTTCTTTTCCTAACGAGAGTCTCTTGTAGGGTGAGCTGGACTGGAGAGCTGCATATAGTGGAACTAGCGGTGGGGGTGGTGGACATGGCGGATTGAGAGAAGGTTGGTGATGGTATTCTTGATGTTGGCCTATATACAGTGTTTCCTACCAAGAACCTTGTGATTCCCTGACTGCTTTGGCCTTGCGACGATACCTCCACATTTGCTGCTGGTGGTGTCCTAACCGGTGGGCTTACAGTGAGGGAAGCAATGTAGCATTGCTGACTACCTTCATTCTGAGCAGGTGCACCAACTGTACGGGACGTTTGGTAGTTAGTCCAGGCTTGCAAGTGCATGCTGGTTAAATGTCTAAGTATGCACGTTGTATTTACATTTTGAAGATTCTTCCCTCTGCTAAAGGTCTTTGAGCATTTCTTACAGATAACTTTGCACTGATCATTCGGATCTTGGTTAAAAAATTGCCACACTACACTCTTCCTACTATGGAATACCTTTTCAGACATTGCACGCTGTGCTACTTTCACCGGATGGCCACGCTGTCCTAAAACTGTTTTTGTTTTTGACAAACGTTTTTGGCCTGATACGGGCCTGCCAGATGACAGCTGTTGCGATGTAGATGGCTGCTGCGGATCATCCTCCTCTGCTTCTGAGCTACTGGCAGCAGCACCCTCTTCCCCCAATGGCTGCCAATCTGGATCGACAACTGGGTCATCTATCACCTCCTCTTCAATGTCATGTGCACCTTCCTCTGTGTCACCGTGTAAGAAGCTATAGCGTTCGGGATGGGGCACCATAGTCTCATCAGGGTCAGATTCTGGCTCAGTACACTGCGAGGGCAATGTAGTGATCTGAGTCAATAGAACAGCATAATAATCTAGCTGTAGCTGTACATCAGTGCACTCCATGTCCGATTCATCTTGTAATGGGCAGTTAACAATTTCCCTTTCTAACCCAGGCACGGTATGTGTAAAGAGCTCCATGGAGTAACCTGTAGTGTCGACTGATGCATCCTTCACTTTTGTTTTGGGTGAAGGATACAAGGAAACATCTTGTTCCTGACTGGGAGCATCCACTGACGACTCGCTGCTTTTATATTTTGAACTTTCTAAAGAGGAGGCGAAAGAGCTAGAGGCTGAGTCAGCAAGGAAAGTCAAAACTTTTTCCTGCTGCTCCGGCTTTAAAAGATGTTTTCCTACTCCCAGATAAGGGAGCCTTCGAGGCCTTGTGTAGACAGACGATGACGCTGGCTCAACACCTCCAGCCTTAGGTGCTATTGTGCTTTTCCCACTACCACCAGATGCACCACCACTACCATCAGTACCAGCTGGCAACCTACGCCCATGGCCTCTTCCACCAGACTTCCTAATTTATTTGAAAATCTAACCAAAATAACAACCGTTATATGGTACTGTAAAACAAGGTAGAAGGTGCATATAAACTTGTTGAGAATTTAAATCTCCCTTTTGTTTTTTGGGAGACAGAACCAAAACTCAGGCCCTGTGTATAAAACAACGCAATGTAAGTGGCTGAAAGTGGCTGGCTGATATACGACAAACTAAAAGGACAGAAGTATATCCACTTTGTGAGAATTTGAATCTCCCTTTTTTTGGGGGGAGACTGAACCAAAACTCAGGCGAAGTGTATAAAACAACACAATGTAAGTGGCTGAAAGTGGCTGGCTGATATACGACAAACTAACAGGACTGAAATATATCCACTTTGTGAGAATTTTAATCTCCCTTTTTTGGGGGAGACTGAACCAAAACTCAGGCCCAGTGTATAAAACAACGCAATGTGAGTGGCAGCAGGTGGCTGGCTGATATACTACAAACTAACAGGACTGAAATATATCCACTTTGTGAGAATTTGAATCTCCCTTTTTTTGGGGAGACTGAACCAAAACTCAGGCCCAGTGTATAAAACACCACAATGTAAGTGGCTTAAAATGGCTGGCTGATATACGACAAACTAACAGGACAGAAGTATATCCACTTTGTGAGAATTTGAATCTCCCTTTTCTTGGGGGGAGACTGAACCAAAACTCAGGCCCAGTGTATAAAACAATGCAATCTGAGTGGCAGCAGGTGGCGGGCTGATATACGACAAACTAACAGGACTGAAATATATCCACTTTGTGAGAATTTGAATCTCCCTTTTTTGGGGGATGACTGAACTAAAACTCAGGCCCAGTGTATAAAACAACGCAATGTGAGTGGCAGCAGGTGGCTGGCTGATATATGACAAACTAACAGGACTGAAATATATCCACTTTGTGAGAATTTGAATCTTCCTTTTTTGGGGGGAGACTGAAACAAAACTAAGGCCCAGTGTATAAAACAATGCAATGTGAGTGGCAGCAGGTGGCTGGCTGATATACGACAAACTAACAGGACTGAAATATATCCACTTTGTGAAAATTTGAATCACCCTTTTTTTGGGGGGAGTCTGAACAAAAACTCAGGCCCAGTGTATAAAACAACGCAATGTGAGTGGCAGCAGGTGGCTGGCTGATATACTACAAACTAACAGGACTGAAATATATCCACTTTTGAGAATTTGAATCTCCCTTTTTTTGGGGAGACTGAACCAAAACTCAGGCCCAGTGTATAAAACACAATGTAAGTGGCTTAAAATGGCTGGCTGATATACGACAAACTAACAGGACAGAAGTATATCCACTTTGCGAGAATTTGAATCTCCCTTTTTTGGGGGGAGACTGAACCAAAACTCAGGTCCAGTGTATAAAACAACGCAATGTAAGTGGCTGAAAGTGGCTGGCTGATATACGACAAACTAACAGGACAGAAGTATATCCACTTTGCGAGAATTTGAATCTCCCTTTTCTTGGGGGGAGACTGAACCAAAACTCAGTCCCAGTGTATAAAACAATGCAATGTGAGTGGCAGCAGGTGGCTGGCTGATATACGACAAACTAACAGGACTGAAATATATCCACTTTGTGAAAATTTGAATCACCCTTTTTTGGGGGGGGAGTCTGAACAAAAACTCAGGCCCAGTGTACAAAACAACGCAATGTGAGTGGCAGCAGGTGGCTGGCTGATATACGACAAACTATCAGGACTTAAATATATCCACTTTGTGAGAATTTGAATCTCCCTTTTTTGGGGGATGACTGAACTAAAACTCAGGCCCAGTGTATAAAACAACGCAATGTGAGTGGCAGCAGGTGGCTGGCTGATATATGACAAACTAACAGGACTGAAATATATCCACTTTGTGAGAATTTGAATCTCCCTTTTTTGGGGGAGACTGAACCAAAACTCAGGCCCAGTGTATAAAACAACGCAATGCGAGTGGCAGAAGATGGCTGGCTGATATATGACAAACTAACAGCACTGAAATATATCCACTTTGTGAGAATTTGAATCTTCCTTTTTTGGGGGGAGACTGAAACAAAACTAAGGCCCAGTGTATAAAACAATGCAATGTGAGTGGCAGCAGGTGGCTGGCTGATATACGACAAACTAACAGGACTGAAATATATCCACTTTGTGAAAATTTGAATCTCCCTTTTTTTGGGAGGAGACTGAACCAAAACTCAGGCCCAGTGTATAAAACAACGCAATGTAAGTGGCTGAAAGTGGCTGGCTGATATACGACAAACTAACAGAACTGACGTATATCCACTTTGTGAGAATTTGAATCTCCCTTTTTTTGGGGGGAGACTGAACCAAAACTCAGGCCCAGTGTATAAAACAATGCAATGTGAATGGCAGCAGGTGGCTGGCTGATATACGACAAACTATCAGGACAGAAGTATATCCACTTTGTGAGATTTTTAATCTCCCTTTTTTTTGGGGGAGACTGAACCAAAACTCAGGTCCAGTGTATAAAACAACGCAATGTAAGTGGCTGAAAGTGGCTGGCTGATATACAACAAACTAACAGGACAGAAGTATATCCACTTTGTGAGAATTTAAATCTCCCTTTTTTTGGGGAGGGAGACTGAACAAAAACTCAGGCCCAGTGTATAAAACAACGCAATGTGAGTGGCAGCAGGTGGCTGGCTGATATACGACAAACTAACAGGACTTAAATATATCCACTTTGTGAGAATTTGAATCTCCCTTTTTTGGGGGATGACTGAACTAAAACTCAGGCCCAGTGTATAAAACAACGCAATGTGAGTGGCAGCAGGTGGCTGGCTGATATATGACAAACTAACAGGACTGAAATATATCCACTTTGTGAGAATTTGAATCTCCCTTTTTTGGGGGGAGACTGAACCAAAACTAAGGCCCAGTGTATAAAACAACGCAATGTGAGTGGCAGCAGGTGGCTGGCTGATATACGACAAATTAACCGGACTGAAATATATCCACTTTGTGAGAATTTGAATCTCCCTTTTTTGGGGGGGAGACTGAACGAAAACTCAGGCCCAGTGTATAAAACAACGCAATGTGAGTGGCAGCAAGTGGCTGGAAGATATATGAAAAAATACAAGGACTGTAGTACAATTTCAATCTCCCTACAATGATCTCAGGACAAGTATGGCAGCAATAAAAAGGACAGCTGCACACAAAGTGTGGACAAATAAACAAGATAACTGTGCAGAAAGGAGCAACAGGATTTTTGCTTTTAAAAAAGCAGTTGGTTTGCACAGCAGCGTGCAAACAGCAATGCAGCTATCAGGGAGTCTTATAAGGCAGCCTAATAAGCTACAAAGCTGATGCACAAAAATATACCCTCCACTGTCCCTGCAAAACAAAGGTGGTGTTGGACAGTGGAAATAGCTACAGCACAAGCAGTTTGGGGGTTAATCTTCCCTCCCTAACTATATGCCTTCTTCTGATCAACCTGCAGCAATCTCTCCCTATGCTACGATCGGCAGAAGTAAGATGGCGGTCGGCATGCACGCCCCTTTATAGCCCCTGTGATGCCGCAGAAAGCAAGCCAATCACTGTCATGCCCTTCTCTAAGATGGTGGGGACCGACCTATTTCATCACGCTGTCTACACTCTGCGTCCTCCTTCATTGGCTGAAAAATTGCGCTGAACGCGTCATACGAAATGCGACTTTGGAGCGCTGATCGCCGACCGCATGGCCGATCCCACACTAGGATTGGGTCGGGTTTCATGAAACCCTAATCCCCACTATTGGGATCATTTGTGATACTACCAGTTGAAATGAGAATAAACCCCTAATAATACATTCCAACTGCTCTGTTTGTGAAAGTAATATTATAGCTGTATACAGTTACTGTACTGCAGGTATATCAACCCATCAACATTTGAAAAAACTGCACAAAACTATTTTAATATGATATATTTTTCTTAATGCACCTCCGGTAATGTTATCACTTTATGCAATGCTACAAGTGCACCCAAGGTGGTAAAAACTGCTACTAGGCCCAAAGTATTGCCTGGGCTACATGCAGTTAAAAATTAGTACTTAGATAAACAGGCGGTGTAGCTTGCTTCATGGGTGGGGTACTCTGCTGAGTAGCACAAAATGCAACTAGGCCCAAAAGGATTTCCTGGGCTAGATGCAGTTAAAAATTAGTACTTAGATAAAAAGGCGGTATAGCTTGCTTCATGGGAGGGCTACTCTGCTGAGTAGCACAAAATTCTACTAGGCCCAAAACGATTTACTGGGTTAGATGCAGTAAAATTTTAGATACACAGGCAGTGTAGCTTCACAGGCGTACTGCTCCGCTGACGTGCAGACACTGCTCCTAGGCCCAAAACGATTTCCTGGGTTAGATGCAGTAAAAATTTAGATACACAGACGGTGTAGTTAGCTTCACAGGCAGACTACTCTGCTGATGTGCAGACACTGCTCCTAGGCCCAAAACAATTTCCTGGGTTAGATGCAGTAAAAGTTTAGATACACAGGCGGTGTAGCTAGCTTCACAGGCGGGCTACTCAGATGACTATCAGACAATGCTACTAGCCCAAAAGGATTGGCTGAGCTAGATTACACCAAATGCTGTGACTAACACTTGAACAGCACTGGCACAGACCTGCCTGGCAAAAAGTGCTATGAACTGCTGTAACCTTCCCTGAAAAGGGCAGATATTACAACTAGTCCCGACTCCCTAAACCTATCTCTCAGAAAATTTGCTCCCAAAAAGACTCTTAGTCTGTATAGCGCCAACAGCAGCAGCGGTGCCGTCTAACACTAAGCTGCAGCAGTGAGGAAATGGTGGCGATGGGGCAAATGGCTGGTTCTTATAGGGCAAGGACATGTGACATACACAGCCAATGACACATGTCCTTGCTTGTGTGCATCATTGCTGTGTGCACTGCTGATAGGCTGAGAGACTGCACCGCTCCACTGTAAATGCGGGAAAGAAAAAAAAAATGGAGATCGTCATTATTTCAGCACAGACCTATCCCCCGCCCCCCGCCCACTATACACTGAAACAGTCCATTAACAATGATAAACAATTTTAATGTGCAAATCAAGTTAGGCTTTTGGTGAACGAACAGTTATTGAACAGAAACTCGAACAGCCGAATTTTAAGCAAATTGTTCGAGTTCATCGAACGACTCGAACACCGCCCAAAACAGCTCGAATTTGAAATTGGCGAACAGTTCGACTCGAACACTGCTCATCTTTAATTAGGTTACAGCGATTACAGCGATACCAGATTTATATCTGTTTTTTATGTTTGGCTGCTGTCACACACTAAATGACACTTTTTTTTGCAAGGAGAAGTTTTTGCAGCATCATATTTTGAGAGCTAAATTTTTTCCATATTTTGGCCCACAGAGTCATGTGAGGGCTTGTTTTTTTGAGGGACAAGTTGACTTTTCTATTGGTACCATTTTCGGGCACATGACATTTTTTAATCGCTTTCTATTCTGATTTTTGTAGAGGCAGAATGAACAAAAAACACCAATTCAGGAATTGTTTTTTTTTCCCCTCCATTCTGCGTGTGGTAAAATTGATAAGGCCACTTTATTCTTTGAGTCAGTACTAGTGTTGAGCGATACCTTCCGATACTCAAAGGTATCGGTATCGGACGGGATCGGACGATATCCCAAAAATATCGGATATCGCCGATACCGATACCCGATACCAATGCAAGTCAATGGGACACAAGTATCGGAAGCTATCCTGGATGATTCCCAGGGTCTGAAGGAGAGGAAACTCCTTTGATGATGTTGCGGCTTGTGATTGGTCGCGTGACCGCTCATGTGACCGCTCACGCGACCAATCACAAGCCGCGACATCATCGCAGGTCCTAAACTCCTCATTCTTAGGAATGGAGGCTGCCGGTTACATCGGTAAGGTCCAGGGGCCGCCGGAGGGGTGAGTATATCCATATTTTTTATTTTAATTCTTTATTTTTTACATGAATATGGATCCCAGGGCCTGAAGGAGAGTCTCCTCTCCTCCAGACCCTGGGAACCATACACAGGGAACTTCCGATTCTGATTTCCGATATCACAAAAATATCGGAACTCGGTATCGGAATTCCGATACAGCAAATATCGGCCGATACCCAATACTTGCGGTATCGGAATGCTCAACACTAGTCAGTACGATTACAGAGATGCCACATTTATATAGTTTTTTTATGTTTTGGCGCCTTTACACAATAAAACTTTTATAGAAAAAAATATTTTTGTATTGCTTTGTTTTGAGAGCTATAACTTTTTTACGTTTCCACTGATGGACCTGTATGGTGGCTTGTTTTTTGCAGGACAAGATGGTGATCGCGTTTTATTCCACATTTTCCAAGCGGTATAATGATAAAGCATTGTTTGCTACTTTTTTTGTGGGCTTTTTTACAATGTTTACTGAAGTGGTTATCTAACATGACAATTTTATAGATCGGATTGTTCCAAATATGTGTACTTTTTCAGTTTATTTAATTTTTTTTACATAAACATGTGTATTTATTAGCTTTTATTATTATTATTATTATTATCATTATCATCATCATTATTATTTAGTAATTTTTTTTCCTTATTTACCTAGTCCCTTTATGGGACTTTCACTTTTTTCCACTTTGATTGAAGATATAATGCATTGCAATGCACTAGCATTGCTGTGCAGTATACCTATACTGAAAGCTTCTGACACCATGCTGTGAGCATGGTCTCAGAAGCTTTCTGTGGCTTGATGACCCAGGGGTCGACATGACGACCCCAGGTCACCATGGTAACGATCGAGCCCCATGATGACGTCGCAGGGACGCCAAGCTGAAGGCAGAGGGAGTTCCCTTTTCTCTGCCTTCCTCCTGAATTCTGCGATCGCAGTCAATCACAGCATTTAGGGAGTTAACAACCAGGGGCGGCGCTGACACCGCTACTGGCTGTTAGTGCAGATCCTCAGCCGCTGGCAGAGCTGAGCTGCTGCATTGATCAGGCAGGATGTGATGATATTTCAGCACCTCCTCCGTGATCATGTTGTGACCGGTCAGTCATATTGACTGACCGATCACAGTGATCTGAGTGCGGGGACTGACGGTATGGGTCCCCGCTCCTCTTCCCGTGCTTCTCAGCTATCACAGACAGCTGTCGGCACTGAACTGTCACTGCGTGTTTACATGAAGTGATAGTTTAAATGCATGACAGGCATAGCCCGTCCTGGTGCAGGAACTGACATCTTGCCATGACGGGCTAAGCCCGTCATTGGACGTTAAGAGGTTAATCAAGTGTGGGCGGGCTTTATATACGCCCCTGACAGAATGGGCTTCATGCCAAGAAATAAACTATTTTTTTGTCCAATTGAGAGAGTTTATTCAGTTTCTCGGGCACTTGGAATGTGTAGGGGGTTTCTGTGTAAAGGTGCTACGTAATAGATTTAGCATAAAATGGGGGCTGAGAAGACAAAAACAAAATGGACTTCCCACACCACTAATGATGACCAAAAAAAAAAAAACATTTGAAATTACTAATGCTCATCCCTCATGATTTCATTTTTATAGTCCAGGCTCAGCAAATTTTCTGTTGATACTTTTAAGGCTATAGCACATAACGCAATTATAGAGCCTAGTTAAAATTGTCTGAATTGATCATTAAGACAGGACTAAAGTCTGAATAGGCAAATATGTGTGAGAGCCAATGAATTTAGCAGTGACCCTGGTCATTTCATTCCTTTAAAAAACTTAAATACACAATTGGGAAATCAGTGATAAAAGGAAAAGGAGAAAATCTAACACTTACTCATCTCAACAGCAATGCTTAGTGCCAAAAAGATGCATAAAGGCTAATCAAATCTTTTCAGGTGTAGAAAGGAAATTAATGCATATTGAATAGGCATATTAAGCTACATAATGAGTAGGATTGCTTTTAGATCTGTAAGGACACAGAAGAACTGTAAATGGTGGGATTTGTAGGACAACAATAATGCTGTTTCCACATAGTAATATAAATTTAATCTCTTACTAAAAAACATTGATACTTTAAAAAAAAGATTCTGTGATATAATTTAGATTTCTTTGCTTAGCTGTATGATAAACCATTGAATATAATGGGTCAAATGTGATTTCATAAACAAACAGAAAAGTGCCTAAAAACCTGAAAGGGGCTTTTTTTCCAGAACCATAACTATTTTCTTTTATCAATATATCGCCAACTTCCATACCTAGAAGACTTGGTGCTGTAGATGTAGTCATTTATAAGGCTATGTGCACAAGTTCAGGATTTATTGCAGTAAATTCCTGAGAAAAACCTGAAATTTTCTGCAAGAAATCTGCAAAAAATCTGCATGCATTTTTTGCGTGTTTTTTTGCACGTTTTTACTGCGTTTTTGGTGCAGATTTTTCCGGACATTTCCCAATGCATTACATAGTGGGAAATCCACAGAAAAATGCAAAATTAATGAACATGCTGCGTTTTTTTCCGCAATGCGTTTTTTTCGTGGAAAAAAACGCATCGTGTGCACAATAATTGCGGAATTCATTCTAAATGATGGGATGCATAATGTATGCTTTTTTATAGCTTTTTTATTGCGAAAAGACGCGAAAAATCAGCAACGTGTGCACACAACCTTAGGCCGGCGTCACACTCAGCGTAGGGAAATACAGTCCGTATTTTACGGCCGTAATACGCAGAAAAAATCAAGAAATGGTGATCCGTATGTAATTCGTTGGCAAGGTGTGGTCACGTATTTTGTGCATGTAATGTTGCGTATGTAATCCGTATGACATCCGTAATGCATTTTTTCCACGCAACCTGACAAAATGGACATTTAACGGTTTTGGAGGCTGAAATTAATTTAAATCATCATCATCAACCCTATTTAAGGCCTCTACAACAGGTGGCACCCTCCCATATGGCCATTTTGTGGTTGTGCATCTGTTGGTGTGTTGTGGTAACGTTTGCACCATGTCTGACCTACTGCACTTCACCCCAACTCAGCGGGTTTTGTTTAACTGGGTCTTGTCGCGTCGGTTTAGGCAGCCATACCCTGTGATTGTAGATCCGCGAAGGAGGAGAAGAAGAATGTGGGTGTCATGCCTGAGCCAAAAATGGCTGATTGGCTAAAAATAGCCCGTGGGTTCAATGACACTTGTGACTTCCCACACTGAATTCGAGCCCTGGATGGGAAACATATCAGGGTGCTTAAGCCGCCGAACTCTGGGTCCCAATTCTACAATTATAAGCAGTTTTTCTCTGTAGTTCTGTTAGCTGTAGTTGACAGTAACTACAGGTTTATAATTGTAGACATTGGGGTCTATGGGCGAACAGGAGACTCAAGGGTCTTCAATTCGTCCATTATGGGTCGGCAGCTACATAAAAACCAGTTAGACCTCCCACCACCACAACAACTCCCAGGCTCCAATGCTGAAGAAGTGCCATATGTTCTTGTGGGAGATGAGGCCTTCCAATTGACAAGGAATGTCATGAGGCCTTATCCAAGGCGCAACCTGGATCACCGGCGGCGTGTTTTTAATTTGAGGCTTTCCAGGGCGCGTAGACTGGTGGAGTGTGCCTTTGGGATTCTGTGTGCCAAATGGCGTCTCCTCCAGTCTGCCATTCAGCTGAGTGAGGCTACTATTAATGAAGTTATTAAAGAGTGTGCTGTTTTGCACAATTTTACTAGACTTCATGATTGCCCGTCATCTGTTCTTGGTGAAGAAATGTTGCCCAATGTGAGTAGCCCTACACCACATGGCCCTCCTCCACGCCGTCCCCTTTCTGGAATCAAAGTGAGATATTTTCACAAATTATTTTGTTTCTCCTCAGGGTGCTCCTCCCTGGCAAGATTATGCTGTTTCTCAGTTGTGATTTCCTTATTTTCAAAAAATATTATCACCATAAAAAAAATTTTGCCTACAGAAACTGTACTCTGTGTGTTGTATTTATTTAATTACCAGATGCTTATGAACAGAGCATATGTGTGTGATGTAAGAATGATTGTCCCACAAACGTCAATTGGCTTTTGACAACATTTTTTACTTAGAGCAAAAGCCTTTTGTTGTAAACTTTAAACCATATTTGTTTCATATGGTTTTTTTTTTTTGGTTTAGTATTTTTTTTTTAAACCACAACAGAACAAACAGCAATTACATCATAAAGTTAACCAAAACATGGTTACGCGTAACAAATATAACCAAAAATAACTTTGGGTTACAAATTTCTGTAAGTTGGTGGAGGTGATGGCGGCAGCTCAGGGTCCTGCTCAGGTGGCCTTTGTTGGGCCAATTGTCCTTCACCCTGTGTGGATGCTGTGTGTGGTGGATCCAAATACAGGCCTTGATTATATTGGCCAGTTGGGTATTGGCCATAAGGGATTTGTCTTTGGTCCTCATGCTGATGAACGTATTGGCTGGACTCATACCCACCCCCAAAATGGCCATGTCATCCAAACTCAATTTTCTTTTTTTGGTTGTTGCTGCTGACCCACTTCTTGCCCGCTGCTGCCTTTCCCGCCGATATTGGTCCCTGATGCTGCGCCATTGTGTCATAACATCTTCCACTGCAATGACATGGTAACATATATTCTATAAGCTCATTCTGCACATTGCTTAAAACAGTTGGCATTGATTGATCATATTTTAATGATGCTAATAAAATGCCTTCTTAAATGATTTTCCTAAAGTTTAAATTGCTTACAACAACAAATACATTATTCACAATAAAATGAAACAACACAAGGACAGGGTCCACTCCCCTCTGTACCAGTCTGGCGTTAACAAAAATAGTTCCCAACGCAACATCTATATTATCTATGTATGTAAACCCTTTCTCATGTTCATCATCTTTGTTTTTAGACAAAAATTCAAAAAAATAAACCAGACTAAGCAAAAAAAAATCTGCTTGAAATCATGTAGGTAAAGCATTTTTCAAGGTTAATTAATGTCGCAACATGAGTGTACTTACAAAGTTGTGTCTGTTCTGCACATGGGCGTTGGGCATAATCTGGGAATAGGATCCCACAGATGGTCCTCCAAGCTGCCTCTTTCCTGGCCCGGTTGGAATAGTTTTGATCCCGCTGGTCCCAGTTTCCAGGCCTTTCTTGGACCAGGATGAGGGGCATATCAACATTGATGATGCTTGCCATGCTGCTTGCAACTCCGTGGAGGCGAGCGCCAGACTTCCGGAATGTCTGTCTGGCTTTTTCAGCTAATTAGCATGCCTGAGCTTCCTGATTGAGGGCTTGACACATTTCCTGGCACCTGGAGATGTCTGGCGTATTTCTCCCAAGTCACACTGCTGGTCCGCATGTAATCCGTATTTTCCTCACCCCCATAGACTTTCATTGGCGTATTTTTTGCGCAATACGCTGACAAACGCAGCATGCTGCGATTTTCTACAGCCGTACAAGACCGTATAATATGGATACGTAAAATTTGGCAGATAGGAGCTGGGCCATAGAGAATCATTGTGCCGTGTGCAATCCGTATTTTCTGCACCTCTCATACGTCCGTAAAACTCGCTAGTGTGACGCCGGCCTTAGAGATGAGCAAACCTTTCAAAGTTTGGTTCAGTTCGATTCGCAAGTGTTTAAACGTTTGACAAACAGTTCGACAAACGTATTGGACCACCATTAGATTCAATGGGAGGCTAGCCAAACGTATACACAACACCTTAAGGGGGAACAAAAAGCTTCCCCAACAACTGAAATTAGGGGCAGACACCATTAAAAGTGGCATCAATTGAACCACAGTAGAAATTTGCAAATGGCACAGCAGCAGTCAGCCATGGGCCATGCATGAGGTATCAGGGTCTGGGCCACCATTTACAGCTTGAAATTGAATTTTCAATGAGGCCTGCAGGTTAAGGGAGCAGTATAAGCCTTCATAGCTTAAAAGGTAGTAATTGATGCCAAAGGAGCCCCAACAAAGTATTGAGTGCATTTACTAAACATACATTTCAGTAGGCCAATATTTTGCATTTTAAAATAATTTAATAATTTTTCAAGCTGGTGTTATAAAGTATTCTACTTTACTGAGATTAAGACTTTGGGGTTTTATTGGCTGTAAGCCATAATCATCAACAGAAATAATAGAAATAAACATGTGAAATAGATCACTCTGTTTCTAATGACTTTATATAATATATGAGTTTCACTTTTTCTTGAAGAACTGAAATAAATTAACTTTTTGATGATATTCTAATTTTATGAGAAGCACCTGTAGATGAGCGGAATTGTGATGTAGTGATGCGGAAGACGGCATCATCAGCACTAACCATCTATATAGACAATTCGAAACTGTGCAGAATGCTGCATAGGTCCTTCAGCTGTGCCCACTCCGATTTGCACAATGTCCATATTGTGTTGGCCCAGGCTATGCAGAAGGACATACTGCACCATGGCTCATTGCTGCTGCAAATGTGCAGAGTGGAATTCCACAATATCGGAACATTGCAAATCAAATGGTTAACCAGTAGGCTGACAAAGACCTCTGTATTGATGCAAGTTGATGCCCTGCCGGGTGCGATCAGCGAAAGTAAGCACACAGCAACCGTGCTTTCTGCAGGAGCACATCCAGGCCGAGATAGTAGCATAGAAATTGCTGTACCACCAGGTCGCACACTGCCTTCTTTGGCTCTAGGTTTTGGCTTTTTTCATGGTTTAAAAAACCATGTGGGACACCTCTCTTCTTGCTAAAAAGCCATGATAAAGCCGATAGCTGAGAGTTGCAGCTCGCAGCTGTCAGTTTTGCCTGCGCTGGTTATCAAAAATAGAAGAGACTCCCCCATCATTTAAAAAAAAAATTATTATTTATAGTGCACAGGAGGTGGTTGATGAATTCTTCCATCAGTGGCGCCTGCTCTCGCTGTTATCAGACAGCAGGCATAGGCTCATGAGAGTAGTACTCTCTCATCAGCCATTGCCTGCGACTGCTGGTAAACTTTTTACCACCGGTCACAGCTGTCGATCACGCTGTAACATGACAGCATGGGGACCGCAGCTCTCTCACCGGTGGTAATGATCTTGCCGCCGATCAGAACCTGTATTTGTTGCGTTGTCATGCAGCATGGCAAACATTAGATGTTCGGGCGCCATATTTATCTGAATGGGGTCCAAGTTTGTGTTTGGGTACCAAAACCACATTTTTTTATACATGTTCGGACCCGAACATCCACGGGTTCGCCCATCACTAGACATAAGGTCAAATGAAGTTGGAGAATTGCCACCTGAGCCAGAACGCATCATCACAGAGCAGAACAGGCAGATAGTTAGCTGATAAGTTCCTGGCCCCATAAACAAAAAACACTTTAAAGAACATCAAAACATAAAGCAGCACTCTGGGACAATTTGCTTCCAGTTGTTTTTTTATAAAAATAGAACAAACGTGGCACATCAGCTTTTACTCAACTATTGGTTTCACCTATCAGTTTCTTCCATGTGCTTACAGGTAACATAACTACATTGTTCATATTCCCTAAAATGTTCCTCCCCATGTCAATCAACCATTATAATGAATTGCCTTCTTAAACTATTTCCTAAGAATCCTTAAACATTATTATAGCCATTATAAAACTGCTTTAAAATTAACATGCCATATATATTCGTGTATAAGCTGAGTCTTTCAGTACATTTTTTGTGTGCTGAAAATGCACCCCTCGGCTTATACATGATTCAATTGTCCCAGAGGGCTGGCGGGGGAGGGGGAGCAGCAGGACATGGGCAGGAGCTGGTGGCTGTGGCTAAAGCCTGTGCCGCTGCTGTAATAGTGCACAATGTCAGCTGCAGCCTCCGGCTTCCAGCACACATCCTACTCACCTACCTGTGCGCCTTCGCTGGCTCTGCATCTTGTTCATTCCAGTGCCAGCAGCTCTTCCGGCAAAACAATCACGTGGCCCCGCTCATTGAGGTAATGAATATGCACACCTTTCCACTCCCATAGGCGTGGAGTGCATATTCATTACCTTAATGAGTGGAGCCACGTGATCACTCGGCCAGAAGAGCTGCTGGCACCGGAAAGAGGTGCATCAGGGTGCGCAGGAAGGTGAGTAGGATGTATTTTGTTTGTTTTTTTTTTAACAGGAATCATGCATACAAGGATAGAGGCTAAAGAACAATACATACACGGATGGGGGATAGGGAGCCATGCATACCAGGACAGCAACGTGGGAGCCATGCATACCAGGAGAGCAACGGGGGAGCCATGCATACAATGACAAGGACAGGGGAGCCTTGCATACCAGGATAGGGATGAGGGGAACAATGCATACCTGGCTTATACTTGAGTCAATAAGCTTACCCAGTTTTTCGTGGCAAAATTAGGTGCCTTGGCTTATATTCGGGTTGGCTCATACTGGAGTATATACGATATATATTTTTACTAACAATATATTTCTCTCCTACCTCTCGCTCTCTCTCTCTCTCTCTCTCTCTCTCTCTCTCTCTCTCTATATATATATATATATATATATATATACACTCACCGGCCACTTTATTAGGTACACCTGTCCAACTTCTTGTTAACACTTAATTTCTAATCAGCCAATCACATGGCGGCAACTCAGTGCATTTAGGCATGTAGACATGGTCAAGACAATCTCCTGCAGTTCAAACCGAGCATCAGTATGGGGAAGAAAGGTGATTTGAGTGCCTTTGAACGTGGCATGGTTGTTGGTGCCAGAAGGGCTGGTCTGAGTATTTCAGAAACTGCTGATCTACTGGGATTTTCACGCACAACCATCTCTAGGGTTTACAGAGAATGGTCCGAAAAAGAAAAAAAATTCAGTGAGCGGCAGTTCTGTGGGCGGAAATGCCTTGTTGATGCCAGAGGTCAGAGGAGAATGGGCAGACTGGTTCGAGCTGATAGAAAGGCAACAGTGACTCAAATCGCCACCCGTTACAACCAAGGTAGGCCTAAGAGCATCTCTGAATGCACAGTGCGTCGAACTTTGAGGCAGATGGGCTACAGCAGCAGAAGACCACACCGGGTACCACTCCTTTCAGCTAAGAACAGGAAACTGAGGCTACAATTTGTACAAGCTCATCGAAATTGGACAGTAGAAGATTGGAAAAACGTTGCTTGGTCTGATGAGTCTCGATTTCTGCTGCGACATTCGGATGGTAGGGTCAGAATTTGGCGTAAACAACATGAAAGCATGGATCCATCCTGCCTTGTATGGAGCATCTTTGGGATGTGCAGCCGACAAATCTGCGGCAACTGTGTGATGCCATCATGTCAATATGGACCAAAATCTCTGAGGAATGCTTCCAGCACCTTGTTGAATCTATGCCACGAAGAATTGAGGCAGTTCTGAAGGCAAAAGGGGGTCCAACCCGTTACTAGCATGGTGTACCTAATAAAGTGGCCGGTGAGTGTATATATATAGCTCTAACAAAAATTAAGAGACCACTGCAAAATGTTCAGTTTGTCTGATTTTTCTCTTTATAGGTATATATTGTGAGTAAAATGTAAATTGTCCATTTAGTCTATAAACTTCTGACAACATGTCTCCAAAGTTCCAAGCAATAATTTTTGCATGTTTTTTCTGACAAAGAAAAAGGGTCAAACTTGAAAAAAAAAAAAAAACAGTGCTTTCAGACCTCATGCAAAAAAACTAGTTCATAATCATTTAGAAACAACAATATTAATGTTGTAACTCAGGATGAGTTCAGAAATCAATATTTTGTGGAATAACCATGATTTTTAATCACAGCTTTCATGCGTCTTGGCATGCTTTCCACCAGTCTTAGGGTACTGTCACACAGTGCCATTTTGATCGCTACGACGGCACGATCCGTGACGTCGCAGCGATCGTATGATTATCGCTCCAGCGTCGTAGACTGCGGTCACACGTTGCAATCACGGCGCTGGAGCGATGCCGAAGTCCCCGGGTAACCAGGGTAAACATCGGGTTACTAAGCGCAGGGCCGCGCTTAGTAACCCGATGTTTACCCTGGTTACCAGCGTAAACGTAAAAAAAACAAACAGTACATACTTACATTCCGGTGTCTGCCCCCCGGCGTTCTGCTTCTCTGGACTGTGTAAGCGCCATAGCCGGAAAGCAGAGCGGTGACGTCAGACGTCACCGCTGTGCTCGCTTTCTGGCTGGCCGGCGCTCACAGTGCAGAGAAGCTGAGACGCCGGAGGACAGACACCGGAATGTAAGTATGTACTGTTTGTTTTTTTTACGTTTACGCTGGTAACCACGGTAAACATCGGGTTACTAAGCGCGGCCCTGTGCTTAGTTACCCGATGTTTACCCTGGTTACCAGCGAACACATCGCTGGATCGCTGTCACACACAACGATCCAGCGATGTCAGCGGGTGATCAAGCGACGAAAGAAAGTTCCAAACGATCTGCTACGACGTACGATTCTCAGCAGGGTCCCTGATCGCTGCTGCGTGTCAGACACTGCGATATCGTAACGATATCGCTAGAACGTCACGAATCGTACCGTCGTAGCGATCAAAATGGCACTGTGTGACAGTACCCTTACACACTGCTTCTGGCGCAAAAATTGCCAGAGCTGTATGTAGCTGTATGTATGTGTAATTATATATACATATATATATATATATATATATATATACTAGCTGTACTACCCGGCTTCGCCCGGGTTAATGACTGCTGTTAGCAAAATAGAATGTGTTAACAAAAATTTATTCTGCACACAAAAACCACAAAACAAATAGATAGAAATGTAATTATTAAAAGGCAAAAACTAAGCAAATAGAAGCATTTCACAACATATATTAGCTTTGTTATACTGAGAATGTCTTTGTTGCCTATATTAACCAATCAGAGCTCAGGTTAATTAACTGTAGCAAAATAGAAGCTGAGCTGTGATTGGTTGCTATTGGCAGCCTGATAAATCCCCAGCCAACAGGAAGCCCTCCCCCCTGGCAGTATATATTAGCTCACACATACACATAATAGACAGGTCATGTGACTGACAGCTGCCGTATTTCCTATATGGTACATTTGTTGCTCTTGTAGTTTGCTTATTAATCAGATTTTTATTTTTGAAGGACAATACCAGACTTGTGTGTGTTTTAGGGCGAGTTTTATGTGTCAAGTTGTGTGTGTTGAGTTGCGTGTGGCGACATGCATGTAGCGACTTTTGTGAGATGAGTTTTGTGTGGCGACATGCGTGTAGCAACATTTTGTGTGTTGAGTTGCATGTGACAGGTTAGTGTAGCAAGTTGTGTGCAGCAAGATTTGTGCATGGCGAGTTTTGCGCGTGGCGAGTTTTATGTGTGGTGCATTTTGAGTATGTGCAAGTTTTGTGTGAGGCAACTTTTGCATGTGGTGCAACTTTTGTACATGTGGCAATTTTTCTGTGTGTGCAAGTTTTGCATGAGGTGAGTTTTCCATGAGGTGAGTTTTGCACGTGTGGCGAGTTTTGCGTGAGCCTAGTTTTGCATATGGCGAGTTTTGCATGTAGCGAGTTTTGAGTGGTGACTTTTGTGTTTCGACTTTTATGTGGCGAGGTTGGTGTGTGTGTGTGGTGAAATGTGTGCTGAGGGTGGTATATGTGTTCAAGCACGTGGTAGTGTGTGGCGCATTTTGTGTTTGTGTTCATATCCCCGTGTGTGGTGAGTATCCCATGTCGGGGCCCCACCTTAGCAACTGTACGGTATATACTCTTTGTCGCCATCGCTCTCATTCTTTAAGTCCTCATTGTTCACATCTGGCAGCTGTCAATTTTCCTCCAACACTTTTCCCTTCACTTTTTCCCCATTATGTAGATAGGAGCAAAATTGTTTGGTGAATTGGAACGCGCGGGGTTAAAATTTCACCTCACAACATAGCCTATGACGCTCTCGGGGTCCAGACGTGTGACTGTGCAAAATTTTGTGGCTGTAGCTGCGACGGTACAGATGCCAATCCCGGACATACACACATACATACATACACACATTCAGCTTTATATATTAGATATACCTGTATGTAATCTCCTGTATATAGTATATACCTGTGTGTCATCTCACCTATATATAGTATATATCTGTGTGTCATCTCCTGTATATAGTATATACCTGTATGTCATCTCCTCCTATACATAGCATATACCTGTGTCATCTCCTCCTGTATATACTATATACCTGTAGGTAATCTGCTCCTGTATATAGTATATACCTGTGTGTCATCTCCTCCTGTATATAGTATATACCTGTATGTCATCTCCTCCTGTATGTAGTATGTACCTGTATGTCATCTCCTCCTCTATATAGTATATACCTGTGTGTCATCTCTCCTGTATATAGTATATATCTGTGTGTCATCTCCTCCTGTATATAGTATATACCTGTGTGTCATCTCCCCTGTAAATAGTATATACCTGTGTGTCATCTCCTGTATATAGTATATAGCTGTATGCCATCTCCTCCTGTATTAGCCCTCGTTCACACGTTATTTGGTCAGTATTTTTACCTCAGTATTTGTAAGCTAAAATGGCAGCCTGATAAATCCCCAGCCAACAGTAAGCCCACCCCCTGGCAGTATATATTAGCTCACACATACACATAATAGACTGGTCATGTGACTGACAGCTGCCGGATTCCTATATGGTACATTTGTTGCTCTTGTAGTTTGTCTGCTTATTAATCAGATTTTTATTTTTGAAGGATACCAGACTTGTGTGTGTTTTAGGGCGAGTTTCGTGTGTCAAGTTGTGTGTGTTGAGTTGCGTGTGGCGACATGCATGTAGGGACTTTTGTGAGATGAGTTTTGTGTGGCGACATGCGTGTAGCAACTTTTTGTGTGTCGAGTTGCATGTGACAGGTTAGTGTAGCAAGTTGTGTGCAGCAAGTTTTGCGCATGGCGAGTTTTGCGCGTGGCGAGTTTTATGTGTGGTGCCTTTTGAGTATGTGCAAGTTTTGTGTGAGGCAACTTTTGCATGTGTTGCAACTTTTGTGCATGTGGCAATTTTTCTGCGTGTGGCAATTTTTCTGCGTGTGCAAGTTTTGCGTGTGGCGAGTTTTGCACGTGTGGCGAGTTTTGCATGTGGAGAGTTTTGCGCGTGGCGAGTTTTGAGCGGCGACTTTTGTGTTTCTACTTTTATGTGGCGAGGTTGGTGTATGTGTGGTGAAATGTGCACTGAGGGTGGTATATGTGTTCGAGCACGTGGTAGTGTGTGGCGCATTTTGTGTGTGTGTTCATATCCCCGTGGTGGTGTGATTATCCCATGTTGGGGCCCCACCTTAGCAACTGTACAGTATATACTCTTTGGTGCCATCGCTGTCATTCTTTAAGTCCCCCTTGTTCACATCTGGCAGCTGTTAATTTGCCTCCAACACTTTTCCTTTCATTTTTTCCCCATTATGTAGATAGGGGCAAAATTGTTTGGTGACTTGGAAAGCGCGGGGTTAAAATTTCACCTCACAATATAGCTTTGACGCTCTCAGGGTCCAGACGTGTGACTGTGCAAAATTTTGTGCCTGTAGCTGCGACGCCTCCAACACTTTTCCTTTCACTTTTTCCCCATTATGTAGATAGGGGCAAAATTGTTTGGTGAATTGGAAAGCGCGGGGTTAAAATTTCACCTCACAACATAGCCTATGACGCTCTCGGGGTCCAGACGTGTGACTGTGCAAAATTTTGTGGCTGTAGCTGCTACGGTTCAGATGCCAATCCCGGACATACATACATACATACATACATACACACACACACACATTCAGCTTTATATATTAGATATATATATATATATATATATATATATATATATATATATATATATATATATATATATATATATATCACCCCACAAAAGAAGCTAAATCATTTCTGGGTAGGGGATTATAGGACTATAGTAATAATGTGAGCAATAAGGTGAGTAGTAACACATAACAGAGTGATGTAAATTTGTTCTATTAAACAAATAAGTAAGAAAATATATTCAAAGGAGAATCAGAGATAAAAAGGTTAATGCAAGAGGAAAAGAATGTGGAAGGAAAAGTTAGGAAAGGGAGAGGGGAAGGGTAAGGAAAGAAAAGGGCATAGGAGAAGGTTTAATCAGATCAACGTGGAGAGTAGGGACAGGGGAAAAGATCATCCTTATTGAAACAATATTTATAATAAAAGAATTTTCAATTTGCTTTGTTAAATATGTAATTGTACTTGTACTTGTTGGCAAATAATAAAGCTTTTATGGTAAAATCCGAGCATCTATGCCTAATGTTTTCAGCAGTGTGTGAAATGGCAACTTGCATCTTACAGATGTGCCTTTTCTGGTGTGACTAGGGGCAGATGTTTTTAGGAAGGGGGGGACAATAACCATTGTCCCTCTCTAGGCTATTAATATCTGCCCTCAGTCATTGGTTTTCCCTCTCTGGCGCAGAAAATTGTGCGGGAGCCCACGCCAGTTTTTGCAGTGAAAACATTCTTTTATTAAATACATACAGGTCACAAATTTTACACACACATACTACGGACTCCATATAGAGAGACCCTAGAAAAGCAGAATCCCCCATCAATTGACCCCATCTGAATCACGTATTTCAGAGATTTATATGGAAACCCCGATGTAAGTACTCAGTGCAGAGAGCAGAATTATTTTGAGCTGAGCTTTACTGCGATCTTTGTGAGAAAAAATGAACAAATCGACAGCAGGGGAAGAATTGGTTGTATTTATTTTTTACACCGTAAGTGATTAGACGACTTTATTGTTCTGGTCGGTGCGATTACAGTGATACATTATTTTTTAATAGCCAGTAAAGGCTAAGTAGTTAGCTGTGAGCTCATATTAATAGCCTGGGAAGCTCCATGTTTATTGTCCTCTTCCCAGACTATTAAGACCAGCTCTCAGCTGTTTGCTTTCCCTTTCCCTCAGCTGGTTAATAAAAATAAGAGGGACTCCTCAACATTTTTTTCTTTTATTTATTAACAAAATACAGTACAGTAAATTACATGGGCAAAATACGAGAGAAAGAGAAAGAGATGGAGAGATGTAGAGAGATAGAGAGAGAAAGAGAGAAACATTTAACTGTGCCGGTCTCTCTTTGCATGCCTGTGTTATACAAGTCCAGTTTTACACCTCTAAACACCACACCAATACAGAGTTGCTTGTTGTTGCACTAAGCTTTTTAGACTTTTACCTACCTGCCTAAAATTTCTTGTTCAGTCATTTTTGTCTATAATTAAGATAAGATTAAGAGTTGTCTATAATTATATTATAGTGTTAGACAAAATGTATGGTAAAGAAAAAGTGTTAATAGGAATGGAAGGTAGTGTAAAAGAAGAAAATATATTATTAATTTAATAATATTAAGTTCTGCTTTTCTATTGTATCAAATACTTATTTAATGCAATAAAACGCAATTAAATGTTTTAAAATTCAATTTTCTGGATTTTATTTAAGATTCTGTCTCTTACAGTTGAAGTGTATCTAGAAAGATTGTGTACAATTTTTATCGTACAATAAGTGTACGATAAAAATTATAGACCTCTCAATTCTTTGTAGTTGGGAAAACTTGCAAAATCGTCAGTGTATCAAACAATTATTTTCCCCATTGTATCTTTCTCTCTATATCTGTATTGAAAATTGTTTTATTAGTTAGAAAACTAGCTTGAAATGTTATAGAGAATTACTGTGTGTAAAAGATGATTTTAAATACGCACTGCACATGCATGACATACAGATGCTAGGTGAGAAAATAAAAACTTATGACACTTGTGTAAGATGGCCGCCGGATGAGTCCTTGAGGGGAGATATGTGTCATCGCGGCTATTAGCTGCGGTGATGTGAACTCAGAAGCATGCTCCAGCACATATTGTTGTGAGAGAAATATTTGGCCATTTCAAGGCCGGGTTTTACGAGCAGTCATAAGAGGTGGGTGGGAATGACTGCTCACATATCCCAACCCCAGGGGCGTGGTTTGGCAGAAAAAATGGAGAACAAATGTCTCATTTAGGGTCTGTGGCTGGAGGTGTGGAGACCTCCAGTGTGTGTTAGTAAAGACAGTGACCTGACCTGAGCGAGTGGACCCACAGTACTATATGGACTATTTATTTTCAGTTTGTTTGCACCTTGTGCCAGAGAAAGTTATCTTTTGTCTGCGTGTGCTCAAACAGGTTTATAAAGCTAAACCTGACCAGACATTTTCTTATGAAAACCGCTTCCTGCGCCTACCTCAAAATTGTAGCTGAGTGAGTACAATCCTCTACACTTGCCTGACATTCTCAGTCTTTTCTGGCTTAGAATCTCAGCTACTTTATAGACACAGATGTGAGCTACCCTAAAACTTGTAATTAGATAAAATTGGAATTTTGAATTATGATCTTGTGGTGAGAAACACTGGACTGTATTTTGGCCAGTAAGCAAATGTGTGTTCAGTTTATCAGGACATGGCTTTTCTAGAGTCATACCTAGATCCAATACACTATTAGGTTGTATGGAAAAATCAGCTAAAATTACAAAAACGTAATGTGAGAAGAAATTGTGTATGACTAAATGCACATATTATTGGCAAGATACTAGCGTACTCCTATAGTGGGCCCATATCGTTCTCAATTATATAGAGGATGAAGGCAACGCTTTGATATTAAATGTTACTTTATAGGACGATGTGCGGATCAATATGATAAGGGCTCTTCAGACATTCAGTCAAAAGTTTCCTATTCGAGAGGGAGCAGCTGGATGTCTCGTAGTCCCAAATGATGAATTCACTTCAAGAGGATCCTTTATTCTGCTCTAACAGAATATCTGATGTCTTGTAAACGACATCTGCAGACAGAATCTTCCAGCCACATTAGCATCAAGAAAATCTGTGCACTCTCATGAAAACCCAAAGGCAGGTTCAGCAATAGCTGGAATACAGTGACTTTCATACATCAAGCAAAATTAAATACTCTGCTGCACATTGTGTTCTGCGGTGGGACATCTGTGGCTATTTGTCTCCCTGACTGATGATTGCTACTAACTTTTATTTATAGGGAGGCTTCACAGCAATATGGCCATTTATCCTGTACATGACTGTACCTGAAGTTTCCAGCCCCTTGTTCTGGAAGATGAATCTCTATGACTTCAGGCAAAATATTTACCCCTTGGTTACAGATCATATAACAGGGCAAAAGCTAGAGAGCAGTGGAAATAATGTACTTGGTAGATTATTTTGTCCTTGTTACTTATATAAAGCTAACAATCTTGCAAAAAATATATATATACCTGCTGTGAAATTCTTAAAGGTATTATCCAACTGATGAAAATGATTCTTAAAATTGCCTAGACTGGGTAAAACTAATAAAATAAATGGTACGAAAGCCCCTTTCCACAATGTTTTGTGCCTTCTCATCCTTTCCTTAACACACCAGCTTGAAGTGCCCTCTCGGCCAATTTCTGCCTGAGACTGGACAATGCCAAGGTCAGTGATTGACCATAAAAAACACCAACATGAACTAAGTGAGTGCCAGAATGAGTGAATTTCACTCCTTGAAGACCATTTTGTTTCTTTATTTAAGTAGGTTTAAAAATTATTGCTCAGATTAGAATAAAACTACTTGCATCTACCTTGGAGTGTGGAACCTCTCATCTCCTGTAGCAGTGCAGTCATCTTCATTGCCTATCCTCTATTCTGATATATAACCTGTGCAAAAGGAGGGAATCTTCTACCTGCTGGCAGATTGCAGCGCTGGCTCAAACACAGGCTTTTATTGCAACTGTGACAATCACAACTCCACCAGATGAGCAGTAACTCACCCCCATTCCCTATCACCCTGTGGGCGGTTGTCTCTTTTATTCCTTTTCCAGATTAATTTCCTGGCACATTCTTATTTTGGTCAGTATTTATCCCAGTTCTTTTTATGTATAAACCTCATATATTTTGTATTTTGGGGTGGTAGAGCTTGCGACTCAACCTCTGAAAATACCCTCCAGAAATCCTGAGGTAGCTCCTTCACAACAGCAGCAATGTGAACATTACAACAACTACCATAACACCACTGACCCCAGGACCTTATAGTACTAGATGACCAGTCCAGCAAAGGATTGTGAATTTTTTAACCAGGGTAAACCCAGGACTAGTGTTGAGCATTCCGATACTGCAAATATCGGGTATCGGCCGATATTTGCTGTATCGGAATTCCAATACCGAGTTCCAATATTTTTGCAATATCGGAAATCGGAATCGGAAGTGTGCGGTGCGTATGGTTCCCAGGGTCTGGAGGAGAGGAGACTCTCCTTCAGGCCCTGGGATCCATATTCATGTAAAAAATAAATAATAAAAATAAAAAATATTGATATACTCACCCCTCCGGCGGACCCTGGACCTTAGCGGTGCCTCCGTTCCTAAGAATGCAGGGAGTGAAGGACCTTTGATGACGTCGCGGCTTGTGATTGGTCGTGTGAGCGGTCACATGAGCGGTCACGCGACCAATCACAAGTCGCGACGTCATCGAAGGTCTTTCACTCTGCATTCTTAGGAATGGAGGCAGACGCTTGGACCGGTGAGAGCCGGGGCCGTCCGAGGGGTGAGTATATCAATATTTTTTATTTTTATTCTTTATTTTATACATGAATATGGATCCAAGGGCCTGAAGGAGAGTTTCCTCTCCTTCAGACCCTGGGAACCATTCCGATATTTTGTGTCCCATTGATATGAATTGGTATCGGCGATATCCGATATTTTTTTGATATCGGCCGATCCAATCCGATACCGATACCTTTGCATATCCGAAGGTATCGCTCAACACTACCCAGGACAACTGGGCAATGTAATTTAGCAAGGACAAACAAGTCTATACACTCCTGATGTTCCATATTCACAGTAAGTGGGAACCCGGTACCCTTTCGAGAAATACACCCTTGTTCCAGAGGAGTGTTAACAATAGCCACAACAGGAACAGGAGATGGCAATGGTTCAGAATTAAACTTATATTTGTCTAGGAATTGTTGATCAATCAAATTAAGTGCAGAACCACAACACCAACATTACCTGAAAATCAATGGAATGACCATGATATGTGGTATTACCAGAAAAAAAAACTCCTACGGATCGTAAAAACGCAATACGAACTGGAGTGTTACT
The DNA here is from genome assembly GCF_051348905.1 of Ranitomeya variabilis. Lineage (NCBI taxonomy): Eukaryota > Metazoa > Chordata > Amphibia > Anura > Dendrobatidae > Ranitomeya > Ranitomeya variabilis. Next base: position 491,144,387 of record NC_135235.1, read on the forward strand.
CCTACTGACCTTTTTTTCTTTCTTTCCTTTATGCGAACCTCACATTGCTTAATAAAAGGGTCAGCCTTACCACAATACAAGCATAGCCCTTCAGAAAACCTCTTCTCCCTCTTCTGGGAACGAGAGGACATCGCCCCAAGTTGCATCGGTTCCCCGATGTCGTCGGGGCTATCTTGAGAGATGGGGCTCAGCATTACAAGAGCCTTCTCTTCATTCTGTCTGTCTCTCAATCTTCTATCCACACGGACAGCTAACTGCATAGCAGTTTCCAAAGTATGGGTACCGAACTGGGTGCAATACCTCTCAGCGTCAACAGAACCCTGTTTAAGCCATCTGAGTTCTACCTCAGCTGATGTGACTTGATCAGGATCATCATATAACAACCCCATAGCAGAAAAAAATGCCTCTACTGATGTCAAACGAGGATCATCAGGATGTAATGAAAATGCCCAGATTTGGGGTTCATTTCACAATAAAGACATAATAATCCCCACACGCCGCTGTAATTCACTCACTGAGGATCTGGGTCTAAGCCGAAAATATAGTAAACACGCATTTTTAAACGTAAAAAATTTCTGCCGTTTGCCAGAAAAAACTCAGGTAATTGAACCTTAGATTCTCCAGAGCGTGCTCCAGAGTAATTACTCACATGCTTTTGCAGGTCGGCTACTTCCAAAGTTAACCCTTGCAAGCATTGAGCAAGTTCTTGAACGCTGCACATATTCAAGGAATCCGGGAGATAATTTTTTTTTCTTTTTGTATGGCTGGACAAATGGTTACGGAACTGCAACACAGAACTAGGATAGAAGGGGGAAAACTGACCCTGCACTGAAACTAGGCTGATACCCTACGATGGAGTGGGCAACCCATTCCTTGCGAATAGACCCACTGGTGATCCTAGGTTAATCTCAGCAAAGACCTATAGATAGGGGGAAGGAGGTCCCTGGAAGATCTAAGGACTGGGTATAAAAACAGGTCACCTCCTAATAGAAAACACAGAGATGGCTGCAGAAACCAACTGAAAACAGAAACTAAAGATAGCAGAACCAGAGATCCCAGAACTGCACAATATCAAACACAGAAAGCTATCAAAGCACCTAGCCAGAACTCTAGCTGATTAACACTATTGTCCAGCAAGGAATGGAAGGCAGGTGCTGGGTAAAAAAGGGTGATACAATCACCTGACCTAAGAAAACCCAGCACCAGGGGAAAAAGACCAGCAGCCAGAAAACCACAACAAGATGGCGGAAGGTCAAAAAACAAAACAGATTCTAACAGTAATTACATATCATAAGAATCCGGCATACATCGAGTCTGCTAAAAGGTTGACATCAAGACAAGCGAGATGGTCACTTTTCTTCTCACAGTTTCAATTCTATATTGCCTTTCGACCCGGTTCTAAAAATGTGAAAGCTCATGCCTTGTCTCGTAGTCTGGACCTAATATCACCTCCTGAACCTCCTTCCTCCATTCTTCAGCATGGTGTAGTGGTGGCTGGGGTATCTTCGGTATTGGAGCGGGAGATTCGTGAGGCCCAATCTCTTGCCCCTCCATCATTGCCAGGTAATAAGCTCTTTGTGCCCATTCAATTTTGTCTCAGGATAGTCTGGGAGTTTCATGATTCAGCCCTGAGTGGGCATCGTGGAATCTTGGCTACCTGTAGAGCTGTCTCTAGGTTGTTTTGGTGGTTCTCGTTGGCCTCGGATGTGGTGAAGTTTGTGATGTATGTGCTTGTGCTTAGAACTCCCATAGCCAGACGGGAAATTGGTACCATTGCCAATTCCTGATAGACCATGGACTCATCTGTCCATGGATTTTATCACCGATCTTCCACCTTCTAGTGGTAAAATGGTCATTTGGGTGGTGGTGGACAGATTTAGCAAGCAGGCGCATTTTGTATCTTTAACAGGTCTACCTAATGCAGAGACAGTAGCTAAATTGTTTGTTGAACATGTGGTGAGTAGTGTTGAGCATTCCGATACTGCAAGTATCGGGTATCGGCCGATACTTGCTGTATCGGAATTCCGATACCGAGATCCGATATTTTTGTGATATCGGGTATCGGTATCGAAACAACATTAATGTAAAAATGTGTAAAAGAGAGAATTAAAATAAAAAATATTGCTATACTCACCTCTCCGACGCAGCCTGCACCTTACCGAGGGAAGCGGCAGCGTTCTTTGTTTAAAATTCGCACTTTTCTTTCCTTTACGTGAGTCCCGGCTTGTGATTGGTTGCGTGCCGCCCATGTGACCGGGACGCAACCAATCACAGCAAGCCGTGACGTAATTTCAGGTCCTTCAGGATTTTAAAATTACGTTCCGGCGTTGTGATTGGTTGCGTCGCAGTCACATGGGAGACGCAACCAATCACAGCAAGCCGTGACGTAATTTCAGGTCCTTAAGGATTTTAAAATTACGTCCCGGCTTTGTGATTGGTCCGCGTCCCGGCAACATGGCCGCCATTAACCAATCACAAGCCGTGACGTCACGGGAGGCTGGACACGCGCGCTTTTTAAAATGGGCGCGTGTCCAGCCTCCCGTGACGTCCCGGCTTGTGATTGGTTGCGCCGCGGTCAACCAATCACAAGCCGGGAGGCTGGACACGCGCCCATTTTAAAAAGCGCACGTGTCCAGCCTCCCGTGACGTCACGGCTTGTGATTGGTTAATGGCGGCCATGTTGCCGGGACGCGGACCAATCACAGCAAGCCGTGACGTAATTTCGTCACGGCTTGCTGTGATTGGTCCGCGTCCCGGCAACATGGCGCCGTGACCAATCATAAGCCGGGACGTCACTGGAGGCTGGACACGCGCGCTTTTTAAAATGGGCGCGTGTCCAGCCTCCCGTGACGTCCCGGCTTGTGATTGGTTAATGGCGGCCATGTTGCCGGGACGCGGACCAATCACAGCAAGCCATGATGTAATTTCGTCACGGCTTGCTGTGATTGGTCCGCGTCCCGGCAACATGGCCGCCCTGACCAATCACAAGCCGGGACTTCACGTAACCAAGTAAAAGCGCGAATTTTAAACAAACAACGCTGCCGGTTCCCTCGCTGAGGTCCAGGCTGCGTCGGAGAGGTGAGTATAGTGATATTTTTTATTTTAATTCTTTCTTTTACACATTTATATGGATCCCAGGGCCTGAAGGAGAGTTTCCTCTCCTTCAGACCCTGGGAACCATCAGGAATACCGTCCGATACTTGAGTCCCATTGACTTGTATTGGTATCGGGTATCGGTATCGGATTGGATCCGATACTTTGCCGGTATCGGCCGATACTTTCCGATACCGATACTTTCAAGTATCGGACGGTATCGCTCAACACTAGTGGTGAGGTTGCATGGTGTGCCTGTGAGTGTGGATTCAGAAAGGGGAGTGCAGTTTTTGTCCAAGTTTTGGAGGTCCTTTTGTAAAAGGTTGAGTATCTGTTTGACCTTTTATTCAGCATATCATCCTGAGACTAATGGTCAGACAGAGATGACCAATCAGTCCCTGGAGCAAATCTTGCAATGTCTGACCACAGCTCAGCAGGACAATTGGTGTTCCTCTTTGCCTGTGGCTGAATTTGCTTTTAATAATCGCATTACTCAGTCCACAGGCATTTTCCCTTTCTTCTGTAATTATGAGAGTTTCACCCTCATTTTAGGGAATTTTTCCGACTGGATTCAGGGTGTCCTGGAGCTGATCTTGCTGTTCAATGATTGGGGGGAGGTGTGGCAGGAGGTTCAGAGGAACATTTGGGAGGCTTGGGGAGGTGTAAATTCTTTGCTGGCAAAAGACAATCTGTGAGGCCAGTATTCCGGGCTGGGGATAAGGTATGGTTGTCCACCAGGAATATTAAGCTTAATGTTCCTTCGGCTAAGTTGGGGCCCAAATTAATTGGCCCTAATGAGATTATCAAGGTATTCAATCATGTGGCCTTCCGTCTGCGCCTTCCCCCATCACTACAGATCCCCAACGTGTTCCATAAAGCTCTATTGAAACCATGGGGGTCTTCCTCAGGGGTGTCTCCATCTCTGCCGACACCTATTTGGTGGATGGTCAGAGTCAGTATGCGGTAAAAAGGATTGTGGACTCTCGTATGGTCCATCGCTCACTCTAATATCTGGTCAATTGGAAGAGTTACGGTCTTGAGGATCGGTCCTGGGTTCCGGCATGATCAGTCCATGCAGATCGATTGGGCTCGTACCCCGACTACATCTTCTATCTCACCTTTTGGATCCCGCACTCCCATCTGGTACTGATTTCTGTCTTGTCTGACCACGCGCATTGCTGTGACCTTTGGTACTTCGTCTTCCTGTTTGTTGCTGACTGGCCTGTCTTACTACTCTGCGGCCTCCTAGTGGTGCTCCGTGCTTTGCACTGTGGTGCTACACTGTGAGTGCTACCTGTTTCCTCTTACCTGTGCCCCCTGGTGGTGGTTGCATGCAACTACCTTGCAGTTGCATTACAGCGAGGTCACAAGATGCTGGGGCTGCATTCACTCTCTGCAGCATCCGTCACCTCTACTGGAACAGGACGTCACAGGGAGCACCAATGCACTTACTCAATAGTTTCTTGCATCTGTAAGAGTGGTGGACTGTACTGACACGTTCCTACCCTTGAAGACACCACTTGTGTCATGTATATAATGTCATGCATTTTATACATATAATGTATTAAGTGAAATATGAATTAGGTACTATGTTTTTAGGGTAAATCTTGCATAGACTATGATATGGTAATGTACAGCGTAGGGTAGAGATATAGATTATTATCTAGGATATAAGATAAGGGCAATAGGCTTAGTACATACTGTAAGGACAGACATAGTTAAAGGTTGAAACTAGCCCATAGTGGGAGGGACCAGTCCCATTAAAAATGGATTCATTCCTGGTAGTGACTCAGATAGGGAAGTACAATAACCAAGTTCAAGTGCATTAGGCTGCTAACATCAGCAAATATCTACCATTCATGGCAGTGGGAGGCCTTACTAGAATCCTTTGCGCACATACCAACAACGCCCGGAGCACATGGCTCGGTACGGGCCTTATCCTCTGGCACACAGGGGACAATGGACGTGGAATCATAAGAAGGGAAGGTAAAGGATCCCAGGTGGACTTTGGGACTGAACAAGAAATCCCAGGGGCTGAGGGAACCAATGAATTGGGGTAGTCCAGGAGGAACAAATAGTGATGCTGAGAGCTAATTTAAATAAAAGGGGCAGAAATTCTGCAGAATCAAAAACTTAACAAAAGCTCATCATGGAAATGTAGCCTAAGGCACCAGAGTTTGCGTGTGATTGCTATTTCTACGCTCTCTACAGCTATACCTTTATGAAGTTAGAAGTCATGGACTTAGAAAAGTGAATTAATTGCTAAATAGTCATAGAAGTCATTAAACTAACATGTTGATTAATTTGAATAATCATTTCTGAATTATCCAATCACTTATCATTACTGTGGAGATCAATTCTGTCTTTTTTACACAATCATTTTCTGAATTTTATTCATTTTATTCATTTTATGTGCAAGTCTTTTATCCTTTTTATGCATGCAATCTTCATTGTAATACTTTTTTATTTTATTGTTTCATTAAATTGTCACTTGTACATATGGATGTGAATATAATGTTATGTTGTGTATGAGTGTTAGTTATTTACTAAGATATTTCCACTACGGCATTAACATTTTAGGAAATTCCATAACTAGCGGATGTGCTACCCTCTTACCCTTACTAGTTTTTATGTAGGAGCTGTTATGTTAGCTTAAGATCAGTTTAGCAATCATAAAAACTTTGCACTAAATTGCTGCTTTCTTTTTTTTAACAGGATAGCACAATTGTTCCATTCACTTTAAAGCAGGAGTCACAGAAGTGTATGTTCTCTTATGTGAGATAAAAGGGCCAATCATCCAAGTGACACTCTGCTCAAACGCTGTCAGAGTACTGTGTTCCAGTTCACTAATATGAGAGAATTACAGAACAGGTGCGGAGGAGACTGAGAAAGTAATTTCTCTATCTCTTGCATTGCTGTCATCCACAGTAAAAGGTCTGCAATCGGATGACATTCAACTGCAGTCCAAAGTATCTCAAGCACCCATAGACTTGTATTAAATAACAGCAGACCTGAGCTACTGCATAAAATAATACTGGTCCGAGTCCTATCCGATAATTCATTGCATAGCACTCGGCCGTGTTATATTCTCGTATGAGCAAGCCCAGAGGGACACAACTGAATTGTCCATGGAAAAAACTGGGGCTCTTTGGGGCTCATGCTGTATATAGGGAGGCCATGTGGGGATAACACTGTATAAGAGATGCTATGTATGCTCATGCTCTATATAGGAGGATATGTGGGGGTTCATACTATATATAAGAGGCTATATAGGGTTCATACTGTATATGGGAAGTGATGTGGAGCTCATGCTATATATGGGAGGCTATGTGACGGTTGATGCTGTATGTGGAAGGCTGTGTGTGAACTCATGCTGTATATAGGAGGCTATATGGGCCCCCATGCTGTATATACTGTAGAGGCTATGTGGGGGCTCATACTGTAAATGGGAGGCTATGTGGTGGCTCATACTAATTAAAGGGGGCTGTGTGTGGGCTCATACTTTATATAGAGGGGCTGTGTGCGGACTCGTACAGTATATAGGGGGATGTCAGCATACATAATTCTCAATATTAAGTGATACAATTATTGTTAACCCCTTAAGGACCAAGCCACTTTGTACGTTAATGACCGAGCCTCATTTTCCCAATCTGAACACTGTCACTTTATGTGGTAATAACTCTGGAACGCTTTAACCCCTTCCCGACCTTTGACGCCACGTAGGCGTCATGAAAACCCGTGCCAATCCGACCCATGACGCCTATGGGGCGTCATGGAATGATCGCGTCACTGCAGAGCGGGTGAAAGGGTTAACTCCGATTTCACCCATTCTGCAGGGACAGGGGGAGTGGTACTTCAGCCCAGGGGGGGTGGCTTCACCCCCCCGTGGCTACGATCGCTCTGATTGGCTGTTGAAAGTGAAACTACCAATCAGAGCGATTTGTAATATTTCACCTAAAAAACTGGTGAAATATTACAATCCAGCCATGGCCTATGCTGCAATATCATCGGCCATGGCTGGAAATACTGAAGTGACCCCCCCACCCCACCGTTCGCCCCCCCAAGCCACCGATCTGTCCCGTAGTCCCCTCCGTCCTGTGCTCCACTCCCCCGTCCTCCTGTCCGCTCCCCCCGTGCTCCTATGTCACCCCCCCCGTGCTCCGACGCCCCCCCCGTGCCCCGATCTCCCCCCCTTATACTTACCGAGGCTCCCGGTGCCCGTCTGCCTCCTCCATGGGTGCCGCCATCTTCCAAAATGGCGGGCGCATGCTCAGTGCGCCCGCCGAATCTGCCGGCCGGCAGATTCATTACAAAGTACATTTTGATCGCTGTGGTAGGTTCTATCACAGTGATCAAAATAAAAAAAATAATAAATAAACCCCCCCCTTTATCACCCCCATAGGTAGGGACAATAATAAAATAAAGAAAATATATTTTTTTCTTTTTCCACTAGGGTTAGGGTTAGAACTAGGGTTAGAACTAGGGGTAGGGTTAGGGTTAGGGGTAGGGTTAGGGTTACGGGTAGGGTTAGGGGTAGGCTTAGGGTTATGGCATGTGCACACAGTGCGGATTTGGCTGCGGATCCGCAGCGGATTGGCTGCGGATCCGCAGCGGATTGGCCGCGGATCTGCAGCGGATTGGCCGCGGATCCGCAGCGGATTGGCCGCGGATCCGCAGCGGATTGGCCGCTGCGAATTCGTACCAGTTTTCCAACAGGTTTACAGTACCATGTACACCTATGGAAAACCAAATCCGCTGTGCCCATGGTGCGGAAAATTCCGTGCAGAAACGCTGCGTTGTATTTTCCGCAGCATGTCAATTCTTTGTGCGGATTCCGCAGCGTTTTACACCTGTTTCTCAATAGGAATCCGCAGGTGAAATCCGCACAAAAAAACACTTGAAATCTGCTGTAAATCCGCAGGTAAAACGCAGTGCCTTTTACCTGCAGATTTTTCAAAAATCGTGCGGAAAAATCTCACACGAATCCGCAACGTGGGCACATAGCCTTAGGGTTAGGGTTGGAATTAGAGTTAGGGTTGGAATTAAGGCTAGGGTTGGAAATAGGGTTAAGATTAGGCTTGTGGTTAGGGTTACGGATAGGGTTAGGGGTGCGTTGGGGTTACAGTTGTGGTTAGGGTTGGGATTAGGGTTAGGGTTGGGATTAGGGTTAGGATTAGGGTTGAAATTAGGGTTACGGGTGTGTTGCGGTTAGGGTTGTGGTTAGGGGTGTGTTGGGGTTAGGGTTGTGATTAGGGTTATGGCTACAGTTGGGATTAGGATTAGGGGTGTGTTGGGGTTAGTGTTGAAGTTAGAATTGAGGGGTTTCCACTGTTTAGGCACATCAGGGGTCTCCAAACGCGACATGGTGTCCGCTAACGATTGGAGCTAATTTTCCATTCAAAAAGTCAAATGGCACGCCTCCCCTTCCGAGCCTTGCCGTGCACCCAAACAGTGGTTTACCCCCACATATGAGGTATTGGCGTATTCAGGAGAAATTGCCCAACAAATTTTACGATCCATTTTATCCTGTTGCCCATGTGAAAATGAAAGAATTTAGGCTAAAAGAAATTTTGTGTGAAAAAAAAGTACTTTTTCATTTTTGCGGATCAATTTGTGAAGCACCTGGGGGTTTAAAGTGCTCACTATGCCTCTAGAAAAGTTCCTTGGGGGGTCTAGCTTCCAAAATGGGGTCACTTGTGGAGGAGCTCCAATGTTTAGGCACACAGGGGCATTCCAAAAGCGACATGGTGTCCGCTAACGATGGAGATAATTTTTCATTCAAAAAGACAAATGGCGCTCCTTCCCTTCCGAGCCTTACCATGTGCCCAAACAGTGGTTTACCCCCACATGTGAGGTATCGGTGTACTCAGGAGAAATTGCCCAACAAAATTTAGGATCCATTTTATCCTGTTGCCCATGTGAAAATGAAAAAATTGAGGCTAAAATCATTTTTTGGGGAAAAAAAAGTACTTTTTCATTTTTACGGATCAATTTGTGAAGCACCTGGGGGTTTAAAGTGCTCACTATGCTTCTAGATAAGTTCCTTGGGGGGTCTAGTTTCCAAAATGGGGTCACTTGTGGGGGAGCTCCAATGTTTAGGCACACGGGGGCTCTCCAAACGCGACATGGTGTCCGCTAAAGATTGGAGCCAATTTTTCATTCAAAAAGTCAAATGGCGCTCCTTCCCTTCCGAGCCCTGCCGTGCGCCCAAACAGTGGTTTACCCCCACATATGAGGTATCAGCGTACTCAGGACAAATTGGATAACAACGTCCGTGGTCCAGTTTCTCCTTTTACCCTTGGGAAAATACAAAAATTGTTGCTAAAAGATCATTTTTGTGACTAAAAAGTTAAATGTTCATTTTTTACTTCCATGTTGCTTCTGCTGCTGTGAAACACCTGAAGGGTTAATAAACTTCTTGAATATGGTTTTGAGCACCTTGAGGGGTGCAGTTTTTAGAATGGTGTCACTTTTGGGTATTTTCAGCCATATAGAACCCTCAAAATGACTTCAAATGTGAGGTGGTCCCTAAAAAAAATGGTTTTGTAAATTTTGTTGTAAAAATGAGAAATCACTGGTCAAATTTTAACCCTTATAACTTCCTAGCAAAAAAAAAATTTGTTTCCAAAATTGTGCTGATGTAAAGTAGACATGTGGGAAATGTTATTTATTAACTATTTTGTGTCACATAACTCTCTGGTTTAACAGAATAAAAATTCAAATTGTAAAAATTGCGAAATTTTCAAAATTTTCGCCAAATTTCCATTTTTTTCACAAATAAACTCAGAAATTATTGACCTAAATTTACCACTACCATGAAGCCCAATATGTCACGAAAAAACAATCTCAGAATCGCTAGGATCCGTTGAAGCGTTCCTAAGTTATTACCTCATAAAGGGACACTGGTCAGAATTGCAAAAAACGGCAACGTCATTAAGGCCAAAATAGGCTGGGTCATGAAGGGGTTAAATATCTAAGTGGTTTTGAGACTAGTTTTTCATGACATATTGTATTTCAAGTTAGGCTACTTTCACACTAGCGTTAACTGCATTACGTTGCAAATCGTCTTTTTTCAGAAAAAACGCATCCTGCAAAAGTTTTTGCAGGATGCGTTTTTTCCCCATAGACTTGTATTGGCGACGTATTGCGACGGATTGGCATACGTCGTGTCCGTCGTACGACGTATGCGTCGAAATTTGGCGACACGTCGTCGGCAAAAAACGTAGATTGTAACGTTTTTTGTCTCCGTCTAAAAAACGTGTTGCGACGCATCCTGCGGCATGCGTCGTTGGCTACAATGAAAGCCTATGAGCGACGGATGCGTCGGGACACGTCGTACGACGCAATGCAGCGCTGCAATACTTTTTTTACACTGAGCATGCTCAGAAGCTGGATTTTGTTGCCAATTGGCCAGACACCCCCAAATCTATATAAACCTGGCCTGGGCCTTCAACCCCACATATGCCAGCAAGAAGCCTACAGAGAAGAAGCCTGCCACCAAGACTCCAGACTGCCAGCAAGACTCCAGACTGCCAGCAAGACTCCAGGCTGCCAGCAAGACCCCAGCCGGCCACAAGACCCCAGCCTGCCACAGGAGCCTGCCACAGGAGCCTGCCACAAGACTCCAGCCACCATAGAGCCAGTGTGAGTATTGCAATTTTTGTGTGCATCTGTGTGCCTGTGCATTTGTGTGTGTATGAGGTACTGACTACAGCAAGAGCTTAAAACCTGAAGAGAACCTGAGGCCTGCCATCGTCCTGCACCAGCCAGTGCCATGCTAGAGACCAGATCCACCATGATGCCACCCACTGTGAAGATCTGCAGCTCCAGCCACAGGATTGTCAGCCTTTAACGTGTGTGTGTGTGTGTGTGTATGTGTGTGCGTGTGCGTCTTCTGTTTGGGTCCACCTTTCTGCCTTTGTTGTACATATGTGTATTTGCATAAAGCTTATGTGCTTGTGTGTGTGTGTGTGTGTGTGTGTGTGTATTTTTGTACGGCTGTGTGCTTTTGTAAGTATGTCTTCATGTGCCTGCACCTTATTATGCCTTCGCCAATCTTACGCCTGTTCATGTGAGAGGGTATGTGTCCACGTTCAGGATTGCATCAGGATTTGGTCAGGATTTTTCATTAGTATTTGTGTGGGTGATAAATGCAGTAGTGGTGCATATGTTTCTATTATACTTTTCCTCTAATTGTTACACTCCTGGTTTTGGATTACAAATACTGATGGAAAATCCTGACCAAATCCTGATGCAATCCTGAACGTGGACACATACCAGGCATGTTTGTGCGCATCTTGTTGATTGCATGTGCATTTGTCCATGCCTAATTGGTTAATTGCCTTTTTCGGATGGATTTACTAAGTATAGTGGTCTGTGCAGCATGTGGTTTAAATGTGTGTATTTTTTATTTTTTATTTTTTTTTTAAATCTGATGTATTTTTGCAAAGTGTAGTCTGCAGCTTGTGGTTTGAATGTGTGAGTGTTTTTTTTTTTCTATTTAAAAGTGTTGATTTTCTGTTGAAACCATTCGCAGTTGATGTACCGTACTTGTATTTAAAATAAAGAGCAAATCAGCTCCCAATTGTGATGTGAAGGGGAAAAAAAAAAAAAAAAAGGATAATAAAATGTTTGTTAATAAAAATGTCCGTAGTATCATTTCAGAAAGGTAAATTTAAAACTGGTTTATGTACCAAAGGTTACACATGCAATAAAGAGTTGGTTGACATCTCATTTTTTTAATAAAGGTTTTTTGGGGGAGGTGATTTTTGAAAATAAAATGTGGTAAATATATTTTTACATGGTGGGTTCACATTTAAAAAATTTTTTTTGGGACATGGAAATGAATGGTCTAACGTGCACCTGTTTTGGGGTTTTGGTGTTCACCTTTAATGAACATTTCTCACATCAATTCAGCAGGGTGTTTATCTTAAACATTACCTAGTTCAGGGGGTGGTCTAACTATAAATCCATTATACTTATTACAGATACACCAGGACCACAGCCGCAGCAAGCCGCCGCCTCTAGTCCCAACCAGGACCACAGCCGCAGCAAGCCGCCGCCTCTAGTCCCAACCAGGACCACAGCCACCAATCTTTTCAAGTAAGTTTTGAAGACCCCAAATCTGCTACTTCAATGTGTAGAGCAGATTGCAAGTGTCTTTTAACTTACATATACACCAGGACCACAGCCGCAGCAAGCCGCCGCCTCTAGTCCCAACCAGGACCACAGCCGCAGCAACCCGCCGCCGCCTCTAGTACCAACCAGGACCACAGCCGCAGCAAGCCGCCGCCTCTTGTCCCAACCAGGACCACAGCCACCAATCTTTTCAAGTAAGTTTTGAAGACCCCAAATCTGCTACTTCAATGTGTAGAGCAGACTGCAAGTGTCTTTTAACTTACAGATACACCAGGACCACAGCCGCAGCAAGCCACCGCCTCTAGTCCCAACCAGGACCACAGCCGCAGCAACCCGCCGCCGCCTCTAGTACCAACCAGGACCACAGCCGCAGCAAGCCGCCGCCTCTTGTCCCAACCAGGACCACAGCCACCAATCTTTTCAAGTAAGTTTTGAAGACCCCAAATCTGCTACTTCAATGTGTAGAGCAGATTGCAAGTGTCTTTTAACTTACAGATACACCAGGACCACAGCCGCAGCAAGCCGCCGCCTCTAATCCCAACCAGGACCACAGCCACCAATCTTTTCAAGTAAGTTTTGAAGACCCCAAATCTGCTACTTCAATGTGTAGAATTACCAATAAGACAAACAATACACAGGGTATATCAACACCTGTGTCCGTAAGGAAACAATTTTACCAAAACGGTCCCGTACAAATAAATATTATAAACCTACAATGAATTGCACGACTCAAACCTCAAAGTACAATTAATACAAAACTTTATTGAATTAAAACATCAGCAAATGGACAACAATGATGATGGTAAGTACCAATGGTCAGGCACCATACACCTGAGGCATATAAATAATAAGTGTCACTATTGCCTCATAGCTAACCCTCCCATAGGTCAACAAGCTATTACGCCCAGTGGCCTGATAGTGAACAATGGGAGACCATGTTAACATACAATGAGGCACAATGTACCAAAGACAATAAAAGATCACATGTAGCAATTACCTCAGGTCTAGTGGTGCCAGGAACCCCTTATTATTATTAATTATTATTATTATTATTATACTTCAATGTGTAGAGCAGATTGCAAGTGTCTTTTAACTTACAGATACACCAGGACCACAGCCGCAGCAAGCTTGAGCAACAATGTCCTCTTCTGACAGCCCTCCTCCACAGCAACAGCATGTATCGGTAAGTTAACACAAAAAATGTTTTTTTTTTTAGTTTTTTTTAAATTACATTTTTATGGATCACTACATGCATAAATTATGTTTCAACAGGAAGCTGAATCAGATGAGGAGCTGTCAGAAGGGGGCGAGACGGGTGGAGAGATGCAAGTGGAGGAGGAACCAAGTGTAAGTAGTGGTGAAACAGTTGCCTCACACATCACACTGCACCATACACAAAACAGATTTTCATACATAACTTAACACCGAAAACATGCCTACATTACAGAGAATTTGTTTCCTTTATTTCAGTCTCCTGCTGCTGCTGCTGCTGCTGACCAGTCAGCAAATCGTGAAGGTTCTCCCAGCCGCTCTCAGAGTTGGCGGAATCGTCGCCGCGGTCGGCCATCAGTGAGTTTTTTTTGGGGGGAGGGGGATTCTATTGGTACTTTAGTGTTTCAGTGTACTAATTTGTTTGTTTTTCTTCTTCTTTTTTTGCACAGGCTTCACAGCGTGCTCCCGCAGAGGAGTTCGATGATGACATCGATATAGACAGTCTCATCGAGGAGGTTCGCGAGCGGGAGCCGCTGTGGAACATGGCTCACCGCAGCCATGCCGATACCGGTGTCACCCGTCGGCTCGGGGACGAAGTGTGTCGTAACATCTTTCCAAGGTGGGAGGACCTTCATCCACAGCAGCAGAGCAAACTATGTAAGTATTCACTTTTCAGTGATGTTTTGAGCTGACTGTAATGTATTGCATTTACCAATTTTTTTTTTCTTTTTATTCTTGTCTTCACAGGTGGAAAGGTTAGGAAGCGGTGGCGGTCACTGAGGGATCGCTTTAAGAGGGAATTCAACGCGGAGATGCAGGCCCCGAGTGGCTCAGCAGGATGGAAGAGGAGCAGATATAAATATGGCCCGGCCCTCTCCTTCCTGAGGCGAACCATGCTGAGCAGAGTGTAAGTATTCTACAGCCCACTAATAACCATGTTAACCTGTCTAACTTAGTTTGGTTTCAGTCAGGGCTTTTTCATATCAATACATTAATTTCTTTTGTTTTTTCTTTCACAGCACCTTCTCCAGCCACCGGGCACCTGCATCTTTCTCTGCACCCTCTGGAGCGATCCCTCCTGAGTCCGCCACTGAGGGCCACGTCGGTAGGCCCCACACCACTGACCCCTCCTCTGACCCCTCTGTCCCCTCCACCTCATCTGCCCCAAGCAGTGGAGCATTATTGCAGCCTTCATTGCTCGCATCTGATGCTGAACAGATAGCGTTCCCTTTACCCCACCCCTCTGATCCTGCCACCTCGAGACCACCATTAGGTTCGTGGTGGCAGCGACAGAGGGGTCAGGAAAAGAGCTATGCTCCTGAGTTCTTACATCTGAATGCATCCTTCCAAAGCTCTTTCAAAATTTTGGGAGAGCAAGTGACTGCTGGTTTCAACATGGTGCAATCACGCATCAGTGAAACAAGCCATGAAACCAGCAGTCGCTTGGATAGGCTGCATTCAGATGTAAGTCAGTCTCCGGCCAATCTTTTTTTTCAATCCATGCTCAGGAGCATGGAGAAGCTTTCTCTTCAGCAACAGATGCGGGTAATGAATACCTGCCATAATGCTCTAATGAAGGCCCTTAACGAACCCGAATCTACCCACACATCCACTACAATTCCACCCCAGGCCCCATTTCCACACCATGCCCCACCCCAGGCCCCATTTCCACACCATACCCCCCATTACCAAACCCAGCCCCAATACCCACACCAGCCCCATTACCAAACCCAGCCCCAATCCCCACACCAGCCCCATTACCAAACCCAGCCCCAATCCCCACACCAGCACCATTACCAAACCCAGCCACAAACCCCACGCCAGCCCCATTACCCAACCCAGTCCCACTACCCAACCCAGTCACAATACCCAACCCAGTCCCAACACCCAACCCAGTCCCCATACCCATCCCGGCCCCCAAAACAAATTCCTTCCCCAATGTTTTCTTCCTTGCCCAGCTTCTCTTCCCCAGTAAGTATTCCCCCTACCCCAACACCACCCCCCTCTGGTCAGCCTCCTGGTTTTACCCCCCCTTCCACTGCATCCCAAACAAGTAGGGTTTCCCCACCTATCGACGTGGTCCAACCTTCCTGCCCCTCCTCCCCTCGTATCTCCACCCCACACTTTGAAGACTTGTAATGTAGTTATGTAAATGTTTATATAAATGTTATTTTAAAAAAATTAGCAAAGTTTTCAAAAAAAAAATTTGAAAATAAAAATTATCTAATTTTTTGGCAAAAAAAAATATTTTTTTTTAAAAAAGAGTTAAAATAAAATTCTGTCTGATTTAAATTCTAGTCTTTGTGTGTGTGTGGATTTATTAAGGTAATATGGCAACTAAATAAAAAAGCTAAAATAAAAATAAACACCAGACGTGTGAAAGGTATAACATATTGGTTTTACTAGCAAGAAAACCACGCTTTTGGGCCTTTTTTTGGGGGGGGAGAAACACATTTTTTACATAAACCAAACACATGGAAAACAGGTTACACAATTATGTCTTGCCATGGGATCCGCCCGACAGGTGACACAAAATAATCCACAAACTGGTCCCTCATCCTTGTAACAGAATGGAGCGCCCCCACACCGCCGCAGGGCCGAGGGGTACCCGGAGCCGGGCCTCTGGGTCTCAGTCCTGGAGTTGTCATGGTGGCTAGACCCGGTCCGTGGCCCTGTCTGTCGGTGGGGGACGTCCGGTGCAGTAAGTAGTGTTGTAACGGTGCAGTTGTGGGGTGCAGGTCGCGGTAAATAACGAGGACACCAGGTTGCAGTCTCTTTACCTCTTTACTGGAGATCTCTGAGTCCTCAGTCCAGAATACGGTTCACCAAGCTGCGCAAGTCCGGCCGGTCCAATGGCACCTCCAGAGTTCTCTTCACAGGTGGAAATCGGTGCCTTCCTTCTTAGCGCTATGTGTTGTAGTCCTTCCCTGCTGTGCTTACGGAAAGTACCCCACAACTGTTGTGTCTGTTTCTTAAGTTCCCTCACAACTCGATTAAATGATGTTCTTCTAATCGTCCGTCCCTTCCTGATGTTACAGTTAGAACGGCACCCGTTTGTCGGGTAGGCCTGGAGTTCTTCCGGGACCCTAGAGACGCCCCTCTCCCGCAATTGCCTCCCAAGACTTCATAGGTGATATGTGTTAGACAGCCCGCCTTAAACTGACTGTCCTGCCGCTGTTTAGAGTATTGCTTGAAGCTGAATGTTATAATACTCCCTCGGCGTTCCGGCCACCGGTAGTGCGCCTCAGTAGGGTGTTGCTCCGGTCTTACAGCACGACCCCTACTGGAATTCTCCTATCGCTTGATCTCGTTTCTCACTCAGCACAATCTATCTCGCTTCTAGTCCTTTCTTGGGCCCCGCCGCTTCCCGGAGCTGGCGCGGACCCGTTACGTTCTTTCCAATGCCAAGCCTCTGTCAGGATCCCACCCCTGACAGAGACCCTACTGTCTCTTCCTCCACAACACCCTCTGCCACTAGGTGTTGCTTCGTCCAATCCAGTCAGCTTTCTGATCTAACTTCCTGCCTGACCCCCAGTTTACCCACTATGGTGGGGAGTGGCCTAATGAATAGAACCCTTAGCTCCCCCCGGAGGCCCGGCTGTGAAATGTATTGGTGTCTGTGATACCTGATCAGATGAACTCCTTCAGTGCCATCGGACGCACCATGGCTCCCCATAGTGGCGGAGCCACAGTACTGCAACGACCAGGACTCTGGGGCGCTGCAAAGAACCTGTAGAGCGAACCGAGCTGCTGCGGTAGTCCCACAAGGTTGTCTCCAACTCTTCGTCATCCAAGGAAACGGGCTCCTTTGAAAGGACAAAGTTGTGGAGCACCACACAGGCTTTAACAACCTCGTCTATAGTTGTGGTTTTCAGTTTGATTGCCGTCAGCAGAACTCTCCACTTTGCCGTCAATATACCGAAAGAACACTCCACTACTCTTCGTGCTCTAGTAAGGCGGTAATTAAAGACCCGCTTGGTATGGTTTAAGTTCCGGCTACTGTACGGTTTCAGTAGGTGCGGCGACAGTTGAAAGGCTTCATCACCTACACAAACATATTCCATGGCTGGTTCACTTGTTCCTGGAAGTGGTCTGGCTGGCGGGAAATCGTAGGTCTCTCCATAAAGGCAACGACCCATTGGAGAGTTTTTAAAAACTTGCGAATCGTTGGACCGTCCATACGCTCCTATGTCCACGGCAAGGAACTTGCAGTTGGCGTCTGCAACAGCCATAAGAACGATGGAGAAATACTTTGTGTAATTATAGTACTCCGATCCTGTTCCTGCCGGTTTCGCAATCCTTATATGTTTCCCGTCAACTGCACCCACACAATTTGGGAAATTGCAAATTTGCTGAAACTGTTCTGCACTTCTCAACCAGATTTCCATGGATGGTTGGGGGATATACTCTGGCTGTAAAGTGGTCCAAATAGCCCGACATGTCTCCTTCACTATTCCTGAAATAGTGGAAATGCCCAGCCAGAATTGGTAATGGAGCGAAGTCATCGATTCACAAGTAGCTAGGAAGCTGAAAAAAAAAAAAAATGTTCAATAAAAATTGCACAGACCAAAAAGTTTCAATAAATGGCACTGTGAAAATTTTTTTTAGGACGGGACACACAATAAAACCTGCATGAAACCGGTGTAAAAAAGCAGTGGAATGGCCACAAACAAAACAAAAACTACATGCTGCAGAAAATAGTGCGCAATATGTCAGCGCAGTATTGTCTGCAGCATGTAATCTAACATTAAAAATGACCAATGACAGAAAAAAAAGCAGATGCATGTCAACAACCCCCCCCCAAAAAAAAAAAAACCTGCAGAAAATGCAACGCAATATTTCAGCGCAGTATTTTCTGCAGTCTGTTATAGGACATTCAATATGAGCAATGACATTAAAAAAAAAAGCAGTGGAATGGCCGCAAACAAAACAAAAATTACATGCTGCAGAAAATAGTGCGCAATATGTCAGCGCAGTATTGTCTGCAGCATGTAATATAACATTCAATATGAGCAATGAAATAAAAAAAAGAGGCTTACCGCAGGGTCACCATCAGCCGCTCCGCCGGTGTGATGGCAAGCCTCATCCTTGTGTCCTGCCTTCGGATGACATCCTCCAGTTTTTGAAGCAAAAAGTCAAAATGTTCCATCCTCATCCGCACGTAATTGTAGAATTTGTGTGGATTGTGCCGCAACTCCAGGTACAGAGTGGACTGGACACCCCGAGTCATCCGTAGTTCATTAATCGGATGTATCCAGAGTCGTCTCCGTCTCCATTCCTGCAGAAGCATCCTACGTTTTTCCGCTGCCGCCTCCTTCTCCTGCACTATGATATCCAGGCGATTTGTCTCAAAGATAATGTCGGTAACCAAACTCGCAATCCTCACAAGAACACCTTCCATCGCTGCCACAAAACTAAAACCCTCAAAGATGGGCTGTAAAAACAGTAACTATATAGTTTTCCATATTTTCCAGTAGCCAATCAAATTTGGGAGCCTCCCATTTTAAAAACGGATCTATCGTAAAAACGGATGCAACGGATGGTAAAAACGTATGCAACGTATGCAACGCATCCAGTATTTCGACGGAAACGTTTAGCGGATTTGCGACGGATCCGTAGAAATGCTGTATGCGTTGCATACGTTTTTCACTTTTTTGACGCATCCGTTTTTTCGGCAAAAAAGACGATTTGCGACGTAATGCAGTTAACGCTAGTGTGAAAGTAGCCTTAGTGGTACATTTTGGTCAATATAATTTATGTTTATTTATGAAAATATCAAAAATTTGTTCCAAAATTTGAAAATATCACAATTTTCACACTAAATTTTTATGCCCTTAAATCAGATAGTTATACACACAAAATAGTTAACAAATAACAATTCCCATATGTCTAATTTACATCAGCATAATTTTTTAACAAATTTTTTTTTTCTTAGGAAGTTAGAAGGGTTAAAGTTTATCAGCAATTTCTCATCTTTTCAACAAAATTTCCCAAACCACTTTTTTTGAGGACTGCATTACATTTGAAGTGACTTTGAGGAGGGCAGATTTGCCTGGATTGATTTGCGTGTGCCTTGTTACATTGGTAGAGCCTCTTGGGTGTCAGCACATCAGTATACAAATAAGTGACCACATTTTATCAACTAAACCTCATAATCAAATCATCTAGGGGTGCAGTGAATATATTGACAACACATGTTTCACAAAATGTTATACTATTGAGTGGTGAGTGACTGGTGAGTAAAAAAAAAAAGTCACATTTCTTTCACTACAATGTTGTTTTAACCAGATTTTATATATTCACAAGTAGAAATAGGTAAAAATTACCACATAATTTGTTTCACAATTTCTCGTGAACAAGGCAATACCCCATATGTGTCTGCACAGCATTGTTTGACCACACGATGAGACTCGGGAGGGAAGGAACAATATTTGACTCTCGGAGAACACATTTTTGTAGAATAGTTTGCAGACTCCACAAATAGAGCCCCTGAGTCCCAGAATATCAGAATCCCCCTCAATTGACAGCAATTTGAAAACTGCAGCCCTCTGGAAATTTATCTACAGGTTTAGTGATGATTTTGACTCAATCGTTGTTTTCCAGAAACGTACAGCAATGAATGTTGCTAAGTGAAATTGCAAATGTATTATAGTGAACAGTAAATTGTAGTGCCCATACATTGTAGTGCCCATACTTTGTGCCAAGCTCGTGCTTCTGGAGACACGTACCCTGTAAATTAAGTGGGCTCCCCTCGCTGCAGTAATGCCAAAGATGTAGATGCTAACTGCGGTTTAGGTACATTGTGGAGCTCAGGATGAGGGGGGCATTTGGATTTGGGAGAGCAGATTTTGCTGGATTTCTTTTGGTTGGAGCCACGTCACTTTTCCACAGCCCCTATATTTCTGTTAACAGATGACGAACCTGAGTGGGGACTTGTTTTTTTTTGTACGTTGAGTAAAAGCTTTGATTAGGATTTTTTGGGGACAATATTTGGGATCACATCTCCTGTGCTTTATACTGAGCGCTTGCATCATGGTTTCCATCTAAATCTACAAAATACGTGATTCAGATGAAATCCCAGAGGGATCCGTTCACTAATGATGTAGTAGAGTTACTCTGAACTCCATGTAGCTTCTCTTTGGGGGTATCCAACTTTTCAGAGATGAACAAAACTGTGGCCGACCTCGCTTTTATGTACTCCTAAGAAGGCGGAGGCCGCCGTATCATAGGCCAGACGGCATCCACAGTGCCTCCATCTGCCTCATTATAGGGCATCTCCAGTCGAAGTTCCATCAGGTATCTAAATCACGTATTTAAAAGATTAACATGGAAACCCCAGTGTAAGTGCTCAGTGCAGGGCACATGATAAATGTGCGCCGAGCCTTACTGCGATCGACGAACAAATCAATAGCAGGTCAAGAATTGGTTTTATTTCTTTTTTACGTCATTCCTCATGCGGTATAAGTGATTAGACGACTTTATTTTTTGGGGCAGTGTGATAACAGTGATACCAGATTTATATATATTTATGGCTGCTATCACACACTAAAAGACACTTTTTGTTGCAATATAAAGATTTTCCTTCACCATATTTTGGGAGCTATAATTTTTCCATATTTCTGCCGACAATGGCATGTGAGAGCTTGTTTTTTGTGGAACAAGTTGTCGTTTTAATTGGTACCATTTTTGGGCACATGACATTTTTTGGTCGCCTTTTAATCCGATTTTTTGTGAGGCAGAATGAACAGAAACCAGCAATTCAAGATTTTTTTTATTTTTTATGCCATTCACCGTGTGGTAAAAGTAAAAAGGCAAACTTATTCTTCTGGTCAGTACAATTACAGCAATACCACATTTGTTTGTTGCTTCTACACGATAAAAACTACTTCATATAAATTATTCAGAAAGCTATAACTTTTTTATTTTTACACTGATTGAGTTTTATCAGAGCTTTTTTTTTTGCTGGACAAAATGACTTTTTTATTTACATTGGACTTTTTGATCGCATTTTATCCAGTGCTATGATGAAAAACCATAGTTTTTTTTACATTTTTTTTTTACGGTGTTCAATGAAGGGGTTCAGTAGTGGGACAGTTATGAAGGTATTGAACATCCTATAACACCCATATACCATTCTCTACCCAAAGTCCATAAAAATATATTCCCATCTCCACTAAGGCCGGTTTCACACGTCCAGATAATTCCAGGACCGGAATGTTATCTATTTCTCTGCAAGCGGGCGGGTGCACCGGGGGTGGGAGGCGGGAGGCGGGAGGTGACCCTCAAACTTTATTTTTAGCAAAAAAAAAAAATAGATTTTTCATCTCTTCTCTCCTGCGAGCGCGGCAGGGGACAAGAGATGAATGCCGCCTTCAGCACCACACGCAGGGGACAGCGCTTAACTGTAGCGCTGTTTCTCCTGCGGCAGTACATGCACACGGAGGAGAGTGCCTATTGTTCTCTGTGTGCACTTTTTGCAGATGTTGTCCTTGGTGGGGTTTGAATCCAGGACTCCAGCGTTGCAAGGCTGCTGTGCAAGTACCGGAGACACTGACGTGTGAAAGAGGCCTAAGACTGATAGTGGAGGGCATAGGGTCAGTAGGGAAAAGAGTAGGAGCATAAGCAGATTGCTACCTACAAGCTCTCGTATTAGACACACCCAGCTATATTTGAGACACTAAATTTGTTTCTGGTATGTTCAATAATTTAGTTTGAAAAAATAGAATATAAATGGCTATCTTATGATGTAGTGGAGATTTACCCATTAATCCCACATGATATAGCCATTTCTTGTCTATCCTATCATTCAGACACGTTTAGAACTTATAACACTGACATTAAAGATTTCTTTCTGTCTGCTACCAATTTTCTTCTGAAACATAATTATTTTAATTTTAACAGATGTTATTTTTTACAGAAAACTGGAGTGAGTATGGGAGGCAAATTCTTCCCAGCTCTAGATAATATAGTCATGTCGAGATGGGAGGAACTATAACTATATAATGACAATATATATAGTCAAAATATAGTCCGGTATGGTAGGTAGAATCATCGATGACCTCCTGGTTTGGGGAGGCACACGAGGCAAGGCAAAAGCATTTATACACTATATCAACAATAACAATTTAAATTTAAAATTCACCCATTTGTTTTATTCTAATAATGTTATTTTTTGGGATTTAAAATTGGTGGCCGACGGTGAAATCAAAAAGGTGAATATTGCCCTCTTCAGGAAACCTACAGCGAGCAATCCATTTTGGAAGCCCAATCATGTCACCCGTCAGACATAAAACAAAATATTCCCTATGGGAAACTGATTACAATTAAACGTAACTGCTCAGATCATACCACTTATCAACAAGAGTCAAAGAATACATGTGAAATATTTTCCAGAAGAGGTTACTCAGAATGGTCCCTTACTAAATCCATGGCTAGAATTTTTAATATTAACTGGGAAACACTTCTATATGAAGATAAAAAATAGACAAAAATTTCCCCAGTAACTTTACATTTTCAATGGAGCATAGTCCACAATTCAAAGAAAAGACACAGTCTCTATAATCAAAAAATATATTCCTATATTAAATCAAGATGATAAATTAAAATATATATTAAATAATGACATTCGTCATGTAGCAAAAAAAGCGGCCACATTGGGATCCCTATTGTCACCCAGCCTTTTCTATAGTGATCAATCCCGACATAACCTAGGAAAAAAATCTGGCTGAACTTAAAATGCTTTTTTAGATGTGGGGCCACTGTATAGCATGTCACTATGCATTATCTAATATATAAAGCTGAATGTGTGTGTGTGTGTATGTATGTATGCATGTATGTGTGTATGTCCAGGATTGGCAGCTGCACCGTCGCAGCTACAGCCACAAAATTTTGCACAGTCACTAGTGTTGAGCGATACCTTCTGATATGCAAAGGTATCGGTATCAGATTGGATCGTCCGATATCCAAAAAATATTGGATATCGCCGATACCGATACCCGATACCAATGCATATCAATGGGACACAAAATATCGGAATGGTTCCCAGGGTCTGAAGGAGAGGAAACTCTCCTTCAGGCCCTGGGATCCATATTCATGTATAAAATAAATAATAAAAATAAAAAATATTGATATACTCACCCCTCCGGCGGCCCCACCTCTTAGCGGTGCCTCCGTTCCTAAGAATGCAGAGTTAAGGACCTTCGATGACGTCGCGGCTAGTGTTGAGCATTTCGATACCGCAAGTATCGGGCATCGGCATTCCGATACCGAGATCCGATACTTTTGTGGTATCGGGAATCGGTATCAGATCCATATTACTGTGTAAAATAAAGAATTAAAATAAAAAATATTGATATACTCACCTCTCCGGAGGCCCCTGGACATCACCGCTGGTAACCGGCAGCCTTCTTTGCTTAAAATGAGCGCGTTTAGGGCCTTCCATGACGTCACGGCTTCTGATTGGTCGCGTGCCGCTCATGTGACCGCCACGCGACCAATCACAAGCCGTGACGTCATTCTCAGGCCCTAAACTCCTCATTCTTTGCCCCTATCTACATAATGGGGAAAAAGTGAAAGGAAAAGTGTTGGAGGCGTCGCAGCTACAGGCACAAAATTTTGCACAGTCACACGTCTGGACCCCGAGAGCGTCAAAGCTATGTTGTGAGGTGAAATTTTAACCCCGCGCTTTCCAATTCACCAAACAATTTTGCCCCTATCTACATAATGGGGAAAAAATGAAAGGAAAAGTGTTGGAGGCAAATTAACAGCTGCCAGATGTGAACAAGGGGGACTTAAAGAATGAGAGCGATGGCGCCAAAGAGTATATACTGTACAGTTGCTAAGGTGAGGCCCCGACATGGGATAATCACCACACCACCACGGGGATATGAACACACACACAAAATGCGCCACACACTACCACGTGCTCGAACACATATACCACCCTCAGCGCACATTTCACCACACATACACCAACCTCGACACATAAAAGTCGAAACACAAAAGTCACCGCTCAAAACTCGCCACGCGCAAAACTCGCCACACGTGCAAAACTCACCTCATGGAAAACTCGCCACACGCAAAACTTGCACACGCGGAAAAATTGCCACATGCACAAAAGTTGCAACACATGCAAAAGTTGCCTCACACAAAACTTGCACATACTCAAAAGGCACCACACATAAAACTCGCCACGCGCAAAACTCGCCATGCGAAAAACTTGCTGCACACAACTTGCTACACTAACCTGTCACATGCAACTCGACACACAAAAAGTTGCTACACGCATGTCGCCACACAAAACTCATCTCACAAAAGTCGCTACATGCATGTCGCCACACGCAACTCAACACACACAACTTGACACACGAAACTCGCCCTAAAACACACACACAAGTCTGGTATTATCCTTCAAAAATAAAAATCTGATTAATAAGCAGACAAACTGCAAGAGCAACAAATGTACCATATAGGAATCCGGCAGCTGTCAGTCACATGACCAGTCTATTATGTGTATGTGTGAGCTAATATATACTGCCAGGGGGTGGGCTTACTGTTGGCTGGGGATTTATCAGGCTGCCAATATAATATGACATACAGGTATATACTATATACAGGAGGAGATGACACACAGGTATATACTATATACAGGAGCAGATTACCTACAGGTATAAAGTATATACAGGAGGAGATGACATAGAGGTATATGCTATGTATAGGAGGAGATGACATACAGGTATATACTATATACAGGAGGAGATGACACACAGATATATACTATATATAGGTGAGATGACACACAGGTATATACTATATACAGGAGGAGATTACATACAGGTATATACTATATATAGGAGGAGATGACATACAGGTATATACTATATACAGGGGAGATGACACACAGCAGGTATATACTATATACAGGGGAGATGACATACAGGTATATACTATATACAGGAGATGACATACAGGTGTATACTATATATAAGGGAGATGACAAACATGTATATACTGAGGTGAAAATGAGAGGTGTGAGGTGAAAATGAAAAGGTGTGAGTGCAAAATGAGAGGAGTGAGGGAAAATAGTGGAGTGATCGGAAAATGACAGATGTGAGGTCGAAATGATAAGTGTTAGGGGGGAATGAGAGGAGTGAGGGGGAAAATGAGAGGAGTGAGGGGGAAAATGAGAGGTGTGAGGGAGAAAATGAGAAATGTGAGGGGGAAAATTAAAGATGTGATGGGGAAAATGAGAGGCGTGATGGGAAAATAAGAGAAGTGAGGTGCTATAACTAACCACAGATATTTACTATGCCCAGGCAACGCCGGGCTCTTCAGCTAGTATATATATAAACTACTACCCTCATCCACAAAGCACTCCATGGCTCAGCACCACCCTACATCTCCTCTCTGGTCTCAGTCTACCACCCTACCCGTGCCTTCCGCTCCGCTAATGACCTCAGGTTAGCATCCTCAATAATCAGAACCTCCCACTCCCGTCTCCAAGACTCTACACGTGCTGCGCCGATTCTTTGGAATGCATTACCTAGGTTAATACGATTAATCCCCAATCCCCACAGTTTTAAGCGTGCCCTAAAAACTCATTTGTTCAGACTGGCTTACCGCCTCAATGCATTAACCTAACCATCCCTGTGTGGCCCATTCAAAAAAAAAAAAAAAAACATAATCAGGTTCCTCTCATCATGTTCTCATACACTTTATGCAGTTAATAGCACTCTGTGTCTGTACTGTTACATACTTAGGCAGTTAACTGGTTCATGCAGCTTTACATGAACACCCGAGCCTTACACTATGGCTGGTCCAAATAACTAAAGAAATTGTTACCATCCACCTCTCGTGTCTCCCCTTTTCCTCATAGTTTGTAAGCTTGCGAGCAGGGCCCTCATTCCTCCTGGTATCTGTTTTGAACTGTGATTTCTGTTATGCTGTAATGTTTATTGTCTGTACAAGTCCCCTCTATAAATTGAAAAGCGCTGCAGAATATGTTGGCGCTATATAAATAAAAATTATTATTATTATTATATATAAGAGGCATCGTGATTACTTGCTAATCCTGCCCCTGCACAGTAGCTCCGCCCCCACACCATTACCACACACAATCCGCACCACATCACAACACACAATCCCGCCCCCCACAAATCCCGCCCCCCACCACATCACTACACATAATCCCGCCCCCCACCACATCACCATACATAATCCCGCCCCCCACCACATCACCACACATAATCCCGCCCCCCCACCACATCACCACACATGATCCCGCCCCTTCAACACATCACCACACATAATCCCGCCCCCCACCCCATTACCACACATAATCCCGCCCCCCCATTACCACACATAATCCCACCCCCCCACCACATCACCAAACATATTCCCGCCACCCACCACATTACTACACATAATAACACCCCCACCACATTACCACAGATAATCCCGCCCCCCACCACATTACCACACATAATCCTGCCCCCAACACATTACCACACATAATCCCCCCCACCACATTACCACACATAATCCCGCCCCCCACCACATTACCACACATAATCCCGCCCCCCACCACATTACTAAAGATAATACCGCCCCCCACCACATTACCACACCTAATCACGCCCCCCCACCACATCACCACACATAATCCCACCCCCCACCACATTACCACAGATAAGCCCGCCCCCCATCACATTACCACACATAATCCCGCCCCCCACCACATTACCACACATAATCCCGCCCCCTCACCACATTACCACACATAATCCCGCCCCCCACCACATTACTAAAGATAATACCACCCCGACCACATTACCACACATAATCCCGCCCCCCTCCACATTACCACAGATAATCCTGCCCCCCACCATATTACCACACATAATCCCGCCCCCACCACATTACCACAGATAATCCTGCCCCCCACCACATTACCACACATAATCCCACCCCCCACCACATTACCACAGATAAGCCCGCCCCCCACCACATCACCACACATAATCCCACCCCCCACCACATTACCACACATAATCCCGCCCCCCACCACATTACTAAAGATAATACCACCCCGACCACATTACCACACATAATCCCGCCCCCCTCCACATTACCACAGATAATCCTGCCCCCCACCATATTACCACACATAATCCCGCCCCCACCACATTACCACAGATAATCCTGCCCCCCACCACATTACCACACATAATCCCGCCCCCCAACACATCACCACACATAATCCCGCCCCCACCCAATTACCACACATAATCCTGCCCCCCCACCACATTACCACAGATAATCCCACCCCCACCACATTACCACACATAATTCCACCCCCTACATTACCACACATAATACCGCCCCCCCACCTTACCACACATAATCCCCCCACCACATTACTACAGATAATCCAGCCCCCACCACGTTACCACAGATAATCACGCCCCCACCACATTACCACACATAATCCCACCCCCCACCACATTACTACACATAATCCCACCCACCACCACATTACCACACATAATCCCGCCCCCTACCACATTACCACACATAATATCGCCCCCCCACCACATTACCACACATAATCCTGCCCCCACCACATTATCACACATAATCCCGCCCCAACACATCACCACACATAATCCAGGCCCTCCACCACATTACCACACATAATCTTGCCCCCCACCACTTTTCCACACATAATCCCGCTCTCCCACAACATCACCACACATAATCCCGCGCCCCCAACACATCACCACACATAATCCTGCCCCCCCAACACATCACCACACATTATACCGCCCGCCCACCACATCACCACACATAATCCCGCGCCCCCAACACATCACCACACATAATCCTGCCCCCCAACACATCACCACACATATCCCTGCCCCTCACCACATCACCACACATAATCCCGCCCCCCCACATCACCACACATAATCCCGCCCCCAACACATCACCACACATAATCCCGCCCCCAAACACATCACCACACATAATCCCGCCCCCCACCACATTACCACAGATAATCTCGCCCCCCACCACATTACCACACATAATCCCGCCCCCCACCACATTACCACACATATTCCCACCCCCCACCACATTACCACACATAATCCCACCCCCCACCACATCACCACACATAATCCCGCCCCCCCACCACAGCACCACACATAATCCCGCCCTCCCACCACATTACCACACAAAATCCCGCCCCCACCACATTACCACACATAATCCTGCCCCCCACCACATCACCACACATAATCCCACCCCAACACATCACCACACTATTCTTATTAACTTCATTTTAAGTTAAATTACCACCTGCGTAAGCGCTATTGAATATTGTCATTATTTACTTTAGTTTAATCACCAGCAGCGTTAATTAGATAGCAATGAGCGTGCCAAGCGTTAGCTGGCTGGAAACAGCTAGTATACCATACAGTTGCTAAGGTGGGGCCCAACATGGGATACTCACCACACACGGGGATATGAACACACACAAAATACGCCACACGCTACCACGTGCTTGAACACATATATCACCCTCAGCACACATTTCACCACACA
The DNA here is from genome assembly GCF_051348905.1 of Ranitomeya variabilis. Lineage (NCBI taxonomy): Eukaryota > Metazoa > Chordata > Amphibia > Anura > Dendrobatidae > Ranitomeya > Ranitomeya variabilis. Next base: position 491,173,433 of record NC_135235.1, read on the forward strand.
TACACCAACCTCACCGCATAAAAGTCGAAACACAAAAGTCGCCGCTCAAAACTCGCCACGTGCAGAACTCGCCACATGCAAAGCTAGGCTCACACAAAACTCGCCACACGTGCAAAACTCACCTCATGGAAAACTCGCCACATGCAAAACTTGCACTCATGGAAAAATTGCCACATGCACAAAAGTTGCAACACATGCAAAAGTCGCCTCACACAAAACGTGCACCTACTCAAAACGCACCACACATAAAACTCGACACGCGCAAAATTCGCCATGCGCAAAACTTGCTGCACACAACTTGCTACACTAACCTGTCACATGCAACTCGACACACAAAAAGTTGCTACACGCATGTCACCACAGAAAACTCATCTCACAAAAGTCGCTACATGCATGTCGCCACACGCAACTCAACACACACAACTTGACACATGAAACTCGCCCTAAAACACACACAAATCTGGTATTATCCTTCAAAAATAAAAATCTGATTAATAAGCAGACAAACTGCAAGAGCAACAAATGTACTATATAGGAAATACGGCAGCTGTCAGTCACATGACCTATCTATTATGTGTATGTGTGAGCTAATATATACTGCCAGGGGGGAGGGCTTCCTGTTGGCTGGGGATTTATCAGGCTGCCAATTTAGCTTACAAATACTGAGGTAAAAATACTGACCAAATAACATGTGTAACCAGAACAGAGAAAAATAAGCCACTCAAAGATATAATGCACACCACCAAGTAAATATCAAAAAGGAACAACTTTAATGGTAAGAAATATTTAAAAACAATTAAGAACAATCACAAACTGACTCCCCCATCAGGCCTGTTCAAGTATAATCACTGCGTGAAGCATATGAAAGCATGAGAATATGCTGAGCACACTGGATGAAAACATGCGCAATAAAAACACACACTGCAACAAACCCACAAGATATAAGATAGATACTAATGAGTAACCACTATGATATGTGGCAATACCGTGTAACCCATGCTGCCCACAAGTAAGAATAATGAGAGCAAAAAGAGCTCCTGTGTGAGCCAGCAGCTGGAAAGAAGCAGTGTGGGAACGACTGCCCTATAGTCACCTATAATAAGGATAATAGCCAGGCAGCCGAAAAGAGAACAGGACCGTCAGGTGAGAGATCCCAACGCGTATCGCGGCTGCAAAGGCCGCTTCGTCAGGGGAAGTACTCACCACTACAGGAAACATCCTTAAATGCATGGCACTGTGATCGGTGAACGCTGACAGGTGCGCGGCCATGGACCGGAAATAACAGAGCCGGAAGATGAAAGGTGAAGTAAACAGATGAGACAGGGAAACATGGGGCCATTCGCGCATGCGCAGATGAGTGGAAGTGCTACAAGTGGGCAGACGTCTCTGCCCACACTGTTCCAATGCGCACGCGCCAGTAAGTAACCAGTGATGCGCATAGAAACAGAGGGGGAATGTCGCTGGAATATGAGAAATGAAGGGCAGTGAACCGCCATAGGACAATGGGGACAGGAGAAGAGAGGGATAGGGTGTACGGCTGAAAATATAAACCTGTACACCAACAATAGTCCCAAATGGCGGACACATGCATAAAGAGCAAAGAATTTAATAGACAGCTATAGAAAAAATATAATAATAATAATGAAAGAACTATGGTACAAGTGGGTAATAAACACACATGTAGCAGCAGAAATTTTGTAGAGGACTCAAAAGGCAAATGTGCGGGCGGACAATCAAAAGACTGACTGCCCTGCTTTATATATATGTATATATAGTAGCCAAACGGAATAGAGTGGCACTAATACCTTTTGAAAAAACACGTTAATACACAGTCAAAACAAACTATAAATCAAAAAAATATATATATGTACAAATGATGAAAAATGAGCCATAAATACATAATACATCATAATATATACAGGCGGACAATCAAAAGACTGACTGCCATACTTTGTATATATGAACGCCCAACAGAGCTGAATGACACCAATAACCATTGGGAAGCCATGGGGGTCCACACCAGTCCAATTTCCAATATGGACATACATCCTATATACGACCTGGACACAAAATCCGTTATGTTTAAGATGTGAGCAAAACATGGAGTCCCATATCAGTAGCTTGTCCAATCGGGCATAAAGAGAACCCAAAACAGCAGATTGCCGATTCAGCCCAGGAAGCCCGTAAAATGTAAGTCCTCATTAATTCCATGTGGTGCGATGGAATGAAGTAAGTAGATCCAACGAGATTCCACTTGTAGAAGTCTCTTGTGTAAAGAACCACCTCTGCCCGAACTCATGACACGCTCCAAACCAATGATCCTGGTATTGACACAGCTGCCACCATGATGGAGTAAGAAATGTGAAGCCACCGTACTCAGTGTTTTGCCCTTCCGATTATCCACAGCTGCCGTATTGATGGTGGAGAGATGGCTTTGTATTCTCCGCCGCAACTCTTGTGAAGTCTGGCCTACGTAAATACAAGGACATGAGCAGATCAATGCATAAACTACATGGGAGGTTTTGCAGTTGATATAGGTCTTAAGTTTGTGCTGTACTTGGTCCACAGGATTGCAAAACACATCACGGACTGGATGCATGTATAGACATATACTGCAATCTCCACACGGAAAGGAGCCCTTCAGAGTCATTCCACGGTTGAGCCTATGTGTGGGCCTCCTGTAATGACTCTGGGTGAGTATATCTCTAAAATTCGGTGCCCTCCTGGCCGTGATCAGTGGCCGAGCACTGATGATCTGAGATGTCTGCGTGTCTGTAGCCAAAATCCTCCAATGATCATTCAAGATTTTACTCACCTTAGCCCACTGGGTGTGATAGCCCGTAATGAAACGTACATAGTTGTCAGATCTCCTCCTATTGGCAACAAGTAAAGAGTCCTGTGTATGTCGACTCGCCCTCTGGTAGGCCTGGGAGATGCACTTTTTAGGGTAGTTCCTGGTTTTGAACCTGGCCGTAAGTTCCCAAGCTTCTCTCCTAAAGTCAGAGTCCTGAGAGCAATTGCACCTGGCTCTAAGGAATTGGCTCATCGTAACTCCATCCCTAGTATGTTTGGGATGGAAACTCTGATAATCGAGAAAACCGGTGACGGCTGTAGGCTTCCGATACAGGCCCGTAGAAAGTGCGCCATCCCGGCACCTGACCTCCAAGTCCAAAAAGTTGACTGCAACAGAAGAAACATGATGGGTCAAAAAGATGTTAAAAGGGTTATCATTGAGGGCATCCATGAATAGGGAAAACTCCTCCAATGAACCAGACCAAATGAAAAAAATGTCATCAATAAAGCACGACCAATGTCGCACCCTGGTCTTAAAAAAATCAGAAACAAAGACAATAGTAGCCTCCCACCACCCCAAAAAAAGATTTGCGAAAGAGGGGGCACAACGCGCCCCCATGGCCACACCGGAGGTTTGCAAATAAAAAACCCGGTCAAACAAGAACAAATTGTGCCTCAAAACAAAATCAAGCAAATCAATGATAAAAGAGTCGTGTAGTCTGTCCGAATTTACCTGTTGGTCAAGAAAGAATAAGGTCGCCTGCATGCCGTCATCATGGTTAATATTGGAGTACAATGACTCAACATCACATGTGACCATGAGGTCACCTGGAGCGAGCATGACCCCTTTGTAGACAGTGATGAAATGTGAAGAGTCTCTTATGTATGAAGGAAGCGTGGTCACAAGGGGCTGTAAGAAAAAATCAATGTAAGAACACGCCCTCTCACACAGACTGCCTATGCTTGAGACTATGGGGCGGCCAGGGGGCTTGGTAGTACTTTTGTGGACCTTAGGTAGCATATAAAAAGTGGGCGTGATTGATTGATCTACCCAAATAAAATCCCGCTCATGCATGTTGATAATCCCTAGTCCAAAAGTTCTGTCAAGTAACGCCCTCAATTTGGTGGAATACACCCCAGTAGGGTCAGATGGTAGTCTACGATAAAACCGTGTATTCCCTAACTGTCTGTGAGCTTCCTCCAAATACATATGATGGGGCCACAAGATGATATTACCCCCCTTGTCCGCCTCTCTGATCACAAATTCTTTGTTGTTACTTAGGCCAGATAGAGCTCTACGTTCCTGGCCCGTGAGATTGGTGCCCACACCTGATGTAATCGGCAATGCCTCTATATCCTGTTTAACCATCTCGAAAAAGATTTTGACAGCTGGAACCGTGGAGAGGGGGGGGGGCACACCATGGATCTGTTTTTATGTGGAAACCGTGGCCTACCTCTAGGGGCATCCCCCTCATCCAATAGATCCAGAAGATCCTGAAGCGCTCTCTGTTCGGTTTGATCAGGAGTTGGGGCAGGATGTGACTGATTATGCAAAACTTGTAGAATAATTTTCCTGCAAAAGAGAAAAAAGATCTTTGATAAGCGTGAACTTATCCATCCCCTGTGCAGGTGAAAAGGTGAGTCCCCTCTTCAATACAGATGTCTCAACGATATTAAGCTGGTATTCAGAGAGGTTAATGATTTGAAGAGATTCGTTGTCATTGGAGCAATCATACTCACGGGCGTCATTGGTGGGCTGTGAGGTTATCTGCGGTTCTTCTTCCGTTGATTGTAATAGACTGGCCTGTAATTTCTGTTCCTGGTGACCCGTGTGAACAGATTTGTGTCGCCTCCGCCCTCGCCTTGTCCTACCCCTACGTCTGTCTCGCTTTCCGCAGAGGATAAAAAATCACTGGACAAATGTCCATCCAGGGTTGAGATGTTATGTGTTGATTCACTAGTGTTCAATTTAGCACCCCTGCCACGTCGCTGATTACCCTGGTGTCTCCAATTAAATGTCTCCAATACTTATCAAGGACCACTTTAAGTTTGACCTTAAAGGGCTGAATCTGTGAAACCTCATCAAATTTATTGAGATCATTCTCCAAATCCTTGATCTCTGTCTTGACCTGACTCAGGAGATCTCTGTCATGTGTGATCAATAAATTGATCAATATATGCGAACACCGTAGGAGACCCCCCTCCCAAGTAGTGCGAAAGTGGTCAGAGGGTTCCCAAGCTGGGAAAATGGAGACTCTCAATCCCCTAGGAACCAGATTCAACTTAAGATACTCTTCAAGGCACTGAATGTTCCATAATAGTTTAATCCCCTGTTTCTGAGCTGCCATAATCTTGGTGGTAACCCGTGTGAAATCAGAATCCGGGCAGCTTGGAGCATTATCGGTGAAGGCAGCGGAGGCAGAGGCCCTCCATGCGGCCTCCCTTGCATCCCAGTCCATGGCACACCACTGAAAAAACTTTCGCCTAAGCACCAAAAGAAATATATACAAATATGAGTATAAACAAAACAAATCGCTGTAAATCGTGTGCTGCCGAGCCAGAAAAACATCAAAAATGATGTTCAAACCAACACTACAACTGACCAAGACGGCTGGCGCACTACATTGTATATATATTTTAACAATAGATAACGGGGGTGCAAAAATAAGTGGCTGAAGATAATGTAACCGGAACAGAGAAAAAGAAGCCACTCAAAGATATAATGCACACCACCAAGTAAATATCAAAAAGGAACAACTTTAATGGTAAGAAATATTTAAAAACAATTAAGAACAATCACAAACTGACTCCCCCATCAGGCCTGTTCAAGTATAATCACTGCGTGAAGCATATGAAAACATGAGAATATGCTGAGCACACTGGATGAAAACATGCACAATAAAAACACACATTGCAATAAACCCACAAGATATAAGATAGATACTAATGAGTAACCGCTATGATATGTGGCAATACCGTGTAACCCATGCTGCCCACAAGTAAGAATAATGAGAGCAAAAAGAGCTCCTGTGTGAGCCAGCAGCTGGAAAGAAGCAGTGTGGGAACGACTGCCCTATTGTCACCTATAATAAGGATAATAGCCAGGCAGCCGAAAAGAGAACAGGACCGTTAGGTGGGAGATCCCAAAGCGTATCGCGGCTGCAAAGGCCGCTTCGTCAGGGGAAGTACTCACCACTACAGGAAACATCCTTAAATGCATGGCACTGTGATCGGTGAACGCTGACAGGTGCGCGGCCATGGACCGGAAATAACAGAGCCAGAAGATGAAAGGTGAAGTAAATAGATGAGACAGGGAAACATGTCCATGGCCGCGCACCTGTCAGCGTTCACCGATCACAGTGCCATGCATTTAAGGATGTTTCCTGTAGTGGTGAGTACTTCCCCTGACGAAGCGGCCTTTGCAGCCGCGATACGCGTTGGGATCTCTCACCTGACGGTCCTGTTCTCTTTTCGGCTGCCTGGCTATTATCCTTATTATAGGTGACTATAGGGCAGTCGTTTCCACACTGCTTCTTTCCAGCTGCTGGCTCACACAGGAGCTCTTTTTGCTCTCATTATTCTTACTTGTGGGCAGCATGGGTTACACGGTATTGCCACATATCATAGTGGTTACTCATTAGTATCTATCTTATATCTTGTGGGTTTGTTGCAGTGTGTGTTTTTATTGCGCATGTTTTCATCCAGTGTGCTCAGCATATTCTCATGCTTTCATATGCTTCACGCAGTGATTATACTTGAACAGGCCTGATGGGGGAGTCAGTTTGTGATTGTTCTTAATTGTTTTTAAATATTTCTTACCATTAAAGTTGTTCCTTTTTTATATTTACTTGGTGGTGTGCATTATATCTTTGAGTGGCTTCTTTTTCTCTGTTCTGGTTACATTATCTTCAGCCACTTATTTTTGCACCCCCGTTATCTATTGTTATAATATATATACAATGTAGTGCGCCAGCCATCTTGGTCAGTTGACCAAATAACATGTGAACGCGGTCTAATACAGGAGATGACATAGAGATACTGTATATACTATATAAAGGGGAGATGACACACAGAACAGATATATACTATATACAGGAGAGATGACACACAGGTATATACTATATACAGGAGGAGATGACACACAGGTACAGTAAATACTATATACAGGGGAGATGACACAAAGGGATATACTATATACAGGAGGAGATGACACACACATATATACTATATACAGGGGAGATGACACACAGGTATATACTATATACAGGAGGAGATGACACACTGGTATATACTACTGTATATACAGGGGAGATGACATACAGGTACATACTATATACAGGAGGAGATGACACACAGGTATATACTATATACAGGGGAGATGACACACAGGTATATACTATATACAGGAGGAGATGACATACAGGTATATACTATATACAGGAGGAGATGACACACAGGTATATACTATATACAGGAGGAGATGACATACAGGTATATACTATATACAGGGTAGATGACATACAGGTACATACTATATACAGGAGGAGATGACACACAGGTATATACTATATACAGGGGAGATGACACACAGGTATATACTATATACAGGAGGAGACGACATACAGGTATATACTATATACAGGGGAGATGACATACAGGTACATACTATATACAGGGGAGATGACACACAGGTATATACTATATACAGGGGAGATGACACACAGGTATATACTATATACAGGGGAGATGACACACAGGTATATACTATATACAGGGGAGATGACACACAGGTATATACTATATACAGGAGGAGATGACATACAGGTACATACTATATACAGGGGAGATGACACACAGATATATACTATATACAGGAGGAGATGACACACAGGTATATACTATATACAGGAGGAGATGACACACAGGTATATACTATATACAGGAGCAGATGACACACAGGTATATACTTTATACAGGAGGAGATGACAAACGTATATACTATATACAGGAGGAGATGACACACAGGTATATACTATATACAGGAGGAGATGACATACAGGTATATACTATATACAGGGGAGATGACATACAGGTACATACTATATACAGGAGGAGATGACACACAGGTATATACTATATACAGGGGAGATGACACACAGGTATATACTATATACAGGAGGAGACAACATACAGGTATATACTATATACAGGGGAGATGACATACAGGTACATACTATATACAGGGGAGATGACACACAGGTATATACTATATACAGGGGAGATGACACACAGGTATATACTATATACATGGGAGATGACACACAGGTATATACTATATACAGGAGGAGATGACATACAGGTACATACTATATACAGGGGAGATGACACACAGATATATACTATATACATGAGGAGATGACACACAGGTATATACTATATACAGGAGGAGATGACACACAGGTATATACTATATACAGGAGCAGATAACACACAGGTATATACCATATACAGGAGGAGATGACACACGTATATACTATATACAGGAGGAGATGACATACAGGTATATACTATATAAAAGAGGAGATGACACATAGGTATATAGAGGAGGAGATGACATACAGCAGGTATATACTATATACAGGGGAGATGACATACAGGTATATACTATACAGGAGATGACATACAGGCATATACTATATATAGGAGGAGATGACATACAGGTATTTAGTATATACAGAAGAGATGACATACAGGTATATACTAAATACAGGAGGAGATGACACATAGGTATATACAATATACAGGAGGAGATGACATACAGCAGGTATATACTATTTACAGGGGAGATGACATACAGGTATATACTATATACAGGAGATGACATACAGGTGTATACTATATATAAGGGAGATGACAAACATGTATATAGTGAGGGGAAAATGAGAGGTGTGAGGTGAAAATGAAAAGGTGTGAGTGCAAAATGAGAGGAGTGAGGGAAAATAGTGGAGTGAACGGAAAATGACAGATGTGAGGTCGAAATGACAAGTGTTAGGGGGGAATTAGAGAAGTGACGGGGAAAATAAGAGGACAGGGAAAATGAGAGGTGTAAGGGAGAAAATGAGAGATGTGAGGGGGGAAAATGAGAGATGTGATGGGGAAAATGAGAGGCGTGATGGGAAAATAAGAGAAGTGAGGTGCTATAACTAACCACAGATATTTACTATGCCCAGGCAACGCTGGGCTCTTCAGCTAGTAAACTAATAAATACCAATCTATACATAAGTCTATCACTTATCACATACATTTTATCAATTGCAATAATACATTTGTAGTGTTGAGCGATACCTTCCGATATTTGAAAGTATCGGTATCGGATTGGATTGGCCGATATCCAAAAAATATCGGATATCGCCGATACCGATACCCGATACCAATACAAGTCAATGGGACACAAATATTGGAAGTGATCCTGGATGGTTCCCAGGGTCTGAAGGAGAGGAAACTCTCCTTCAGGCCCTGGGATCCATATTCATGTAAAAAATAAAGAAGAAAAATAAAAAATATGGATATACTCACCCTCGGACGAGCCCTGGCTGTCACCGCTGCAAGCGTCTGCCTCCGTTCCTAAGAATGCAGAGTGAAGGACCTTCGATGACGGCGCGGTCACATGAGCGGTCACGTGACCGGTCACATGAGCGGTCACGCGACCAATCACAAGCCGCGACGTCATCGCAGGTCCTACACTCACTGCATTCTTAGGAACGGAGTCTGCCGGTTGCACCGCTGCGAGCCAGGGGCCGTCGGTGGGTGAGTATATCCATATTTTTTATTTTTATTCTTTATTTTTTACATTAATATGGATCCCGATTCCGATTCCCGATATCGCAAAAATATCGGAACTCGGTATCGGAATTCCGATACAGCGAATATCGGCCGATACCCGATATTTGCAGTATCGGAATGCTCAACACTATACATTTGTCATCTACCTCATAGAATATACCACATGTAGACTACAATATGTAGGATACACTACATGGCCGTTGAAAGAACAAATTAGACAACATACGGCCTGAGGATTGGCTGCATCTGAGATTTCTTCCTCTGTTGTGGCTAGACACTTTGTGATCGTGAACAAAGGGGACGTCAGCAGTTTATATTTCTGTGGAATAGAAAAGATGTATACACCTTGCATAAGTGGAGACCACAGATGTAAACTATTAAACAGAGAGTAATATTTCATATTTACACTAGAAACCAGAACACCGCTTTGTCTCAAAGACAAGATCTCATCTTGCAATATTAAATTTGTTTTGAGTTTTGTACTACATTTTTTCTATTTGTGTTTGGATAGACATTAGTGTTGAGCATTCCGATACCGCAAGTATCGGGTATCGGCCGATATTTGCTGTATCGGAATTCCGATACCGAGATCCGATACTTTTGTGGTATCGGGTATCGGTATCGAAACAACATTAATGTGTAAAATAAAGAATTAAAATAAAAAATATTGCTATACTCACCTCTCCGACGCAGCCTGCACCTTACCGAGGGAACCGGCAGCGTTGTTTGCTTAAAATTCGCGCTTTAACTTCCTTACGCGAAGTCCCGGCTTGTGATTGGTCGCGCGCCGCCCATGTGACCGCGACGCAACCAATCACAGCAAGCCGTGACGTAATTTCAGGTCCTTCAGGATTTTAAAATTACGTTCCGGCGTCGTGATTGGTTGCGTCGCAGTCACATGGGCGACGCGACCAATCACAAGCCGTGACATCACGGGAGGCTGGACAAGCGCGCATTTTAAAATGCGCGCGTGTCCAGCCTCCCGTGACGTCATGGCTTGTGATTGGTCGCGTCGCCCATGTGACTGCGACGCAACCAATCACAACGCCGGAACGTAATTTTAAAATCCTGAAGGACCTGAAATTACGTCACGGCTTGCTGTGATTGGTTGCGTCACGGTCACATGGGCGGCGCGCGACCAATCACAAGCCGGGACTTCGCGTAAGGAAGTTAAAGCGCGAATTTTAAGCAAACAACGCTGCCGGTTCCCTCGGTAAGGTGCAGGCTGCGTCGGAGAGGTGAGTATAGCAATATTTTTGATTTTAATTCTTTATTTTACACATTAATATGGTTCCCAGGGCCTGAAGGAGAGTTTCCTCTCCTTCAGACCCTGGGAACCATCAGGAATACCGTCCGATACATGAGTCCCATTGACTTGTATTGGTATCGGGTATCGGTATCGGATTAGATCCGATACTTTGCCGGTATCGGCCGATACTTTCCGATACCGATACTTTCAAGTATCGGACGGTATCGCTCAACACTAATAGACATACATCTCTTTCTCTTTCAGTGCAGCTGTTTTTTTCTTTTTTAATGTGCTCCTCCCTTAATTGGACCATCAGATGTGAAACACTTGGATGGTTATTTTAACCTTCTCAGTATTCTTAAGCATAGACATTGATTAAGAATCAAGTCGATACGCATTGGTTTTAATACTACACTTGTGTATTTGTGCCTACTATGTGGTCAGGGCCAGTTTTAGACAAAGTGGGGCCCTGGGCAAAAGCGTAAAGGGAACCTGTCATCCTCAAAATTGAAGGTGAGCTAAGCCCACCGGCATCAGGGGATTATCTACAGCATTACAGAATGCTGTAGATATGCCCCCGGTGTATCCTGAAAGATGAGAAAAAGAGGTTAGATTATACTCACCTGAGAGGGCGGTCCAATCAGATGGGCGTCGTGTTCCAGTCGGGGGCCTCCCATCTTCATAGGATGATGTCCTCTTCTTGTCTTCACGCTGAGGCTCTGGCTCGGGCGTACTTTGTCTGCCCTGTTGAGGTTAGAGCAAAATACTGCAGTGCGCAGGCACCGGGCCTATCTGACCTTTCCCGGCACCTGTGCACTGCAGTACTTTGCTCTACCCTCAAGAGGGCAGACAAAGTACGCCAGCCCCAGAGCCGCAGCGTGAAGACAAGAAGAGGACGTCATCGTAAGAAGATGGGAGGCCCCGGACCGGACTGCGACGCCCATCGGACCGGACCACACTGGGACCGCCCCTGGGTGAGTATAATCTAACCTCTTTTTTCTCATCTTTCAGGATACATCGGGGGCTTATCTACAGCATTCCAGAATGCTGTAGATAAGCCCCTGATGCCAGTCGGCTTAGCTCACCTTCGATTTTGGGGGTGACAGGTTCTCTTTAAAGTGGGGCCCCAAATGCTCACATATTGCACCATCACACAGAAACATTTTGGTTGTATTTATATGCGCTGAGTTCAGGCTGGTAAACAAGCGTGATCGACAATATTGAATTTGTTCATCGCTTGTTCCCGGGTATCTTTACACCAGCTAAGGAAGAATGTGATGGGGACAAATAGTCCTTGATACAGTATAATGCAGGTCTCATATAGTACATATAGTATAATGCACTCTCATGGTCAATGATAGAGTATAATGCTGCCCCCATCAGAGTATACTGCAGTCCCCCACAGAGTATACTGCAGCCCCCCTCAGAGTAAACTGCAGCCCCACACACAGTATAATGTAGCCCTTTCTATGAGCATAATGAAGTCTCCTCATAGAGCAAGCATAATACAGTCCCCTCATAGAGTACAATGCAGCCCACTCAATGTACAATGCAGCACCCTCAGAGTACAATGCAGCCTCCCAACACACAGTATAATGCAGCCCACTCAGAGTACAATGCAGCCCACTCAATGTACAATGCAGCACCCTCAGAGTACAATGCAGCCCCCACCCACACAGTATAATGCAGCCCCTTCAGAGTGTAATGTAGCCCCCTAAGATTATAATGAAGCCACACACCTTAATGCAGCCCCTCAGAGTATAATGCAGCCCCACACACACAGTAAAGTGCAGCCCCCCACACACAGTATAATGCAGCCCCACATACACAGTATAATGCAGCTTCACACACATAGTATAAAGCAGCCACCCCCACACACATTATAATGCAGCCTCCCTCCACACACAGAATAATGCAGCCACCCCCTCATACAGTATAATGCAGCCCCCCACCACACACAGTATAATGCAACCACCCCCACAGTGTAATGCAGTCCCTCCCACACAGTAAAATTCACCCCACACATATACAGTATAATGCAGGACCCCCCTCAGAGTATAATGCAGCCCTCACTCACAGTATATTTCAGCCCCCCACTCACAGTATAATGCAGCCCCCTCATACACACACTATAGTGCAGCAACTCCACACAGAGTATAATGCAACCCCCACACACAGTATAATGCAGCTCCCACACACAGTATAATGCAGCCCCCACACACAAAGTATAGTGCAGCCCCCCACACACACTATAATGCATGCATACACAGACAGTATAATACACACATTAATTCAGACACACACACTACTTACCTCTCCCTGTTCCCTCACTGCTCTGGCTTCTGGTCTGGTCTCATCGGCTCCACTGCTCGCACAGTGTGGCGCACGTTGAAGTGACGTCATTGCGTGCCTGCTGAGTCAAAAGTAGAGTCTGACCCACTCTCCTCCATCACCGATGTCAACTATGTCGGCATCTATGATGCCGATAAGTTGAATGAATGATGCGGGGGGGCGGCGCCGGGCCCCTCTTATGAGCCCAATATCAGATGCGTGGTGTGTCACTATTAGCGGCACACCACTGGCTGGGGCCCTTGGAGGAGTGGACACCCTAGGCAGCTGCCTGGTCTGCCTGCCCCCAACGCCAGCCCTGCATGTGCTTACAGTACATTCAGTGGACCAAGTTTTTGTACTTATTTTAAAATGGCTCAATTAAAGCTACATTTTATTTCAAAAAGGTGCATAGTTTATTTTACTGGATCATTACCCTCATTTTTTCTGCGATACCTTCCACCTGCTCTGCCAGGATCCATGCGAGGCTTGGACCCTAGGAATCACTAACTGGACCAGTTGAGCTGACCATTAAATTGTTTTGCTTGTCCATGGAGTTATAAAGGTCATTTCCTTTAGGACAAGGGGATACCAAATGTGTGTATTTTTTGTTTATTGTTGCAATGCTTGAGATCTGTAATATTACACAAGCAGTTCTCCTGTCACACCTTGAGGTCATTGTTATGATATCTGAATGCCATGACAACCATCATTGCCCCATGTTTTTGTCACAGTTGTGCCAGTGGGGGTAAGAGGGAGCCCCCTCTCTCACAACCTTCCAAATGTCACAATCGATCACGATCACGTCACCTGGAGGGCTAATCAGGAGTGTTAATGCAGGATCTAGACTGTTAGCTGCACTGAGCTCCTGCGGTGATTGTGCAGGAGGTGTTGATATTTCAGTTCCTTCTGCGCAATCATATGGTGACCAGTTAGGGTATGTGTCCACGTTCAGGATTGCATCAGGATTTGGTCAGGATTTTTCATCAGTGTTTGTAGGCCAAAACCAGGAGTGGAACAATTAGAGGAAAAGTATAATAGAAACATATGCACCACTTCTGCATTTATCACCCACTCCTGGTTTTGGCTTACAAATACTGATGTAAAATCCTGACCAAATCCTGATGCAATCCTGAACGTGGACACATACCCTTAGTCAGATTGACTGACCAATCACAGTGATCTGAGTGTGGAGACAAAGACATGGGTCCTTGTACCTCTGCCCTTGCAGCTCAGCTGTCAGTGACAGCTATCGGAATGGAACTGTCACTATGTGTGTTTACTCACAGTGGTAGTTTAACCCCTTCAAGACAGAGCCCTTTTTCATTTTTGCGTTTCTGTTTTTTGCTCACCTTCTTTCCAAAGCCATAACTTTTGAATTTTTCCATCAATATGGCCCTGTAAAGACTTGTTTTTTGTGGGACAAGTTGTACTTTTGAATGACACTACTGGTTTTACCCTGTCGTGTACTCAAAAATGGGAAAAAAAATTCCAAGTGTGGTGAAATGGCAAAAAAGTGCAATTCCACAAAGTTTTTTTAGCTTTTTTTTTCACCATGTTCACCAAATGCTAAAACTGACCTGCCTTTATGATTCTCTAGGTCATTACAAGTTCATAGGCACCAAATATGTCTAGGTTCTATTTTATTTAAGCGGTGAAGAAAAAATCCAAAGTTTGTTTAAAAAAAAAAAAAGCGTCTCCATTTTTCGTGATCTGGGGTTGGGTGAGGGCTTATTTTTTACGTGCCAAGTTGACATTTTTAATGATACTATTTTAGTGCAGATACGATCTTTTAACCGCCTGTTATTGCATTTTAATGCAATGTTGCGGTGACCAAGAAACATAATTCTGGAGTTTTGTCTTTTTTTCCTCGTTATGTAATTTAGCGATTGGGTTAATTCTTTTTTATTTTGATAGATCCGGCGATTCTGAATTCGGCGATACCAAATATATGTTTGAGGGTTTTTTTTACTGTTTTACTTTGAAAGGGGGGTGATTTGAACTTTTATATATTTTTAATTTTTTTTATATTTTTAAAAACCATTGTTTTTTTACTTTTGTCATGCTTCAATAGTCTCCATGGGAGACTAGAAGCTACCATAACCCGACTGCCTCTGCTACCTACAGGCGATAATCAGATCGTCTGTATGTAGCAGAATTGCAGACTTGCTATGAGCGTCGTAGCCCACATTAAAGGGGAAGACACAACATGACCTGTACTAGTACGGCACATGTCGTGGAGGGGTTAAATCCATGATGGACATAGCACGTCATTATGCGGAAACTGACACCCGCTAATGACGTGCTATGCCTGTTATTAGTCATAAAGGGAGTAATCTAAAATAATTATAATTAATATGTTATTATTAGGCCGGCCTCACACTAGCGAGTTTTACGGACGTAAGAGCGCAGAAAATACGTCCGTAAAACTCGCCAAACAAACGGCACAATTATTCTCAATGGGGCTGCTCCTATCAGTCGTATATTACGGATCCGTAATATACGGCTTTCTACGGCCGTACAAAATCGCAGCATGCTGCGTTTGTCAGCGTATTGCGCAAATAATACGCCAATGAAAGTCTATGGGGGCGAGAAAAATACGGATTACACACGGACCAGCAGTGTGACTTGCGAGAAATACGCACCGGTGTTAGAGAAAAGCTGGTAATTCAATTGCCGGCTTTTCATTTCTCCTTCCCAAACCCGACATGATATGAGACATGGTTTACGTACAGTAAACCATCTCATATCCCCTTTTTTTTTTTGCATATTCCACACTACTAATGTTAGTAGTGTGTATGTGCAAAATTTGGTTGCTGTAGCTGCTAAAATAAAGGGTTAAATGGCGGAAAAAATTGGCACCAGAGGGCGCCTCACCGCAACTCAATGTAAGTACAGATCACCCAGCTTTCCTTTCAGCACCCGGGGATTACAGGCACGAGCAAGTGCTTTAGCGCAGCTCCTGCCTGTAAATTGATTTAACCCCTTCAGAAGGATTTACATCGTGGGACCTGACAGATCCTCGGATGGTATGTATATTGTGGGTTTATTATTTTGCCAAGTGAGGGTCTTCAGGTGGATTGAGAGAGCAATAAAATACTACAACAACCTGTGTGTTTATTTCATTAAAATAATTTTTAATAATGTGTGTGTGTGTTTTTTAACCCTTTCAGACAATTGGATTAATAATGGATAGGTGTCATAATTAGTGTTGAGCGATACCGTCCGATACTTGAAAGTATCGGTATCGGAAAGTATCGGCCGATACCGGCAAAGTATCCGATCTAATCCGATACCGATACCCGATACCAATACAAGTCAATGGGACTCAAGTATCGGATGGTATCCCTGATGGTTCCCAGGGTCTGAAGGAGAGGAAACTCTCCTTCAGGCCCTGGGAACCATATTAATGTGTAAAATAAAGAATTAAAATAAAAAATATTGCTATACTCACCTCTCCGACGCAGCCTGGACCTCACCGAGGGAACCGGCAGCGTTCTTTGCTTAAAATGCGCGCTTTTCCTTCCTTCCGTGACGTCACGGCTTCTGATTGGTCGCGTGCCGCCCATGTGGCCGCGATGCGACCAATCACAGCAAGCCGTGACGTAATTTTCAGGTCCTTCTAGGCATTCAGTATTTTAAAATTACGTTCCGGCTTTGTGATTGGTCGCGTCGCGGTCACATGGGCGACGCGACCAATCACAAGCCGTGACGTCACGGGAGGCAGGAGACGCGCGCATTTTAAAATGCGCGCATGTCCAGCCTTCCGTGACGTCACGGCTTGTGATTGGTCGCGTCGCCCATGTGGCCGCGACGCAACCAATCACAGCAAGCCGTGACGTAATTTCAGGTCCTTCAGGATTTTAAAATTACTTTCTGGCTTGTGATTGGTCGCGTCGCGGTCACATGGGCGACGCGACCAATCACAAGCCGTGACGTCACGGGAGGCTGGACACGCGCGCATTTTAAAATGCGCGCGTCTCCTGCCTCCCGTGACGTCACGGCTTGTGATTGGTCACGTCGCCCATGTGACCGCGACACGACCAATCACAAAGCCGGAACGTAATTTTAAAATACTGAATGCCTAGAAGGACCTGAAAATTACGTCACGGCTTGCTGTGATTGGTCGCGTCGCGGCCACATGGGCGGCACGCGACCAATCAGAAGCCGTGACGTCACGGAAGGAAGGAAAAGCGCGCATTTTAAGCAAAGAACGCTGCCGGTTCCCTCGGTGAGGTCCAGGCTGCGTCGGAGAGGTGAGTATAGCAATATTTTTTATTTTAATTCTTTCTTTTACACATTAATGTTGTTTCGATACCGATACCCGATACCACAAAAGTATCGGATCTCGGTATCGGAATGCTCAACGCTAGTCATAATTGACGCCTCTCCATTATTAACCTGGCTTAATGTCACCTTACAATAGCAAGGTGGCATTAACCCTTCATTACCCCATATCCCACGGCTACACGGGAGTGGGAAGAGAGTGGCCAAGTGCCATAATAGGCGCATCTTCCAGATGTGCCTTTTCTGGGGTGGCTGGGGGCAGATGTTTGTAGCCAGGGGGGGCCAATAACCATGGACCCTCTCCTGGCTATTAATATCTGCCCTCAGTCACTTTACCATTCTGGCGGAGAAAATTGCGTGGGAGCCCACGCCAATTTTTTCCGCCATTTAACCCTTTATTTTAGCAGCTACAGCAACCAAATTTTGCACATACACACTACTAACATTAGTAGTGTGGAATATGCAAAAAAAAGGGGAATATGAGATGGTTTACTGTATGTAAACCATGTCTCATATCCTGTCGGGTTTGGGAAGGAGAAATGAGAAGCCGGCAATTGTATTACCGGCTTTTCACATATATCGCGCTGAATTAAATATAAATACAGAATATATATATATGTGTCTCAATGACATATATATATATATATATATATATATATATACTGTATATATGTTTTAACGGACATTTGAGCACATAAATCCATTAGATGTCGGTTTTGCAAGCCTGCGAGAAAATATCGCAGTACGGATGCCATACGGATTACATACGGAGGATGATATGTGCAAAATACGCTGACACACCCTGCCTACGGATGACATACGGACCACTATTTTGGGAACATTTCTCCGTATTACGGACCGTATTGTCTTACGCTGAGTGTGACACCGGCCTTAATATTGAGCAGAATTCATTTCATCCTATTTGTTCAGTCCACCACAACTGGCAAGGAAAATGAATTTGCGCTGGACAATTCCTTTAAATCCTGAGCTCTTCATAATCCATTTATGCATAATGACCACTTGTTTTTTTTTTAGAATGTAACATTTGGGACCTTTAACTCCTGCCCCAAAAAATGCCCTTAAGGCTGGGGTCACACCACTGTATTTTCTCTCTTCCAAGAGAATCAGTCTACTTATGGGGGTTACCCAATAGGACCGTGGGATACTCGGGCTGGGTCTGGCGGTACTTAAAGGGTGGTCACAGAAGTGGCGACCTGATACGTGGCCCTGGCAATCCAATTAAAGGGTATGAAGTGTAGTGGGAAATAAAGTCTATGAAGAAATGTCCGTGACGCCACCTGTGGTACTCGGGCAGGGATGGCCGATGCTGCTTAAAGGGGAACTCCTCACAGGTAGAACTTAGTCCCCAGGACTACCAATGCAGGAAATAATTGGAGGACACAGAGTTTTGGTCTCCTTTACCTTTTACTGGTGAACTTCAGGTGCAGTCCGGGGCACAGATTACAGGTGTAGATGGGGTCCAGGCGGCCTGGGAGTAACTTGGGTTCCACTTAGCCAGGTGGGTTCGGAGGCCTTCCTTCTGCATTGAATTCTCTGTCCCTAGCTGCCTGAAGTTTTACACAGGTTCCTCTCAGTGTCTGTTACTCCTAACCCGTATGGTTAACAGCATGAGCCTTTCATAGGCACTGTCTTCTCACTGGCAGCTCCAGTCTCCTGACTTGCTGTGGTGCCTCCAGGTATTAGATGGGCCAGGAGATCTGCAATCTCCTGCCCTCCGGTTCTAGCTGCTGGGCCTTTAGTACCCGTGCAACCTCGGACTCTGATGTCTGGTTTCTTTTGCGCTTTATCCTGGGAAGAGCTCAGTTACAGCTCCATTCCCAGTCTCTTTCCTCACGTCCTTCCTCTCCCTTCACTGTCTCACACTACTCACTAATCCCACCTCCAGACCAGAATTTATAGGGAAGTTCCCCTGAAACCAGGTTCTGAGCTCCCCCTTCTGGTCTGGAGTCAGGAAGGTGTTGCATGTTTGTGTTACCTACCAAGGAGATCCCTTCTTACTCCCAGGCATGACATCACCCCCCTGAGGAAGGCAATGTCATTGTGGCAACTGGACTCCTGGGGTGCCACATATGCTATTTGCGCTTTCATTACACTCTGATCAGAGTTTCATCAAAGTGTGATCATGGTGTGAGCAAATGTCTAGGATGTGTAGAAAATGGGAAAAATAATCTCTATCTTTCTCATTCTGTCATTCAAGTGTGGTCTGATTTTTTTCCATAGGCTCATTAACTTGCATTGCTGATTTTGGCCCGAGTATTGGATGCAAATTGTGCATTCATTAATTTTGTTCCTCAGACAGACTGTCCATGGAAAGAAATGGACATTTACATGGCCCCATAGAATAACATTGGTCTGAGTTTGATTTGTTGTTTTGTCGGATCGCACTAGAACCAAAAATACGGTCATCTGCACAAGCCCTAACACATATACGTACGCAGGTCCTTGGGTACGCTTGCGTTGCCATAGACTGTCATGCGTTGTTTTGACGCATGCACATGTGGATGACTGTGCATAATTTATGCCTCCAAAAATGCAACATGTTGCGTTCGGTGAACACCGCCGCAACCCCGGAAATGACGCAAAAGTATGCATCCGCATGCGAACGCATGCAAACACATGTCCCTGCGACACCATGTTAAATATATGTATGCATGACGCATGCGGATCTGTGCGGATGAAACACTGCGTACACAAACGCAAATGTGAAACCAGCCTAAACTCCAACATTTGTGTTTGATTATTACAGACCTCCCCCGCTTTTGTGGTCTGGTTCCCATGATTGCATCTGCACAAACAGATCTGTTAGCAAGTGTGACCCTGTGAAGGGCAAACACCAGTAGGTACAGTCAGGCTCGGACTGACCCATAGGGGAACAGGGGAATCCCCCGGTGGGCCCCTGTGCAGAGACGGGCCCTCAATTCCACTATATGGGTAGTACTTGGAATAATTCACATGATTTACTCTGTACAGAAAAAAGCAGCATCTCATCATTCATTAACCAAACTACCCAGTTTATTATTATATAGAGATGAGGGTAAATTTGTGAACGAGGGTAGTATAATATTTGTATGCAGGTGAAAAGTGGGCCCTCAAAGTCATTGTTGCTGGTGGGTTCTTGGCACCCAAGTCCGACACTAGGTACAGTATTTTCGTAATTAAAACTTTCACTTAAGATAGATGAAAATTTTGGTCAAAGCTGATAATTTTGTGCTTGAAATTTTGCGATTGCAATTTTAAGAATATTTTATAGTAATGGTTTTGTTGGCCTGATTGTCCTGTCTAGGGAGGCAGTATTCACAAGAACTGGGTATCCAGCAATTTATATAACTGCATATGGACTCTGTGTCTAACTCAGCAAGAAACCTCCTGATCTGGCAAACAATTCGACACATGCAGCAAAAACCTGGGGAGTACAGTGTGTTGTAACAAGGCAATAGTGGGCTTCAGTACTAAATAATGCAAGTGTTCTGTGTAGTAAAGGAAATGTATATTGGTATGTTTGCATCTTTACAAATATAAGGAAATGTTTATATGTCCCTTGGAAAATTATAATTGCTCTGGATGTCAACCGTAATTATATAATAATGGACAGGATTGCAGTCCAGAAAATGCAATATCACCAACAGTATTTGCAAGGGGATTGAAATTGCAAATATACAGTATGCTTACAAAAACACAAATCCACAAATTGGTCTAATTAAAACATAGGCTCCTTTTAGAAAAATGTCTACTATAGTAAATGTAGCCTCTTCCTGAAGGCAAAACTGAATGTCTGTAGATGAGTCTACATTGGGTAAAGTCATTTCCTGTAAGAATAGCAAATGGAGCATGGAATCAGTGATATTACTATTGTATAAAGTCACAAAAGGGGGATCAATTATAATTTTAATGCACAAAGTGGCCATTATTACTTAGAGACACACAAGGGAAAGTTTCACCGGGGGCATCAGAGCACAAGCTGGTGGTAAATGTGGGGATATAAGTTTAAGGCAGGAGTCACACTTCCGTATAACACGGCAGAGTGCTATGTAATAAAACATCACATAGCACTCATCCCAGTGTTACTCTATGGGGCAGCTCAGATTTGTGATTATTTTCTGATGCCGATTCGGCATGAAAGAACAACTGCAGCTTGCTGCGATTGGCAGCGAGACTCAGCTCACTGGCACTCATACAAGTTTATGGGTGCGAGTGAAAAATTATTATTTATTTATATAGCACCATTGATTCCATGGTGCTGTACATGAGAAGGGGTTACATACAGATTACAGATATCACTTACAGTAGACAGACTAACAATGACAGACTGATACAGAGGGGCGAGGACCCTGCCCTTGCGGGCTTACATTCTACAGGATTATGGGGAAGGAGACAGTAGGTTGGGGGTTGCAGGAGCTCCGGTGTTGGTGAGGCAGTAGCTTCGGTAGTGATGAGCTGGCAGCGAGGTCAGTGCAGGCTGTAGGCTTTCCTGAAGAGATGAGTTTTCAGGTTCCGTCTGAAGGATCCGACTGTGGTTGATAGTCGGACGTGTTGGGGCAGAGAGTTCCAGAGGATGGGGGATATTCGGGAGAAGTCTTGGAGGCGATTGGATGAGGAGCGAATAAGTGTGGAGGAGAGAAGGAGGTCTTGGGAGGACCGGAGATTACGTGAGGGAAGATATCGGGAGATTAGTTCAGAGATATATGGAGGAGACAGGTTATGGATGGCTTTGTAGGTCAGTATTAGTAATTTGAACTGGATACGCTGAGGGAATGGGAGCCAGTGAAGAGATTTGCAGAGGGGGGAAGCGGAGGAGTAGCGAGGAGTGAGATGGATTAGTCAGGCAGCAGAGCTAAGGATGGACTGGAGAGGTGCAAGGGTGTTAGCAGGGAGGCCACAGAAAAGGATGTTGCAGTAGTCAAGGCGGGAGATGATGAGGGCATGCACAAGCATTTTAGTAGATTGAGGGTTGAGGAAAGGTCGGATTCTGGAGATATTTTTGAGCTGGAGGCGACAGGAGGTGGAAAGAGCTTGGATGTGCGGTTTGAAGGACAGGGCAGAGTCGAAGGTTACTCCGAGGCAGCGGACTTCGGGTACGGGGGAAAGCATGATGTCGTTGATTGCGATAGATAGGTCAGGTAAGGAAGATTTGTGGGATGGAGGAAAGATGATGAGTTCAGATTTGTCCACATTGAGTTTGAGGAAGCGAGAGGAGAAGAAGGAGGATATGGCTGATAGGCACTCTGGGATTCTGGACAGCAGAGCGGTGACGTCTGGGCCAGAGAAGTAGATTTGAGTGTCATCAGCATAGAGGTGGTAATGGAATCCATGGGACTTTATGAGTTGTCCCAAGCCAAGTGTATAGATTGAGAAGAGTAGGGGTCCTAGAACAGAGCCTTGGGGGACTCCAACAGAGAGAGGGTGGGATGAGGAGATAGTGTGGGAGTGGGAGACGCTGAATGTGCGGTTGGAAAGGCACGAGGCGATCCAGGATAGGGCGAGGTCTTAGATGCCAAAGGAGGAGAGGATCTGTAGTAGGAGGCAGTGGTCAACTGTGTCAAAAGCAGAAGACAGGTCTAGAAGGAGGAGTACAGAGTATTGTCCAGTAGCTTTGGCGGTAAGTAGGTCGTTAGTGATTTTGGTCAGGGCAGTCTCAGTTGAGTGATGTGGGCAGAAACCAGATTGTAGATTGTCGAACAAGTTAGATGAGAAGTGGGAGGAGAGTTCAGCATGGACGTGCTGCTCCAGGAGTTTGGAAGCGAATGGGAGCAGCGATATTGGGCGATAGCTGGACATAGCAGTTGGATCGAGGGTTGGCTTTTTAAGGATGGGCGTGATTGTGGCATGTTTGAACGCAGAGGGGAAGGTGCCAGAAGTTAGTGATAGGTTGAAGAGGTGGGTTAGGGATGGGATAAGTGTGGTGGCGAGGTTGGGGAGGAGGTGGGATGGGATGGAGTAGAGCACACAGGTAGTGAGGTGTGATTTGGAGAGGAGACAATTAAGCCCCCCTTCAGTGATCTTGGATAGGGAGGTTATGGGGTTTGGGCATTGGTCTGGTATACAAAGTGGTTGTGGTGGTTGAACAATAAAGACTTGCCTTGTCTGGTCGATCTTATTTTTAAAGTGTGTGGCAAAGTCCTCAGCAGAGATGAGGGAGGTTGGAGGGGGCAGTGGGGGGCGGAGGAGGGAGTTAAAGGTTTTGAATAACTGTTTGAGGTTGTAGGATAGGGAAGATACGAGGGTTGTGAAGTAGGCCTGTTTAGCAGAGGTGAGTGCAGATTTAAAAACGAGCGTTGCTTGTTTGAATACAGTGAAGTCATGTTGCGATTGTGTTTTCTTCCAACGCCGCTCCGCAACCCTGGACACTTGCCGGAGCTTTTTGGTGGTGTTATTGTGCCAAGGTTGTCTATTGATACGTCGCACTCTGCCATGGACGAGAGGGGCAACCGTGTCAATTAGCTGATGCGAGAGTGGCATTGTAGAAAGCAGTGGCAGTGTTTGTGTCGTGGAGTGAGGATATGGATGCCAGTGGTAGGATGGAGTCAGAGAGTGTGTGGGTGTCTAGGTGTGCAAGGTTTCTGCGTGGGTGCGCATGTTGCTGGACATGGATGACCGGTGAGGAGGACAGGGATGAGAAGGTGAGCAGATGGTGGTCGGATAGAGGGAGAGGGGAGGTGGTGAAGTTAGATAGAGAGCAGAGATGGGTGAATACCAGGTCTAGTGTATGCCCGTCTGTCTGGGTGGCTGCGGAGGACCATTGAGTAAGTCCAAAGGATGAGGTAAGGGACAGAAGTTTGGAGGCTGTTGACTGAAGGATATCAATGGGGATGTTGAAGTCACCCATGATGATGGTGGGGATGTCAGCAGAGAGAAAGTGAAGAAGCCAGGTGGAGAATTGGTCAATAAAGGCAGTGGCCGGGCCTGGAGGTTGGTATATGACAGCCACTTGGAGGTTGGAGGGAGAGTAGATGCGGACAGAATGGACTTCAAAAGAGGGGAGGATAAGGGAGGGAAGAGGCGGGATTGGGTTAAAGGTGCAGTTAGGAGAAAGGAGAAGACCCACTCCTCCACCATGTTTGTTGCCGGGTCGAGGAGTGTGGGTGAAGTGGAGACCTCCGTAACACAACGCAGCAGGGGAGGCGGTGTCAGAGGGTGTTAGCCATGTTTCTGTGAGGCCAAGGAAGGCAAGATTGCGAGAGAGAAAAAGGTCGTGAATCACATGAAGCTTATTGCAGATTGAGCGGGCATTCCAGAGTACTCCAGAGAGAGGGAGCAGGGGGGTGGGCATCAGGGGCACGGG
This sequence comes from Ranitomeya variabilis, assembly GCF_051348905.1. Classification (NCBI taxonomy): domain Eukaryota; kingdom Metazoa; phylum Chordata; class Amphibia; order Anura; family Dendrobatidae; genus Ranitomeya; species Ranitomeya variabilis. The sequence goes on from NC_135235.1 coordinate 491,198,233, forward strand.
TTTTATGTTGGAAAGATTGCGGTAGTTCATGTTGGATAGGGAGCGGTAGGAGGGAGTAGTAATGGGAGGTATGAGCTGTGTGGGTCCAGGGATGGGAGATATGTCTCCAGCAGTGAGGAGAAGCAGATAGAGAGTGAGAGAGAGCAGGTGGGAGAAAGAGAGTGGCTGACTTGTTTTATGTGTTCTTAGGACAGATTTGAGGTTGAGGAGCAGGTCAGCAGACTGCACTCGGATGTCACCCCAGAGGAACAAGATAGAATTTCCGTCAATTTGTGAAAGTGGACAATGGACATCAAGAAGAATTCTAAAGGCAGGGCTGGTGTTCAGGATGAAACTTGAAGGGGTTGTCCATGATACTCCTCACATCGTGCACGGTCAGGATTCTCCATTTCAGGGTGCTGAGACTGCAAGTATGCGATATGCCATATTGCAACTAGACGTTTGCGACCTCGTTCAATACTATTCCAACTGAGGCCAGTTGCCATGACAAAAGATATAACCTAATCACATCACTACAAGTAACCTACTTCAACATTCCTTGCCTAATCAACAAAAACATCTGAAAAGAGTGTACATGTTCTTACTGTGTTTGCTTAGGTCTCCGCTGGCTACTCTGTTTTTTCCTACACTCAGGGCCATATTTGGCCTTCATGCTGTCCTAGGCACTTTTTGTGGTCACGCCCCTTACTGACGTCACACACTGAGTCTGTGCAAATGACATGTATATAAGGCAGATCTACTCTGCAAAACACTTTAAAAGCACTAATTAAACACTGAAAGAATGAATGTCTGCACTTGCTGCACATAAGTTCAGTCTTTTGAGCGTTTTTTAAACACCTTCAGCTTTTCAAAGTCATCAAGAGATTAAAATAGGTGACCTAACCATTGCTTCATTGAGGAGAGGCCTAGTGATATAGAGACATGCTGTCTGCTCATTCACCCCTCCTCTTTAATGAAGGCATTCAAAGGGAAGCCAAGAGTAGACAGGTAGCAGGCGTCAGAGAGAGCCTGCAGCCACATTGTGTGCACACACACTGACACTTGGAGCATGCTGCTGCACTCATCCAGTGTCGCTGGTGCAGCGCCCCAGAGTCCTGGTCGTTGCAGTAACGTCGCTCTGCCACTAAGGGGAGTGATGTTACGTCTGATTGCACTAAAGGAGTTCACCTGACCAGGTAACACACACACTACACTTCAGACTCCGGCCACCAGGGGGAGTGGTTCTATCTAGTAGGCCACTCCTCACACTCTGGTAAAACTGGGGGTTGGACAGGAAGACAGGGAGAAGTAACTGGGAAGAGCTAGAGAGAGGACCCGTCAGGGATGGGATCCTGACAGATTCCTAAGAAAGGACAAAAAGTGAGAAAACGGGAATACAGCAAAGAGGCGATAGGACCAGAAGGAGTCGTGCTGTAAGATCGAGGCAACATCCTTCTGAGGCGCAAACAGTCGGTGGCCGGAACGCCGAGCAAGTAAGAGACTCTAAGCATTACTGCAAACCACGGCAGGACAGCCAATTATAGGTTGGCTGTCTCACCCAAATCACCTAAGCAGACAACTGAGGCAGCTGTGGGAGAGGGGCGACTCTAGGGTCCCGGAAGAACTCCAGGCCTACCCCGTCATACGGGTGTGTCCTAACCATATCATCTGGGGGACTGAGAGAACGAACATCAGAGACAGACAGAATCAGTTGTGAGTACTATCCCGGGGTGCTCAGCAGGGAAGGACTACAACACACAGGTGCTAGAAGGTAGACGCTGATTCCCACCTGTTAAGGGGACTCCTGATGTGCCTTCGGACCGGCCGGTCTCAGACAGCCCTGTTAACAGTGCTCTGGATTGAGTACCTCGAGACCTTCAGTAAAGAGGTAGAGACTGCAACCTGGTGTCCTCGTTATTTACCGCGACCTGCACCGCACCATAACATCATCACATTCTCAACTTTCACTGGACGCCCCTCAGCAGGGTCACGGACCGGGCCTAGCCACCGTGACAACCCCAGGACTGAGACACAGAGGCCCGGTACCGGGTACCCCTCGGCCCTGCGGCAGTGGGGGCGCTCCACTGGTTTCACACATGCGTTTTGTTTTTCAAATCAGGCAAAATCCGTGTTTTCAGCCAAATCCTGATCCTTTCAGGCTCCAGTTTTTGCCCATTTACTTTAATGGTGTCAGGTAGAATCCAGTTACTTCAGGTTGCTCCCTGACACCACTAAAGTGAATGGACAAAACACTGGATCCTGAAAGGATCAGAATTTGGCTGAAAAACCTGATTTTGCCTGACTTGAAGAAAACACAAGTGTGAAACCAGCCTCAGTGAGTAAGCGCAGACTTGCAAGCTGATTTTAGACAGCACTCACTTTTACAAATGGAACGCTGACAATAAAGACAAGCTTTAGTATACAAATCCGAGAGTGCTGTGAAACACCCTCATTTGCATATTAAATAAAGTAGAGTTAACTTTATAGCGCCAATAAAAACTATTCTGTAAGAATATGTCCCCTAATCCTCATTCTAAAGCGTCAGCCTCCCCAAATCCCCAGCCTGCATAGCACCAGCCTCGCCTGTTCACCAGTATACAGCAGCACCAGCCTCCCCTGTTCACCAGTATATAGCAGCACCTGCCTCCCATGTTCACCGGTATATAGCAGCACCAGCCCCCCCTGTTCACCAGTATATAGCAGCATAGGGGTAAATAGTTCCCTGAGATTAATATAAAGAAATATAAATAATAAAATAAATGCCTGCTTTCACACATCAGTTTTTTGCCATCAGGCACAGTCCGTCGAATGTTGTGAAAAACTAATGCAACGGATCAGTTTTTTCGACGGATCCGACTAGCTGATCCAGCTACTTGGATCCTAAAAAAAAAATTGGAGTATGCTCAGTTTAAAAAAAACGGAATCCGTTGCCGGATTCCGTGATTTGATGGATCTGGCGCCATAGGCTTCCATTCTAGCAAACGACGGATGGTGACGGATCGGTCGCTTCCGTTTTTTCAACGGACGCAAAAATTTTTACTATGTCCTTTTTTTTCCGGCCTCCAGAAAACCAATTTTCGACAAATTTTCCTGCAAAAAACGGATGAAACGTGAGGCCACCCGTCGCAATCCATTGCTAATACAAGTCTATGAGAAAAAAACGGATCAGGCGACCATTTTTTTCAGAATTCGCCGGATTGAGCCTGAAGGCAAAAAACTGATGTGTGAAAGAAGACAGCAATAGCAGGTGGTCATATGACTGTTATTATGTGATATGCAAATTCCCAGTCACATTCCGACTACACGTGCGCGGCCTTGCTTAACCCCTTCATGACCTTGGGATTTTCCGTTTTTCCGTGTTTGTTTTTCACTCCCCTCCTTTCCAGAGCCATAACTTTTTTATTTTTCCGTCAATTTGAGGGCTTATTTTTTGCGGGACGAGTTGTACTTTTGAACGTCGTCATTGGTTTTACCATGTAATGTACTAGAAAACGGGAAAAAAATTCCAAGTGCGGTGAAATTGCAAAAAAAGTGCAATCCCACACTTGTTTTTTGTTTGGATTATTTGCTAGGTTCACTAAATGCTAAAACTGACCTGCCATTATGATTCTCCAGGTCATTACGAGTTCATAGACACCTAACATGACTAGGTTCTTTTTTATCTAAGTGGTGATAAAAAATTCCAAACTTTGCTAAAAAAAAATTAAAAAAATTGTGCCATTTTCTGATATTCGTAGCGTTTCCATTTTTCATGATCTGGGGTCGGTTGAGGGCTTATTTTTTGCGTGCCTAGCTGGTGTTTCTAATGATACCATTTTGGTGCAGATACGTTCTTTTGATCGCCCGTTATTGCATTTTAATGCAATGTCGTGGTGACCAAAAAAAGTAATTCTGGAGTTTCAAATTTTTTTTCGCTACGCTGTTTAGCGATCAGGTTAATGCTTTTTTTTATTGACAGATCGGGCGATTCTGAACGCGGCGATACCAAATATGTGTAGTTTTGATTTTTTTTATTGATTTATTTTGAATGGGGCGAAAGGGGGGTGATTTAAACTTTTATATATTTTTTTTTTTTCACATTTTTTTTTAACTTTTTTTTTAACTTTTGCCATGCTTCAATAGCCTCCATAGGAGGCTGGAAGCTGGCACAACGCGATCGCCTCTGCTACATAGCAGCGATCTTATGTTTTCTGCTATCTAGCAGAAAATCAGGTGTGCTGTGAGCGCTGACCACAGGGTGGCGCTCACAGCTACCGTGCATCAGTAACCATAGAGGTATCAAGAACCTCTATGGTTACAATGGAGAAGCATCACCGACCTCCGATCATGTGACGGGGGTCGGCGATGCGCTTATTTCCGGCCGCCCGGCCGGAAGCGGTAGTTAAATGTCGCTGTCTGCGTTTGTCAGCGGCATTTAACTAGTTAATAGGCCCGGGCAGATTGCGATTCTGCCCGCGCCTATTACGGGCACATGTCAGCTGTTCAAAACAGCTGACATGTCCCAGCTTTGATGCGGGCTCACCGCCGGAGCCCGCATCAAAGTGGGGCTTCTGACCTCAGACGGGATAGTACGTCCGAGGTCAGAAAGGGGTTAATTCACTTGTATTGAGTGAGGATATTGTGAGTGGGGCAAGGAGTGTTGAAGTAGGAGCATCTAGTGATGTGATCAGATGATATCTTTTGTCGTTGTCACTGGCATCTGTTGGACTAGGAAGCAGAAATATGTCATTAGGGAACAGGAAGATCACAGAAAAATGGGTAAAAGAGACTGGATACACTACATAGAGAGATCCGCCCCTTTTTTTAATAGCAAGTCACATCTTATCCAGTCTGTTTGTATGACAGCTCCATTTTAGATTGTTCTGATGACAGAAATGTTAGCCATTGGTATAAAAGATCGACATTACACAGAAATCCTATGGATCCTATAGAGTTTAAAAAGAGCCCGCTTGCAAGTTGAAGCCACATGTATTAACAAGCCTCCAAATCCATGTTCACAAATATATTGTTAACATCTGCCATCCAACGTCTCATCCCGGCAAGGCGTAAAATCGCTCAGTATAAATGTTACTGACATCCCAATTGAGTGGGTTTTTTGTTGCTATATAACAATGGTTACAAAAGTAGCTTATATAAAGCTCCCCGCCAAGAAACTTGCAAAGTTCACAAAGCCGTTGTCCCGTTGTCTTGGAAACAATCGTTTTGCCAATGTAGGAAAATGTTGATGAAAGTCAACGATATAATTTACTTTAGTGTTCATATCTAATAGGATTTTACATGCAAGACTATAGATTATGAATAGGTACGGGACAGGTTTTACAGATACTCAGATCAAAGAGCATGAGGAAAATTTGCTTACTATTTTCTCCTATTTTCTGCCCACATAAACCTGCCATGTAGTACTCTAGTTGCACCACCATATAATACTCAAACAGTATGCAGCATATAAATAATATTCCTAGCAATAAGGGTGTAGCAGAGAGGGCAGCCGAGACTTTCCACTGAGTGTAGTCAGGTAAAGATGTAATGAAGGGCTCAGGATGAAGATATTTGAAGGTCCTGTCTTCTTCCCTTCTCGATCTGTGCTGCTTTAGGTTATAACAGCCAGAAATTTGTACCAGCTGTTATAGCATGATCAATTTAACAGTTCCTTCACAATGGACATAAAGGTGAGGGGGAGAAAGTCTGCAGAGAACAATTCAGGAAGAAAGAAAATTGTGCTTCATCTCCACTGCTGTGATATGACAACTATCTGCAAGGAGGTGAGCATGTATACGTAATGTGTATGTACTTGTGTAATGGGTTTTTAATGAAAGTGTGCATGTTGTAATGTGTATATGATTTTAGTGCGTGTGTATTGCGCATACGTGGGTATGTACAAAGTCTATATTTGCATGTAAGTTCGTGCAGTGTGAGTATGCATGCAATTTTTGTATTTGTGTATTGGAGCGCCCCCACACCGCCGCAGGGCCGAGGGGTACCCGATACCGGGCCTCTGGGTCTCTGCTCTGGGGTTGTCACGGTGGCTAGACCCGGTCCGTGGCCCTGTCTGTCAGTGGGGGACGTCCAGTGCAATAAGTGGTGTTGTAACGGTGCAGTTGTGGGGTGCAGGTCGCGGTAAATAACGAGGACACCAGGTTGCAGTCTCTTTACCTCTTTACTGGAGATCTCTGAGTCCTCAGTCCAGAATACGGTTCACCAGGCTGCGCAAGTCCGGCCGGTCCAATGGCACCTCCAGAGTTCACTTCACAGGTGGAAATCGGTGCCTTCCTTCTTAGCGCTATGTGTTGTAGTCCTTCCCTGCTGTGCTTACGGAAAGTACCCCACAACCGTTGTGTCTGTTTCTTAAGTTCCCTCACAACTCGATTAAATGATGTTCTTCTAATCTTACGTCCCTTCCTGATGTTACAGTTAGAACGGCACCCGTTTGTCGGATAGGCCTGGAGTTCTTCCGGGACCCTAGAGATGCCCCTCTCCCGCAATTGCCTCCCAAGACTTCATAGGTGATATGTGTTAGACAGCCCGCCTTAAACTGACTGTCCTGCCGCTGTTTAGAGTATTGCTTGAAGCTGAATGTTATAATACTCCCTCGGCGTTCCGGCCACCGGTAGTGCGCCTCAGTAGGGTGTTGCTCCGGTCTTACAGCACGACCCCTACTGGAATTCTCCTATTGCTTGATCTCGTTTCTCACTCAGCACAATCTATCTCGCTTCTAGTCCTTTCTTGGGTCCCGCCGCTTCCCGGAGCTGGCGCGGACCCGTTACGTTCTTTTCAATGCCAAGCCTCTGTCAGGATCCCACCCCTGACAGAGACCCTACTGTCTCTTCCTCCACAACACCCTCTGCCACTAGGTGTTGCTTCGTCCAATCCAGTCAGCTTTCTGATCTAACTTCCTGCCTGACCCCCAGTTTACCCACTATGGTGGGGAGTGGCCTAATGAATAGCACCCTTAGCTCCCCCCGGAGGCCCGGCTGTGAAATGTATTGGTGTCTGTGATACCTGATCAGATGAACTCCTTCAGTGCCATCGGACGCACCGTAGCTCCCCATAGTGGCGGAGCCACAGTACTGCAACGACCAGGACTCTGGGGCGCTGCACTCCTCCCTGGTTAAACACAGTACTCCGGGACTGGGAAGAAAACAACAATACAAGTTAGCAAAAAGACATACAGTTTTGTTGAGTGCAATAACAATAAGCATATTTGAACAGGCTTCCCTTTATGGGAGGTAAGGACACTTGAACGTTACAAACATGGCAAAAATATCATAGCAACATGCTATAATTAACTTTTCTTACCCAACCGGGTATTCTACTAAGTGCAAAAATTGTTGAACAATAATTTAACTTTGCCTTTAAGGACATACACTCTGAATCCACTAAAGACCTTCCTATAATCACATTATAAGGTATTTTAACTTTTTCATTCTCCTTCTTTAAATCTGCAGGACCGCCTGTCCTATCGGCACCAGACCTACTGCCTCTCCTTTCAGTTACAGGACCGCCCGGTTCAGCCAGGGCCTACTGCCTTTTCAACTACTATACACAGTATAGAACATAACATTACTTTCAGTTTTAGAACACTGAGCCATCTCTTCTTGACTCCTATGAGAACTCAGGGTTTACCTTCTATCCCCATTAACTATCCATCAGCATTATCAAAAAACATTTTCTATCGAACATTAGCCTTCTCATTATCTTTCTGTCTACTATGCATGCTGGACACCACATCTATCCCTACGGGTCCACTGCATCCTTCTTCTATCTTTCACCTTTTACTTCTCAGAGCACATCATCAGTATTTCTTCACATTTAACTAATTAAACACATATAACTTTTCTCATATAAACATTATCATCATTTCCTTTGATCAAGACATTATTGCTTCCTGTCTTAAAGCAATATCACAGTTTAAGCGTAACAAATGAACATCCCCTTTAAGAGGGGACCAAGTCTCTATGAGGTAGTGCAACTCCTCAAGCTGCAAGTCTGTTTGCAATAAGGACTCCAGTGATGTTTTCAAAAAAAACAATATCTTCGCAAAGTGTCCTTTCTTCATATAGAACCAGTAGATAGCACCTTTAAGAAGGTGCAAACTATTCACAAGAAGTTTGTATCATGCATTGTTCATGATTCAGCAGTTTTTATAACATTGTGGAACAAAAAAAAACAAAAATGAAAGTGAATGCAAAAATAAAAAGCAATAGGGATCCCGGGTAAACAAAGGGATCCCTTTAAGAGTTAACCCAGGACGGGTTTTAGCAGCAAAACAGCAAGGAAATAAACAGTTAACTATGTACAGTTTCAGGTTTCCGAGGTTTAGTTGGACGGCTTCCAGGGCTGCACCTGGCACTTAACCCCTCTTGGCCCAGGAAGGGTGAAGTCCAGGGTTGCACCCAGTGCTGGACAAACGCCGTTAATCCGTCTCTCATGTACGGTTAGGTCATGCACAGCGATGGAGGTCTGCGCAGCTTGAGTAGGGGCATTTGCGGCAGCAGAGGCAGCGGCTGCTGCAAGATCAGTCACTGGAACGGAGTCAGCAGCTGTGGCACCAGCAGTCACGGGAGTGGTGTCAGTCATCAGGGCAGGGTCGTCCTTCATACCTGCTTCAGATGCGGTCCCTCCGGTGCCGGTCTGCTCCGTCTCCGCTGGGGTCTGGAACGCTGGTTGCAGGGCCTTGCGCTGCGGCGTTGTCATCTCCGTTTGCAGCATCTCGCTTTCCGGCAGGGCCTTGCCTTCTGGCTTCGGAGCGCTGGAACTTTTTTCTTGCTCCGGACCAGACGAGGCTACCGACAGACATCTGGTGAGGCTCCCGATGAAGGTCTTCTTCCACTCGGCCTCAGTGCTCCGCTGCGTCCGCCGGAGTTGGTCGCCGAGCTCGTCCGCTCTGGCCTGCAGGAATTCAATATCAGCAGTGGAGGCCTGGTTGCGGTGCCCCTCCGGGTAGCTGGGGGAGTCCTCGGCTCCGACCCCACGCTCCGGCTCCGGGTGGCTCGCCATGGCGTCCTCCATGTCTCTGACTTCTTCTTCCTGGTCCTTTTCCTGCTCTCCCCTTCGTGGGCGGTTTCGTTTTCTTTGTCTCTGCCCACCATTGAGGATCAGGAGGCGGATCTCGGCTGCTGACGGACACGTCCTCAAGGGGCCGAGATATTTAGACTGGGCGGCCATTGTCTTTCGCGCTCTTCAGCTTGTTCACGCCCACTTCCACGCCCTTCTTCTTCTCCTGCGCTCTCCTTAGCGCCGTAATGGCGGCGGTTTTGGCGCGAACTTTTGGCGGCAAGTGACAATCCACAGTCTTTGCAATAAAGTACAGTCCAAACACAGTAAATCACAGTTCCAAGGCACACATGACCTGATTCTTCAGGCTTAAGTAGATCCTGTTCGTGACGCCAAGTTGGAGCGCCCCCACACCGCCGCAGGGCCGAGGGGTACCCGATACCGGGCCTCTGGGTCTCTGCTCTGGGGTTGTCACGGTGGCTAGACCCGGTCCGTGGCCCTGTCTGTCAGTGGGGGACGTCCAGTGCAATAAGTGGTGTTGTAACGGTGCAGTTGTGGGGTGCAGGTCGCGGTAAATAATGAGGACACCAGGTTGCAGTCTCTTTACCTCTTTACTGGAGATCTCTGAGTCCTCAGTCCAGAATACGATTCACCAGGCTGCGCAAGTCCGGCCGGTCCAATGGCACCTCCAGAGTTCACTTCACAGGTGGAAATCGGTGCCTTCCTTCTTAGCGCTATGTGTTGTAGTCCTTCCCTGCTGTGCTTACGGAAAGTACCCCACAACCGTTGTGTCTGTTTCTTAAGTTCCCTCACAACTCGATTAAATGATGTTCTTCTAATCTTCCGTCCCTTCCTGATGTTACAGTTAGAATGGCACCCGTTTGTCGGATAGGCCTGGAGTTCTTCCGGGACCCTAGAGACGCCCCTCTCCCGCAATTGCCTCCCAAGACTTCATAGGTGATATGTGTTAGACAGCCCGCCTTAAACTGACTGTCCTGCCGCTGTTTAGAGTATTGCTTGAAGCTGAATGTTATAATACTCCCTCGGCGTTCCGGCCACCGGTAGTGCGCCTCAGTAGGGTGTTGCTCCGGTCTTACAGCACGACCCCTACTGGAATTCTCCTATTGCTTGATCTCGTTTCTCACTCAGCACAATCTATCTCGCTTCTAGTCCTTTCTTGGGTCCCGCCGCTTCCCGGAGCTGGCGCGGACCCGTTACGTTCTTTTCAATGCCAAGCCTCTGTCAGGATCCCACCCCTGACAGAGACCCTACTGTCTCTTCCTCCACAACACCCTCTGCCACTAGGTGTTGCTTCGTCCAATCCAGTCAGCTTTCTGATCTAACTTCCTGCCTGACCCCCAGTTTACCCACTATGGTGGGGAGTGGCCTAATGAATAGCACCCTTAGCTCCCCCCGGAGGCCCGGCAGTGAAATGTATTGGTGTCTGTGATACCTGATCAGATGAACTCCTTCAGTGCCATCGGACGCACCGTAGCTCCCCATAGTGGCGGAGCCACAGTACTGCAATGACCAGGACTCTGGGGCGCTGCAGTATTCTTTAGCAGTACTGTGTATGTGTGTTGTATAGCATTACAATACCAGTATATGCAAATTGCCTCTTCAGAATGGAAGAGTACTTGAACTCTAGTGCCACGTATTGGAGGTAGCAATTCTAAAAGTCCAATGTTGGCCATTTAACAAGCCTTACCATATGATTTAGGTAAGAGGGAAACCAGAATCTCAATTTGCAGACATGGTGTTTCGGAGTGTTACCCCTCATCAGTGCAAAGTCAGAGACCTGATTTGGCTAGGTGAGAGGCATAAGACTGGGATCAAAGGGATAATATTTCTCCTTGTGGAGAGTGACAAGCAACACCTGACATGTCAGAGTGAAATACGTGTCTGCAAATTGAGATTCTGGTTTGACTTTTATGCTAAGTCATATTGCAAGGCTCGTTAAAGGGACGACAATGACTTCTAGGATTGCTACTTCCAATAGGTGGCACTACAGTTCAAGTCATTTTTCTTGTGCAGAGGCAGTTTGCATAATGAATTTTCCAGAGGGGCATTGCATGGCATATAAGTTTCCTCACTCTGATATGTCAGGCTTCGCTTCTCACTCTCCACAGGGAGAAACTTTACCACTTAGATCCTATATTGGTATAGCGATACTATTTATGGTTGTGATATAGCATTATCATGTATGTATTATTATCAGTGAAAAATGTAACTTATTTTTTTGCCTGGCTTCGGAGAGGTAAGGACCACGCCTGTTAGACATTTACGGCAAAACCCGTCTTAACAGAGGTGCATAGAAGAAACAGCCACACATTGTTAAACTTGCATTGTTTGGAAATATACAGCACTTATAATGATACATAAATTTTGTAGTGCTATATAAGGAATAAAATCACCTTTCATTAATGCCCAGGAAACAGTAACCCTGTGTTGCATTTAATATTTTTTTTACTTCTGAACTAATTTAAACCTTTCCCTAGTGTTAAGTAGAAATGAGTCAACCTTTTAGGGTTTGGTTCTCCAAAGGTCTTGATGTTCGCCAAACAGTTTGGTGAACGTACCCGAACCAAACCGATTTCAATAGGAGGCAACACCAAGCGCATGGAGAACACCTTAAGGGTGGCCAAAAAGCTTCTCAAACAACTCAAATTAAGGGCAGACACCAGGGAAAGTGACATCAATTAACCCAGAGTACAAAATGTATAATTGCACAGTATGAATGCATGGGACAGGGCTTGGACCAAAATTTCTAGCTGAACATTGATCACTAACAGGTGGGTGAGTGACAGGTGTAGGCCTGGTGCTCAGAGAGGCCATACCAAATTCAGGCAACAAACATGAGGGAGGCCCAACTTGGGGTCCAAACATTTCCAAAATTAGAGGCAGGCAACAGGAAAAGTGAAATCCATTGAGCCACAGTAGAAATTTGATAATGGCACAGCAGCAGTTAATTATTTTTTTCCAGCCACAGTCAGGTGGCCCAAACATCAGTTTCATTGACTACTAGTGTTGAGCGATACCGTCCGATACTTGAAAGTATCGGTATCGGAAAGTATCGGCCAATACCGGCAAAGTATCGGATCCAATCCAATACCGATACCCGATACCAATACAAGTCAATGGGACTCAAGTATCGGACGGTATTCCTGATGGTTCCCAGGGTCTGAAGGAGAGGAAACTCTCCTTCAGGCCCTGGGAACCATATTAATGTGTAAAAGAAAGAATTAAAATAAAAACTATTGCTATACTCACCTCTCCGAGGGAACCGGCAGCGTTGTTTGCTTAAAATTCGCGCTTTTCTTTCCTTACGTGAAGTCCCGGCTTTGTGATTGGTTGCGTCGCAGTCACATGGGCGACGCAACCAATCACAGCAAGCCGTGACGTAATTTCAGGTCCTTAAGGATTTTAAAATTACGTCCCGGCTTTGTGATTGGTTGCGTCGCAGTCACATGGGCGACGCAACCAATCACAGCAAGCCGTGACGTAATTTCAGGCCCTTAAGGATTTTAAAATTACGTCCCGGCTTGTGATTGGTTGCATCGCGGTCAACCAATCACAAGCCGGGAGGCTGGACACGCGCGCATTTTAAAATTTTTAAAATGCGCGCGTGTCCAGCCTCCCGGCTTGTGATTGGTTGACCGCGACGCAACCAATCACAAGCCGGGACGTCACGGGAGGCTGGACAAGCGCGCATTTTAAAATGCGCGCGTGTCCAGCCTCCCGGCTTGTGATTGGTTGACCGCGACGCAACCAATCACAAGCCGGGACGTCACGGGAGGCTGGACAAGCGCGCATTTTAAAATGCGCGCGTGTCCAGCCTCCCGTGACGTCACGGCTTGTGATTGGTTGCGTCGCCCATGTGACTGCGACGCAACCAATCACAAAGCCGGGACGTAATTTTAAAATCCTTAAGGACCTGAAATTACGTCACGGCTTGCTGTGATTGGTTGCGTCGCCCATGTGACTGGGACGCAACCAATCACAAAGCCGGGACGTAATTTTAAAATCCTTAAGGGCCTGAAATTACGTCACGGCTTGCTGTGATTGGTTGCGTCGCCCATGTGACTGCGACGCAACCAATCACAAGCCGGGACTTCACGTAAAGGAAAGAAAAGCGCAAATTTTAAACAAAGAACGCTGCCGCTTCCCTCGGTAAGGTGCAGGCTGCGTCGGAGAGGTGAGTATAGCAATATTTTTTATTTTAATTCTCTCTTTTACACATTTTTACATTAATTTTGTTTCGATACCGATACCCGATACCACAAAAGTATCGGATCTCGGTATCGGAATTCCGATACCCGCAAGTATCGGCCGATACCCGATACTTGCGGTATCGGAATGCTCAACACTATTGACTACTATTGGTAGAAAAATGTAAGGATAGTAACACAGGTAGTTGACTGATCAATTGACCCACAGTAGAACATTTTATAATGGCACAGAAGCAGCGAACCATGGGCCATGCACGAGGCTTCAGGGTCTGGGCCAGCATTTAGAGCTTTGAATTGAAGTTTCAGTTAGGACAAGGTGGGTGAGGGAGCAGTGTAAGCCTTCTTATCTGGGAGCCCTGATACCTCATGCAACAGCTCAAACTCCTTTTTAGCACAGCCAGACTCAGAGGTGGCACAAATATCAGCTTGGTAGGCCACAAATGTTATAAAAATTTAAAGATAGTAGCACAGGTATTTGACTGAAAGTAACTTCAGGCCTGCCGGTCTGGGAGCCCTACTGCTACAGGCAACCTATCAGATGGAGACCCAACTTGGAGTCACCACATTTCAAAAAATTATTGCCAAACACCACTACTTCAATTTGTCAGGACTCTGAACATTTTTATTACCTTTTGTGCATTACTGCCCTTTTCCAAGATGGTGTCTTTGGTCTCATGTGCACTGTGTCTTCCTGCTATAAAACTCCACCCCAGCCTTCAGTCTGTGCTAGAGTATTCTGCCTTGCATCCAGCTCCTGACTCCCTGGCTATATACCTGCTCCTGTGAACCTGTGTGGTGATCCTGCTACTCTGCTCTGAGTTCCTGCTGCATACACCAGTTTCCAGTAATCCTCCTTCATCTGCTGCTCGAGTTTACTTCCATTTGCATTTACTGGACATGTAAACTGTTGCTGCTATGCAAAAACCTGAGACTATTACCCAGGCCTCCCTGGTTGTGCTAAGATATTATTTGAACTGCCTTATAAGCATAGCTATCTGTGTTTGGACTAAGCAAGGACTTATTCGTGTCAAGTATCCTCAAGAATAAGAATAATTGTGCTTCATAGACATTCTGCTTGATTGCATTTTCCTCTGAAGTTCCCTATAGACTGCTAAGCTGCGTTTAATATTTACACCAAGTGTTGTGGACTTGAGTTTCTCTCTGCACCTGTTTGAATCACCGTGTGATAATATAGACTTTACCACTTATAAAACTGTGTCCTGTAGTTGTCTTGTTCCATGCAAAGAGTCTCCTGAGTTATCCCCTATAATTATTACACAATTTCACCAGAGTAGAAACAGTATAAGGCTATGTGCACACGTTGCGGATTTGCCTGCAAATTTTTCTGCACTGTATCCGCATCTCTTGGCAGAAAACGCAGGTGGGTTTTTGGTGCATTTTTTATGCATTTTTTGTACATATTTGATGCGTTTTTGATGTGTTTTTTGGTGCATTTGATGCGCTTTGTATGCATTTTTGTAAGCTAAATAAAGATCTATTACTGAGCAAAAGAAAAAGATTTGTGATGTCACTCCATTACACATAGATAGATAGATAGATAGATAGATAGATAGATAGATAGATAGATAGATCCATGGATAGATGGAATAAGATAGATAGATAGATAGATAGATAGATAGATAGATAGATAGATAGATAGATAGATAGAATGAGATAGATCTATAGATAGATGGAATGAGATAGATAGATAGATAGATAGAAGGAATGAGATAGATGGATCTATAGATAGATGGATGAGATAGATAGAAGGAATGAGATAGATAGATAGATAGATAGATAGATAGATAGATAGATAGATAGATAGATAGATAGATAGATCTATAGATAGATGGAATGGAATAGATAGATAGAGCTTTAGATAGATGGAATGAGATAGATAGAAGGAATGAGATAGATAATAGATAGATCTATAGATAGATGGAATGAGAGAGATAAGTAGAAGGAATGAGATAGATCGATAGATAGCTAGATACCGTTGTGGCCAAAAGTATTGACACCCCTGCAATTCTGTCAGATAATACTCAGTTTCTTCCTGAAAATGATTGCAATCACAAATTCTTTGGTATTATTATCTTCATTTAATTTGTCTTAAATGAAAAAACACAAAAGAGAATGAAGCAAAAAGAAAAACATTGATCATTTCACACAAAACTCCAAAAATGGGCCAGACAAAAGTATTGGCACCCTCAGCCTAATACTTGGTTGCACAACCTTTAGCCAAAATAACTACGACCAACCGCTTCCGGTAACCATCAATGAGTTTCTTACAATGCTCTGCTGGAATTTTGGACCATTCTTCTTTGGCAAACTGCTCCAGGTCCCTGATATTTAAAGGGTGCATTCTCCAAACTACCATTTTTAGATCTCTCCACCAGTGTTCTATGGGATTCAGGTCTGAGCTCATTGCTGGCCACCTTAGAAGTCTCCAGTGCTTTCTCTCAAACCATTTTCTAGTGCTTTTTGAAGTGTGTTTTGAGTCATTGTCCTGCTGGAAGACCCATGACCTCTGAGGGAGACCCAGCTTTCTCACACTGGGCACTACATTATGCTGCAAAATTTGTTGGTAGTCTTCAGACTTCATAATGCCATGCACATGGTCAAGCAGTCCAGTGCCAGAGGCATCAAAGCAACTCCAAAACATCAGGGAACCTCTGCCATGTTTGACTGTAGGGACCGTGTTCTTTTCTTTGAATGCCTCTTTTTTTCTCCTGTAAACTCTATGTTGATGCCTTTGCCTAAAAAGCTCTACTTTTGTCTCATCTGACCAGAAGAATATTCTTCCAAAATATTTTAGGCTTTTTCAGGTAAGTTTTGGCAAACTCCAGCCTGGCTTTTTTATGTCTCGGGGTAAGAAGTGGGGTCTTCCTGGGTCTCCTACCATACAGTCCCTTTTCATTCAGATGCCGACAGATAGTACGGGTTGACACTGTTGTACCCTCGGACTGCAGGGCAGCTTGAACTTGTTTGGATGTTAGTCGAGGTTCTTTATCCAACATCCGCACAATCTTGCGTTGAAATCTCTTGTCAATTTTTCTTTTCTGTCCACATCTAGAGAGGTTATTCACAGTGCCATGGGCTTTAAACGTCTTGATGACACTGCGCACGGTAGACACAGGAACATTCAGGTCTTTGGAGATGGACTTGTAGCCTTGAGATTGCTCATGCTTCCTCACAATTTGGTTTCTCAAGTCCTCAGACAGTTCATTGGTCTTCTTTCTTTTCTCCATGCTTAATGTGGTACACACAAGGACACAGGACAGAGGTTCAGTCAACTTTAATCCATGTCAACTGGCTGCAAGTGTGATTTATTTATTGTCAACACCTGTTAGGTGCCACAGGTAAGTTACAGGTGCTGTTAATTACACAAATTAGAGAAGCATCACATGATTTTTCGAACAGTGCCAATACTTTTGTCCACCCCCTTTCTTATGTTTGGTGTGGAATTATATCCAATTTGGCTTTAGGACAATTCTTTTTGTGTTATTTCATTTAAGACAAATTAAATGAAGATAATAATAACAAAGAATTTGTGTTTGCAATCATTTTCCGGAAGAAACTGAGTATTATCTGACAGAATTTTTCACAAAAATTATTTTTTCGCCCCCAATTTTTTATTTTCCCAAGGGTAAGAGAAGAAATTGGACCACAAATGTTGTTGTACAATTTGTCCTGAGTACGCTGATTCCCCATATGTGGGGGTAAACCACTGTTTGGGCGCATGGGAGAGCTCGGAATGGAAGGAGCGCCGTTTGACTTTTCACTGCAAAATTGGCAGGAATTGAGATGGGACGCCATGTTGCGTTTGGAGAGCCACTGATGTGCCTAAACATTAAAACCCCTCACAAGTGACACCATTTTGGAAAGTAGACCCCCTAAGGAACTTAACTAGAGGTGTGGTGAGCACTTTGACCCACCAAGTGCTTCACAGAAGTTTATAATGCAGAGCCAAAAAAATAAAACTAAAATTTTTTCCCACAAAAATTATTTTTAGCCCCCAGTTTTGTATTTTCCCGAGGGTAACAGGAGAAATTGGACCCCAA
The DNA here is from genome assembly GCF_051348905.1 of Ranitomeya variabilis. Classification (NCBI taxonomy): domain Eukaryota; kingdom Metazoa; phylum Chordata; class Amphibia; order Anura; family Dendrobatidae; genus Ranitomeya; species Ranitomeya variabilis. Next base: position 491,215,496 of record NC_135235.1, read on the forward strand.
AAGTTGCTGTCCAATTTGTCCTGAGTACACTGATACCCCATATATGGGGGGAACCACCGTTTGGGCGCATGGAAGGGCTCGGAAGGGAAGGAGCGCCATTTGGAATGCAGACTTAGATGGAATGGTCTGCAGGCGTCACATTGCGTTTGCAGAGCCCCTAATGTACCTAAACAGTAGAAACCCCCCACAAGTGACACCATTTTGGAAAGTAGACCCCCTAAGGAACTCATCTAGATGTGTTGTGAGAGCTTTTATCCCCCAAATGTTTCACTACAGTTTATAAAGCAGAGCCGTAAAAATAAAATCAAAAAAATTTCCCCCAAAAAATATTTTTTAGCCCCCAGTTTTGTATTTTTCCAAGGGTAACAGGAGAAATTGGACCCCAAAAGTTGTTGTCCAATTTGTCTTGAGTACGCTGATACCCCATATGTGGGGGGAACCACCGTTTGGGCGCATGGGAGGGCTCGGAAGGGAAGGAGCGCCATTTGGAATGCAGACTTAGATGGAATGGTCTGCAGGCGTCACATTGCGTTTGCAGAGCCCCTAATGTACCTAAACAGTAGAAACCCCCAAAAGTGACACCATTTTGGAAAGTAAACCCCCTAAGGAACTCATCTAGATGTGTTGTGAGAGCTTTGATCCCCCAAGTGTTTCACTACAGTTTATAACACAGAGCCGTGAAAATAATAAAAAAAATATTTTCCACACAAATTATTTTTTAGCCCCCAGTTTTGTATTTTCCCAAGGGTAACAGGAGAAATTGGACCCCAAAAGTTGTTCTCCAATGTGTTCCGAGTACTCTGATACCCCATATGTTGGGGTAAACCCCTGTTTCGGCGCATGGGAGAGCTCGGAAGGGAAGGAGCACTGTTTTACTTTTTCAACGCAGAATTGGCTGGAATTGAGATCTGACGCCATGTCGCGTTTGTAGAGACCCTGATGTGCCTAAACAGTGGAAACCCCCCAATTATAACTGAAATTCTAATCCAAACACACCCCTAACCCTAATCCCAACGGTAACCCTAACCACACCTCTAACCCAGACACACCCCTAACCCTAATCCCAACCCTATTCCCAACCGTAAATGTAATCCAAACCCTAACCCTAACTTTAGCCCCAACCCTAACCCTAACTTTAGCCCCAACCCTAACCCTAGCCCTAACCCTAACCCTAGCCCTAACCCTGACCCTAACCCTAATGGGAAAATGGAAATAAATACATTTTTTAAATTTTTTAATTTTTCCCTAACTAAGCAAGTGATGAAGGGGGGGTTGATTTACTTTTATAGAGGTTTTTTAGCGGATTTTTATGATTGGCAGCCATCACACACTGAAAGACGCTTTTTATTGCAAAAAATATTTTTTGCGTTACCACATTTTGAGAGCTATAATTTTTCCATATTTTAATGCACAGAGTCATGTGAGGTCTTGTTTTTTGAAGGACGAGTTGACGTTTTTATTGGTAACATGTTTGGGCATGGGAGATTTTTTGATCGCTTGTTATTCCAATTTTTGTGAGGCAGAATGACCAAAAACCAGCTATTCATGAATTTCTTTTGGGGGAGGCGTTTATACCGTTCCGCGTTTGGTAAAATTGATAAAGCAGTTTTATTCTTCGGGTCAGTACGATTACAGCGATACCTCATTTATATAATTTTTTTATGTTTTGGCGCTTTTATACGATAAAAACTATTTTATAGAAAGAATAATTATTTTGGAATCGCTTTATTCTGAGGACTATAACTTTTTTATTTTTTTGCTGATGATGCTGTATGGCAGCTCGTTTTTTGCGGGACAAAATGACGTTTTCAGCGGTACCATGGTTATTTATATCCGTCTTTTTGATCGCGTGTTATTCCACTTTTTGTTTGGCAGTATGAGAATAAAGCGTTGTTTTTTGCCTCCTTTTTTTTTTTTTTTTTTTTACGATGTTCACTGAAGGGGTTAACTAGTGATATAGTTTTATAGGTGGGGTCGTTACGGATGCGGCGATACTAAATATGTGTACTTTTATTATTTGATTTTTTTTTATTTAGATAAAGAAATGTATTAATGGAATAATATTTTTTTTTTCTTTATTTAGGATTTTTTTTTTCTTTTTTTTTTACACATGTGGACAATGTTTTTTTTTTACTTTTTTACTTTGTCCCAGGGGGGGACGTCACAGATCGCTGATCTGACAGTTTGCACAGCACTCTGTCAGATCACCGATCTGAGTTCCAGTGCTGCAGGCTTACCAGAGCCTGGTCTGCACCCGGAAGTAATCCCTGCAGGACCCGGATGCAGCCCCGCAGCCATTTTGGATCCGGGGCCTGCAGGGATAGGAGGTAAGAGACCCTCGCAGCAATGCGATCACATCGCGTTGCTCCGGGGGTCTCAGGGAAGCCCGCAGGGAGCCCCCTCCCTGCGCGATGCTTCACTGTACCGCCGGCACACCGCGATCATGTTTGATCGCGGTGTGCCGGGGGTTAATGTGCCGGGGGCGGTCCGTGACCGCTCCTGGCACATAGTGCCGGATGTCAGCTGCGATAGGCAGCTGACACCCGGCTGCGATCGGCCGCGCTCCCTCCGTGAGCGCGGCCGATCGCGCTGGACGTACTATTCCATCCTTGGGAATTAGGCCCCACCCCACATGGACGGAATAGTACGTCCAATGGCAGAAAGGGGTTAATGGCTATTATTATAATATGCAAATGATTGTAGATTATACCTATAAAAACACAATTGTTAGCAACACCCACTGCTTAAGAAAGGCTCAGTGTGAGCTGAAATGTCACACAGAGATGTGGGGTTGAATAAACTACACACTTTTTCACCCTGAAAAGGTGCTGCCTTCTTTTTCTATTTTGATATACAGTTTGGGTAGATGAGTGGACCATTCTATCCAGGAGGCCAGGCACCCACCGGTGAGCATTGTGCTGTTCCAGTTTTTTTGTATATCTATAGATATATGTATGGATAGATATACCTATGGATAGATGTACTGTAGATAGCTATATGGATAGTTAGATAGATATATGGATAGATACTGTATATCTATGTATCTATAGATATATCCATCTATAGAAAGATATATCCATAGTTATATCTACAGATATATCTATAGATACAGTACAGACCAAAAGTTTGGACATACCTTCTCATTTAAAGATTTTTCTGTATTTTCATGACTATGAAAATGGAACATTCACACTGAAGGCATCAAAACTATGAATTAACACATGTGGAATTATATACTTAACAAAAAAGTGTGAAACAACTGAAATTATGTCGTATATTCTAGGTTCATCAAAGTAGCCACCTTTTGCTTTGATGACTGCTTTGTACACTCTTGTCATTCTCTTCATGAGCTTCTCGATTGGGTTCAGGTCTGGTGACTGTGGAGGCCAGGTCATCTGGCGTAGCACCCCATCACTCTTTTTCTTGGTCAAATAGCCCTTACACAGCCTGGAAGTGTGTTTGGGGTCATTGTCCTGTTGAAAAATAAATGATGGTCCAACTAAACGCAAACCGGATGGAATAGCATGCCGCTGCAAGATGCCTTGGTATCCAGGCTGGTTAAGTACGCTTTCAGTACTTTTGAATAAATCCCCAACAGTGTCACCAGCCATGCACACCCCACACCATCACACCTCCTCCTCCATGCTTCACGGTGGGAACCAGGCATGTAGGTCCATCCGTTCACCTTTTCTGCGTTGCACAAAGACACGGTGGTTGGAACCAAAGATCTCAATTTTGGACTCATCAGACCAAAGCACAAATTTCCACTGGTCTAATGTCCATTCCTCGTGTTCTTTAGCCCAAACAAGTCTCTTCTGCTTGTTGCCTGTTCTTAGCAGTGGTTTCCTAGTGGTTATTTTACTACGAAGGCCTGCTGCACAAAGTCTCCTCTTAACAGTTGTTGTAGAGATGTTTCTGCTGCTTGAACTCTGTGTGGCATTGACCTGGTCTCTAATCTGAGCTGCTGTTAACCTGCGATTTCTGAGGCTGGTGACTCGAATAAACTTATCCTCAGAAGCAGAGGTGACTCTTGGTCTTCCTTTCCTGGGGCGGTCCTCATGTGAGCCAGTTTCTTTGTAGCGCTTGATGGTTTTTGCCACTGCACTTGGGGACACTTTCAAAGTTTTCCCAATTTTTTGGACTGACTGACCTTCATTTGTTAAAGTAATGATGGCCACTCATTTTTCTTTACTTAGCTGCTTTTTTCTTGCCATAATACAAATTCTAACAGTCTATTCAGTAGGACTATCAGCTCTGTATCCACCAGACTTCTGCACAACACAACTGATGGTCCCAACCCTATTTATAAGGCAAGAAATCCCACTTATTAAACCTGACAGGGCACACCTGTGAAGTGAAAACCATTCCCGGTCACTATCTCTTGAAGCTCATGAAGAGAATGCCAAGTGTGCAAAGCAGTCATCAAAGCAAAAGGTGGCTACTTTGAAGAACCTAGAATATAAGACATAATTTCAGTTGTTTCACACTTTTTTGTTAAGTATATAATTCCACATGTGTTAATTCATAGTTTTAATGCCTTCAGTGTGAATGTACAATTTTCATAGTCATGAAAGTACAGAAAAATCTTTAATTGAGAAGGTGTGTTCAAACTTTTGGTCTGTACTGTATAGCCATAGATTTCCATCTATAGATATATAGATATATCGATAGATATATCCATAGATATATAATAGCAGATGTTTCTTAATGAACAATATGTTTAATTTTGAACAAAAATGGGGAAAAATGGCATGGGCTCCCGTGCAATTTTCTGCGCCAGAAGGGGAAAGCCGGGGTCAATATTTGTAGTCTGGGAAGGGGGTAATACTCATGGCCCCTTCCCAGGCTATGAATATCACCCCACAGCTGTCTGCATAGCCCTTACTGGCTATTAAAATAGGGGGACCCCCCAAAAAATGATGAGGGGTCCCCCTATATTTTATAGCCAGAAAGGCTATGCAGGGCTGATATTAATAGCTTAGGAAGGGGCCATGGATATTGGCCCCCGGCTACAAATACCAGCCTGCAACCACCCAGAAATGGCGCATCTCTTAGATGTGCCAATTCTGACACTTAGCCCCTCTCTTCCCACTCCCGTGTAGTGATAGGATATGGGGTAATAAGGGGTTAATGTCACCTTGCTATTGTAAGGTGACATTAAGCCCAGTTAGTAATGGAGAGGTGTCACTAAGATGCCTATCCATTATTAATCCTATATTAGGAAAGGGTTAAAAAAAAGACAGCCAGAAAAAAGTATTTTAATATTCTTAATTTCACCATACTTACAAGCATGCCTAATTCCTGCAATGCCCTCGATTGCCTGCAAAAAGTAAAAAATAATAAACCAACCATATACTCCCTTTCCACCATAGTCCAATTAATAATGAGTGCCCCACGACGATCTCCCCTATAGAACAGTGACATCGGGTGATGTCGCCGCTCTATAGGGCCTCCAGTGACACACTGAAAGGAGACAATGGCTCCTATAGTACATCACTGAAGAGTTTACTTGAGTTCATTGCTCTCAGTTTATGGCAATGCTACGTGGGAATTTTCCCATGCAGCAGTGCCGCAAGTAACAGTATGAACTATACTGTACTCACAGTGGAAGGATACAGTGTGGAAGGATACCTTCCGTTATTGCATCGCCGGAACCCCTGGAGAGCGGTCGCATCAGTTGATGTGGCAGCTCTCCACGGGAGATCGTCGTGGGGCAATTGCATTAATTGGATTACTGCGGACACAGGGAGTATATTGTTGGTTTATTATTTAAATTGTTTTTCAGGTGAGCAAAGGCTTCGGGATCAAGGTGATTGGTGAGTGTGTACTCTATGTTGTATGTACTGTATGTACAATCTGTACTGTACATGTGTATGTGTTTTATTTGTAACCCCTTCAAGTCGCGGCCCTTTTTCGATTTTGCGTTTTCGTTTTTCACTCCCCTCCTTCCCAGAGCCATAACTTTTTTATTTTTCCATCAATATGGCCTTGTGAGGGCTTATTTTTTGTGGGACGAGTTGTACTTTTGAACAACACCATTGGTTTTACCATGTCTTTTACTAGGAAACGGGAAAAAAATTCCAAGTGCTGTGAAATTGCAAAAAAAGTGCAATCCCACACTTGTTTTTTGTTTGGCTTTTTTGCTAGGTTCCCTAAATGCTAAAACTGACATGCCATTGTGATTCTCTAGGTCATTATGAGTTCATAGACACCTAACATGACTAGGTTATTTTTTATCCAAGTGGTGAAAAACATTCAAAACTTTGCTTTAAAAAAAAAAAAAAGTGCCATTTTCCGATACTCGTAGCGTCTCCATTTTTCGTGATCTGGGGTCGGGTGAGGCCTTATTTTTTGCCGAGCTGACGTTTTTAATAATATCACTTTTGTGCAGGTACGTTCTTTTGATCGCCCGTTATTGCATTTTAATGCAATGTCGCAGCGACCAAAAAAACCGTAATTCTGGCGTTTTGAATGTTTTTCTCGCTACGCTGTTTAGCGATCAGGTTAATGCTTTTTTTTATTGATAGATCGGGCGATTCTGAACGCGGCGATACCAAATACGTGTAGGTTTGATTTTTTTTAATTGTTTTATTTAGGATGGGGCGAAAGAGGGGTGATTTAAACTTTTATGTTTTTTTACATTTTTTTCATATTTTTAAAAACATTTTTTTTTACCTGTGCCATGCTTCAATAGCCTCCATGGGAGGCTAGAAGGTGGCACAATTCGAATGGCTCAGCTACATAGCAGCGATCATCAGATCGCTGCTATGTAGCTGAAATGCAGGTGTGCTGTGAGCGCCGACCACAGGGGGGCGCTCACAGCAGGCCAGCATCAGTAACCATAGAGGTCTCAAGGACCTCTATGGTTACTGTCCTGACACATCGCCGACCCCCGATCATGTGACAGGGGTCGGCGATGACGTCATTTCCGGCCGCCTGGCCGGATGCGGTAGTTAAATGCCGCTGTCTGCGTTTGACAGCGGCATTTAACAGGTTAATAGCGGCGGGTGAATAGCGATTTCACCCGCCACTATTGCGTGCACATGTCAGCTGTACAAAACAGCTGACATGTCGCGACTTTGATGTGGGCTCAGCGCCGGAGCCCACATCAAAGGGGGAGACACGGCATGCGCCGTACATGTACGGTGCATGTCGCGAAAGGGTTAAATTCAACACATTAGCCGGATGATGGGACTACTATTGTCCCATCATTGGCTAATGTGTCAATCACTGTCACTGTAGCAGGCATTGCCAGATGGGATTTGTAGTCCCATTGGATGATGCCAGCACACACACATACACACTGACACAGCCCTGCAGACCCCCGGACAGCCATGGCAGACCCCCGGACAGGTCCACAGACCCCTGGACAGGCCCGCAGACCCCCGGACAGCCCTTCAAACCCCATGACAACCCCGCAGACCCCCAGACAGTCACGGCAGACCCCTGCACAGTCTCACAGACCCCCGGGGGCAAGGGTTGCCTAGTCTGGGCCTTTTTTAAGACTGAAAAGGATGACCCAACTCACGTTATATGTCAAATTTGTGAAAAAATTCTCAGTAGAGGCAAAAAATACAATAATTTGACAGCTACATGCATGAACCGGCACATGTGCGATCAACATGTGTTAGTCAGGGAATCTCACTGGGTTAAAAAATGGCCTTAGTGGGCCTCGCCAACCACCGGCCACCCCATGAACCGCATCTGCTGATTCTTCCTCCTTCATCACCGTGGCAAGTGTTCTCACACAAGGCCACAGAACCTCCACTTGTTTACCCGGTACAGTCGGGGTGACTTACAGCCTGTCAGTTGTTACAGAACTGGACATGCCTGATATTTTTGACAGATCTCAGACACCAAGCGCATTGAATCTTTCTCAATCCACCATAACATTTCTGCCTGCATCGCATTCACATTCCAGCAGTTTGTTGTGTTCACCCTACTCCACACTCTCTCAGCACAGCAGCCAGCCCTCAGTACCACAGTTGTGGTCATGTAAAACATTCTTTCCACCTACATATGGCAAAGCTAGGATCTTGATCTTCACCATCACTAGTCTGTTGGTCTAGGAAGTGCCATCTATTGTATACAGACACTTTCCGAAAGCTGATGCCCGTCACAGTCACCAGTACTAGTTTCCCAGATGCCATTACTTATTTAAGACAATTGTGCCACCATGTCGCAGACACCATCACCCTTTCCTTGAGAAAATCATTGTCTGCTAGGGTGCATTTCATCACTGGATGAGCAAGCATGGCAAGGGGCGTTACATCTCGTTGACTGGACACTGGGTGACTCTGGTGGATGTGGGAGTAGGTGGCGAAGGGTCTGCTCCACAAGTCTTAGAATCCCCAAGGCTCGCAGGGTGCTTAAGGATGGAGAACTAAAACACTACAAAGCAGAGGATGAAGAACTAAACTACTAGACAACAGGGGTTTGAGAGCCAAACTACTAAACACCTAGGGTTGGATAACTAAACCACTACACACCAGAAGATGGAGAACTAAACCACTACACACCAAAAGATGGGGAACTAAACTACTAGACAACAGGGGTTGGAGAACTAAACTACTAAACACCTAGGGTTGGAGAACTAAGCCACTATTCACTCGCGGATGGAGAACCAAATCACTGCACACCAAGAGATGGTGCACTGAACCACTAGACAACAAGGAGTCACTTGACACCAAGTTTTGGAATCCCCAAGGCTTGCGGGACAAACCTCTTTATCAAACACTTCCTCCACTGCTTCTGCCTACTCCACTTCCTCTACAGCCTCTACTTTCACTATCAAACTTTCCCTTAATGAGACATGCATTCTAACTGTGCGGAGAAAATTCCCCCACCTCCTTACTACACAGCCAGGGCTTACCACAATCAGGCTGTGTTTCAATTAATATGCCCTGGAGATTGCAGTCTCATAGCTCAAGAGTTGAGGACAACTATCCAGCCAGGTTTGAGCAATGGCTAACTTTACTCTTGGGAAATTGCTGGCACTTTAGTGGTGTCTGCCCCTCATTTTTTAAAAGTTTGTACTCCAGTTAGGGTCTCTTTCAAGTTTATTGCCTGAATTTGGCAGAGCTCTCAGATCACCATGCCTACACCTGTCACTCATCCACCTGTTAATAATCAATGTGTAAGCTAGAAATGTTGGTCCAAGGCCCTACCCCATACACCCATACTGCACAATTATATGATATGCACTCTGGTCAGTTGGGAATTTGGAGAGTTGTGACGTATTGGGGAACAAGAGTAATTGGAGGCCACCTATACGGACTGTACTGTGTGTAACGTTAAGGTGGAGGAAGAGGAGGAGAGGCCACATGATGCACCGCTTCCTATCTACTGGATCACATGATCTTTCTGGCCCTCATATAGAAGGAATATCACTGTGCAGCTGCTACAGAACAGGAGTCGAGTAGCCCATCCAGTAACACAAATTGTTAGTTGTCTTTGGCTAGGGTGAGCCTGTGCTTGTTCAGTAGAGCTTTCAGTAACATTACCACCTATCCCACATACATCTTGAACACCATGCCTATTCCCCCTTCCACCATAGCTTTGGTTTTTCCCACTGATGTTGGATGTACCATTCCCCTCTTTTAGCTACTGCTTCACAACCCTAGGCCCAGACCTGTCAGTCACCTGTCACTAAAGTAATAATCAGTATTTATTGGCTGATATAATGTGGGTAGAATTAGCCCAAACAATTTATATGTTGAAATATGGACTGGTGGCTGGACCACACAGTTAGCAGAAAGGATATAGATGCTGAAATGTGGACTGATGGTGGGACAACAGAATTAGCACTAAATAGATCGATTACGAAATGAGGCCTGGTGCCTGCACCAGAGTATTTTCCAAAACAATTTGTAATATGAAATAAGGTCTGGTACCTGCACCAGAGTATTATCCCAACAACTTCAATTATGAAATGAGGTCTGGTGACTGCATGAGACTATTATGCCTAATGATTTGGATTATGAAATTAGAACTGGTGTCTACAACACATTATTTGCACAAAGGAATTATAAAATGAGGCTTGGTGCCTGCACCAGAGTATTATCCCAAATGATTTGGATTATGAAATGAGGTCTGGTGCCTACACCAGAGTATTATCCCAAACAATTTGGATTGTGATATGAGGTCTGATGTCGGCACCACATTATTATCCCAAATGATTTTTATTAGTAAATGTGAACTTCTGAGTTCTGATTGCAACACAGTGTTAACCCAAATGCTTTGATTTAGGAAATGGGGCTTGGTGCATACACCTCAATATTAGCCAAAATGATTTGGTTAGTAAATGTGACCTCCTGAGTGCAACACAGTGCTAACCCAAACGCTTTGGATTTAAAAATGGGGCCTGATTCCTGCACAACAATATTAGCCCTAACGATTTTAAATAGCAAATGGGGCCTCCTGACTGCACACCAATATTAGCCCTAAAGATTTTGATTATCAAATGGGGCCTGGTGCCTGCACACCAATATTAGCAATAACAATTTTGATCAGCAAGTGGGGACTCCTGGCTGCACTCCGATATTAGCCCTAAATATTTTGATTAGTAAATGGGGCCTGGTGCCTGCACATCAATATCAACCATAATGATTTTGATTAGCAAATGAGGCCTCCTGGTTGGCTCCCCTATATTAGCCCTAAAGATTTTGATTAGCAAATGGGGCCTGGTGCCTGCACACCAATATTAGCTCAAACAAGTTTGATTAGCAAATGTAACCTCTTGAATCCTGACTGCAACACAGTATTTGCCCAAACATATTTGAGTAGGAAATGTGTACTCCTGCTTGCACAATACTATTAGCACAAACTAGTTATATGCTGGAAGGTTGATTTCACACAGGACAAGATCCTATCTAAATAAATGACAACTTGCAGCAGCAGCAGGAGAAGCCTCTCTGTGCTGTTACACTGAGAAAATTACACCAGGAAAGCAACATGTCCATTTTTTATATGGAGAGGAACATTTGACAATGACCGAAGCCCTTGTGTTTGGACGTTGTGGATGGTTTCCGCACCCTGATTAGCTGCCAAAATGTACACACATTAAGTTAATTATTATTATTTTTTAACCCCTTAGGGTATGTGTCCACGTTCAGGATTGCATCAGGATTTGGTCAGGATTTTTCATCAGTATTTGTAAGCCAAAACCAGGAGTGGGTGATAAATGCAAAAGTGGTGCATATGTTTCTGTTATACTTTTCCTCTAATTGTTCCAGTCCTGGTTTTGGCTTACAAATACTGATGAAAAATCCTGACCAAATCCTGATGCAATCCTGAACATGGACACATACCCTTAAGCCCCAAGGGTGGGTTGCACGTTAATGACCGGGCCAATTTTTACAATTCTGACCACTGTCCCTTTATGAGGTTATAACTCTGGAACGCTTCAACGGATCCTGATGATTCTGACAATGTTTTCTCGTGACATATTGTACTTCATGATAGTGGTAAAATTTATTCGATAAGTCTTGCGTTTATTTGTGAAAAAATGGAAATTTGGCGGAAATTTTGAAAATGTTGCAATTTTCCAAATTTGAATTTTTATGCCCTTAAATCACAGAGATATGTCACACAAAATACTTAATAACTAACATTTCCCACATGTCTACTTTACATCAGCACAATTTTGGAACTAAAATTATTTTTTGTTAGGGAGTTATAAGGGTTAAATTTGACCAGCAATTTCTCATTTTTACAACACCATTTTTTTTTAGGGACCGCATCTCATTGGAAGTCATTTTGAGGGGTCTATATGATAGAAAATAACCAAGTGTGACACCATTCTAAAAACTTCACCCCTGAAGGTGCTCAAAACCACATTCGTCAAGTTTATCAACCCTTCAGGTGTTTCACAGGAATTTTTGAAATGTTTAAATAAAAATGAACATTTAACTTTTTTTCACACAAAATTTATTTCAGCTCCAATTTGATTTAATTTACCAAGAGTAACAGGAGAAAATGGACCCCAAAAGTTGTTTCATAATTTGCCCTGAGTACACCAATACCCCATATGTGGGAGTAAACCACTGTTTGGGTGCATGGCAGAGCTCGGAAGGGAAGGAGCGCTATTTGACTTTTCAATGCATAATTGACTTGAATTGAGATGGGACGCCATGTTGCGTTTGGAGAGCCCCTGATGTACCTAAACATTAAAACCCCCCACAGGTGACACCACTTTGGAAAGTAGACCCCCTAAGGAACTTATCTAGATGTGTGGTGAGCACTTTGACCCACCAAGTGCTTCACAGAAGTTTATAATGCAGAGCCATAAAAATAAAAAAACATATTTTTTCACAAAAAAGATTTTTCGCCACAATTTTTTTATTTTCCCAAGTGTAAGAGAAGAAATTGGACCCCAAAAGTTGTTGTGCAATTTGTCTTCAGTATGATGATACCCTATATGTGGGGGTAAACCACTGTTTGGGCGCATGGCAGAGCTCGGAAGGGAAGGAGCGCTGTTTGACTTTTCAATGCAAAATTGACTGGAATTGAGATGAGACGCCATGTTGCGTTTGGAGAGCCACTGATATGCCTAAACATTGAAACTCGCCACAAGTGACACCACTTTGGAAAGAAGACCCCCTAAGGAACTTATCTAGATGTGTGGTGAGCACTTTGACCCAGCAAGTGCTTCACAGAAGTTTATAATGCAGAGCCGTAAAAATAAAAAATCATATTTTTTCACAAAAATGATCTTTTCGCCCCCAATTATTTTTTCCAAGGGTAACGGGAGGAATTGGACCACAAAAGTTGTTGTCCAATTTGTCCTAAGTTCACTGATACCCCATATGTGGGGGTAAACCACTGTTTGGGCACATGGCAGAGCTCGAAAGGGAAGGAGCGCCGTTTGGAATGCAGACTTAGATGGAATGGTCTGCAGACATCACATTGCGTTTGTAGAGGCCCTAATGTACCTAAACAGTAGAAACCCCCCACAAGTGACCCCATATTGGAAACTAGACCCCCAAGGAACCTATCTAGATGTGGTGTGAGAACTTTGAACCCAAAAGTGTTTCACTACAGTTTATAACGCAGAGCCGTGAAAAAAAAAAATCATTTTTTTTCCACAAAAATTATTTTTTTGCCCCCAGTTTTGTATTTTCCCAAGGGTAACAGGAGAAATTGGACCACAAAAGTTGTTGTGCAATTTATCCTGAGTACGCTGATACCCCATTTGTGGGGAGGAACCACTATTTGGACGCATGGCAGAGCTCGGAAGGGAAGGAGCGCCATTTGGAATGCCGACTTAGTGGTCTGCAGGCGTCACATTGCATTTGCAGAGCCCCTGATGTAACTAAACAGTAGAAACCCCCCACAAGTGACCCCATATTGGAAACTAGACCCCCCAAGGAACTTATCTTGATGTGTTATGAGAACTTTGTACCCCAAGTGTTTCACTAGTTTATAACGCAAAGCCGTGAAAATAAAAAAATCATTTTTTTCCCACAAAAATGTTTTTTAGCCCCCCAAATTTTTATTTTCCCAAGGGTAACAAGAGAATTAGACCCCAAAAGTTGTTGTCCAATTTGTCCTGAGTACGCTGATACCCCATATGTTGGGATAAACCCCTGCTTGGGCGCACGGGAGAGCTCAGAAGGGAAGGAGCACTGTTTTACTTTTTCAACGCAGAATTGGCTGGAATTTAGATCGGATGCCATGTCGCGTTTGGAGAGCCCCTAATGTGCCTAAACAGTGGAAACCCTCAATTCTAACTGAAACCCTAACCCTAGCCTTAACCCTAACCCTAGCCCTAACCATAGCCCTAACCATAGCCCTAACCCTAACCCTAGCCCTAATTCTAACCCTAGCCTTAATCCTAAACCTAACCCTAGCCCTAACCCTAGCCCTAATGGGAAAATGGAAATAAATGCATTTTTTATTTTATTATTTTTCCCTAACTAAGGGGGTGATGAAGGGGGGTTTGATTTACTTTTATAGCGTTTTTTAGCAGATTTTTATGATTGACAGCCGTCACAGACTAAAAGACGCTTTTTATTGCAAAAAATAGTTTTGCGTCTCCACATTTTGAGAGCTATAATTTTTCCATATTTTGGTTCACAGAGTCATGTGAGGTCTTGTTTTTTGCGGGACGAGTTGACGTTTCGTTTTTATTGGTAACATTTTCGGGCACGTGACATTTTTTGATCGCTTTTTTTTCTGATTTTTGCGAGTCAGGATGACCAAAAACCAGCTATTTATTAATTTCTTTTGGGGGGCGTTTATACCATTCCGCGTTTGGTAAAATAGATAAAGCAGTTTTATTCTTCGGGTCAGTATGATTTCAGCGATACCTCATTTATATCATTTTTTTATGTTTTGGCGCTTTTATATGATAAAAACTATTTTATAGAAAAAATAATTATTTTTGCATCGCTATATTCTGAGGACTATAACTTTTTTATTTTTTCGCTGATGATGCTGTATGGCGGCTCGTTTTTTGTGGAACAAGATGACGTTTTCAGCAGTACCATGCTTATTTATATCTGTCTTTTTGATCGCGTGTTATTCCAATTTTTGTTCGGCAGTTTGATAATAAAGTGTTGTTTTTTGCCTTGCTTTTTTTTTTTTACGGTGTTCACTGAAGGGGTTAACTAGTAGGACAGTTTTATAGGTCGGGTCGTTTCGGACATGGCGATACTAAATATGTGTACTTTTATTGTTTTTTTTATTTAAATAAAGAAATGTATTTATTGGAACAATATTTTTTTTTATTATTTAGGATTTTTTTATTTTTTCCACATGTGAATATTGTTTTTTTACTTTACAACATTGCCCCAGGAGGGGGGGCATCGTGTTATAGGGTCAGATCGCTGGTCTTACACTTTGCACAGCACTGTGTCAGATCAGCGATCTGACATGCACGGCTGCAGGCTTACTAGCGCTTGCTCTGAGTAGGGCGCTTGTAAGCCACATCCCTGCAGGACCTGGATGCAGCCCTGTGGCCATTTTGGATCCGGGGCCTGCAGGGAGAAGAAGGTAGGAGACCCTCGGAGCAACAAGATCACATCGCGTTGCTCCGAGGATCTCAGGGAAGCACTCAGGGAGCCCCCTCCCTGCACGATGCTTCCCTATGCCGCCGGAACACT
Source organism: Ranitomeya variabilis (assembly GCF_051348905.1). Taxonomy (NCBI): domain Eukaryota; kingdom Metazoa; phylum Chordata; class Amphibia; order Anura; family Dendrobatidae; genus Ranitomeya; species Ranitomeya variabilis. The sequence continues at coordinate 491,230,600 of NC_135235.1, forward strand.
GCGATCATGTTTGATCGCAGTGTGCTGGGGGTTAATGTTCCAGGGGCAGTCCGTGACCACTCCTGGCACATAGGCAACGATCGGCCGCACTCCCCCCGTGAGCACGGCCGATCGCATATGACGTACTATCCCGTCACTGGGAATTAAGTCCCAGGTCACCTCGACGGGATAGTACGTCATATGGGATTAAGGGGTTAAATTACATTCCGTGCTCCTCTGAGCTATACACACCCTCTCTCTTCATAAAACACGTCCCCTTATCATACAGAACCACTACCCTAGCCAAAGTCCTAGCATAACCATTAGTGGAAATGTGATCATTTACTCAAATGGGATCAAATTTTGCCAACTTTGAGGAAAAATGCTAGGGAAAACGAACACAAATCTGAATGTGCTACGTTCATATGCGAAAATTTAGATTGTCAAACGTTTTCTGAACAAGTTTGCTCACCTCTATTGTTAAGGTATCACGTTTCAATATTTTCAGATACTGTATCACTTTTCAATATTTTCTATTGCTACAATGACACAAAGGTAGATCAAAGACATTTATACTGTAACATTTTTTTTCTTCTTACTGCAATTCAATTGCATTGCAGTATGGAGTTGTCCAAAATTATTACAAGAAAGATCTGCTCTTTTTTTCTCAAGAAACAATGCCACATATGTTTATGCCTGTAAAATTCAAGTCAATTCCAAGATAGTCTATCAACAGACTGTTCTTTCTTATTTAAAAAAACAAAAAAGCAAACACCAAAAAACCTTGAAATGGATGTGCATGGCTGGGGTGGATACACAGGTCCTGAAGGACCAAATGGCTTTCCCACTCAAGGATGGTGATGGGTACAAGCAACAGTTCAAAAAGATTTATTGTTGCATTCCCGATACTGTATGTTATGTTGAAGAAGGTTCTCTGGCCCGATAAGACAAAAATAGAAATTTTGGGGCTAAATGTAAAATGTTATTTGTGGCAAAAAAATTAACACTGTCTATCAGGCTGAAAACACCATCCCCACAATCAAGTGTGGTGGAGGTATCATCATGATATGGGGATGCTTTTCTTCAGAAGATAAAGGGAAACTGGTCAGAGTTGATAGAAATATGGATGGCGCTAAATACAGTGCAATTCTGGTAGAAAACCTGTTAGAGGTTGCGAGAGACTTGAGACTGGGGCATAGGCTTATCTTCCAGCAGGATAACAGCCCTAAACTTACTGACAGAGCAGCAATGGAATTATTTAGATTAATGCATATTCATGTATTTGAATGGCCCAAAGTCCAGACTTAAATCCCATTGAGAATCTGTGGCAAGTCTTAAAGGGAACCTATCACCATAAAAAATGCTTTTAACCTGCAGATATAGGGTTAATCTGCAGATTAATACCATTATTACCCTGCCTGATGCCTGCACATAACTGAACTTTATTTCCCCCCCCTCCCAGCAGTGTTCTAGTTTCAGTCACAGGGGCACCAGCACCAGTTCACTCACCACTCTGAGTATACAGAGTGGCGGCTGTAGCTGCGTCCATTGGTCTTGCTGACACTGGCTCTGTATACTCAGAGTGGTGACTAGCCTTCACCAGTGCCACTCCCTTGACTGAAACCGGAACACTGCCAGTGGGAATACAGTTCATTTTCTCCCCACAGCATTCTGCTAAGTTCTGATGCCAGGGAGGTTAATAACGCTATTAACCTGCAGATTAACCCCATATCTGCAGGTTAATAGAATTTTTTTTGGAGACAGGCTCCCTTTAAATTGCTGTTCACAGTCTATTCTTACTCCATAATTAGGCTGCAAGTGTGGGGCTTTTTTTTCTATGGGTGTCTCTACTGATCCAGTACTCACACAAAAAAGTTTGTGAGATAGTGTCAACTTGACTGCAGAGGCACGTACAGTGTGGGAAAAAAATATTTATTCAGTCACCAATTGTGTAAGTTCTCCCACTTAAAAAGACGAGAGGCCTGTAATTGACATCATAGGTAGACCAAAACTACCCAAAAATCCAGAAAATCACCTTGTCTGATTTGGCAAGATTTATTTTGCAAATTATGGTGGAAAATAAGTATTTTGTCACCTAAAAACATGCAGGATTTCTGGCTCATTACCTGTAGTAATGGCACCTGTTTGAACTTGTTATCAGTATAAAAGACATCGGTCCACAACCTCAAACAGTCACACTCCAAACTTCACTATGGTGAAGACCAAAGAGCTGTCGAAGGACACCAGAAACAAAATTGTAGTCCTGCATCAGGCTGGGAAGACTGAATCTGCAATAGGCAAGCAGCTTGGTGTGATGAAATCAACTGTGGGAGCAATAATAAGAAAATGGAAGACATACAAGACCACTGATAATCTCCCTCGATCTGGGGCTCCACGCAAGATCTCACCCCATGTTAGGGTTGGCGGAGTCTGCTAAATAAAATAAATAATAAAGCGCAACGGCAACCCGGGGTCCACTGTGCAGAGATGGAAAACTGCTGCTAGAGTACAATGATGGAACACACGGTGAATGATCACTTGAACACTGAAACAAAAGAGCTGCTCTGCAACTGAGCTGTGTCACTTGCACACAGAAACGAAAGAGATGCTCTGCAACTGTGCTGTGTCACTCACACACAGAAATGGAGCTGAGATGCTCTGAGCTTAATACCCTGAATAGGGTTGTGCTTGCTCTGGAACTCTACTGTGCTAACCGCATACATGTAGGAACCAGATCCTAAGCCAAGCGGCTAGCTGCCTGCCTAAGTGGACAGACACAGAACACTTGCAGGCATAGTGGTAATAATAATAATAATAATAATTTTTATTTATATAGCGCCAACATATTCCGCAGCACTTTACAATTAAGCGGGGACATGTACAAACAATAAATTCAGTACGAGTTAAGACTAGTGTTGAGCGATATCTTCCGATATGCAAAGGTATCGGTATCGGATTGGATCGTCCGATACCCAAAAAGTATCGGATATCGCCGATACCGATACCCGATACCAATGCATATCAATAGGACACAAAATATCGGAATGGTTCCCAGGGTCTGAAGGAGAGGAAACTCTCCTTCAGGCCCTGGGATCCATATTCATGTATAAAATAAAGAATAAAAATAAAAAATATTGATATACTCACCCCTCAGACGGCCCCGGCTCTTACCGGTCCAAGCGTCTGCCTCCTTTCCCTAAGAATGCAGAGTGAAGGACCTTCGATGACGTCGCGGCTTGTGATTGGTCGCGTGACCGCTCATGTGACCGCTCACGCGACCAATCACAAGCCGCGACGTCATCGCAGGCCCTACACTCACTCATTCTCAGGAACGGAGGCTGCCGGTTACATCGCTAAGGTCCAGGGTCCGCCGGAGGGGTGAGTATATCAATATTTTTTATTTGTATTATTTATTTTTTACAGGAATATGGATCCCAGGGCCTGAAGGAGACTCTCCTCTCCTCCAGACCCTGGGAACCATACGCACCGCACACTTCCAATTCCGATTTCCGATATCGCAAAAATATCGGAACTCGGTATCATAATTCCGATACAGCAAATATCGGCCGATACCCGATACTTGCAGTATCGGAATGCTCAACACTAGTTAAGACAATTTAAACAGTGACATTAGGAGTGAGGTCCCTGCTCGCAAGCTTACAATCTGCAAGGAAATGGGGGGACACAATAGGTGAAAAGTGCTTGTTATTTCAGGTCTGGCAATTATAATACATAGGGATTTTCATACAAAGCTGCATGATCCGGTCATCAGCCCGTGTGTTTAAGTGCAATAGTCAAGTATCAAGTGCAGTTAATCGTGTGCATGGAGGGTGTGGAGACAGATGAATAGTAGGGTGCAGATTCAGAGTAATATTTGGAGGGAGGGAACAGGGCAAAGTTAGTTTACTGAGTAGTTGATGTGGTAGGCTTGTTTGAAGAGATGGGTTTTTAAAGCTCGCTTGAATAGGTCGGGGCTAGGTATCAGTCTGATCGTCTGGGGAAGTGCATTCCAGAGAGCTGGCGCAGCATGAGAGAAGTCTTGGAGACGGAGGTGTGAGGTTCGGATTACAGGGGATGTTAGTCTTAGGTCGTTTGGCACGTGTAAGGCGATAGACAGAGATGAGAGATGAGATATAAGGCGGTGCAAAACTGTGGATAGCTTTGTGGGTGAGAGAGATGAGTTTATACTGGACCCTGTAGCGAATGGGTAGCCAGTGTAATAACTGGCACAAGATGGAGGCATCGGTGAAGCGGCTTGACAGAAATATGACTCTGGCTGCAGCATTCAAGATGGATTGGAGAGGAGAAAGTTTGGTAAGAGGGAGACCGATTAGAAGAGAGTTGCAGTAGTCTAGACGAGAATGAATAAGAGCGACAGTAAGGGTCTTAGCAGTTTCAACGGTGAGAAAAGGTCAGATTCTGGAGATGTTTTTAAGATGCAGGTGACAAGAGCGAGTGAGTGATCGGATATAGGGAGTAAAGGAAAGTTCAGAGTCAAATATGACCCCAAGACAGCGGGCATGCTGCTTCGGAGTTATGGTTGAACCCTCCAGGGTAATTTCGATGTTGGGTAGAGTGAGGTTAGTAGAAGGGAGAAACACAAGAAGTTCCGTTTTCGAGAGGTTTAGTTTCAGGTAGAGGGAGGACATGACATTAGAGACAGCAGACAGACAATCTTTGGTATTTTGAATTAGGGTAGGGGTGATGTCGGGGGAAGAAGTGTATAATTGGGTGTCATCAGCATAGAGATGATACTGGAACCCAAATCTGCTGATTGTTTGTCCAATAGGGGCCATGTAAAGAGAGAAGAGGAGGGGGCCTAGGACTGAGCCTTGCGGAACCCTGATAGTAAGGGGACGAGGAGAGGAAGAGGAGCCGGCGAAAGACAGTGAAGAAGCGGTCAGAGAGGTAGGAGGAGAACCAGGAGAGGGCTGTGTCCTTGAGGCCTATGGAGCGGAGCATAGTGAGAAGGAGCTGGTGATCCACAGTGTCGAATGCGGCAGATAGATCCAGGAGAATCAGCAGAGAGCAATGACCTTTGGATTTAGCTGTTATTAGATCATTAGAGACTTTAGTGAGGGCAGTTTCAGTGGAGTGTAAAGAGCAGAAACCAGATTGCAAGGGGTCAAGAAGAGAGTTATCCGAGAGATAACGGATTAGACGGGAGTGGACTAAGCGTTCCAGGAGTTTAGAGATGAAGGAAAGGTTAGAGGCAGGTCTGTAGTTAGCAGTGCAGTTCTGGTCCAGGGATGGCTTTTTATGTAAAGGGGTTATGATGGCATGTTTAAATGAGGAGGCAAAGATACCTGAAGAAAGAGAGAGGTTAAATATTTTAGTCAGGTGAGTGGTTACCACTGGTGAGAGAGACTGCAGGATATGTGAAGGAATGGGGTCACTGTTGCAGGTTGTAGGCTGTTATGGACTGGTAATTTAGGAGCGACATGCGACTTGCTCTGAGCAGGTGGTAACTATACAGACCGCAGTTCCTGATCTTAACACAACACTAGCAGTAGCCGTGGGATGTTCCTGTCACTCCCTGGACACCTCGTCACAGCCGGAGAACTAGCTACCCCTAAAGGTAGAAACAGGAAAGCTATCTTGCCTCAGAGAAAATCCCCAAAGGATAGGGCAGCCCCCCACAAATATTGACTGTGAGAGGAGAAGGAAATGACATACGTAGTATGAAACAAGATTTAGCAAAGGAGGCCACTTCTAGCTATATACATAGTAAGGAAAGAACACTGTGCGGTCAATAATAAAAACTAGAAAAAGTCCACCGCAGAGATATGCAAAAATCTCCACACCTGACTAAAGGTGTGGAGGGCAAAATCTGCAGCCCAGAGCTTCCAGCTTAGCTGAATAGATCCATACTGATAAGCTGGACAAATGAGCAAAACATAGAATGTGCTAAACAATAAAGTCCACAACAAATGGACTGCAAAAGGACAAGCAAGGACTTATCTTTGCTGAACTGGACAGAGTGTCAGGGAAATCCAAAAGAGCAGTGGCTCCAAGCAGGAACAATTGACAACTGGCATTGATTGAGGAATAAGGCCAGACTAAAATAGCCGAGCCAGAAAGACGATCAGTGGGAGCAGCTGCTGATGCTAAATCCAAGAAGCAGCTATACGACTCAAAACCACAGGAGGGAGCCCACGAGCAGAATTCACAAAAGTGCTACTTACAACCACCGGAGGGAGCCCAAGAGCGGAATTCACAACAGTAGGCCGAGCAGAAGCGAGGAGCTTGGAGACTTCTTCTTCTGAAACAGGCTCAAAGATGTCTAGTGAGCTTGAGGTGCGGCAGAGAAGAGGAACCAGGCACTGAGGAGATTGCGCTGAGATATCCTGATGGATGTGGTTGATTTTTTCTAAGAAATAAGTGGCCAGATCCTCACCCCTGATGTTGGTGATGGGGGCCTGTACTTTAGGTTTCAGGAGGGAGTTTAAGGTTTCAAAAAGTCATTTTGGGTTGTTGGATAGTGAGGTGATGAGGGTGGTGAAGTAGGATTGTTTGACCAGATAAAGGGCAGAGTTATAGGTTTTGAGCATGAACTTATAGTGGATGAAGTCTTCTGCTAAGAGAGATTTTCTCCACTGCCGCTCTGCACACCTTGAGCAATGCTGCAGGAAGCGTGTTTGCATAGTGTGCCAGGGCTGTCATTGTCTGTGTCGTGTCTTTCTGCGTGTAGAAGGTGCTGCTTCATCTAGGGCATTCTTCAGTGTATTATTGAAGTGTGACAATGCTAAGTCTGGACAGCAGAGGGAAGAGATGGGGGCTAGAGATGTGTGGAGATTGTCCACAAGCTGCTGGGTATCAATGGTACGTGTATTCCGATAAGTGTGGTAAATGGGGGTGTCCTGAGTGAGGAGATAATTCTTGACAGAGAAGGAAAGAAGGTTGTGGTCCGAGAGCGGGAGAGGGGAGTTCGTAATGTCGTGCAGCGAGCCGGGACAGGAGAAGACCAGGTCCAGAGAATTCCCGTCCTCATGCGTAGGAGAATTAGTAAACTGTGAGAGGCCGAATGAAGAAGTTAGAGAAAGAAGATGAGTGGCAGATTGGGAGAGGGGATCATTGATGGGGATGTTAAAGTCTCCCATGATGAGGGCGGGGATGTCACAGGATAGAAAGTGAGTAAGCCAGTGGTAGAGTCTCCTCTCACATAGCGGAACATAATTGATACTAAAGTGCCCGCGGGCGTCGCTGGGAGCATTTTATACCCAAAGCTCCACCCCACACACTCACGCTGACATCACCCGTGGACCAATCCGTGGGCGATGTCCGAGCACCAATGAAAAGGCGCCACATCACAGACATGCTTAGTAAAGTGTTTTCTGAACTTAGACTCCAGTATGCCATGCGGCGTGTGCAATACACTGGTTATCATAGACTTGACTGGAGAGCCAGCAGTAACCAAATGTGTGGCACGAGCCTGAGCAAGATGCTGGGACAGATGTCCTTGCTGAACAGCAGTCCCAGCGGCTGAGACTGAATGGGAGACCATAGCACCCAACATGGCCCAATCCTGCGCAGCGTTAAAATCCTGATGCCTAACATTACCCCCAGCTAACATCCGCTCCCCAGTGATGTTTGCCAAGCCGGGAGGCATAGATGTGTTTTTGCTTGTCGGCCAAAACTCTAGACGGTACATAGAACCTGCCTGGTGGTACCTGGGCCACAGACTCTCACAAAAAATACCCTTTTTTTTTGCCACCAGTTGCCCAATCAATCTGGGGAGAATGGAGGCGCAGTCATAGCATCCCCAGAAGTATCTTATCCATACCCTCAGAGAAAAGGCCATTTTACAGCCATTTTAAAGTCCTGAAATTCGGGTCACCATTGGCTTCTACAAGGTTTGGATTTGGTGTCAAGTTCAAACCAAACTTTCCATTTCGGACAAACCCGAATATCCACGGATCCGCTTATTCCTAGTATTTTGCTCGCTCAATATACTTGCATATTGCATATGCATATACTTGAGTAAGACCGTGCATGCTTAGTTAGCATGTGACCGCATGTATGCAAATGACATACTTACAGAAATGCACCCGTCACTCTCAGCGCCAGCATTGGAGAATCATAGCGTGTTGCATACTTGTACCATAAGGTCAGTCTACCACTATAAGGTAGGCTACAGTCAGCCTGTCCCCAGCCTGAAAAAAAAGATTTTTACAAGGAAAAATAGATTCAATTCATCAGTGATGGAAATGTTTAACAAAGGCTTTAGGTTTAGTATTGCTTTCAGCCCACAGAATACCAAAATTCCTCCAGAAGAAAGATGGTATTATGTGGAGGCTATCAGCATAAAGACAGTTTGGCAACAGGGTTCATTCATTATTCAATTCCATGTTTCCTTTGATGAATCATTTTAATAGCTGGAATGCATAATTAACTTCTCGTTGCGTAAGAGAAAACAGCGGCATGATATTGCTCCTCCAGATAAATAGACTGTCGGCGCGCTGCCAGGTAAGGTGATTTTGGAGTAATCATGGTTTAACCCTAGGGTGGCTTGTAATTCAAATATTGGTATATCATAATTTATAATTTATACTGCTGTCATTATTGGTTCTTTGCTCCCCTAGTTTCTACTTGACAACTTCTTTATGCTTATAGATTTAAATATCCAATATCCCTTGATTATTTTTCCTTTTTCTGTAGTCTCCGTTAAACATAATTGAAAATGAGCAAATATTTTAATGTTTGGTTTGGTTACGATCGCCGAATTTGCAATATTGGCCGATTTATTCGGCGAACATTCGCTGAACACGACTGAGCGCCAGTCAAGTCAATGGGAGGCAAAACAAATGCATGCACTACACCTGAAAATGGGCCCAAAAGCTGCCAGAACACATCAAATAAGGGGGAGACACCAGGAAAGTGGCCTCTATTCACCCACAGTACAAATTTTAGCATTCAATTTTAGCATTGCACTACAGCAATCAGCCATGCATGAGGTATCGGGGTGTGGGCCAGCATTTACAGTTTTCAATTGAACGCCAAAGTAAGATGAGTGGGTGAGGGATTGGTGTAGGCCTGCTGTGCTGGAAACCCTGATGCCACATGCAACAGCTCAATCTGCTTTCATGCTCAACCACACTCAAAGGGAACAGTTATGAGATTCAAAGACTACTATTGTCAGAAAAATCTAAGGATAGTAGTAACAAGGGTAGTAGACTCCAAGAATGTGGAGCCCTGACGGTCTCAGAAGCCTACTGCAACAGGAAACATGCATGAAGGAGACCCAACCAGGACTCTCCACATTTTCAAAAATTATTGGCAGACTCCACCAAAGTGGCATCAATTTCACCACAGTAGAAATAGTATAATAGGGACTGATACATCTTCCACTACAGCCTACCCAGCAGATGTAGACCCAATCAGGAGTCTTCAAATTTGAAAAAATGAGGGCCTGACACCACTGAAGTGGCATAAATTTCACGCATGCAGTACACCTTCAAATGGGCTCAAAAGCTGCCAAAACACATCAAATAATGGGGAAACACCAGGAAAGTGGCCTCAATTCACCCTCAGTACAAATTGTTGCCTGTCGCTGCAGAAATCAGACATGCATGAGGGATTAGAGTCCGGGCCGGCATTTACAGCTTTCAATTGAACGTCACAGCAAGAAGAGGTGGGTGAGGAATCGGAGAACGCCTCCTGTGCTGGGATTCCTGATACCACATGCAACAGCTCAACCTGCTTTCATGCTCAGCCACACTCACATGGCACAAATATCAAATAGATTTCATAGTCTACTATTATCAAAAAATATCTAAGGATTGTAACAAGGGTAGTTGACTCCAAGGAAGAGGCTTACTGCTACATTAAACATGCATGAAGGAGACCAAACCAGTGGCATCAATTTCACCACAGTACAGAATGTATAATATGGACCGACAGGTCTTCCACTACACCCAATCCAGCAGATGGACACCCAACCAAGAGCGTTCACATTTCCAAAAATTATTGATAGACACCACTACAGTGTAATCAATTTCAGCACAGTAGAAGTAGTATAATAGGGACTGACAGGTCTTCCACTACGCCAAATACAGCAAATGGACACCCAACCAGTAATGTTCACATTTCGAAAAATTAATGGCAGACACCACCAAAGTGGCATCAATTTCACCACAGTATAGATAGTATAATATGGACCAATAGGTTTTCCACTACAGTCAACTCAGCAGATGGACAACCAACCAGGTGTGTTCACTAGTGTTGAGCGATACCTTCCAATATCCAGAAGTATCGGTATCGGATTGGATCGGCTGATATTCAAAAAATATCGGATATAGCCGATACCGATACCGGATACCAATGCAAGTCAATGGGACAAAAATATCAGAATTAAAATAAACCCTTTCTTTCCTTGTAGGTTAATTCTACATGAAGGAAAACAACTAAGAATAATGTAGGATGTATTGGGGGAGGTGGAGGAGACATTAAAGGCACACAGAGACCATGCAGACACCCGTGAACGGCGCTGCAAGGCCAAAAAAAGCTCCTCTATGTAATCCTATATAGTGTTTTTCCACAATCTAGCAGGATATGGATGGAAAGCCACTAGTAGGATAAATTTGAAAAAATGTGCAGCAGGCTGCACTAATTGAAAAAAGGACAATGGAACGGTATGAGGCAGTGATGCACCCTGAGCTGACGGCAACCAGCAGTGGCTGCAGAACAGACTACAGAGTGAGCTGCACTCACACAGAAACCGTGCAGACAGCCGTGAACAGCGCTGCAAGGCAAAAACAAGGTTCTCACACAGCGGTTGCTAACTTAGCCTGAGTAAAGCACAATGAAGCAAATCACTATCTCAAAACTGGTGCTCAGTCAGAACACAGCATCCTATCCCTAACTGAATTCACAGCAGAGTGAACACAAAATGGCGGCGGCGACTTTTATAGTGCATCATGACATTATTTCAGCAGCCAATCACAGCCATGCCAGTAGTTACATGCCTAACATGCAGAACAGGATGTTCCCACACTTCTAATGATTCCTCATTGGCTGAATTCTGGCTCTTTGAATTATGGGAACTTCCGATTCCGGTATCCAATATACTGAAAGTATCGGAACTCGGTATTGGAATTCCGATACCGCGAATATCGGCCGATACCCGATACTTGCGGTATCGGAATGCTCAACACTTGTTTTCACAGTTATAGAAATAAGGGCCTAACACCACAGAAGTGGCATAAATTTCACGAGAGTAGAAAGAGTATAAATGGGACCGACATGTCTTCCACTACAGCCAACCCAGAAGACGTAGACCAACCATGACTGTTCACATTTCAACATGTGTCTTCACATCTGCAGCAGCAGCAGCAGCAACAGCAGGCACATAAGCCACACTAAAGATATCACAGTGAGTGCAGTTATGTGACATTAATGCAGCATACTAAAAAATGCAATATCAACAAATCTGTACAATCCGCGATTGGGGTGAAAAAGTCCTTTGAGATCCGTAACTTGTTCATCTTGATGAAAGTTAGGCGGTCTACACTTTCATTGGACAGCAGGCTGTGCTTATTTGTCAGGATACCACCAGCAGCGCTGAAGACACGTTCTAAGAAAATGCTGGCTGCCAGGCATGATAAAACCTCCAAGGCGTGTGAGGCGAGCTCAGGCCATAAATCCATTTTAGAAGATCAAAATGTGAAAGGGCCCAAACCCACCCTGATGGTATTGATATACAGTTCTAGATACTCCTGCACCATCCTATCCATTCGTTTACCACGTGTAAGACTTTGAATCTGTTGTACTAGTGCACGAGCTGGTCTAAAAAACGTGTCAAAGACTCACAGAAATTGCTTCTTCCACTTACACTACTGCTGCTGCTAATGTTTTGGTGTTGATAAATTGATGTGCCGGAAGTTGGAAGTCTAGAGCAGCGATTTGAGCTGTGTGCTTTACTGCTCTCTTGGGGAAAATCTCTCTTAAGGTTGTGTAAAAGCTTGTTTCGATTTTCCAGCATTTGTGGGTCCCTTTTCAGGGCGGGAAGCGTTTGGCAAAGTTTGGTTTTATGACGTGGATTTAACAGAGTGCCAACCCAGTAGTCTTCACTATTTGTAATCCTAACTATACGAGGATCATGTTGCAGATAGTGCAGCAAGAAGGCACTCATATGTCTGGCTCTACCATGAGATCTAAGCCCATACTGTTTTGGTGGCTGGGTAACAATAATGCTTGTTTCCTCCGTCCCCTTCCGCAAACCATGAACAAAACAGAGGGGAGGATTATCCTTTTCATCTCCTGACAATTGCTCACCCATTACCTCTTCCTCCTCCATTTGTTCCTCAGATCTTGCACCTTCACTAACAGTTTGTCTGTTATCTCCAGCCCCCCTCGATCACAGTAGTCCACCCTCCCTTAATAACCTGCTTGTGTGACCACAGTCTTGAACTTAGAGACAATGTTATCCCTTCCGCATCCTCCTCTGCTTCCTCTTCTTCTGGGATGACCATCTCCTCCCGCAGGCTAGTCTGCTCCAGCATATAGATGATTGGAATAGTGATGCTAATTACAGCATTGTCAGCGCTAACCATCTTAGTAGCCATTTTCAAACTCTGCAGAAGGGTGCAGAGGTCCGTAATCTGTGCCCACTCCATAAACTTGCTATGTGTCACGTCCATACTGCGCTGGCCCAGGCTATATGACATGACATACTGCATCAGGGCTTGTTGTTGCAACACGTGTAGAGTTGAATTCCAACATGTTGTCACATTGCATATCAACCTGTTAACTGGCATGGACAAAGACTTCTGTATCAATGCAAGTAAATGATCTGAGGTGTGCGAAATGAGAACACAGCTTGCGTGCTTTCTGGAGCAGCTCACCCAGGCCAGGATAGTGGAGGAGAAAACGCTGTACCATCAGGTTGAAGACGTGAGCCATGAAAAGAACGTGTGTGAGCTTGCATTGCCGTAGGGCCGCCACCAGGTTCGCTCCATTATTGGACACAGCCTTGCCTGGATGCAGTTTGAGTGGTGACAGTCATTGATCAAACTCAGCCTGGAGAGCTGTCCACAACTCTTCAGCTGTATTACTGCGATCTCCATGGCATATCAATTTTAACACTGTCTGATTGCGTTGAGCCCTGACTGCGCAGAATGGAGGTGGTGGGGATTCACTCTGCACTGTTGGAACGCATTTCTCATTAACGCAGAGGTTGAGGGTGCAAGTGGAGGCCCTAGAGGAGATAGAGGAGGCAGAAGCAGTAGAGGAAGTGTTAAATATAGAGATTTGTCCTGAAAGCCTTGAGGATTCCAAGACTTGGCCATGCTTACTCATACAAGTGTCTGTGGTGAAATGCAACCTGGCAGACATAGATTTAGTCAAGGAATTGGTGATGTTGTCTGCAACATGCTGGTGTAGCACAGGCACTGCTTTCTTAGATAAGGAATGGGGAATGGGTAATTATTACTGGCGGACTGCAACGGCCATCATTTTTAGAAACCATCTGTATCTACTAGGCAGAAAGGCAGCATTTCAATGGCTAACAGATTGGAGATGCATGAGTTCAGCCTCTTAGCTTTGTCATGTGTAGGAGGAAACAATATTTTACATGACCACAATTGCAGTAACATGGGCTGGCTGCAGTGCTATGAGAGGGTGGAGAATGGTGAACCAGACAAACTGCTGGACAAGGAAACAGGTGCAGGCGGAGATGTTATAATGGATTGAGAAAATTGTGGTGTGCTCATTCTCTGAGATTGGTCAAAAAGAGCAGGCACGTCCACTTCCATTCCAGCTGATGGCAGACTCTCAGTCAGTGTGACTCGAGCTGGTAAAAAACCTGAGTTTCTGTGGTCAAGGACCTGCATGTCAATAGTTAGTACGGTAACAGAGGAGGAGGAAGAAGCAGCAGATGCGATTGATGGGGCAGCTGATAGTTGTTGAGGTCTGCTGGTCCACAGTTTAGCACAGTGGGATCCCAGAGTAATGCATTTTAAATGTGCATGTGAAGGTTCATACATGTAGTAGTCAAATTATTGCACTTTTTACCTCTACTGTTGTGAATTTGGTTTCTGGGCTCCCCCGGTGGTTACTGGTGGTACTGAACTTGTGTGCTTCATCTCCTCTGTTCACCTGTTTCCATCAGGATGTGGGAGTTTCTATTTAGCCTTGCTCCTCAGTCATTTCTATGCCGGCCAACAATGTTACCAGAAGCCTTTCTGTTGCATGTTCCTGCTGCTAGACTACTATCAGCTAAGTTGGACTTGTAGTCCTAAGATTGTTTTGCATTTTTGTTCCAGTTCTCTGTTTTTGAATATTTCTGAGGCTGGAAGCTCTTGTGAGCTGAAATTGCCACTCTGGTGTCATGAGTTGATATTAGAGTCTTAAAGTAATTTCAGGATGGTGTTTTGAAAGGGTTTTCAGCTGACTGTGAAGTTCCTTTTTCTGTCTTCCTACTATCTAGTAAGCGGACCTCAATTTGCTAAACCTATCTTCATACTTCGTATGTCATTTTCCTCTAAAATCACCGACAATATATGTGGGGGCTACTGTCTGCCTTTTGGGGAAAATTTCTCTAGAGGTAAGCCAGGTCTGTATTTTCCTCTGCTAGGGTCAGTCAGTCCTCCGGCTGGCGCTGGGCGTCTAGGGATAAAACGTAGGCACGCTACCCGGCCACTGTTAGTTGTGCGGTAGGTTTAGCTCACAGTCAGCTCGAGTTCCCATCTTCCAAGAGCTAGTCCTTTTGTATGCTTTACTACGGTCTCTTGCCATTGAGAACCATGACAGTTTGGCCGGCCAAGAGTTAAAATAATTGGCAGAAGAAAGGAGAGAAAAGAAGTCTGCAGAGAATTTTTTTTTTTTTTTTTTCTGAGTTTGCTCATTAGTTGATTCACTTGCATCTCTGCTTACTGCAGCCTTCGTCTCTCTCTCCTTCTAATCCTTGAATGGTTCTGATTTCACCTGATTAAAATGGATCCTCAGAGTTTAGCTATTGGTTTGGATAATCTCGCTATGAAGGTTCAAAGTTTACAGGATTTTGTAATTCATACTCCTATATCTGAACCTAGAATTCCTTTACACGAATTTTTCTCCGGGGATAGATCTCGCTTCCAGAATTTCAAACATAATTGTAAATTATTTTTGTCTCTGAGATCTCGCTCCGCTGGAGATCCTGCACAGCAGGTCAGGATTGTAATTTCCTTGCTCCGGGGCGACCCTCAGGATTGGGCATTTGCTTTGGCACCAGGGGATCCTGCGTTGCTCAATGTGGATGCGTTTTTCCTGGCTTTGGGGTTGCTTTATGAGGAACCTCATTTAGAGATTCAGGCTGAAAAAGCCTTGATGGCCCTGTCTCAAGGGCAAGATGAGGCTGAAATATACTGCCAAAAATTTCGTAAGTGGTCTGTGCTTACTCAGTGGAATGAGTGCGCCCTGGCGGCGAATTTCAGAGAGGGTCTCTCTGATGCCATTAAAGATGTTATGGTGGGGTTCCCTGTGCCTACAGGTCTGAATGAGTCCATGACAATGGCTATTCAGATTGATCGGCGTTTGCGGGAGCGCAAACCTGTGCACCATTTGGCGGTGGCTACTGAGAAGGCGCCAGAGATTATGCAATGTGATAGAATTCTGTCCAGAAGCGAACGACAGAATTTTAGGCGAAAAAATGGGTTATGCTTCTATTGTGGTGATTCAACTCATGTTATATCAGCATGCTCTAAACGTACTAAGAAGGTTGATAAGTCTGTTTCAATTGGCACTTTACAGTCTAAGTTTATTCTATCTGTGACCCTGATTTGCTCTTTATCGTCTATTACCGCGGACGCCTATGTCGACTCTGGCGCCGCTTTGAGTCTTATGGATTGGTCCTTTGCCAAACGCTGTGGGTTTAATTTAGAGCCTCTGGAAGTTCCTATACCTCTGAAGGGTATTGACTCCACGCCATTGGCTAGTAATAAACCACAATACTGGACACAAGTAACTATGCGTATTAATCCGGATCACCAGGAGATTATTCGCTTCCTTGTGTTGTATAATCTACATGATGTGTTGGTGCTTGGATTGCCATGGCTGCAATCTCATAACCCAGTCCTCGACTGGAAAGCAATGTCTGTGTTAAGCTGGGGATGTCAGGGGACTCATGGGGACGTACCTTTGGTTTCCATTTCGTCATCTATTCCCTCTGAGATTCCGGAATTTTTATCTGATTATCGTGACGTTTTTGAGGAGCCTAAACTTGGTTCACTACCTCCGCACAGAGATTGCGATTGTACTATAGATCTGATTCCGGGCAGTAAGTTTCCAAAGGGTCGTTTATTTAATCTATCTGTGCCTGAACATGCTGCTATGCGGGAATATATTAAGGAGTCCTTGGAAAAGGGACATATTCGTCCTTCGTCACCTCCCTTAGGAGCCGGTTTTTTCTTTGTATCTAAAAAAGATGGCTCTTTGAGGCCGTGTATTGATTATCGGCTTTTGAATAAAATCACGGTTAAATATCAGTATCCTTTGCCACTGCTTACTGATTTGTTTGCTCAAATAAAGGGGGCCAAGTGGTTCTCTAAGATTGATCTTCGTGGGGCGTATAATTTAGTGCGAATTAAGCAGGGGGATGAGTGGAAAACCGCATTTAATACGCCTGAGGGCCATTTTGAGTATTTGGTAATGCCTTTTGGTCTTTCAAATGCCCCTTCAGTCTTTCAGTCTTTTATGCATGACATTTTCCGTGAATATTTGGATAAATTTATGATTGTGTATCTGGATGATATTTTGATTTTTTCGGATGACTGGGACTCTCATGTCCAACAGGTCAGGAGGGTTTTTCAGGTTTTGCGCTCTAATTCCTTGTGTGTAAAGGGTTCTAAGTGTGTTTTTGGGGTTCAAAAGATTTTGTTTTTGGGGTACATTTTTTCCCCCTCTTCCATTGAGATGGACCCTGTCAAGGTTCAGGCTATTTGTGATTGGACGCAACCCTCTTCTCTTAAGAGCCTTCAGAAGTTTTTGGGCTTTGCTAATTTTTATCGTCGATTTATAACTGGTTTTTCTGATGTTGCTAAGCCGTTGACTGATTTGACTAAGAAGGGTGCTGATGTTGCTGATTGGTCCCCTGCTGCTGTGGAGGCCTTTCGGGAGCTTAAGCGCCGCTTTTCTTCCGCCCCTGTATTGCGTCAGCCTGATGTTACTCTTCCTTTTCCCCAGACTTGCGACGGGTCTTGCAGGAGTTTCAGGCGGATAGACCTGATCGTTGCCCGCCTGGTAGACTGTTTGTTCCGGATGATTGGACCAGTAGAGTCATCTCGGAGGTCCATTCTTCTGCGTTGGCTGGTCATCCTGGAATCTTTGGTACCAGGGATTTGGTGGCTAGGTCCTTCTGGTGGCCTTCCCTGTCGCGAGATGTGCGAGGTTTTGTGCAGTCTTGTGATGTTTGTGCTCGGGCCAAGCCTTGTTGTTCTCGGGCTAGTGGATTGTTGTTATCTTTGCCTATTCCGAAGAGGCCTTGGACTCACATCTCCATGGATTTTATTTCTGATCTCCCTGTTTCTCAGAAGATGTCTGTCATCTGGGTGGTGTGTGACCGTTTCTCTAAGATGGTCCATTTGGTCCCCTTGCCTAAATTGCCTTCCTCATCCGAGCTGGTTCCTCTGTTTTTTCAAAATGTGGTTCGCTTGCATGGTATTCCGGAGAATATCGTTTCTGACAGGGGAACCCAATTCGTGTCTAGATTTTGGCGAGCGTTCTGTGCTAGGATGGGCATTGATTTGTCTTTTTCGTCTGCTTTCCATCCTCAGACTAATGGCCAGACCGAGCGAACTAATCAGACCTTGGAGACTTATTTGAGGTGTTTTGTGTCTGCGGATCAGGATGATTGGGTTGCCTTTTTGCCCTTGGCGGAGTTTGCCCTCAATAACCGGGCTAGTTCTGCCACCTTGGTTTCTCCTTTCTTCTGTAATTCGGGGTTTCATCCTCGTTTCTCTTCCGGTCAGGTGGAGTCTTCGGATTGTCCTGGAGTGGATGCTGTGGTGGAGAGGTTGCATCAGATTTGGGGGCATGTGGTGGACAATTTGAAGTTGTCCCAGGAGAAGACTCAGCAGTTTGCCAACCGCCGTCGTCGTGCTGGTCCTCGTCTTTGTGTTGGGGACTTGGTGTGGTTGTCTTCTCGTTTTGTCCCTATGAAGGTTTCTTCTCCTAAGTTTAAGCCTCGGTTCATCGGCCCGTACAAGATATTGGAGATTCTTAACCCTGTGTCCTTTCGTTTGGACCTCCCTGCATCTTTTTCTATTCATAATGTCTTCCATCGGTCATTGTTGCGCAGGTATGAGGTACCGGTTGTGCCTTCCGTTGAGCCTCCTGCTCCGGTGTTGGTTGAGGGTGAGTTGGAGTACGTTGTCGAGAAGATCTTGGACTCCCGTGTTTCCAGACGGAGACTTCAGTATTTGGTCAAGTGGAAGGGCTACGGTCAGGAGGATAATTCTTGGGTGACAGCCTCTGATGTTCATGCCTCCGATTTGGTCCGTGCCTTTCATAGGGCTCATCCTGATCGCCCTGGTGGTTCTGGTGAGGGTTCGGTGCCCCCTCCTTGAGGGGGGGGTACTGTTGTGAATTTGGTTTCTGGGCTCCCCCGGTGGTTACTGGTGGTACTGAACTTGTGTGCTTCATCTCCTCTGTTCACCTGTTTCCATCAGGATGTGGGAGTTTCTATTTAGCCTTGCTCCTCAGTCATTTCTATGCCGGCCAACAATGTTACCAGAAGCATTTCTGTTGCATGTTCCTGCTCCTAGACTACTATCAGCTAAGTTGGACTTGTAGTCCTAAGATTGTTTTGCATTTTTGTTCCAGTTCTCTGTTTTTGAATATTTCTGAGGCTGGAAGCTCTTGTGAGCTGAAATTGCCACTCTGGTGTCATGAGTTGATATTAGAGTCTTAAAGTAATTTCAGGATGGTGTTTTGAAAGGGTTTTCAGCTGACTGTGAAGTTCCTTTTTCTGTCTTCCTACTATCTAGTAAGCGGACCTCAATTTGCTAAACCTATCTTCATACTTCGTATGTCATTTTCCTCTAAAATCACCGACAATATATGTGGGGGCTACTGTCTGCCTTTTGGGGAAAATTTCTCTAGAGGTAAGCCAGGTCTGTATTTTCCTCTGCTAGGGTCAGTCAGTCCTCCGGCTGGTGCTGGGCGTCTAGGGATAAAACGTAGGCACGCTACCCGGCCACTGTTAGTTGTGCGGTAGGTTTAGCTCACAGTCAGCTCGAGTTCCCATCTTCCAAGAGCTAGTCCTTTTGTATGCTTTACTACGGTCTCTTGCCATTGAGAACCATGACACTCTACTCAATTTTTTTGCACAGTTGGCAGATTATGTGAGTTAGCTCATCCTTTGCAGTGTCAAAAAAGGCCCAGGTTAGGATACCCTTGCCACCCGTGTGAGCTGCTGAACCGCGGACGCGGTCACAGCCACAGTTGTGGCTGAGGATGCAATCCTTGTCGTGGCTGCATCACTACGCATCTGAGACGTATGGCACAATGTAACCTCCTCGTCTTTCTCCTCAGATAACCTACTCAGCTGTGCCTCTATGTTCACGCCAACTGGGATCTAACACCTCCACCTCCTCATCATCCTCTGTGTTATCACTTTCTGTGCCCTTGGAGTCGCCCTCCTCATCTTCCTGACCTAACCACACAGTATAGTCCACGTGAGCCTCAGATGTTTGAGTCTCATCAGGATCACCTCTGTTATGAGCTGGTGGTTTAGGAGCAACATGGAATGTGCTCTGGAGGAGGTGGTACCTGTACTGACCGCAGTTCCTGAGCTTAACACAACACTAGAAGTAGCCGTGGGATGTTCCTGTCACTCCCTAGACACCTCGTCACACCCGGAGGACTAACTACCCCTAAAGATAGAAACAGGAAAGCTATCTTGCCTCAGAGAAAATCCCCAAAGGATAGGACAGCCCCCCACAAATATTGACTGTGAGTGGAGAGGGAAATGAAACCAGGATGTAACAAAGGAGGCCAGTCTAACTAGATAAATAGAACAGGAAAGAATACTGTGCGGTCAGTATTAAAAACTAGAAAAATCCACCACAGAGTTTACAAAAATCTCCACACCTGACTAAAGGTGTGGAGGGTAAATCTGCTTCCCAGAGCTTCCAGCTAAACTGAATAAATCCATACTGACAAGCTGGACTAGAAAAAACATAGAAAGTGCAGAAAGATTAAGTCCACAACAAGTGGACTGCAAAAGAACAAAGCAAGGACTTATCTTTGCTGAACTGGTCAGAATATCAGGGAAATCCAAGCAGAGATGTGAATCCAACCAGGAACCATTGACAACTGGCACAGGCTGAAGGATAGAACCAGGCTAAATAGCCGAGCCAGAAAGACAATCAGTGGAAGCAGCTGCTGACTACTAAATCCAAGGAGCAGCAGTACCACTTAAAACCACCGGAGGGAGCCCAAGAGCAGAACTCACAAAAGTGCCACTTACAACCACCGGAGGGAGCCCAAGAGCGGAATTCACAACACACCTCCCCCCTGGGGATTAACCTCTGATGACAAGTGTCAGGATGATGCTCGGACCCGACATTGTACTGCCCCAGATCCAAGCTAAAAAAAATGTGGGCATCGGTGCAGATTTCCTCCTCTTGACTCTGTGAAGCTTTTGAGTACACTTCTGATGACCATGGCATAGAATGTGTGAACAACTCTTGAGACTCACCCATCTGTGGTTCCGTACAGTCAGTTGAATGGTTGGAGAGTTCAACCGTGGGGAGAAGCAAGGATAATTTGAGTGGCATCTCTGTGGACTTAACTGGGTGTGATATTGAGGTGGAGGAAGAGGAGGAGAGGCCACTTGAAACTGTGCTTACCATCCACTCGAGCACATGCTCTTTCCAGGCCTCATCAACAAGGCGTACGGCTGTGCAACTACAAAAAAGAAGGGTAGTGGAGTAGGCTGTCCAGTAACAGAAGTTGTCAGTTGTCTTTTCATAGGACGTGACGTTGCTTCACTAGTGCTTTCACAAACATTACCACCTACCCTACGTACACCATGAACACCAAGCCTAATTCTTGTTCCACCATGGCCTCACTTTTTCCAGTCATGTTGCTCAGATAGTGTGGTAAAAGCACAGTATTAGCAACAAAAAAACAGATTTGCAATGCTGCAACATACAAGTGATTCTATTGTGCATACAAATAAATATTTTGTTCATTTTTGCAAATCAATTCCGGTCTGTGCTACGAGTTCTTCTATATTTCAATGTGTATAATCATGTCTCACACACCACATGACCAGAAAAGGTATTTAAATGACAAAAATAAATTTCCCATGGAATGTTTTTTTTCACCATAGAAAGCAATGCAAACGTGCAAAAATGCAGCAAAAACACTGCGTGTGAACTTAGCCCAAGGTGTGGAGGAGCATTTTTTTTTGCTTATTTATTTTGCCTTATGTGCAATTTATTACAGTGGGTATGGAAAATATGCAGACTAGGGTTGAGCGAAACAGATCGGCACTCACCTATAGTTACCTTCAGTCGCGGTGATGCGCTCCCTGCTGGATGTCCTCATGAACTGCAGCCTGGGAACTTTTTCCCACGCTCCAGGTCATATGAGGACATCCACCAGGGGGCGCGTCACCGTGACTGAACGTAACTATAGGTCATTGACCTACATTTCCTTCATTCCCCGGGGTTTACAGGCACAAGCACAGCTGCATTATAGCAGAGCTCCTGCCTGTAAAATATTTTAACCCCTTCAGATGGATTTACCTCGTGGGACGTGACAGTTCATCAGAGGGTATGTATATTGTTGGTTTATTATTTTTTTTCCAAGCGATGATCTTCAGGTGGATTGAGAGAGCAATAAAATATTAAAACAACCTGTGTGTTTATTTCATTAAAATACTTTTTAATCATGTGTGTGTGTGTTTTTTAACCCTTTCATACAATTGGATTACTAATGGATAGGTGTCAGAATTGACGCCTCTCCATTATTAATCTGGCTTAATGTCACCTTACAATAGCAAGGTGGCATTAACCCTTCATTACCCCCATATCCCACCGCTACACGGGAGTGGGAAGAGAGTGGCCAAGTGCCAGAATTGGCGCATCTTCCAGATGTGCCTTTTCTGGGGTGGCTGGGGGCAGATGTTTGTAGCCAGGGGGGCCAATAACCATGGACCCTCTCTAGGCTATTAATATCTGCCCTCAGTCACTGGCTTTACCACTCTGGCAAAGAAAATTGCGCAGGAGCCCACGCCAATTTTTTCCGCGATTTAACCCTTAAATTTAATAGCTACAGCGCCGAAATTTTGCACTTACACACTACTAACATTAGTAGTGTGGAATATGCAATAAAAGGGGGATATGACATGGTTTACTGTATGTAAACCATGTCTCATATCATGTCGGGTTTAGGCAGGAGAAATGAAAAGCCGGCAATTGAATTACCGGCTTTTCAACATTATCGCGCTGAAGCAAATATTAAAAAAGTATGCTTCCCCATTGAATTGCATTGGGTTTCGTGTTTTGGCCGATCCCCGACCCCGACTTTTCAATAAGATCGGCCGATTTCACTCGACCCGACTTTTGAGAAAGTCGGGTTTCATGAAACCCGACTCGATCTCAAAAAATGAAAAGTCGCTCAACCCTAATGCAGACCTCTTTAAATTTTTCACTCTTTGTTTCATTGTAGCCATTTGGTAAATTCAAAAAAATTCATTTTTTTCTCATTAATTTACACTCTGCATCTTGACTGAAAAAAATAGTAATGTAGAAATCTTTTCAAATCTATTAAAAAAGTAAAACTCAAATATCACATGGTCATAAGTTTTCAGACCCTTTGCTCAGTATTGAATAGACCCACCTTTTTGAGCTAGTACAGCCATGAGTCTTCTTGGGAATGATGCAACAAGTTTTTCACACCTGGATTTGGGGATCCTCTGTCATTCTTCCTTGCAGATCCTCTTCAGTTCTGTCAGGTTGGATGGTGAACGTTGGTGGACAGCCATTTTCAGGTCTCTCCAGATATGCTCAATTGGGATTAAGTCAGGGCTCTGGCTGGGCCAGTCAAGAATGGTCACAGTTGTTCTGAAGCCACTCGTTTGCTATTTTAGCTGTGTGCTAAGAGTCATTGTCTTGTTGGAAGGTGAACCTTCGGCCAAGTCTGAGGTCCACAACACTCTGGAAGAGGTTTTTATCCATGATATTTCTGTACTTGGCCGCATTCATATTTCCTTCAGTGGCAACCAGTCATCCTGTCCCTGCAGCTGAAAACACCCCCATAGCATGATGTTGTCACCACCATGTTTCACTGTTGGGATTGTATTGGGCAGGTGATGAGCAGTGCCTTGTTTTCTCCACACATACTGCTCAGAATTATCTCCAAAAAGGTCTATCTTCATCTCATTAGACCAGATAATCTTATTTCTCATAGTCTGGGAGTCCTTCATGGATTTTTTAGCAAAGTCTATGTGGGAATTCACATGTTTTGCACTGATGAGATGCACTGATGCACTGAGGAGAGGCTTCCATTGGGCCACGCTGCCATAAAGGCCCAACTGATGGAGGGCTGCAGTGATAGTTCACTTTGTGGAACTTTCTCCAATCTCCCTACTGTATCTCTGGAGCTCAGCCACAGTGATATTGATGTTCTTCTTTACCACTCTTACCAAGTCTCTTCTCCCACGATTGCTCAGTTTGGCTGGATGGCCATGTCTACGAAGACTTTTGGTGGTCCCAAACGTCTTCCATTTAAGGATTTTGGAGGCCACTGTGCTCTTAGGAACCTTGAGTACTGCAGAAATTCTGTTGTAACCTTGGCCAGATCTGTGCCTTGCCATAATTCTGTCTCTGATCTCCTTGGTCAGTTCCTTTGACCTCATGCTTCTCATTTTGTCTGACATGCACTGTGAGCTGTAAGGTCTTATTTAGATAGGTGTGTGCCTTTCCAAATCAAGTCCTGTCAGTTTAATTAAACATAGCTGGACTCCAATAAAGGAGTAGAAACATCTCAAGGAGGATCACAAGGAAATGGACAGCATGTAACTAGTGTTGAGCATTCCGATACCGCAAGTATCGGGTATCGGCCGATACTTGCGGGTATCGGAATTCCGATACCGAGATCCGATACTTTTGTGGTATCGGGTATCGGTATCGAAACAACATTAATGTGTAAAATAAAGAATTAAAATAAAAAATATTGCTATACTCACCTCTCCGACGCAGCCTGCACCTTACCGAGGGAACCGGCAGCGTTCTTTGCTTAAAATGCGCGCTTTTCCTTCCTTCCGTGACGTCACGGCTTCTGATTGGTCGCGTGCCGCCCATGTGGCCGCGACGCAACCAATCACAGCAAGCCGTGACGTAATTTTAGGTCCTTCAGTATTTTAAAATTACGTTCCGGCGTTGTGATTGGTCGCGTCGCGGTCACATGGGCGACGCGACCAATCACAAGCCGTGACGTCACGGGAGGCAGGAGACGCACGCAAAAATGCGCGCGTCTCCTGCCTCCCGTGACGTCACGGCTTGTGATTGGTCGCGTCGCCCATGTGACCGCGACGCGACCAATCACAACGCCGGAACGTAATTTTAAAATACTGAAGGACCTAAAATTACGTCACGGCTTGCTGTGATTGGTCGCGTCGCGGCCACATGGGCGACGCGCGACCAATCACAAGCCGGGACTTCACGTAAGGAAGTTAAAGCGCGAATTTTAAGCAAACAAAGCTGCCGGTTCCCTCGGTAAGGTGCAGGCTGCGTCGGAGAGGTGAGTATAGCAATATTTTTTATTTTAATTCTTTATTTTACACATTAATATGGTTCCCAGGGCCTGAAGGAGAGTTTCCTCTCCTTCAGACCCTGGGAACCATCAGGAATACCGTCCAATACATGAGTCCCATTGACTTGTATTGGTATCGGGTATCGGTATCGGATTAGATCCGATACTTTGCCGGTATCGGCCGATACTTTCCGATACCGATACTTTCAAGTATCGGACGGTATCGCTCAACATTACATGTAACTTAAATATGAGTGACTGAGGAAAGGGTCTGAATACTTATGACCATGTGATATTTCAGTTTTTCTTTTTTAATATATCTGCAAAAATTTCAACATTTCTGTTTTTTTCAGTCAAGATGGGGTGCAGAGTGTACCTTAATGAGAAAAAATAACTTTTTTGAATTTACCAAATGGCTGCAATGAAACAAAGAGTGAAAAATTCAAAGGGGTCTAAATAAGTGCAGTTTTGTATGTTTTATTGTCAGTACCTAAAAGTAAAATAATACTCTGACAACATTGTTCTCTGCACCTACCTGGGATTCAGAGATGCTTCCAGGAGTCTACTGTAATATCCACACATGGATAGGTCTAGCGGATGGCACAACATATACAGTAGATACAAGGTGATGATAAATGGAGAGGAAGACCCTAACAGTAGCGAGCGGGATATGAGGTATCTCCTGACACCAACCTGTGTCTGTCCCTAAGCTTCCCTTAACATCCTATGCAGGTCCTTCCCCCTGCCTCTGTCACCTGCCTAGTCCCTGGCTGTCACCTCAGCTAACCCTGGCTGGCGCACTGGTCAACGACGGTAGCCTAGGCACTACAAGTAATAAAACACAGGGAAAGAGACAAACAAGGGATAGATGGAAGAACAAAATCAGCTCAGAATCTGCTGCAATGCTCCACAGCAGCTGAATAAATGGCAGCTGGTAAACTGGAATCCAACAGTGGCAATACCACAGTCACTGGAGAGCTCCAACACCTAGCTAGTCTGCATAGAAGTAAACTCTATAACCAACGATCAGCAGACCAGCCAAAAAGAAGCTGCCAGCTAGAGACTGACATTAACTCTTGCTGGACCAAAGGAAAAAATACATTTAAATTCCAGCCGGTCTAGAGCTGCCAGGAATCCCTTAATGATTCTTGACATCTTCACCATGGTGTTCCCATGCCATTTCAATGCTGTTTACATCATTTTCAGCAATTATTAGGTCTATGGGGGGGCAACCGGAAAAATGCTCGAGTTACCCTATGACTCCCTTTATATTCGTTACTCGGGTCAAGCACCCGAGTATCACGATTTGCTCAACTCAAGTAACGAGTACTCAAGCATTTTAGTGCTTGTTCATCACTAGCTGCCATCACGGCTGGGGGTCTGCTAAAAATGCCTGGGCCTGTCCTAACAATACTACTGTGAATGCGGCTTGTGGCTGGCGTTCATAGGTTACAGTGTTTTTTGCT
Organism: Ranitomeya variabilis; assembly: GCF_051348905.1. NCBI lineage: Eukaryota > Metazoa > Chordata > Amphibia > Anura > Dendrobatidae > Ranitomeya > Ranitomeya variabilis. The sequence continues at coordinate 491,256,783 of NC_135235.1, forward strand.
GTTTAGAACAGTACTATGGTATTCCTGTACATAGCACAACTGATGGGATGAAAACAGGTTAAAGTTACCTAAGGAGACTAACAAATACAATAAAAAGGTAAAAACAAAAAGGTTTTAAAGGGAACCTGTCAGCAGGATTATGCATAGTAACCTACACACAGTCAGGTCGGCACTAGTGATGAGTGAGTGTACTCGTTGCTCAGGTTTTCCCGAGCACACTCGGGTGACCTCTGAGTATTTGTTAGTGTTCGGAGATTTAGTTTCCATCATGGCAGCTGAATTATTTACAGCTATTAGCCAGGCAGAATACATGTGGGGGTTGCCTGGTTGCTAGGTAATCCCCCCATGTAATCAAGCTGGCTAAAGATGAAAATCATGCTGCTGAGGCGATGAAAACTTAATCTCCGAGCGGTCATTAATGCTCGGAGACCACCCGAGCGTGCTAGGGAAAACCCGAGCAACGAGTACACTCACTCATCACTAGTCGGCACCGTTATACTGAATAAAATACCATAAAACAAAATTGCTTCTGCGGGCATGTTTACTGTGCACTTAATCCCTTTTACAGATTTACTTGAGGGAGGAAAAAAAAGCCATTTTGAAAATGGCACTCGGGGTGCAAACGCAGTAGCAGCTATTGGTTAGTATAGAGATCCGATAGCTGCTGTTGTGCAGGCACGGGCAGTGCCAACTTGCTGGAGGAGGACAATTTTTTTCTTCTCCAGTAAGATGGCGCCTGTGCAACAGCAGCTATTGTATCTCTATACCAACCGATAGCTGCTACTGCGCCAGCGCCCTAGGGCACCATTTTCAAAATGACTTTTTTTTTCTTCCCTCAAGTAAATCTGCAAAAGGGATTAAGTGCACAGTAAACATGCGTTTATGCTGCAGCGCAGGTGCCACGGCCGGCACCTGCCTGCAGAAGCGTTTTTTTTAAATTCAGTATGTGATGGTATTCATTATGCAAATTAGGGAGCAGTGACCTGTCAGCAGTCTTCATTATGAATATCTAATCAGAGCACCACATACATAAACCCCGCTTAGGACACGAGCATATCATTAACTAAAAACTGAAAATAAAGATTAAGAATCAACAAGATGGATTTCATCAACCAGGTATCATTTTAGTCAGTATAACGGCACTGACCTGACAGTTTGTGTAGGTTACTATGCATAATCCTGCTGACAGGTTCCCTTTAAAAATATAAAATAATAAACAATACATACAATTTCAAATTACCACCCATTTGCCCCATTAAAAATAAAGAAATAAAAAACTACAGATATTAGGTATCATTACTTTTGTAAAATCCTGATGTATCAAGATATAAAGTTAACTAACTTTCTTCAGCAGTCACAACACTGCAAAAAAAGATTAACAAAACATTGTATCTACCCCAAATGGCTATCAATAAAAATGTTAGCTATGGGTGCAAAAATAAGCTCTTACATAGCTAAATAATCCAAAAATGCAGATACAAGCAATTTTTTTTACAAAGTTACCAATTTTTTCACCTCTTACAAAAAACTCTATACGTTTGGTATTTTTGTAATTGTAATGACCTTGAGAATCATATTGCCGGGTCATGTTTACAGTATAGTGAACATAATACCCTGTGCCAGTCATTGCACTGGTTGCCCATCCACTGCAGAGTCCAATATAAACTTATGACTTTCACCCACAAAGCGCTCCACAGTTATGCACCGCAATGCATCTCCTCCCTCATCTCACTCTATCTATGCCCTGTGGTCTACTAATGACCTAACACTAACATCCTAATCTGAACCTCCCACTCCCATCTCCAAGACTTCTCACTTGCTGCAACAATTATCTGGAATGCACTACCCAGGACAATTTGATTAATTCCCAATACTCCCAGTTTTAAGCGTGGCCTAAAAAACACATTTCTTTAGACTGGCTTATCGCCTCACCTCACTTATCTAACTATCCCCTTTTGGCCCATACAAATTTTGATTCCAAATCAGGACCCCCATATTGTCTGTTCACACCCTCTATACACTTAATAAGCCCTCTATGTCTGTACTGTACACATACTGGCTGTTGACTTGTTCTTGCAGCATTATGTGATTACCCTACTTATTATATTGATAACATAAGACAAGGAAAAAAATTGGTCTATTGATGGGTATAGACAAATACTAAATATACATAACCTATAATGTGAATAGTATAAATCAAAGGACTGGACTATATTAGGCTAAAGGGACAGTCGAGAAAAAGAAGGAGAAGAACCGACCAAAAAAGTCCCAGTACAAAAAATGGTGATTGAAAACAATGCTTTATTGAAAACAGGTGATGACAGGGGTGACAGAACAATGATAAAACATGTTAAAATTGTACATAAAAACAGGCATGCACAACCAGGATTATAAATTCGTCCTGAAAAGAGAACCAGCAGGGCTAGCACAATGTAGCCATAATCATTTAAGGTACATAAGAATAGGCACAGTAAAGTGCATAACCAGATAACAACAATTATATATAAATTATATAGGGGTAGATAAAGTGCAAGTGCAATTGATGATGGTGTAAATCAGTATACATTAAACAAATGAAGAAAGGTCCATGTGCTGTAAGTTCAGAAGTAGCTTAAGAAATGTATGAAAACAGTGCTCATATTGTACTGTGAACCTATTGTAGTAAATCACCTTGCAGTGTAAGTCATGAGATAGTCAAGTAGTAGGAACAGTGGACTTAGGGTATGTGCACACGTCCGGATTTCTTGCAGAAATTTCCTGAAGAAAACCGGAAATTTTCTGCATGAAATCCGCATTTTTTTTGGCGTTTTTTTCGCGTTTTTTTTAGCATTTTGCAAGCGTAATTAGCTTGCAGAATGCTAAAGTTTTCCAAGCGATCTGTAGCATCGCTTGGAAAACTGACTGACAGGTTGGTCACACTTGTCAAACATACTGTTTGACAAGTGTGACCAACTTTTTACTATAGATGCTGCCTATGCAGCATCTATAGTAAAAGATAGAATGTTTAAAAATAATAAAAAAAATAAAAAAATGGTTATACTCACCCTCTGCAGCCTCCGTTCCTATAGATGCCGGTGTGGTTCAGGGCCTTTGGTGACGTCACGGCTTGTGATTGGTCGCGAGCGGTCACATGAGCGGTCACGCGACCAATCACAAGACAGTGACGTCACCGCAGGTCCTGAACCACACCATCTATAGGAACAGAAGCGGCAGCATGCAGCGGTGAGAGGCGGGAACACTCCGGGGACATCAAAGGTGAGTATATGACTATTTTTTATTTTAATTCTTTTGTTTTTGACCAATTATATGGTGCCCAGTCCGTGGAGGAGAGTCTCCTCTCCTCCACCCTGGGTACCAACCGCACATAATCTGCTTACTTCCCGCATGGTGTGCACAGCCCCGTGCGGGAAGTAAGCAGATCAATGGGCTCCTAGGTGTGCGGAATCCCCGCAATTCCGCATTTTTAATGAACATGTTGCTTCTTTTTCCGCAATGCGATTTTTTCGCAGAAAAAATCGCAACATTTGCACAAAAAATGCGGAATACACTGTAAATAATAGGAGGCATAGGTTAGCGTTTTTTTCGCGTTTTTAGCACGTTTTTATAGCGAAAAAAACGCGAAAAAAACGCGGAAAATCCTGAACGTGTACACATGGCCTTAGACTAGCAGAGGAGCTCCTTCATCCGAGTGACGTCCACCCCGACGTTTCGGCTTCCACCTTCGTCCTTTCAGGACGACTTTGTAATCCTGCGTGTGCGTCCCTGTTTTTATATACAATTTTAACATTTTTTATCATTGTTCTGTCAACCCTGTTATTACCTGATTTCAATAAAGTATTGTTTGCAATCACCATTTTATGTACTGAGACTTTTATGGTCGGTTCTTCTCCTTTTTTACTTATATTGATGGCTGGATCATACAATACAAGCACTTTTTACTATTTACCTTTCGTAATTCCCCTATTTTCTCATAAATTGTAAGCTTGTGAGCAGGATGACCCTCACTCCTGTATTGTGTTTATTGTCTGTACAAGTCCACACTAAAATGTAAAGTGCTGAAGAATATGTTGGCGATATAGAAATAAAAAAAATATTATTATTATTATAAAAAAAAGTTGTAGACACTTGGAATTTTTTCCTGATATGGTATTGTATAATGTATAGAGTGTGATAAGCATTGTTAGTATAATAGGCATAGTGTTCAGCACGGCTATGGGGAATGTAAAGTATAAGATAAGTTATATAATATTATTTGGTTTTAAGACATAAGGTGGTTACCATAGAATAAGATAAACTCTGGTACGCATTATATATAATATGTTTAATGTGTGTAAATTTAATGTATAACATTTGTGAAGTAATTCTGTCCAGCCACATGGTGTAGTGACAGACATACCGTATTTTTCGGACTATAAGACACACTTTTTTCCTACAAAAATGTGGAGGGAAATGGGGGGTGCATCTTATAGTCTGGATGTACCTGTTTGGCTGAGGTGGGGGAGCGGCAGCGGGGAGCAGCGGGTCACAGAAGGTAGGAGCTGGCGGCTGCGGCTAACTCCTGTGCCCACTGCTAAAGAGAAATGAATATTCACTGCATTCCATGCCCATGGACGTAGAGGGCAGTGAATATTAATTTCTCTTTAATGGTGGATACACTGTTAGCTGCCGGCTTCCTGCAGCTGCTGAGCTTTTGCATGTCCCCGCTATTTAAGGCAATGAATATTCATTGCTCTCCACTCCCATAAGCATGGAATGCAGTGAATATTCATTTCCTTTAGTAGCTACACACGTGAACGCCTGACAGATGCAGGAAGCCAGCGTCTGCGGTTAACACTGTCCTCACTATTAAAGAGCAATGAATACTCACTACCCTCCATGCACATAGTCCCGACATGGGGAGCAGTGAATATTCCAGCAGCTGTCCTCGCCTTGTAAGCAGCGCATGATGTCCCTGTCATGCACTGCCTACAAGCATTAAGCAGCTGCTGGCTTCAAAACAAGACACTGCGAGGGAGCACAGGAAAGGTAAGTAGAATGGTTTATGTTTTATTTTTGTTTTTCTGATGGGGGCCATGCATACCAAGATGGGGATGGGGGCCCTGCATACCAAGATAGGGATGATGGAGATGAGAGCCAATGGTACCAGGATAAGGATGGGGCCATGCATACCAGGATGGAGATATGGTACCTGCATACTAGGATAAGGAGGAGAGGGCCATGCATAACAGGATGGGGATGGGGGCCAATCATACCAGGATAGGAATGAGGACGATCATGCCTACCAGGATAGGGATGAGGGGGCCATGCATACCAGGATGGAGATATGGGGGCCATGCATACCAGGATGAGGATGAAGGGCCATGCATACAAGGATAGGGATGAGGGGACCATGCATACCAGGATGGAGATGAGGGGCCATGCATACCAGGATGAGGATGAGGGAGCCAGGCATACCAGGATAGGAATGAAGGAGCCATGCACACCAGGATAGGGATGATTGGGCCATGCATACCAGGATAGGAATGAGGGGACCATGCACACCAGGATAGGGATGAGGGGGCCATGCACACCAGGATAGGACATATTAAGTATATAATTGGCCACATTTTTTGCTTCAATTGCCTACAGGGGATATGGAATTGCATAAAGGGAAAGTAATGGATCCCAGGTGCACTGCTGGGCTGGACAGGAAATACCTGAGAGGAACAGGACCTGTAAATATAGGAATAGTCCAGGAAGAATGTTGAAGATGTCCTTTACTAAGGAAACAAGGACTAAGCATTTTTATGCCCTATACAATCTGAAGAACTTGAACTCTCCAGTAAACGTTTGCTTGTTGAAACAAACTGCGTGACCCCTGAGCTATGTGCAGCAGTTCCTGAAGATGGAGGCTGGAGAAAGCGGATGCCTGCGGCCTTCAAGTGCGTGTGATGCACCCCACACCTGGTAGCACATTGGAACTGGGACCCGATTTTCCTGTAATGTGCCAAGGTGTTTTGGAGCAGCAGGTTGTGCACAGCTAACACCCCCAGTCACTTTACACAAGGATGATCATTCTCTAAAAACTAGTTATCTCTTATCTGACAACAAAATATTTCCACTGTGCATTTTCCACTATAATTTAAATAGTGCTTATGCCATTTCTTTCAAAGCTGTCATGGTCTTCTTGAATTTGGGACCACAATGGTATCTTCATTTCAGGGGTTTATGGCAGCAGCCAACAGGGCTGCCAAATGTAATTGAGAGAAAATAGATCATGTTACACTCATTACTTTACAAATTCATCTAATAAATACACTGCTCAAAAAGCAGTGAATGAAATATTTCAGTTGCAAATCTTACATAGTGGAATGTGTTGAGAACAATAAAACCTAAAAATTATCAACATAAACTACAACTAATATTCCATGGAGGTCTGGAGTTGGAATCATGATCAAAATCAAAGTGGAAAATGAAGTTACAGGCTAATCCAACTTCAGAGAAAATGCCTAAAGACAGGGAAATGATGCCCAGTAGTGTGTGTGACCTCCACGTGCCTGTATGACCTCCCTACAATGCCTGGGCATATTCCTGATGAGGTGGCAGATGGTCTCCTGAGGGATCTCCTCCCAGACCTGGACTAAAGCATCTACCAACTCCTGGACAGTCTGTGGTGCAACGTGACGTTGGTGGATGGTGCGAGACATGATATCCCAGATGTGTTCAATCGGATTCAGGTCTGGGGAATGGGCGGGCCAGTCCATAGCTTCAATGCCTTCATCTTGCAGGAACTTCTGACACACTCCAGCCACAATAGGTCTGGCATTGTCCTGCATTAGGAGGAACCCAGGGCCAACTGCACCAGCATATGGTCTCACAAGGGGTCTGAGGATCTCATCTCGGTACCTAATGGAAGTCAGGCTACCTCTGTGCGGCCCTCCAAAGAAATGCCACCCCTCACCATTACTGACCCACTGCCAAACCAGTCATGCTAAAGGATGTTGCAGGCAGCAGATCACTCTCCACGGCATCTCCAGACTCTGTCATGTCTGTCACATGCGCTCAGTGTGAACCTGCTTTCATCTGTGAAGAGCACAAGGCGACAGTGGTGAATTTGCCAATCCTGGTGTTCTTTAGCAACTGCCAAGCGTCCTGCATGGTGTTGGGCTGTGAGCACAACTCCCATTTGTGGATGTCGGGCACTCAGACCATTCTCATGGATTTGGTTTCTAACTGTTTGTGCAGACACATGCACAATTGTGGCCTACTGGAGGTCATTTTGCTGGGCTCTGGCAGTGGTCCTCCTGTTCCTCCTTGCACAAAGGCTGAGGTAGCGGTCCTACTGCTGGGTTGTTGCCCTCCTACGGCCCCCTCCACGTCTCCTGGTGTACTGGCTTGTCTCCTGGTAGCGCCTCCAGCCTCTGGACACTACGCTGACAGACACATCAAACCTTTTTGCCACAGCTCGCATTGATGTGCCATCCTGGATGAGCTGCACTACGTGAGCCACTTGTGTGGGTTGTAGAGTCCGTCTCATGCTACCATGAGTGTGAAAGCACAACCAACATTCGAAAGTGACCAAAACATCAGCCAGAAAGCATTGGTACTGAGATGTGATCTGTGGTCCCCACCTGCAGAACCACTTCTTTATTGAGCCAATAATTTCCATCTGTTGTCTATTCCATTTGCACAGCAGCATATGAAATTGATTGTCAAACAGTGTTGCTTCCTAGGTGGAAAGTTTGATTTCACAGAAGTTTGATTTACTTGGAGTTATATTCTGTTGTTTAAGTGTTCCCTTTATTTTTTTGAGCAGTGTATATTTCATATGTAATTATTATAAGCTCCACCCTTGTTACTGAACAGAAAAATAACTAATAAATGAACACAAACAATCCACCTGGGTTGTCCTGCAAGCCAATGAAGGTCATCTTATTATAGTTTGCCCTTGACTTGGCCAGACATCATACCTGCCCATTCTGTCGCCATAATCAGTTCTGCCACAACCTGGAAGAGGAGATGCACTGTCTGAGTCTGAACATAATGATTTCTAAAACAATTCCCCTTCAAAAGTAGGAGATTGAATTTAAAAATTAGCCACAAAAATTAATTCCAATGCTGCATACCGCCTGACAGTAATGTTCCCAAGTACCAAACAATCTCTATTAATGGAAATTACAGCCATAGGTCCCACAAGGAGCTATATAGCAGAAAATAGATTAGGAAAATATACTGTTCTATACTATCTCTTTGTTCACTTATAGGTGGCAGTGAGTGACATTGAATGACCCTGTACAGCAGCAGCTGATAACAACCAAGCATTAAAATCAAATTGTGTAAAGTCGATTCGGTGGATACAGTCTAGCTGAAGCAGATGGAACTGTGTCCTGTACATGAACTCCAAGAGCTAGTAATAACTAGACACAAAAACGACAAAGATAGAAAACAAAAAGGTTATGAGGGCATATCAGGAAATGGAATAGATTCCAAGTTAGCATTGGCAGATAGGTTGTTATTTGCAAGGTGTAAAAGACAGAAAGTGGAAAATAACAGGCCTAACAGTCTGGATGCTATTGAGGAGGTAACCTGAGAGGCCAAATACAGATTAGGTGTTCCTCTATATAATACTTTCATATCAGGTCAGGTTTTTGGCATCATTTCATGCATCCGGTAGGCATAGTAACACTGTCTACAAGGAGTTAAGATGACGCACAGTCCCACTTATTTTGGTGTGCTGTAAACAGCTTGTTGTGTCTGTAGGGGTGAGAATCACAACGACCTTAGCTTCTAGGCTTCAAGGACACCGGGGATGAGCCATCTGTTAATGCTGCCCACCACTCCTACATGCTGCATGGCATATGCATATGGCAGAAGCCCAAGTACATGGGGGCAGAAAGATGGCCATTGTAACTCTTGCTGTCCTGGTCTTACTATATCATTACCTTTTCTTTTCTTCTATAATTAAAGCTAGATCACCAGCAATATGTGTCAACTTAAAACATAACTCTTAATCTATTTAGTTTAAAACTGTATGTAAGTAATACATTTCTGTAAGTAATGTTTCCATATAGATGTAAATACAGGAACAAAACTGAAAAAGAAGCCTTGCCTACACAAGCCATTAGTACACTAAAATGCAACCTGTCTGATATAAATGAAGCAAACTCAACAGTTTGGCCTTGTTTCAACTTGTCACATATGTAGGGTTCCAGGAATCACAATGGAGTGTAGAATTTTGTATCTTTTGCATCGACGTGTCTCGACGCTTGCTAGCCAGCAGGCAGGGACTTACCCTATTGTGCTTTTATAACTTGCAGGGGCGGACATATCATTAGTGCAACCAGTGCGGCCGCACACGGATCCAAGAGGTATGGGGGCCCATTTCTACATCGAAAGCAGGTGCAATTTAGCTATTTTGTATATACATACCATATATATAATAGCATATATTTTTGTTGCACAGGGGACCTTTTCTGTTTGTGCATACAAGTGACTTGCCCTACCCCTCAAATACCCCAGAAAATGTTTACACCCTGAATATGGCAGTATTACACTAAGGCCTCTTTCACACTTCCGTCTTTCTGTTTCCATCACAATGCGTCATTTTGTGAAAAAAACGGATCCAGCGAATTTGCCCGCTGGATCCGTCTTTTTCTCATAGACTTGTATTAGCGACGGATTACGATGGACGGCCACACGTTACGTCCGTCGTGCGCTGGATCCATCTGAATTTCTTTATCCGTCTTCTGGAAAAAACGAATAAAGAAACTTTTTTTTGTCTGTGTCGAAAAAACTTACAGCGATGGATTCTTTGGCGTCCGTCGCTTGACTAGAATGGAAGCCTATGGGCGCAGGATCCGTTGCTGTCCATCAAATGACGGAATCCAGCGACGGATTCTGTTTTTTTACACTGAGCATGCCTGGAAGAATTTCTATTCCTTTAATTTAACCCATTTTTCCTGCAGCTGCTGCATTGACAGATCCGTCAAAAAACAGGATCCAGTGCATCCATTTTTTACAATCTGCATAGGATCCGTCTTTTCAACATTTTGACGGATTGTGACTGATTCTAAAAGACGGTGTCCTTCCACATGTTCCTAACATGTTTTTGCCTTAATGGACAAAATACATAGTTGGAACATCAACCAGGATAGGAAATTATTAGACACTGGAGGTGGCCCGATTCGAACACATCGGGTATTCTAGAATAAGTATGTAGTTTATTTATGAAGATTTAAGAATAATGCAATGAATACACAGGATTTTCCGGGTAAAATATATACATTATCATTAAATTTTATTGCTCATAGAACTTAATACAACTGATCGAAATTATTAAACAGATCATCAAAATATATAAACCATTACATGAATATCTAACTGTTTTTAAATAAATCATCGGACGAAAGAAGTACATTGACACTATAATATATTTGTGCGTGGAACTGACAGAACTTGTTCAGTAAACGTAAGTGAACTATGTGGCACTGTGACTGACAGAACTTATTCAGTAAACGAGACTGAACTACGTGGCACTGTGACTAACAGAACATGTTCAGTAAATGTGAGTGAACTATGTGGCACTGTGACTGACAGAACTTATTCAGTAAACGTGACTGAACTACGTGGCACTGTGACTGACAGAACATGTTCAGTAAATGTGAGTGAACTATGTGGCACTGTGACTGACAGAACTTATTCAGTAAATGTGACTGAACTACGTGGCACTGTGACTGACAGAACTGCAGCTGTAACTGATTGGTCGAGGGCGGCTGGTGCGACCAATCAGCGACGCAGGATTTCCGTTACAGACAAACAGAGAGAATTAGATGATTATATAGTAGATGGGTTTAACCTACATTATATGCTCCCGGAGTGTCAGATAGCCTTGTACCTAATGGTCAGGGACATATTGTCTTTGGGCACATGATTGTCAGTGTAAAGCTATGTTCACACGTTGCATTTTTGTGGCTTTTTTATGCAAATTTTAAGCTGCGTTTTACAGTACCAGCAAAAGCTATGAAGTTTCAGAAATCTCATGCACATACATTGTTTTTTTTTTCTTGACTGAATTGGAAAATTGCTGCTTTTTCGCAGACTGCAGCATGTCACTTCTTTCAGCATTTTTTCATCGTTTTTACAGAGTTGTTACACCCATAGAAAGCAATGAGTAACTGAAAAATGGAGCAAAAAACGGAGGTATCATGTTTTGCTGCGTTTGAAGTACAAAAATCTAAGGAAGTTACATCATGCTTTTCTGGGGGGCACTAAACTTTATCAACATGCACAAGAGACATTAAAAATGCAGCAAAACCAGTAAGGCCATACTGGGCCCTGGCCTTGAAGGGAGGCCGACATGACAGGGTTGAGGTGGGAATATAGAGAGCGGGTGAAACATCTGGAAGTGTGGGGGTTAACTTAGTTGTACAGAGGTGGAGCTGGAGTTAGGTCTTGAGGGAGGAGGGGTCAGAGGTGGGGTTAAGGGGCAACAGTATAAAAGGGGTAGCTATTTTAATTGAGGTAGTCATTTTAGGTACCCCTTACAGTGGTAAGAAGCTTTATAGGGTATTTACATTATGGACATTGAGGCTCTGCTTCAGCAGTTGAGGAGCGCAGCAGGCCCGCATGGCACAGATTGGCTCCAGTCATCTGTGTATGACCTTCTGCAAGGGGTGGTGGCCGGAGTTTCCCAGACTCTGCAAGATGGACATCGGCCATGGCGAACTAGGCCTCCGGCATAGCTAAGTCCAGAGGTCACACCCCGGATCCACCGCCGAGTCAGGAGCCCCTCTGGGGACCCTCCTGTGAGGGTCGCAGGGCGGCTGCCCAGCGCTCAAGAGTTGAGAGGAATCCTACCATTCGGCGGGGCCTGCAGCAGGGAGATGAGTCTTCAGGGAAGCTTCCCTCTCTTCTATGGCAGCGCGGGAAGTACCGGGAGCAGGAGCAGCGGATGTCCTGACTGGAGCAGGACCCGCTCAGCAGAGACGATCGAAGAAGGTGAGGAGACGGGGGCTTTACCAGCCGGCCCCTCAGCGGGGAGTACATTGTGGGCAGCAGTCGGCCGGCTCTGCCCTAGTACATTGGAGGCGGCAGCGCAGGATGATGGCAGGCAGCGCCGGGTTGGCCTGGGAGACGCGACCGGGGAGGGGTTAATAGAGATGGATGGGCAGCAGGCGGCTGGCTCAGGCGGCGGAGTGGGGGATACAGCAGTAGGCACAAGGAAGGCGTCCCAACACAGCAGCAGATGTCTGGCCATGGTCAGAGCATCGCAGCAACAGCAGCGCAAAAGGTACCTGCACAGACGGCTAGCCTAGCTTAGCATCATAGTCAGCTGTCTGTGATGCAGGGAAGCCCAGGAGCTGCAGAAACAATGTCAGAACAGCACATGAGCGGATCGGGTTCTGGAACGCACCAGCAGGACTCCGGATTTCCAGCTGCTAGCATCACAGTGCCCAGGCAGATAGGTGAAACAGCTCATTTATTTCCTGCTAACCCTTTGTTATCCTCCCCTAAAATTAGGAGTCAGGATGAGTTTTCTGGGGAGTTAGCGGGGGCATGGGGATAATCTTACATGGTTTAAGAGATCTAGCCATGTTATGGGGGTCTGGACCTCTCAAGGAGGGGTTTCGCCATCCTCCGCATGGCTGAGGAATTATGGGGCAATTCTACGGTATCAGGGAGAAATTAGAATGCATGGTACCTCCGGTATGGGGGTAGGTGCTTCAGCATTCAATATGGGAAGTGGCGGGTCATTGGGTATTAGTATGACAGCTGAGAGGGCATCAAGGCCAGGACAATCTATGGGTGAAGTTGGGGAAAAAGAGGAGGATTAGGTACGCTTAGATGATGCTGCAATGAGGGAGGTGTATGTACAGTATGTTTTGAGGGTCCATTGGGGTCACATCTAAAGCAAGAATTAAGAGAAAACATTTGGAAGTGAGAATATGTGTTTCTTTGCTGCCATTGGAGCATTTTAATCTGGATAGGACAAGAAAAGAGGATTCTAAAAGGTAGGATTAGGAAAAGAGGAGGTATCAGTTAATTCCCAGAATCTTCTCTTATTGATTGCAAGTAGTGATGAGCGAACGTGCTCGCCACTACTCGGTACTCGCTCAAGTATCACTATGCTCGGTGCACTCGGCGAGCACCGAGTATTTCCGGGATTATTCATCGGGAGCTCGGGTCTCCGCCCTGCAATTTTGGTGCTCTTTAGAGTGCCAATGACCATGCAGGGATTGTCTGTAGTGATGAGCGAATATACTCATTACTCGAGATTTCCCTAGCACGCTCTGGTGTCCTCAGAGTATTTTTTACTGCTCGGAGATTTAGTTTTTTTCGCCGCAGCTGGATGATTTACAGCTACTAGCCTGCTTGATTACATGTGGGGATTCCCTAGCAACCAGGCAACCCCCACATGTACTTAGCCTGGCTAATAGCTGTAAATCATTCAGCTGAGGCAGTGAAAACGAAATCTCCGAGCACTAAAAAATACTCGGAGGACACCCAAATGTGCTTGGGAAATCTCGAGTAATGAGTATATTCGCTCATCATCACTAATCATCTGCCATGCACTGTAATGCAGCAGCCATCTTTGTTGTGGTATTACAGTGATTGGCTGGCCGCACAGCGTCATCAGGTCTATAAGAGACCTGGCGCCGCCCTGTTCGCCGCATTCTGCTCCAGAGTCAGCTAGTGTAGGGAGAGCTGCTGCTGAGATAGGGTCAGATTCGTTCTTTTAATAGTTAGTGTGGGTCTGCTAGTGTTCAGTCAACAAATCCTGATAAACCAACAGTCCTTTTTAGATATAATTCGGCGGTACAAAGATTGCATGCCTCAAAAAGCTCCATTACTGTCTGCTGCTGCTTATTTTATATGTACCTAGCTGCAGTTATCCGTGGCAATTTTTTATTTTTTTGCAGCTTATACCTGCTCATTTTAATTATACAGCAATCCATAGCCCCTTTTTTCTACATTTATTTGCTTGGTCACGCTGCAGACTACAGCCAGGTCATTGCAATACAAGAACGTGCAAATCTAAGAATTTAGAAATAAAAATTTTGTCTCAGGTATCAGATGTGAGTGCATCTAAGAATCTGTCCTTGTTTTTGGTACTTTCTAATATTTTGTAATATTATGTACATGTTCATACATACTTACAACATTTTGGACACCATTTTGCTGCAAAAATATTTAGCTACAGTTGTTATATTTATCACCGTGAGTTGTACGCCACACGCATCGTATATCATTGCGCTAAATATTTTACAATTTTAGTACTCCAATTTTTTTTTAGTGTCATAGCCAATTTATTGACACAATTTTGGTGTGCCCAAAAAATTAAGGCCACATTTTGATCAGTCGTTATCTCTGGCTGACGCCTGGTGTATCTGTGGTGTCAAAATCCTTGCTTTGCAGGCATACATTGCACTGTTCTGTCTGCTAGCCTTAGTCTACTCAGTATTTACTGTAGTGTTTTCAAAAATTACTAAAAAATTACAAAAATGTATACAGTCTGTTATCTGTCAGACGCCTGATGTATCTGTGGTGTAAAACTCTTCGCTTTGCAGGCATACTTTGCATTGTTCTGTCTGCTAGCCTTGGTCTACTCAGTATTTAGTGTTTTCAAAAATTACAAAAAAATAAATAAAATTTATAGTCTGTTATCTCCGTCAGACACCTGGTGTATCTCTGGTGTAAAAATCTTCGCTTTGCAGGCATACATTGCATTGTTCTGTCTGCTAGCCTTGGTCTACTCAGTATTTAGTGTTTTCAAAAATTACAAAAAAATTAATAAAATTTTTACAGTCTGTTATCTCCGTCAGACGCCTGGTGTATCTTTGGTGTCAAAATCTTCCCTTCGTATGCATACGTTACATTGTTCTGTCTGCTAGCCTTTGTCTACTCAGTATTTAGTGTTTTCAAAAATTACAAAAAACATTAAAAAAGTATGCAGTCTGTTATCTCCGTCAGATGCCTGGTGTATCTGTGGTGTAAAAATCTTTGCTTCACAGGCATACGTTGCATTGTTTTATCTGCTAGCCTTGATCTACTCCTTATTTAGTGTTTTCAAAAATTACAAAAAAATTAAATAAAATGTATAGTCTGTTATCTCCGTCAGACACCTGGTGTATCTGTGGTGTCAAAATCTTCCCTTCGTATGCATACGTTGCATTGTTCTGTCTGCTAGCTTTGGTCTACTCAGTATTTAGTGTTTTCAAAAATTACAAAAAATGTAAAAAAATGTATACAGTCTGTTATCTCCGTCAGACATCTGGTGTATCTGTGGTGTCAAAATCTTCGTTTCGCAGGCATACGTTGCATTGTTCTGTCTGCTAGCCTTGGTCTACTCAGTATTTAGTGTTTTCAAAAATTTGGAAAAATTTTTTAAAAAATTTATACAATCTGTTATCTCTGTCAGACGCCTGGTGTATCTGTGGTGTCAAAATCTTCACTTTGCAGGCATACATTGTCTGCTAGCCTTGGTCTACTCATTATTTTTTGCTTAAATTTTTTAAAAAAATATATATATATGTATATATATTTTAGCTGTCTGTTATCTCCGTCAGACACTCGGTAAATCTGTGGTCTCCAAATACTTGTTTTTCAGGCATACTGATCACATATACTTTTTCGCCAAATAAATCCATTTGTATAGAGCTTTTCAAATATTTCATTAGTCCACTTAAAATGGGCAAGGCAAGGGGCAAGGGATGGGGAAGTGGACATGATGCTGATAGTGTATGCAGAGGACGAGGCCGTGGCCAAGGTGAAAGTGGGCCACAAAAAAAACCCACATTGACCGTCCTGTCCCAGTTTCTAGTGGACCGCAGCACACCACTATTGAAGCCAGAGCAGTGTGAAACAGTTGTTGGTTAGATAGCAAATAATGCTTCCAGTCACTTAGCCACTACTACCACCACAATGTCTTTCACACGGTCAAATCTGAGTAGCCGTGAGTGTGGACCAGATATTACTCACCCTCCTCCTTCCTCCCACCATGTCGAGTGCCCTGAGACAACTGATTGCACACTTGGACACTCCGAAGAGCTGTTCAGTTTTCCCTTTAAAGATTCTGGACTCTCGGCCGGTCAACTTGAAGTGGGGCCAGATGAGATTGCATGTAGCGATGTCCAAAGATTTGAACAGCCACAGTCACACGAAGGTGATGATGTTAAAGTGTCACAAAAGGTAGACGATGATGAGACACAATTGCCAGAAAGTCAGGAGGAGGAGAAGGGTGCAGATGTGGAAGATGAGGTGGTGTATGACATAGTGGCTGACCCAACCTGGCAGGAGGACATGCAGAGCGAAGACAGCAGCACACATGGGGAAGGAGGCATATTACCCAAACAGGAAGGAAGAAGCAGTGTGGTGGCCACAGACAGAAGGCGTGCATTCGTTGCACGTAACACAATCATGATGGAAGTTGCCATTCCAACTGTTAGATCTTTCCGAGTAATTTTTTAAAGGCTCTGCTGACACCCCTAAACAGGCCATTTGCAGCACCTGCCATGCCCGCATCAGCAGGGGTAGCAAAACTACCAGCCTGACCACCGCCAGCATGATTAGACACATGGCAGCAAAGCACCCGACTTTGTGGGCTGAACCCCAGTCTCCAGGAACACTGTCTGCAGGTGATACCACTGCTTCTTCCACTGTTTTGCGTACAAGCCAATCCCCAGTTCACCATGCCTGTGAAGATGCCTCGGTCCTGCACCTGTTGTTGTCCACAGTCAACCTGCACCATCATCAAGCCCATCCACATCCTAGTCCCAGAGCAGCCTTCTCCTCGTGTGCCGTGCCGGCATTACACTAGGATGTGTCCCACAACATTACCCATGCCCTCAACAATGCTGTTACTGGGAAAGTCCACCTAACCACGGACAAGTGGACAAGTGCTTGCGGGCAGGGACAGTACATCTCACTGACGGCACACTGGGTTTAACAAAGTGGAAGCCGGGACCCAGTAAGACCTTGGGATGGAACACATCCCAAGTTTCCAGACTGTCGTTACACAGGTGGGTGCCATGGGAAGGGGATTACAGCGTTCAAGTGGGCTCATTGTACCAGACAAGCTGCTAGTGAAGGTGCAGGAGTCAAGGAATAAATGGAGAAGGACAAGGAAGAAGAGGTGATGGACGCGCAACAATCAGGAGATGAAAAGTATAATATTCCTCTCTCTTTTGTCCATGGTTGGTGGAATAGGACAGATGAAGCATCCTTGGGTGTCACCCCGCCACACACACACCATGGACTTGGACCTTATGGAAGCACCCAACACATGAGCGCCTTCTTGCTGCACTATCTGCAACATGATGCCCGTTTTCTTAGGGTTAGAAGTAGTGCTGACTACAGGGTTGCTACTCTGTTAGATCCACGGTACAAGAGTAAATTTAGAAATTTAGGATCTCCAATGACTTTTGCACCCCAGTTGCAGACTGGGCAGACTAGTCGATGGTGTTTTTAGTGTCACTCATTGATCTCGTGTTATTTCAGCCTGTGACACCTTTGTCATAGCTTCTATGCCTGCTGTTGCTACTACTGCTAATTTTAAAAATAATTTTTGGAAATGTGGAGACTCCAAGTTGGGTCTCCATCTGGTGGATTGCCTGTAGTGGAAGGTGTGTCAGAGTTAATATTTCTACTCTGTGCAAATTGATGCCACTTTAGTGGTGTGTGACAATAATTTTTTGAAATGTGGAGACTCCAAGTTGGGTCTCTATCAGGTGGGTTGCCTGTTTAAATAGGGCTCCCAGACAGGAAGGCCTGCACTTGCTTTCAGTCAACTACCTGTATTACTTCCTTACATTTTTCTGCCAAGTGCATGAAACTAATGTTTGTGCCATCTGAGTGTGGCTGGAAAAAAAGAAAAATTGGAGATGATGCATGAGGTATCAGGGCACATAGATAAAAAGGCTTACACCACTCCCTAAACCACTAGGTCCTCATTGAAACTTCAATTCAAAGTGGTAAATGACCCTGATACCTCATGCATGGCCAATGTGGGTCAATTTATGCCACTTTTTATGGTGTATGCCCCTAATTTTAGCTGTTTGGGAAGCTTTTTGTCACCCCTTAAGGTGTTTTGTATACATTTCGGTTCGGGTACGTTCGTCGAACTGTTCATCAAATATGTTCGGGGAATCGAACCGAACTGAACCTTGAAAGGTTCACTCATTTCTAATTAACAGCTTTCCTGTATTGCGATTTGCACACATTTATTCACTGCAAATCGAGTTGTTTGGGATTTTTTTTTTAAGCTCATTAACTTGAATGTCAACAGATCCTCTCATGTCTACTAAATATAAAATAGTAAAGAATATATCATGACTTCCTTCAGTCATGGAATAAAAAAGTCACAAATCCACACATGTACATTGAAAATTATGGAAATCCAGGACTCATATACAGCAAAATGAAATTAAAAGCATATGTAAACATATACAAATAATTCATGATTGAGTAAATTCTAAGTCTAAATTAAACATTTGATGTCTATAAGGAGTGTTAGGATAAAGCTACTGGATTGTTAGAACATAGGTGGAGCATTATCCCAGGTGGGAGTCTGCAAGAAGACATATAAAAGCTGTTAGTAGCAGAAGTCTAGAAGCTTAAATTTGTAAAACATTGATTGATCAGATGGGGATTTTAGATGTCACAGCAGCAGGCAGCTGGTAGGATGACATATTAAGGGAGGCCGATGACTCCTTATCTGCTGACACTTTGTATGTGTCTGAGATATTGACTGCGCAGAACAGAGTCCACCAGCAGTCAGATCCCATTTAAATCCAGTTGCCCGCATTAGATCAACCAAACAGTATGGCAGTATTCCTTATATCAGCAGTATCCACTCCACTTCTGTATATACTCATAATTGATGCTTTACATGAGAGGCAATTAGAGGACCTCCAAGGTTAACCCTTAAATTTACATAGCGCACAATAAAACTACTAGAAGAAATCTATTTACTAAGCACATTAACCAGAGATGAGTGAATCAGGAAAAATATGAAATTGACTGTTTTCAAAGATTTTCTTGGGAAGTTCCATTTGCAGCCATGTTTTTCTCCAAGAATTTAAAGGAAATCTGTCAGTAGGATCAACTGTTCTAAGCTGTTTAATTGACATGCAAGTCATAGAAAGCTGAATAAAAAGATACATTGATATCTGCGATCCGATGTCTTATTCCAGAGAAATCCACATTTTTCTTATATGTAAATTAGCTAGTAAGATCTATGGACCGGACATAGATAATTTTAAGAAGAGCTTATTTTGAATAGGTTGGAGGGGTTAGCGGTGTAAGACATGTACAGTAATGGCTGCTCTCCTGATCCCATGGCAGAATTGTGTATGATTATAACTGACACATCTGCAGATTCCTCTCATAGGGCCCAATTCATCATAGCTTTCACTGTAGAATTCTGCCATAGAAACTTTGAAAAGTAGCAAAAAATTTGGCGCAACTGAGAGTTGCATCTAAATTTTTGCAACTTTTGGTGTCTTCACTCCAGTTTCACCCAGCTCTGCTAAAATGGGTGGAGGTGGAACAGGAGGGGGCCCCGCAGGGGTGTGATGCCACAGCCCATCTAAGTCATGACAAGCTGTAGAATTCCCTGCTCCAGAATTGTCAATCCGGTACCTGACTGGAATGAGATTTCTGGCTCAGCGCACAGAGTAGCATGTCACTCATTAGATGCTCCAGATTCATAAAGAGGCATGCAACTCTTTATGAATCAGGAGAGTCTGACTCCAGCACACCCACTAAGTCCGGCATGAACAACACCAATTTTGATTAATCGGGCCCATAGGCCCATAGTGTTTGTGCTTCTATCTTACAGCAAACCCTAAGAGAAAAACCCAAACAAAAGGTCAAATAAAATAGGACAATAAAAGATATTACGGTTAAAATACCTTTATTTAATAGCTGTACCTAGCATTAAAGCACAAAAGGTGCCCGTACAAATAATAACACATGATTTATATAGTTAAAAAAATAAAAGATATAGTTAAATATATCACCATATATTTAAATTAGAGACCACCAGACCAGGTAAAATTGCTAAGGAGATTATACTAGCAAAATATGTATTGTCATAACATAGCCACAGAGAGCATATGCCACACATAACAGTAAAAAATCATATATAACAGCATAAATAGCTTAAAAAAATGGACTAGGAATATTAAAATAAATAATCAGTGATAAAGAACGAAAGTTGAAAAATGTGAAAAAAATGCCAAACACAATGACTTCCCACTAGGTGCCAGTGCAAGTACTATGTGCAAAAATAAATGACTAATATAATAACGTCAAACAATGTGTATATAACAATAGTGATGACATATAAAGCATAAGAAGTGACAATGAAATGATGGGTGTGAACAAATCCAGAAGCAAAAAAGGGGAGGGGGGAAGGGAAAAGAGAAAAAGGAAGAAAGAAATGAGAGGAGAAAAAAGAAACGGAGCGGAGGGAGAAGGGGAGAAAGAAGAAGAGGAGAAGGGGAGAGAAGAAAAAGGAGAGGAAAAGAAATGGAGGGACAAAACTGAAAAGAGAAAGGAAATGTGATTATATTAGAAAAAATATATATATAATATACAAAACAATAATATTAAAAAATAAAATTAAAATATATTTAATGAGGAATACAGATAAATCTATAATAAACAAAAATATTATATCTCACATCATTATGAATAGACAATATTATTACATATATAAGAACATATATGAACATGTGATTTTTTTCAGGATAATTTCAACCACAGCTGGATATCTGGTCATTTCCCCAGTGGAAAATCCAAAAGACCCTACTCGACAGTCATCGGAACCTCTGAGAAGACAGATCACATCAGGTAAGAACTGGAAAATCAATAAAAAAATAATAAAATATACTGTATAATAAATACAGCAATATAGAATAGGCATATATGTATCATATTAAACATTAAATATTTGAATAGATAAAAAAAAAAAATAGATAAAAACCGCTATGAGAGGCTGAGACGGTTTACATAACAAAGCTGAGATTTTCATTGAGACCCAGGTGGGACACTGTATTAAGGGTCCAAATCCATTTAGTTTCATGTTTAGCTAACGCATTACTGATGTCACCACCGCTAATAGTGGGTTTGATCACATCAATTCCGTTCACACGTGAAAGTGAGGCATCACAATTATGATGTATTTTAAAGTGTCTAGGCAGGGTTTTAAGGAGTGATAGATCTTGAACCTCCTTAGCTGCAATAATGCCTAATACATGTTCTAGTACATGTATGTCACAGGGGAACTGGGTAGACTAAGGCTGGTTACCCGGGCCCCTGCGATATCCCTCAGGCTAGGGAAACCCTGTCTGTCCCTTTCCCAGAAGTTACACTAAAGGTCTGCATGTCTGGGCCGCCAGGCCTGACCCTGACT
Source organism: Ranitomeya variabilis (assembly GCF_051348905.1). Classification (NCBI taxonomy): domain Eukaryota; kingdom Metazoa; phylum Chordata; class Amphibia; order Anura; family Dendrobatidae; genus Ranitomeya; species Ranitomeya variabilis. The sequence goes on from NC_135235.1 coordinate 491,278,177, forward strand.
CCTGTTTCAGCCCTAAGCTGAAACCACCACCCGCCACCCAGTGAAGAGTCCACACACCAATCCCCACAGAAAGCACAGACAGGGGAAACTGAAAAACGCACCACGCCGCAGACACACAGGAATACACTATAATGTGCACAGGGCAAAACAAATACAAATAGGAAGGAGGAATATGACAAAGGATAATACACCACCAGATACGATATTCCTACAACAAGACCACCACTCCAGACCGAGATCACTAGGCAAAAAGCACAAGTTGTAATCGGCGACGCCCAAAGTCCAGCACGACTATTTAAAGGCCGTGGGCGTGACCCAACCTCCAACCTGATTACCAGCTAGATTAAGCCTGAGCAAGCTGGATAAAGTCTAGCCAACACCACTGAGCATGTAGTGGACGTATGTGGAATTACCGCTGTCTGTCGGACGCCCTAGTGTGAACAGCGTCCGACATGACAATGTATTTTAAATTGCAGAGTTGTTAACCGTACATAAATAAGCTGACAGGGAGAGGTGGCATAATACACAACGGCTTGTATATTACAGGTGATAGGGTGTGTGATTAGGAATGAGGGAGCATATTTGTTAGGATTCAGTACTTGGCGAGTAATGCGGTACTCGTGGTACTCGAATCTCAGCAAGTATTTCACTACTCGCCTCACAATATTCGTATCTCCCGCCCAGCATTAGCCAGTCACAGTAATGCCGCAACCTTCTTGGTTGTGGGTGGCATTACTGTGATTGGCTGGCTGTGCAGCGCCATAGATGAGTCATCATAGTAGGCTATGACTCATAAGCTGTATACATGCCCTGCTGACGCCATTTTCTGCACATTACATCCGGAACACAGCTATTGCTAGCATAGTGAGAGCATGAGCAGCTGCTAGGGAGAGTTGTGCTTTTGGTAATCGTTCAGAAAATCATTAAAAAAAAACAAAAGCTCTTGTGAGAGCTATTCTAGTAGTAGGTGACTGTAGTAGTACAGGGAGACAGGCAGGAGAGTTACAGTACATACATAGTACCTCAGTATCTCTGCTCTTGCTGAAAGTACTGTATAAGGTCAGGGAGTAGTGACAGTTTTCCCAGCAATTTTTGGGGTCACATTTACCCCTGCAGGACAATTTTTTTGCCTTTACGGTGCTGTATGCACACCGAATAGGATGCACGTTACTGCACAACTGACACGCATCCAGCTCCGTTGTCTTCTGTGGTGACTGGCGAGCAAAATATTCGGCTTTAAACTCAGGTCAATTTTTTTTTACATTGCAGACAGTCCTCCTGTTTTTAAAACACAAAGCAGTACTAGGCTAGTGTAGTGCTACCTTCAACAAAGCACAAACTGTTCCTTGCTTCCCAATATCTGCATCTGAACTTCTGCAACTATGTCATAAAAACCTCAAATTCCCAAAAAGCCTGTTGTGGAGGGACAGGGACGTGGACATGGGGTTGTCAGGGGTGCCCGACAAAGTGCTGAGTCAGGGAGACAGAAGACGGTTGATGCATATATGTCCCTGAGGAAAATTCCCGGTCTGGAACGTAAACGTGTCTGGAAGCCAGAAGAGCAAGAGCAGATACTGTCTTGGATGGCAGATAAGGCCTCAATAAAATTTTCTAGTATCACCCAATCCTCCACGACCACACAGTCTACTGTCGATACACATAACTCTGGGTTATCCAATCCTCAACCTGTTCCTACTTCCTCCCCCCCTCAGCAGTCACAGGAAACATTTGACCCCATGCTTGGCCACTCTGATGATTTGTTTGATACATATGATCCTTCGGTTGCCTCTGGCCTCTCAATGCGCAACATTGAAGAGGAATGTGAGGAGGTATTGTCTGTTCATGGCCAAATATTTGAAAACCCACTGACAGAAGAAAGACACTTTCAGCCATGTAATATACCAGCTCAATAGGTGACGGCTGACAATGATGAGACACAGTTGCCATCTGGCCAGCCGACAATATCAACACGGAAGGAGGATGACTTGGATGATGAGGTGGTCAATGAGTTCACTGATCCAACCTGGACCAATGGTACGCATAGCCAACACAGCAGCACAGAGGAAGAAGGTGGATACATAGCACTAACAAAGACACCAAGGGTTACTATTTTGAGCAGAGTGTGCAGTGTGTCAAAGGTTGCCAAGAGCAATCCCTCAGTGCCCCAAGTCAAGTCAAGGGGGCATTCATCCTCTGTCTGGAATCTTTTTTCGGATAGTCCTTCTGAACCAAACATGGTCATCTGTAGCATCTGCCATACAAAGCTGAGAAGAGGCAAGGGCAAAGGCAACCAGAGCACCATCAGTATGCGTAAACACATGGCAGCCAAGCACCCTAGTCGGTGGGCAGAACAACAGAGTACCAAATCAGTGCTGCAGGTCAAACCACTGCCATGTTGCCTGTGATCCGTCCTTCCCAATCTGCTGGTCAGGAAGCAGATGCTCATACTTCCTGCTCACAAGCTGCGGTTGCAGAGACACAGGACACAATCCCATGCACTTGTTTGTCCCAGCCAAGCGTCCAGTTGTCCGTGCCCCAGATCTATGAAAGGAAGCATAAATGCCAACCCACGCACTCAGAAGCACATACTAAACGCACACATTGCCAAGTTGCTAGCCATGGAGATGTTGCCATTTAGGCTTGTGGGGACACAGTCTTTCCATGATCTATTGGCTGTGGCTGCCCCACGATACTCTGTTCCCTGCCGGCACTATTTTCCCCTTGTGCATTCCCTGCATTACACCAGCACGTGTTAAACAATCTAAAGCGTGCTCTCACCAACGCCGTAACCGGGAAGGTCCACCTAACAACAGAAACGTGGACAAGTAGTTGTGGACTGGGATGATACATTTCTGTCACGGCACACTGGCTGAACCTGGTGGAGGGTGGGACAAAGTCGCAAACTGGAACATCAGTTATCCTACCCACGCCACGTATAGCGGGCCCAAACTTAGTCATGGTTTCTGCATCATCATATACGTCAAGTCTCCCCTCTTCCTCCTCCTCCTCCACCTCCTCATCCTATGCTGAATTACACTCCACATCACTCCCAAGTTTGGAATTGTGCAGCAACGCATCGGCAAAGCGGCAACATGCTCTGCTGAAGCTGATCTGTTTAGGTCAAACACCACACACTGCAGCAGCAGAGCTGTGGCAAGGAATAAAACAACAGACCGATCAGTGGCTCTCCCCACTGCAACTCGAACCCAGTCTGGTTGTTTTCAATAATGGGCATAACTGTTGTGTATCCGCTTTTTGGGCTCCCCTGGTGGTTGCTGGTGGTACTGGTGACTTGTTTGCACTTTGCTTCTTCTGTTCACCTGCTTCCATCAGTGTTTGGGAGTTTCCTATTTAGCCTTGCTCTCCAGTCATTTCCTTGCCGGTCATCATTGTAACCAGAGCCTTCGGTTGCATGTTCCTGCTACTAGTCTGCTGATCAGCTAAGTGGACTTTGTCCTTTTGTTTTGTACCTTTTGTCCAGTTTGCAGTTTTTGTAATTCTCTGTAGCTGGAAGCTCTTGCGGGCTGAAATTGCCACTCCTGTGTCATGAGTTGACACAGGAGTCTTAAAGTAATTTCAGGATGGTTTTTGAAAGGGTTTTCAGTTGACCGTGAAGTCCTCTTTTGTATCCTTCTGCTATCTAGTAAGTGGACCTCTCTTTGCTAAATCTACTTTCATACTGTGTATGTCTTTTCCTCTTAATTCACCGTTATTACATGTGGGGGGCTGCTATCATCTTTTGGGGTATTTCCCTAGAGGTAAGCCAGGTCTGTTTCTTCCTCTACCAGGCGTAGTTAGTCCTCCGGCTGGCACGTGGCATATAGGAAGCCGTAGGTATGCTCCCTGGCTACTGTTAGTTGTGTGGTAGATTTAGCTCACGGTCAACTCGTGTTTCCATCACCCGAGAGCTCGTTCGTTACTTATGTGTTTTTTACGTTCCCTTGCCATTGGGAACCATGACAGTATGACCGGCCAACAAAGTGTTAATTGTTTGGGCTGAAGCAGGAGAAAAAGAAGTGTTAAAGGGACATTTTTTTTTTTTTCTTTCCCTCAGAGTTTTGCTGCCTAGCCCTTAATTGCTGTCTAGCTGCTTCTTACCTCCTCTTAACCTTTGAATGGCTCTGACCTTAGCTGTTTAACATGGATGTCCAGAGTTTGGTTGCAGGTTTAAATAATCTTGCTACGAAGGTTCAAAATTTACAAGATTTTGTTATACATGCTCCTATTTCTGAACCTAAAATCCCTACACCAGAGGTGTTTTCCGGAGATAGATCTCGGTTTTTGAATTTCAAATATAATTGTAAATTATTCCTTTCTCTCAGACCTCACTCCTCAGGAGATCCTGTCCAGCAGGTTAAGATTGTAATCTCTTTGCTGCGAGGTGACCCTCAAAATTGGGCATTTTCATTGGCACCAGGGGATCCTGCGTTGCTCAATGTGGATGCGTTTTTCCTGGCTTTAGGGTTGCTTTATGAGGAACCTAATTTGGAGATTCAAGCTGAAAAAGCTTTGATAGCCCTATCTCAAGGGCAAGATGAAGCGGAGATATACTGCCAAAAATTTCGTAGGTGGTCTGTGCTTACTCAGTGGAATGAGTGCGCCTTAGCGGCAAATTTCAGAGAGGGCCTTTCTGATGCCGTTAAAGATGTTATGGTCGGGTTCCCTGCGCCTACAGGTCTGAATGAGTCCATGACAATGGCAATTCAGATTGATCGGCGTTTGCGGGAGCGCAAACCCGTGCACCATTTGGCGGTATCTTCTGAAGAGACGCCAGAGAAAATGCAATGTGACAGAGTTATGTCCAGAAGCGAGCGGCAGAATTATAGGCGTAAAAATGGGTTTTGCTTCTATTGTGGTGATTCTGCTCATGTTATATCGGCATGCTCTAAGCGTACTAGGAAGGTTGACAAGTCCATTTCAATTGGCACTTTACAGTCCAAATTTATTTTGTCTGTAACCTTGATTTGTTCATTATCAGTTATTACCGTGGATGCCTATGTGGACTCGGGCGCCGCTCTGAGTCTTATGGACTGGTCCTTTGCCAGGCGCTGTGGGTTTGATTTAGAGCCTCTGGAAGTCCCTATACCTCTGAAGGGTATTGATTCTACACCTTTGGCTTGTAATAAACCACAGTTCTGGACGCAAGTGACTATGCGTATGACTCCAGACCATCAGGAGGTGATTCGCTTCCTTGTGTTGTACAATTTACATGATGTTTTGGTGCTTGGATTACCATGGTTACAATCTCATAACCCAGTCCTTGACTGGAAGGCTATGTCTGTGTTAAGCTGGGGATGTCGGGGGGCTCATGGGGACACTCCTATGGTGTCCATTTCGTCATCTATTCCATCTGAGATTCCGGCATTTTTGTCTGATTATCGTGATATTTTTGAAGAGCCTAAGATTGATTCACTCCCTCCTCACAGGGATTGTGATTGCGCCATAGATCTGATTCCTGGCAGTAAATTTCCAAAGGATCGTTTGTTTAACCTATCTGTACCTGAACATGCTGCTATGCGCGAGTATATTAAGGAGTCCCTGGAAAAGGGACATATTCGTCCTTCTTCATCACCTTTAGGAGCCGGTTTTTTCTTTGTCTCTAAAAAGGATGGCTCTCTGAGGCCTTGTATTGATTATCGTCTCCTGAATAAAATTACAGTCAAATATCAGTATCCGTTGCCTTTGTTGACTGATTTGTTTGCTCGCATAAGGGGGGCTAAGTGGTTCTCTAAGATTGATCTTCGTGGGGCGTATAATTTGGTGCGAATTAAGCAGGGGGATGAGTGGAAGACCGCATTTAATATGCCTGAGGGCCATTTTGAGTATTTAGTAATGCCTTTCGGCCTTTCTAATGCACCTTCTGTCTTTCAGTCCTTAATGCATGATATTTTCCGGGAATATTTGGATAAATTTATGATTGTGTACTTGGATGATATTTTGATTTTTTCTGATGACTGGGAGTCTCATGTTCAGCAGGTCAGGAGGGTTTTTCAGGTTTTGCGGGAGAATTCTTTGTGTGTAAAGGGTTCAAAGTGTGTTTTTGGGGTTCAAAAAATTTCATTTTTGGGGTATATTTTTTCCCCTTCTTCTATTGAGATGGACCCTGTCAAGGTTCGGGCTATTTACGACTGGACGCAGCCTACTTCTCTGAAGAGTCTCCAGAAATTCTTGGGCTTTGCTAATTTTTATCGTCGATTTATAGCTGGTTTTTCTGGCGTTGCTAAACCTCTGACGGATTTGACTAAAAAGGGTGCTGATGTTGCCAATTGGTCCCCTGCTGCCGTGGAGGCCTTTCGGGAGCTTAAGCGCCGCTTTTTGTCTGCCCCTGTGTTGCGCCAGCCTGATGTTTCTCTTCCCTTTCAGGTTGAGGTCGATGCTTCCGAGATCGGAGCGGGGGCGGTTTTGTCGCAGAAAAGTTCCGACTGCTCAGTGATGAGACCTTGTGCGTTCTTTTCGCGAAAATTTTCGGCCGCCGAGCGAAACTATGATGTTGGTAATCGGGAGCTTTTGGCCATGAAGTGGGCATTTGAGGAGTGGCGTCATTGGCTTGAGGGTGCCAGACATCAGGTGGTAGTTTTGACTGATCACAAGAATTTAATTTATTTGGAGTCTGCCAGGCGCCTGAATCCTAGACAGGCACGTTGGTCGTTGTTCTTTTCCCGGTTTAATTTTGTGGTCTCGTACTTACCGGGTTCTAGGAATGTGAAAGCAGATGCTCTTTCTAGGAGTTTTGAGCCTGACTCTCCTGGGAATTCTGAACCTGCTGGTGTCCTTAAGGATGGAGTGGTTTTGTCTGCTGTCTCTCCAGATTTGCGACGTGCTTTGCAAGAATTTCAGGCGGATAGACCTGATCGTTGTCCGTCTGGTAGACTGTTTGTTCCTGACGAGTGGACCACTAGAGTCATCTCGGAAGTTCATTCTTCTACTCTGGCAGGTCATCCGGGAATTTTTGGCACCAGAGATTTGGTGGCTAGATCCTTCTGGTGGCCTTCCCTGTCTCGAGATGTGCGTGTTTTTGTGCAGTCTTGCGATGTGTGTGCTCGGGCCAAGCCTTGTTGTTCTAGGGCTAGTGGGTTGTTGTTGCCCTTGCCTATTCCGAAGAGGCCTTGGACGCACATCTCTATGGACTTTATCTCGGATCTCCCTGTTTCTCAGAAGATGTCTGTCATCTGGGTGGTGTGTGACCGTTTTTCTAAAATGGTTCATTTGGTGCCATTGCCTAAGTTGCCTTCCTCATCTGAGTTGGTCCCTCTGTTTTTTCAAAATGTGGTTCGCTTGCATGGTATTCCGGAAAACATCGTTTCTGACAGGGGTACCCAGTTCGTGTCTAGATTTTGGCGGGCAGTCTGTGCCAGGTTGGGCATTGAATTGTCCTTTTCGTCTGCATTCCATCCTCAGACCAATGGCCAGACGGAGCGAACTAATCAAACTTTGGAGACTTATTTGAGGTGTTTTGTGTCTGCGGATCAGGATGATTGGGTTGCCTTTCTGCCGTTGGCGGAGTTTGCTCTTAATAATCGGGCTAGTTCTGCCACTTTGGTTTCTCCTTTCTTTTGCAATTCAGGGTTTCATCCGCGTTTTTCATCTGGTCAGGTTGAATCTTCGGATTGTCCTGGAGTGGATGCGGTGGTGGATCGGTTGCATCGGATTTGGGGACAAGTGGTGGATAATTTGGAATTGTCCCAGGAGAGGACTCAGCAGTTTGCTAACCGTCGTCGTCGTGTTGGTCCCCACCTTCGCGTTGGGGACTTGGTGTGGTTGTCTTCCCGTTTTGTCCCTATGAGAGTTTCTTCTCCCAAATTTAAGCCTCGGTTCATCGGTCCTTATAGGATTTTGGAGATTCTTAACCCTGTTTCCTTTCGTTTGGACCTCCCGGCATCTTTCGCTATCCATAATGTGTTCCATCGGTCGTTGTTGCGGAGATATGAGGTACCGGTGGTTCCTTCTACTGAACCTCCTGCTCCTGTGCTGGTGGAGGGTGAATTGGAGTACGTCGTGGAGAAGATCTTGGACTCCCGTATTTCCAGACGGAGACTTCAATATCTGGTTAAATGGAAAGGCTATGGTCAGGAAGATAATTCTTGGGTAACTGCCTCTGATGTTCATGCCTCGGATTTGGTTCGTGCCTTTCATAGGGCTCATCCAGATCGCCCTGGTGGTTCTTGTGAGGGTTCGGTGCCCCCTCCTTAAGGGGAGGGTACTGTTGTGTATCCGCTTTTTGGGCTCCCCTGGTGGTTGCTGGTGGTACTGGTGACTTGTTTGCACTTTGCTTCTTCTGTTCACCTGCTTCCATCAGTGTTTGGGAGTTTCCTATTTAGCCTTGCTCTCCAGTCATTTCCTTGCCGGTCATCATTGTAACCAGAGCCTTTGGTTGCATGTTCCTGCTACTAGTCTGCTGATCAGCTAAGTGGACTTTGTCCTTTTGTTTTGTACCTTTTGTCCAGTTTGCAGTTTTTGTAATTCTCTGTAGCTGGAAGCTCTTGCGGGCTGAAATTGCCACTCCTGTGTCATGAGTTGACACAGGAGTCTTAAAGTAATTTCAGGATGGTTTTTGAAAGGGTTTTCAGTTGACCGTGAAGTCCTCTTTTGTATCCTTCTGCTATCTAGTAAGTGGACCTCTCTTTGCTAAATCTACTTTCATACTGTGTATGTCTTTTCCTCTTAATTCACCGTTATTACATGTGGGGGGCTGCTATCATCTTTTGGGGTATTTCCCTAGAGGTAAGCCAGGTCTGTTTCTTCCTCTACCAGGCATAGTTAGTCCTCCGGCTGGCACGTGGCATATAGGAAGCCGTAGGTATGCTCCCTGGCTACTGTTAATTGTGTGGTAGATTTAGCTCACGGTCAACTCGAGTTTCCATCACCCGAGAGCTCGTTCGTTACTTATGTGTTTTTTACGTTCCCTTGCCATTGGGAACCATGACACATAACCTGGTGGCAGCATTAGAACTCGGGAAGCTGGTATACGTGCCATGCATGGCTCACGTGCTGAACCTAGCGGTTCAGAAATTTATCAAAACATACCCTGACTTGCCATACCTATATGAGAAGATGCGCCGTATTTGTGCCTATTTCTGCCTTTTCTCTACCGCTGTTGCAATTTAATTTGCCAAATCACTGACTCATTTGCGACCTGCCCACATGTTGAAACTCAACATATCATATGTAGGCAAGGATAAGTGAGCAGCAAAGGGCACTTTCTGAATATCAGCTTACACATGCCCATCAGACTGTGACTCAGCCAAAATACATAACAACTGTCGAGTGGGTGTGAATCACTGACATTTGTGAAGTGTTTGATAGCTTTGAGTACTGCACCAACCTTGTGAGCGGTGATCAGGCTATTATCAGTATTATCATCCCAATGCTATGTACGTTGAAAGAATCGCTACATAATCTAAACATGGAATCTTTGAGTACCCATCAGCATTTTATTGAGCAAGATTTCACACTGGGTGATCCTACCCAGCCCAGCCAATATCATGATGAGGCAAGATTGGGTGATGAAGATGAGGAGGGAGAGGACTTATTTTTATATGGTACTGAGGGGACCCATGATGCTACAGAGGTGACTCCCAACCCCAGCTTCAGGTCTGTCCAGCATGGGTAGGCTGGAAAGTAGGAAGAGGAGGAGGAGAGTCAGTGTGAGGAGAGGATGGGTATTGTTCCTCCTTCTAGGGCCACAGAACATTTGCCTCAGTGCAGCTTGGCACACATGGCACAGTTCATCATGTCTAATTGTTTGTCCCAAGAACCTCACGTGATAAACATTTTCATCAGTTACCTATACTGGTTGGCCACCTTTCTTGACCCAGGGTAAAAGGACAAATTTCTTTCGCTACTGTTGCAGTCACCAAGTAATGTCACAATTGAATCCATCAAGAGGGCTGTTGTAGATCATTTGATGACAATGTCAGACTCAGAAACCACTGGTAGCAGAGGTACCAGCTCTTTGCAACAGCATGCATTAATGGGGAGAGACACACCCAGCATGTCCAAAAGAGGTGGGGGAAAATGTCCACAAACTGGACCATTTTCAATAAACCGGCTCATCAGCAAGGGCTATGTGGATCGGTAACAATGTCAAGGAGGCAGAAGTTGAACAACATGATCAACGAGTCTCTTAGTGACCGTACCTGCGTCCTTCCTGATGCTTCTGTTCCATTTAATTGCTGGGTATCTAAGCTGCACAGTTGGCCAGACCTCTGCCTGCCCTGCTGCTAGTGTGCTGTCAGAGCGTGTTTTCAGTGTCGATGGGGCGATCATCACAGATACATGCACATGGCTGACTACAGAGAATGCAGACAGGCTGACTCTGGTAAAATTTAACAAGGACTGGATTTTGCCTTAGTTTTAAAGCCCTCCAGATGACATCATCACAACCTAAATTCACCCAAAACGTTCTTTTATGCTACTGGTGATCACGTCCATCCCTTCCCATACAAACACCTTTTCTCCTTCTAATTACTTGTGTATCCTACTCCTGCTTCTGCCACATGTACCTCGTGGTCAACAAGCTAGAAACAATGTTACATTCATTAATATTTCCCATCGGAGGCAATTGTGATGAGACCTCCTTCCTGCATCAACCATGGTATCATGCCCCTTGGGCTAATTTTTAGAAACACTATGTCTATGCCTGTGCATAGTAGTATTGTTTCATAATTGTCTGGCTCTCGAGGCATCCTTCCTGCATCAACCATGATACAGCTCCTAGGGCTAATTTTTTGAAGACACTATGTATATGCCTGCATATTGGGCACTGGAACTACCGTGCTAGTAGTCTAGTGTCATAATTGTCTAACCATTGATGCTTCTTGAGGCATCCTTCCTGTGTCAACCATGATACAGGCCCTTGGGCAATTTTTTGGAAACACTATGTGTATGCATGCACATTGGGCACTGGAACTACCGTGCTAGTAGTCTAGTGTCATAATTGTCTGGCTCTTGAAGCATCCTTCCTGCATCAACCATGATACAGCACCTAGGGCTATTTTTTTGAAGATACTATGCCTGCACATTGTGCAGTGGCAGTGGAACAACAAGGACAGTAGTCCAACCTTTAGAATTGTGAACCCCTTGTGATGATGATGGGTGGTTTCTTCCTGCGTTAACCAACACACAGCTTTTTAACACCTGCTTTTAAATAACCATTCACCCATTTCAGCGTTTTCCTCAGGCCCCCAGAGCGCTTTGTAGGGTCCAGCATAAAATTACTTGCTTTTCCCATTGACTTGCATTGGACTCGCTACTCATGAATACCCGAGTATTAAGACATACCGTATTTTTCCGACTATAAGACGCACTTTTTTTCCTCCAAATTTGGGAGGAAAGTGTGGGTGCGTCTTATAGTACGGATATAGCATGTGGGGAGGGGGGCAGCAGCGAGTGGGATCCCAATTATATCCCACTTCAGGATGTCCCCGCTGCCGGAATCAGCTGCTGGAGAAACCACATGGCCCCGCTGATTAAGTGCAGTGAATATTCATTAGCGGCTCCCCGCCCACCGATCAGCTGAGCGGTGAGCGGGGAGCAGCAAATGAATACTGTACTTAAGCAGCGACACACAGTTTCCCCAGCACTGATTCTGGGGAGAATCTGTGTGTCCGGGGGAGGAGGCAGCAGCAGCAGGGGCCAGGAGATCGCTGCATACCTGCCTGTGCTGGACGCTGAGCTGTCTGTGGTGCACAAGGAGGACCTGTGTGATGTCAGAAGTGGGCGGGCTGGAGCATCACATGGCAGCTCAGAGCCCTCCCTCTTCTGACATCATCATAGGTCCTTCAGACTCCCACCTAGAATCTGCAGCTTCCTCTTATATCCTGCGCGTGCGCTGTGGAGAGGCAACAAGAGAGAGGGCTCTGTGTGTGCAGCTATGGGATGCTCCAGCTTTTACCTCACCACAGGCTGGCTCCCACAATTAAGAGGTTAGTCTTTACAAAACACAATAAAGCACTCTGCCACTCCTTTGGTGAACTATAACTCCCAGCATGTCATAGGATCTGCAGGACATGCTGGGAGTTATAGTTCTCCCATGGGATTTTAAAGCAGCACTCCAGTGTTATTTTGCAGTGCTGGAGTGGTGCTTTCACTATAAGCCCTGTGCCCCCATTCTTATACTCACCCTCCAGTGTCTTCATATAGTACTTTACAGACACCAAACTGGTCCCGCAGCTTCCAACATAATAACATACTATTATATATAATAACACCACATATAATAGTATGTTATTTATGTTATTAAATATTTTACCACATTTTTTTTGCTTCAAATATTTTTTTCCCTATTTTCCACCTCTAAAACCTGGGTGCGCCTTATAGTCCGGTGTGTCCTATAGTCCGAAAAATACGGTACTCGTTACAAGTATAGCGAGTCTGAATATTTCACTACTCGCTCATCCCTATGTGTGATATTAAAAGTCTTGGAGTTGTCTGAGTTGGTAAAGGTTTGGCCCTATCTATATTGGGGCATGCGACACAATTGCCACATGGTTTATAACCCCATGGTGGTTTAGTTGCCGAGAGAAAGGTGACAGGTTGGTTAGTATAGTGGCTCTTCACTACTGTGTCACCTAGATTTTTTGATCTCCTTAAAGTGATATTTGGCTTCTTGCCAATATAATGTGATATCACAGGATCAGCATGTAATATTAACCAGGATTTTTCAAGGTACTGTCGCATAAGGTGAGTTTGTCCATGATACTGAGTAACTAATCTAATAGGCTGGTTTATTGGAGGTAAATTAGAGGTATAAAGGGCCTCATGTCTTGCTGTATGTTTTGCGTGTTACAAAATCTATTTTTGGAGCGGCAACTACAGCCTCGATCTAAAAGTCTAGATTTAAGATCGTCAGCTTGGCGCTCAAAATCCTGGTTATCTGAGCAAATTTTGCATAGTCGCAGTCGTAGGTATTGATTGAGTTAAAGCTGGGGGTGACATGAGGAGGCTAAGAGAAGGGCATTTACTGATGTGGTTTTCCTAAACAAATCAGTTTGTAGACAGTTATTTTTGTCCTTTTTGATGGTAAAATCCAAGAAATCAATAGAATCTTTGTCAGAATGGTATTTAAGTTGAACCCCTTTCTGACATCTGACGTACTATCCCATCGAAGTGGTATGGGCCCATATGACCACCGACGGGAAGGTACGTCATTACCGATCAGCCATGCTAACGGGGGGAGCAAGGCCGATTGGGGTCGGGTGTCAGCTGACTATCACAGCTGACATTCGGCACTATGTGCCAGGAGCGGACACGGACCACTCCAGGCACATTAACACTCGGAACGCTGCGATCAAACATGATCGCAGCATTCCGGCGGCATAGGGAAGCATCGCATGTGATCGCATTGCTCCGAGCGTCTCCTCCGTCCTCCTCCCTGCAGGCCCTGGATCCAAAATGGCCACGGGACCCCTTCCGGGTCCTACAGGGAGGTGGCTGGCATGCGCCTGCTCAGAGCAGACGCCAGCAAGCCTCCTGCAGTGCCTGTCAGATCGCTTTATTATGATACCGCCGAACAAAATGTGGAATAACACGCAATCAAAAAGAGGGATATAAAAAAAACCGCTACCGCTAAAAACGTCATCTTGTCCCGCAAAAAATGAGCTGCCATACAGCATCATCAGTGAAAAAATAAAAAAGTTATAGTCCTCAGAATAAAGCAATGCAAAAATAATAATTTTTTTATATAAAGCGTTTTTATCGTATAAAAGCGCCAAAACATAAAAAAATTATATAAATGAGGTATCGCTGTAATCGTAATGACCCAAAAAATAAAACTGCTTTATCAATTTTACCAAACGTGGAACGGTATAAGCGCCACGCCCCAAAAGAAATTCATGAATTGCTGGTTTTTGGTCATTCTGCCTCACAAAAATCGGAATAACAAGCGATCAAAAAATGTCACGTGCTTGGAAATGGTACCAATAAAATTATCAACTCGTCCCACAAAAAACAAGACCTCACATGACTCTGTGGACCAAAATATGGAAAAATTATAGCTCTGAATTGCAATTTTTTGCAATACAAAAGCGTCTTTTAGTGTGTGACAGCTGCCAATCATAAAAATCTGCTAAAAAACCCACTATGAATAGTAATCAAACCCCCTTCATCGCCCCCTTAGTTAGGGAAAAATAATAAAATGAAAAAAATTATTTATTTCCATTTTCCCACTAGGGTTAGGGTTTGGGTTGGGGCTAAAGTTAGGGTTAGGGCTAAAGTTAGGGTTAGGGTTGGGGCTAAAGTTAGGATTAGGGTTTGGATTATATTTATGGTTGGGAATAGGGTTAGGGGTGTGTCAGGGTTAGGGGTGTGGTTAGGGTTATGGTTGGGATTAGGGTTAGGGGCATGTTCGGGTTAGGGGTGTGGTTAGGGTTATGGTTAAGGTTGGGATTAGGGTTAGGGGTGTGTTTGGGTTAGGGTTTCAGTTAGAATTGGGGAGTTTCCACTGTTTAGGCACATCAGGGGCTCTCCAAACGCGACATGGCGTCCAATCTCAATTCCAGCCAATTTTGCATTGAAAAGTCAAACGGTGCGCCTTCCCTTCCGAGCTCTGCCATGCGCCCAAACAGTGGTTTATCCCCACATATGGAGTATCAGCGTACTCAGGACAAATTGCACAACAACTTTTGGGGTCCAATTTCTTTGGTTACCCTTGGGAAAATAAAAAATTGGGGCAAAAAGTTCATTTTTGTGAAAAAATTAGATTTTTATTTTTACGGCTCTACATTATAAACTTCTGTGAAGCACTTGGTGGGTCAAAGTGCTTACCACACATCTAGATAAGTTCCTTAGGGTTATACTTCAAATGTGATGTGGTCCCTAAAAAAAATGGTGTTGTAAAAATGAGAAATTGCTGGTCAACTTTTAACCCTTATAACTCCCTAACAAAAAAAATGTTGGTTCCAAAATTATGCTGATGTAAAGTAGACATGTGGAAAATGTTAGTTATTAAGTATTTTGTGTGATATATCTCTGTGATTTAAGGGCATAAAAATTCAAATTTGGAAAATTGCAACATTTTCAAAATTTTTGCCAAATTTCCATCTTTTTCACAAATAAAAGCAGGTAATATGAAATAAATTTTACCACTATCATGAAGTACAATATGTCACGAGAGAACAATATCAGAATCATCAGGATCCGTTGAAGCAGTCCAGAATTATAACCTCATAAATGGACAGTGGTCAGAATTGTAAAGATTGGCCCGGTCATTAACGTGCAAACCACCCTTACGGGTAAAGCGGATAATATTGAGGAAATTTTGATTTAACTCAAATATGAATTGGTGAAGTGATTCAACCGTACCCTGCCAGAATAAAAATATGTCATCTATGCACCGCTTCCAAAAAAAAGGACGCGGTCCATTGATGGCAGTCTGTCTGACATGAAGAGGTCCCTCACCCACAGCCCCAGGAACAGATTAGCAAAGGCTCGTGCAAAGGATGCTCCCATAGCTGTTCACTGAAGCTGTAGGCAGAAAGACCCTGAAATAGAAAAAAAATTGTGAAATAATGAAAACTCCAGAAGTTGGATAACAAATTAAACCATAGTTGGCGTGATGGACAAAATTTGTAGAAAAAATTGGGTTTCTTTTATACCATCCAAGTGACGAATGCTGGTATATAGCGACTCAACATCGCAAGTCACTAGTAAGGTATCAGCTTCAATGTGAAGTCCATCAATTTTTTTCAAAAAAATCACTGGTGTCCTTAGTAGTGTTGAGCGATACCTTCCAATATCGGGAAATATTAGATCGGATTGGATCAGACCGATACCCAAAAAATATCGGGTATTGCTGATACCGGAAACCAATGCAAGTCAATGAGACACAAATATCGGAATGAAAATAAGCCCTTTCTTTCCTTTGCACATCCAGTTCTGGAGGGGGGAAGAGTGTGGGCGGTGGGTGGGCGGAGACTGCGTGTCTGTGTGTGCGGGCAGGGTCTGTGCGGGACCATGGGGGGGTCTGTGCAGGCCTCTCGGGGATCTGTACGGGCCTCTCGGGGGTCTGTGCAGGCCTGCCAGGGGTCTGTAAGGGCCTCTCAGTGGTCTGTGTGGGCCTGCCGGGGGTCTATGTGGGCTGCCGGGGGTCTGTGCGGGCCTGCAAGGGGGTCTGTATGGGCCTCTCGGGGGTCTGTGTGGGCTTCCGGGGGTCTGTGCGGGCCTGCTGGGGGTCTGTACGGGCCTCTCGGGGGTCTCTGTTTCTGTGTGCAGGCATCGTCTGATGGGACTACAAGTCCCATCGGGCTATGCCTGCTACAATGACAGTGATTGACACATTAGCCAATGATGGGACAGTAGTAGTCCCATCATCTGGTTAATGTGTTGAATGTAAAAAAAAACACAAACATACATACTACATACTACATATATACTACATACATACTGTACATACATACAACATACTACATACATACACACATACAACATACTACATACATACTACATACATACAAACTACATGCATACAACATACATACAACATACTATATGCTACATACATACATACTACATACATACATACGTACAACATACATACAACATACTATGTACATACTACATACATACAACATACTACATACATACATACAATATACCACATACATACAACATACATACTACATACATACAACATACATACAACATACATACATACTACATACATATATACAACATACTACATACATACAACATACATACTACATACATACAACATACATACTACATACATACAACATACTACATACATACTACATACTACATACATACTACATACATACATACTACAAACATACATACATACTACATACATACTACATACAATACATTCATACATTACATACAATACATATAGACATACAGTACATATAACATAGAGTACATACTCACTATCACTTGTCACTTTGATCCCTGAAGCCAGTGTCATCTGTAAAAAATATTAAAATAACAAACAAACAATATAATCCCTGATCCGCAGAAATCCACGAGTGTCCCACAACGATCTCCCGTGGAGAACAGCAGCATCAGCTGATGCGACCACTCTCTAGAGGCTCCAGGAATACAATGACGGGAGGAAGGTATCCTTCCACACTGTATTCCTCCGCCGCTGTAAAAAAACAGTCCCTAGCTTCACTTTTGGCATTGCTGTGTGAGAAATTTCCCATGCAGCAAATGCCATAAAGTGAGACTCTGAACTATAGTAACCTCTCAGTGATGCACTGCAGGAGCCATTGTCTCCTGTCAGTGTGTCACTGAAGGTACTATAGAGCAGTGACATCACCCGATGTCACTGTTCTATAGAGGAGATCAGTCGTCAGACACTCGTTATTAATTGGACTATGGCGGACAGGTAGTATACGGTTTATTATTTTACATTTTTTGCAGGCACTGAAGTATGGTAAGTATGGTTAAATGAAGAATATTAAAATTATTTTTTCTGGCTTTGTCTTTATTGTTTTTCTTTACTCTTTCACTACACTAGGATTAATAATGGATAGGCGTCCTATTGACGCCTCTCCATTATTAACCCGGCATAATGTCCCACTGCTACACGGGAGTGGGAAGAGAGGGGCTAAGTGCTGGAATTGGCGCATCTTACAGATGCGCCATTTCTGGGGCGCCTGCGGACTGGAATTTGTAGCCGGGGGGGGCAATATCCATGGCCAATCTCTAGGCTATGAATATCAGTCCGCAGCTGTCTGCGTAGCCTTTCTGGCTTTAAAATATAGGGGACCCCACATCATTTTTTTGGGGGGTCCCCCTATTTTAATAGCTAGTAAAGGCTACGCAGACAGCTGCGGGCTGATATTCATAGCCTGGGAGGAGCCATGGGTATTACCCCCTTCCCAGGCTACAAATATTGGCCCCCGGCCGTCGACTTTCCCCCTCTGGCGCAGGAAATTGCGCGGGAGCCCATGCCGTTTTTTTCTGCTTTCTTTTCAAATTAAACGCTCATTAAGGCCTCTTTCACACTTGCATCGGTACGGGTCCATCGCTATGCGTCGGGCCGACGTAGCAACGCACGTTGTCAAATTTGTGACCGACGTGGGCAGCGGGTGCAGTTTTTCAGCGCATCTGCTGCCCATTCTGAAGTCCGGGAAGGAGGGGGCGGAGTTTTGGCCGCACATGCGCGGTAGAAAATGGCGGACGCGACGGACAAAAAAAGTTAATTTGAACGTTTTTTCGTGCCGACGGTCCACCAAAACACGACGGATTCGTTGCACGACGGACGCAACATGTGGCCATCAGTCGTAATCCATCGCTAATACAAGTTTATGGGTAAAAAACACATCCTGCGGGCACATTTGCAGGATCCGCTTTTTCCCAAAACGATGGATTGCGACGGATTGCTAAAAACGCAAGTGTGAAAGTAGCCTTAGAAACATCGGCCTTTCTATTATATATCTATGGATATATCTATCTATAGATATATTTATAGATAGATATATCTATAGATACATAGATATATCTATCCATATATCTGGCTGCTTTCACACTTTAGGTTTTTGCCATCAGGCACAATCCGGCGAGTCTTGGGGTGAGTTTTTTTCCGCCGGATCCATTTTTTTCTCACTGAGTTGTATTGGATTGCAACTGATGGCCACACGTTTCGTTCATTTTTTGCCGGATCCTTCAAAAAAGCTGTTTCCGCCGGACGGAAAACACATACAGAGGAACAGTTTTTCTGTTTGGCGAAAAAACGCACAGTGACGGATCCGGTGAAAAATGTATGAAACTGAGATGTGAAATGATGAATCCGGCCTCCGAAACCATTTTTTCATGCATGTTTCCATTCAAATCATGCACATTTTCCGTTTATTTATTCATTTATTTCCAAAAACTGCATCAAAACCGCGCAAAAAACGCACCAAAAACTGCATCAAAACTGCACCAAAACTGCATCAAAAGCGCATCAAAATGGCACCAAAAACTGCAGGAATGTCGTGAGACACTCGTGGATTTCTGCGGATCAGGGAGTATATTGTTTGTTTGTTATTTTCATATTTTTTATAGATGACACTGGCTTCGGGGAACAAAGTGACAAGTGATGGTGAGTATGTACTCTATGTTAGGGTTGAGCGACTTTTATTTTTATAGGATCGGGTCAGGTTTCACGAAACCCGACTTTCTCAAAAGTCGGGTCGAGTGAAATCGGCCGATCCTATAAAAAAGTCGGGGTCGGCCGAAACACGAAACCCAATGCAGTGCAATGGGATACTATGGTTCCCAGGGTCTGAAGGAGAGGAAACTCTCCTTCAGGCCCTGGGATCCATATTAATGTGTAAAATAAAGAATCAAAATAAAAAATATTGATATACTCACCCTCGGACGCGCCCTGGTACTAACCGACAGGCTTCCTTCCTAAGAATGAGCGCGTGAATGACCTGCGGTGACGTCGCGGCTTGTGATTGGTCGCGAGCGGTCACATGGACAAGCCGCGACATCATCTAAGATCCTTCACGCGCTCATTCTTAGGAAGGAAGGCTGCCGGAAAGAAGCAGGGCGCGTCCGAGGGTGAGTATATTCCTATTAGGTATATACTCACCCTCGGACGCGCCCTGCTTCTTTCCGGCAGCCTTCCTTCCTAAGAATGAGCGCGTGAAGGACCTTAGATGACGTTGCGGCTTGTCCATGTGACCACTCGCAACCAATCACAAGCCGCGACGTCACCGCAGGTCATTCACGCGCTCATTCTTAGCAAGGAAGCCTGCCGGTTAGTACCAGGGCGCGTCCGAGGGTGAGTATATCAATATTTTTTATTTTGATTCTTTATTTAACACTGAAATATGGATTGCGATACCGATTCCCGATATTGCAAACATATCGGAACTCGGTATCGGAATTCCGATACCAGATTCAGAAGATCGCCGACCTCATGGCCGACCCCACACAGGGGTCGGGTCGGGTTTCATGAAACCCGACTTTGCCAAAAGTCGGCGACTTCTGAAAATGGCCGACCCGTTTTGCTCAACCCTACTCTATGTTATATGTACTGTATGTCTATATGTATGTATTGTATGTAATATATGAATGTATTGTATGTAGTATGTATGTAGTATGTACAGTATGTATGCAGTATGTTTTATGTATGTAGTATGTACTGTATGTAGTATGTATGTATGTAGTATGTATGTTGTATGCAGTATGTATGTATGTAGTATGTATGTATGTTGTATGTATGTATGTATGTATGTATGTAGTATATATGTAGTATGTTGTGTGTATGTAGCATGTATGTAGTATGTATATATGGTGTATGTATGCAGTATGTATGTTGTATGTATGTAGTATGTATGTTGTATGTATGTATGTAGTATGTATGCAGTATGTAGTATGTATGTTGTATGTATTTAGTATGTAAGTATGTAGTATGTATGTAATATGAATGTAGTATGTATGTAGTATGAATGTAGTATTTTTTTTACATTCAACACATTAGCCGGATGATGCGACTACTACTGTCCCATCATTGGCTAATGTGTCAATCACTGTCATTGTAGCAGGCATAGCCCGATGGGACTTGTAGTCCGATCAGACAATTGCCTGCACACACACACAACCCCCGAGAGGCCCGCACAGACCCCCGGCAGGCCCGCACAGACCCCCGGCAGCCTGAACAGACCCCAGGCAGCCCACACAGACCCCCAGCAGGCCTGCACATACCCCCAGCATCCCACACAGACCCCCGGCAGGCCCACACAGACCCCCGGCAGCCCACACAGACCCCCGGCAGGCCCGTACAGACCCCTGGTAGGCCCACAAAGACCCCCCATGGTCAAGCACAGACCCCGCCAGCACACACAGACACGCAGTCTAAGCCCACGCACTGCCCACACTCCATTATAGTGCATCATTGCACTATAGGAACTTCCGATTCCGGTATTTGATATCGTAAAAGTATCGGAACTCAGTATTGGAACTCCGATACAGTGAATATCGGCCGATACCCGATATTTGCAGTATCGGAATGCTCAACACTAGTCCTTAGTGATAGATGACAATGTCCCCGCTAATGGTTGGAGTTCGGAATCTACAAACTTATTTATGTTTCCCAAGTAATTGCAACATCCTGATATAATTGGTCGACCAAATAATTCCTTGGAAATTACCTCCCTATCTTTTGCTGTTTGCAAAATTGTAAGGAGTTCAGTCTGTTGAAAGGGGTATAGGTAAATTTTTTATAACAGTTAATATCCCTTAACTGACGAAATGCCTCTGCTTCATACATGCATTTGGGCCATACGACCACGTTGCCACCCTTGTTGGCTGGTTTAAACACGACATCATTAAGGTTTTGCAATTTTTTTATGGCAAGTTTCTCTTCATAATCCAAATTATTGGAGGAGGGATATCTGTTATGACCCCAATGGCGAGGGTCTCAGAGGAACAAGTAAGTCTGCGACGTACAAAAATCTAGCTCATAGGGCAGTGGTAACTGGGTTGACCATATAACTACTCCTAACGCCAACACTAGAAGTAGCCGGGGAACATGCCTACGTTGGTCGCTAGATGTCTCGCGCCAGCCGGAGGACTAACTACCCCTAGAAGAGGAAAACAAAGACCTCTCTTGCCTCCAGAGAATAGACCCCAAAAGTCGGATACAAGCCCCCCACAAATAATAACGGTGAGGTAAGAGGAAATGACAAACACAGAGATGAACTAGGTTTAGCAAAGAGAGGCCCACTTACTAATAGCAGAATGTAGTAAGATAACTTATATGGTCAACAAAAACCCTAACAAAATTCCACACTGGAGATACAAGAACCCCCGAACCGTCTAACGGCCCGGGGGGAGAACTCCAGCCTCCCTAGAGCTTCCAGCAAGGTTAGGATACAGATTATGTACAAGCTGGACAAAAATGCAAACAAAAACAAATAGCAAAAAGCAAGAAAGCAGACTTAGCTTAATTTAGCAGGAACCAGGATCAGTAGACAAGAGCACAACAGATTAGCTCTGATTACAACGTTGCCAGGCATTGAACTGAAGGTCCAGGGAGCTTATATAGCAACACCCCTGACCTAACGACCCAGGTGAGCATACAAGGGATGAATGACATACCCAGAGTCAAATCACTAGTAACCACCAGAGGGAGCCAAAAGGTAAATTCACAACAGATATCTAGGAATTTTATCAAATTCTTTGCTCACCATTTTGACAAAAATGTCAATTATGGGGCATGTGGACAAAGGGGGAAATTTGCGTGACCGGGGGTTGTATTTTTTTTTTTAGGTATTTTACCTGATGCTGTAGTATTATGCCCACTGTTGCAATATTAAGGCAACACAGCAAAGCTGTGAGAGGCAGATTCTCATGCAAATCAATGTATCAATGTATTTCTACGTTTTTTGTGTATAGACTGTCTTTTTATTTGTCAATTTATTTACATACTGTAAATACTTTGTAATGTGTTAGCCAGTAGATAGAAAAATATTTAGTGTTACACTATGTCTGATGAAGAGACCTGAGTAGTGCCAAATGCTTGCTATTTATCATAAGCTAGTCATTGAAAGGTATCAGCCACTGAGGACTCTCAAAATGTTACATTTTTCAATTAATTTAAATTTCAAATCTGAAGTGTTTTTTCCATCCATTCAAGCAGAAACACCAGAAGAATTAATGTGTTGTTTCCTTTTCCACATTGAAAGCAACAGCACCAAATGCATTATAGGCTTTTTTTCTCATTGAAATGAATAGAAAGATTTTCCACAAACTATTTGAAGTGGCTTTTCATGTGGATTTTGGAGCAGAATAAAACATTCTGTGTCAACATATCCTAACACACCAGGGCCAGGGCCATAAAGCTCAACTAACCTGTCAATAACCTGTCAATAAGTTTTTGGAATGTTTAAGAAACTTGGAAAGAATACACACATGCCATACAGACATTGCCCTGATCAAATTATTGCACAGCACCCACTGAGCCATCATATTGCCCCATAATGTTAGCTATCAATTAGTAGAACAAGCATCTTTTTCATAGTGCCATGATTTTCTTACTTTTGTTCCTGTGTCAATACTAAGTACAGCATGCATTTTAGCTAATGTAGCAACATATCGTATGTGGTTTAGCCAGGGACAATTAAATGTAAAGCACCCAGTAAAAAATATGATGTTAGGTTTGACACATTTTTTATGTATTTTACAAATGTATTTATGTAGCGTAATACAATAATGTTGAATATTCATTGCATTGTCCATTCTCTATATATCAGTCTTTCACCTTGTCCATTTCATCAATGTTCACACACCCTCACTAGGTTGTACGAGATTTTTGAAAATCAAGAAATGTGGCCTCTTTATTCTTACGATGTCATAACTTTTAGGAGAGTATTATATCGGTTGAAATAGCAAGGCATAACCGTGAGTTTCAGACATTGATTTTGACCATAAATTTTGCAGATATCCGGACATTTATGGAAGATACCATCATGAAGAGCATCCATCCATTGCTCAGGTGAACAGGCCATTAGCAGCCTTTCTAACAGGCAAAATCTAGAGGACACTAAAAAAATCTTTAAGAAAAATAAAATAAAGGTTATCTGCACGTAAAACAAATATAAATTCCAGTTTAGAAATCAATGAGCTCTTTCGAAAAAGCCAAGATTTAGATCATTTCCACTATTATTAGTCGCTACTGATTGTGCTATAAGTGTTTAGATCCATATCTTTTACTAACAAGGTGTAAGGTCATCACAGCATAATGAAATTTACAAGATTGGGATTGACCACACTCCCTAAATGGCTATACAAATGATACATTTCCATTGTTTTAATTTCCCTTTGGCGGTGGACGAGTTAAACTGGTCATCATTGAAGACACTCAGATTATTGACAATGAGGAGATGCTAATTACTGGTCAGACGAGGTCAAACTCAGCACAATTGGACTCTAAAGTGATTGATTAGGGCTCATTCTGCAAACGTTAGGACTTCTAGTCTGTGGGGAACAGAAAACCTTGAACCAGCAGATCCCTGATTTACTTCAATGTCTCATCACCAAGGGACATGTAAATAGACTGGAGACTGAAGCTGTCTAATAAAATGATGCAGCTTCTTCAGGGAACATCACTTTTTCATTAGCTTTATTCATGTCACGTGTTATGATACATGCATGATTTGAGGTAAGGCTCCCTGGTAAACTGCTGTATGGCACCTCCGTAAGGCACCATATCCCCCCCTATTGTGACAGCTGACATAAGATGAGGTTTTAATACTATAGTTAGGACTGTCCTGACACCTTGTCATGGTGAAATGAGAATGGCTTTTACGTTTTTTTAATCAAAATAGTGTTGACTAAGTATCCTATGTTATTTATATTTATTTCCATCTACTATTAAATGTATTATATGTACTATTATTATTTACTTATTTAATTATTACAGGGTATATGCTCATTTTGTTTTTTCTTAGATTTTGATAGTACTCTCCCCTATCAGTATTGCATATCCTGCTAATATGATATTTCTTTCTTGTACTCATGAATCAGCATAAAGGACTTCTTTGTGCCTTCATATGAAATCTGAATGAAGTTTCTATGCTTTCCTTAGGTATGTGTAGATTTCTCCTAGATGCCTCGGTTTTCTTCCATATGTAAATTAATAAAGATACTGATAAATGAATTGGCTTCCTATGAAATTCACCTTGGTCTTTGTCTGAGATAGAAAACTTCATTGCCAGCCCCATTAGAGATGAATGAACATGATGATTATTATCCCTGTGGAGTGCTACAGTATATGTAGCAGGAAATACAGTAATTGGAGACTCAGGACCTTTTTGTATGGGCCTACATATGGTATCGAGCTACAGATCCATACCACACAGATCTGAAATATGATTGGTGGATAAGGCCATGAAATCACATTTACAGTTCCTCAAATCTGCCAATCTGCCTTTTTCTAGCACTTATATACAGTTGTTCGCATAGACCTGCCCTCCGATACCATTTTACTGCTTCATAAATGGCGCTGAATGCTTCATTTTTTATTCGATCGTTACACCTTTTGCATTTTTTTGTAATACCCTTTAATTAACCTAATATAAATAATCCTACAGAATTTGCTATAATCATATTTATAACTATGGCTATAAATAATGTTTTAAACTTGGCAAGTATCCGGTGCCCCAGGGCTTTTCGGTTGCTAGCAATGCCTTCTGTTTCCCCTGCGCTACAGCAGCTTCTGTTGCCTTCAAAAACACATACTGTGTGCAAATGTGTCCATAGTAAAATAACAAACTGCACATTTTTTGGTAGTTAATGAGTTAACGTACGACAAAATGTACACCATTCCACAACCATGAGGCTCAGCTTGTCTGAGGACACAAAATACACAGGTCTCCTTAAGTGAAGAGTGAAAGGAGGGGGCAGCAGGAGGCAAGGCGCAGCGAGAGTGTGGAGAGATAATTATGTTTGTCTTGGGCTGGAGACCTGCAAGCCTCATTTATCATCCATAGCTCACAGGTGCAGTCTTGCATCTTCTGTTGCCTCGATAGGAAACTGACCATATGCCCAAATTGAAAACCCAAAATTTACACTGGATTATATTTTTTTCAGAATTAAAAAGGGTTTTTTTTCTGCAAGTAGCTTGTAAATACAGTGCCTGGAATAAACAAATGAATCTGAGCTGAATGTCGCTATATCTTCGTATGCTACATGCCAATGTTTGTAGGACTCGGTGTTAAAATTAATTGATTACTGTCTTGTAGATTGTGAGCCCTCGCGGGCAGGGTCCTCTCTTCTCCTGTACCAGTTGTGACCTGTATTGTTTAAGATATTGTACTTGTTTTTATTTTGTATACCCCTCCTCGCATGTAAAGCGCCATGGAATAAATGGCGCTATAATAAATAATAATAATAATAATATTAATAATAATACTGTACGTTATATGCGGGCACTGTGAAGGTATGTTGGGTTTCTAGTCAGCCATGATATGGGCTGCAAAAATGAAATTGTCAAGCACCTCTCAGCAAAATAAATGTACAGGTGCGGGCTGCATTGGGCAAGCATATCATTTACCATTTATACAAATAGGTACAACAGCACTCTGAGCACATTAAGGTATATGAATATATACATTTTTAAATTTTAAACTAAATCACTGCTATATAGGCTTTGGCTATGTATTTTGATCAAACTGCCCTTGTGGCAGCAACAAAGCAAATTCTACAGTAAAAAAAACTCTACACTAAGGTGCCCCATACACATTAGATACACATTAGATAGCTTTCTGCTAACTGATAGTTCGTCGAATCGTCGATCATTCAGACACCAGCCATCTGTCTCGATTCCTCCATGCACATGAGAGCTTGCTCTGCAATCACTTGGACAGCAGCTATCTCTCCCGATTCATCTATGTGTGAGGGTGGTGGATTTTGCTGCTGCGTTCCTACCCCTGAAGACACCATTCAAGTAATTGTGTCATATATCTTTATATATGTAATGTCATGTGAATTGTATAGCAATGTTATGAGTAATGTACAGTATAGGATGTAATTATGTATAGAATAATTTAG
Organism: Ranitomeya variabilis; assembly: GCF_051348905.1. Lineage (NCBI taxonomy): Eukaryota > Metazoa > Chordata > Amphibia > Anura > Dendrobatidae > Ranitomeya > Ranitomeya variabilis. The sequence goes on from NC_135235.1 coordinate 491,304,682, forward strand.
CTGATGGATAGGTAGTTGAAGGTAATTTAGGTAATGACATTAGGAGAAGATAGAGTTAATGATTGAGACTAGCCCATGGTGAGAGGGACTTAGGGTATTGTCACACTCTGCAACTTTCCAACGATCACGACCAGCGATACGACCTGGCCGTGATCGTTGGAAAGTCGTTGTGTGGTCGCTGGAGAGCTGTCACACAGACAGCTCTCCAGCGACCAACGATGCCGAAGGCCCCGGGTAACCAGGGTAAACATCGGCTTACTAAGCGCAGGGCCGCGCTTAGTAACCCGATGTTTACCCTGATTACCATCGTAAAAGTAAAAAAAAAAAAACGGTACATACTCACATTCCGGTGTCCGTCAGGTCCCTTGCAGTCTGCTTCCCGCTCTGACTGAGTGCCGCCGTAAAGTGAAAGCAGATCACAGCGGTGACGTCACCGCTGTGCTCTGCTCTTACTTTCCGGCCGGCAGTCAGTCAGAGCGGGAAGCAGACTGCAAGGGACCTGACGGACACCGGAATGTGAGTATGTACTGTTTGTTTTTTTTTACTTTTACGATGGTAACCAGGGTAAACATCGGGTTACTAAGCCCGGCCCTGCGCTTAGTAACCCGATGTTTACCCTGGTTACAAGCGAACGCATCATTGGATCGGTGTCACACACACCGATCCAACGATGACAGCGGGAGATCCAGCGACGAAAGAAAGTTCCAAACGATCTGCTACGACGTACGATTCTCAGCAGGGTCCCTGATCGCTGCTGCGTGTCAGACACAGCGATATCGTATGGATATCGCTGGAACGTCACGGATCGTACCGTCGTAGCGACAAAAGTGCCACTGTGAGACAGTACCCTTAGTGTTAGGGTAAGTGACTGCTTCCTCTAGTTAGTGAGATAAGATTTGGAGATTGAAGAGAGTGGGGTGATCTACAGTAGAAGGAGACCCAAGGACAGAGATAGCAAGATCCTGAGGAGAAGAAACTGACTACTTTTAGTGGCCGATAATACCAGTGTGTCCAAAATTAAATAGCTGTTAGACACTTCCAATAATATACATCAAAAAATGTCTGTGGGTTTCATAGTTGCCCCTAGACAAGAAGAGATTCCAACCAAAAATAAATATCAATTTTTATTAATGCATAATTAAAATAAATAGATAAAACAGACAGGTCTAAAATAACCTCCAAATATGGAGGGAGAGGCACAGAAAAATATCAGATTACCAGAGTGGAATTAATATAAACCAATGAATCCCTGAAAAATTGCTGAAAAATTAATATGAAATTATAGCCCATGCAACAACTCTATGCTACTAGTACAAAATCAATGTATTGTCCCTGTGGAGGACAGTAATCAAAATGCAGTGATTCATATAATACTAATGTATATAGTCACAAGTCACATAATGCAAGTTGTCTGGCAAGTGATGCAACATGATAACTGATGCATAAATGTCAAAATATTAAAGTACCACAGTATCTAATGTATCAATCCTGTAATCATCAGTAAGTATGCTCAAATAGGTCAAAACATGAGACGTTCATTACCTCAAAGTGGCAAATGTTGCTGGCCAGTCGCATGGAACAGGGATCACGCTCAGGGACCGTGCTCACCCTCCCGCCCAACGGGTGCCATTTTGCTGCTCGCTTCTTCTGGGGTCGTGTATAGTGCGGGGGGCCTAAATATGTGACGTGTGATGGTGATAGGCAGGCTCCAAGAAAATGGTGGTGCAAGCGTCCAGGCAACTCCACTGTAGCCAAAGGGTCTTCCAGAAAGTGCTCCCTGGAATGCAGTGGAATGCACTACGGGCATGTGATGAAGCACCTCTGGAAGTCCAGGGGAATCCAAACCAGCACATGCGTCTATCATGGAGATGCCGTAAAGGCAGAGGATCAACATCCATATTATTAATTTCTTTTTGCCAGGAAATTGATATTTAAAAAGCTACATTATAAAGGAGATATCTTTACCTCGGCTGAGGAAAGAGAGGCTCTTATAGCCCTAGAACCTCTATTGGAAGGAAACTCCACAGCCACTGGGGTGAGTAATTTTCCGGAAAATCTATTTGGCAAATTAAAAAAGTTTCCACCACTTGGTACATGCCCAAACATAGTAGTGTTTACTAAAATAGTAACCACAGAATTCAAGGAATTGAATTCAAAACCTTCCTGTAGGTCCAATATCAATAAAAAGGAGAGGCAGGCATTGGCTGAACTACAATCCCTTACGTATGTAGTATTTAAGGAAGCTGACAAAGGTGGGAATTTGGTCATTTGGCCTACCAAACAATATGAAAAGCAGGCCTATAAGCTGTTAAATGTTGCTCAGTGCTATAAGAAACTAAATTTTAACCCTTCCAACAATTTCCAAACTGAATTGATAAGTATTTTATTTTTCCCAAAAAGATGGTAGATTCCATTGGCAGCTTACATTCGAAATTGCCCACTTTTTATCTTATATCAAAACTACACAAAAATTCAACAGGTCCCCCAGGTAGACCTGTTGTGGCTGGAAATGGTGGCCTTAATGAAATAATATGTAATTTCAAAGATTGGTATTTAAAACCACTAGTGGCATCCCTCCATTCATACAAGACACTACTGCCGCTTTACAATGACTAGACAATCTCTGTTTAGATGATTATATGATTATGGTCACAGCCGATGTAGAAGCCCTGATTGATGGACTTAGGGCAATGGCTTTATACCTGAGAGCCAGCAACCTCACACTAGCATTGGTTGACTTGATTCTTATCCACCTGGAGTATGTCCAATCCTGACCAATAATATCTTTACTTTTACTAAGCATACCAACCTCCAATTGCAGGGCACTGCTATGGGGTTTTCCTGTGCCCCCTCTTATGCCAATCTGTTCTGGGGGGCCTGGGAGAGGGACATATTCCAGGAGGACATGATGCCCGAGATGAGCAAGGTGCAGGGGTGGATGCGGTATATTGATGATATCTGGTTTCTATGGGAAGGGATAGTTGATAAACTTTCCACCTTAATGGAGAAAATAAACACCAAATTAACTTATAAATATGGAACAGACCTTGACTTCCTGAATCTCCAGATAGGAGTAACGGATGATGGAATAACAATGGACCTCTTCAGGAAACCAACCGCTGCCAACTCGTTACTCCATTTCACATCATCACACCCCCCAGCTACTATAAGGGGCATACCTGTTGGTCAATTTCTCAGGCTCACAGAATTTGCTCTAGGGATGATACTTTTTAAAATCCAACCGTAGGTCTGTCACAGAGATTTTCCAATAGAGGTTACAGCAAAAGATCTATCAGACATGGATACAGGAGAGCAAAAAACATTGGCAGAGATAACCTCATTTACCCAGTCATCAAAAAAGATCATGTAGTGAACAAGGGCCTGGTATGATTTCGCTCAACATACAACAACCTGTGGGATAACCTGAAGACTATTCTAACTAAACATTGGGATATCCTCAAGACGGATCCCATTTTACGTAAAGTCATTCCACCATCCCCTTCACTGGTCGCTAGACGTTGTCAAAATATTACAGATTTACTGGTCCACAGTCACTACGATCCAACATGGCACAGTAGGAGAGAATTATTACAACCAGGATTTTTTCCTTGTGGAGTCTGCAAAGCCTGTTTTAATTTACGCAAGGCAACATCTTTTGAGAACTGGAATGGATCAAAGACCTTCGAAATTAGGAAACATCTCACATGTTCCTCACAGGGGGGTCATCTATTATGCCAAATGCACATGCAATATATACATTGGCCTAACTACCCGTGAGCTCAAGGTAAGGGTGAGGGAACATGTCAGAGACATCGAAAATGCTTTAACGAGTGAGGACATATCTACTCTCAAAACCTTACCAGTCATTTTAAGACCAGCCGCAACTGCAACTCTAGGGAATTAACTGTTAGTGGCATCGATCAGGAAGACATAGGCCTTAGGGGTGGTGGTATTAGTAAGGTCCTGGCACAAAATGAAAGCAGATGGATCTTTTGTTTGGGTACCCTCAGGCCACAAGGCCTTAATGAGAGTTTTGAGTTTGGTTCCTTTCTGTAATTTTTTCCTTCCTTTGTTACAGTTACTTACCATTAGGGTTCCCTTAGTGTGGGGTTTTTTCTCGTTTTTATTGTTTTATATATTTTATGCTTTGGTTGTAATGTTTTTATTTTTCATACCTACCTAGGAGGTGTTTATCGCTCAATACCATTCCTGGTGTATTGTGGATCCTTATTTTGATATTATGAATATTTCTCGATTTGGGGATGAAGGCGAATGAAAGGCTAGATATTCTCTACATACAGACACATATTGGACTCTTATTAACAATTTTCTCATTAATAACCCTTTAGGGGTTTACACCCCTTTTTCCTCCTTCATCTTCACCCCTTCCCTCCCCTCTTTTTCCTCCCTTTTCCCCCCCTTTTTTGTTCTAATATCATCATATATAGTTACAGTACAGACCAAAACTTTGGACACACCTTCTCATTTAAAGATTTTTATGTATTTTCATGACTATGAAAATTGTAAATTCACACTGAAGGCATCAAAACTATAAACTAACACATGTGGAATAATATACTTAACAAAAAAGTGTGAAACAACTGAAAATATGTCTTATATTCTAAGTTCTTCAAAGTAGCCATCTTTTGCTTTGATGACTTATTTGCACACTCTTGGCATTCTCTTGATGAGCTTCAAGAGGTATCTCTTCTTGTCTAGGGGCAACTATGCAACCCACAGACATTTTTTGATGTGCTTATAGTGTCCTTCTGGAGAAGGGTCCATGGATAGGACAGCAAGTCACGAAACCCCTGATCTTGAAACACTGAAGGTAATGTGCCTAAATACAGGACTGAGTTTCGTGAGACTTTTTGGGGTCCCCAGGGGTAGATCCAGGGTGACAGTAGTGGAAGAAAAAGGATGCGGAAACGCTGAGCAAGTAGAGAGACTTGCTGCTTAGGACTGTAGCATTGAAGCTGGGTTGTGGTGAAGTAAGGCAAAACAGCGTGCCTCACTAGCCCTCTAATAGACTATAGATGAAGAATACTGTGTGAAGGACAATGCTCTATGCTTTAGAGGAAACAACTAGTGATGATGAGTGAGCGTGATCGCCACTGATCGATATTCAATTGAGCATCGGGGTACTCAGGTACGCTTGTTACGCAAATCGAGGATCGTGGGTGCTCAAGAGCCATGCTCGAGTCTCTGCTCTGCATGTTTAGCTGCTGTTAGACAGCCATTAAACATGTGGGGACTGTCTGCCATACACGAAAATGCCGTAGCCATGTTGGCTACTTGCATTACTGTAATTGGCCAGCCGCACCGCGTCATGGGTCTGATATAAGATCCCATGACTAGGGTTGAGCGAAACGGATCGTTCATTTTCATAAGTCGCCGACTTTTGGCAAAGTCGGCGTCTCATGAAACCCGACCTGATCCCTGTGTGGGGTCGGCCATGCGGTACGCGATCTTGGCGCCAAAGTCGCTTTTCGTATGACGCGTTTAGCGCCATTTTTTCAGCCAATGAAGGAGTGTGGGCAGAGTGATGACATAGGGGTTAGGGGCGTGCACGTCTATCATAATGTTATCGCTTGTGCGCAGTAGTGCTGGGACGGAGGATATATATATATATATATATATATATATATATATATATATAATATATCATCCCCATTGACGTGCATAGGGTTTCGTGTTCCGGCCGATCCTCGACTTTTCGCAGTAATCGGCCGATTTCGCCCGACTCGACTTTTCAAAAAGTCGGGTTTCGCGAAACATGACTCGACCCTAAAAACAGTCAAAGTCGCTCAACCCTACCCATGACGCGATGCTCCGCACATTCTCCTCTGAAAGCAGATCATGGAGAGTTGATCTTGGAAGGAGAGCTTAGAAGAGAGCAAGCATATAGGCAGTCTTTTTCAGGGCTACATATTTTCTTTTTCCTATTAAGGCTGTGTGCACACGTTCAGGATTTTTTGCATTTTTTGTATAAAACCGCTAAAAAAACGTTTACATTAAGCATCCTATTATTAGAATGCATTCCGCATTTTTTGTGCACATGCTGCATTTTTTTCCAGAGCGGAAACGCATTCTGGAAAAAAAACGCAGCATGTTCATTAATTTTGCGGAATCGCGGCAATTCCGCACACATAGGAATGCATTGATCCGCTTACTGCTTACTTTCCGCATGGGGATTTTAGTGTTCCTTTTATTTTTTTGAGCAGTGTATATACACTGTACATATATATATATATATATATATATATATATATATATATATATATACACTGCTCAAAAAATAAAGGAACCACTATACCGCATTCTAGATATCACTGAATGAAATATTTCAGTTGCAATTCTTTATTCATTACATAGTGGAATGTGTTGAGAACAATAAAACATACAAATGATCAATGTAAATCAAAATGAATATCCCATGGAGGTCTGGATTTGGAATGATACTCAAAATCAAAGTGGAAAATCAAATTACAGGCTGGTCCAACTTCAGTGGAAATGCCTCAAGACAAGGAAATTATGTTCTGTTGTGTGTGTGGCCTCCATGTGCCTGTATGACCCCCCTACAATGCCTGGGCATTCTCCTGATGAGGTGGCGGATGGTCTCCTGAGGGATCTCCTCCCAGACCTGGACTAAAGCATCCGCCAACTCCTGGACAGTCTGTAGTGCAAGGTGACGTTGGTGGAGTAACATTCTGACAACATTGTTCCAAACAGCGTTATGGGAGTCAGAGATGTGTCTGTGTGTCTTCCCTATGCTGTTCCTATTCCATTTGAGCACTGTTTCAATCCATTTCAGCTATTTTCCTGCATCCTCAGCCCTTCTGTTAGGGTCTTCCAGAAAGATACTCGAGTTTCCCACTAACTTCCATAACACTAGGTATTCGAGTAAAACCCGCACAAGCGTCTGCCCTGATCTTTTTGAGTACAAGGCACTAGAGCATTTTAGTACTCGATAGTGTTGAGCATTCCGATACCGCAAGTATCGGGTATCGGCCGATACTAGCGGTATCGGAATTCCGATACCGGGATTCCGATACTTGGCGCGTATCGGATACCGGAATCGGAAGTTCAATGATTCAAAATTCAGAAATTCAGCCAATGAGAAAGATTCCAAGTGTGGGCACATCCTGTTTAGCATGGAGGGCATGAAACTACTGGCAAGGCTGTGATTGGCTGCTGAAATGATGTCATGATGCAGTTTAAAAGTCGCTGGCGCCATTTTGCGATCACTCTGCTGTGAATTCAGTTAGTGACAGGACGCTGTTTGCTGACTGAGGGACAGTTTAGAGATAGCGATTTGCTTCTTTGTGCTTTCCAAAGGCTAATTTAGCAACCGCTGTGTTCACCTACTATTCACCTTCCTTTTGCCTTGTAGCGCTGTTTTCACAGCGATCTGCAAGGTCTCTCTGTGTGTGTGTGTGAGTGCAGCCCACTCTCTAGTCTGAGTGCAGCCACATAGGCCATCCATAGCTGGTTGTATTCAGTTCAGGGAGGGTGGTTCATTGCCTCATACTGTCCTTTTTTTTTTTTTTTTTGAAGTAGTGCAGGCTGCTGCACATTTTTTCCAAAAATTCCTATTAGTGTCTTTCCACCCGTCTCCAGCTAATTTGTGGAAAAACACTACATAGGATAAAGTAGAGGAGGGTTTTTGGGCCTTGCAGCGCCATTTACGGCTGTCTGCACGGTCTCCGTGTGACTGCAGCTCGCCCTGTAATCTGTGAGCAGCTATAGCCTGGTTGTCTCCAGCTCAGGGTTTTTCACTGCGTCATACCGCCAAATCAATTTTCTTTTTTTTCAAAGTAGTGTAGTCTGCTGCTAATTTATTTTAAAAAATCCTATTAGTGTCTTTCCACCCGTCTCCAGCTAATTTGTGGAAAAACACTACATAGGATAAAGTAGAGGAGGGTTTTTGGGCCTTGCAGCGCCGTTTACGGCTGTCTGCACGGTCTCCGTGTGACTGCAGCTCGCCCTGTAGTCTGTGAGCAGCCGTAGCCTGGTTGTCTGCAGCTCAGGGTTTTTCACTGCGTCATACCGCCAAATCAATTTTCTTTTTTTTCAAAGTAGTGTAGTCTGCTGCTAATTTATTTAAAAAAATCCTATTAGTGTCTTTCCACCCGTCTCCAGCTAATTTGTGGAAAAACACTACATAGGATAAAGTAGAGGAGGGTTTTTGGGCCTTGCAGCGCCGTTTACGGCTGTCTGCACGGTCTCCGTGTGATTGCAGCTCTATCCGTTGTCAGTTCAGCCCCAAAAAAATAAATAAATAATAAAGTTCACCAAACACACCAGTTACACCACTTTACATTTGTGTAGGCCACATTAGCTCATATTCAAGTCTAGTCCACACTTTAGAAAATTAGTGTGTCTTATACCTGTTAGGAGGAGTTGCTCAGGAATAAGCACACAAAGCCGTTAGTACTTTTCTGCTTATCTTTATCAGTCAACCAAGATGAAGAAGGCAGTGAGTAAGGCACGTGGGCGTGGGCGTGGGCGCGGAGCAGGGAGGGGACGTGGGGATTCTGTGCCTGCTGCGGGCACCGGTGACTCATCAGCACCCACTTTCACAAGGGAACAGTCGTTCATGCGCAGCTTTGTCGCCGAGCGCCGTACACCGCTGCTGCGTGAAGACCAAATTGAAGCCGTTGTGGGATGGATGGCAGCTAATGCATCAACTTCCATTAGTGCCACATCCTCTCAGACACAGAGCACTGGAGAGCAGCCATCTGTCTCTTCACCACCTGCAAAATTGCCCAGGCAGACAGAGATCCCAGGACAGGAGCAGTCTCTACTTCTGTTCTCTGAATCATCTCTTGGCTTGGAAACAGGGGGCCAGCCAAGCAGCATTGGAGAAATGGAAGAAGAGGCAGGGTGCAGTGATGCCCAACAGCTTTTTCTGTCTTCCTCTGAAGAGGCGGGTGGGCCAGTGGCTCCGGTCACCACCTCGCAGGCCGCATCAGCTGATGATGACACTCAGGTGCCACTTACTGGTGCGTGCTCTGCTGCTGAGACTACCCAGGAGGAGCAGTTGGGGGCAGAGGGTAGTGTAGATGATGAGGTCCTTGACCCATCTTGGCGTCAGGGACAGGAAGGTGGTGGGAGCAGCTCTGAGGAAGAGATTCCCCGTACGGCCCAAAGAGGGAGAGGGAGGGGGAAGACTGCGGATCCTGCAGCCTCCGCTTTGGCACCCGTAAGGAGCATGTCTCTTCCAAAAGTCAAAAGGGGGGCTCCCAAGACTTGCAGTGCCTGGTCCTTTTTTGACACAGTTGCAGATGACATTTGCTATGTCAGATGCAAGGTGTGTCATCAAAAAATCAAAAGAGGTCAAAAAGTCGCCAACCTCAATACCTCCAACATGTGGAAACATGTGCGCAACAGGCACCCGGCGGAGTTAGACAAACACACTGAAGAGCTAGGCCAACCAACAGCGGCAGCTACCACCTCTTCAGCTCGTGTTGCCTCTTCCTCTAGCTCACACGCAGCTGGTTCGGCTTCCTCCCAGGATCGCCGTGGAAGAACCTCTGGCCCTGTTGTCCAGAGACCCGCTGTCATTCCACCCGCAGCACCACTTTCCCAGTCAACCACACACTCCCAGCCCAGTCTACAGCCATCGGTAGTACAGGCATGGGAGAAAAGGCGGCCTTTCTCGTCAAACCACCCACGAGCACAGGCTCTGACTGCAGGCATTGCCAAACTTCTGTCACTGGAAATGCTGTCATTCAGGCTGGTGGAGACTGACAGCTTCCGTGACTTGATGTCATTGGCAGTCCCACAGTACAGTGTGCCCAGCCGCTTTTACTTCAGCAGGCAAGCCGTCCCTGCCCTGCACAAGCATGTGGAGGGACACATAAAACACGCGCTACTGAACGCCGTCAGTAGCAAGGTCCACCTCACCACCGATGCGTGGACCAGTCAACATGGACAGGGGCGATACCTTTCCCTCACTGCCCATTGGGTTAATGTCGTTGAGCCGGGTACAGACCGTGCGAGTGGCGCAGGACGTGTCCTGCCCACTCCAAGGATTGCAGGAATCCATTCTGTACGCATTGACTCCTCCTCTTACACCAGTTCCTCAGAATCATCGCTGCAGGAGCCGTCACAGTCCACCTCCACATGGACCCGTGATGAACGTGTACCTGTTACGACCGACATGAGCACAGCCGTGGCCAAACGTCAACAGGCCGTCTTGAAATTAATTTTTTTGGGGAATCGTAGCCACACAGCGCAGGAGCTCTGGAATGCCATCAAGCAGGAGAGCGATGTGTGGTTTGAGCCAGCGAATCTCCAGCCAGGCATGGTAGTGTGTGATAATGGCCGAAATCTGGTGGCAGCCCTGGGCCTCGGCAACCTCACTCACATCCCATGTCTGGCACATGTGCTCAATTTGGTCGTGCAGAGTTTTTTGAGGGACTATCCGGATCTTGATGCACTGCTGCACAAGGTCCGCCTAGAGTGTGCTCACTTGCGGCGTTCCAGCACGGCAAAAGCGCGCATTGCGGCTCTGCAGCGCCGACACCGCCTGCCGGAACATCGCATCATATGTGACCTACCTACCAGGTGGAATTCCACGTTACATATGTTGGAGCGGTTGTGTGAGCAGCAGCAAGCTGTAATGGAGTACCAGCTGTATCAGGCGCAAAAAAGTCGCAGTCAGCGCCGTACAGACTTCACAACCACAGAGTGGGCCACTATGAAGGATGTCTGCCAGGTTTTGCGTCCCTTTGATTATTCCACGCGGATGGCGAGTGCAGATGATGCACTAGTCAGCATGACTGTCCCCCTTATCTGCCTGCTTGAAAAATCACTGCAAGCGCTAAGGGATGATGTTGTGGAAGAGGTGGAGGATGAGGATTCACCACTTCCATCATCTTCTGGACAGTCAGCGCCACGTGGTTCCTCACAAACGCGTAGGCAGGGGACAGTTTGTGAGGAGGATGAGGAGGAGTCAATGGAGGAGGAAGACATCCGTCCAGAGGAGGGAGTTCCCGAATTGTCCAGTACTCAGTGTGTACAGCGAGGGTGGGGTGATGACGAGCGGGCAGAGATCACGCCTCCAGCTGGGGACAGCGTTTCTTGGGCAGTTGGCAGTCTGCAGCACATGGTGGATTACATGCTGCAGTGCCTGAGAAACGACCGCCGCATCGACCACATTCTCAACATGTCTGATTATTGGGTGTTCACCCTCCTCGATCCTCGCTACCGGGACAACGTAGAAAGCCTCATCACACCGTTGAACCGGGAGCGAAAAATGCGGGAGTACCAAGACACACTGGTCAGTTCCATCATCTTCTCCATTCCAACTGAGAGAAGTGCTGCTACTGCATTCCAAAGCAGCTCAGTGCGTCCAGGCAGTGGTGGAGGCTCTGCACAAAGAGGGAGCAGAAGCAGTGCCTCTGCCCAAGGCAAGACCAGTATGGCCGAACTGTGGCACAGTTTTCTGTGCCCGCCACAAAAGTCTACACCATCACAGACGGCTCCAGTCAGCAGGAGGCAACGGTTCCGTCAGATGGTGACAGACTACATGTCTTGCCCTCTTGCTGTACTCCCAGACGGCTCTTCCCCTTTCAAGTTTTGGGTCTCAAAGCTGGATACATGGCCAGAGCTAAGCCAGTATGCATTGGAGGTGCTGTCTTGCCCTGCGGCCAGTGTATTATCGGAACGTGTCTTTAGTGCTGCAGGTGGTGTACTAACTGACCGTCGCATGCGACTATCCTCCGATAACGTTGACCGGCTTACTTTCCTGAAAATGAACAAGGCCTGGATCTCGCAGGAATTTGCCACTCCTCCTCCTGATTAAATAATTAGGTCACTGTATACGTTATCCAGGTCTCCTGTTGTGTTCATCTTTCTACCACCTGAACTTAAATTCCTGGGCTCCAACACCGCCAGTTGAGGCTCAGATGTGCCGTCTGCACAGTCAAAACATACGACCCAGTGTTATTGGGTTTCAGTAACGTCAGCTGATCCCCAGCTGTGTAGCCGGCAATGTGTCATGCGACCGCCACGCTGACACAACAACTGAAATGTAAGGGAATCTGTCCCCCCCCCCCCCAAGGCGTTTGTTACTGAAAGAGCCACCTTGTGCAGCAGTAATGCTGCACAAGGAAAAAGGTAGCTATTTTGGTTTTGCTCCTTGCACACGCAAAACTTAACACTTATAAAATGTGTCCACTGATACCGTAAAACCGTCCCGGAGGTGGGACTTTCCTTCGTAATATGACGCAGCACAGCCGTCATTCCTACCCCCCCGGCGCCGCGCCCCGGCTCCTCAGCGTTGTTTGATTCCGTCCCGGAGCCTGCGCTGTTATGTTATCCCGTGGCCAGGCACACTTAGCGCTGCCCGTCTTCTGGCATCATTTGGTGTCAGGCTGGCTGCGCCTGTGCGGCCACGCTGGCCGAGAGCCCGCCTCGCAGTGTCTTCTGATTTAATCCCACTGGGGGCCTGGGATCTATGGACATGCGCAGTGCATATCTGAACCTCCACCTCTCACTCATCTCCCTATGGCTTCTTCAGACTGTTCGGTGTCAGCTGGTCCCTAATAGCATGCCACGGCCGTGACACCGCACAGTCTGAAAAAGAAGCCGTAGGGAGGGGAGTGAGAGGCGAGGATATGCACTGCGCATGGCCATGGATCCCAGGCCCCCAGTGGGATTACATCAGAAGACACTGCGAGGCGGGCTCTCGGCCAGCGCGGCCGCACAGGCGCAGCCAGCCTGACACCAAATGATGTCAGAAGATGGGCAGCGCTAAGTGTGCCTGGCCACGGGATAACATAACAGCGCAGGCTCCGGGACGGAATCAAACAACGCTGAGGAGCCGGGGCACGGCGGCGGGGGGGTAGTAATGATGGCTGTGCTGCGTCATATTACGAAGGAAAGTCCCACCTCCGGGACGGTTTCACGGCTTCAGGGGACACATTTTAAAAGTGTTTAGTTCTGTGTTTGCAAGGAGCATGATGAAAAGAGCCACCTTTTCCTTTTGCATCTTTTGTGCTGCACAAGCTGGCTCTTTCAGCTACAAACGCCTTGGGGGGGGGGGGTTAAAGGTTCCCTTTCGACTTTCTCAGGCTTCGGCCTACATTGTGTTCCTCTGCTTTTCCACCTGCCCCTGGGCTCCAACACCGCTAGTTGCCGTCCAGAAGTGCTGTACGCACAGTCAACAGTCGCTCCTCTGTTATTGGGGTTCAGTAACGTCAGCTGTTCCCCTGCTGTGTGTGTGGCAATCCCTCCTACCTCCTCCAACCTCCTCCAACCTCCTCCTCCTCCACCTGTCCCTGGGCTCCAACACCGCCAGTTGCCGTCCAGAAGTGCTGTACGCACAGTCAACAGTCCCTCCTCTGTTATTGGGGTTCAGTAACGTCAGCTGTTCCCCTGCTGTGTGTGTGGCAATCCCTCCTACCTCCTCCAACCTCCTCCTCCTCCACCTGTCCCTGGGCTCCAACACCGCCAGTTGCCGTCCAGAAGTGCTGTACGCACAGTCAACAGTCCCTCCTCTGTTATTGGGGTTCAGTAACGTCAGCTGTTCCCCTGCTGTGTGTGTGGCAATCCCTCCTACCTCCTCCAACCTCCTCCTCCTCCACCTGTCCCTGGGCTCCAACACCGCCAGTTGCCGTCCAGAAGTGCTGTACGCACAGTCAACAGTCCCTCCTCTGTTATTGGGGTTCAGTAACGTCAGCTGTTCCCCTGCTGTGTGTGTGGCAATCACTCCTACCTCCTCCAACCTCCTCCTCCTCCACCTGTCCCTGGGCTCCAACACCGCCAGTTGCCGTCCAGAAGTGCTGTACGCACAGTCAACAGTCCCTCCTCTGTTATTGGGGTTCAGTAACGTCAGCTGTTCCCCTGCTGTGTGTGTGGCAATCCCTCCTACCTCCTCCAACCTCCTCCAACCTCCTCCTCCTCCACCTGTCCCTGGGCTCCAACACCGCCAGTTGCCGTCCAGAAGTGCTGTACGCACAGTCAACAGTCCCTCCTCTGTTATTGGGGTTCAGTAACGTCAGCTGTTCCCCTGCTGTGTGTGTGGCAATCCCTCCTACCTCCTCCAACCTCCTCCAACCTCCTCCTCCTCCACCTGTCCCTGGGCTCCAACACCGCCAGTTGCCGTCCAGAAGTGCTGTACGCACAGTCAACAGTCCCTCCTCTGTTATTGGGGTTCAGTAACGTCAGCTGTTCCCCTGCTGTGTGTGTGGCAATCCCTCCTACCTCCTCCAACCTCCTCCTCCTCCACCTGTCCCTGGGCTCCAACACCGCCAGTTGCCGTCCAGAAGTGCTGTACGCACAGTCAACAGTCCCTCCTCTGTTATTGGGGTTCAGTAACGTCAGCTGTTCCCCTGCTGTGTGTGTGGCAATCCCTCCTACCTCCTCCAACCTCCTCCTCCTCCACCTGTCCCTGGGCTCCAACACCGCCAGTTGCCGTCCAGAAGTGCTGTACGCACAGTCAACAGTCCCTCCTCTGTTATTGGGGTTCAGTAACGTCAGCTGTTCCCCTGCTGTGTGTGTGGCAATCCCTCCTACCTCCTCCAACCTCCTCCAACCTCCTCCTCCTCCACCTGTCCCTGGGCTCCAACACCGCCAGTTGCCGTCCAGAAGTGCTGTACGCACAGTCAACAGTCCCTCCTCTGTTATTGGGGTTCAGTAACGTCAGCTGTTCCCCTGCTGTGTGTGTGGCAATCCCTCCTACCTCCTCCAACCTCCTCCTCCTCCACCTGTCCCTGGGCTCCAACACCGCCAGTTGCCGTCCAGAAGTGCTGTACGCACAGTCAACAGTCCCTCCTCTGTTATTGGGGTTCAGTAACGTCAGCTGTTCCCCTGCTGTGTGTGTGGCAATCACTCCTACCTCCTCCAACCTCCTCCTCCTCCACCTGTCCCTGGGCTCCAACACCGCCAGTTGCCGTCCAGAAGTGCTGTACGCACAGTCAACAGTCCCTCCTCTGTTATTGGGGTTCAGTAACGTCAGCTGTTCCCCTGCTGTGTGTGTGGCAATCCCTCCTACCTCCTCCAACCTCCTCCTCCTCCACCTGTCCCTGGGCTCCAACACCGCCAGTTGCCGTCCAGAAGTGCTGTACGCACAGTCAACAGTCCCTCCTCTGTTATTGGGGTTCAGTAACGTCAGCTGTTCCCCTGCTGTGTGTGTGGCAATCACTCCTACCTCCTCCAACCTCCTCCAACCTCCTCCTCCTCCACCTGTCCCTGGGCTCCAACACCGCCAGTTGCCGTCCAGAAGTGCTGTACGCACAGTCAACAGTCCCTCCTCTGTTATTGGGGTTCAGTAACGTCAGCTGTTCCCCTGCTGTGTGTGTGGCAATCCCTCCAACCTCCTCCAACCTCCTCCTCCTCCACCTGTCCCTGGGCTCCAACACCGCTAGTTGCCGTCCAGAAGTGCTGTACGCACAGAGCCAAACACCTCGCCAATGTGTTAGTGGGGTTCAGCACCGCCAGCTGTTCCCCTGCTGTGTATACGGCAACGTGTACTGCGACCGCCACGCAGGCACAACAAGTTAAATGTAAGGGAACCTGACCCCCCCCCCCCCCAGGCGTTTGTTACTGAAGGAGCCACCTTGTGCAGCAGTAATGATGCAAAGGGAAAAAGTGCCTCTTTTCGTGATGCTCCTTGCACATGCTGAACCAAACACTTATGAAATGTGTCCCCACACAGCGTTAAACCGTCCGGTAGGTGGAACTTTCCTTTGTCGTGTGACGCAGCACAGCCATCATTTTTACCCCCTTGGCGTCGTGCGCCCCCTCCTCAGCGTTGTTTGAATCTGTCCCGGAGCCTGCGCTGTTAGGTTAGCCCTTGGCCATGCACACATGTTGCGCTGCCCGTCTTCTGACCTCATTTGGTGTCAGGCTGGCTGCGCCTGTGCGGGTGCGCTGGCCGAGATCCCGCCTCGCAGTGTCGTCTAATGTAATCCCACCGCGGGCCTGTGATCCGTGCCCGTGCGCAGTGCATATCCTCTCCTCTCACTCCCCTCCCTACGGCTTCTTCAGACTGTGCGATGTCAGCTGGTCCCTAATAGCATGCCACGGCCGTGACACCGCACAGTCTGAAAAAGCCGTAGGGAGGGGAGTGAGAGGAGAGGATATGCACTGCGCACGGGCACGGATCACAGGCCCGCGGTGGGATTACATTAGACGACACTGCGAGGCGGGATCTCGGCCAGCGCACCCGCACAGGCGCAGCCAGCCTGACACCAAATGAGGTCAGAAGACGGGCAGCGCAACATGTGTGCATGGCCAAGGGCTAACCTAACAGCGCAGGCTCCGGGACAGATTCAAACAACGCTGAGGAGGCGGCGCACGGCGCCAAGGGGGTAAAAATGATGGCTGTGCTGCGTCACACGACAAAGGAAAGTTCCACCTACCGGACGGTTTAACGCTGTGAGGAGACACATTTCATAAATGTTAGGTTCCGCATGTACAAGGACCACAATTAAAAGAGCTAAGTTTACCTTTTCCAGCATTAGTGCTGTACACAATGGCTCTTTCAGCTACAAACGCCTGGGGGGGGGGGGGTTAAAGGTTTCCTTTCAACTTGCTCTAGTGCAGGCTTCGGCCTACACTCCGCTCCCCCTGCTCCTCCTGCTGACCCTGGGCTCTAACACCGCCAGTTTTTGCCCAGATGTGCTAGCTGCACAGAGAAAAACACCAGCCAATGTGTCAGTGGGGTTCAGCACCGCCAGCTGTTCCCCTGCTGTGTAGCCGGCAACGTGTCCTGCGACCGCCACGCAGACACAAGAACTGAAATTGAAGGGAACCTGTCCCCCCTCCCCCAGGTGTTTCTATGTTTTACAGCTACCTTGAACAGCAGTAATGCTGCATGTGTTCAAGGTGGCTCAGAAACTTATTCTCCTTGCCCATGTTGAAGTGAACACGTCTAAAATGTGTCCTCTGTGACCATTAAAACGTCCCTCAGGTGTGATTTGACTTTGTATTGACACACGCAACAAGCTCCTTGGTAACGCTGCCCGTCTTCTGGCATCATTGTTTGGCTGGCTGCGCCTCTGCGGCCGCCCTGACCCACACAACAGCCCTCGTTGTCTTATTTAATGGGACTGCGAGGGTGTGATTGATGGGCAGGATCAGTGCATCAGTTCGCCTGTCCCTCCTCTCCTTCCGCCTTCTTCGGACTGTGCGGCTTCATGGCCGTGGCATGCGATAAGGGATCAGATGACGCCGCACAGTCTGAAGCGGGTGTAAGGACCCGAGTGTGAGAGGCGAACATATGTGCTGCGCCAGGCCCTGAATCCCAGCCCCGCAGTGTTTTAACAATGTTAAGACACTGCGGGGCTGGGATTCATGGTCATCGCGAACCGCACCGGCCGACATTACATGATGCCAGAAGATGGGCAGCGCTAACGGCGCTAGGCCAGGGGATAACACGACAGCGCAGACTCCTGTACAGCAAATAACAACGCTCGGGAGGCTGCACCCAGCACCAAGGTGGGATTCTTGACACCTGTGCTGCGTCTCATTACAAAGGGAACTCTCGCCTCCATTACACAGTTTGACTGTATAAAGGGCTAAATGTTATACGTGTTCCATTCAGCGTGTGCAAGGAGAAAAATTACAAGAGCAACCTTTGACTTGCGCAGCACTGCTGCTGCATAAGCTGTGGCTCTTCTACTTTGTAACCCCTGAGGGGGGGTTAAAGGTGACTTTTGAAATCGGTTCAATTAGGCTTCGGCCTACACTCTGCTCCACCTGCAGAGCCCGGGCTCCAACAACGCTAGTTGCTGTCCGGAAGTGCTGGCTGCACAGAGCCAAACACCTCGCCAATGTGTCAGTGGGGTCCAGCACCGCCAGCTGTTCCCCTGCTGTGTAGCCGGCAACGTGTCCTGCAAAAGCCACGCAGACACAACACACCCAAAGCTGCCGCCTGTGCAGGCTTCGGCCTACACTCCCCTCCCCCTGCTCCTCCTCCTCCTGCTCCTCCTCCTGCTGTCCCTGGGCTCTAACACACCGCCAGTTGGGGCCCAGATGTGCTAGCTGCACAGAGAAAAACACCAGCCAATGTGTCAGTGGGGTCCAGCACCGCCAGCTGTTCCCCTGCTGTGCAGCCGGCAACGTGTCCTGCAAAAGCCACGCAGACACAAGAACTGAAATTGAAGGGAACCTGTCCCCCCTCCCCCAGGCGTTTTTACGTTATCCAGCCACCTTGTACAGCGGTAATGCTGCATGTGTGCAAGGTGGCTCAGAAACGTATTCTCCTCGCACATGTGGAACTGAAAACACGTCTGAAATGTGTCCTCTGTGTGACCATTTAACCGTCCCGGTGGTGTGACTTTCCTTTGTAATGACACGCTGCAACCCCCTTGGTAGCGCTGCCCGTCTTCTGGCATCATTGTTTGGCTGGCTGCGCCTCTGCGGCCGCCCTGACCCACACAACGCCCCTCGGTGTCTTATTTATTGGGACTGCGAGGGTGTGATTCATGGGCAGGATCAGTGCATCAGTTCGCCTGTCCCTCCTCTCCTTCCGCCTTCTTCGGACTGTGCGGCTTCATGGCCGTGGCATGCGATAAGGGATCAGATGACGCCGCACAGTCTGAAGCGGGTGTAAGGACCCGAGTGTGAGAGGCGAACATATGTGCTGCGCCAGGCCCTGAATCCCAGCCCCGCAGTGTTTTAACAATGTTAAGACACTGCGGGGCTGGGATTCATGGTCATCGCGAACCGCACCGGCCGACATTACATGATGCCAGAAGATGGGCAGCGCTAACGGCGCTAGGCCAGGGGATAACACGACAGCGCAGACTCCTGTACAGCAAATAACAACGCTCGGGAGGCTGCACCCAGCACCAAGGTGGGATTCTTGACACCTGTGCTGCGTCTCATTACAAAGGGAACTCTCGCCTCCATTACACAGTTTGACTGTATAAAGGGCTAAATGTTATACGTGTTCCATTCAGCGTGTGCAAGGAGAAAAATTACAAGAGCAACCTTTGACTTGCGCAGCACTGCTGCTGCATAAGCTGTGGCTCTTCTACTTTGTAACCCCTGAGGGGGGGTTAAAGGTGACTTTTGAAATCGGTTCAATTAGGCTTCGGCCTACACTCTGCTCCACCTGCAGAGCCCGGGCTCCAACAACGCTAGTTGCTGTCCGGAAGTGCTGGCTGCACAGAGCCAAACACCTCGCCAATGTGTCAGTGGGGTCCAGCACCGCCAGCTGTTCCCCTGCTGTGTAGCCGGCAACGTGTCCTGCAAAAGCCACGCAGACACAACACACCCAAAGCTGCCGCCTGTGCAGGCTTCGGCCTACACTCCCCTCCCCCTGCTCCTCCTCCTCCTGCTCCTCCTCCTGCTGTCCCTGGGCTCTAACACACCGCCAGTTGGGGCCCAGATGTGCTAGCTGCACAGAGAAAAACACCAGCCAATGTGTCAGTGGGGTCCAGCACCGCCAGCTGTTCCCCTGCTGTGCAGCCGGCAACGTGTCCTGCAAAAGCCACGCAGACACAAGAACTGAAATTGAAGGGAACCTGTCCCCCCTCCCCCAGGCGTTTTTACGTTATCCAGCCACCTTGTACAGCGGTAATGCTGCATGTGTGCAAGGTGGCTCAGAAACGTATTCTCCTCGCACATGTGGAACTGAAAACACGTCTGAAATGTGTCCTCTGTGTGACCATTTAACCGTCCCGGTGGTGTGACTTTCCTTTGTAATGACACGCTGCAACCCCCTTGGTAGCGCTGCCCGTCTTCTGGCATCATTGTTTGGCTGGCTGCGCCTCTGCGGCCGCCCTGACCCACACAACGCCCCTCGGTGTCTTATTTATTGGGACTGCGAGGGTGTGATTCATGGGCAGGATCAGTGCATCAGTTCGCCTGTCCCTCCTCTCCTTCCGCCTTCTTCGGACTGTGCGGCTTCATGGCCGTGGCATGCGATAAGGGATCAGATGACGCCGCACAGTCTGAAGCGGGTGTAAGGACCCGAGTGTGAGAGGCGAACATATGTGCTGCGCCAGGCCCTGAATCCCAGCCCCGCAGTGTTTTAACAATGTTAAGACACTGCGGGGCTGGGATTCATGGTCATCGCGAACCGCACCGGCCGACATTACATGATGCCAGAAGATGGGCAGCGCTAACGGCGCTAGGCCAGGGGATAACACGACAGCGCAGACTCCTGTACAGCAAATAACAACGCTCGGGAGGCTGCACCCAGCACCAAGGTGGGATTCTTGACACCTGTGCTGCGTCTCATTACAAAGGGAACTCTCGCCTCCATTACACAGTTTGACTGTATAAAGGGCTAAATGTTATACGTGTTCCATTCAGCGTGTGCAAGGAGAAAAATTACAAGAGCAACCTTTGACTTGCGCAGCACTGCTGCTGCATAAGCTGTGGCTCTTCTACTTTGTAACCCCTGAGGGGGGGTTAAAGGTGACTTTTGAAATCGGTTCAATTAGGCTTCGGCCTACACTCTGCTCCACCTGCAGAGCCCGGGCTCCAACAACGCTAGTTGCTGTCCGGAAGTGCTGGCTGCACAGAGCCAAACACCTCGCCAATGTGTCAGTGGGGTCCAGCACCGCCAGCTGTTCCCCTGCTGTGTAGCCGGCAACGTGTCCTGCAAAAGCCACGCAGACACAACACACCCAAAGCTGCCGCCTGTGCAGGCTTCGGCCTACACTCCCCTCCCCCTGCTCCTCCTCCTCCTGCTCCTCCTCCTGCTGTCCCTGGGCTCTAACACACCGCCAGTTGGGGCCCAGATGTGCTAGCTGCACAGAGAAAAACACCAGCCAATGTGTCAGTGGGGTCCAGCACCGCCAGCTGTTCCCCTGCTGTGCAGCCGGCAACGTGTCCTGCAAAAGCCACGCAGACACAAGAACTGAAATTGAAGGGAACCTGTCCCCCCTCCCCCAGGCGTTTTTACGTTATCCAGCCACCTTGTACAGCGGTAATGCTGCATGTGTGCAAGGTGGCTCAGAAACGTATTCTCCTCGCACATGTGGAACTGAAAACACGTCTGAAATGTGTCCTCTGTGTGACCATTTAACCGTCCCGGTGGTGTGACTTTCCTTTGTAATGACACGCTGCAACCCCCTTGGTAGCGCTGCCCGTCTTCTGGCATCATTGTTTGGCTGGCTGCGCCTCTGCGGCCGCCCTGACCCACACAACGCCCCTCGGTGTCTTATTTATTGGGACTGCGAGGGTGTGATTCATGGGCAGGATCAGTGCATCAGTTCGCCTGTCCCTCCTCTCCTTCCGCCTTCTTCGGACTGTGCGGCTTCATGGCCGTGGCATGCGATAAGGGATCAGATGACGCCGCACAGTCTGAAGCGGGTGTAAGGACCCGAGTGTGAGAGGCGAACATATGTGCTGCGCCAGGCCCTGAATCCCAGCCCCGCAGTGTTTTAACAATGTTAAGACACTGCGGGGCTGGGATTCATGGTCATCGCGAACCGCACCGGCCGACATTACATGATGCCAGAAGATGGGCAGCGCTAACGGCGCTAGGCCAGGAGATAACACGACAGCGCAGACTCCTGTACAGCAAATAACAACGCTCGGGAGGCTGCACCCAGCACCAAGGTGGGATTCTTGACACCTGTGCTGCGTCTCATTACAAAGGGAACTCTCGCCTCCATTACACAGTTTGACTGTATAAAGGGCTAAATGTTATACGTGTTCCATTCAGCGTGTGCAAGGAGAAAAATTACAAGAGCAACCTTTGACTTGCGCAGCACTGCTGCTGCATAAGCTGTGGCTCTTCTACTTTGTAACCCCTGAGGGGGGGTTAAAGGTGACTTTTGAAATCGGTTCAATTAGGCTTCGGCCTACACTCTGCTCCACCTGCAGAGCCCGGGCTCCAACAACGCTAGTTGCTGTCCGGAAGTGCTGGCTGCACAGAGCCAAACACCTCGCCAATGTGTCAGTGGGGTCCAGCACCGCCAGCTGTTCCCCTGCTGTGTAGCCGGCAACGTGTCCTGCAAAAGCCACGCAGACACAACACACCCAAAGCTGCCGCCTGTGCAGGCTTCGGCCTACACTCCCCTCCCCCTGCTCCTCCTCCTCCTGCTCCTCCTCCTGCTGTCCCTGGGCTCTAACACACCGCCAGTTGGGGCCCAGATGTGCTAGCTGCACAGAGAAAAACACCAGCCAATGTGTCAGTGGGGTCCAGCACCGCCAGCTGTTCCCCTGCTGTGCAGCCGGCAACGTGTCCTGCAAAAGCCACGCAGACACAAGAACTGAAATTGAAGGGAACCTGTCCCCCCTCCCCCAGGCGTTTTTACGTTATCCAGCCACCTTGTACAGCGGTAATGCTGCATGTGTGCAAGGTGGCTCAGAAACGTATTCTCCTCGCACATGTGGAACTGAAAACACGTCTGAAATGTGTCCTCTGTGTGACCATTTAACCGTCCCGGTGGTGTGACTTTCCTTTGTAATGACACGCTGCAACCCCCTTGGTAGCGCTGCCCGTCTTCTGGCATCATTGTTTGGCTGGCTGCGCCTCTGCGGCCGCCCTGACCCACACAACGCCCCTCGGTGTCTTATTTATTGGGACTGCGAGGGTGTGATTCATGGGCAGGATCAGTGCATCAGTTCGCCTGTCCCTCCTCTCCTTCCGCCTTCTTCGGACTGTGCGGCTTCATGGCCGTGGCATGCGATAAGGGATCAGATGACGCCGCACAGTCTGAAGCGGGTGTAAGGACCCGAGTGTGAGAGGCGAACATATGTGCTGCGCCAGGCCCTGAATCCCAGCCCCGCAGTGTTTTAACAATGTTAAGACACTGCGGGGCTGGGATTCATGGTCATCGCGAACCGCACCGGCCGACATTACATGATGCCAGAAGATGGGCAGCGCTAACGGCGCTAGGCCAGGGGATAACACGACAGCGCAGACTCCTGTACAGCAAATAACAACGCTCGGGAGGCTGCACCCAGCACCAAGGTGGGATTCTTGACACCTGTGCTGCGTCTCATTACAAAGGGAACTCTCGCCTCCATTACACAGTTTGACTGTATAAAGGGCTAAATGTTATACGTGTTCCATTCAGCGTGTGCAAGGAGAAAAATTACAAGAGCAACCTTTGACTTGCGCAGCACTGCTGCTGCATAAGCTGTGGCTCTTCTACTTTGTAACCCCTGAGGGGGGGTTAAAGGTGACTTTTGAAATCGGTTCAATTAGGCTTCGGCCTACACTCTGCTCCACCTGCAGAGCCCGGGCTCCAACAACGCTAGTTGCTGTCCGGAAGTGCTGGCTGCACAGAGCCAAACACCTCGCCAATGTGTCAGTGGGGTCCAGCACCGCCAGCTGTTCCCCTGCTGTGTAGCCGGCAACGTGTCCTGCAAAAGCCACGCAGACACAACACACCCAAAGCTGCCGCCTGTGCAGGCTTCGGCCTACACTCCCCTCCCCCTGCTCCTCCTCCTCCTGCTCCTCCTCCTGCTGTCCCTGGGCTCTAACACACCGCCAGTTGGGGCCCAGATGTGCTAGCTGCACAGAGAAAAACACCAGCCAATGTGTCAGTGGGGTCCAGCACCGCCAGCTGTTCCCCTGCTGTGCAGCCGGCAACGTGTCCTGCAAAAGCCACGCAGACACAAGAACTGAAATTGAAGGGAACCTGTCCCCCCTCCCCCAGGCGTTTTTACGTTATCCAGCCACCTTGTACAGCGGTAATGCTGCATGTGTGCAAGGTGGCTCAGAAACGTATTCTCCTCGCACATGTGGAACTGAAAACACGTCTGAAATGTGTCCTCTGTGTGACCATTTAACCGTCCCGGTGGTGTGACTTTCCTTTGTAATGACACGCTGCAACCCCCTTGGTAGCGCTGCCCGTCTTCTGGCATCATTGTTTGGCTGGCTGCGCCTCTGCGGCCGCCCTGACCCACACAACGCCCCTCGGTGTCTTATTTATTGGGACTGCGAGGGTGTGATTCATGGGCAGGATCAGTGCATCAGTTCGCCTGTCCCTCCTCTCCTTCCGCCTTCTTCGGACTGTGCGGCTTCATGGCCGTGGCATGCGATAAGGGATCAGATGACGCCGCACAGTCTGAAGCGGGTGTAAGGACCCGAGTGTGAGAGGCGAACATATGTGCTGCGCCAGGCCCTGAATCCCAGCCCCGCAGTGTTTTAACAATGTTAAGACACTGCGGGGCTGGGATTCATGGTCATCGCGAACCGCACCGGCCGACATTACATGATGCCAGAAGATGGGCAGCGCTAACGGCGCTAGGCCAGGGGATAACACGACAGCGCAGACTCCTGTACAGCAAATAACAACGCTCGGGAGGCTGCACCCAGCACCAAGGTGGGATTCTTGACACCTGTGCTGCGTCTCATTACAAAGGGAACTCTCGCCTCCATTACACAGTTTGACTGTATAAAGGGCTAAATGTTATACGTGTTCCATTCAGCGTGTGCAAGGAGAAAAATTACAAGAGCAACCTTTGACTTGCGCAGCACTGCTGCTGCATAAGCTGTGGCTCTTCTACTTTGTAACCCCTGAGGGGGGGTTAAAGGTGACTTTTGAAATCGGTTCAATTAGGCTTCGGCCTACACTCTGCTCCACCTGCAGAGCCCGGGCTCCAACAACGCTAGTTGCTGTCCGGAAGTGCTGGCTGCACAGAGCCAAACACCTCGCCAATGTGTCAGTGGGGTCCAGCACCGCCAGCTGTTCCCCTGCTGTGTAGCCGGCAACGTGTCCTGCAAAAGCCACGCAGACACAACACACCCAAAGCTGCCGCCTGTGCAGGCTTCGGCCTACACTCCCCTCCCCCTGCTCCTCCTCCTCCTGCTCCTCCTCCTGCTGTCCCTGGGCTCTAACACACCGCCAGTTGGGGCCCAGATGTGCTAGCTGCACAGAGAAAAACACCAGCCAATGTGTCAGTGGGGTCCAGCACCGCCAGCTGTTCCCCTGCTGTGCAGCCGGCAACGTGTCCTGCAAAAGCCACGCAGACACAAGAACTGAAATTGAAGGGAACCTGTCCCCCCTCCCCCAGGCGTTTTTACGTTATCCAGCCACCTTGTACAGCGGTAATGCTGCATGTGTGCAAGGTGGCTCAGAAACGTATTCTCCTCGCACATGTGGAACTGAAAACACGTCTGAAATGTGTCCTCTGTGTGACCATTTAACCGTCCCGGTGGTGTGACTTTCCTTTGTAATGACACGCTGCAACCCCCTTGGTAGCGCTGCCCGTCTTCTGGCATCATTGTTTGGCTGGCTGCGCCTCTGCGGCCGCCCTGACCCACACAACGCCCCTCGGTGTCTTATTTATTGGGACTGCGAGGGTGTGATTCATGGGCAGGATCAGTGCATCAGTTCGCCTGTCCCTCCTCTCCTTCCGCCTTCTTCGGACTGTGCGGCTTCATGGCCGTGGCATGCGATAAGGGATCAGATGACGCCGCACAGTCTGAAGCGGGTGTAAGGACCCGAGTGTGAGAGGCGAACATATGTGCTGCGCCAGGCCCTGAATCCCAGCCCCGCAGTGTTTTAACAATGTTAAGACACTGCGGGGCTGGGATTCATGGTCATCGCGAACCGCACCGGCCGACATTACATGATGCCAGAAGATGGGCAGCGCTAACGGCGCTAGGCCAGGAGATAACACGACAGCGCAGACTCCTGTACAGCAAATAACAACGCTCGGGAGGCTGCACCCAGCACCAAGGTGGGATTCTTGACACCTGTGCTGCGTCTCATTACAAAGGGAACTCTCGCCTCCATTACACAGTTTGACTGTATAAAGGGCTAAATGTTATACGTGTTCCATTCAGCGTGTGCAAGGAGAAAAATTACAAGAGCAACCTTTGACTTGCGCAGCACTGCTGCTGCATAAGCTGTGGCTCTTCTACTTTGTAACCCCTGAGGGGGGGTTAAAGGTGACTTTTGAAATCGGTTCAATTAGGCTTCGGCCTACACTCTGCTCCACCTGCAGAGCCCGGGCTCCAACAACGCTAGTTGCTGTCCGGAAGTGCTGGCTGCACAGAGCCAAACACCTCGCCAATGTGTCAGTGGGGTCCAGCACCGCCAGCTGTTCCCCTGCTGTGTAGCCGGCAACGTGTCCTGCAAAAGCCACGCAGACACAACACACCCAAAGCTGCCGCCTGTGCAGGCTTCGGCCTACACTCCCCTCCCCCTGCTCCTCCTCCTCCTGCTCCTCCTCCTGCTGTCCCTGGGCTCTAACACACCGCCAGTTGGGGCCCAGATGTGCTAGCTGCACAGAGAAAAACACCAGCCAATGTGTCAGTGGGGTCCAGCACCGCCAGCTGTTCCCCTGCTGTGCAGCCGGCAACGTGTCCTGCAAAAGCCACGCAGACACAAGAACTGAAATTGAAGGGAACCTGTCCCCCCTCCCCCAGGCGTTTTTACGTTATCCAGCCACCTTGTACAGCGGTAATGCTGCATGTGTGCAAGGTGGCTCAGAAACGTATTCTCCTCGCACATGTGGAACTGAAAACACGTCTGAAATGTGTCCTCTGTGTGACCATTTAACCGTCCCGGTGGTGTGACTTTCCTTTGTAATGACACGCTGCAACCCCCTTGGTAGCGCTGCCCGTCTTCTGGCATCATTGTTTGGCTGGCTGCGCCTCTGCGGCCGCCCTGACCCACACAACGCCCCTCGGTGTCTTATTTATTGGGACTGCGAGGGTGTGATTCATGGGCAGGATCAGTGCATCAGTTCGCCTGTCCCTCCTCTCCTTCCGCCTTCTTCGGACTGTGCGGCTTCATGGCCGTGGCATGCGATAAGGGATCAGATGACGCCGCACAGTCTGAAGCGGGTGTAAGGACCCGAGTGTGAGAGGCGAACATATGTGCTGCGCCAGGCCCTGAATCCCAGCCCCGCAGTGTTTTAACAATGTTAAGACACTGCGGGGCTGGGATTCATGGTCATCGCGAACCGCACCGGCCGACATTACATGATGCCAGAAGATGGGCAGCGCTAACGGCGCTAGGCCAGGGGATAACACGACAGCGCAGACTCCTGTACAGCAAATAACAACGCTCGGGAGGCTGCACCCAGCACCAAGGTGGGATTCTTGACACCTGTGCTGCGTCTCATTACAAAGGGAACTCTCGCCTCCATTACACAGTTTGACTGTATAAAGGGCTAAATGTTATACGTGTTCCATTCAGCGTGTGCAAGGAGAATAATTACAAGAGCAACCTTTGACTTGCGCAGCACTGCTGCTGCATAAGCTGTGGCTCTTCTACTTTGTAACCCCTGAGGGGGGGTTAAAGGTGACTTTTGAAATCGGTTCAATTAGGCTTCGGCCTACACTCTGCTCCACCTGCAGAGCCCGGGCTCCAACAACGCTAGTTGCTGTCCGGAAGTGCTGGCTGCACAGAGCCAAACACCTCGCCAATGTGTCAGTGGGGTCCAGCACCGCCAGCTGTTCCCCTGCTGTGTAGCCGGCAACGTGTCCTGCAAAAGCCACGCAGACACAACACACCCAAAGCTGCCGCCTGTGCAGGCTTCGGCCTACACTCCCCTCCCCCTGCTCCTCCTCCTCCTGCTCCTCCTCCTGCTGTCCCTGGGCTCTAACACACCGCCAGTTGGGGCCCAGATGTGCTAGCTGCACAGAGAAAAACACCAGCCAATGTGTCAGTGGGGTCCAGCACCGCCAGCTGTTCCCCTGCTGTGCAGCCGGCAACGTGTCCTGCAAAAGCCACGCAGACACAAGAACTGAAATTGAAGGGAACCTGTCCCCCCTCCCCCAGGCGTTTTTACGTTATCCAGCCACCTTGTACAGCGGTAATGCTGCATGTGTGCAAGGTGGCTCAGAAACGTATTCTCCTCGCACATGTGGAACTGAAAACACGTCTGAAATGCTGAAATGTGTCCTCTGTGTGACCATTTAACCGTCCCGGTGGTGTGACTTTCCTTTGTAATGACACGCTGCAACCCCCTTGGTAGCGCTGCCCGTCTTCTGGCATCATTGTTTGGCTGGCTGCGCCTCTGCGGCCGCCCTGACCCACACAACGCCCCTCGGTGTCTTATTTATTGGGACTGCGAGGGTGTGATTCATGGGCAGGATCAGTGCATCAGTTCGCCTGTCCCTCCTCTCCTTCCGCCTTCTTCGGACTGTGCGGCTTCATGGCCGTGGCATGCGATAAGGGATCAGATGACGCCGCACAGTCTGAAGCGGGTGTAAGGACCCGAGTGTGAGAGGCGAACATATGTGCTGCGCCAGGCCCTGAATCCCAGCCCCGCAGTGTTTTAACAATGTTAAGTCACTGCGGGGCTGGGATTCATGGGCATCGCGAACCGCACCGGCCGACATTACATGATGCCAGAAGATGGGCAGCGCTAACGGCGCTAGGCCAGGGGATAACACGACAGCGCAGACTCCTGTACAGCAAATAACAACGCTCGGGAGGCTGCACCCAGCACCAAGGTGGGATTCTTGACACCTGTGCTGCGTCTCATTACAAAGGGAACTCTCGCCTCCATTACACAGTTTGACTGTATAAAGGGCTAAATGTTATACGTGTTCCATTCAGCGTGTGCAAGGAGAAAAATTACAAGAGCAACCTTTGACTTGCGCAGCACTGCTGCTGCATAAGCTGTGGCTCTTCTACTTTGTAACCCCTGAGGGGGGGTTAAAGGTGACTTTTGAAATCGGTTCAATTAGGCTTCGGCCTACACTCTGCTCCACCTGCAGAGCCCGGGCTCCAACAACGCTAGTTGCTGTCCGGAAGTGCTGGCTGCACAGAGCCAAACACCTCGCCAATGTGTCAGTGGGGTCCAGCACCGCCAGCTGTTCCCCTGCTGTGTAGCCGGCAACGTGTCCTGCAAAAGCCATGCAGACACAACACACTCAAAGCTGCCGCCTGTGCAGGCTTCGGCCTACACTCCCCTCCCCCTGCTCCTCCTCCTCCTGCTCCTCCTCCTGCTGTCCCTGGGCTCTAACACACCGCCAGTTGGGGCCCAGATGTGCTAGCTGCACAGAGAAAAACACCAGCCAATGTGTCAGTGGGGTCCAGCACCGCCAGCTGTTCCCCTGCTGTGCAGCCGGCAACGTGTCCTGCAAAAGCCACGCAGACACAAGAACTGAAATTGAAGGGAACCTGTCCCCCCTCCCCCAGGCGTTTTTACGTTATCCAGCCACCTTGTACAGCGGTAATGCTGCATGTGTGCAAGGTGGCTCAGAAACGTATTCTCCTCGCACATGTGGAACTGAAAACACGTCTGAAATGTGTCCTCTGTGTGACCATTTAACCGTCCCGGTGTTGTGACTTTCCTTTGTAATGACACGCTGCAACCCCCTTGGTAGCGCTGCCCGTCTTCTGGCATCATTGTTTGGCTGGCTGCGCCTCTGCGGCCGCCCTGACCCACACAACGCCCCTCGGTGTCTTATTTATTGGGACTGCGAGGGTGTGATTCATGGGCAGGATCAGTGCATCAGTTCGCCTGTCCCTCCTCTCCTTCCGCCTTCTTCGGACTGTGCGGCTTCATGGCCGTGGCATGCGATAAGGGATCAGATGACGCCGCACAGTCTGAAGCGGGTGTAAGGACCCGAGTGTGAGAGGCGAACATATGTGCTGCGCCAGGCCCTGAATCCCAGCCCCGCAGTGTTTTAACAATGTTAAGACACTGCGGGGCTGGGATTCATGGTCATCGCGAACCGCACCGGCCGACATTACATGATGCCAGAAGATGGGCAGCGCTAACGGCGCTAGGCCAGGGGATAACACGACAGCGCAGACTCCTGTACAGCAAATAACAACGCTCGGGAGGCTGCACCCAGCACCAAGGTGGGATTCTTGACACCTGTGCTGCGTCTCATTACAAAGGGAACTCTCGCCTCCATTACACAGTTTGACTGTATAAAGGGCTAAATGTTATACGTGTTCCATTCAGCGTGTGCAAGGAGAAAAATTACAAGAGCAACCTTTGACTTGCGCAGCACTGCTGCTGCATAAGCTGTGGCTCTTCTACTTTGTAACCCCTGAGGGGGGGTTAAAGGTGACTTTTGAAATCGGTTCAATTAGGCTTCGGCCTACACTCTGCTCCACCTGCAGAGCCCGGGCTCCAACAACGCTAGTTGCTGTCCGGAAGTGCTGGCTGCACAGAGCCAAACACCTCGCCAATGTGTCAGTGGGGTCCAGCACCGCCAGCTGTTCCCCTGCTGTGTAGCCGGCAACGTGTCCTGCAAAAGCCACGCAGACACAACACACCCAAAGCTGCCGCCTGTGCAGGCTTCGGCCTACACTCCCCTCCCCCTGCTCCTCCTCCTGCTGTCCCTGGGCTCTAACACACCGCCAGTTGGGGCCCTAGGAAGACAAGCTTGAATAGGTCCCCATCCGGGTTCCAGTACCGTCAGCTGGTTCTCGGCAGTGTCTTTTGCTCTTGTACCTTCTGCTCCCCATCCTGGTTCCAGTACCGTCAGCTGGTTCCGGGCAGAGCCTTTGGCTTAGGTGCCTCCCTCTGGGTATCCGAGTTCCACCAACGTCAGGTGGTCCTTGGTAGTGCTTTCAGGCACGGGTACCTCCTGCTTAGTAACCGGGTTCCAGTAACGTCAGCTGGTCCTCGGTAGTTCCATTGGCTCTTGGACCTTCGGCTACCCATCCGGGTTCCAGTACCGTCAGCTGGTTCTCGGCAGTGTCTTTTGCTCTTGTACCTTCTGCTCCCCATCCTGGTTCCAGTACCGTCAGCTGGTTCCGGGCAGAGCCTTTGGCTTAGGTGCCTCCCTCTGGGTATCCGAGTTCCACCAACGTCAGGTGGTCCTTGGTAGTGCTTTCAGGCACGGGTACCTCCTGCTTAGTAACCGGGTTCCAGTAACGTCAGCTGGTCCTCGGTAGTTCCATTGGCTCTTGGACCTTCGGGTAGCCATCCGAGTTCCAGTTCCATCAGCTGTTTCTCTGCATTTTCTCAGCCTTCTTGTACCTTCTGCTACATTTCCAAGTTCAAGACCCGAAAGACGATGACCCGGAAGACCACCCCTAAGATGATGACGACACCAGAGACGACAACCACCGAGATGACGACGACCCTGGAGACGATGACCCTGAAGACGACCCCGATGACGACGACCCCGATGACGACGACCCCGATGACGACGACCCTGGAGATGACGACCCTGGAGATGACGACGACAACCTGGAAGACCGAGAAGCAGAAGAACAAGAGGCTGCAGAACAAAGAGCAGAAGAACATTAAGCATAAGACTAAATATCAGAGCAAAAGATATTATCTAAATTATAAGCAGAAGAAGACTAAGCAGTGTATGGGGGTGAGTCCGTTCCTCCTCGTGGTGCCCCTGGATAAAGCCTGATGCTGCAGGCCAAACTGAACGCGGACAAATGTAACTGTTTTGTGACAGGCAGAACGGAAGGTGTAATCTTCAAACTTTTATAGATAACAACTACGGGAATGCCTGTCACAAATAAGAATATGATGAAGAAGTTGAATATAAAAAAGATAATAGTTAAATAAAAAGAATATGAACAATGTAAAAAAAAATATATATATATACGTAGAAAAGAAGAAGATGAATAAGGTGAAGAAGTTGATGTCACAGAAGCTGATGATGAGGATAATGAAGAAGAAAGTGTGGGAGAAGTAAAAAATAGGGTGAAGGGCGTGGAAGTAGTGAAACATCAATATCTGACAAAATAAATAAAAAATTAACATAGTCAAATTCTTTCTAACGCCAAACGTCATAAAAAAATTAAAAATACTGCTATTCTATTTGATTGGGATAAACCCCTGTGCCTTTAATGTCTCCGCCACCTCCCCCAATACATCCTACATTATTCTTAGTTGTTTTCCTTCATGTAGAATTAACCTACAAGGAAAGAAAGGGTTTATTTTAATTCCGATATTTTCGTCCCATTGACTTGCATTGGGATCGGGTATCGGTATCGGATTGGATTCCGATACTGTGACGGTATCGGCCGATACTTTCCGATACCGATACTTTCCGATATCGGAAAGTATCGCTCAACACTAGTACTCGATCATCACTAGAAATGACCATAAGACTTTGTACACAGCCTTCATCAAGTTATCGTTCAATAAAGACTTTGTGTTTGATCAACAGTCTCCTTTATTGAACTGTGGAACCTATGGTCACATGCACAGCAGAGCTCGCTATGCAATCAATCAGATAGCAGCTATCTCTCCTGATTAATTCATGAACAGGAGAGCTCACTCTGCAATCATTTGGACAGCAGCTATCATCCATGTAAAGAAGATCTCTTTGCCTAGGGTTTATGTGCTTTGAGAGCCCTTTGTCAGACATCTTTGGCAGTGCCATACCTTGCTGAGAACAAAAGGATCAAAAGTCCAAATTCGGACATCCCAGATACTTATCTCATCCAACATAATCATCAATTGAGAGAGAGCCAAGAGGCCCTCATGCGCATTAGACTGTTATACAATCCAATATTGTCAATTCAATTGTACTCAATTTACCTTTTATGGGCCTTATGGTTCTTGCCAAAAAGTTCAATTTTGGTCTCATCACTCCAAATTACGTTGTTCCAGAAGTTTTGAGGCTTGTCTCTGCTCGGTTTTGCTTATTGTAGGTGAGATACTTTGTGTCATTTGCGCAGTAATGCCTTTGTTCTGGTGACCCGACCATGCAGCCCATTTTTCTTCAAGTGCCTCCTTATTGTGCATCTTGAAACAGCCACACCGCAAATGTCAAAAGTAAAGAAGAAGGAACTTGTGTGGATACATAACCTAAATATTCTCAAACCAAATGGTTTAATGTGGAGTTCAATGTAACAGCGATAACTGAGATTCTGTACTAATGATAAAGCAGTACATGAATTTTCTAATTTAGATTGTGAGCCCCATCAAGGACAGAGATGATAATGTGTGCAAACTGTAAAGTGCTACGGGATATGTTAGCGCTATATAAAAATGTAGATTATTATTATTAATAACATGTTGTCATATTGTATTTTGGAGCAATATTTTAATTTTTTTTCTTGGCTTGATGATCACTATACACACAATATATTGTGGGGAAGAAGACTCATCCAGTAACAATTTATACGCAAATATTTTTTTCTGTAAATGGAAGTTTAAAACACTTTTTGCTATTATTTTTTTTTAATTATTTACTGCCTGTTATGGGGTCAATCTGCTCTCATAAATTGTAATTATAAGGCCGGTGTCACACTTGCGAGTGCAGTGCAAGAAACTCGCAAAAGGCTCTCGCATCAAGTCCTGGCACTGCCGCCGGCAGTTTGGACCGGAGCCTTCAGCTGCATAGAAATATATGCAGCCACACGCTCCGGTCCCAAGTGCCGGCGACAGTGCCGGGAATTTATGTGAGAGACTCTCAGGAGTTTCTTGCACTGCACTCGCAAGTGTGACACCGGCCTAATTTGGATAATGGAATCTTTTGGTAACACATAACCTTGTTTGCAAGAAGAGGTTGGTCGTAATTAACTCGATACACTATAGGATGTGGAAAAAGGATGGAGTCCGAGAGGGTTCTGACTCTGACCAAATACCCTTTTTCCATGGATGTACCTAGAGATAGAGAAACCCATGGATTAACAGTGTGAGTTTCTGATGTGAAGAAATATGAAGAGACCTTTTTTCCCCTGTTTCCTGGATGGATAAAGTAAAAGAACAAAGTTGCCAGCATATCATCCCATTTGTACCATGGCGTCGGCGGTATCAAAAGGGATAAGATGCATGTTGTTACTGACGTTAACTTGGATTTCCTTCTCCAATATGGCAATAGTGACGTCGATGAACGCAGCGTGCTTGCTCGATTCTGATGTAATGATAGCAGACTTCCCCATAGGACGGTTAACTGAAATACCTGCTCATCATGGAGGACATGCACAGTGGAAAGCATGGGATGCTGAGGACAGCGCGGTAATATTTCCTTTTCACTATGAATCTGATTACTATTGGGTGAGTCGTATCCCCCGGATTATGATGTGCACTTGAGATCAGTTATGGTCATTTAAGGCTCAAAGCAGTTTATATGAAGTTTAACTCTTATAAATTGTTACACAGCACATTAAGACTGTATGTAGTATTAGCATTAAAGGGAGCATGTCAGGTCAGATAACGCTATTAACCAGCAGATGTAGGATGAATCTACACAATATAGAGTTAGATTGCAGGTTGATAGTGTTATGAAGGTGCCCAACCACTGTCCTCAAAGTGCAGCACCTGGGGGAAAATGTGCTTTGTTCCTCCTGGGAGCCCCCAGCTTTCAGTCATGAAGGTGTGTCAGCAAAGTGTCCGCTCAGTACACTTTGAGTGACATTTTAAGCAGGCCCCATTACATTGACTAGCAGAAAGCTCAGCACTGATGCACTGCTGAGCTGGCTGTCAAAGTGCCGGGGGCACTTACAGTCACCGATCACTGCATTATGAGGGATGAAATTAGCCTTGCCTGAATGGCTAAAGGATGGCGACTCCCACAAGGAATAAAGATCACTTTCAGTACAGCGTCCAGACCTCTTCATAATGATATTAACCTGCAGATTAAATTTATATCTGCAGGTTAATAGTGGTATCCAACCTGACAGGTTCCCTTTAATGTAAAATGTTTTTCTTCTAGAGGTGAACCTGTATGTACTACTAATATCTGACATAATTAAGCCAACTACATAATGGGAATAGCTCAATATCACAATACCACATTACATCAATTACATTTGTACCTAGACTCAAAATGCTATTGGGCTTAGGTTATAACCATGTTTGCATTGAGCAATCCAGACTATTAAGTATAAGTCTCAAATGTACCCAAGTCAGAATATGCCAGAAGCAGTGAACTAATTAGACCTTGTATCTGTCTGATGATTCAGGGTTAACTGAGTTTGAAAACTTTTTAGAGGAATAATCCTAACAAAAGAGAATTCTAAATGTAGCCCTGTACTTGTACCAGAAAACAAAGAAGAGTTTGCAGACAAGTCACGTACAGGCAAAAGGAGAGCTCTGCATTATCGGAACAACTTAATCCAGATAAAAATGAAAAGGTTGCAGGTCAATGCATTGGTCATGAAAGACACACATTTTTCAATGTGTACTCGGTAAAAAGAGGCTTTAGTTTTATCCCACCAAGAAGTTTTATTTAGTAATTAGCGATTTAGCTCCTCTAGGATAAAAGCAAAGTATGGGTTGGCACTTTATTTCTTACTACTTCAACACATTTTCACTATATGTTTAAGACTAGCTGCTTTCAAGTCCAAATCTTAAGAAAAATGACATAGTATGTTTCCTGTCACATCTGAAATAAAATGAAGAATGAAGGATAAGACTGGCCTTCCATACTAAAAGAGCATCTTCTGATGAGCAGGGCTCTGAAACAATGCTAGCTTCCAATGGTCAAGCAAGATAATCAAATTTGAAAACATATTTGAAGCCAATCACTAGCCACTAGAATAATTTTTTTTATCATTAACAATTAATACAAATTACATTTACATACTCTGTAAACTTGGAGGTAAAAATTTTTATTACATGCTCTTACCGTTCATAATTAAAGTTAGTCTCTTGAATTCTACAATTGTCAATTGAGCAGAGGGAGGAGTTATTGACATTCCAATGCAGACTTCAGAAAGTACCTACTTGAGCAAAAGGATCCAGGACGAGTCTTGCAAACGACCTCCTACTTGCCTAGGTATCCTGGGAACTGTGTGCAGTGACTAAAATGCAGGCTAACATATTCAAAAAATGGCTGAATACACAGTACACCTATTTAAAATAATCTAACTATTATTAGCATACTAAAAAATCAGTGTATTATGCTCAAATAAAAATATTTAATCTACTATATGCTCCTTAGCTCCTGCACCTTCACTAACAGTTCGTCTGGTACCATGAGCCACCCTTGATGGCTGTAATCCACCCTCCCATGGCACCCGCCTGTTCAACGATAGTCCAGAACTTAGAGATATTGTTATCCCGTTCACATCCTCCTCTGCTTTCTCCTCTTCCTCTGGGACCACCATCTCCTCCCACAGACTGTGCCCCAGCAAGTAGAAGACCAGAATAGTAATGCTGATGATGGTAAAGTCAGCGCTAGCCATCTTAGTAGCAACTTCAAAACTGTGCAGAAGTGTGCAGAGGTCTTTCATCTCTGCTCACTCCACAAGAGTGATTTGCACCACGTCCATACTTCGTTGGCCCAGGCTATGCAAAATGACATATTGCATCAGGGCTCGTCGCTAGGGTTGAGCGAAATGGGTCGGCCATTTTCAGAAGTCGCCGACTTTTGGCAAAGTCGGGTTTCATGAAACCCGACCCGACCCCTGTGTGGGGTCGGCCATGAGGTCGGCGATCTTCTGAATCTGGTATCGGAATTCCGATACCGAGTTCCGATATGTTTGCGATATCGGAAATCGGTATCGAAATCCATATTTAAGTGTAAAATATAGTATCAAAATAAAAAATATTGATATACTCACCCTCGGACGCGCCCTGGTACTAACTGGCAGCCTTCCTTCCTAAGAATGAGCGCGTGAAGGGCCTTAGATGACGTGATGTGACGTCATCTAAGGCCCTTCACGCACTCATTCTTAAGAAGGAAGGCTGCCGGAAAGAAGCAGGGCGCGTCCGAGGGTGAGTATATACCTAATAGGAATATACTCACCCTCAGCTTCTTTCCGGCAGCCTTCCTTCCTAAGAATAAGCGCGTGAAGGGCCTTAGATGACGTCACGGCTTGTGATTGGTCGCGGCCGCCCATGTGACCGCTCATGCGACCAATCACAAGCCGTGATGTCACCGCAGGTCATTCACGCACTCATTCTTAGGAAGGAAGGCTGCCAGTTAGTACCAGGGCGCGTCCGAGGGTGAGTATACCAATATTTTTTATTTTGATTCTTTATTTTACAGTTAAATATGGATCCCAGGGCCTGAAGGAGAGTTTCCTCTCCTTCAGACCCTGGGAACCATAGTATCCCATTGCATTGCATTGGGTTTCGTGTTTCGGCCGACCTCGACCCCCACTTTTTTATAGGATCGGCCGATTTCACTCGACCCGACTTTTGAGAAAGTCGGGTTTCGTGAAACCCGACCCGATCCTCTAAAAATAAAAGTCGCTCAACCCTACTCGTCGCTGCTGCCACAGTCGCTTCAACATGTGCAGAGGGGAATTAAACCATGTCGGAACCTTGCATATCAACCAATTAACCAGTAGGCTGAAAGATGTCTGTAGCAATGCAAATTGATGACCCGTGGGGTACGAACGGCAGAAGCAAGCACACAGCAACCATGATTTCTGCAGCATTATGTCCAGACCAGGATAGTGGCAGTGAAATTGCTGTGTCACCAGATTGAGGACATGAGCCATGCAAGGCAATTGTGTGAGGTTGCCCCGGCATAGGGATACAACAAGGTTTGCACACGGCCTTCCCTTGCTTCAGGTTCAGTGGAGACAGCTATGGCTCAAACTTGGCCTGGATAGATGTCCAAAACTCTTGAGCTATGTGATTGCGACCTCCGAGGCATATTAATTTAAACACTGCCTGATTGAAGTGAAACTTGTCTGCGCAGTATGGATGTGGGGGTGATTCTCTCTGCACTGTTTTAATGCGCATCTCATTAAGGTAGAGATTGAGGATGCAGGTGGAGGCCCTATAGGAGGGAGAGGCAGATGCAGTGCAGGAAGTTTTAAGTACAGATGATTGTCCCGCTAGCCTTGGAGATTCCAGGACTTGTGGAACAGCCTCTTTGCCAACTGCCCCCACTGCCACCAGAGCAACGCCCCTGCCAATATTTGTTTGTCCAGATGCAGTGGTGATATGCACCCTGTCAGACATATTATTGCAAGGAAAGGGTGATGTTAACATCCTGACATTCTGGTGTAGTACATGCACAGCTCTCTTAGAGAAGTAATGGCGACTGTGCAACTGGTACAGGGGGACTGCAACATCCATTTGCTTTTGCAAACAATCTATATCCACTGGGCGGAAAGGCAGCATTTCTTTGACCAATAGATTGGAGACAATCATGTTCAAACTTTTATATTTGGCATGTGTAGGAGGAAACAATCTTTTAAGTGACCACAATTGCCGGACCGAGTGTTGGCTGCTGTGCTGAGAGAGGGTGGAGTACACGACATACTGCTAGACTGTGAATGAGGTGCAGGTAGAGGTATGGTGGATTAAGAAAGATGCGGTGTGCTCGATGTCTGAGATCAGTCAAAAACAGTATTCATGTCCACTACCATAACAGTTGACAGGTTCTCACTCACCCTGACTGTACCGGGTAAACAAGTGGAAGTTCTTCAGCCGGAAACCTGTTTGAGAAAACTTGCCATGGTGATGGAAGAGGAAGAAGCAGCAGATGCAGTTGATGTGGTAGGCAATGATTGTTGAGGCACACTAGCCCGCATTATAGCGCAGTAAGACTATCAGACTAATATGCATGTTGATCGCACATGTGCCGTTTCATTCACATAGTAGTTATTTGAATTTTTGCCTCTACTGTGTCATTTTTTACAAAGTTGGCAAATAATGTGAGTTGGGGTACCATTTGTGGTCTCAAAAAAGACCCGGGCTATGCAACCCTTGTCGTTCCTGTGGACTGCAGACCTGTGACCACTGCTCACCACAGTCGTGGCTGAGGATGCAGTGCTTGTTATAGTTGCATCACTCAGTGTCTGTGCTGGAAGCCACAATGTAGCCTCCTCATCTTCCTCCTCCACCTCCTCTGCTGAGCTGCTCAGCTTTATGTCTGCCACACCAACTGGGATCTACTACCTCATTGTCATCCTCTCTGTTCCCCCATTCCTCGCCCTAAGAATCACACTCCT
The DNA here is from genome assembly GCF_051348905.1 of Ranitomeya variabilis. Lineage (NCBI taxonomy): Eukaryota > Metazoa > Chordata > Amphibia > Anura > Dendrobatidae > Ranitomeya > Ranitomeya variabilis. The sequence continues at coordinate 491,343,366 of NC_135235.1, forward strand.
TCTCTTCCTACCCTGACAGCACATTACCGTGCACCTCAGGTATCTGTGTTTCATCAAGATCACATCCACCCCTGTGGGTTGACGTCTGGTGATGAGGGTCTGGATTCTGCTTGGACCCTACTTCGTCTTGCCCTGGATCCAACTGAAAAAAATTTGCAAATGCTTTCCTCCTCTTGATTCTGTGAATCTTTGGAGCAGACCTTTGATACCCATGGAATAGAATGTATGAACAGCTCTGCAGACTTGCCCATATGTGGTTCCCTACTGTCATTTGAGTGGTTGGAGAATTGTGACATGAGGAGAAACAAGGGTAATTGGGGTGCCATCTCTGAGGACTTTACTGTGTCCGATGATAAGGTGGACAAAAAGGATGAAAGGTCACTTGATGGTGCTTGCCATCCACTGGAGCACATGCTCTTTCTGGCACTCATCTTCAAGGTGTACGGCTGTACAGCAACCAAAGAAAGGGAGTTGAGTAGCCAGGCCAGATACAGAAGTTGTTAGTTGTCTTTACCCCATGCACACCTTGAAGAGTAAGCCAATTCCTCCTTTCACCATGACCTTGCTTTTTCCCACTTATATTGAATGTACCGTTGCCCTCTATTAACTAGCTGTTTCACAACCCAAAGCCCAGATCTGTCAGTCATCTGTTACTAAATAAACAATCAGTATTTGTTTGCTGAAATAGTGTAGCTGACCCGCAGAATTTGCACAAAAGATTTAGATGCTGAAATGTGGTCTGGTGTTTAGACCACACTATAGCACAAATAATTTAGATGCTGAAATGTCAACTGGTGTCTGATCCAGTAATCAGCCTCAGCCCAGAATAACCAAGCTGTTGCACAACTCTTAGGGTAAGTAGATTAAAGCAGCCAGAAGAGTTAACCCAAATTGCTAAAACATAACTTTTACTAATGAGTTTAAAATGGACAAACTAAACACATATAATACCAAAATAAAGAAGTGCTCATGATGAAAACTGTGCTCTAATAAAAAACTGGTTTGATCTCACCAATTATGGACGAAGTGGTCCCCACATTGGTTGTGCAGGGTCCAGGGAGGGTCCACGATAGCAGAATGAGGTTGGAGATATGGGGACCTTTTCCCTAAACCCCTGTCGTGCCCCAGCAATAGCTCCTGTCCTTACAAGGACAGGCCCAAGTATGCCTAACTATGGACACCCCCAAATAGAAAAAGTCTCTCAAACGCCTCCCTACGCGTTTCCTCTCCAATCCCGGAGATTCATCAGGGAGTTTTCAATGGCCAACCAGCCCAAATATAAGCTCAAATGTCCATAAGAGTCCGGGTATTAGCAGTGGCTAGATAGTCCCAGGAGTGAGCAATGTGACATGTGTCACAGTATGTGAGTCATCCGTGTCTGGCCCCCTCCACCTCCATATATACCTTATACATACAAAAGGTCCCTCCTCCCGGCGTGTGATGTTATCATTAAAAGCCCCTGCTCACCTGTCATTGCACTTATCACCGGACAAGCTCCATGCTGCGTTCCTCCACTGGAACGCACGCCAGAGACTTCCAGTCTCCTACATGGCTCCAAACAAAACGTGCAGGCGAGACCGGAAGTATCGACACCATCTTAGATACGTCACTTCCAGTTCGCCGTTTGTCTTACAGTGCGCTCCACGAGTGGAACGCAAACAAAAGAGCACAGGATACCCCCAATGCAGCGCGCTCCCTGATGATGCGCTTATGCAAATAGGCGCAATGATATTATAAAACGCAGACAAAAGCCCATTTGATGCCGCATATGTCTGACCCCTACAGTGGAGAGGAGTGCAGACACTAAACCCCTGGCTACATCTTATTTATTTTCAGGCAATATTGTCGTATACACAAAATGATATCCATGTGGCTGGAAGTGTCCACGCCACATGTACATCAATGAAAATACAGATATAAGTGGCTGGAAGTGTCCATGCCACATATTTATTGTACTCAGGGCTTATGATCATAATTCATATATTCAGGGCCGCAGGCACAAGAGGGAAGGGAGAGGGCAGGGACCGGGAAAAGACAGAAGGGGCAAGTAGGGGAGGAGACAAATGAAGGAGGTAACGAATATTAGGTGAAATGATCCTGACTGGAATTCATAGCAGTCAGGTAAAGGAAAGAAAAAGGGGGGGGCATATATAAATGAGACTCACCATGTCTCTTTGTCCATACATAAAAATGCATTCCTCCTTTCCGGAAAATCAAACAGTGGTATTAATATGTCCATACCACTGAAACCGGAAATATAGTAAAGAGGAGAGCCAAGGGACAGAGTATTGACCCTGTGCTGAAATTATCAAAGCAAAGACGTTTTGTTTAATTTGGCTGATTCTCAACGGCAGGACGGAATAACAGACATTGGTCAACATGAATGCTACAGACCTAAAAAAGGGGGGGGGAAGAAATAGGGGGGACCGGAAAGAGAGGAGGAAAACACATATTTGGAGCATGAAAATAGGCCTAGAGAAAACAACTAAAGTTAAGTTGGTCATTTAGTCCATGGCAGGGTGGATTGATTTAAATCACGCCGATTTAAATCATGATTTAAATCACGATTTAAATCAAAAGATTTTTTTCTATTTAAATCGGATCGATTTAAATCATGATTTTAATCATGATTTAAATCACTGATTTAAATCAAAAGGTTTTTTTTAATATAAATCACGATTAAAATGAGAAGTGAGAGCAGTGCGCATGTGCGCCCATAGTTACACGGACGAAACTAGGGGCAACGATCTAACGCCAGGGTGAGGGGGGGACCCCAAAGTAAGTAAAAATCTTTTTTGTTTTACTATATGGCAATAGGTAGGTGTTTAAAAGCAGCATGTCTTAATTGTATAAACTATTAATAGCCTCCACATTTTGTTCAAACTGCCCCTTTAATTCCACACTTCTAGCTTGGTTTCACTTTTGGTTTAGTTTCTTTTTCCATTCAGTTGACATGCCCAAACTTGTTGGATAGTCAGCATCCTACAGAAACCTCTGGAAGAGCATGGCATTGTGAATGTTACACATATACAGCCTTTATTCTACTGAGTTAAACAACTCAGCTTTATCTCATGATGGAAGAACCTTTGGATGGTAAAATATTTTCCTCAAAAAGCAGTTTATTGAAAAAAATCCGATTTAAATCAAAAAAATCCGATTTAAATCAAAAAAATCCGATTTTTTTGATTTTTTTTAAAAAACATTGATTTTTATCCACCCTGGTCCATGGGGGTGACAGGTATCCAACAAAAAAATCCATCTTGCTTCCCTCTGCAATAGGATCTTATCAAAGTCACCTCCGCTATCTGGTGGAGTGACCTTGTCAATCCCCATGAAGCTTATGGCTTTGACGTTGCCACCATGGCTAGTGTTGATATGTCTGGCAATGGGGGTGTCTCTTTGATTTCTAATATCCCCCAGGTGCTCTCCCACCCGTCTCCTGAGTTCTCTGATCGTCTTGCCTACATAGGTGATACCACAAATACACATAGCTCTGTAAATGACTCCTTTTGACTTACAGTTGATAAATTATTTTATAGTGTATGTCCGCTGCGTGTGAGTGTTGCAGAATTGTTTGCCCACCTGTATTGACTCACACGCCACACACGTGCCACACCTAAAACATCCTCTAGGCCTCTTCGGCAACCATGTATCCCTTACAGGTGTACTCAGATGACTATGTACTAGTCGGTCACCCAACGTTTTACATTTTCTGTATGTGATCTGTGGCTGTTCCCCTATAGCGTCTCTAAGATCATCATCCATTGCAAGGATGCTCCAGTGTTTTTTAAGTATAGACCTAACAGACGAAGCCCCGTTGTCAAAGGCACAAATCATTCTAATGGTTCTTACTCCATCCCCCTCTCTTTCTCGTGGTGTCAGTAAGTTGTTTCTGACTTGCCCCCTGGCAAAATGGTATGCCTCCCTCAGCACCCGGTCAGGGTACCCCCTCGCCAAAAATCTACACCTCAGATCCTTGTCTTTAGTCTTCTTGAAATCAGTATCATTAGAGCAATTTAGTCTCAAACGCAGGTACAGACCTTTAGGAATACCTTTTTTTGAGTGGGTAAGGGTGGTGGCTGTCCCACCTTAGCATGGAATTTGTAGAGGTGGGTTTCCTAAAGATAGTTGTCTCAAGGCCATCACCACTAGTTAACTTTGAGATTGTGATGTCCAGGAATGGTAAACTTCTCTCCTCCACCTCTGAGGTAAACCTCAGGCCCACGTCATTAAGGTTTAAAGAGGACATAAACTTCTGAAAAGTCTCTCTGGTACCCTTCCACAAAACAAAAACGTTGTCTATATAACGCACCCATAGGTCGATATAGACGTTGAATTCCTCGTTTCTCTCTGAGAAGACGATGTTGTCCTCCCACCAGCCCAGGAACAGGTTGGCGTAGCTTGGCGCACAGGGGCTCCCCATAGCGGTGCCCCTGAGCTGGTGGAGGATCCTGCCGTCAAAGCAGAAGTAGTTGTTGTTAAGGACAAATTCAAGAAGGGTTAACACAAAGTCATTGTGGGGAGCAAACTGTTTACCTCTCGTCCCTAAGAAGTGCCGCACTCCTTGCATACCGCAGCTGTGTGGAATTGAGGAATACAATGACTCCACATCGATACTGACCAAAAAGGACCCTGGTTCAAGGGAAATCCCTTCCAATCTCTGAAGAAGATCCATAGTATCCCTAATATATGAAAGGAGGGAGGTAACGAAGGGTCTCAATATCTGATCAATATAGGTTCCCACATTTTGACAGATGCTCCCTATCCCAGAGACAATAGGTCTCCCCTTCAGGGGTACTGTGCCCTTGTGGATCTTTGGCAAGGCGTAGAAGGTAGCCATAACCGGGTGCCGAGGGAGGAGGAAAAGATATTCCTCCTGACTGATAAGATTGTCCATTCTAGCTTTTACCAAAATCTCCTCCAGATCCTTCATAGAGCGTGACATTGGGTTCTGCATTACTCGAGTGTACGTAGTCTGATCGTTTAGTAAGGCCAGACACATATCCTTGTATTTATCCACATCCATAACTACCACATTTCCCCCTTTATCAGAGGGTTTAAATATGACTGTTTTATCTGTTTCTAAGCCATGGAGTGCAGTGATCTGTTCCTTACTCAGATTGTGTCTGGACTGTATCTGAATCAGTTGTTTCATGTCCCTGGTGGCAAGGTTAAGAAAGACATCAATTGCTGAAACGTCACCCCCTGTAGGTGCCATTTTTCTACTCGGATTTTTCAACTGTGTAAATGGACCAAATCCTTTATCAATTTGTGGGATGGTCTCTAAACCCACCAATAGTTGAACATCCTGTACCATATCCAGAGGGATCCCCAAATCAGCAGCAGTCTTTCTATCCTTTTGTTTATACAGTTTGTGCCACCTTAATTTTCTAACGAACAAGTTTAAATCCTTAATCATATCGAACAATGCAAAATCCATGGTTGATATGAAGGAGAGTCCCTTGGACAGAACCGACATTTCGACAGGGTTTAGATTCCTTTTTGATAAATTGATAACCTGTAGGTCTATTCCCTGCCGAAGGTGTTGCGGTTCCTTAATTGGTAGGGGCGGTCTAAAAAAACGGGTCTAGGGGTTGAAGGCTGAAATCTCCCTCCCCTCTGATATCCCCGATTTCTTCCCCTTTGTCGCCCTCTAGAGGGTCCACTTCTTGTTTCTGTATCGGACAAATCTGTCTCTGTGGAGGAGAACTCAGTGTCCCTCTCCCCTCTTTCCTGTCGTTCTCCTACCACCTGGTATATCTTGTTATCCTTAAAGTCCTGTAAATCTCTTAGATACTGCTTATGTTTCCTTTCTTTTAAATTATACTGAAATTTTTCAATAGTGTTTTGTAGCTGACTTTCTTTAATGACAAAATCACTCTCCGTACTGAACTTCTTGGTAATGTCTATCTGTTCTTTAAGTTTTATATTTAGTCTCTCAAGATTGGCTTTTTCTTCATTGACCAGAATCTGCATTAAATTCAAGGAGCTGCGCGTTGCCTCTTTTTCCCACAAGCTCATCAGTTGTGGTGTTCTACAGCGTACGGCGGGTAGTAAAGAGATGCGCAGGCCCCTGGGAACAATGCCGTTTGTTATGCACAACCAATGTGGGGACCCCTTTGTCCATAATTGATGAGATCAAACCAGTTTTTTATTAGAGCACAGTTTTCGTCATGAGCACTTCTTTATTTTGGTATTATATGTGTTTAGTTTGTCCATTTTAAACTCATTAGTAAAAGTTATGTTTTAGCAATTTGGGTAAACTCTTCTGGCTGCTTTAATGGTGTCTGATCCACATAAATAGCATAAATGATTTAGATGCTGAAATGTGGACTGGTGTCTGTGTGAGTAGGTTGCAGGATGCAGTAATGGACAGAAGGCAGAGCAAGGATTAACAGGCTTTACTATGAACAGATTTCTACTCCACACAAGGAGAAGTATGGTAAATGGGGGGTGAGGCAGGGAATGCATATGCCGGTAGAAAGGAGAGTAACAAACAGTTCTTAAATGTATAACTTATCCAGTCCAGGAGACTCCCAGAGTGGAATGTCCACGAGCAGTAAGATGGTGCCAACAACAATCAGCATGAGGTGAGTCCGGCGTGGCTCTCCAGACGTGGATGAGCAGGGTCCTGAGGGAGCAGCGAGTCCTTGCTGTCTGTTGCGGGTTCCAGGTTCGGGGAAAGCAGGATCGGCAGAGAAATAATTCTTCGTCTAACTGGAGCTTAATGAGGCCTGACTGGTGAGGATCGGGGTTTCAGGATACAGCTCCCTATAGCGGGCCCCTTCTTTCGTATGCGGCAAGCACGCAGCACTTACAGGCCAGAAGTGTCTGTCACTTTGCCTTTTGGGAGGCAGCAGACGCTAAGCACGTTCTCGGTCACCGTTTCTGGCAATGCTAGTATGAATGCTGTGGTGCAGGCCTGCTCTGCTCCGGTGCTCAGGAGACGGAGCACTCGCATCTACCTGCCGCGTGCTGTCTCTTCCCACCTAGTCTGTCTGCTTCCGTGCGCCCTCTCTCTTATTTAACCTAGCCACGCCCCCTGCCAACAAGTGCAAAGGTCTGGGTCCCTAAGCTTACCCCCAGACAACAAAGGAGATGGCCCCTATCTAAAATAGGTACCCCCAGCCCTATCCTTCTTCTTACATCTGGACCACACAATTAGCACAAAGGATTTAGATGCTGAAATATGGACAGTTGTCTGGACCACACAATTAGCACAATAATTTAGATGTTGAAATGTGGACAGGTGTCTGGACCACACAATTAGCACAAAGATTTAGGTGCTGAAATGTGGACCGGTGGCTGGACCACACAATTGTCACAAACTATTTAGATGCTGGAATGTAGAGTGCTGGCTGGAACTCACAATTAGCACAAAGGATTAATATGCTGGAAGGTCGATTTGACACAGGATCCTATCTTTCTGAACTAGCTGACAATAAACCGCCTATCTATCTGACTACTTGCATCAGCAGCTTCATTACTCTGTTACACTCAAAAAATGGTGCTGAAGTCACATATCCGCTTTTTATATGAATAGGGACATATTACTTCTACAACCAATGACACAAGCCCTTGAGTCTGGATTTGGTGGATGCGTTCTGCGCCTTCATTGGCTGCAGGAATCTCCACACATTAAGGTAATAATAATTACCTTCCTACCCCCTTCCCTCATCAAACACATCCCCCAGACTCATCATACTGCACCACTATCCTAGCCAAAGTGCTAACAAAAACATTAGAGGAAACTCAGTCATTTAGCAAACTTTCACCGAATTTTGCCGATTTTGAGGAAATAGCTCAAAATCTGAACACAAATCCAAATGTGCAAGACTTTGAGATTGGCATAGGTTTTGTTCATCTCTATTCATGACACCTTATTTACCAGTTACTGGCATCAGAAAGTTGAAAGATTTCTATTTGCATTAAAATTATGTGACTGTTTGCCATTTTGCAATGACTCCAGCACTTAAAGGGATGGAGATCAGAACATGATGTGTATGCCATCTTAGCACAAAAAATACTAAAATGTATCCCAGAAAACTTCAGCACGCTATAGCTAATATCTACTCAATCTTAGGTGCAAAAACCTTTAGACAGGTTCCCTTTAAAGAAAGTTATCTACCCCTTAAAGGAGTTGTTAGGGCATAGTATTTGATGACTTATCAATAGGATGCAAACACTTTGAGTGCAGCTGCTTTCAAATTTTAGAAGCTGCTGCTGGCCACTACAGGTTACTGCAGTATGGTTTCTTTTTAAAAGAACAGTATTTATCTGTTTAATTGCCAGTGTGAACATGCATGCATACCAAATTTTACTCCAGTTCACTTTTTTTATGCAAATTGCCTCATCTGAGAAAAAGAGGACTTAACTCTATAGCGCCACCTGTTGGAAGTAGCGATCCTACAAGTCACAATCAACCCTTTAACGAGTCGTGCAATATGACTTAGGATAAAAGCCAAATCAGTATCTCAATTCGCAGACACAGTGTTTTGGGCTGTTGGCCCTCGTCAGTGCAAAGCATGAGAACTGATTCACTCTCCGTAAGGAGAAACGTTACCACTTTTTTTTTGTAAGTTTCACATTCCTGCTTTTAGTGCAGGTAAGGATGATGCCTCCCTTTCTTTGACCTGAACATGGCATTTATATAGCTTCCCATTTGATGGGTATCCATTTGGGACTCAGTCCTGCTCTGCCCTTAGGGTACCATTACACAAAACGATTTAGCAACGATCATGACCAGCGATACGACCTGGCCGTGATCTTTGGTAAGTCGTTGTGTGGTCGCTGGAGAGCTGTCACACAGACAGCTCTCCAGCGACCAACGATGCCGAAGTCCCCGGGTAACCAGGGTAAACATCGGGTTACTAAGTGCAGTCTGCGCTTAGTAACCCGATGTTTACCCTGGTTATCATCGTAAAAGTAAAAAAAATAAAAAAAACAGTACATACTCACATTCCGGTGTCCGTCAGGTCCCTAGCTATCTGCTTCCCGCACTGACTGAGTGCCGGCCGTAAAGTGAAAGCAGAGCACAGCGGTGACGTCACCGCTGTGCTCTGCTTTTACTTTCCGGCCGGCAGTCAGTCAGTGCGGGAAGCAGACGGCTAGGGACCTGACGGACACCGGAATGTGAGTATGTATAGTTTTTTCTTTTTTTACATTTACGATGGTAACCAGGGTAAACATCGGGTTACTAAGCGCGGCCCTGCGCTTAGTAACCCGATGTTTACCCTGGTTACAAGCGAACGGCATCGCTGGATCGGTGTCACACACACCGATACAGCGATGACAGCGGGAGATCCAGCGACGAAATAAAGTTCCAAACGATCTGCTATGACGTACAATTCTCAGCAGGGTCCCTGATCGCTGCTGCGTGTCAGACACAGCGATATTGTATGGATATCGCTGGAACGTCACGGATCGTACCGTCGTAGCGACAAAAGTGCCACTGTGAGACGGTACCCTTATTCACTTTGACACTTGGTAAGGTTGTTTTATACTAGAGGTTAGGACCATCCCAATAGTGGTACACCGTGATGCTGGTGGAACAACATTTCTGGGTTTTTTTCTCAAAAAGGGGCTTAGCAAGTACCCAGTGTTATTTAAATGCACTATTGGTTTTACTTATTTACATACAGCAGGGTATATGTTCATTTTGTTTCTGTCTTTGGTTTTGTGCATTTACTGGCCAGTGTGAACTTGCTCTTATTTTGCATGCATACCAACTTATATTCCAGTTCAATCTTTTTGGTTAGGTTTCAGGTTTCTGCAAGTAGTGTAGGTAAGGGTGAAGCCTCCCTTTATTTGAGCTGGACATAACTTTTATATAGCTTCCCATTTGCTGGGTATCTATTCGAGACCCCGTCCCGCTCAGCCCTTATTTGCATTGACGTCACTAAGTCATGGTAAGTAAAGTATAATACTTATATATGGGATGGCTTTTATACCTTTTTTTGATCAAAAACGGTGTTCACTTATTTAAATACAGCAGGGTATATATTCATTTTGTTTCTGTCTCGGGTTATTTTTTTTTTTAAAAGACCAGGAGTTGTGCTGCAGTAGCCATGCATGACCAGCAGCGGGCACTACACTTTGAATGGAGCTGCTCTCAGCAAATCTGCTCAAAATGTTCACATTTGGTCCCACTGTAGCAAAAATTAGCTGATCACAGGGTCACCAGGTATGGGACCCCACTGATCTATTGATGACTTTTCCATCATAAAGGTCATCTAATGCCTATACCCAGACAACACTTTTAAATCAGGATTTTGTGTAAAATGGTACTTTTTATTTTTAGCAATTGTTTTCCTTTTCACATCTTTTTTAAAATAAAAATTAGAAATCTTAAAATTTCCACATTGGCCACTTGGTCTTTTTTTAACTTTTAACTTGTTGTTTCAGCAAATCACATGTACATGAGGTGCGATGGACAGATTTTGAACCTATCTTCAAGACTGAAACAACTAAAGGTACCTTCACACGAAACGACGCTGCAGCGATAGCGACAACGATGCCGATCGCTGCAGCGTTGCTGTTTGATCGCTGGAGAGCTGTCACACAGACCGCTCTCCAGCGACCAACGATGCCGAGGTCCCCGGGTAACCAGGGTAAACATCAGGTTGCTAAGCGCAGGGCCGCGCTTAGTAACCCAATGTTTACCCTGGTTACCAGCATAAAATGTAAAAAAACCAAACAGTACATACTTACATTCGCGTCCCCCGGCGTCCGCTTCCTGCACTGACTGACTGACTGACTGAGCGCCGGCAGTAGCAGGGCACAGCGGTGACGTCACCGCTGTGCTGTGCTTTCACTTTCACTTTGAGGCGCACAGTCAGTGTGGGAAGCAGACGGCGGGGGATGCGAATGTGAGTATGTACTGTTTGTTTTTTTTACATTTTACACTGGTAACCAGGGTAAACATCGGGTTACTAAGCGCGGCCCTGCGCTTAGTAACCCGATGTTTACCCTGGTTACCAGTGTAAAACATCGCTGGTATCGTTGCTTTTGCTGTCAAACACAACGATACACGGCGATCGGATGACCAAATAAAGTTCTGAACTTTATTCAGCGACCAGCGACATCACAGCAGGATCCTGATCGCTGCTGCGTGTCAAACTAAACGATATCGCTAGCAACGTCACGGATTGCTAGCGATATCGTTACAAAGTCATTTCGTGTGAAGGTACTTTAATGAGGATGTGCAAAGATAATTGTGAATAGAGGGGGATCAGGTTCAGCAGTAAAGTTACCTATTTTGATTGGAGGATCTTTAGCTAGCAGCTGTGTATGTATAGAGGTGTGAACTGTCATTGTAATCTTGCAGGAAACTGATATAAACTACTCCTGAAAGGATAGAAAGTAGGAGTCTAGAAAAGCTTTATGGCCAGTGTGAAAATGGCAAGAATATTAATTTAGCTTTTTTAATGAAGCAAACTGTGTTATGAAAAAATATTGCCAACTTGTGTAAAAATTACATATACCGTATTTTCCGGCGTATAAGACGACTGGGCGTATAAGACGACCCCCCAACTTTACCAGTTAAAAAATAAAATCTTCTTAAAAGTCGGGGGTCTTCTTATACACCCTATGTCGTCTTATAGGGCCGGTGAATATGTGCCTTTTGGGGGGGGGGGAGTGATCCTGATGAGGACGAGAGGGCGTCTCACAGGAAAGTGAGTATCCCCCATTACCTTATCATAGCGCTGCAGCGTGGGGTCTCTGCTGGGAGCGGCGGCTGCTGTGCTGTGCTGTGCTGTGCTGTGGCGGCTCCTCTTCTGCAGTGTGGGGCCTCTGGTGCTGTGGGGCGGTGGCGGCGGCGTATCTTCATACAGTCGGGGCTCCTCCGGCATCTCAAAGACTGGAAGCCCCGCCGGCAACTCCATGGGTACAATGCGGTCAGGTGGCCTCCGGGAAAATGGCCGCTGCTCAGATTCAGATCTCGTCCCGAGATCTCGGGAGACGAGATCTGAATCTGAGCAGTGGCCATTTTCCCGGAGGCAGCTCAATAGGTGCGATGCGGTGGCCCGGCCGCTGGGGGCTGCGCATGCTCAGATTCAGATCTCAACGAGATCTGAATCTAAGCAGCGGCCATTTTCCCGGAGGCCAGCGCATTGTACCGATGGAGTTGCCGGCGGGGCTTCCAGGCTGAGATGCCGGAGGAGCCCCGACTGCATGAAGATACGCCGCCGCCGCCACCGCCCCACAGCACCAGAGGCCCCACACTGCAGAAGAGGAGCCGCCACAGCACAGCAGCCGCCGCCGCTCCCAGCACAGAGACCCCACGCTGCAGCGCTATGATAAGGTAATGGGGGATACTCACTTTTCTGTGAGACGCCCCCTCGTCGTCATCAGGATCACTCCCCCCCCCCACCCACCATATACACCCGGCGTACAAGGCGATTCCCGGCGTACAAGACGACCCCCGACTTTTAAGAAGATTTTCAGGGGTTAAAAAGTCGTCTTGTACGCCGGAAAATACGGTAACACAAAAATTGTACACAATATATCAGTTTCTCTTAAGCATTATTTACTTCATCAGGTAATCCCTGCTTCTAGCTTAATGGAATAGCTCTAAACTATACTATCACTTCATGATACTGTAAGGAGAACAGGGCGATAGTCATGGGCGAGCGGCTGCTGTGTTCCCACAATCTAACTCCCTACAAATAAACAGTGTCCCGATTCTCCTGTGCTATGCGTGTGCTGCGCAACACTCATGTTTTGGACGCAGGTTTATGCTGGCTCCGGTTCTTCAACTACACACACATTAGGCACTTAAAAATCACTCTATGATAAAGAAGTGAACTTAAATGTCCATTTTCATCATGTCGAAACATCCAGAATTGGGCACAAATGTTTCTTTTTTCAAATTCCATAGCCCAGCACGTTCTGCTGTCCGCTGTTTGCTCGCCCTGAGCTATCCCTTTCTTCTCTGGCATCACTGATCCCTGAGATACTCCGTCTGGGTCTGCAGCTTTCAAAGAGTTCTTTTCTCAACTCACTCATGCGATTCCCCACCCGACGTTCTTTCCTATGAAGATATTAAGGCAAGCTGCTTGGTGCCTTAGTTGGACCGTAGGGCCTAAACATTCCAGGAATGTCTGCTCCAGGTTTATAAATTTGGTGACTCTAGGTACAGCACCTGTTCACACTTAGTCTATGTTTGGATGTGACGGTCATTTTTTTTAAAATTTGTATTCATTTGCCTTCTGACTGAGCACTCCAGCTCTTAGCCACAGGTGTTTTAATCGCAACAGGTCCATTACCCCTCCACAGAGAGAATTTTGGTCTAAGAAGAAGTTTCACAGGTACCCATTCAGATGAAGACGTTTATTCTCAGCGAGGAAAGGAAAGTCTAGGACCTGGTATACGAGAGATGCCCTAATGTGGCTACCAGGTACACATAAATTGGCCAACTTATGCGCTAAATGCTCTCATTTTTTCATATTTCTAGTGCAGTAATGCAGTTCAATTTTCATGTTTCATGTTTGCATGTTTTAGCGCCGCAGTGTGCTGCCTTATTTATTTGACTCCAGGTTTATGGCTGACGTCCTCTTGCTGCTGAACAGCTCATGCTCCTCATGCGCTAACACCTCCAAGTACTATTCTCTCTCCATCTTATCTCTTACTCTCACTGCACTAACCAGAATGTGTTCCTCTTGTTTACTGCCCCTGCCCCTCCCATGCTGGAGCTGTTAATGAACACATTAACTGTTTCTATACTAAACCTGTCTATTTTCTGAACTTATAGTGCCACCATTGCACTATACTCAATCCTATCTTATAGCTAAATCTTAACCTATGTCCTATGTACTAGTTTCATCCTTTCCCTATATATAATAGAACACATTGAGTCATCCACATATTATATCAATACATTAACCATGCACCTTGGTGTCTATAAGGTTCTATGCAATGTAAAGCACTTTTTTGAATACACAAGTTATGATGATTGGTCACCCTCTTACAATAAGGAGTTACGACCCCTGGAATAACCCCATCCTTGCATTGTAATATTGATTCAGGCATCAGTATGCAGGGAAAAGAAACCAAGGGTACTCCCATCTCCAAGATCTTATCCCAATATGTAGTAAGTATATTAATAATAATAGTATTAGCAAATACCTCCCATTATAAATGTAGTAAAGGTCTTCTGATTTGCTATGTCTCTTACCTTATGTAGGGCATTGCAGCAGCTTAGGCTTCCATGTCCATGTCATTTAGTGAAAGTCAGTTAGAAAATTCTTAAAGGGAACCTATCACCCCGTTTTTTAAAAATTAGATAAAAATAGTGTGAAATAGGGGCAGAGCTGGGCTTTACATTAGTGCCTTTTTGGTGCCTTTACACCCCCGTTAGGCTGCCGAAATACCTTTGTGAAGTGGCCGTTTTGTCCTGTCACTCAAGTTGGTCAGGTCGGATGGGCGTGGTCACAGCGCTGTTTCTCCCCCAGATCAGGCTCATCATTATGTTGGTGGCGTAGTGGTGTGCGCATGTCCAAAGAGAAGATCCACTGCCCAGGAGATTCAAAACAGCGCGGTCTTCGCTATTCGCCGTTTACCGGTGGGCGCGGCCATCTTTCCTGTGGCTGAGCGTGCGCAGATGGAGCGCTCTGCTGCCCGGGGCTTCAGGAAAATGGCCGCCGCGATCTCCATCTGCGCACGCGCGGAATCCCGCGGCCATTTTCCTGAAGCCCCGGGCAGCAGAGCGCTCCATCTGCGCACGCGCGGCCACAGGAAAGATGGCCGCGCCCACCGGTAAACGGCGAATAGCGTAGAACGCGCTGTTTTGAATCTCCTGGGCAGTGGATCTTCTCTTTGGACATGCGCACACCACTACGCCACCAACGTAATGATGAGCCTGATCTGGGGGAGAAACAGCGCTGTGACCACGCCCATCCGACCTGACCAACTTGAGTGACAGGACAAAACGGCCACTTCACAAAGGTATTTCGGCAGCCTAACGGGGGTGTAAAGGCACCAAAAAGGCACTAATGTAAAGCCCAGCTCTGCCCCTATTTCACACTATTTTTATCTAATCTTTAAAAAACGGGGTGATAGGTTCCCTTTAATGGTCGTAACCATGGATACCTAAGCTACTGCAATGCACCGCAGATGAGGTAAGCGACATTAGTGAATATGGAGAACTATACTAAATTTCTAATTGGAAGTATTTGCTAATATTTTGAATATTATACCTACCACATATTGGGATAGTATCTTGGAGATGTGAATACCATTTTAAGTCTTTCAGTAACAGTCAATTGTTATAGGCTGAACTGGATGGACAAATGTCTTTTTTCGGCCTTACTAACTATGTTACTATGTTACTATGAAATATGCTTTATTTTATACTAATTTTATCTAGTGTTTACCATTTTATCAGAAATTGTATTTCAATTGATTATTATCCAGAAACTTGACTTGTTCATATGGATCAGGACATTTTTTATGGGATAGATTATTGGGGTGCACCTGGGTGTACCGAAGTGGTGACTGATGATGTTGCCACCAAGCATAATGTTAAGGTGTGTCCTAACAACAGTCTATCCCTTTATGATATGAGAATAATCCATTAAAGCTCCACTCCAGTGATTTTTTTTTCACCGACGGAGTGGTGCTTTAAATGTAAGTCCCCTGATTCCTGTCATATTTTCACCCTCAGGTGTCTTCACCGTTTTGCGGCAAAACTCTGGTCCTGCGGGGCCATCTTGTGCCCGTAGACTGGCTGGTACTCAGAAGCTATGTCACAAGCTCTCAATGCAAGTCTATGACAGCCAGAAATTGGCCAGAATGAGGCTCTCATAGACTTACATTGAGTAGAGACCTACGGCTCGCTCCATGAAACAATCTAGCAGCTGGCACAAACTGCAGGTGCCAGACAGGAATGGCGGTAAAAACAGATGAAATCGCCAGAAGGTAAGTATCAGCGATTTCAGCACCACTCCAGCAGTGAAATAAAAAAAAAACGCTGGAGTAGTGCTTTAGCCCCTTAACAACCACAAATACGCATTAAAACTGCGGTCTTTAAGGGTACTTACCCCCTCACGCCGTTTGTCATAAGACCCCCTTAGTAATCATCGGATCCACACGATGAGAATCGCGAGTCCCGATGGTTATCTGTTAATACAGTTAATGAATCACTGACAATCTTAAAGGGGTTGTCCACTACTTTCAATTAACCCCCTAATGTATCCCCCCGGGGCCCCTAATGAATTTTGTAAACACCTTCTGTTGCCATTTTAGCCTTTGAGCGGTGCTATGGCGGTGGCTGAGTCCGGGTCACATGACCCCCAGGCTGCAGCAGCCGCTAATATTCGCCGACGTCACGTCAATTTCCAGACTCTGAAAATTGACGTGACGTCATCAGCAGGCGTGACTCAGCCTCCACAGACAGACACTCATCAAGAGTGGGTGGGGCTGGGGTCTGCGGGGCTGAGCTGGGGTCTGCGGGCGGGGCAGTGCTGGGGTCTGCGGGCGGGCGGTGCTGGGGGGTCATTGGTGTGTGTGTGTGTCTGTGTGTAGGCATTGTCCGATGGGACTACAAGTCCCATCTGGCTATGCCTGCTACAGTGACAGTGAGTGACACATTAGCCAATGATGGGACAGTAGTAGTCCCATAATCCGGCTAATGTGTTGAATGTAAAAAAAACAAAAACAAAAAAAACCACATACACATATACAGTATATATATAGCATATAGACATACAGTACATACATACAGTACATACAACATACATATAGACATACAACATACATACAGTACATACAACATACATATAGACATACAACATACATACAGTACATACAACCTACATATAGACATGCAACATACATACAGTACATACAACATACATATAGACATACAGTACAGACTGTACATATAGACATACAACATGCATATAGACATACAACATATATATAGACATACAACATATAAACATACAACATACATATAGACATACAGTACATACATATACAGTAGACACACAACATACAGTGCATACAAATAGACATACAGTACATATAGACATACAGTACAGAGCAAAAGTTTGGACACACCTCATTTAAAGATTTTTCTGTATTTTCATGACTATGAAAATTGTAAATTCACACTGAAGGCATCAAAACTGTGAATTAACACATGTGGAATTATATACTTAACAAAAAAGTGTGAAACAACTGAAAATATGTCTTAAATTCTAGGTTCTTCAAAGTAGCCACCTCTTGCTCTGATGACTGCTTTGCACACTCTTGGCATTCTCTTCATGAGCTTCAAGAGATAGTCACCGGAAATGGTTTTCACTTCACAGGTGTGCCCTGTCAGGTTTAAAATTAGGGTTTCTTGCCTTATAAATGGGGTTGGGACCATCAGTTGTGTTGTGCAGAAGTCTGGTGGATACACAGCTGATAGTCCTACTGAATAGACTGTTAGAATTTGTATTATGGAAAGAAAAAAGCAGCTAAGTAAAGAAAAATGAGTGGTCATCATTACTTTAAGAAATGAAAGTCAGTCAGTCCAAAAAGTTGGGAACATTTTGAAAGTGTCCCCAAGTGCAGTTGCAAAAACCATCAAGTGCTACAAAGAAACTGGCTCACATGAGGACCGCCCCAGAAAAGGAAGACCAAGAGTCACCTCTGCTTCTGAGGATAAGTTTATCTGAGTCACCAGCCTCAGATATCGCAGGTTAACAGCAGCTCAGATTAGAGACCAGGTCAATGCCACACAGAGTTCTAGCAGCCGACACATCTCTACAACAACTGTTAAGAGTAGACTTTGTGCAGCAGTCCTTCATGATAAAATAGCTGCTTGGAAACCACTGCTAAGGACAGGCAACAAGCAGAATAGACTTGTTTGGGCTAAAGAACACAAGGAATGGACATTAGACCAGTGGAAATCTGTGCTTTGGTCTGAAGAGTCCAAATGTGAGATCTTTTGTTCCAACCACCTTGTCTTTGTGCGACGCAGAAAAGGTGAACGGATGGACTCTACATGCCTGGTTCCCACCATGAAGCATGGAGGAGGAGGTGTGATGGTGTGGGGGTGCTTTGCTGGTGACACTGTTGGGGATTTATTCAAAATTGAAGGCATACTGAACCAGCATGGCTAACACAGCATCTTGCAGCGGCATGCTATTCCATCCAGTTTGCGTTTAGTTGGGCCACCATTTATTTTTCAACAGGACAATGACCCCAAACACACCTCCAGGCTGTGTAAGGGCTATTTGACCAAAAAGGAAACTGATGGGGTGCTACGACAGATGACCTGGCCTCCACAGTCACCAGACCTAAAGCCAATCGAGATGGTTTGGGGTGAGCTGGACCGCAGAGTGAAGGCAAAAGGGCCATCAAGTTTTAAGCATCTCTGGGAACTCCTTCAAGATTGTTGGAAGACCATTTCCGGTGACTACCTCTTGATGCTCTTCAAGAGAATGCCAAAAGTGTGCAAAGCAGTCATCAGAGCAAAAGTTGGCTACTTTGAAGAACCTAGAATATAAGACATAATTTCAGTTGTTTCACACTTTTTTGTTAAGTATATAATTCCACATGTGTTAATTCATAGTTTTGATGTCTTCACTGTGAATGTACAACTTTCATAGTCATGAAAATACAGAAAAATCTTTAAATGTGAAAGTGTGTCCAAACTCTTGCTCTGTACTGTACATATAGACATACAGTACATACAAAATAGAGTACATACTCACCATCACCTTGATCCCCGAAGCCTTTGCTCACTTGTAAAAAATATTAAAATAATAAACAAACAATATACTCCCTGATCCGCAGTTATCCAATTAATACGAGTGTCCCACAACGATCTCCCTTGGAGAGCAGCCACATGAGCTGATGCGACTGCTCTCCAAGGGCCCCAGACTACAATGATGGTAGGTATCTTTCCTCACTGTATTCCTCTGCCGCTGTGAGAAATAGTCCCTACTCTCACTTGGGGCACTGCTGTGTGGGAAAATTCCCACGCAGCTTTGCCATAAAGTGAGAGCGTCTGAACTAAGGTAACCTCAGTGATGCACTGCAGGAGCCATTGTCTCCTGTCAGTGTGTCACTGAAGGTCTATAGAGCAGTGACATCACCTGATGTCACTGTTCTATAGGGGAGATCGTCATGGGACACTCGTTATCAATTGGACTGCGTCGGACAGGGATTATATGGTTGGTTTATTATTTTTAATTTTTTGCAGGCAATCGAGTATGGTAAGTATGGTGAGATTAAGAATATTAAAATACTTTTTCTGGCTGTGTCTTTTTTTTTAACTGTTTCACTACCTATAGCATTAATAATGGCTATGAGTCTTATTGACGCCTCTGCACTATTAACAAGACTTAATGCCACCTTACAATAGCAAGGTGACATTAACCCCTTATTACCCCATACCCCACCACTACAGGGGACTGGGAAGAGAGGGGCTAAGTGCCAGAATTGGTGCATCTTACAGATGCGCCATTTTTGGGGCAGCTGGGGGCTGGTATTTGTAGCCGGGGGGACAATGTCCATGGCCCCTTCCTAGGCTATGAATATCATCCCACAGCTGTCTGCATAGCCTTTCTGGCTATAAAATATAGGGGGACCCCACGTCATTTTTTGGGGGGTCCCTCTATTTTAATAGCCAGTAAAGGCTATGCAGATAGCTGCGGGCTGATATTCATAGCCTGGGAGGGGGCCATGGGTATTTCCCCCTTACCAGGCTACAAATATTGTCCCCAGGCCGTCAGCTTTCCCCCTATGCCGCAGAAAATTGCTCACGCCATTTTTTTTTTCATTTTTTCTTTACTGAAACATATTGCTCATTAACCCCTTTCTGCAAGCTGACAGAATAGTATGTCAGCTGGCAGTATCCCTCCCGCTTTGAGGTGGGCTCCAGTGGTGATCCCACTTCAAAGCCGTGACATGTCAGCTGCTTTCAATAAAAAAAAGAATTAATGGCCATATTGACAGAAAAATTATGGCTCTGGAAAGAAGGGAAGCGAAAAACGAAGACGAAAAAAGCTCCAGGGGTGAAGGGGTTAAGAAACATGGACATATCTATGGAAATAGATATAGACAGAAATATCTCTGTATGTATCTATCTATCTGTGTGTAATGGAGTGTGGGTTGGACAAATGTAAAAGAGGAGGTTGGACAGAAATGATATCACAAATCTTTTTGAAGATAGAGGAGGGAGGGGTTTGGGTGTGTTTTAGAGTGGGTGTGCTAGGTTCCGGCTTAAAGGCCAGTGCAAGGCATCATGAAACTTGTAGTATTAGAGCACAATAAGTCTGGAGAAAGGAAGTTGTCGATTAACCCCATGAGAGCTGGATCCAGCACTGAGGATGTACTGCTATAGCATGATAAAAGGTAATATTGCTAAAATAAACACAGTGGATGTTTTCAGTGGCACATAATAGCAAGATTTATGAAAAAAAAAAAGTTATAGTAGTGGACAATTTCTTTAAGCACTGCTGTACATACAGGGGGTACGGAAAGTATTCAGACCCCTTTACATTTTTCACTCTTTGTTTCATTGCAGCCATTTGTTAAATTCAAAAAAGTTCATTTTTTTCACATTAATGTACACTCTACACCCCATCTTGACTGAAAAAAATTAAAATGTAGAAATTTTGGCAAATTTAATAAAAAAGAAAAACTGAAATATCACATGGTCATAAGTATTCAGACCCTTTGCTCAAATACTCATATTTAAGTCACATACTGCAGAGGTGTCAAACTGCATTCCTCGAGGGCCGCCAACGGGTCATGTTTTCAGGATTTCCTTAGCATTCCACAAGGTGCTGGAATCATTCTGTGCAGGTGATTAAATTATCACCTGTGCAATACAATGAAATCCTGAAAACATGACCTGTTGGCGACCCTCGAGGAATGCAGTTTGACACCTCTGACATACTGTCCATTTCCTTGTGATCCTCCTTGAGATGGTTCTACTCCTTCAATGGAGTCCAGCTGTGTTTAATTAAACTAATAGGACTTGATTTGGAAAGGTACACACCTGTCTATATAAGAGCTCCCAGTGCATGTCAGACCAAATGAGAATCATGAGGTCAAAGTAACTGGCCAAGGAGCTCAGAGACAGAATTGTGACAAGGAACAGATCTGGCCAAAGTTACAACAGAAATGACACTGGGTCAGAATTGTAAAATTTTGGCTTGGTCGTTAAGGTCAAAATTGGCTCGGTCACTAAGGAGTTAAAATAGGAAAACCGATTTAATTGATGACTAAAGACAAACAAGCACAACAAACAGGACATCACTGTGGACTTTCCCTTGACTTTAGCTTTATTACAAAGGTTTTGTCCCACAAGGCTGAGAAACTTTAAGCTTTTCTACTTAGAAGACATCTCCCTGCCCAACTCGAGTTGTTTTTATTTAGTGTCTCATCTGGTCACATTCCTTCTGTAACGTGAATTGATTTGTGTAGCGGCTAATGTAGTAACCCGGTCTGGCGCAGCAACCCACTCCCCTCCCAACAACCCCTGTGCACGTTGTATAAATTGGCCTCAGCTCTGAGGTAGACAGCTGTGTGCTGAATCGTTAATGCCGCCAGCTGGCACTTTCCGCTCTAAGGATACAGTGTGCGCTGGGTGGGAAATATATTTTATATACCAGTGTACCATAGAGGCTTGCAAGGAACCTGTGACAGATAGAGTTAAGTCTTTACATGTTTGCAAAAATATCCTCTGGTGCAATTTTCTTGCATAAAACATTTACTTGGTCACATGTTTTAATTCAGCCAAAAAAAAATAGTGCAAATGTCCAGAAATAAACTGTTGGTGGCTTTCTGTAGTTTTTATGATACCATAAAACTTTACATTCAAATAAAATTCCTACAAGTTCCTACCTACCTTAATGTCCCTCCTGAGACATTCTGTGAGGCTCTAAAGATATACAATTCTGCTTCTTCAATCATCACGAGGAGAAGGAAAGAAATAGCATCTATAAACCCACACCCCAAATAAGCAGGGTCTAAAACTGTTTTACCAGTCAAGTTATTGTGAATTACAACTAATTTCTTGGAAGAAAGTTTAATACAAACATTATGGTTGTTGCACTGAAAGCACAGCATGTCCTGTAAAAGCAGTCATTATTTTCACCCTTTCAGTGAAAGGTGTAAAAACATTTTCTGGTAAGGGTGAAAGTGTTTTTGAGCAATGTGACATATTATTTTGTTTAAATAACATGCAACATATTTACAGTGGGTACAGAAAGTATTCAGACCCCTTCAAATTTTTTTACTCTTTGTTTCATTGCGGCCATTTGGTAAATTAAAAAAAGTTATTTTTTTTCACATTAATGTACACTCTGCACCCCATCTTGACTCAAAAAAAACAGAAATGTAGAAATTTTTGCAAATTTATAAAAAAAGAAAAACTGAAATATCACATGGCCATAAGTATTCAGACCCTTTGCTCAGGCTCATATTTAAGTCACATGCTGTCCATTTCCTTGTGATCCTCCTTGAGATAATAATAATCTTTATTCATATAGCGCCAACATATTCCGCAGCGCTTTACATTTAAACAGTTTCAAACACAACAGTCATAAGTAACAGAGTTAACAATAATATAATGATAAAAGCACAATAACACGACCCTGCTCATGAGAGCTTACAATCTACAATGGGGTACAGTTGGGGAGATACAAAGTACAGGTGTATATTTACAATGATGTATTTACAGTGAAGGTCCAGCCATCTTCAGGAGGTGGGGGATAGATGGAGATAGTGAATGGGCTACACACGCACATTTACACATAAAATGACTTTGATTAGGTAACGTGATAGGCCGCTCTGAACAAATGTGTTTTGAGGGAGAGCCTAAAACTGTGCAAATTGTGGCTGGTCCTAGTGTTAGGGCTGGCGGAACGCACCGAGTAAATATTGAGATTATATAAGTGCGTTCGCAGCCCGGGGTCCACCGTGCAGGAGTGGAACCTGCTGCTAGTATAAGGTGGCAGTATATGGCGGTACAACGCCTGAATAGACACGGGTTTAGTCACCCGGTCTATATAGGAGTGAGCTCTGTTGCTTCACAGAGTCGCCAGGATTAGGATAACGCTGTGCCCTGTTAACCTCACAGAGGATCACAGCTAACAAACAGAGCAGGTAGCATACAGTGGTCATGCAGTCAGTATAGTACACAAACAACTCCTCTCCGGAGGTGCCAGAATTCTAGTGGCTATTCACCAGCCCTAAGTTCACATGCACAAACTTCTCTCCGGAGGTGCCGGAATTCTAGTGGCTATACAGCCGACCCTGAACACATGAAGACACAGAACACAAGGTAGCTAAGCTCATAAACATAGTGCGGCTACGCAAACCTTTTATAGAGAGAGCTCTCCAGGACCTTCCTAGTGGTTCAATAGGAACCGCTTCAGGACCTGAGCATGTGACCCCCAACCTCCAATGAGAGGTCGTCCCCTGGGCATGCTCAGTAGCAGAAAAGCAGGACTTAGTCCCAGGAACATCTGCTCACCGCAGAACAGTGCTGGTTACAATGGCTGAGCCTGGAAGATCAGCAGTAACCAAACGCACAGTATCTGACTGAGCCAGACGCTGAATCCGACATCTACGCTGAGCAGGCTCCACTGCAGCTGAAGAAGAATGGGAGACCGCAGTGGAGGTGGCTCGAGATTCCCCCTGTGCAGCAGCAGGAACTGGACATCTAACATTACCCCCTCCTAGGGCCCCCCTCCTTGGGCCTCGCTACTCTCAAAGGCAGCAATGAGTTGCCGAGCCGAATGTGCTCAGCAGGCTCCCAGGACCTGTCCTCCAGGACATAGTCCTTCCAATCCACCAAATAAAACTTTCTGCCATGTACCACCTTGCACCCCAAGATAGCATTCACTTCATAATCATCCGTAGATGAACCCGATGTCCCGGCAGATGACTCAGAAAACCGGGACATGTGAACGGGCTTTAGAAGAGACACATGAAAGGTGTCGGTGATACCTAGGCATGGAGGAAGGGCCAGACGGTAGACCACAGGATTAATCTGTTCCAGGACCTTGAAGGGACCCAAGTAGCGAGGTGCAAACTTAGTAGACTCAACTCGCAGCCTTATGATACGGGCAGAGAGCCACACTAAGTCACCAGGAGCAAAGGTCGGAGCGGGGCACCGATGTGTAGGCTTGCCTTTTCCAGCAAGCCTACAACCTGCAGTAACCACCGATCGACCAAGCCACTGCACGACCAGCTTTATCCTCACCTACTGTATCCTCACCCATCCCTTGTAGATTGTGAGCCCTCGTGGGCAGGGTCCTCTCTCCTCCTGTACCAGTTGTGACTTGTATTGTTCAAGATTATTGTACCTGTTTTTATTATGTACACCCCTCCTCACATATAAAGCGCCATGGAATAAATGGTGCTATAAATAATAATAATAATAATAACAATAATAATGTGCATCGGCGTAGGTCCTCATTATCTCCTTGGAGGCCCGGATGGCATCCTGAGTGAGGTCCCAAATGTCCTGTGCCTCCACAGCCCAGTGTGCCACCCTGGAATCGGTGGAAGACATGGGCATAGGCACAGGAATCCGCAAATGCTGGCCGTAATTAATGATGAATTGGGTCTGACCAGTGGAGTCGGCTACGGCGTTGTTTAGTGCGAACTCCACCCACGGTAGCAAGGATGCCCAGTTATCCTGCCTAGCAGAAACAAAATGTCACAGATATGTGACCAAGGTTTGGTTGTCCCTCTCTACCAACCCATTCGTCTCGGGATGGTATGCTGAAAAGAGATTCAGCTCGATGCTGAGTAGACGACAGAGCTGTCTCCAGAACCGAGACGCAAACTGGGGACCCCGGTCACTGACAATTTTGTCCGGCATACCGTTTAGGCGGAAAATGTGTTTTATAAACAATGCTGCCAAGGCCCGTGCAGAAGATAACCATGAAAGAGGCACCAAGTGCACCATTTTAGTAAAATGGTCTGTGATTACCCAAATGATGGTGCAGCCTCGGCACTTGGGTAAGCCCACCACAAAGTCCATCCCGATCATCTCCCAGGGCCTGTCTGCCACCGGTAGGGGATAAACTATCCCAGCTGGCCGTTGTCGAGGAGACTTATTCTTGGTGCAGGAGACACACGTGCGAATATTGTATCCAACATCACAGGCCATTTGCGGCCACCAGCACATCCTCGCCAGAAGCTCAGATGTCCTTTTGGACCCAAAGTGTCCACCCACCCTGGACGAGTGAGCCCAAGAGAGGACCTCCGGTCGCAAATTTGATAGCACAAAAGTCTTGCCCGGGGGCACAGACTCTAGTGAAACCAGAGCCACTGTCCTCAGGCTCTCAGAAGGGACAATAAGCCGAGGTTCCTCCTCCTCCACTGATGACACTACGGAGCAGGAGCGAGCGTCGACATGAATGTTCTTCTCCCCGGAGAGAAAGTGGAGGGTGAAATGGAACCGGGAGTAGAACAGGGACCATCTGGCCTGGGGAGAATTTAGCTGCTGGGTAGTCTGTATATATACCAAATTCTTGTGGTCAGTATGAACTTGGAAGGAAAAGCGAGCCCCCTCCAGAAGGTGTCTCCACTCCAAGAAAGCCAACTTCATAGCTAGCAACTCCCTGTCCCCGATGGAATAATTCCTCTCTGCCGGTGTGATGGTGTGAGAAAAAAAGAAGCAAGGATGCTTCCGACCTTGAGCATCCTTTTGGAATAGGACTGCTCCAGCACCGACAGGTGAGGCATCCACCTCCATTATGAAAGGTTTATCTACATCGGGGCGATGTAGAACGGGAGCACTAGCAAAGTGGGACTTAATAGAGAGGAAGGCCTTGGAGACCTCCTCCGACCAAGATTTGGGATTTTCTCCCTTTTTGGTGAGGGTAACCAAGGGAGCTATCAAAGTTGAGAAGTGGGGAATGAACTGGCGATCGTAATTAATGAACCCCATAAAATGCTGCACCGCTTTGAGAGAATAGGATTCTTGCCAGTCAATTATTGCCTGTAGCTTGGCAGGATCCATAGCCAATCCCTGGGCGGAGATGATATAGCCAAGGAAAGGCAAGGACTCCTGCTCAAACACACAATTCTCCAACTTGGCGTAGAGGGAGTTTGCAAACATCTCTCCGGTGGGAGTCTATATCTAAAGAGTAGATGAAAATATCATCCAGATAGACTACGACCGAGGTGGAGAGCATATCTCGGAAGATATAATTCACAAAGTCTTGGAAAATGGCAGGAGCATTACAGAGCCCGAAGGGCAACGTCAGGTACTCATAGTGCCCGTCCCTGGTGTTAAATGCCATCTTCCATCCATCCCCCTCACGGATGCGAATCAGGTTGTAAGCACCCCGCAGATCAAGTTTAGTAAATACCCTCGCTCCCCGCAACCTATCAAATAGCTCTGATATCAAAGGCAGAAGGTATTTGTTCTTAATGGTCATGGCGTTAAGAGCCCTGTGATCAGTGCATGGACATAGTTCTCCGTTCTTCTTCTGCCAAAGAACCACCCAGCTCCTGCAGGTGACACTGACTTCCTAATGAATCCTCTTGCCAGATTCTCCTGGATGTATTGGGACATTGCCTCCATCTCCAGGAGAGACAGGGGATAGAATTGACACCGGGGAGGCTCTGAACCAGGCAAGAGGTCAATAGGACAGTCATAGGGGCGGTGCAGCGAAAGGGTCTCCGCGGCCCTCTTGGAGAATACGTCCGCATAGGGCCAATAGTGCTTGGGGAGAGATGAAAGATCTGCGGGTACTTCAGTAGTAGCAACCTGAACGCACTCCCTCAGACATCTGTCCTCACAAGATTCACTCCATCCCAAAATTCTCCCTGAGGACCACTCTATATGAGGGGAGTCATAACATAACCATGGTATCCCTAGCAGAATCTCGTCTATTCCCTCGGGAATGACAGGAAGGGAAATAATGAAAATGGGATGGTCTTTTGTGTTATTTGTGAGGGCAGTGTCGACCCATTCACCACTCGTACAGTCACCGGCTTGGCGAGCATCACCAGGGGTATTGCGTGGCGTTGGGCAAAAGCAGAGGACATAAAATTCCCCTCCGCCCCAGAATCCATGCAAAGCTCGACTGTAAGAGTGGATGGGTCTATGGTAATTGTCCCCTTGAAGGACAGTTTGGAAGAAAACATCGCCGTGTCTAGTGTACCTCCTCAAACAACCACTAGACGCTGATGTTTTCCTGACCACTGGGAACATCTGGAGGCAAGATGTCCTGACTGCCGGCAAACATGAACGACCTTGAGTCCACGAGTGGTCCGGGACTTAGATCACGCTCGTGACACCTCCATGGCCTCACGTGAGTTGGATGCTTGAATCGGAGATTCCAAAGGTTTGGCGAAGGTGGGAGCCAGCCGAAACCTCTGCCTACACTGGGCTCGCTCTAACCTCCGCTCACTAAAACGGATGTCAATGGGAGTTGATAGTTATTAGCTCTTCCAATATGGCGGGAATCTCCCTGGTGGCCAAAGCGTCCTTCACATGGACAGCCAGCCCCCTCCAATATATAGGGATGAGTGCTTCATCCGGCTACTCCAGCTCAGATGCTAAAGTCCGGAAGTGGACGGCAAGACGGCTGACCATGGATGAGCCCTGGGTCAATGCCAGCAGTTGGAGAGCCGTATCATTGGTGACTCGAGGTCCTAAAAATACCTGTTTCAGAGTGCTTAGGAACAACGGAGCACTCTGCACCACATGATCGTCGCGCTCCCACAGCGGCGTAGCCCAATCCAACGCCCTGTTCGACAAGAGGGATATAATGAATCCCACTTTAGCCCCCTGAGGGGAAACATGCAACCAGGAGCTCAAGGTGTATCGCACACTGGTTCACAAATCCCCTGCATGACTTGCTATCGCCAGAGTACCTATCTGGCAGCGGGAGGTGGGATAAGGTCAGAACAGAGGTGGCAGTGGACAAACTAGCTGAAGCCACGCTAGCAGCCTGAACAGCCACTGCGGTAACATCCACAGCTGAGGTTGTGCGCTCGAGAGCCGCCAACCTGCCCTCCAGCTGCTGGATGTACCGCTGCAGTCGCTGTTCGACCGCCATACCAGCCAGACCCTGGTGCTAGTATACTGTTAGGGCTGGCGGAATGCACCAAGTAAATATTGAGATTATATTGGTGCGTTCGCAGCCCGGGGTCCACCGTGCAGGAGTGGAACCTGCTGCTAGTATAAGGCGGCACTATATGGCGGTAGAACGCCTGAATAGACACGGGTTCAGTCACTCGTCTATATAGGAGCGAGCTCTGTTGCTTCACAGGGTCGCCAGGGTTAGGATAACGCTGTGCCCTGTTAACCTCACAGAGGATCACAGCTAACTAGCAGAGCAAGTAGCATACAGTGGTCATACAGTCTGCATAGCACACAAACAACTCCTCTCCGGAGATGCCGGAATTCTAGTAGCTATTCGCCAGCCCTAAATTCACATACACAAACTCCTCTCCGGAGGTGCAAGAATTCTAGTGGCTATACAGCTGACCCTGAGCACATGCAGACACAGACCACAAGCCAACATCATACAGGGAGCAGGGAAAGGGATTAGTGGTGCCTCACTGGAATCCAAATGAACACAGGTGCCAGGATCAAGTAGCAGAAAAAAGAAAAAAATATATACCAGCTCACCTGTCGGCATGTGTTGTGGGGAAGCACGGATATCGTGTAGTCATCACGTGAGCAAAGTAATCCAAAAAAGAGAAAAAAATCCAGCTTCCAAAAACTTACAAATTTATTAAGGATAAAAGGCAAAGTCCAGTCCAATCCAATAAATTACATAGTGAAGAGTAGCAAGCAACGCGTTTCGAACAATGGTATGTTCTTTCTCAAAGCTACTGCATACATGTGGCAGCAAGGTTAAATACCAGCTGCCACCAATGAGAATTACTCTGTCGATCACATGATAAACAGAGCAAATCATCTAGTTAAAAAACTTATATTTACAAGAAAACAAAGAATAACTTTAAGCAACTTACAAAAAAATGAACAAAGAAAAAAGCAAGAAAAACATAATACATATAATAGTTGTAATTCAGTAGTGGAACATGATCTCTCTCCACGCATTCAGACCTGCAGGATGGCAGGTATTCAGGCAAAACATCCAGTATGTTTCACGGGTCATTAAACGTCTCTTGAAATCTCCCCCTCTCGCTGATAGTTTAAGTTTCTCAATGCTGACGATTCGCACAGATGCCGTGCTCCTCTGATGAAGGTGTAGCACTGGGTGTGCTGACTAAAACACAGATGGAATATCTAAAAGTTAACCATCCTGTATCCCCACTATATATGGTCTACCCGAAGTCCATAAGGAAATTGTACCCCCTCCAATGTGTCCTATTATTTCTAGTATAGGATTTCTGACTGAGCACCTTAGTCAATGGGTGGATTCTTTGTTACAGCCTTTAGTTATGCGAGTTCCAGGTTTTTTGAGAGATTCTAAAGATGTTTTATATCAACTCTCCAATATTACATGGAAGGAGAATTGGTGGCAGCTGGTATTTAACCTTGCTGCCACATGTATGCAGTATCTTTGAGAAAGAACATACCATTGTTCAAAACGTGTTGCTTGTTACTCTTCACTATATAATTTATTGGATTGGACTGGACTTTGCCTTTTATCCTTAATAAATTTGTAAGTTTTTGGAAGCTGGATTTTTTTCTCTTTTTTGGATTGCCAGGAACAAGTGGCTGGATACCACTCAATAGCAACAGCTAAAAGGAAAGGAAAAAGTTCCAGCACCAGGCGTCTTTTCATAAAATCTTCAGTACTTTATTCTTATGCCAAGAAAAAAACATCATGTGGGGACGCAGCCCCTAAACGCCTGACGCGTTTTGAACAATGTTCTTTGTCATAGGTAATAGGCCTAGCTAAGCTCATAAACATAGGTTGATACTAGCGCACGGCTGTGCGGCCATGCAAACCTTTTATAGCAAGAGCTCTCCAGGACCTTCCTAGTGGTCCAATAGGAACCACTTCAGGACCTGAGCATGTGACCCCCCGACCTCCAATGAGAGGTCGTCCCCTGGGCATGCTCAGTAGCAGAAAAGCAGGACTTAGTCCCAGGAGCATCTGCTCGCTGCAGAACAGTGCTGGTTACTAGGGTTGAGCGACTTTTCATTTTTTGAGATCGAGTCAGGTTTCACGAAACCCGACTTTCTCAAAGGTCGGGTCGAGTGAAATCGGCCGATCTTATTGAAAAGTCGGGGTCGGGGATCGGCCAAAACACGAAACCCAATGCATTTCAATGGGGAAGCATACTTTTTTAATATTTGCTTCAGCACGATAATGTTGAAAAGTCGGTAATTCAATTGCCGGCTTTTCATTTCTCCTGCCTGAACCCGACATGATATGAGACATGGTTTACATACAGTAAACCATCTCATATCCCCCTTTTTTTTGCATATTCCACACTACTAAAGTTAGTAGTGTGTATGTGCAAAATTTCGGCGCTGTAGCTATTACATTTAAGGGTTAAATCGCGGAAAAAATTGGCGTGGGCTGCCGCGCAATTTTCTCCGCCAGAGCGGTAAAGCCAGTGACTGACGGCAGATATTAATAGCCAGGAGAGGGTCCATGGTTATTGGGCCCCCCCCGTGGCTAAAAACATCTGCCCCCAGCCACCCCAGAAAAGGCACATCTGGAAGATGCGCCTATTCTGGCACTTGGCCACTCTCTTCCCACTCCCGTGTAGCGGTGCGATATGGGGTAATGAAGGGTTAATGCCACCTTGCTATTGTAAGGTGACATTAAGCCACATTAATAATGGAGAGGCGTCAATTATAACACCTATCCATTATTAATCCAATTGTTTGAAAGGGTTAAAAAACACACACACACATGATTAAAAAGTATTTTAATGAAATAAACAAACCGGTTGTTTTAATATTTTATTGCTATCTCAATCCATTTGAAGACCCTTGCTTGGAAAAATAATAAACCCACAATATACATACCCTCTGATGAACTGTCACGTCCCATGAGGTAATCCATCTGAAGGGGTTAAAATATTTTACAGGCAGGAGCCCTGCTAATGCAGCTGTGCTCATGCCTGTAAGCCCCGGCGAATGAAGGAAATGTAGGTCAATGACCTATAGTTACCTTCAGTCGTGGTGATGCGCCCCCTGGTGGATGTTCTCATATGACCTGGAGCGTGGGAAAAAGTTCCCAGGCTGCAGTTCATGAGGACATCCAGCAGGGGGCGCATCACCGCAACTGAAGGTAACTATAGGTCATTGACCTACATTTCCTTCATTCGCCAGGGCTTACAGGCACGAGCACAGCTGCATTAGCAGGGCTCCTGCCTGTAAAATATTTTAACCCCTTCAGATGGATTACCTCGCGGGACGTTACAGTTCATCAGAGGGTATGTATATTGTGGGTTTATTATTTTTCCAAGCGAGGGTCTTCAGATGGATTGAGAGAGCAATAAAATATTAAAACAACCGGTTTGTTTATTTCATTAAAATACTTTTTAATCATGTGTGTGTGTTTTTTAACCCTTTCAAACAATTGGATTAACAATGGATAGGTGTCATAATTGACGCCTCTCCATTATTAATCTGGCTTAATGTCACCTTACAATAGCAAGGTGGCATTAACCCTTCATTACCCCATATCCCACCGCTACACGGGAGTGGGAAGAAAGTGGCCAAGTGCCAGAATAGGCGCATCTTCCAGATGTGCCTTTTCTGGGGTGGCTGGGGGCAGATGTTTTTAGCCACGGGGGGGCCAATAACCATGGACCCTCTCTAGGCTATTAATATCTGCCCTCAGTCACTGGCTTTACCGCTCTGGCGGAGAAAATTGCGCGGGAGCCCACGCCAATTTTTTCCGCGATTTAACCCTTAAATTTAATAGCTACAGCGCCGAAATTTTGCACATACACACTACTAACGTTAGTAGTGTGGAATATGCAAAAAAAAGGGGGATATGAGATGGTTTACTGTATGTAAACCATGTCTCATATCATGTCGGGTTTAGGCAGGAGAAATGAAAAGCCGGCAATTGAATTACCGGCTTTTCAACATTATCGCGCTGAAGTAAATATAAATATATATATATATATATATATATATATATATATATATGTGTCTCTCTATGACATATATATATATATATATATATATATATATATATATATAAAAACAAAACCCGACTTTGGATTACAGATCGTGTGCCGCCGACCCGATCCCAGAGTGGGATCGGGTCGGTTTCACGAAACCCGACTTTGCTAAAAGTCGGCAACTTTTGAAAAGTGCCGATCTGTTTCGCTCAACCCTACTGGTTACAATGGCTGAGCCTGGAAGATCAGCAGTAACCAAGCGCACAGTATCTGCCTGAGCCAGATGCTGGGACTGACATCTCCGCTGAGCAGGCTCCATTGCGGCTGAAGAAGAATGGGAGACCGCAGTGGAGGTGGCTCGAGATTCCCCTTGTGCAGTGACGGGAACTCAACACCTAACACCTAGTTTCTTGGGGTAGAGCATTCCAGATGATCCCCCTAGTTATATCACTCTCATTCCATTCTTTTGAGGTCCACACCATCAGGCTCTTACATCCCCTCTCCCTAACTCACCTAACTACAATCTTTAATCTCTCCCTCTCCTCTGGCATTTTCCCCTCCTCCTTCAAACACTCTAACATTACTCCATTATTAAAGAAACCCGCACTTGAACCATCCTGCACAAACAACTACAGACCAGTCTCCAATCTCCTCTTCATCTCTAAAGTCTTGGAGCGCCTGATCTACTCCCACCTTATCTGTTACCTCTCCACTCATTCCCTCCTAGTCCCTTCACAGACTGGTTTCCGCCCCCTACATTCGACAGAAGCTGCACTCATCAAAATGACCAACGACCTTCTGAAAGCAAAATGTAATGGTGACCACTTTCTGCTCATTCTTCTCTATCTTTCTGCAGCTTTTGACACTGTTGACTACCCTCTCCTACTTTCTAGGCTCCAGTCAATAGGCATTAAGGACACTGCTCTCTCCTGGTTCTCTTCCTATCTTTCTGACCACTGCTTCAGTGATCTGTTCGCTGGCTCCACTTCATCTCCTCTTACTCTCACTGTTGGGGTACTTCAGGGCTAAGTCCTTGGCCCCCTTCTCTTCTCCCTCTACATATATTGCAGCAGATGAGACAGCAAGCAGATTTGTACCTGTGTGAAGAGAGAAGATGGATGTTGACATGGTTCTACTCCTTCATTGGAGTCCAGCTGTGTTTAATTAAACTGATTTGGAAAGGCACACACCTCTCCATATAAGACCTCACAGCTCACAGTGCATGTCAGACCAAATGAGAGTCATGAGGTTAAAGGAACTGGCCAAGGAGCTCAGAGACAGAATTGGCACATATCTGGCCAAGATTACAAAATAATTTCTGCAGTACTCAAGGTTCCTAAGAGCACAGTGGCCTCCATAAATGGAAGAAGTTTGGGACCACCAAAAGTCTTCCTAGACCTGGTCGTCCAGCCAAACTGAGCAATCGTGGGAGAAGAGCCTTGGTGAGAGAGGTAAAGAAGAACACCAAGATCACTGTGGCTGAATGCCAAAGATGCAGTAGGGAGATGGGAGAAAGTTCCACAAAGTCAACTATCACTGCAGCCCTCTACCAGTCGGGCCTTTATGGCAGAATGGCCTAACGGAAGCAAGACATATGAAAGACCGTATAGAGTTTGCTAAAAAAACAAACCATTAAGGACTCCCAGACTATGAGAAATACGATTTTCTGGTCTGATGAGATGAAGATAGACTTTTTTGGTGATATAATTCTAAGTGGTATGTGTGGAGAAAACCTGGCACTGCTCATCACCTGCCCAATACAATCCCAAAAGTGAAACATGGTGGTGGCAGCATCATGCTATTGGGGTGTTTTCAGGAGCAGGGACAGGAAAACTGGTTGCCATTGAAGGAAACATGAATGCGGCCAAGTACAGAGATATCCTGGATGAAAACCTCTTCCAGAGTGCTCTGGACCTCAGACTTGGCCGAAGGGTCACCTTCGATCAAGACAATGACCTTAAGCACACAGCTAAAATAACAAAAAAGTGGCTTCAGAACAACTCTGTGACTATTCTTGACTGGCCCAGCCAGAGCCCTGACCTTAACCCAATTGAGCATCTCCAGAGAGACCTGAAAATGGCTGTCTACCAACATTCACCATCCAAGTTGACAGAACTGGAGAGGATCTGTAAGTAAGAATGTCAGAGGATCCCCAAATCCAAGCGTGAAAACCTTGTTGCATAATTCCCAAATGATTCATGGCTGTACTAGCTCAAAAGGGTGCTTCTACTCAATACAGTGATATTTCAGTTTTTCTTTTTTAATAAATTTGCAAAGATTTCTACTTTTCTGCGGTTTTTGAAATTTACCAAATGGCTGCAATGAAACCAAGAATGAAAAATTTAAAGGGGTCTGAATACTTTCCATGACCACTGTATATTTAATATATTCCACATATATATGTATAGCATGAATATGCTTGAGCTGTTTCTTACAGAATAGAAGGAATACCAAAGATGACAACCCTTGCAACATTTTTCCCAAAACAAAAATACATCAGCACTGCTTCTCCTGTTAAAGCCCCCATACATATTAGATTAAAGCCAGCTAAAGCATCCGATATCAGCATGATCGGTCGATGCTCTAACTTGTACAGGGGCCTTTTTCTCTCCCCCAATGTCATATCTCAGGGGAAAGTCAGGATACGTGAAATTGAAGGCATCGCCAAATAATAAAATAAATATTGTACTTAATTAGGCAAAAATATAAAAATGTTCATTGACCATAATATACAGTACAGACCAAAAGTTTGGACACACCTTTTCATTTAAAGATTTTTCTGTATTTTCATGACTATGAAAATTGTAAATTCACACTGAAGGCATCAAAACTATGAATTAACACATGTGGAATTATATACTTAACAAAAAAGTGTGAAGCAACTGAAAATATGTCTTATAGTCTAGGTTCTTCAAAGTAGCCATCTTTTGCTTTGATGACTGCTTTGCACACTCTTGGCATTCTCTTGATGAGCTTCAAGAGGTACTCACCGGAAATGGTCTTACAACAATCTTGAAGGAGTTCCCAGAGATGCTTAGCACTTGTTGGCCCCTTTGCCTTCACTCTGTGGTCCAGCTCACACGAAACCATCTAGATTGGGTTTAGGTTTGGTGACTTTGAAGGCCAGGTCATCTGGCGTAGCACCCCATCACTCTCCTTCTTTGTCAAATAGCCCTTACACAGCCCAGAGGTGTGATTGTGGTCATTGCCCTGTTGAAAAATAAATGATGGTCCAACTAAACGCAAACCGGATGGAATAGCATGCCGCTGCAAGGTGCTGTTGTAGCCATGCTGGTTCAGTATGCCTTCAACTTTGAATAAATCCCCAACAGTGTCACCAGCAAAGTACCCCCACACCATCACACCTCCTCCTCTATGCTTCACGGAGGGAACCAGGCATGCAGAGTCCATCCGTTCACCTTTTCTACGGCGCACAAAGACACGGTGGTTGGAACCAAAGATCTCAAATTTGGACTCATCAGACCAAAGCACAGATTTCCACTGGTCTAATGTCCATTCCTTGTGTTCTTTAGCTTGTTGCCTGTCCTTAGCAGTGTTTTCCTAGCAGCTATTTTACCATGAAGGCCTGCTGCACAAAGTCTCCTCTTAACAGTTGTTGTAGAGATGTGTCTGCTGCTAGAACTCTGTGGGGCATTGACCTGGTCTCTAATCTGAGCTGCTGTTAACCCGCGATTTCTGAGGCTGGTGACTCAGATAAACTTATCCTCAGAAGCAGAGGTGACTCTTGGTCTTCCTTTCCTGGGGCGGTCCTCATGTGAGCCAGTTTCTTTGTAGCGCTTGATGGTTTTCTCAACTGCACTTGGGGACACTTTCAAAGTTTTCCCAATTTTTCAGACTGACTGATCTTCATTTCTTAAAGTAATGATGGCCACTTGTCTTTCTTTACTTAGCTGCTTTTTCTTGCCATAATTAAAATTCTAACAGTCTATTCAGTAGGACTATCAGCTGTGTATCCACCAAACTTCTGCACAACACAACTGATCGTCCCAACCCCATTTATAAACCAAGAAATCCCACTTATTAAACCTGACAGGGCACACCTGTGAAGTGAAAACCATTCCCGGTGACTTCCTCTTGAAGCTCATCAAGAGAATGCCAAGAGTGTGCAAAGCAGTCATCAAAGCAAAAGGTGGCTACTTTGAAGAACTTAGAATATAAGACATATTTTCAGATGTTTCACTTTTTTTTGTTAACCCCTTCATGACCCAGCCTATTTTGGCCTTAATGACCTTGCCATTTTTTGCAATTCTGACCAGTGTCCCTTTATGAGGTAATAACTCAGGAACGCTTCAACGGATCCTAGCGATTCTGAGATTGTTTTTTCGTGACATATTGGGCTTCATGGTAGTGGTAAATTTAGGTCGATAATTTCTGAGTTTATTTGTGAAAAAAACGGAAATTTGGCGAAAATTTTGAAAATTTTGCAATTTTCACATTTTGAATTTGTATTCTGTTAAACCAGAGAGTTATGTGACACAAAATAGTTAATAAATAACATTTCCCACATGTCTACTTTACATCAGCACAATTTTGGAAATAATTTTTTTTTTTGCTAGGAAGTTATAAGGGTTAAAATTTGACCAGTGATTTCTCATTTTTACAACAAAATTTACAAAACCATTTTTTTTAGGGACCACCTCACATTTGAAGTCAGTTTGAGGGTTCTATATGGCTGAAAATACCCAAAAGTGACACCATTCTAAAAACTGCACCCCTCAAGGTGCTCAAAACCACATTCAAGAAGTTTATTAACCCTTCAGGTGTTTCACAGCAGCAGAAGCAACATGGAAGGAAAAAATGAACATTTAACTTTTTAGTCACAAAAATGATCTTTTAGCAACAATTTTTTTATTTTCCCAGCAGTAAAAGGAGAAACTGGACCACGGACGTTGTTGTCCAATTTGTCCTGAGTACGCTGATACCTCATATGTGGGGGTAAACCACTGTTTGGGCGCACGGCAGGGCTCGGAAGGGAAGGAGCGCCATTTGACTTTTTGAATGAAAAATTGGCTCCAATCTTTAGCGGACACCATGTCACGTTTGGAGAGCCCCCGTGTGCCTAAACATTGGAGCTCCCCCACAAGTGACCCCATTTTGGAAACTAGACCCCCCAAGGAACTTATCTAGAAGCATAGTGAGCACTTTAAACCCCCAGGTGCTTCACAAATTGATCCGTAAAAATGAAAAAGTACTTTTTTTTCACAAAAAAATTATTTTTGCCTCAATTTTTTCATTTTCACATGGGCAACAGGATAAAATGGATCCTAAATTTTGTTGGGCAATTTCTCCTGAGTACACCAATACCTCACATGTGGGGGTAAACCACTGTTTGGGCACATGGTAAGGCTCGGAAGGGAAGGAGCGCCATTTGACTTTTTGAATGAAAAATTATCTCCATCGTTAGCGGACACCATGTCGCGTTTGGAAAGCCCCTGTGTGCCTAAACATTGGAGCTCCTCCACAAGTGACCCCATTTTGGAAACTAGACCCCCCAAGGAACTCATTAAGAGGCATAGTGAGCACTTTAAACCCCCAGGTGCTTCACAAATTGATCCGCAAAAATGAAAAAGTACTTTTTTTTTCACACAAAATTTCTTTTAGCCTCAATTCTTTCATTTTCACATGGGCAACAGGATAAAATGGATCCTAAAATTTGTTGGGCAATTTCTCCTGAGTATGCCGATACCTCATATGTGGGAGTAAACCACTGTTTGGGTGCACGGCAAGGCTCGGAAGGGGAGGCGTGCCATTTGACTTTTTGAATGGAAAATTAGCTCCAATCGTTAGCGGACACCATGTCGCGTTTGGAGAGCCCCTGTGTGCCTAAACATTGGAGCTCCCCTACAAGTGACCCCATTTTGGAAACTAGACCCCCCAAGGAACTTATCTAGATGCATAGTGAGCACTTATAACCCCCAGGTGCTTCACAGAAGTTTATAACGCAGAGCCGTGAAAATAAAAAATGTGTTTCCTTTCCTCAAAAATATTTTTTTAGCCCAGAATTTTTTTATTTTTGCAAGAGTAACAGGAGAAATTGGACCCCAAAAGTTGTTGTCCAGTTTCTCCTGAGTACGCTGATACCCAATATGTGGGGGTAAACCACTGTTTTGGCACACGTCGAGGTTCGGAAGGGAAGTAGTGACGTTTTGAAATGCAGACATTGATGGAATGCTCTGCGGGCATCAGGTTGCGTTTGCAGAGCCCCTGATGTGCCTAAACAGTAGGAACTCCCTACAAGTGACTCCATTTTGGAAACTAGACCCCCAAGGGAACTTATCTAGATGTGTGGTGAGCACTTTGAACCCCCAAGTGCTTCACAGAAGTTTATAACGCAGAGCCGTGAAAATAAAAAATGTGTTTCCTTTCCTCAAAAATATTTTTTTAGCCCAGAATTTTTTTATTTTTGCAAGAGTAGCAGGAGAAATTGGACCCCAAAAGTTGTTGTCCAGTTTCTCCTGAGTACGCTGATACCCCATATGTGGGGGTAAACCACTGTTTTGGCACACGTCGGGGTTCGGAAGGGAAGTAGTGACGTTTTGAAATGCAGACTTTGATGGAATGCTCTGCGGGCATCAGGTTGCGTTTGCA
This sequence comes from Ranitomeya variabilis, assembly GCF_051348905.1. NCBI lineage: Eukaryota > Metazoa > Chordata > Amphibia > Anura > Dendrobatidae > Ranitomeya > Ranitomeya variabilis. The sequence continues at coordinate 491,382,015 of NC_135235.1, forward strand.
GAGCCCCTGATGTGCCTAAACAGTAGGAACTCCCTACAAGTGACTCCATTTTGGAAACTAGACCCCCAAGGGAACTTATCTAGATGTGTGGTGAGCACGTTCAACCCCCAAGTGCTTCACAGAAGTTTACAACGCAGAGCCGTGAAAATAAAAAATCATTTTTCTTTCCTCAAAAAAGATGTTTTAGCAAGCAATTTTTTATTTTCACAAGGGTAACAGGAGAATTTGGACCCCAATATTTGTTGCCCAGTTTGTTGTGAGTACGCTGATACCCCATATGTGGGGGTAAACCACTGTTTGGGCGCACGTCAGGGCTCGGAAGGGAAGTAGTGACATTTGAAATGCAGACTTTGATGGAATGGTCTGCGGGCGTCACATTGCATTTGCAGAGCCCCTGATGTGCCTAAACAGTAGAAACACCCCACAAGTGACCCCATTTTGGAAACTAGACCCCCGAAGGAACTTATCTAGATGTGTGGTGAGCACTTTCAACCCCCAAGTGCTTCACAGAAGTTTATAACGCAGAGCCGTGAAAATAAAAAATAATTGTTCTTTCCTCAAAAATTATGTTTTAGCAAGTAATTTTTTATTTTTGCAAGGGTAACAGGAGAAATTGGACCCCAACAGTTGTTGCCCAGTTTGTCCTGAGTACGCTGGTACCCCAAATGTGGGGGTAAACCACTGTTTGGGTGCACGTCGGGGCTTGGAAGGGCGGGAGCACCATTTGACTTTTTGAACGCAAGATTGGCTGGAATCAATGGTGGCGCCATGTTGCGTTTGGAGACCCCTGATGTGCCTAAACAGTGGAAACCCCTCAATTCTAACTTCAACACTAACCCCAACACACCCCTAATCCTAATCCCAACTGTAGCCATAACCCTAATCACAACCCTAACCCCAACACACCCCTAACCACAACCCTAACCGCAACACACCCGTAACCCTAATTCCAACCCTAATCCTAACCCTAATCCCAACCGTAACCCTAATCCCAACCCTAACCACAACTGTAACCCCAACACACCCCTAACCCTATCCGTAACCCTAACCACAAGCCTAATCTTAACCCTATTTCAAACCCTAGCCCTAATTCCAACCCTAACTCTAATTCCAACCCTAACCCTAAGGCTATGTGCCCACGTTGCGGATTCGTGTGAGATTTTTCCGCACGATTTTTGAAAAATCTGCAGGTAAAAGGCACTGCGTTTTACCTGCGGATTTACAGCAGATTTCCAGTGTTGTTTTGTGCGGATTTCACCTGCGGATTCCTATTGAGGAACAGGTGTAAAACGCTGCGGAATCCGCACAAAGAATTGACATGCTGCGAAAAATACAACGCAGCGTTTCTGCACGGAATTTTTCGCACCATGGGCACAGCGGATTTGGTTTTCCTTAGGTGTACATGGTACTGTAAACTTGATGGAAAACTGCTTCGAATTCGCAGCGGCCAATCCGCTACGGATCCGCGGCCAATCCGCTGCGGATCCGCTGCCAATCCGCTGCGGATCCGCGGCCAATCCGCTACCGATCCGCTGCGGATCCGCGGCCAATCCGCTGCGGATCCGCGGCCGATCCGCTGCGGATCCGCTGCCGATCCGCTGCGGATCCGCTGCCGATCCGCTGCGGATCCGCGGCCGATCCGCTGCGGATCCGCGGCCGAACCGCTGCGGATCCGCTGCGGATCCGCTGCCGATCCGCTGCCGATCCGCTGCCGATCCGCGGCCAGTCCGCTGCGGATCCGCGGCCGATCCGCTCTGTGTGCACATGCCATAACCCTACCCCTAACCCTACCCGTAACCCTAACCCTACCCCTAACCCTACCCCTAGTTCTAACCCTAGTTCTAACCCTAACCCTAGTGGAAAAAAAATAAATAAAAATTATTTATTTTATTATTGTCCCTATGGGGGTGATAAAGGGGGGGGGTTATTTATTATTTTTTTTATTTTGATCGCTGTGATAGAACCTACCACAGCGATCAAAATGTACCTGTAAGGAATCTGCCGACTGGCAGATTCGGCGGGCGCACTGAGCATGCGCCCGCCATTTTCCAAGATGGCGGCGCCCAGCGAGGAGACGGCCGGACACCGGGAGGATCGGTAAGTATGAAGGGGTGGTGGGGGGTGGATCGGAGCACAGGGGGGGTGATCGGAGCACAGGGGGGGGGGATCCTGAGCAAGGAGGGAGCGGACAGGAGGACGGGGGAGCCGGCAGGCGGACGGAGGGGACCGGAGGACTAACGGAGGGCTGGGGGGGCGATCGGTGGGTGTGGGGGGGGTGACTTCAGGTTTTCCAGCCATGGCCGATGATATTGCAGCATCGGCCATGGCTGGATTGTAATATTTCACCAGTTTTTTAGGTGAAATATTACAAATCGCTCTGATTGGCAGTTTCACTTTCAACAGCCAATCAGAGCGATCGTAGCCACGGGGGGGTGAAGCCACCCCCCCTGGGCTGAAGCACCACTCCCCCTGTCTCTGCAGATCGGGTAAAATGGGAGTTAACCCCTTCACCCGATCTGCAGGGACGCGATCCCTCCATGACGCATACGCTGCGTCATAGGTCGCTTTGGCACCGACTTTCATGACGCAGCGTATGCGTCAAAGGTCGCTAAGGGGTTAAGTATATAATTCCACACGTGTTAATTCATAGCTTTGATGCCTTCAGTGTGAATTTACAATTTTCATAGTCATGAAAATACAGAAAAATCTTTAAATGAGAAGGTGTGTCCAAACTTTTGGTCGGTACTGTATAAAAGAAGAAAAACAGGTAAAAATTATGGAATATTCTGGCATTTTAATAGCCTGTATACAATGTATCGAAAGACAAAGGAATGAGAGTTAGATATAGTGGCATGTACAGTTGAGCTCAAAAGTTTGCATATCCCGGCAGAATTTCTGTTTTCTTGGCCTTTTTTGAGAGAATATGAATGATAACACCAAAACTTTTTCTCCACTCATGGTTAGTGGTTGGGTGACGCCATTTATTGTCAAACTATTGTCTTTTCTCTTTTTAAATCATAACAACCCTAAACAGCCAAATGACCCTGATCAAAAGTTCACATACCCTAATGATTTTGGCCTGATAACATACACAGAACTTGACACAAATGGGTTTGAATGGCTTCTAAAGGTAACATCCTCACCTGCGACCTGTTTGATTGTAATACGTGTGTGTGCATATGTTACACCCCAGGGTCCTGGTTGTTACAGTAACATTGCTTTCCTCATGGGGAGAGTGATGTCACACTTGGAAGCAAAGGATGATCTTCTTTATTAGGTAACCACAAACATGCAACATGTTCACACTCCAGGCCAGAAGAGGGAGCTCTGATCCAGCTTATGGGTGGCTCCCCTATATATATATATATTCTGGTCTGGAGGGAAAGTGAGTGAGTTCCAGTCAGTGAGTGAAAGACAGCAGACTGGAGCAGTCTAAGGCAGAGAGGCGAAGGAAGTAGATGGGCCATGCAGCCAAGAGGGTGCTGCAGCTCCTGGACAGAGATAACACAGAAGGAAGAACAGCTTGTAGTGAATGTGCAGGAGAGTGAAGCACAGAAGAGTGACATTTGGGGAGGACAGCTGCAAGTGGGATACCTCCCTACAGAGTGCAGACACCGGTAGCTGGAAGACCGAGGTTGTGAGGCACTCCAAGACTTACAGCAGAAACCGGCAAGACAGCTGGACTACACGTCACCTTTCCACCCTAATAAACAGGAGACACAGTGGCGCATAGAGCCTGGGTTGTGATGGGGAACCTGTAAAAAGGCTCAAGCCACATGTCATAAGGGTTAGTGCCCCACCTTTATGGAGAACAGAGAGAACAGTGAGGACCTTGACAGAAGCCACAGGCAGCAAGGGACTACACCACCGTGCTGGTAGGAAGGCTTCTAACTCCACCTGATAAAGGGGACTTTGAACTCGCTTCCAAGCCAGCCGAACCCTGCCTGTACTCATGTCCTGGTGCCCTGGACTGTGGCTGCCTGAAGTCTTCAGTAAACCAGGTAAAGAGACTGCAAACCTGTGTCCTCCTTTTATCGCACCATTCACCATCTTCATCTACACACTGGGAGCCCTGGGGACCCAACTTCATCTGTGGGAAGATATACCATCTTAGCTGCCATAACATCACCCCACAGGACCCCTTTAAGCAGCTTTGGACCCCACTGACCGAACACAACAGGTGGTGTCACGAACACAAACTTTATTCAAAACCCTTTTACATGGGTGCCCAGGGCCATGGACCAGGTCGCCGCCACCATGACACATCCCCTTAAGAACCGGACCCAGTACTGAGTACTCCAAGGCCCTGGCAGGTGACTCACATAAAAGCCGAGTGAGTTTCTGGGATACAGACAGACTCTTGCATCTTTCATCCAGCCACGGATGTTTCTGTATTGTGAGTCATGGGGAAAGCAAAAGAATTGTCAATGGTTCAAGGGGAAAAGGTAGTTGAACTGTATGAAATAGGAAAGGGATACACAAAGATATCCAAGGAATTGATAATGCCAGTCAGCAGCGTGCAAACTGTGATTAACAAATGGAAAATCAGGGGCTCTGTAAAAACAAAACCACGATCAGGTAGACCAACAAAAATGTCATCCACAACTGCCAGGAACATTTTTTGGGATGCAAAGAAAAACCCACAAATAAAATCAGCTGAAATACAGGACTCTATGAAAACTAGCGGTGTGGCTGTTTCAAGATGCACAATAAGGAGGCACTTGAAGAAAAATGGTCTGAATGGTCGAGTTGCCAGAAAAAGTCCATTACTGTGCAAATGCCATAAAGTGTCTCACCTACAATACAGAAAACAGCACAGAGACAAGCCTTATAACTTCTGGAACAGGGTAATTTGGAGTGATGAGACCAAAATTTAACTTTTTGGACAAAACCATATACGTTTCATTTGGAGAGAGGTCAACAAGGCCTATGATTAAAGGAACACCATTCCTACTGTGAAACAAGGAGGTGGATCGCTGATGTTTTGGGGATGTGTGAGCTACAAAGGCACTGGAAACATGGTCAAAATTGAAGGAAAGATGAATGCAGCATGTTATCAGCAAATACTGGAGGCAAATTTGCACTCATCAGCCCGCAAGCTGCATATGGGACGTGCTTGAACGTTCCAACATGACAACGATCCAAGACATAAGGCCAAGTCGACCTGTCATCGGCTACAGCAGAACAAAGTGAAGGTTCTGGAGTGGGCATCTCAGTCTCCTGACCTCAATTTCATTGAGCCACTCTGGGGAGATCTCAAGAGCACAGTTCGTGCTAGACAGCCCAGGAATTTATAGGAACTGGAGGCTTTTAGCCAAGAAGAGTGTGCAGCTTTGCCATATGAGAAAATAAAGACCCTCATCCACAACTACCACAAAAGAGGGGGCAATACACGGTATTAAGAAATGGGGTATGTGAACTTTTTCTCAGGTCATTTGGATGTTTTTGGTTGTCATTTTGATTTAAAAAAGAAAACACAATAGTTTGACAATGAATGGCTTTACTCAACCACTAGCCTTGAGTGGAGAAAAAGTTTTGGTGTTATCATTTATATTCTCTGGAAAAAGGAAGAGAAAGCAAAAATTCTGCTGGGGTATGTTAACTTTTGAGCACAACTGTATATCCTAATAGTATCATATGAGTGGCATAATAATCATAAAGATCAGATAGTTGAATAGAAAATGATTGCATGTAATGTATTAAATAAATCAGAGCCATACGGCATGTGTCAGACTATAAATCAATATAACAAAAAATAATATAAAAATTCTCCCAAATTATATAAATCAGATAAACATGTCACAAATAAAGTCTAATTTATATAGTCAGCAGTGATCAGAAAGTGTCATTCAATATGGTTTACCTGTTGTCATGATGGTATAATCAATATCATACCTTCACATCCAATAAAAAGAAACGTTGACACGTGTTTTGTTGTGTCCCACAACTTTGTCAAGAGATAAAGAATGTTAAAAAGAGAAAGAAGTGCCTGCTGAATGTCAGTGGATGATATTTGAGTTCTTCATGGATATAAGCTGTTGCCAATGAAATCTAGCATCTAATTTCTCATAGAGAACACAAGAGCGCTCGGCCTTACCGAATGTTGACATGTATGGGGAAATTGGGATAGATCGCTGTCAGCTTAATTATGGTTTGTCTGACACCTATCTAATGTGTATGGGGATCATAAATAGAGATGAGCGAACCATTCAAGGTTTGATTTGTTGAGCATCACATTTGGCGAACATGTTTTCTGAACAGTTCACCAAACATACCCGAAACCCATTGAATTCAATGGGAGGCAAAACCAAATGCATAGTCAATGCCTTAAGGGGGTAAAAAGCTTCTCAAACAACTCAAATTAGTGCCAGACACCAGGAAAAGTGGTATCACTTGACTCAGAGTACAAATAGTATAACTGTGCATCATGGATGCATGGGACAGGGCTTGCACCAGTATTTCTAGATGAAACATTTATCAGTAAAAGGTGGATTAGTGGCAGGTGTAGGCCAGACAAATTTAGGCATCACACATGAAGGAGAACCCACTTGGAGTCCAAAAGTTTCCAAAAATTAAGGGCAGACAACAGGAAAAGGGGCATCAATTGATTCACAGTAGATATTTGATAAGGACAGAGCAGCAGTCAGCCATGGGCCATGCATGAGGTTTCAGGATCTAGGCCAGCATTTATAGTTTTTAATTTAAGTTTCTTGCTCATGGCACAAACATTAGTTTCATACATTGCAATTGGCGCAAAAAATGTAAGGAAAGCAACTCAGGTATTTGACTGAAAGTAAGTGCAGGCCTGCTGATGTGGGAGCCCTACTGCTACAGGCAACACACATGAAGGAGACCCAACTTGGAGTTAAAACATTTATTAAAATTGCTGCCACACATTATTAAGTATCATCAATTTCCACAGAGTAGAAATAGTATAATCGCGCAGCATTTTTTCAACTTCTGTTACTGGATGGGCTACTCGACTCACACAATAGGTGAGTGTAGAGCTGCTTGTGCAGTGGTATGGTGAAGCCATGGTTACTGTAGGCTTGTCGGAAGAGGTGGTTCTTCAGGTTTCTTTTGATGGCCTCCATGGTAGGTGAGAGTATGATGTTTGAGGATGAAGAGTTCCAGAGAAAAGGGGATGTACAAGAGAAATCTAGCATGCAATTGTGGGAAGAGGAGAAAAGAGAGGAATAGAGAAGGAGTTCTTGTGAGGATCGAAGGCTGGGTTCACCCTACTTCACCCTCTCTCAGCACAGAAGTCAGTCCTTGGTCTCGCATTTGTGGTCATGTAAAAGATTGCTTCCTCCTACACATGCACAAGCTAGGAGCTGTAACTTCGCCATCCCAAATCTGTTGGTCATGGAAATGCTGCTTTTCTGCCTAGTAAATTCAGCAGATTCCTGTTGCAGTCCCACAGTACCAGTTGCCCAAGCGACATTACTTATTTAAAAAAAACTGTGCCAGCACTACACCAGCATGTTGCAGACAACATCACCAGTTTCTTAAAAACACTATGTCTGCCAGGGTGTATTTCACAATTGACATCTGGACGAGCAAGCATGGTCAGTGGCGTTACTTATCGGTGACTGGGCTCTGGGTAACTCTGGTGGCTGTGGGTGCATGCGGGGAAGGGTCTACTCCACAAGTTTAGGAATCTCCATGGCTTTCAGGGCCTTGGGGATAGAGAACTAAACTGCTACACAGCAGAGTATGGAGAACTAAACTACTAGACAACAACGATTAGATAACTAAACCACTACACACCAGAAGATGGACAACTAAACTAGTAAACAGCAGTGTCTGGAGAACTAAACTACTAAACACCTAGGGTTGGATAACGAAACCAATATACACCAGAAGATGGAGAACTAAACTACTAGATGTCAGGGATTAGAAGACTAAACTACTAAACACCTAGGGCTGGAGAACTAAACCATTACACAAAGATGGATGGTGGACTAAGCCACTAGAAACAAAGGTGTCACTAGGCAACAAGTCTTGGAATCCCCAAGGCCTGTAGGACATACCTCTGTATCTAACACTTCCTTCACTGCTTCTGGCTCCTCCACCTTCTCTAGGGCCTTCACCAGCACAGTCAACCTCACCCTTAATGAGATACGCAATCCAACAGTGCAGAGAGAATGAACCCCACCTCTGTACAGCGCAGCCAAGGCTCACCGTATTCAGGCAGTGTTAAAATGAATATGTCTTGTAGATCGCAGTCACACAGCTAAAGGGTTTTGGAAAATAATCCAAGGGGAGTTTTAACAATGACTGTCTCCACAAAACCTGAATGCAGGGAAGGGCATGTGCGATAACAGTGTAAACCTTGTGGCGGCTCTATGCTGGGCAACCTCACACACATGCCTTGCATGGCTCACATCCTCAACCTGGTGGTACAGCAATTTCTCACCCACTATCCCGGCCTGGATGCGCTGCTGCAGAAAGCATGGTCACTATGTTCTCACTTCCACTGTTTGCACCCCATGGGTCAATGTCTTGCATCGCTACAGGGGTCTTTGGGGCTACCGGCTAACGGATTGATATGTGATGTGCTGACACGTCGGAAAGCCACTCTGCACATGTTGCAACAGCAATTATTCCTGGTGCAGCATGTCTTTTTGCATAGCTTTGGCTAACACAGTATGGCTGTGGTGCAAATGCCGCATGCGGAGTGGGCACACATGAAGGACCCTTCTTCACAGTTTCTAAATAGCTACTGAGATGGATAGTGCTGACAATGTCGTCATGAGCATCACTATTCTGGTCATCTACATGCTGGAGCACACTTTGAATTGTTTGAGGGAGGAGTTGGTCCCAGAAGAAGAGGAGGAAGCAGAGGAGGATGCGGATGGGATAACAATATCCCTAAGTTCCGGACTATCATTGCACAAACGTTTGCCATGAGAGGGTGGATTACAGCAATCAAGGAGGAGTCATGGTACCAGACAAACTGTTATTCAACGTGCAGGAGCTAAGGAACAAATGGAGGAGGACAAAGAGAAAGGTGATTTGCATGCAACAGTCAGAAGATGAAGAGGATAATGATCCCCTCTCTGTTTTCTATGGTTGGCGGGAGAGTACATAAGCAACCTTTAGTGTTACCTCGCCACCAAGAAGTTGGACCTCATGGAAGGGACCCACATAGGAGTAGAGATGAGCGAATATTTCAGTTCGGATTATGAATGCCAAATTTGCAATTTTTGCCGATTTATTTATCGAATATTCGCCGAACATAGCCGAATTCCATTCAAGTCAATGGGAGGCAAAAATGCATACACACCACCTTCAAACGCGAGCCCAAAAGCTGACAAAACACATCAAATTAGGGGCAGACACCAGGAAATTGGCCTCAAATCAGCCACAGTACAAAGTTTAGAATGGCCTCACAGTAATCAGCCATGTATGAGGTATCAGGGTCTGGGCCAGCATTTACATCTTTGAATTCAACTTCAAATTAAGAGGAGGTGGTTGAGTCATCATTGTAGGCCTGCTGTCCTGGGAGCACGGATACCACATGCAACAGCTCAACCTGCTTTTATGCTCAGCCACATTCATGTAGCACAAATATCAGTTTTGTAGACTTCTATTGTCAGAAAAATGTTAAGATAGTAACACGGGTAGTTGACTCAAAGGAAGGTGAGGGCTGCCAGTGTCGGAGGCCTACTGCTGCAGACAACACACCTGAAGAAGACCCAACCAGGAATCTACACATTTCCAAAAATTAGTGGCAGACACTACCAAAGTGGCATCAATTTCACCAGAGTATAACTAGTATAATGGGGACCGACACCTCTTCCATTACAGCCAACGCAGAAGATGGAGACGGTAACGGGCAAGGATGTGGAACCACTGTGCAGTAACCCAGGGAAAACCTGGAGTGCCATAACTAGGTGGCGTACCAAATCTGACCTCTGATAAGCGGCAGCAGGCAAAAACCATGACCCAAGGAGGGACAAGGAAGTGGCACCAGGTGCTACTCCAGGGCTTACCTACCAAGGGTGGCAGCTGAACTTCCTACAGCTGGTAGGCTGGTGCATCCCAAAGGAGGAAAGAATGCAGGGAGGCACTGTAGGAACACTGGAACCACAGATGCAGATGGGACTGACTGAGTAACAGAAAGTACTGGCAGATGCAGGCTAAACCTGGTGTTACACAGATGTGCACTGGCAGGTGCAAGCTGTACTGGGTGTTACACAAATGTGCACTGACAGATGCGGGCTGGACCAAGTGTTAGACAGATGGGCACTCACAGGTACAAGCAGACAGGAAGAGGGTAGAAAACCACATGGGTGCAGGGTAGACAAGCATATGGGTGGACCTGGGGAACCTGAAAACTAGCTAGCATACAAGGCAATCTAACAACATTGCTCAGGCACCTCCATATTGGAGGAGGAGCCTTAAATAGAAGGTGTCCCCCAGCAATAACCCTTTAGGGCAATGTGTATGGTCCTTTTAAAGAGGGAAAGAGAGCACAGACTAAGCATAGTGCCAGGGCATGCAACTGAACCTTGGGGAACTCAGACACATTTGGGGTAAATGAGGACGTAGTATGCAAGTGGGAGACATTGACTGCCCTGTTTGTTAGATATAAGGAGATCTATAAAAGGGCCAAGTCTTTAATGTCAAAAGAACAGAAAATCTGTAGTAAAAGGGATTGGTCCACTCTGTGAAAGGCAGATGATACCAGGTCCAGGAGAAGGACAAACTTGCATAGATTTAATTTGTAGGTTAGTAGGTCGTTAGTGATTTTAGTCAAGGCAGTTTCAGAGGAATGGTGCAGTTGGAAGCCATATTGTAAGCGTTCAAAGAGGGAACAATAGGAGAGATGGGAGGACAGTTCAAAATGGATGTGTTGTTCCAGTAGTTTGTAGGAATGGGGATAAGTGAGATGGGGCGATACCTAGAAACAGAGAATGGGTCAAGAGAGGTCTTTTTAAGGATGGGTGTGATCGAGGTATGTTTGAGTCTGGAGGGGAAGACAACAGTTGTTAGTAACCGGTTGAAAAGGTGGGTTATGCTTTGGATGAAGAATGTGGTAAGGTTTGGAATGAGGTGGGATGCTATTGGGTCAAGTTCACAGGTGGTGAGATGAGATTTAGAGAGTAAAGAGGAAAGTTGATCTTCCGTGATGGTGAAGTTGGTTTTGGAGGAGAGTTGAGTACTTATGAGGAGGGGCTGTGGGGACTTTAAGCAAAAGCTTTGCCTTACTTTATCAATCTTCTACTTGAAGAATGAGGCAAAGTCTTCAGCTGAGATGAGAGGAGAGGGAGACAGAGCTGGTGGACGGAGGAGAAAATTGAAAGTACTAAATAGCTGATTAGGGTTGGGAGACAGGTATGATATGAGAGATAATAATAATAATTTTATTTCTATAGCGCCAAAATATTCTGCAGCATTATACATTTCAGAGGGGACTTGTACAGACAAAAGACATTACAGCATAACAGTAATCACATAAATCAGCAGATACCAAGAGTGATAGGCGCTTCCTCAAAACACATTTGTTCAGAGCGGCCTATCAAGTTCCCTAATCAAAGTCATTTTATGTGTAAGAGTGCGTGTGTTTAGCCCATTCAATATCTCTATCTATCCCCCACTCCCTCAAGATGGCTGAACCATCATTGTAAATACACACCTGTACTTTCTATCTCCCCAACCTCCTTGTAGATTGTAAGATCTCACGAGCAGGGTCGTCCTATTTTGCTTTACTTATTGTATTGTTAACGTTGTTACTTATGACTATTGTGTTTGAAACTTTTTAACTGTAAAGCACTGCGGAATATGTTGGCGCTATATAAATAAAAATTATTATTATTAGGAATGAGGGCCCTGCTCGCCAGGTTACAATCTATGAGGAAAAAAGGGAGACACGAAAGGTGGATGGTAACAATTGCTTTCATTGTTCGGACCAGACATAATGTAAGAAATCGGGTGTTCATGTAATGCTGCATGAACCGGTTATCAGCCTGAGTATGTAATAGTACAGACACAGAGGGCTAATAAATGTATAAAGTGTGTGAGAACATGATTGTTGTGAATTCTGCTCTTGGGTTCCCTCCGGTGGTTGTTGGTGGTAGTGCAGTTGTCCTTGGGTTGCAATCCTGTGCAGGTGTCCCTGCTGATTGCAGCTCTGACTGGGGTATTTAGGTGTGCAGGATTCATTAGCCCTTGCCAGTTGTCCATTGTTCTTGGAGATTTTGCATCTCTGTCTGGTTCCTCCTGCCCTTCTGCCAAATCAACAAAGATAAGTGTCTGGTTTTTGTTTCTACAGCACACATGCTGTGTGCTTTACTATTCAGTGCTATTCATTGTTTTTTCTTGTCCAGCTTAGACTGTGTTTGGATATTTCAGTCAAGTTGGATTCTCAGGAGATGCAGATATACCTTCCATGTCTTTAGTTAGATGGTGGAATTTTTGTATTATCTGCTGTGGATATTTTTAGGGTTTTAATACTGACCGCTTAGTATTCTGTCCTATCCTTTCCTATTTAGCTAGCGTGGCCTCTTTTGCTAAATCCTGATTTCTGCCTGCGTGTGTCTTTCCTCTAATACTCACAGTCAATATTTGTGGGGGGCTGCCTATCCTTTGGGGTTCTGCTCTGAGGCAAGATAGAATTCCCATTTCCATCTATAGGGGTATTTAGTCCTCCGGCTGTGTCGAGGTGTCTAGGATGTGTTAAGTACACCCCACGGCTACTTCTAGTTGCGGTGACAGTTTAGGGTTTGCGGTCAGTACAGGTTCCACCAACTCCTGAGAAAGTCTCATGCGGCTCCAAGGTCACCGGATCATAACAGTACAACTGGCCAACAATGAGTTAAATGCATCTCAGAAGAAGGGAAGAAAGCCATTTTTTTTCTGTAGCCTGCTTTGTCTTTTCTTCCCTCTTTTTCTCTGGGTGGCTGAGGAGCCTTGTGCTAGCATGGATGTTCAGGGATTAGCTTCTCGTGTAGACCAGCTTGCTGCTAGGGTACAGGGTATTTCTGATTATATTATTCAGACTCCAGTTTTAGAGCCTAAGATTCCTACTCCTGATTTGTTTTTTGGGGACAGTGTTGTGAATTCTGTTCTTGGGCTCCCTCCGGTGGTTATAAGTGGTAGCGCTGCTGTCTGTCCTTCACAGCAGTTATCAGGTGTGTCCACTCTGGACTGGGCTATTTAGTCTGGCTTCACCCTTTAGTCAGTGCCAGTTGCCCATTGTTTTCTGGAGGATTCACATCCCTTCATGGTTTCTCCTGCTTCCTGGTCTTTTCACCAAGATAAGTTCTGCTTGTTTTGCAGCCCACATTTTGTGGGCCTCATTGTTCAGTGCATTTCATGTTTTTTCTTGTCCAGCTTAATCTGTGTAAGGATTTATGCAGTCAAGCTGGAATCTCTGGAGAGGCAGATATACCCTCCATGTCTTTAGTTAGATGTGGAGTTTTTTGTATTTTCTGTGGTGGATATTTCCTAGTATTTTAATACTGACCGCATAGTTCTCTGTCCTATCTTTCCTATTTAGCTAGATTGGCCTCCTTTGCTAAATCCTGTTTTCAGCCTGTGTAGGTTTTTTCCTCTCCTCTCACAGTCAATATTTGTGGGGGGCTGCCTATCCTTTGGGAATTTTCTCTGAGGCAAGATAGTTTTCCCTTTTCTATCTATAGGGTTAATTAGTCCTCCGGCTGTGTCGAGGTGTCTAGGATCAGTAGGTACATCCCACGGCTACTTCTAGTTGCGGTGTTAAGTTCAGGGTCCACGGTCAGTACAGATACCACCTTCTCCAGAGTACGTCCAATGCTACTCCTAGGCCACCAGTTCATAACAGTACAACTGGCCTACAATGAGTTAACCGCATCTCAGAAGAAGGGAAAGAAAGTGCTGAGCCATTTTTTTTTTCTGTACTCTGTTGTGTTTTTTTTTTCCCTCTTTACCTCTGGGTGGTTCAGGAGTTTGGCGCTGACATGGATGTTCAGGGACTTGCTTCTCGTGTGGATCAACTTGCTGCTAGAGTACAGGGTATTTCTGATTATATCGTTCAGACTCCAGCTTTAGAGCCTATAATTCCAACTCCTGATCTGTTTTTTGGGGACAGGTCTAAATTTATGAGCTTTAAAAATAACTGTAAACTGTTTTTTGCTCTGAAGCCCCGTTCCTCTGGTGATCCCATCCAGCAGGTTAAAATTGTCATATCTCTGTTGCGTGGCAACCCCCAGGATTGGGCATTTGCCCTGGAACCTGGGAATCCGGCGTTGCTTAATGTAGACACCTTTTTTCAGGGGCTTGGGTTATTGTATGATGAACCTAACTCTGTAGAGCATGCTGAGAAAACCTTGTTGGCCCTGTGTCAGGGTCAAGAATTGGCAGAATCATATTGCCAGAAATTTAGAAAATGGTTTGTGTTGACTAAATGGAATGAGGATGCTTTGGCGGCAATTTTCAGAAAGGGTCTTTCTGAATCCGTTAAAGATATTATGGTGGGGTTCCCCACGCCTGCTGGTTTGAGTGATTCTATGTCTCTGGCCATTCAAATTGATCGGCGCTTGCGTGAGCGCAGAGTTGTGCACACTATGGCGTTGTCTTCCGAGCGGAGTCCTGAGCCTATGCAATGTGATAGGATTGTGTCTAGAGCTGAACGACAAGGATTCAGACGTCAGAATGGGTTGTGTTTTTACTGCGGCGATTCTGCTCATGTTATTTCTGATTGCCCTAAGCATGTCAAGAGAATCGCTAGTTCTGTTACCATCAGTACTGTACAACCTAAATTTCTGTTATCTGTGACCCTGATCTGCTCATTATCGTCATTTTCAGTCATGGCATTTGTGGATTCAGGCGCCGCTTTAAATTTAATGGACTTAGAATTTGCCAGACGTTGTGGGTTTCCCTTACAGCCTTTGCAGAGTCCTATCCCTTTGAGGGGCATTGATGCTACACCATTGGCTAAAAATAAACCTCAGTTTTGGACACAGCTGACCATGTGCATGGCGCCAGCCCATCAGGAAGATTGTCGTTTTCTGGTGTTGCATAATTTGCATGATGCTATTGTGCTGGGTTTCCCATGGTTACAGGTGCATAATCCGGTATTAGATTGGAAATCTATGTCTGTGACTAGTTGGGGTTGTCAGGGGGTTCATGATGATGTTTCTTTGATGTCAATTTCCTCCTCCCCCTCTTCTGAAGTTCCTGAGTTTTTGTCAGATTTCCAGGATGATTTTGATGAGCCCAAGTCCAGTTCCCTTCCACCGCATAGGGACTGTGATTGTGCTATTGACTTGATTCCAGGCTGTAAGTCCCCTAAGGGCCGACTTTTCAACCTGTCTGTGCCAGAACATGCCGCCATGCGGAGTTATGTTGAGGAGTCTTTGGAGAAGGGGCACATTTGGCCATCTTCTTCTCCATTGGGAGCAGGTTTCTTTTTTGTTGCCAAGAAGGATGGCTCCTTGAGACCCTGTATTGATTATCGCCTCTTGAATAAGATCACGGTCAAATTCCAATACCCTTTGCCTTTGCTCTCTGATTTGTTTGCCAGGATTAAGGGTGCTAGTTGGTTTACTAAGATTGACCTTCGAGGGGCATATAATCTTGTTCGTATTAAGCAGGGCGACGAATGGAAAACTGCATTCAATACGCCCGAGGGCCATTTTGAATATCTTGTGATGCCATTCGGACTCTCTAATGCTCCATCTGTGTTTCAGTCCTTCATGCATGATATATTTTGGAATTATCTTGATAAATTCATGATTGTATATTTGGATGATATTTTGATTTTTTCGGATGATTGGGAGTCTCATGTGGAACAAGTCAGGATGGTATTTCAGATCCTTCGTGATAATGCCTTGTTTGTGAAGGGGTCTAAGTGCCTCTTTGGAGTACAGAAGGTTTCTTTTTTGGGCTTCATTTTTTCTCCCTCATCTATAGAAATGGATCCGGTTAAGGTTCAGGCCATTCATGATTGGATCCAGCCCACATCCGTGAAGAGCCTTCAGAAATTTTTGGGCTTTGCTAATTTTTATCGCCATTTCATTGCCAACTTCTCCAGTGTGGTTAAACCCCTGACCGATTTGACGAAGAAAGGAGCTGATGTGACGAATTGGTCCTCTGCGGCTGTTTCTGCCTTTCAGGAGCTTAAAGGCCGATTTACTTCTGCCCCTGTGTTGCGTCAGCCAGATGTTTCTCTTCCTTTTCAGGTTGAGGTTGACGCTTCTGAGATTGGGGCAGGGGCCGTTTTGTCTCAGAGGAATTCTGATGGTTCCTTGATGAAACCGTGTGCCTTCTTCTCTCGAAAGTTTTCGCCTGCGGAACGCAATTATGATGTCGGTAGTCGTGAGTTGTTGGCTATGAAGTGGGCATTTGAGGAGTGGCAACATTGGCCTGAGGGGGCTAAGCACCGTATTGTGGTCTTGACTGATCATAAGAATCTGATTTACCTCGAGTCTGCCAAACGGCTGAATCCTAGACAGGCCCGATGGTCCCTGTTTTTCTCCCGTTTTGATTTTGTTGTCTCATATCTTCCGGGTTCTAAGAATGTTAAGGCTGATGCCCCCTCTAGGAGTTTTTTGCCTGATTCTCCTGAAGTCCTTGAACCGGTCGGCATTCTGAAAGAAGGGGTGATTCTTTCTGCCATCTCCCCTGATTTATGACGGGTTCTTCAGGAATTTCAGGCTGATAAACCTGACCGCTGTCCAGTGGGGAAATTGTTTGTTCCTGACAGATGGACTAGTAAAGTGATTTCAGACGTTCATTGTTCTGTGTTGGCTGACCATCCTGGGATTTTTGGTACCAGGGATTTGGTTAGTAGGTCATTTTGGTGGCCTTCTTTGTCACGGGATGTGCGTTCCTTTGTGCAGTCCTGTGGGACTTGTGCGCGGGCCAAACCTTGCTGCTTACGCGCCAGTGGGTTGCTTTTACCTTTGCCGGTCCCTGAGAGGCCTTGGACGCATATTTCTATGGATTTTATTTCTTATATTCCAGGTTCCCAGAGGATGTCGGTTATCTGGGTGGTTTGTGACCGGTTTTCTAAGATGGTTCATTTGGTACCTTTGCCTAAATTACCTTCCTCTTCTGAGTTGGTTCCGTTGTTTTTTCAGCATGTGGTTCGTTTGCATGGCATTCCGGAGAATATTGTGTCCGATAGAGGTTCCCAGTTTGTTTCCAGGTTTTGGCGGGCCTTTTGTGCTAGGCTGGGCATTGATTTGTCTTTTTCTTCCGCATTTCATCCTCAGACAAATGGCCAAACCGAGCGAACTAACCAGACTTTGGAAACTTATTTGAGATGCTTTGTGTCTGCCGATCAGGATGATTGGGTTGCTTTCTTGCCATTGGCCGAGTTTGCCCTTAATAATCGGGCTAGTTCTGCTACCTTGGTTTCACCTTTTTTTTGTAATTCTGGGTTTCATCCTCGTTTTTCTTCGGGGCAGGTTGAGCCTTCTGATTGTCCTGGGGTGGACTCTGTGGTTGACAGGTTGCAGTAAATTTGGGCTCATGTTGTGGACAATTTGGTCTTGTCTCAGGAGGAGGCTCAGCGTTTTGCTAACCGTCGGCGGCGTGTGGGTTCCCGGCTTTGGGTTGGGGATTTGGTCTGGTTGTCTTCCCGTCATGTTCCTATGAAGGTTTCTTCCCCTAAGTTCAAGCCTCGGTTTATTGGTCCTTATAGGATTTCTGAGATTATCAATCCAGTGTCTTTTCATTTGGCCCTTCCAGCCTCTTTTTCCATCCACATTGTTTTTCATAGATCTTTGTTGCTAAAATATGTGGTACCCGTCGTTCCCTCTGTTGATCCTCCAGCCCAGGTGTTGATTGATGGGGAGTTGGAGTATGTTGTTGAGAAGATCTTGGATTCTCGTTTTTCAAGGCGGAGACTTCAGTATCTTGTCAAGTGGAAGGGTTATGGCCAGGAGGATAATTCTTGGGTTGTTGCCTCTGATGTTCATGCTGACGATTTGGTTCGTGCCTTCCATTTGACTCGTCCTGATCGGCCTGGGGGCTCTGGTGAGGGTTCGGTGACCCCTCCTCAAGGGGGGGTACTGTTGTGAATTCTGTTCTTGGGCTCCCTCCGGTGGTTATAAGTTGTAGCGCTGCTGTCTGTCCTTCACAGCAGTTTTTGTATTTTCTGTGGTGGATATTTCCTAGTATTTTAATACTGACCGCATAGTTCTCTGTCCTATCTTTCCTATTTAGCTAGATTGGCCTCCTTTGCTAAATCCTGTTTTCAGCCTGTGTAGGTTTTTTCCTCTCCTCTCACAGTCAATATTTGTGGGGGCCTGCCTATCCTTTGGGAATTTTCTCTGAGGCGAGATAGTTTTCCTTTTTCTATCTATAGGGTTAATTAGTCCTCCGGCTGTGACGAGGTGTCTAGGATCAGTAGGTACATCCCACGGCTACTTCTAGTTGCGGTGTTAAGTTCAGGGTCCGCGGTCAGTACAGATACCACCTTCTCCAGAGTACGTCCAATGCTACTCCTAGACCACCAGTTCATAACAGGACAGGTCCAAATTTTTGAGTTTTAAAAACAACTGTAAACTGTTTTTTGCTCTGAGACCTCGATCCTCTGGTGATTCCATTCAGCAGGTTAAAATTGTCATCTCTGCTGCGTGGCGATCCTCAGGATTGGGCATTTTCCCTGGAATCTGGGATTCCGGCCTTGCTTAATGTAGATGCCTTTTTTCAGGCTTTAGGATTATTATATGATGAACCAAATTCTGTGGATCAAGCGGAGAAGACCTTGTTGGTCCTGTCTCAGGGTCAAGAAGCGGCAGAATTGTATTGTCAGAAATTTAGAAAATGGTCTGTGTTGACTAAATGGAATGATGATGCTTTGGCGGCATTTTTCAGAAAGGGTCTTTCTGAATCCATTAAAGATGTTATGGTGGGGTTTCCCACGCCTTTCGGTCTGAGTGATTCTATGTCTCTGGCCATTCAGATTGATCGGCGCTTGCGGGAGCGCAGAACTGTGCACGCTGTGGCATTGTCCTCAGAGCAGATGCCTGAGCCAATGCAGTGTGATAGGATTCTGTCTAGAACGGAACAACAGGGATTCAGACATCAGAATAGGTTGTGTTTTTATTGTGGCAATGCTTTTCATGTCATTTCAGTCTGCCCTAAGCGTACAAGGAGGATCGCTAGTTCACTTACCATCAGTACTGTACAACCTAAATTTCTGTTATCTGTGTCCTTGATTTGCTCATTGTCATCATTTTCTGTCATGGCGTTTGTGGATTCAGGCGCCGCCTTGAACTTAATGGACTTTGAGTTTGCCAGGCGTTGTGGTTTCCCCTTGCAGTCTTTGCAGAACCCTATTCCTTTAAGGGGCATTGATGCTACACATTTGGCTAAAAATAAGCCCCAGTTTTGGACACAGGTGACCATGTGCATGGCGCCAGCCCATCAGGAAGATTGTCGTTTTCTGGTGTTGCATAATTTACATGATGCTATCGTGCTGGGTTTTCCGTGGTTGCAGGCACATAATCCTGTGTTGGATTGGAAGTCTATGTCTGTGACTAGTTGGGGATGTCAGGGGGTTCATAATGACGTTCCTTTGATGTCAATCTCCTCTTCTTCCACTTCTGAAATTCCAGAGTTTTTGTCTGATTTTCAGGATGTATTCGATGAGCCCAAGTCCAGTTCCCTTCCACCGCATAGGGACTGTGATTGTGCGAATGACTTGATTCCAGGTTGTAAGTTTCCTAAGGGCCGACTTTTCAACCTGTCTGTGCCTGAACATACCGCCATGCGGAGTTATGTTAAGGAGTCTTTGGAGAAAGGACATATTCGGCCATCTTCTTCACCGTTGGGAGCGGGTTTTTTTTTTGTTGCTAAGAAGGATGGCTCCTTGAGACCCTGTATTGATTATCGCCTCCTGAATAAGATCACGGTCAGGTTTCAATACCCTTTACCTCTGCTTTCCGAATTGTTTGCTAGGATTAAGGGGGTTAGTTGGTTTACTAAGATTGACCTTCGGGGGGCATATAATCTTGTTCGTATTAAGCAGGGTGATGAATGGAAAACTGCGTTTAATACGCCCGAAGGCCATTTTGAATACCTTGTGATGCCATTCGGGCTCTCTAATGCTCCATCTGTTTTTCAGTCCTTCATGCACGATATCTTCCGGACTTATCTTGATAAATTCATGATTGTATATTTGGATGACATTTTAATTTTTTCCGATAATTGGGAGTCTCTTGTGGAACAGGTCAGGATGGTATTTCAGATCCTTCGCGATAATGCTTTGTTTGTGAAGGGGTCTAAGTGTCTCTTTGGAGTGCAGAAGGTTTCTTTTTTGAGCTTCATTTTTTCTCCCTCATCTATAGAGATGGATCCGGTTAAGGTTCAGGCCATTCATGATTGGATTCAACCCACATCTGTGAAGAGCCTTCAGAAATTTTTGGGCTTTGCTAATTTTTATCGCCGTTTCATTGCTAACTTCTCCAGTGTGGTTAAACCCTTGACCGATTTGACGAAGAAAGGCGCTGATGTGACGAATTGGTCCTCTGCGGCTGTCTCTGCCTTTCAGGAGCTTAAACGCCGATTTACTTCTGCCCCGGTGTTGCGTCAACCGGATGTTTCTCTTCCGTTTCAGGTTGAGGTTGACGCTTCTGAGATTGGGGCAGGGGCCGTTTTGTCTCAGAGGGATCCTGTTGGTTCCTTGATGAAACCATGTGCCTTCTTTTCCCGTAAGTTTTCGCCCGCTGAACGCAATTATGATGTCGGCAATCGGGAGTTGTTGGCTATGAAGTGGGCATTTGAGGAGAGGCGACATTGGCTCGAGGGAGCTAAGCACCGTATTGTGGTCGTGACCGATCATAAAAATCTGATTTACCTCGAGTCTGCCAGACGGCTGAATCCTAGACAGGCTCGATGGTCCTTGTTTTTTTCCCATTTTGATTTTGTGGTCTCGTATCTTCCGGGTTCTAAGAATATTAAGGCTGATGCCCTCTCTAGGAGTTTTTTGCCTGATTCTCCTGAAGTCCTTGAACCGGTCGGCATTCTGAAAGAAGGGGTGGTCCTTTCTGCCATTTCCCCTGATTTACGACGGGTTCTTCAGGAATTTCAGGCTGACAAACCTGACCGCTGTCCAGTGGGGAAACTGTTTGTTCCTGATAGATGGACTAGTAGAGTGATTTCTGAGGTTCATTGTTCTGTGTTGGCTGGCCATCCTGGTATTTTTGGTACCAGAGATTTGGTTGGTAGGTCCTTTTGGTGGCCTTCTTTGTCACGTGATGTGCATTCTTTTGTGCAGTCCTGTGGGACTTGTGCACGGGCCAAGCCTTGTTGTTCCCGTGCTAGTGGGTTGCTTTTGCCTTTGCCGGTCCCTGAGAGGCCCATATTTCTATGGATTTTATTTCTGATCTTCCGGTTTCCCAGAGGATGTCGGTTATCTGGGTTGTTTGTGACCATTTCTCTAAGATGGTCCATTTGGTGCCTTTGCCTAAATTGCCTTCCTCTTCTGATTTGGTTCCATTGTTTTTTCAGCATGTGGTTCATTTGCATGGTATTCCGGAGAATATTGTGTCCGACAGAGGTTCCCAGTTTGTTTCTAGGTTTTGGCGGGCCTTTTATGCTAGGCTGGGCATTGATTTGTCTTTTTCTTCCGCATTTCATCCTCAGACAAATGGCCAAACCGAGCGAACTAATCAGACTTTGGAAACTTATTTGAGATGCTTTGTGTCTGCTGATCAGGATGATTGGGTGGCTTTCTTGCCATTGGCCGAGTTTGCCCTTAATAATCGGGCTAGTTCGGCTACCTTGGTTTCACCCTTCTTTTGTAATTTTGGTTTTCATCCTCATTTTTCTTCGGGGCAGGTTGAGCCTTCTGACTGTCCTGGTGTGGATTCCGTGGTTGACAGGTTGCAGCAGATTTGGGCTCATGTGGTGGACAATTTGGTGTTGTCTCAGGAGGAGGCTCAACGTTTTGCTAACCGTCGTCGGTGTGTTGGTTCCCGGCTTCGGGTTGGGGATCTGGTGTGGTTGTCTTCCCGTCATGTTCCTATGAAGGTTTCTTCCCCTAAGTTTAAGCCTCGGTTTATTGGTCCTTATAGGATTTCTGAGATTATTAATCCGGTGTCTTTTCGATTGGCCCTTCCGGCCTCTTTTGCTATCCATAATGTCTTCCATAGATCTTTATTGCGGAAATATGTGGTGCCCGTTGTTTCCTCTGTTGATCCTCTGGCCCCTGTGTTGGTTGATGGGGAGTTGGAGTATGTGGTTGAGAAGATTTTGGATTCTCGCTTTTTGAGGCGGAGGCTTCAGTACCTTGGAAGGGTTATGACCAGGAGGATAACTCTTGGGTTTTTGCCTCTGATGTCCATGCTGCTGATTTGGTCCGTGCCTTTCATCTGGCTCGTCCTGATCGGCCTGGGGGCTCTGTTGAGGGTTCGGTGACCCCTCCTCAAGGGGGGTACTGTTGTGAATTCTGCTCTTGGGTTCCCTCCGGTGGTTGTTGATAGTAATGCAGTTGTCCCTGGGTTGCAATCCTGGGCAGGTGTCCCTGCTGATTGCAGCTCTGACTGGGATATTTAGGTGTGCAGGATTCATTAGCCCTTGCCAGTTGTCCATTGTTCTTGGAGGCTTTGCATCTCTGTCTGGTTTCTCCTGCCCTGCTGCCAAAATCAGCAAAGATAAGTGTCTGGTTTTGTTTCTGCAGCACACATGCTGTGTGCTTTACAATTCAGTACTATTCAATGTTTTTTCTTGTCCAGCTTAGACTGTGTTTGGATATTTCAGTCAAGTTGGATTCTCAGGAGATGCAGATATACATTCCATGTCTTTAGTTAGATGGTGGAATTTTTGTATTATCTGCTGTGGATATTTTTAGGGTTTTAATACTGGCCGCTTAGTACTCTGTCCTATCCTTTCCTATTTAGCTAGCGTGGCCTCTTTTACTAAATCCTGATTTCTGCCTGCATGTGTCTTTCCTCTAATACTCACAGTCAATATTTGTGGGGGGCTGCCTATCCTTTGGGGTTCTGCTCTGAGGCAAGATAGAATTCCCATTTCCATCTATAGGGGTATTTAGTCCTCCGGCTGTGTCGAGGTGTCTAGGATGTGTTAGGTACACCCCACGGCTACTTCTAGTTGCGGTGACAGTTTAGGGTTTGCGGTCAGTACAGGTTCCACCTACTCCTGAGAAAGTCTCATGCGGCTCCAAGGTCACCGGATCATAACAGGGGGCTCTGGTGAGGGTTCGGTGACCCCTCCTCAAGGGGGGGCTACTGTTGTGAATTCTGCTCTTGGGTTCCCTCCGGTGGTTGTTGGTGGTAGTGCAGTTGTCCCTGGGTTGCAATCCTGGACAGGTGTCCCTGCTGATTGCAGCTCTGACTGGGGTATTTAGGTGTGCAGGATTCATTAGCCCTTGCCAGTTGTCCATTGTTCTTGGAGATTTTGCATCTCTGTCTGGTTCCTCCTGCCCTTCTGCCAAATCAACAAAGATAAGTGTCTGGTTTTTGTTTCTACAGCACACATGCTGTGTGCTTTACTATTCAGTGCTATTCATTGTTTTTTCTTGTCCAGCTTAGACTGTGTTTGGATATTTCAGTCAAGTTGGATTCTCAGGAGATGCAGATATACCTTCCATGTCTTTAGTTAGATGGTGGAATTTTTGTATTATCTGCTGTGGATATTTTTAGGGTTTTAATACTGACCGCTTAGTATTCTGTCCTATCCTTTCCTGTTTAGCTAGCGTGGCCTCTTTTGCTAAATCCTGATTTCTGCCTGCATGTGTCTTTCCTCTAATACTCACAGTCAATATTTGTGGGGGGCTGCCTATCCTTTGGGGTTCTGCTCTGAGGCAAGATAGAATTCCCATTTCCATCTATAGGGGTATTTAGTCCTCCGGCTGTGTCGAGGTGTCTAGGATGTGTTAAGTACACCCCACGGCTACTTCTAGTTGCGGTGACAGTTTAGGGTTTGCGGTCAGTACCGGTTCCACCAACTCCTGAGAAAGTCTCATGCGGCTCCAAGGTCACCGGATCATAACATATGATATGAGGAACCTGGTTATGGTAAAAATGTTGAATGGGAAACACAGGGATAGTTAGATTAATGTGTTGAGGTGGTAGGCAAGTCTGAAGAAATGTGTTTTTAGGGCATGCTTAAAACTGTGGGTATTGTGGATTAATCGAATTAACCTGGGTAGTGCATTCCAAAAAATTGGCGCAGCACATGAAAAGTCTTGGATACGGGAGTGGGAGGTTCTGATTATTGAGGATGTTAACCTCAGGTCATTAGCAGAATGCAGGGCACGAGTAGGGTGGTAGACTGAGACGAGGGAGGTAATATAGGGTGGTACTGAACCATGGTGTGCTTTGTAGGTGAGGGTAATAAGTTTACACTGAATTCTTGAGTGTATGGGTAACCAGTGTAATGACTGGCACAAGGTAGAGGCATCGGAGTAATGCCTCTTCTGCAGCATTCAAGACAGATAGGAGAGGGGAGAGTTTGGTAAGAGGGAGACCGATCAGTAGAGAGTTAGAGTAATCCAGAAGAGAATGAATAAGAGAAACAGTAGGAGTTTTTGCAGAGTCGAAACTGAGAAAAGGTTGAATTCTAGAAATGTTTTTGAGGTGCAGATAACAAGAGCAAGCCAGTGATTGGATGTAGGGGGTGAATGAAAGATCTGAATCAAGTATGATCCCAATGCAACGGGCATGTTACTAAGGAGTAATGGTTGAACCACACACTGAAATGGCAATGTCGGGCATAGGTGGGTTAGTGGAGGGAGGAAACACAATGAGTTCAGTTTTCGACAGGTTCAGTTTCAGAAAGAGGGAGGACATGATGTTGGAGACAGTGGTAAGACGATCACTGGTGTTTTCTAAAAGGAAGGCGTGATGTCAGGAGAAGAGGTGTATAATTGGGTGTCATCAGCATAGAGATGATACTGGAAACCAAATCACAGTAAGGGGAAGATGAGAAGAGGAGGAGCCAGCAAAAGATATAGTGAAGGAGCAGTCAGAGAGGTAGGAGGAGAACCAGGAGAGAATGATGTCCTTGAGGCCAATGGAGCGGAGCATAGTGAGGGGGAGCTGATGACCCACAGTGTCGAATGCTGCAGAGAGATCCTGGAGAATTAGCATGGAGTAGTGACCATTAGATTTAGCTGTTAGTAGATCATTAGAGACTTTAGTGAGGGCAGTTTCAGTAAAGTGTAAAGAGCGGTAACCGGATTGAAGAGGGTCGAGAAGAGAGTTATCTGAGAGATAGCAGATAAGATGAGAGTGGACCAGGAGTTTGAGGAGTTTAGAGATGAAGGGAAGTTTAGAGAAAGGTCTATAGTTAACAGCAGTTTTGGTCAGGGATTTTTTTTAAATAATGGATGTATGATGGCATGCTTAAATGGGGAGGGAAAGATACCAGAAGAGAGAGAGGTTGAATATTTTTTTTTAGGCGAGTGGTGACAGCAGGGGAAAGGGACTGGAGGAGATGTAACGGAATAGGGTCACTAAAGCAAGTAGTAGGGCTAGAAGATGCAAGGAGCCTGATCACTTCTTTTTCTGTGACTGGTTCAAAATCAGAGAGTGAGTTAGATGCAGTGTGGGAGGGAGGACAGTCTATGGTATGAG
Source organism: Ranitomeya variabilis (assembly GCF_051348905.1). Taxonomy (NCBI): domain Eukaryota; kingdom Metazoa; phylum Chordata; class Amphibia; order Anura; family Dendrobatidae; genus Ranitomeya; species Ranitomeya variabilis. The sequence continues at coordinate 491,407,553 of NC_135235.1, forward strand.
GGGATTGGGAGAAAATTTCTTGTCGATATGGTCAATTTTTTCTTTGCAGTAATTGGCCAGATCATCAGCGCAGAGATCCATGGTTGGGGTCTGCACTCTTGGGTTGAGTAGGGAATGAAAAGTGCCAAAGAGTCGTTAGGGTTGTTGGATAGTGAGGTGATGAGGGTGTTGAAATAGGTTTGTTTTTAGAGGTGATATGCAGTGCTGTATGTTTTAAGCATAAACTTACAATGGATGGAATCTTTGGGTAGATTGGATTTTCTCCACAGATGTTCGGCGCACCTGGATCACCGCTGTAGAAAACGTGTTTGCAGCGTGTGCCAGGGTTGTCACTGTCTGTACCAAGTTCTATGTATAGGAGGTGCTACTTCATCTAGGGCACTTTGCAGTGTTTCATTATAATGTTTCAGTGCAGAATCAGGACATAAGAGGGAGGAGATAGAGGCCAATGATAACTGCAAGTTCTTCATAAGTTTATGGGTGTTATTGGCCGTATATTTCTATAAGTGTGGAAAGTGGGGGTAATCTGATTGGGATGGCAGTTCTTAACCGATAATGAAAGAAGGTTGTGGTCAGAGAGCGGGAGATGGAAGTTTGTAAAAGAAGATGAGAAGTATATTTGTTTTGCTGCAGTGAGCAATTGTGCAGCATTTTTACAACTTCTGTTACTGGACAGGTTACTCCACTCCCTTTCTTTGGCAGCCACACAGTGGTATGCTTTACAGATGAGGGCCTGAAAGAACATGTGCTCCAGTAGATGGCAAGCGCTACATCAAGTGACCTCTGCTCCTCTTCCTCCATCTTAATATCACTCAAAGTACAGTTCTAAGAGGTGGCATATGTATTACCCTTGTTTTCCCCCACATCACAACAACTCTCCAACCACCCAACTGACTGTTGGGAACCACAGATGGTTGCGTCTTCAGATCTGTTCACACATTCTATGCAATGGGTATTGAGCGTGTACTCCAATATTCACAGAGTCAAGAGGAGGAAATCATCTGCACGGATGCCTAAATTTTTTCTCAGATTCAACTAGGGCCAGACAAATTAGGGTTGGAGCAGAATCCAAACCCTCATTAGCAGACATTGACTCTGTTGGGTGAAGGTGATCCACTCGTGACGAGACTCAGATACATGAGATGCCCGCAGACTGTACTGTGCTGTCAGGGCAGAAAGAGGAGGAGGTTGACTCTCAGAGCAAGGAGTGGGAGAACAGAGAGGATGATGATGAGGTAGTAGATCTGACTTGGCATAAACCCAGAGGCATGCAGCTGAGTAACTCAGAAGTGAAGGAGGAGGAAGAAGGCGAGGCGGTAACGTAGACACAGAGTTATGCAACCACGTCAACGAATACATCCTGAGCCCCAACTCTGGCAGTGGACAGCAGCATTCACAGTTCTGCAGTTGCCTAACTTGTGTTTTTTTTTAAGACAGGCAAAAGTCTAAAAAAATCACGTTATCTGTCAACTTTTTTAAAAACAATATAGTAGTTAAAAAAATAAATAATTTGAGTAGTACATGCATGAATTGGTACATGCGCTATCAACATGTGTTAATCTTGAAATGTAATTGTGCTATAATGCAGACTAGTGGGCCTCTCCATCCACCGTCCACCCAATCAACTGCATCTTCTAATTCTTCCTCCTCCATCACTGTGTCAAGTGTTATCACACTGGCATCTGGCAGCGAACCTCCATTTGTTTACCCCCTACAGGGTTACTGCTGTTTCTGACTGATCTTACATACGAAGCACACCCTATCTTTCTCAATCCACTGTAACACCTCCAGCTGCACCTCTCTGACAGTCCAGCAGCTTGTTGTATTTAATCTATCCCACCATGTGTCAGCACAGCAGCGTGCCCTCGTATGTGCAGTTGTTTTCACGTAAGATTCTTTCCTTCTACACAAGGCAAAGCTAAGAGCTTGAACTTCACCATCTTCAATAATAATAACCTTTATTTATATATCGCAAACCTATTCCACATAGCTTTACAAGTAAGCAGTCCGCATAAAACAGTCAAAAGTTACCAAATTTAAGATAATCAAATAATTAAAGCAAAATTAATGATGACCATGCTCTGCAGAGATTACAATCTACAATGAGTTGGGGGTAACACAAATTAAAGGTGCTTATTTACAATGATAGTCCAACCATCTTGAGAAAATGGGGGGTAGATAATACAACTACATGAGACTTTTGGGTATGGTTGAGTTTGATGATGAATTATGTTCAGAGAAGTAGAGAATAGTCTATATATATATATAAAAGGACTTTCATTAGGGAACGTTATAGGTCACACTAAAAAGATACATTTTTAAGGAGCGCTTAAAAATGTTTAAGTTGCGGATATACTCCTAATTTCATGGGGGACAAAGGGTAAGAGGTGTGTTATCTAAATAAGAGATTGAACCGAGGTGGACAAAGACCAGATCACACGTTTTACCATCTTTGTGTCTCAGAGGTTGAAAGTTGTGAGAGGCCTTGAGAAGTGGCTAGAGATAGAAGCTCGGATGCAGTTGGGGAGATGGGGCTGTTGAAGTCTCCCATGAAAAGGGTTGGTAATTCTGAGGATATGAAGTGTGGCAGCAACCCATGAAAGTGGACAAGGAAGTGGATGGGTGAGCTTGGTGGACAGTATATGAATGCTACTCTGAGGGAGAGAGGGGTTGGACTACACTGATTATGCTAACCTCAAAAGAAGAATGGTGTCCAATTGGCCTGCATTTATTTATTTGGTTCAAAACAGGATTGTTGTTGGCAGTGAGGAGTGTAGGGTTATCGTGGAGTTACCAGTGATCATAAGGCAGGATATACACATATTCCATGTGTTCTAATCCAGAGGTGGATAAGCCGTATGTTCACTATAACTTTTCAGAGAACTAATTACTGTGAACAGCCTGCGGCCTGCTCGGATGATTGTCACCCAATCGTCTCATTGTCTGCATGATAGGGGCCAGCTGAGAGCTATTAACTACAAAAATCAGAGCACTTGATTCTGCATGACTCACTGCTTGTGATCTCTGTGACTATTGCATGGTAACTACAATCTGTTGGTCACGGAAACGCAGCCTCTGGATACAAACAGTTTCTGAAAAATGATGGCCATCGCAGTCCCCAGTACCAGTTGCCCAGTCACCATTACTTCTCTAAGAAATGATGTGTCTGCGCTAAAGCAGCAAGTCGCACACAACATCATCCATTCCCTGAAAAATTCTATGTCTGCCAGGGTGCATTTCAACACTGACACCTGGATGAGCAAGCATGGACAGGGAAGTTACATCTCAATGAATGGGTACTGGGGGACTCTGGTGGCAAAGGGGCTAGTCAGGGCAGGGGCTGCCACAAGTCTTGCAATTCCCGAGGTTTGCAGAACACTTGGGGATGGAGAAATAAACCACTACACACTATATGATGGATATCTAAACTTCTAGACAACAGGAGTTGGAGAACTAAACTAATAAACAGCTAGGGTTGTAGAACTAAACCACTACACACCATACAATGGATAACTAAACTAATAGACAACAGGGGTTGGAAAACTAAACTACTAAACAACTAGGGTTGTAGAACTAAGCAAATTAACACCAGAAAATGGAGACCTAAACTAATAGACAACAGGGATTGGATAACTAAACTACTAAACAGCTATGATTGCAGAAGGAAAGAAATACACACCAAAACATTGAGAACTAAATTAATAGACAACAGGAGTTGGAGAACTAAACTACTCAAAACCTTCTGCTGGACAACTAAACTAGTACACACAAGAGGATGGAGAACTAAATGAGTAGATAACAAGGTGTCACTAGACACCAAGTCTTGGAATTCACAGGGCTTGAAGAACAATCCTCTTTATGTAACAGATCCTCCAGTGCTTCTCCCTCCTCCACCTCCTCTAGGGCCTCCACCTGAGCCGTCAACCTTTGCCTTAATGAAACACACGTTCCAACACTACAGAAAGAATCCCCCCCACCTCCGTTCTGCAAAGCCAGGACTCATCGCAATCAAGCACTGTCTACACTCAACCTAGAGCCAGAGAAGTCCGTGTGTGATAACGGTGCAAACCTGGTGTTAGGGCTGGCGGAACGCACCAAGTAAATGTTGAGGTAGAATAGGTGCAGGTCGGGGTCCATCGTGCAGGAGTGGAACCTGCTGCTAGTAAATGGCGGCACTACGTCTGAATAGACACAGGTTCAGTCACCCAGCCTGCACAGGAGCGAACTCTGTTACTTCACAGAGTCGCCGGAATTAAAGAAGATGCTGTGCCTTGTTAACCTCACAGGGGATCAAAGCTCATTCATACACACAAACTCCTCTCCGGAGGAGCCGGAATTCTAACAGCTTACAGCCGACCTTGAGCACATGCTGACAAGGACCACAAGGTAGCTAAGCTGATACACACATGGACATAGGTTGATACTAGTGCATGGCCGTGCGGCCATGCAAACTTTTTTTTATAGAGGAAGCTTTCCAGGACCTTCCTAGTGGTCCAATTGGAACTGCTTCAGGGCCTGAGCATGTGACCCCCGAGCTACAATGAGAGGACGTCCCCTGGGCATGCTCAGTAGTGGAAAAGCAGGACTTAGTCCCAGGAGCATCTGCTCGCCGCTGAACAGTGCTGGTTACAACGGTTGGGCCTGGAAGATCAGCAGTAACAAGGTGCACAGTATGTGACTGAGCCAGATGCTGGGACCAAGGTCTCCACTGAGCAGGCTCCATTGCAGCTGAAGAAGAATAGGAGACCGCAGCGGAGGTGGCTTGAGATTCCACCTGTGCAGTGGCGGGAACTTGACACCTAACATTACCCCCCTCCTTGGGTCCCCCTCCTTGGGCCTCGCTACGCTCGAAGGCAGCAATGAGTTGCGGAGCCCGAATGTGCTCAGCAGGCTCCCAGGACCTGTCCTCTGGGCCATAGTCCTTCCAATTCACCAAATAAAATTTCTTGCCATGTACCACCTTACACCCCAAGATGGCGTTCACTTCAAAATCATCTGTAGATGAACCCGAAGTCCCGGCAGATGACTCAGAAAACTGGGACATGTGAATGGGCTTAAGAAGAGACAAATGAAAGGTGCCAGTGATACCTAGGTGTGGAGGAAGGTCCAGATGGTAGATCACATGGTTAACCTGTTCCAGGACCTTGAAGGGACCCAAATAGCGAGGTGCAAACTTAGTGAACTCAAGTCGCAGCCTGATGTTACAGGCGGAGAGCCACACTAAGTCGCCAGGAGCAAAGGTCGGAGCGGGGCGCCAATGTGCATCAGCGGAGGACCTCATTCTCTCCTTGGAGGCTCGGATGGCATCCTGAGTGCGGTCCTAAATGACACTTGCCTCCACAGCCCAGTCTGCTACCCTGGAATTGGCGGAAGACACGGGCATAGGCACAGGAACCCGCGGATGCTGGCTGTAATTAAGGAGGAATGGGGTCTGTCCAGTGGAGTCGGCTACCGCATTGTTTAGAGCAAACTCCGCCCATGGCAGCAAGGATGCCCAGTCATCCTGCCTAGCAGAAACAAAATGTCACAGATATGTGACCAAGGTTTGGTTGTCCCTCTCTACCAACCCATTCGTCTCGGGATAGTATGCTGAAAAGAGATTCAGCTCGATGCTGAGTAGACGACAGAGCTCTCTCCAGAACCGAGACGCAAACTGGGGACCCCGGTCACTGACAATTTTGTCCGGCATACCGTTTAGGCAGAAAATGTGTTTTATAAACAATGCTGCCAAGGCCCGTGCAGAAGATAGCCATGAAAGAGGCACCAAGTGCACCATTTTAGTAAAATGGTCTGTGATTACCCAAATGATGGTGCAGCCTCGGCACTTGGGTTAGCCCACCACAAAGTCCATCCCGATCATCTCCCGTCTGCCACCGGTAGGGGGTAAACTAAGACCTATTCTTGGCGCAGGAGACACGCCCGAATATAGTCTCCAACATCACGGGCCATATGCGGCCACTAGTACGTCCTCGCCAGAAGCTTAAATGTCCTTTTGGTCCCAAAGTGTCCACCACCCTGGACGAGTGAGCCCAACAACCTCCGGTTGCAAATTTGAAGGCACAAAAGTCTTGCCGGGGGCACAGCCTCTAGTGAAACCAGAGCCACGGTCCTCAGGCTCTCAGAAGGGACAATAAGCCGAGGTTCCTCCACCGCTTATGATGCTACGGAGCAGGAGAGAGAGTCGGGATGAATGTTCCTCTCCCCGGAAAGAAAATGGAGGGTGAAATGAAACCGGGAGAAGAACAAGGAACATCTGGCCTGGCGAGAATTTAGCTGCTGGGAAGTCTGAATATAAACCAAATTCTTGTGGTCAGTGAAAACTTGGAAGGGAAAGCGAGATCCCTCCAGGAAGTGTCTCCACTCAGAGAAAGCCAACTTCATGGCTAGCAACTCCCCGTCCCCGATGGAATAATTTCTTGCCGTCGGTGTGAAGGTCTTGGAAAAAAAGAAGCAAGGATGCTTCCGACCTTGAGCATCTTTCTGGAAGAGGACTGCTCCAGCACCGATGGAATAGGCATCCACCTTCATAATAAAAGGTTTATCAACATCGGGGCAATGTAAAATGGGAGCGCTAGCGAAGTGTGACTTAATTGAGAGAAAGGCTCTGGAAACCTCCTCCGACCACAATTTGGTATTTGCTCCCTTTTAGTGAGAGCAACCAAGGGATCTACCAAAGTTGAGAAGTGGGGAATGAACTGGCAATTGTATTTGATGAACCCCATAAAGCTCTGCACTGCTTTGAGAGAATGGCGTTCCTGCCAGTCCATCACAGAATGTAGCTTGGCAGGATCCATAGCCAATCCCTGGGCAGAGATAATATAGCCAAGGAAAGGCAAGGACTCCTGCTCAAACACACATTTCTCCAACTTGGTGTAGAGGGAGTTTGTCCATAGGAGGTCGAAGACTTTGCAAACATCTCTCCGGTGGGAGTCTATATCTGGAAAGTAGATGAGAATATCATCCAGGTAAACTACGACCAAGGTGGAGAGCATATCCCGGAAGATATCATTCACAAAGTCTTCTAAAACGGCAGGGGCATTACAGAGCCTGAAGGGCATCACCAGGTATTCACAGTGCCCGTCCCTGGTGTTGAATGCCATTTTCCATTCGTCCCTCTCACGGATGCGAATCAGGTTGTAAGCACCCCGCCGATCTAGTTTAGGAAATACCCTCGCTGTCACTGGAGACCTAGGTAGGATAGAGCTAATAACCCGGGCCCCTGCAATTTCCCTCAGACTAGGGAAACCCTGACTGACCCTCTACCCAGAGTTTACACTGATGGTGTGCATGTCTGAGCCTCCACCCTCACCCTATCTCCTGTTTCAACCCTAGGCTGAAACCACCACCCAGTGAAGAGATAACACTCCAATACCCACAGTTAGCACAGACAAGGATAAAGTAAAAATAAGCACCACGCCCCCGTCACTCAGGAATACACTAAAGTGCAAAGGGCAAAACAAATACAAATATGGGAAGGAGAAAATAAGACAAAGGGAAATACACCACCAGCAACGATACTCCAACTACTAGCTCACCACTCCAGACCGAGATAACAATGCACAAGACAGAAGCTATAATCGGCGATGCCCAATGTTCAGGAGAACTATTTAAAGGCAGTGGGCATGGCCCAGCTTCCAATCCGAGCACCAGGTAAATTAACCCCGGACCAGCTAGATAAAATCTAGCCGACGCCAATGAGCGCATAGTGGACAAAAGCGGAATTACCGCTGTCTGTCGGACGACCTGGTCTGAACAGCGTCCGACATGACACTCGCTCCCCGTAACCTGTCATCAACTCTGATATCAGAGGCAGAGAATATTTATTCTAAATGGTGATGGCGTTAAGACCCCTGTAATCAATGCATGGCATAGTTCTCTGTTCTTCTGCATGAAGAAGAACCCTGCCCCTGCAGGTGACACTGATGTCCTAATGAATCCTCTTGCCAGATTCTCCTCGATGTATTGGAACATTTCCTCCATCTCCAGGAGAGACAGGGGATAGACTCAACCCCGGGGAGGCTCTGCACCAGGCAAGAGGTCAATAGTACAGTCATAGGGGAGGTGGGGTGGAAGGGTCTCCGCAGCCCTCTTGGAGAATACATCCGCATAGGGCCAGTAGTGCTTGGGGAGAGAGGAAATATCTGCGGGTACTTCAGTTGTAGCAACCTGAACGCACTCCCTCAGACAACTGCCCTCACAAAATTCACTCCATCCCAAAATTCTCCCTGAGGACCACTCTATATGAGGGGAGTGATATAACGTAACCAGTGTATCCCTAGCTGGATCTCATCTATTCCCTCGGGGATGACAAGGAGGGAAATAATCTCCTGATGGGATGGAGATATAGACAATGTAAATGGGACAGTCTGGTGTGTTATTTGTGAGGGCAATGTTGACCCATTCACCACTCGTACAGTCACTGGCTTGGCGTGCATCACCAGGGGTATTGCGTAGCATTGGGCAAAGGCTGAGGACATAAAATTCCCCTCCGCCCCAGAATCCACGAAATACCTGTTTCAGAGTGCTTAGAAACAACGGAGCACTCTGCACCACATGATCATCGTGCTCCCACAGCGGCGTAGCCCACTCCAATGCCCTGTCCAACAGGAGGGATATAATGAATCCCACCTTTGCCCGCTCTGTGGGAAAACGTATAGCCAGGAGCTCGACGTGTATAGAGCACTGGTTTACAAAATTCCTACATGACTTGCTATCACCAGAGTATTTATCTGGCTGCGGGAGGCAGGATAAGATCAGAGCAGGGGTGGCAGTGGACAAACTTGCTGCAGCCACGCTAGCAGCCTGAACAGCCACTGCGGTAACATCCACAGCTGAGGTTGTATGCACGAGAGCCGCCAACCTGCCCTCCAGCTGCTGAATGTACTGCTGCAGTCGCTGTTCATCCGCCATTACTAGCCAGACCCTGGCGCTAGTATACTGTTAGGGCTGGTGGAACGCACCGGGTAAATGCTGAGGTAGAATAGGTGCGTTTACAGTCTGGTCCACCGTGCAGGAGTGGAACCTGCTGCTAGAAAATGGCGGCACTACGCCTGAATAGACATGGGTTCCGTCACCCGGCCTGCACAGGAGCGAACTCTGTTACTTCACAGATTCACCAGGATTAAAGAAGATGCTGTGCCCTGTTAACCTCACAGGGGATCAAAGCTCATAAACCAAGCAGGTAGCGTACAGTGGTCGTACAGTCAGCAATAGTACTCAAACGACTCCTCTCTGGAGGTGCCGGAATTCTAGTGGCTATACGCCAGCCCTGAATTCATATGCTCAAACTCCTCTCCGGAGGAGCCGGAATTCTAACGGCTTACAGCTGAGCCTGAGCACGTGCTGACAAAGACCACGAGGTAGCTAAGCTCATACACACATGAACATAGGTTGATACTAGCACATGGCTGTGCGGCCATGCGAACCTTTTATAGAGGAAGCTCTCGAGGACCTTCCTAGTGGTCCAATTGGAACTGCTTCAGGACCTGAGCATGTGAATCCCGAGCTCCAATGAAAGGATGTCCCTTGGGCATGCTCAGTAGCGGAAAAGCAGGACTTAGTCCCAGGAGCATCTGCTAACCGCTGAACAGTGCTGGTTACAATGGTGAGCCTGGAAGGTCAGCAGTAACCAAGCGCACATTATCTGACAGAGCCAGACGTAGGGACCGACGTCTCCGCTTAGCATGTGATGTATTGTACACAGTCTATTTAGAGTCTTGTGCTGGGGTACGAGGAAGACACAGTAGACACAGGTTTAGTTATGACTTGCTTGTATTACTGCATACAAGTATGCCACAGGGAAAAAGGTTTTACACAATTGGAGGTACACAGGCAGGAGACACGGCAGGTCAGAGTAAACGTTAAGCTCAACATTAAGCACAAACTGGTTCAGAGTCTCTCTGTTACTTCCCTTGCAAATGTAGATTAGCATGCAGCAGAGTTCCAGTGTCCACAAGTGTCCCAGAGATCCACAGTAGGAGATGGAAGGAATGCTAAGTCCAAGACTTCCAGGAGCAGGTCACAGGCTAACTGCAGACATGATTCAGAAGCACTGATTCAACAGCTGAGGCTGCTTAAAAAGGCAAGAGGCAGAGAACAGGGCGGAAACATAGAAGCTAGAAACTCCATACTGACTCAGGGCAAAGTAGCTGCAGCATGACAAAGCAAAATTGCCGATGTAAAAATTAGGTTTCAATAACAGAAAGCAACAGCAGATATAGCAAAGATACTGAGAACCTTACAGAGCAGGCTCCACTGTGGCTGAAGAAGAATGGGAGACCGCAGCGGAGGTGGCTTGAGATTCCCCCTGTGCAGCTGCGGGAACTCGAAACCTAACACCTGGTGGCGTCCCTACACCGGGCCAACCTTAAACATGCCTTGCATGGCTCACATACTCAACCTGATGGTACAGCAATTCCTCTGCCACTGTCCGAACCTGGATGCTCTGCTCCAGAAACCACTGTCATTGTGTGTTCACTTCCACCATTTCACTTGAGTTGGTGTAGAGATCTTTTGAAATACCGGTTAACCAGTTGATATGCGATGTGACCACAGAGTGGAAATAAAATCTGCACATGTTGCAGCGCCAATTTTCATAGCCTGGCACAACACAGTGCAGACGTGGAGCAATTCACACTAGCGTAGTGGACACAGAGGAAGGACCTCAGCACCCTTCTTCACATTTTTTTAATGGCTACTAAGATGGTTAGCGGTGACTATGCTGTCACTAGCATCACTAATACTGTCATCTACATGCTGGAGCACACTTTAAATAGTCTGTGTGAGGAGATGGTGGTGGTAGTCCCAGGAGAAGAGAAGGAAGAAGAGGAGGATTCTTTTAGGGTTAACAATATCTATATGTTCAGGTCTGTCGTCTCACAGGTGACTGTCATGGGAGGAACAAATGGAGAAGAACCATGAAAAGGACAAGAAGGAAAAGGTGATGGATGCGCAACAGTTAGGAGAAGACAATAATGATTCCCTCCTTGATGTCTGTGGTTGTCAGGAGGGGGTGGAGGAAGAAAGCTTGAATGTTATCCCGCCACCAACGCACTGGGGAGTTGGACCTCATGTAAGAGACTGACCCATGAGCGCCTTCTTGCAGCACTATCTGCAACATGATTGTTAGTTATTAGTGATGAGCATATATACTCGTTACACGCTCGGGTGTCCGAGTATTTTTTAGTGCTCAGAGATTTAGTTTTCATCGCCGCAGCTGAATGATTTACATATGTTAGCCAGCATAAGTACATGTGGGGGATGCTGAGTTGCCAGGGAATCCCCACATGTAATCAAGCTGGCTAAGAGATGTAAATCATTCAGCTGAGGTGAGGAAAACCAAATCTTCGAGCACTAAAAAATACTCGGAGGTCACCCGAGCGTGCTCGGGAAATCTCGAGTACCGAGTATATTCGCTCATCACTATTAGTTATGTTATGATTCAAAATAGTGCTGACTACTGAGTTGCCAGTGTGTTCTATCCACTACACAAAACTAAATTTTGTCAGTTGCATCCTGCCCTGGAAAGAGACTCCCCCATACTGCAGTACCAAAACATGCTGGAAGACAATCTTGACAGTGGTTTTGCCCAAGACAGCACTGAAGAATATAGCTTGCATTGCAGTGATAACCTTCCAACCACAGAAACGTTCAGTCGTCAAAGCAAAAACATTAGCAGCCTTGCAGCGCTGGAGTCCTTGGTTCCAACTCCACCAGGGACAGCATCTTCAAAGAGTTTGTATGTTCTACCTGTGTTTGAGAGGGTGCACTCCCAGTATTTTTTTTCTACCCACACTACAAAGACTTACAGATAGTAAACTTAGCTTCTGAGTCCCAATGGTGACAGTGCCAGTAATGCCTGTAAAGCGAATGTTGAATTATTGGCACTATATAAGTAATAAAACAAAAAAATGAAAATGATGCTCAGTTGGCACACTCAGGGGGCACACATATCAGCTTTGTAGGTTACTATTGTCAGAAAGATGTAAGGATAGTAACACGGATAGTTGACTCAGAGAGAATGGAGGACTGCCAGTATCGGAGGCCTACTGCTACAGGCAACACACATGAAAGAGACCCTACCAGGAGTCTACACATTTTCAAAAATTATTAATAAAACACACTAGTGATACCAAGGCATCATATAAGATCACTGATATATAGAATTATTATTATTAGATTATGTTACAATACCCGGAAATCACCAAATGTGCCAATAGTGTGGTGATAGCACCACAAAGAAATAAAAGAATCATGCTCCCAACATAGTCAGGCCAAAGACCATCACAACAGAGAGTATTGTATAGGATTCATTATAAAGACCACCAATTTGATATGGGGTGCACCATATCAAATTGGCGGTCTTTATAACGAATCCTATACACTAGAAGTAAGTGACTCTGTATGTTATCTACTCGTAGCACCTTATAGATTGCACAATTTTTGCACTATATGCACCTTTTAGTGTTTTTTCTTACACTTGATGTATGCACATTGTATGCACTCTTCATATATATTTAAACATTTTTTTTTGCTTTTAGTTTACAGCACTTTTTACTCATATGCTATATAGGGTGCTTGTTAGGATATATATGCAGTCCTTATGGGTATAATATATAATATGCCTGCCATATGATATAATTTGATATGTGCACAAACAGTTTTTTAAGTATATACATACTAATATTATCTTGATTTTATATGTTTTATAAGTTTCTGTACATTTATGGTTGCATATTTTGCCACTAAATAAATAAATATCAATATATTTGCAATACTCTCTGTTGTGATGGTCTTTGGCCTGACTATGTTGGGAGCACGATTCTTTTATTTTCAAAAATTAGTGGCAGACATCAACAAAGTGGCATCAATTTTACCACAGTAGAAATAGTATAATAGGGACTGATAGGTCTTCTAATCCACCCAACCCAGCAGATAGACACCCCAGCAGGACTGTTCACATTTCCACAAATTAGTGTTAACATTTTCAGCAACAGTAGGTACAGAAGCCCCACTGAAGATTGCAATTACGCGAGAACAATGCAGCACACTAAAAAACCACAACATGCCGTAACAGAAGTTGTCAGTTGTCTTTGGATAGGAAATCACGTTACTGGTTCACTAGTGCTATAAGAAAGATTAACACCTAACCCACATACACCTCGAACACCAAGCCTAATCACCTACCACAACCTCGCTTTTTCCCAGTCATGCTGCTCAGATAGTGTGCTAGGAGCACACTATTAGCAACAAAAAATTAGTTTTTTTTACTCTGCCAACCTCTGCACACAGCTGAATTTCAGCGGCACAAAATTATAAGGTGAAATATGGCGTGATGAATGACGTTGCTCACAGAAGAAAGAATTGTTATAGTGTGGATGAGGCCTATATGACAAAGAAGATCTGCTCCAAAAAATGTAAAAGTGAGATGTCACCTACTGTATGACTTTAGTAAACGACAAAATTTTTTGGGCCTTTATAACATTGACTACATGCTCCAAACAATTCTATGTGAGCTGTCCCCTTCTGAATTACGCTAGTAACAGAAGAATATTTGGTGAGGCCTGTCAGTGAGACCTGTATAACATTGACTAGATGCTACAAACAATTTCAAAGTGAGATGCCCCTTACTGTAAGACGTTAGTAACAGAAGAATTTTTTTGACCCTTTCGATTAAGCCTGTATAACATTGACTACATGCTCCAAACAATTTTAAAGTGAGGTGTCCCCTACTGTATGACGTTAGTAACAGAAGAAAGGATTGTTTAAGTGTGGATAAGGGCTGAATGACAAAAGATATGCTCCAAACATTTTTTTAATTAGATATCCCCTACTATATGATGTTAGTAACCGAGGAATTTTTGGGGGCCTGTGGATGAGGCCTGTATAACATTGACTAGATGCTACAAACAATTTCTAAGTGAGATGTCCAATACTGTATGACGTTAATAACAGAAGAATTTTTTTGGGGGGGCTGTGGATGAGGCCTGTATAACATTGACTAAATGCTACAATTTCAAACTGAGATGTCCCCTACTGTATCACATTAGTAACATTAAAAAATATATTTTTAATGTGGATGAGACCTGTATAATCTAGAAGATTGTCCATGGCATTAGAACACCCTCTTTCCTACAGTTGCTGCTGGTAAGGTGCAGGTTTGTCGGACAAATATGGCCTACGTGTCATTAGATGAACTGATCAGGAAAAGGGGCATGATGACAGTGGGAATGGGAGCGTACAACAGGATCAATAACAGGGTAGCTATGGGAGGTATGAAATTTAGGATCCAACCTACAATGATTAGTCATTTACCCAATACAAATTACCAGAGAGCGTTTGATGCTTGTCAGAAGATAGGTGTAACAGATGCGCGTCTCAAGCTAGGCTTAAAAGATGCCTGTGAGAAATTAGTTGCCAAAGATGCAAATAATCTAGAAGATAGGCTCAAAACTATTTGAAACTCAGATCTCGACTGCCACATCATGTTTGTAAAAAGAAAAAAAAATTAATGTGCAACAGCTCTGCACACAGAACAATTTCAACACCACTAAATGACAAGATTGGATATAGCGGGCTGTATCATGTTTAGCAACAGGAAAAGAATGTGGGTGAGGTCTGCAGACAGCTTCATATATTATTATTTATTATTATAGCACCATTTTTTCCATGGCGCGTTACATGTGAGGAGGGGTGTACATAATAAAAACAAGTACAATAATCTTGAACAATACAAGTCACAACTGGAACAGGAGGAGAGAGGACCCTGCCTGCGAGGGCTCACAATCTACAAGGGATGGGTGAGGATACAGTAGGTGAGGATAGAGCTGGTCGTGCAGTGGTTTGGTCGATCAGTGGTTACTGCAGGTTGTAGGCTTGTCGGAAGAGGTGGGTCTTCAGGTTCTTTTTGAAGGTTTCGATGGTAGGTGAGAGTCTGATATGTTGTGGTAGAGAGTTCCAGAGTAGGGGGGATGCACGAGAGAAATCTTGTATGCGATTGTGTGAAGAGGAGATAAGAGGGAAGTAGAGAAGGAGATCTTGTGAGGATCGGAGGTTGCGTGCAGGAAAGTACCGGGAGACGAGGTCACAGATGTATGGAGGAGACAGGTTGTGGATGGTTTTGTGTGTCATGGTTAGGCTTTTGTACTGGAGTCTCTGGGTAATGGGGAGCCAGTGAAGGGATTGACAGAGGGGAGAGGCCAGGGAATAGCGGGGGGACAGGTGGATTAGTCGGGCAGCAGAGTTTAGAATAGATTGGAGGGGTGCGAGAGTGTTAGAGGGGAGGCCACAGAGCATGAGGTTACAGTAGTCGAGGCGGGAGATGATGAGGGCATGGACTAGGGTTTTTGCAGATCCTTGGTTTAGGAATGTACGGATCCGTGAAATATTTTTGAGTTGGAGGCAGCAGGAAGTGGAAAGGGTTTGGATATGTGGTTTGAAGGAGAGATCAGTATCAAGGATTACCCCAAGACAGTGGGCTTGTGGGACTGGGGAGAGTGGGCAGCCGTTTACTGTAATGGATAGGTTCGTTGGGGAGGTTGTGTGAGATGGGGGAAAGACGATGAATTCTGTTTTGTCCATGTTAAGTTTTAGAAATCTAGAGGAGAAGAAGGATGAAATAGCGGATATGGCGGATATGGTGGGCTTTATCACATTTTGCTACAGAAAAAATTCTAATTTTGTTTTTTTCATGTGCATTAGGTTTGAAGACAGATTCATATCACCGTTCAAAAATGACACCGTGGGATATGGTGTGCTGTATCACATTTTGCAACAGATACAATTTTAAATTTGTTTTTTAATGTGCGTTAGGTCTACAGACAGCTTCATATCACTGCCACAAAATGACAACATGGAATATGGCGGGCTGTAACACATTTTGCAACAGAAAATATGTTTTTTAATGTGTGTTACATCTCCAGACAGCTTAATATCACCGACACAAAAATGACAACATGGGATACAGCGGGTTGTATCACGTTTAGCATGAGAAAAAAAATATAATTTTTTTAATGTGTGTTATATCTACTGACTGTTTCATATAACCGCCACAAAATGACAATGTGGGATATAGCAGGCTGTATCACATTTTGCAAGAGATTTTTTTTTTTTTAAATGTGCATTAGGTCTGCAGACAGTGTCATATCACCATCACAAAATGGCAATTTGGGATCAGATGGGCTGCATCTAGTTTTGCAACAGAAAAAATAATATATTTAGTTTTTTTCAATGTGCGTTAGGTCTGCAGACAGCTTCATATCACCGCCACAAAATGATATCGTGGGATACGATGGGCTGTATCACATTTAGCAACAGAAAAACATAATATATTTTTTTAATGTGCATGAGCTATGCACACTGTAGAATTTCACTGCAACTAAATAACAAGATGAGATATGTCATTGTCAATCACGCTAGCAACAGCACCAAAAAAATATTTATTTGTGCACAACAGCTCAAATCACAGAACAATGTCACCACAGCACTAAATGACAAAATGGGATAGGGAATGCTGTTTCACATTTAGCTAGTGAAAAAATAAGATTTAGAATAGTCTATTTGTGTATGGAGCACAACAGAAGCAGTGCACAACACACTTGAATGACGTGCCCTGCTGTTTTTGTCTGCGTCAGCACATTGTAGATGTTTCCTGCACCCTTTACAAGCATGCCCCTCATCTGAGCTTTCCCCACCCTCATCCCTCATCAAACACGTGCCCTACGCTCATCATACACCACCATTATTGTAGCCAAAGTGCTCAAAATACTTTAGCGGCAACGCAAATATTTTCTCGCAATTTTATCAAATGTTTCCGATTTTGTCCAATTTTATAAAATGTTGTTCTGGTTTCCGATCACAAATCTGAATGTGCAATATTCATGCTGAATTTATGCTTGGGCAATTGTTTTGGGGAAAAAATGTGCTCATCATCACTACACATGAGCGCCTTCTTGCTGCATCATGATGCTCGTATTGTTAGGATTAGAAATAGTTCTGACTACTGGGTTGCCACTCTATTAGTTCCACTGTACAAGAGTAAATTTGGGCAGATGCTTCCCCCCTGGAAAGGGACATGCGCATGCTGGAGTAGCAAAACATGCTTGTAAGCAATTTTAAGAGTGTTTTTAACAAGATAGCAGTCACGCACACAATGTGCATCGCAGTTATTGACTGAGCAAACCTCATTAAACAGAACTGGAGGACAAACTGAACGCATACACAACACAAGGGGTGACAATAAGCTTCACAAACAGCTTAAATTAGGAGCGGACACCATGAAATTGGCATCAATTGACCAACAGTACAAATCTGGAAATAGCACAGTAGCACTCAGCCATGTGCAATGCATGAGCTATCAGTGTCTGGTCCAGTATTAATTAGTATCATTAGTATTTGAACTGAAGTTTCAATTAAGACATGGTGGCTAAGGGAGTGGTGTAAGCTTTTTTCCTTGGAGCCCAGATACCTCATGCAACGACTCATATTTTTTAGTTTCCTAGCCACACTTAGGTGGCACAAACATCAGTTTTATAGACTACTATTGGTACAAAAATGTAAAGGTAGGCAACTGATCAGTTGACCCACAGTAGAATATTTTTTAATGGCATAGTGAAAGTCAGCAATAGACCATGCATGTTGTATCAGGGTCTGGGCCAGCATTTAGACTTTTGAATTTGTTTAAATTAAGATGAAGTGGGTGAGGGACCAGTGTAGGCCGGCTGTGCTGGGAGCCCTGATACCTCATGCAACAGTTCAAACTTCTCTTTTGCTTAGTCTTACTCAGGTGTCACAAACATCAGCTTGGTAGAATACTATCAGTAGAAAAATTAAAGGATAGTAACACAAGTAGTTGACTGATCAATTCACATACAGTAGAAATTTTAGAATGGCACAGCAGCAGTCAGCAATAGACCATGCCTGTTGTCATAGAGTCTGGGGTAGCATTTAGACAGTGGAATTGAAATTTCAATTAAGACATTGTGGCTAAGGGAGTGGTGTGAGCCTTCTTTACTTGGAGCCCTGATACCTCATGCAATAGCTCAATTTTTTTTTTCCCTGCCAAACTCAGGTGGCACAACTATAAGCTTTGTAGAGCACTAATTTTAGAAAAAGGATAGTAACACTGGTAGTTGACTTAAAGTAAGTGCAGGCCTGCAGGTCTGGGAGCCATACTCCAACAGGCACCGCACATGAAGGAGACCCAACTTGCAGTACAAATATTTCTCAAAATTAGGGGAAGACAACAGGAAATGTGGCATCAATTTATCTACAGTAGAAATGTGATAATGGCACAGCAGAAGTCAGTCATGTGCCATGAATGGTCTGGGCCAGCATTTAGAGCTTTAAATTGAAGTTTCAATTAAGAAGTGGTGGCTAAGGGAGCTGTGTAAGCCTTCTTATTTGGGAGCCCTGATACTTCATGTAACACCTCCAACTTTTTTTCTCCAGACACACTCATATGACACAAACATCAGTTTCATACAGTACTATTGGTAGAAAACTGTAAGCAAAGTAACACAGGTAGTTTACTGAAAGTAAGTGCAGGCCTTCCTGTCTGGGAGCCCTATTTACACAGGTAACCCACCAGATGGAGACCTAGCTTACAGTCTTCACATTTCAAAAAATAATTGTCACACACCGCTAAAGTGGCATCACTTTCCACAGAGTAGAAACATTATGATAGGCCTCTGACACACCTTCTACTACAGGTAACCCACCAGATGGAGAGCCAATTTGGAGACTTCACATTTCCAAAAAATGTTTGTGACCTCAGCAGCAGTAGCAACAGCAGGCACAGAAGACACCACAAAGATAGCACAGACTGCAATAACATGAAATCAATGCATGACAGAGGAGCATTGCAGCTTAAAAGTCTCCTCATCTCGGCATGTTTGAGATGTCACTCTCCACAAGGAAAGACGTTTCCCCTTGGATCGTGGTCAGACGCCTCTCACACAACTAAGCCAGATCTCACACTTTACACTAACGAGGGGCGGGTCCCCGAAACACAGTGTCTGCAAATAGAGATCCTGGTTTTCGCTTTTATCCAAAGTCATGTGACAAGGCTTGTTTATGGGTTAACTGACTTTTAGGATTGCTACTTCCTATAGGTGGCACTAGATTGCTAATCCTCTTCCTCTCTGAAGAGACAATAGACAGTAAAAACAACACCATCTCCTAGTTTGCCCAGTCTGTGATGGGTGCAAAAAGTAATTGAAGAGCCATAACTTGTTCATTTTGATGAAAGTTAGGCGGTCTACACTTTCATGGGACAGCCAGATGCGCTTATACCAGAGACGGGCTCTCACTCACCCTGACTGTAGGAGGGAAACAAGTTGAGTTTCTACAGCCAGAGATCTGTGTGAGAAGACTTACAGTAGCATGGCCGGTGGTTGGCGAAGCCTGCTAGTCTGCATTTTAGTGCAGTGAGATTCCCACACTAAGGCACATTGATCGCGTATGTGCCGTTTCATGCATGCAGTTGTCAAATTATTGCAATTTTGGCCTGCACTGAGTTGTTTTTTTAAATTTGACAGATAACATGTGTTGGGTCATCCTTTGTGGTTTCAAAAAAGGCCTAGGCAAAGCAACCCTTGCCGTCCCTGCGCACTGCACACTTGCGACCAATGCTAGGCCACAGCCAAAGTTGGGGCTGAGGATGCAATGCTTGTCATGGTTGCATCATTTTATGTCTGTGTGGGAAGCTGCAATGTAACCTCCTCCATTTCCTCTGCTGAGCTACTCAGCAGCATACCTCTGGGTTCACACCAAGTGGGATCTACAACCTCATCGTCATCCTCTCTATTCTCACACTCCTCACCCCAAGAGTCACCCTCCTAATATTCCTGCCCTGACACAGTCCGTGTGTGCCTCTGGTACCTGAGTCTGATCAGGATCACTGCCACCCTTGGTGGTTAACTTCTGGTGATGACTGTCTGTATTCTGCTCAGACCCTACTTGGTCCAGCCGCGGATCCAACCTGAAAACATTTTGGGAATCATTTCAGTTACTTTCCTCCTCTGGATTCTGTGATTCTTTGGAGCAGTCCTCTGATGGCCATGGAATAGAATGTGTGAACAACTCCGTAGAATGGCCCATCTCTGGTTCCCCAAAGTCAGTTGGGCGTTTGGAAATTTGTGATGCTGGGGAAAAAATGGGTGATTGGGGTGCCACTTCTGAGGATTGTACTTTGCATGATGTTAAGGTGGAGGAAGAGGAGAGGCCACTTGATGCAGTACTTGGCATCCACTGTAGCACATGCTCTTTCAGAGACTCATCTACAAGGCGTACCACTATGCGGCTGCCAAAGAAAGGGAGTTGAGAAGGCCATCCAGTAACAGATGTAGTCAGTGGTATTTGGATTTTACGAGACAGTTTTCAGTTGAGCTTTCATTAACATTAGCACTTAACCCACTTACATGTTGAACACCAAGTTTATTGCCCCTTCCCTCCAGGACCTTTCTTTTTTCCCACTCATGCTGTAAGAAGCCTTCCCCTCTTGTAACACACGTATCAGTCACCTGTCACTAAATAAACAATCACTATTTATTAGAGTGTGCCTTACCAACACTGTTATGCCTAAAGATTTTTAAGTGGAAATCTGACCTGATTTGCCACTGAAACAGTTTTATCACAAATGATTTGGATTAGCTAATTAGGCCTCGTGGCTGCACCCCAATATTATACTTAACAATTTTTACAGTAAGTGGAAATCTGACAGCCTGACTTGCCACTGAAACACAGTTGTATCACAAACTATTTGGAGTAACTAATTGGGCCTCCAGGCTGCACCCAATATTATGCCTAATGATTTTTAAGTGGAAATATGGCCTTCTGATTTGGCACTGAAGTACAGCTTTATCACAAATGATTTGGAGCAGGTAATTGGACTTCGTGACTGCACCCCAGTATGAGGTTTTACGATTTTTAAGTGGAATTCTGGCCTTCTGATTTAGCACTGAAGCACAGTTTTATCACAAACGATTTGGAGTAGCTAATTGGGCCTCATGGTGACAACCCTATATTAACCCCTTTCCGACAATAGGCATACATTTATGCCAATGTCGGACTCCCTCCATTTGATGTGGGCTCCGGCGGTGAGCCCACATCTTTCCCAAAACATGTCAGCTGTTTTGAGCAGCTGACATGTGCCCGGAACAGCAGCGGGTAGAATCGCGATCCATCTGCGGCTATTAACCTGTTAAATGCTTCTGTCAAACGCTGGCAGTGGCATTTAACATGCACTTCCAGAAATTGTGCCAGAAACCCATTGGTGACCCCCATCACGTGATCGCGGGTCACCAATGGGTCGGCATAACAACCAGAGGTCTCCTAGGTGGTCGGCACTCACAGCAAGTGAGCATTTCTGCTACATACAGGTGATCTGATCATTGCCTGTATGTAGCAGAGCCGATTGAGTTATGTCAGCTTATAGTCTCTCATGGAGGCTATTGAAGCATGCCAAAAGTTAAAAAAAAGTTAATAAAAATATAAAAAAATTAGATATATAAAAGTTCAAATCACCGCTCTTTCGCCCCATTCAAAATAAAACAATTAAAAAAAAATCAAGTATACACATATTTGGTATCGCAACATTCAGAATCACCCGATCTATCAATAAAAGAAAAAGATTAACCTGATCGTTAAACGACGTAGCGAGAAAAAAAAGTCAAAACACCAGAATTACCTTTTTTTATTTGCCTTGACATTGCATTGAGATGCAATAAGGGACAATCAAAAGATCGTATTTGCACCAAAATGATATCATTAAAAACGTCAGCTCTGCGTGCAAAAAATAAGCCCTAACCCAACCCGAGATCACGAAAAATGGAGACGCTACGGGTATCAGAAAATGGCTCATTTTGTTTTTTTTCACAAAGTTTGGAATTTTTTTCACCACTTAGATAAAAAAGAACCTAGACATATTTGGTGTCTATGAACTCATAATGACCTGGAGAATCATAATAGCAGATCAGTTTTAGAATTTAGTGAACCTAGTAAAAAAGCAAAACACAAAACAAGTGTGGGATTGCACTATTTTTGGAATTCCACCGTACTTAGAATTTTTTCGACATTTTCGAGTACAAAACATGGTAAAACCAATGGTGTCATTCAAAAGTACAACTCGTCCTGCAAAAAACAAGCCATCATATGGCCATTTTAACCAAAATTTTAAAAAGTTATGGCTCTGGGAAAAGGGAAGCAAAAAATGAAAATGCAAAACCAAAAATACCTCTGTTCATTAAGGGGTTAAGCGTAATGAATTTAAAGTGGAAATCTCACCTTCTAATTGTCCATGAAACACAGGTTTATCACAAAAGATTTGGAGTATCCAATTGGGCCTCGTCGCTGCACCCCATTATTAGGCCTAACGATTTTTAAGTGGATGTCTGGCCTTCTATTTTGCCACTGAAACACAGTTTTATCACAAATGATTTGGAGTAGCAAATGGGGCTTCCAGAGGCTGCCACGCAGTTTTTACACAATCTATTTGATGCTGGAAGATAGTTTTCACACAGGACACAATTCTATCTATTTAACTGACAAGTTCACTTTCAGCAGCAGCACTAGCGAAGGAGCAACCTCTCTGCACTGTGACAGTGAGACAATGGCGCCAGCAAAACAAGATGTCCTCTTTTTAAATTGCCAGGGACATATGACTTCAGCAGCCAATCACAGAAGATCTTGTGTCATGACGTTGTTAATTGCTTCTGCGCCCTTTTGGCTGCCGGAATCAACACACGAATTTAAGGGTAAAAAAAAATGAGTGCGCCGCTCCTCTATCCTCTCCACATGCTCTTCTAACCTCTCCACACCCCCTCCCCTCATCAAACATACCTCCCCATCCCCCCCTCATCATGCAACACCGCTTTCCTAGCCAAAGTAGTGACAAAAGCATTAATCAAAAGGCGATGATTTACGGGACTGTGAACAAATTTTTGCCGACTTTGAGTAAAAATGCTTGTGAAAGTGAACATAAATCCGAATGTGCTACGTTTATGTCGAATTTGAGATTGGCGAATGTTTTCCAAACAAGTTCGATCATCTCGAATGCTGAAATGTGGACTGGTGGCAGGACCATAGAATTATCCCAAACAATTTGGATTATGAAATGTGTCTGGTGCCTACACCAGACTATTATCCCAAACGATTTGGATTATAAAATGAGGCCTATTGATTGCACACTTATTTCACCACAAAATATTTTGATTAGTAAATGTGACCTCTTGAGTGCTGACTGCAACAAAGTATTATCCCAAATGATTTGGATTAGGAAATGGGGCTATGTGCTTGCACCCCAATATTAGCCAAATGATTTTGATTAGCAAATGGGACCTCCTGAGTCCTGACAGTGTTAGAACAAATTATGTGGATTAGGAAATGGGGTTCCTAGCAGTATTTCATCTAGACACCAATATGCTCTCTACACCAACACACACCCAAATTATAAAATGAACATTTAAAAGATGCTAAAATAATTTGCTTGAACATTTGTCAAGAAAAGACTAATCTTGAAAATAGATTGTCTTATCGAACTGCCTGTCATTTCACAAGGTTTCTCAGTACTATATATACAGTTGCACATGTGCCTATCACTATTTTAAGAAGAAAGTGAAAGTTGTATCTGCTGTTTACTAAATTGCTGCATTTACAGGACCTGGTAGTGATTGGCACATGTTTCAAATGGCTCACTTAAATTTTTTATGTAAACTATGTCTGTTCCTAAGTAATCATCATGTTAACTGCCAGTCCATTTATGTAATCTATTTAATAGAATGTGGATGCGGACTTCAATATGTAGGTCGCACTATACATGCTATGCATGCAAGGTTAAATAAGCACCGTCAGAACATCCAGAATAGTTTTCTACTACATAGTTTGTCTTAACATTTTCTGACCATGCATCAAAAAAACCTGAATTCACTAAGACTGACAATTATTGACTTTATACCAGACACCGATACAGCAGTCTAATCAATAGAAAGTTTCTGGATTTTCAAACTTGGTACATTGACCTCTGAAGGATTAATCCTTACTATCGAAAAAGTTAGCAGATAACCCAAGGTATTATTTCATTTTAAGATATTTTTTTATCATATATTTTTTAATCATGTATCTGGTACGATTATTATCAATTGGGGGTTTATCTCTCTTTTCTCCACATGTTCTTCACATTGAGGAAAATACCAACTGCATAATTGAGCTCTGGCCAACTATCCCACAGCTGCTGTCGATTGGATAATCTTAACCCCTTTCTGCCATTGGACGTACTATTCCGTCCATGTGGGGTGGGCCCTAATTCCCAAGGAAGGAATAGTACGTCCAGCACGATCGGCCGCGCTCACGGGGGGAGCACGGCCAATCGCGGCCGGGTGTCAGCTGCCTATCACAGCTGACATCCGGCACTATGTGCCAGGAGCGGTCACGGACCGCCCCCGGCACATTAACCCCCGGCACACCGCGATCAAACATGATCACGGTGTGCCGGTGGTACAGGGAAGCATCGCGCAGGGAGGGGGCTCCCTGCGGGCTTCCCTGAGACCCCCGGAGCAACGCGATGTGATCGCGTTGCTGCGAGGGTCTCCTACCTCCTATCCCTGCAGGCCCCGGATCCAAAATGGCCGCAGGGCTGCATCCGGGTCCTGCAGGGATTACTTCTGGGTGCCGTGCAGACTGCAGATGAAAGCTGCAGCCTGCACGGCTGTAAGTGAGATCGGTGTTCTGACAGAGTGCTGTAAAAAAGTAAAAAAGTTTAAAAAAAAATTCCCACATGTGTAAAAAAAAAAAAAAAAAAAAATTCCTAAATAAAGAAAAAAAAAATAAATTATTCCCATAAATACATTCCTTTATCTAAATAAAAAAAATCAAACAATAAAAGTACACATATTTAGTATCGCCGCATCCGTAACGACCCCACCTATAAAACTATATCACTAGTTAACCCCTTCAGTGAACACCGTAAAAAAAAAAAAAAAAAAAACCCGAGGCTAAAAACAACGCTTTATTCTCATACCGCCAAACAAAAAGTGGAATAACACGCGATCAAAAAGACGGATATAAATAACCATGGTACCGCTGAAAATGTCATCTTATCCCGCAAAAAACGAGCTGCCATACAGCATCATCAGCGAAAAAATAAAAATGTTATAGTCCTCAGAATAAAGCGATGCCAAAATAATTATTTTTTCTATAAAATAGTTTTTATCGTATAAAAGCGCCAAAACATAAAAAAAATGATAGAAATGAGGTATCGCTGTAATCGTACTGACCCTAAGAATAAAACTGCTTTATCAATTTTACCAAACGCGGAACGGTATAAACGCCTACCCCAAAAGAAATTCATGAATAGCTGGTTTTTGGTAATTCTGCCTCACAAAAATCGGAATAAAAAGCGATCAAAAAATCTGCCGTGCCCGAGCATGTTACCAATAAAAATGTCAACTCGTTCTGCAAAAAACAAGACCTCACATGACTCTGTGGACTCAAATATGGAAAAATTATAGCTCTCAAAATGTGGTAACGCAAAAAATATTTTTTGCAATAAAAAGCTTCTTTCAGTGTGTGACAGCTGCCAATCATAAAAATCCGCTAAAAAACCTGCTATAAAAGTAAATCAAACCCCCCTTCATCACCCCCTTAGTTAGGGAAAAATAAAAAAATTTAAAAAATGTATTTATTTCCATTTTACCATTAGGGTTAGGGCTAGGGTTAGGGCTAGGGCTAGGGTTAGGGCTAGGGTTAGGGCTAGGGTTAGGGCTAGGGCTAGGGCTAGGGTTAGGGCTAGGGTTAGGGTTAGGGTTAGGGTTGGGGCTAGGGCTAGGGTTACGGCTAGGGTTAGGGTTAGGGTTGGGGCTAGGGTTAGGGTTGGGGCTAGGGTTGGGGCTAGGGTTGGGGCTAGGGTTAGGTTGGGGCTAGGGTTAGGTTGGGGCTAGGGTTAGGGTTGGGGCTAGGGATAGGGCTAGGGTTAGGGTTAAGGCTACAGTTAGGGTTGGGGCTAAAGTTAGGGTTGGGGCTAAAGTTAGGGTTAGGGTTTGGATTACATCTACGGTTGGGAATAGGGTTGGGATTAGGGTTAAGGGTGTGTCTGGGTTAGAGGTGTGGTTAGGGTTACCGTTGGGATTAGGGTTAGGGGTGTGTTTGGATTAGGGTTTCAGTTATAATTGGGGGGTTTCCACTGTTTAGGCACATCAGGGGCGTCCGATCTCAATTTCAGCCAATTCTGTGTTGAAAAAGTAAAACAGTGCTCCTTCCCTTCCGAGCTCTCCCGTGCGCCCAAACAGGGGTTTACCCCAACATATGGGGTATCAGCGTACTCGGAACACATTGGAGAACAACTTTTGGGGTCCAATTTCTCCTGTTACCCTTGGGAAAATACAAAACTGGGGGCTAAAAATAATTTTTGTGGAAAAAAAAATATTTTTTATTTGCATGGCTCTGCGTTATAAACTGTAGTGAAACAAATGGGGGTTCAAAGCTCTCACAATACATCTAGATGAGTTCCTTAGGGGGTCTACTTTCCAAAATGGTGTCACTTGTGGGGGGTTTCTACTGTTTAGGTACATTAGGGCCTCTGCAAACGCAATGTGACGCCTGCAGACCATTCCATCTAAGTCTGCATTCCAAATGGCGCTCCTTCCCTTCCGAGCCCTCCCATGCGCCCAAACGGTGGTTCCCCTCCACATATGGGGTATCAGCGTACTCAAGACAAATTGGTCAACAACTTTTGGGGTACAATTTCTCCTGTTACCCTTGGGAAAATACAAAACTGGAAGCTAAAAAATAATTTTGGGTGGAAATTTTTTTATTTTTTTATTTTCACGGCTATGCGTTATAAACTGTAGTGAAACACTTGAGGGTTCAAAACTCTCACAACACATCTAGATGAGTTGCTTAGGGGGTCTACTTTCCAAAATGGTGTCACTTGTGTTTTTTTTTTTACTGTTTAGGTACATTAGGGCTCTGCAAACGCAATGTGACGCCTGCAGACCATTCCATCTAAGTCTGCATTCAAAATGGCGCTCCTTCCCTTCCGAGCCCTCCCATGCACCCAAATGGTGGCTCCCCTCCACATGTGGGGTATCAGCATACTCAGGACAAATTGGACAACAATTTTTGGGGTCCAATTTCTCCTGTTACCCTTGGGAAAATACAAAACTGGGGGCTAAATAATAATTTTGGGGGGAAATTTTTCTTTTTTTTCACGGCTATGCGTTATAAACTGTAGTGAAACACTTGAGGGTTCAAAACTCTCGCAACACATCTAGATGAGTTGCTTAGGGGGTCTACTTTCCAAAATGGTGTCACTTGTGTTTTTTTTTTACTGTTTAGGTACATTAGGGCTCTGCAAACGCAATGTGACGCCTGCAGACCATTCCATCTAAGTCTGCATTCAAAATGGCGCTCCATCCCTTCCGAGCCCTCCCATGCGCCCGAACAGTGGTTCCCCCCACATATGGGGTATCGGCGTACTCAGGACAAATTGGACAACAACTTTTGGGGTCCAATTTCTCCTGTTACCCTTGTGAAAATACAAAACTGGGGGCTAAAAAATAATTTTTGTGGGAAAAAAATGTTTGTTTTATTTTTACGGCTCTGCATTATAAACTTCTGTGAAGCAGTTGGTGGGTCAAAGTGCTCACTACACCTCTAGATAAGTTCCTTAGGGGGTCTACTTTCCAAAATGGTGTCACTTGTGGGGGGGGGGGTTCAATGTTTAGGCACATCAGTGGCTCTCCAAATGCAACATGGGGTCCCATCTCAATTCCTGTCAATTTTGCAGTGAAAAGTCAAACGGCGCTCCTTCCCTTCCGAGCTCTCCCATGCACCCAAACAGTAGTTTACACCCACATATGGGGTATCAGCGTACTCAGGACAAATTGTACAACAACCTTTGGGGTCCAATTTCTTCTCTTACTCTTGGGAAAATAAAAAATTGGGGGTGAAAAGATAATTTTTGTGAAAAAATATGATTTTTTATTTTTACGGTTCTGCATTATAAACTTCTGTGAAGCACTTGGTGGGTCAAAGTGCTCACCACACCTCTAGATAAGTTTCTTAGGGGGTCTACTTTCCAAAATGGTGTCACTTGTGGGGGGTTTCAATGTTTAGGCACATTAGTGGCTCTCCAAACGCAACATGGCGTCCCACCTCAATTCCTGTCAATTTTGCATTGAAAAGTCAAACGGCGCTCCTTCCCTTCCGAGCTCTCCCATGCGCCCAAACAGTGGTTTACCCCCACATATGGGGTATCAGCATACTCAGGACAAATTGTACAACAGCTATTGGGGTCCAATTTCTTCTCTTACCCTTGGGAAAATAAAAAATTGGGGGCGAAAAGATCATTTTTGTGAAAAAATATGATTTTTTATTTTTACGGTTCTGCATTATAAACTTCTGTGAAGCACTTGGTGAGTCAAAGTGCTCACCACACCTCTAGATAAGCTCCTTAGGGGGTCTACTTTCCAAAATGGTGTCACTTGTGGGGGGTTTCAATGTTTAGGCATATCAGGGGCTCTCCAAACGCAACATGGCGTCCCATCTCAATTCCAGTCAATTTTGCATTGAAAAGTCAAATGGCGCTCCTTCGCTTCCGAGCTCTGTCATGCGCCCAAACAGTGGTTTATCCCCACATATGTGGTATCGGCGTACTCAGAACAACATCTTTTGGGGTCCATTTTCTCCTGTTACCCTTGGTAAAATAAAACAAATTGGAGCTGAAGTAAATTTTGTGTGAAAAAAAAGTTAAATGCTCATTTTTATTTAAACATTCCAAAAATTCCTGTGAAACACCTTAAGGGTCAATAAACTTCTTGAATGTGGTTTTGAGCACCTTGAGGGGTGCAGTTTTTAGAATGGTGTCACACGGGTATTTTCTATCATATAGACCCCTCAAAATGACTTCAAATGAGATGTGGTCCCTAAAAAAAAATGGTGTTGTGAAAATGAGAAATTGCTGGTCAAATTTTAACCCTTATAACTCCCTAACAAAGAAAAATTTTGATTCCAAAATTGTGCTGATGTAAAGTAGACATGTGGGAAATGTTACTTATTAAGTATTTTGTGTGACATATCACTGTGATTTAATTGCATAAAAATTCAAAGTTGGAAAATTGCAAAATTTTTAAAATTTTCGCCAAATTTCCATTTTTTTCACAAATAAACGCATGTAATATCAAATAAATTTTACCACTATCATGAAGTACAATATGTCACGAGAAAACAGTGTCAGAATCACCGGGATCCGTTGAAGCGTTCCAGAGTTATATCCTCATAAAAGGACAGTGGTCAGAATTGTAAAAATTGGCCCGGTCCATAACGTGCAAACCACCCTTGGGGGTGAAGGGGTTAATATTGGACTAATAAGACTCTTGCTGCAGTTTTTTAATTTTGATATTCGAAAACTCACACTGGATCATTGTTGTGAATTAGACTTTTTGGCTCCCTCTTGTGGTTACTAGTGATATGACTCTGGGATTGTCTTTCCTCAGTTTGGCACCCACCTGGGTCGTTAGTCCAGGGGTGTTGCTATATAAACTTCCTGGATCCTTAGTCCAGTGCCTGGCATCGTTGTAATCAGATCGTTTCTGTTTGCTCCTGTCTGCTGGTCCTGGTTCGTGCAATATTAAGCTAAGTCTTGCTTCTTTGTTTTTTGGTTATTTGCTTTGCTCCTATTTTTGTCCAGCTTGTACTAAATGTGATTCCTGACCTTGCTGGAAGCTCTAGGGGGCTGGTGTTCTCCCCCCGGGCCGTTAGACGGTTCGGGGGTTCTTGAATATCCAGCGTGGATATTTTGATAGGGTTTTTGCTGACCATATAAGTCATCTTACTATATTCTGCTATTAGCTAGTGGGCCTCTCTTTGCTAAATACCTAGCTCATTCTTACGTTTGTCTTTTCCTCTTACCTCACCGTTATTATTTGTTGGGGGCTTGTATCCAACTTTTGGGGTCTTTTCTCTGGAGGCAAGAAAGGTCTTTCTTTTCCCTTCTAGGGTTAGTTAGTTCTCCGGCTGGCGCGAGACGTCTAGGACCAACGTAGGCACGTTCCCCGGCTGCTGCTATTTGTGGTGCTAGGATTAGATATATGGTCAGCTCAGTTACCACTGCCCTATGAGCTGGTTTTTTGTGTTTGCAGACTTAGTAATTATTTCTGAGACCCTCTGCCATTGGGGTCATAACAGTATGCCAGGCCAACATTGAATGTTTAATGCATTGCAGAAGTGGGATAATAAGAAAGGAAATTCTGAGTTTTTTTTTTTTTTCCTCTCTTCCTCCCCTTTACCTCTGTGTGGCTTGTGCTTGCTGCAGACATGAATGTCCAGACCTTGATTACAAGTGTAGACCAGCTTGCTGCTCGTGTGCAGGGCATACAAGATTTTGTTACCAGTAGTCCAATGTCTGAACCTAAGATACCTATTCCTGAACTGTTTTCTGGAGACCGATTTAAGTTTAGGAATTTCAGGAATAATTGTAAATTGTTTCTATCTCTGAGACCCCGTTCATCTGGAGATTCAGCTCAGCAAGTTAAAATTGTTATCTCTTTTTTACGGGGCGACCCTCAGGATTGGGCTTTCTCGCTAGCACCAGGAGATCCGGCATTGGCAAATATTGATGCATTTTTTCTGGCGCTCAGATTGCTTTACGAGGAACCCAATCTTGAAGTTCAGGCAGAAAAAGCCTTGCTGGCTATTTCTCAGGGCCAGGATGAAGCTGAAGTGTATTGCCAAAAATTTCGGAAATGGTCCGTGCTTACTCAGTGGAATGAGTGTGCTCTGGCCGCAAATTTCAGAAATGGCCTTTCTGAAGCCATTAAGAATGTGATGGTGGGTTTCCCCATTCCTACAAGTCTGAATGATTCCATGGCGCTGGCTATTCAAATTGACCGGCGTTTGCGGGAGCGCAAAACCGCTAATCCTCTGGTGGTGTTGTCTGAACAAACACCTGATTTAATGCAATGTGATAGAATTCAGACTAGAAATGAGCGGAAAAATCATAGACGTCAGAATGGGTTGTGTTTTTACTGTGGTGATTCTACACATGTTATATCAGCATGCTCTAAACGCCTAACAAGGGTTGTTAGTCCTGTCGCCATTGGTAATTTGCAACCTAAATTTATTTTGTCTGTGACTTTAATTTGCTCATTGTCTTCTTACCCTGTTATGGCGTTTGTGGATTCAGGTGCTGCCCTGAGTCTTATGGATCTGTCATTTGCCAAGCACTGTGGTTTTGTTCTTGAACCGTTGGTAAATCCTATTCCTCTTAGAGGTATTGATGCTACGCCATTGGCGGAAAATAAACCGCAGTTTTGGACGCAGGTAACCATGTGTATGACTCCTGAACATCGGGAGGTGATTCGTTTTCTTGTTCTGCATAAAATGCATGATTTGGTTGTTTTGGGTCTGCCATGGTTACAGACCCACAATCCAGTCTTGGATTGGAAGGCAATGTCTGTGTCAAGTTGGGGCTGTCAGGGAATTCATGCTGATTCCCCGCCGGTGTCTATTGCTTCCTCTACTCCTTCGGAAGTTCCTGAGTATTTGTCTGATTATCAGGATGTATTCAGCGAGTCCAGGTCCAGTGCTCTGCCTCCTCATAGGGACTGTGACTGCGCCATAGATTTGATTCCAGGTAGTAAATTTCCTAAGGGAAGACTATTTAATCTGTCTGTACCTGAGCATGCCGCAATGCGTTTGTATATCAAGGAGTCTCTGGAGAAGGGGCATATCCGTCCATCCTCTTCCCCTCTTGGTGCGGGATTCTTTTTTGTGGCCAAGAAGGACGGATCTTTGAGACCTTGTATTGACTATCGGCTGTAGGCACGTTCCCCGGCTGCTGCTATTTGTGGTGCTAGGATTAGATATATGGTCAGCTCAGTTACCACTGCCCTATGAGCTGGTTTTTTGTGTTTGCAGACTTAGTAATTATTTCTGAGACCCTCTGCCATTGGGGTCATAACAATGGGAGAGTGATGCGAATGAAACCGTTTCTGCAAGCACACCACAAACAGAGTCGGCTGAGGTATGCAAAAGCACATTTGGAGAAGCCAATTTCTTTTTGGAAGAAGGTCCTGTGGACTGATGAAACCAAGATTGAGTTGTTTGGTCATACAAAAAGGCATTATGCATGGCGGCAAAAAAACACAGCATTCCAAGAAAAACACTTGCTACCCACAGTAAAATTTGGTGGAGGTTCCATCATGCTTTGAGGCTGTGTGGCCAATGCCGGCACCGGTAATCTTGTTAAAGTTGAGGGACGCATGGATTTCTCTCAGTATCAGCAAATTCTTGACAATAATGTTCATGAATCAGTGACAAAGTTGAAGTTACGCAGAGGATGGATCTTTCAGCAAGGCAATGATCCAAAACACCGCTCCAAATCTACTCAGGCATTCATGCAGAGGAACAATTACACTGTTCTGGAATGGCCATCCCAGTCCCCAGACCTGAATATCATTGAACATCTGTGGGATCATTTGAAGAGGGCTGTCCATGCTCGGCGACCATCAAACTTAACTGAACTGGAATTGTTTTGTAAAGTGGAATGGTCAAAAATACCTTCATCCAGGATCCAGGAACTCATTAAAAGCTACAGGAAGCGACTAGAGGCTGTTATTTTTGCAAAAGGAGGATCTACTAAATATTAATGTCACTTTTCTGGTGAGGTGCCCATACTTATGCACCTGTCAAATTTTGTTTGAATGCAGATTGCACATTTTCTGTTAGTACAATAAACCTCATTTCAAGGCAGAAACGTTACTGTGTCCAACAGTTATTAGATATATGAAACTGAAATAGCTGTTGCAAAAAAAACAATTTTTATAAAACATTAAGCTTAAGATTAATAGGGGTGCCCAAACTTTTTCATATAACTGTATATATATATATATATATTTATGAACATGGATGTTGCTCGCATTTTTTATTTTATTACATATTTCTTCTTTTTTATGATGTTTTGTATTTATTGTCTGTCTCATGTTTGCCAATCGTTTGTCATTATGTATGTGGTTCCTATGTGATTTTACTTCGTCATGTGACACCATCATGTGACATGATGATTGCATTTTGATTGGTCGAATCTTGTTTAAATACCTCTTCCTGTATGTCATTAATAAATCTCCACCTGATGAAGATGGGGTACTGTCGAAACGCGTTGTGGATTCACCCAAATCACCTGTGTCCTGTATTTCCTAGCGCTCCCTAGACTGTTATTTTATTTTACTATTGTTCCTAAGTTAAGACCTATTATGGTTTTTATGGTCAAACAGAGAAACATTATGAAGAAAGATTGTTTTGCGTAGTGGAAAACCAAGGGGATTATTAACTATGCTTAGTTGACTGATCACTTAACCAATAAACATTTAAGAGGCAATTCAAAAAGGAAAGTACTTTTCCTAGTAATCAGGAACAGTAAACAGTCTGCCGATCACCTCCTGTAAGAACAAAACACTTGTTCATTGGGTAGCATGATCTTTTGGCTTTCTTAAATGCTCACCATTCTCAGCATCACATCGTCCTGTGTAAACAGGACTTGTGCTGCTGAGAAAAATTATAGCATTTGTGCACAGAATTATATTTTACTGATAATTCAGTGCACACATGAAAAGCGATCTGCCACAGGTCAGATTGTGTAAACCCACATTAAAAGGCACTTCCCACTTATTGAATTTGACCTATCTTTCAGCTACTCATGTGATAGAATTAGAAAAATACTCAAAGCATTTACTGAAGTCAGTTTCTGTTATAAAAGATGCCAATTTTGAAGTGTAAATTATTGAGAATCCTTGGGACTACATGAGACTCACCCCTTTTGCCAAGTGGATATAAAAACAGTAAAGTCGCTAAATTCTTCCACAACTACATTTTGCGAAAAGTGCTTCATGAATTGGCCATTTACTGTAGTTTTGTCCAGCTAAGCAGCATTACAAATTATACCCCATGGAAAGGTGTGGTGCTGTTCTTGGAAGTCAACAGCCTTGTTTTTCTAAGGCCAGTTTCATACTTCTTACATTCACAATTGGAATATGGACTGCAAAATTTGGCCCGGTTGGTGGTCTACTGACCCAAACTGATAAGCCACATATGCCTATATGAGGAGACCCGCAGCCAGTCTGGTCATTGCTGTCTGTATTTAGATCTTCAATGTTGGATATGTGAAATCAGTCTGAGGGCAAGTGCAGACGGCCATAGAAAAATCGGGCCAATTATGCAAATGTCACTTTGCTCAAACTCTGATCAGAGTTTTATCTGAGTATGATAATATTGTGCTCTAATTCTCCCAGATGTGGAGATTATGGAGAAAAAAAAGTCTCCATTTTCCCCATTCTGGGAGTGCATGGAAGTCAGCCCACAATTAGATGTCATCCAAGAGCAGTGTGATGCTTCCCACACACACAATGACTTGCATGGCTGAGTGCAATACAAGTATTGGATCAAACTCGGCATGCATTGATTTTTGTTCTTGGACAGGCTATGTCTGAGGAAGAAATCAGACATGTGTATGGCCTCATAGCATAATATATTTGTCCGAGCATGACCTGATGTTTTGTTGGCTCTCACTGACTGAAAATACACTCGTCTGCATCTTCCCATATCCTGTACTATGCTTTTAAGTTCACAGAATCTATTAATATTTTTCAGACATCCATATATTTTCTCGGGTTAGATTATTTCTACAATCTATGTTTAAGATTTCTCATCTAAAAAAATTGATCACATTTATATTACGCAGTTACTTGAAGTGAAGAATATGGAAACATTACCAGAGCCGAGAGGAAAATGCTTTAGGGTTATATTGCATGGTACATAACACATAATTTTCATAACCAATTGTAGGAACAAAAGGGTTTTCAGAACTCAAAAGTATTAATATGATTACTTAAAGAAAATATCTGCACCATGAGGGAATGCTTTCTTATTCTGGGATGTGCAATTACACTTGTTCTAAGTTTTTGTTTAGCTGATCTGAAAAAGCGGAAACCAATAAAGTTTGAACATAATAAATTAAAACCTAAGGTGTATATGCGAAGTTGATCATGTATATGTGTTTATGAATCACATGAATATTATGGGTTCTGAAATTATTTATGTCTCCTCTCCAAAACAAAAATAAAACTACTTTCCATACTCTCACACTATGCCATGCTGCCTTTAGGTTAATACACATAGAAAGCCTCATAAACTTCTTCCTATCAGAAGTCATTCATCACCCACCCTTCTAGCACAAAACAGGCAGAAAGAAGTGATAAATCAGCAGCAATCCTCATTAACAATGACTCCCTATAAGGTCCCAGCATGGGGGTAGGAGTAGTAGATGGTGTGATGGAAAAGGAGACCTCATTCATCTTTGGACACAAGTGCTTCACTGGATAAAAGAGACCCTGGGGGACAATCTATTACCTTATCACAGAACAATTAGGATCACACACATCCTGAAAATCAATCTGTCAGCTGATAGGAATGTATCATTGCTTCCCTATAAAATGTGGGGAAACCAGTGGTTCTGTGCCAGAATGGACAGGTTGTAAGATATGGAATACACACGAAAAATCATCAACAAAAACTGATTTATAAATAACCTTCCCTAGGAGCTGTTGGTCTTATAAATTTCATAATTACCATAAAATTTACCCATTATTAAATTACATTACAAAGCATTACTTCTAACTCCCATCCAGCTGGCATTGTTGTATGCCAAAGAAATGAATACTGGACGGTTAAAATAAACATGAGAACAAATTACCTTCAGCCTTAAAATAGACTTATCTCTAGTTATTCTTATGTGTGGAATGGCTTTTCAAACATCACATATTGAGAAGACAATATCAAGCCCACATAGATCCCTCAATAGCATTAAAACCCAATGCCCTATTCTCCAATGCCCGGCCTCCTCAATCAGACCTCAGACAAGAGCCAAGATCCTTTAAACCAGAACCTGAATGCAAGTGTCCTATTTCTAATTGTTTAGATCCTGCGCTTAAAGGGCCTTGTCTCTCTTCACCCAGGCCTTTCTCCTCTACAGCCCTAGTCACAATAGCTGTTTCAGAGACAACTCAGTTTTAGTCTTATGCACCACAATAAACTAGCCTACCAAGGTCATACCAAAGGCTTCTAGGCAACCAGTCCTGAGCTACAGCTCCCTCCTCTCTAGTTTCCACATATCTGGCTTATTTCACAGTACAACACACCTAGACCCTGAAAAAATCTTTTTTTTTTTTTTTAGCTCAGCACTATTCACACTTTCCTGGTTTTCTTCAGGCCAACATTTTTGTACAACAAAAATCAGAATATCCCAGAGCTAACCTAACCCAAGATGACTGTAATTCAGCCTTTACTGCTTCAGTAGAGGCCCACACAGTACAATACAAACTATCCTTCTTCACAGCCAGTATCCTTAAACCCTGTTGTATTAGTGGTACTCTATCAGTGAGGCATCTGCATCTATAAGCACTCCTTATTTTATCTAGAAAAGCAAGCAAAGTACTATCCTTCCAGAGGCACACCCAGGAAGGCCAAATTGAAGTCCATCCAGCTCTTCTCAGGTCCAATTGTGCCCCACCCCATTTTCAGACCACCACCAATGAGCAGTATGCAAATTGCTCCCAAGACCAGTCCACTGTGCCCCCCATAATCATCACATGTAGACATTTGTCCTCTCTCCTATTAATGGCAAACCTCCCCTTTCACTCATTACATAAATTTAATCAAGAAACTTCTTATCTGAGGGCTGTGGAACCACTCATTGATGTCTCACCATACACCATACGGCTAGCATCAGGATCTTCCAGGGCTTATCCCAACATCTACACCGGTCCCTGACTGAAAGCGCAGAAGTATGGTCATTCTCGTGGTCATCTATAGCATCAATAACTGACACTGTTGCAGACTATTGTGACCTGCTGTCTGGACAACCTGCAGAAAAAAAATATTACTTATACAATGTGATATGGGGTGTGATTTATTAACAAAATCTTATGACTAGAGATGAGCGAACGTGTTCGGAAAACGTTCACCAATCACAAATTCTGCATGAATGTAGCACATTCAGATTCGTTTTCACTTTCACAAACATTTTTTTCTTTAAGTTGGAAAAGTCGGTCATAGTTCGGTAAATCATCGCATTTCACCTAATGCTTTTGCATGAAAGTAACTAGGGGGATGTGGCTGATAAGGGGAATGGGTGTGGAGAGGTTAATGGAGCGTGTCATGGTTCCCAATGGCAAGGGAACGTAAGAAACATATAAATAACGAACGAGCTCTCGGGTGATGGAAACTCGAGTTGACCGTGAGCTAAATCTACCACACAACTAATAGTAGCCAGGGAGCATACCTACGGCTTCCTATATGCCACGCGCCAGCCGGAGGACTAACTACGCCTGGTAGAGGAAGAAACAGACCTGGCTTACCTCTAGGGAAATACCCCAAAAGATGATAGCAGCCCCCCACATGTAATAACGGTGAATTAAGAGGAAAAGACATACACAGTATGAAAGTAGATTTAGCAAAGAGAGGTCCACTTACTAGATAGCAGAAGGATACAAAAGAGGACTTCACGGTCAACTGAAAACCCTTTCAAAAACCATCCTGAAATTACTTTAAGACTCCTGTGTCAACTCATGACACAGGAGTGGCAATTTCAGCCCGCAAGAGCTTCCAGCTACAGAGAATTACAAAAACTGCAAACTGGACAAAAGGTACAAAACAAAAGGACAAAGTCCACTTAGCTGATCAGCAGACTAGTAGCAGGAACATGCAACCGAAGGCTCTGGTTACAATGATGACCGGCAAGGAAATGCCTGGAGAGCAAGGCTAAATAGGAAACTCCCAAACACTGATGGAAGCAGGTGAACAGAAGAAGCAAAGTGCAAACAAGTCACCAGTACCACCAGCAACCACCAGGGGAGCCCAAAAAGCGGATACACAACAGTACCCTCCCCTTAAGGAGGGGGCACCGAACCCTCACAAGAACCGCCAGGGCGATCTGGATGAGCCCTATGAAAGGCACGAACGAAATCCGAGGCATGAACATCAGAGGCAGTTACCCAAGAATTATCTTCCTGACCATAGCCCTTCCATTTAACCAGATATTGAAGTCTCCGTCTAGAAATACGGGAGTCCAAGATCTTTTCTACCACGTACTCCAATTCACCCTCCACCAGCACAGGAGCAGGAGGTTCAGTAGAAGGAACCACCGGTACCTCATATCTCCGCAACAACGACCGATGGAACACATTATGGATAGCGAAAGATGCCGGGAGGTCCAAATGAAAGGAAACAGGGTTAAGAATCTCCAAAATCCTATAAGGACCGATGAACCGAGGCTTAAATTTAGGAGAAGAAACCCTCATAGGGACAAAACGGGAAGACAACCACACCAAGTCCCCAACACGAAGGTGGGGGCCAACACGACGATGGCGGTTAGCAAACTGCTGAGTCCTCTCCTGGGACAATTCCAAATTATCCACCACTTGTCCCCAAATCTGGTGCAACCGATCCACTACCGCATCCACTCCAGGACAATCCGAAGATTCAACCTGACCAGATGAAAAACGCGGATGAAACCCTGAATTGCAAAAGAAAGGAGAAACCAAAGTGGCAGAACTAGCCCGATTATTAAGAGCAAACTCCGCCAACGGCGGAAAGGCAACCCAATCATCCTGATCCGCAGACACAAAACACCTCAAATAAGTCTCCAAAGTTTGATTAGTTCATTCCGTCTGGCCATTGGTCTGAGGATGGAATGCAGACGAAAAAGACAAATCAATGCCCAACCTGGCACAGACTGCCCGCCAAAATCTAGACACGAACTGGGTACCCCTGTCAGAAACGATGTTTTCCGGAATACCATGCAAGCGAACCACATTTTGAAAAAACAGAGGGACCAACTCAGATGAGGAAGGCAACTTAGGCAATGGCACCAAATGAACCATTTTAGAAAAACGGTCACACACCACCCAGATGACAGACATCTTCTGAGAAACAGGGAGGTCCGAGATAAAGTCCATAGAGATGTGCGTCCAAGGCCTCTTCGGAATAGGCAAGGGCAACAACAACCCACTAGCCCTAGAACAACAAGGCTTGGCCCGAGCACACACATCGCAAGACTGCACAAAAACACGCACATCTCGAGACAAGGAAGGCCACCAGAAGGATCTAGCCACCAAATCTCTGGTGCCAAAAATTCCCGGATGACCTGCCAGAGTAGAAGAATGAACTTCCGAGATGACTCTAGTGGTCCACTCATCAGGAACAAACAGTCTACCAGACGGACAACGATCAGGTCTATCCGCCTGAAATTCTTGCAAAGCACGTCGCAAATCTGGAGAGACAGCAGACAAAACCACTCCATCCTTAAGGACACCATCAGGTTCAGAATTCCCAGGAGAGTCAGGCTCAAAACTCCTAGAAAGAGCATCTGCCTTCACATTCCTAGAACCCGGTAAGTACGAGACCACAAAATTAAACCGGGAAAAGAACAACGACCAACGTGCCTGTCTAGGATTCAGGCGCCTGGCAGACTCCAAATAAATTAAATTCTTGTGATCAGTCAAAACTACCACCTGATGTCTGGCACCCTCAAGCCAATGACGCCACTCCTCAAATGCCCACTTCATGGCCAAAAGCTCCCGATTACCAACATCATAGTTTCGCTCGGCGGCCGAAAATTTTCGCGAAAAGAACGCACAAGGTCTCATCACCGAGCAGTCGGAACTTTTCTGCGACAAAACCGCCCCCGCTCCGATCTCGGAAGCATCGACCTCAACCTGAAAGGGAAGAGAAACATCAGGCTGGCGCAACACAGGGGCAGACAAAAAGCGGCGCTTAAGCTCCCGAAAGGCCTCCACAGCAGCAGGGGACCAATTGGCAACATCAGCACCCTTTTTAGTCAAATCCGTCAGAGGTTTAGCAACGCCAGAAAAACCAGCTATAAATCGACGATAAAAATTAGCAAAGCCCAAGAATTTCTGGAGACTCTTCAGAGAAGTAGGCTGCGTCCAGTCGTAAATAGCCCGAACCTTGACAGGGTCCATCTCAATAGAAGAAGGGGAAAAAATGTACCCCAAAAAGGAAATTTTTTGAACCCCAAAAACACACTTTGAACCCTTTACACACAAAGAATTCTCCCGCAAAACCTGAAAAACCCTCCTGACCTGCTGAACATGAGACTCCCAGTCATCAGAAAAAATCAAAATATCATCCAAGTAAACAATCAAAAATTTATCCAAATATTCACGGAAAATATCATGCATTAAGGACTCAAAGACCGAAGGAGCATTAGAAAGGCCGAAAGGCATTACCAAATACTCAAAATGGCCCTCAGGCATATTAAATGTGGTTTTCCACTCATCCCCCTGCTTAATTCGCACCAAATTATACGCCCCACGAAGATCAATCTTAGAGAACCACTTAGCCCCCCTTATGCGAGCAAACAAATCAGTCAGCAAAGGCAATGGATACTGATATTTGACTGTAATTTTATTCAGGAGTCGATAATCAATACAAGGCCTCAGAGAGCCATCCTTTTTAGAGACAAAGAAAAAACCGGCTCCTAAAGGTGATGAAGAAGGACGAATATGTCCCTTTTCCAGGGACTCCTTAATATACTCGCGCATAGCAGCATGTTCAGGTACAGATAGGTTAAACAAACGACCCTTTGGAAATTTACTGCCAGGAATCAGATCTATGGCGCAATCACAATCCCTGTGAGGAGGGAGTGAACCAATCTTAGGCTCTTCAAAAATATCACGATAATCAGACAAAAATGCCGGAATCTCAGATGGAATAGATGACGAAATGGACACCATAGGAGTGTCCCCATGAGCCCCCCGACATCCCCAGCTTAACACAGACATAGCTTTCCAGTCAAGGACTGGGTTATGAGACTGTAACCATGGTAATCCAAGCACCAAAACATCATGTAAATTGTACAACACAAGGAAGCGAATCACCTCCTGATGGTCTGGAGTCATACGCATAGTCACTTGCGTCCAGAACTGTGGTTTATTACAAGCCAAAGGTGTAGAATCAATACCCTTCAGAGGTATAGGGACTTCCAGAGGCTCTAAATCAAACCCACAGCACCTGGCAAAGGACCAGTCCATAAGACTCAGAGCGGCGCCAGAGTCCACATAGGCATCCACGGTAATAACTGATAATGAACAAATCAAGGTTACAGACAAAATAAATTTGGACTGTAAAGTGCCAATTGAAATGGACTTGTCAACCTTCCTAGTACGTTTAGAGCATGCCGATATAACATGAGCAGAATCACCACAATAGAAGCATAACCCATTTTTACGCCTATATTTCTGCCGCTCGCTTCTGGACATAACTCTGTCACATTGCATTTTCTCTGGCGTCTCTTCAGAAGATACCGCCAAATGGTGCACGGGTTTGCGCTCCCGCAAACGCCGATCAATCTGAATTGCCATTGTCATGGACTCATTCAGACATGTAGGCACAGGGAACCCGACCATAACATCTTTAACGGCATCAGAAAGACCCTCTCTGAAATTTGCCGCTAAGGCGCACTCATTCCACTGAGTAAGCACAGACCATTTACGAAATTTTTGGCAGTATATCTCCGCTTCATCTTGCCCTTGAGATAGGGCTATCAAAGCTTTTTCAGCTTGAATCTCCAAATTAGGTTCCTCATAAAGCAACCCTAAAGCCAGGAAAAACGCATCCACATTGAGCAACGCAGGATCCCCTGGTGCCAAAGAAAATGCCAAATTTTGAGGGTCACCTCGCAGCAAAGAGATTACAATCTTAACCTGCTGGACAGGATCTCCTGAGGAGTGAGGTCTGAGAGAAAGGAATAATTTACAATTATATTTGAAATTCAAAAACCGAGATCTATCTCCGGAAAACACCTCTGGTGTAGGGATTTTAGGTTCAGAAATAGGAGCATGTATAACAAAATCTTGTAAATTTTGAACCTTCGTAGCAAGATTATTTAATCCTGCAGCCAAACTCTGAGGATCCATCTTTAAACAGGTGAGCTCAGAGCCATTCAAGGATTATAAGGAGAGAAAGGCAAAGGCTGTAATTAGAGCTGAAATACAACTGATCCAACTATGGAGCAAGCATAGGGGAAAAAGAGAAAAAAAAAAAAAATTTACAGACTTCTTTTTTCTCTCCTTTCTTCTGCCAATAAGTTTAACACTGGCCGGTCATACTGTCATGGTTCCCAATGGCAAGGGAACGTAAGAAACATATAAATAACGAACGAGCTCTCGGGTGATGGAAACTCGAGTTGACCGTGAGCTAAATCTACCACACAACTAATAGTAGCCAGGGAGCATACCTACGGCTTCCTATATGCCACGCACCAGCCGGAGGACTAACTACGCCTGGTAGAGGAAGAAACAGACCTGGCTTACCTCTAGGGAAATACCCCAAAAGATGATAGCAGCCCCCCACATGTAATAACGGTGAATTAAGAGGAAAAGACATACACAGTATGAAAGTAGATTTAGCAAAGAGAGGTCCACTTACTAGATAGCAGAAGGATACAAAAGAGGACTTCACGGTCAACTGAAAACCCTTTCAAAAACCATCCTGAAATTACTTTAAGACTCCTGTGTCAACTCATGACACAGGAGTGGCAATTTCAGCCCGCAAGAGCTTCCAGCTACAGAGAATTACAATAACTGCAAACTGGACAAAAGGTACAAAACAAAAGGACAAAGTCCACTTAGCTGATCAGCAGACTAGTAGCAGGAACATGCAACCGAAAGCTCTGGTTACAATGATGACCGGCAAGGAAATGACTGGAGAGCAAGGCTAAATTGGAAACTCCCAAACGCTGATGGAAGCAGTTGAACAGAAGCAGCAAAGTGCAAACAAGTCACCAGTACCACCAGCAACCACCAGGGGAGCCCAAAAAGCGGATACACAACAGGAGCGTTTCAATAGATTGCAGGAATGGCACAGATGCTTTTTTTTCACTTAACTTTATGTGTGTTGATTCCAGCAACCAATCAAAGGCGCAGAAAGCATCCAAAAATGTCATGACACAAAATCTTCTGTGTTTGGTTGCCAAAGTCACATGTGCTTGGCCGTATAAAAAGGAGACATCTTGTTTTGCTGGAGTCATTTGCTCAGTGTCTCAGTACAGAGAGGTTGCTCCTGCGCTAGTGCTGGTGCTGAAAATTAACTTGTGCTGTGTGAAATCGATCTTCCAGCATCAAAGTAGATTGTGCAGAAACTGTGTGGCAGTCTCTGGAAGCCCCATTAGCTAATCATTTGTGCTAAAACTGTGTTCAGTGGTAATTCAGAAGGCCAGATTTTCACGTAAAATGTTGTTAGGCCTAATATAGTGTTGCAGCCACAAGGCCCAATTAGCTACTCCAAATCGTTTGTGCTAAAACTGTGTTTGTGGCAATTCAGAAGGCCCTATTTTCACGTAAAAATCATTAGGCCTAATATAGCATACCTCCCAACTTTTGAAGATGGGAAAGAGTTTGCACATTTAGCACTGCTGATCACACTGTTTCATAAAGAATAATTATAAACAAAAAAATATGGCCACACAGTGCTCCATACTGTATAATGGCCACACATGATGCTCAATACTGTATAATGGCCACACAGTGCTCCATACTGTATAATGGCCCCTCATGATGCTCCATACTGTATAATGACCACACATGATGCTCCATACTTTATAATGGCCCCACATGATGCTCCATACTGTATAATGACCGCACATGATGCTCCTTACTGTATAATGGCCACACATGATGCTCCATACTGTATAATGGCCACACATGATACTTTGTACCATATAATGGCCACACATAGCTACTCCTACACACGCAGCTGCGCTCCGTACACTTTGCACACACGGCTCCACTCTGTACACATGCGCTCCACTCCATACACCTCGTACACACACGGTTCCGCTCCGTACAACTCATACACACATGGCTCCGCTCCATACATCTCATACACCTCGTACACATTCAGCTCCACTCCATACACCTCATGCACATTCAGCTCCTCTCCGTACACCTCGTACACATTCAGCTCCACTCCATACACCTTGTACACATTCAGCTCCGCTCCATACACCTCATACACATTCAGCTCCGCTCCATACACCTCATACACACATGGCTGTTGTGAATTCTGCTTTTGGATTCCCTCCGGTGGTAGTAGGTGGTAATGCAGTTGTCCCTGGGTTGCAGTCCTGGTCAGGTGTGTCTGCTGATTGCAGTTCTGACTGGGGTATTTAGGTGTGCAGGATTCATTAGTCCTTGCCAGTTGTCAATTGTTGTTGGGAGGTGTTGGACCTCTCCTGGTTCCTCCTGTCTTTCTGCCAAATCAGCAAAGATAAGTGTCTGGTTTTTTTTTCCTGTGGCACACATGCTGTGTGCTTCACAATTCAGTGCTATTCTTTGTGTTTTCTTGTCCAGCTTAGATTGTGTCAGTATTTTCTCAGTCTTGCTGGATTCTCTGGAGTGGCAGGTATACTGTACATTCCATGTCTTTAGTTAGATTGTGGAACTTTTTGTATTATCTGTTGTGGATATTTTTGGAAGGGTTTTAATACTGACCGCCTAGTAATCTGTCCTATCCTTTCCTATTTAGCTAGAGTGGCCTCTTTTGCTAAATCCTGTTTTCTACCTGTGTGTGTCTATTCTTCTCCTACTCACAGTCATTATTCGTGGGGGGCTGCCTATCCTTTGGGGGTCTGCTCTGAGGCAAGATAGCATTCCTATTTCCATCTATAGGGGTATTTAGTCCTCCGGCTTTGTCGAGGTGTCTAGGGT
The DNA here is from genome assembly GCF_051348905.1 of Ranitomeya variabilis. Taxonomy (NCBI): domain Eukaryota; kingdom Metazoa; phylum Chordata; class Amphibia; order Anura; family Dendrobatidae; genus Ranitomeya; species Ranitomeya variabilis. Next base: position 491,452,324 of record NC_135235.1, read on the forward strand.
TTGTTAGGCACACCCCACGGCTCCTTCTAGTTGCGGTGTTAGTTCAGGATTTGCGGTCAGTACAGGTTCCACCGACTCCAGAGAAAGTTTTCATGCGGCTCCAAGGTCGCCAGATCATAACACACGGCTCTGCTCCATACACCTGACCTCTTACACACATGGCTTTGCTCCATACACCTCATACACAGACATGGCTATGCTACATCCACACTGTAAACACCTCCTGACCCCACACAAGGCAGCTTACTTACCTCATCCAGCAGCACCATGGCAAGTTGGCAACCAGCACAGCCGAGTCCTGCAATCCACGGAGGTCCCGATCATGTGACCCCTGACTCCTCCCCTCCTGTGACCTCATCACAGGTCCTGTGCGCACAGAGCAGCCAATATGTGGTGTAAGGCTCTGCGGGTGCAGGGATGACCGGCTGATACATTGCACACCTCCCAACCAGTGTGGGACATACTTGTCCCGGCCATGACAGCGGGGGAGACTGTCAAAATCGTGACAGTCCCGCTGGATCCGGGACGGTTGGGAGGTATGATATAGTGGTGCAGCCATTAGGCCCACTTAGCTACTCCAAATTGTGTTAAAACTGTCTTTCAGTGGCAAATAAGAATTTCCAATTAAAATCTGATAGTCATAGCAGTGTTGTTCAGGCACACTAGCTAAGAAAATAAATAGTGATTAATAATAATAATTTTACCTCTATAGTGCCAACATATTCTGCAGCACTTCACATTTTAGAGGGGACTTGTACCGACAAAAGACATTACAGAATAAAATAATCACAAAGATCAACAGATACCAAGATGAATGAGAGCCCTGCTCACAAGTTTACAATCGTTGAGGAAATAGGGGAGACATGAAAGGTGGATTTCATTTCAATTGCTTTCATTGTTTGGACCAGCCATAATGTAAGAAATCAGGTGTTCATGTAATGATGCATGAACCGGTTATCCGCCTGCATATGTAACAGAACAGAAACAGAGGGCTATTAAATGCATAAAGCATGTGAGAGCATGATACGAGGAACATGGTTATGGTAAAAATTTTGAATGGGCAAACAGAGGGATAGTTAGGTCAATGTGTTGAGACGGTAGGCCAGTCTGATGAAATGCATTTTTAGGGCACCCTTAAAACTGTGGGTATTGGGGATTAATCGAATTAACCTGGGTAGTGCATTCCAAAAACTTGGCGCAGCACATGAAAAGTCTTGGAGACAGGAGTGGAACGTTATGATTATTGAGGATGTTAACCTCAGGTCATTAGCAGAACAGAGAGCACGGGTAGGGTGGTAGGCTGAGACCAGGGAGGAGATGTAGGGTGGTGCTGAACCATGGAGTGATTTGTGGGTGAGGGTAATAAGTTTATACTGATTTCTGGAGTGGATGGGTAACCAGTGTAATGACTCGCACAAGGTAGAGGCATCGGAGTAACGGTTGGTGAGGAATATGATCCTGGCTGCAGCATTCAAGACAGATTGGAGATGGGAGAGTTTGGTAAGAGGGAGACCGATTAGTAGAGAGTTACAATAGTCCAGAAGAGAATGAATAAAAGAAACAGTAAGCATTTTTGCAGAGTCGAAAGTAAGAAAAGGTTGAATTCTAGAAATATTTTTGAGGTGCAGATAACAAGAGCGATGAACAAGTGATTGTTCATTTAACCCCTTAATCCCATATGACGTACTATCCCGTCGAGGTGACCTGGGACTCAATTCACGGGGGGAGCGCGGCCGATCGTGGCCGGGTGTCAGCTGACTATCACAGCTGACATCGGGCACTATGTGCCAGGACCGCTCCAGGCACTATGTGCCAGGACCGCTCCTGGCACATTAACCCCCGGCACACTGCGATCAAAGATGATCGCAGTGTTCCGGCGGTATAGGGAAGCATCGCGCAGGGAGGGGGCTCCTTGCGTGCTTCCCTGAGACCCTCAGAGCAACACGATGTGATCGCGTTGCTCTTAGGGTCTCCTACCTCCTCCTCCCTGCAGGCCCCGGATCCAATATGGCTGTGGGGCTTCTTCCGGGTCCTGCAGGGAGGTGGCTTGCAAGCGCCTGCTCAGAGCAAGTGCTTGCAAGCGTCCCTGCACTGCCTGTCAGATCGCTGATCTGACACAGTGCTATGCAAAGTGTAAGATCAGCGATCTGACCCTATAATATGATGTCCCCCCTGGGGCAATGTTATAAAGTTAAAAAATATATATTCACACATGTAAAAAAAAAATCCTAAATAAAGAAAAAAATATATATATTGTTCCCATAAATACATTTCTTTATCTAAAAAAACAAAAAAAAACAATAAAAGTACACATATTTAGTATTGCCGCATCCGTAACGACCCAACCTATAAAACTTTCCCACTAGTTCACCCCTTCAGTGATCACTGTAAAAAAAAGAGGCAAAAAACGCTATATTATCATACCGCCGAACAAAAAGTGGAATAACACGTGATCAAAAATACTGATATAAATAACCATGGTACCGCTGAAAACGTCATCTTGTCCCGTAAAAAAACGACCCGCCATACAGCGTCATCTGCGAAAAAATAAAAAAAGAAAGTTTTCAGAATAAAGCAATGCAAAAATAATAATTTTTTCTATAAAATAGTTTTATCGTATAAAAGCGCCGCCCAAAACATAAAACAAGATATAAATGAGGTATCGCTGTAATCATACTATCGAAGAATAAAACTGCTTTATCAATTTTGCCAAACGTGGAACGGTATAAACGCACCCCCCCAATGAAATTCATGAATTGCTGTTTTTTGGTCATTCTGCCTCACAAAAATCAGAATAAAAAGCGATCAAAAAATGTCACATACCCGAAAATGGTACCGATAAAAACGTGAACTCGTCCCGCAAAACACAAGACCTCACATGACTCTGTGGACCAAAATATTGTAAAATTATAGCTCTCAAAATGTGGAGACGCAAAAACTATTTTTTGCAATAAAAAGCGTCTTTTAGTGTGTGACAGCTGCCAATCACAAAAATGCACTAAAAAAATCAGCTATAAATAGTAAATCAAACCCCCTTAATCACCCCCTTAGTTAGGGAAAAATAATAAAATAAAAAAATGTACTTATTTCCATTTTCCCATTAGGGTTAGGGTTGGGGCTAGGGTTAGGGTTGGGGATAGGGTTAGGGCTAGGGTTGGGGCTAGGGTTAGGGTTGGGGCTAGAAATAGGGTTGGGGTTAGGGTTGGGGCTAGGGTTAGGGTTGGGGTTGGGGCTAGGGTTAAGGCTGGGGCTAGAGTTAGGGTTAGGGCTAGGGTTAGGGTTGGGGCTAGGGTTAGGGTTGGGGTTAGGGCTGCAGTTAGGGTTGGGTCTAAAGTTAGGGTTACGGTTGGGGCTAAAGTTAGTGTTAGGGTTGGGGCTAAAATTAGGGTTAGGGTTTGGATTACATTTATGGTTGGGATTAGGGTTAAGGGTGTGTCAGGGTTATGGTTGGGATTAGGGTTAGGGGTGTGTTGGAGTTAGGGGTGTGGTTAGGGTTGGGATTAGGGTTAGGGGTCTGTTGGGGTTAGGGGTGTGTTTAGAGTTATGGGTAGAGTTGGGATTAGGGTTAGGGGTGTGTTTGGGTTAGGGTTTCAGTTAGAATTGGGGGCTTCCACTGTTTAGGCACATCAAGGGCTCTCCAAATGCGACATGGCATCCGATCTCAATTCCAGCCAATTCTGCGTTGAAAAAGTAAAACAGTGCTCCTTCCTTTCTGAGCTCTCCTGTGCGCCCAAACAGGGGTTTACCCTGACATATGGGGTATCAGCGTACTCAGGACAAATTGGACAACAACTTTTGAGGTCCAATTTCTCCTCTTACCCTTGGGAAAATACAAAACTGAGGGCTAAAAAATAATTTTTGTGATTTTTTTTTTTTTATTTTCACGGCTCTGCGTTATAAACTGCAGTGAAACACTAGGGGGTTCAAAGTTCTCACAAAACATCTAGATAAGTTCCTTGGGGGGTCTAGTTTCCAATATGGGGTCACTTGTGGTGGGTTTCTACTGTTTGGGTACATCAGGGGCTCTGCAAATGCAACGTGACGCCTGCAGACCAATCAATCTAAGTCTGCATTCCAAAAGGTGCTCCTTCCCTTACGAGCTCTTTCATGCGCCCAAAAAGTGGTTCCCCCCACATATGGGGTATCAGCGTACTCAGGACAAATTGGACAACAACTTTTGGTGTCCAATTTCTCTTGTTACCCTTGGAAAAATAAAAATTTGGGGGGCTAAAAAAACATTTTTGTGGAAAAAAAAGAGAATTTTTATTTTCAAGGCTCTGCGTTATAAACTGTAGTGAAACACTTGGGGGTTCAAAGCTCTCACAACACATCTAGAAAAGATCATTTTTGTGAAGAAATATTTTTTATTTTTACAGCTCTACATAATAAACTTCTGTGAAGCACTTGGTGGGTCAAAGTGCGCACAACACATCTAGACAAGTTCCTTAGGGGGTCTACTTTCCAAAATGGTGTCACTTGTGGGGGGTTTCAACGTTTTGGCACATCAGGAGCTCTCCAAACGCAACATGGTGCCCCATCTCAATTCCAGTCAATTTTGCATTGAAAAGTCAAACGGCGCTCCTTCCCTTCCGAGCTCTGCCATGCGCCCAAACAGTGGTTTACCCCCACATATGGGGTATCGGCGTACTCAGGACAAATTGTACAACAACTTTAGGGGTCCATTTTCTCCTGTTACCCTTGGTAAAATAAAACAAACTCCATAACAAAAAAAAATTTTGGTTCCAAAATTGTGCTGATGTAAAGAAGACATGTGGGAAATGTTGCTTATTAAGTATTTTGTGTGACATATCTGTTAGGGGTCGAGTTCCTGCCTCTGCACAGGGGGAATCTCGAACCATCTCCGCTGCGGTCTCCTATTCTTCTCCAGCCGCTGTGGAGCCTGCTCAGTGGAGACGTCGGTCCCAGCGTCTGGCTCAGCCTGATACTGTGCGGATGGTACTGCTGCCTTTCCAGGCTCAGCCATTGTAGCCAGTACTGGTCAGTGGCGAGCAGACGTCTCTGGGACTAAGTCCTGCTTTTCTCCTTCTGAGCATGCCCGGGGTAAGACCTCTCATTGGAGGCTGGGGGTCACATGCTCAGGTTCTGTGGCAGCTCCCATTGGTCCTTTAGGAAGGTCCTGAAGTTTCTACAGCTATAAAAGGTTCACATGGCTGCACAGCTATGCGCTAGTATCAGCTTATGTTATGAGCTTTAGCTACTCAGTGGTCTTGTCTGCTTGTGGTCAGGGTCCAGCTGAAATAAGCCACTAGAATACCGGCACCTCCGGTGAGGAGTTTGTATGGTGAATTCAGGGCTGGCGTAAAGCCATTAGAATTCCCGCTCTACTGGAGAGGAGATGTTTGTGTGCTTGCTACTCCCTGATCACTGATTGCTTTTGCTCTGTTAGGCAGCAGTGTTCCCCTGTGACGCTAACAGGGCACAGCGTTTTCCCTTCTGTGTGACTCTGTGAAGTAACAGAGTTCACTTCTACCGCCATATTTTGCCACCATTTGCTAGCAGCAGGCTGGTCTCCTGCACGGTGGACCCCGGGCTGCGAATGCACCAATAATAATATCTAACTATAATCGGTGCATTCCGCCAGCCCTAACAATATCTCTGTGATTTAAGGACATAAAAATTAAAAGTTGGAAAATTGAGAAATTTTCTAATTTTTTGCCAAATTTCCGGTTTTTTTTGCAAATAAACGCAGGTAATATCAAAGAAATTTTACCACTATCATGAAGTACAATATGTCATGAGAAAACAGTGTTAGAATCAGCAGGATCCATTGAAGCGTTCCAGAGTTATAACCTCATATAGGGACAGTGGTCAGAATTGTAAAAATTGGCCCGGTCATTAACGTGCAAACCACCCTTGGGTGTTAAGGGGTTAATGACAGGTGACTGATAGCTGTGGGCCTAAGGTAATGAAACAGCAGTGTACAAGTGGAGGAGGCTATTTACAATATGAGTGGGAAAAAGCAAGGTAGTGGTGGAAGGGGGAAAGGGTTAGGTGTTAAAGAGATGAAAGGTCAACTAAGCAAACAACGTCTCGTCCTATCCAAAGACCACTGACAACATCTGTTGCTAGCCTATTTGTCTCCCTTTCTTAGGCAGCCGCATAGCAGTTTATAGATGAGGCTCAGAAAGAGCATGTGCACCAGTGGATGGCAAGTGCTGTATTAAGTGGCCTCTCCTCATCTTCCTCCACCTTAACATCACACACAGTACAATCCTCAGAGGTGGCACCCTAATTACCCTTGTTTCCCCCTATGTCAAAACTTTCCAAACTACCAACTGACTGTGGAGAACCTCAGATGGGCCATTCTGAAAAGCTGAAAAAATTGGAGTCCGGCTCAACAGGACTGGATTTTCCTTTTCTTTTTCAAAAGAAGTTAGAGTGCATACAAAAGAAAAATGTACATGGTCAACATGACCCAGTCGATGCGTTTCGACTGCACTAAGCAGTCTTACTCAGTCATGAGTAAGATTGAGTAAGACTTATTGAAAAATAAAAAGAAAAGGAAAATCCAGTCCTGTTGAGCCAGACTCCAATTTTTTTTATTTTCCTTGATGTGAGGCCAGGGCGAGGACGGTGTCTGAGCCCCAGGTGGATGAGCATAGAGCAACTGGGTGAGCTGGAATCAAATTTCTATAATTCTGAAGAGCTGTTCACAAATCTTATTCCATTGGCATGCTCCAGAGAACCACAGAATCTAGAGGAGGAAAGCATCTGCACCAATGCCCAAATTTTTTTCATGTTGGATCTGGGGCTGGGCGAAGTAGGGTCCTAGCAGAATCCAGACCCTCGTCACTAGATGTTAGCCACCAGGGGTGAAGGTGATCCTGATTTGACTCAGATACCAGAGATGCACATGGATTGTACTGTGGTGTTAAGGCAGGAAGGGGATTAGGGTTACTCTGAGGGTGAGGAGTGTGAGAACAGAGAGGATAATAATGAGGTTATAGATCCTTAGTGTGAACCAGGAGGTACATGGCTGAATAGCTTGGAGAGGAGTTGGAGAAGGAGGAGAAACTACAATTGTTTACCTATCACAGTCAGGATGAGTAAGAGTTGGTAAGTAGACATGACTGTTGTGAACTCCGTTTTCAGGCTCCCTCTTGTGGTCACAGATGGTATTGTGTGACTTTGGTTTTTTGGCTCCCCCTGGTGGTTGGTTTATTATCCTGCGGGTCTGCTGGATCAGCTGCCTCGTTATTCACCAGGGAGGCTCCTATTTAGCTCTGCTTCACTTCCACTTGTTGCCGGCTGTCAATGTATTCAGTGCTATTCTGATTACTCCTGATTATCTCGTTTTCTGCCTCTTCAGGATAAGCTAAGTTCTGTTTGAATATTTTTTGCTCATCTGCCTGCAATATGATTTCTGTGTATGATGAGTCTAGTCCAGCTTGCTAACATGTGATTTCTTTTTGCTGGTAAGCTCTGGGGTACGGAGTTGCTTCCCCCGCACCGTTAGTTGGTGCGGGGGCTCAAGCAATCTCTGCGTGGATATTTTGAATAGGGTTTTTTATTGACCGCACAGTTTCCCTCCTATTTTCTGCTATCTAGTATTAGCGGGCCTCATTTGCTAAATCTGATTTCATCTCTGCGTTTGTGCTTTCCCCTTAACTCACCGTTAATATTTATGGGGGGCTATTCTATATCTTTGGGGTCTTCCACTGAGGCAAGTGAGGACTTACTTTCCCTTCAGGAATAGTCAGTTTCTCAGGCCGTGACGAGACGTCTAGGATTTTTTAGGTAACGTTCCACGGCTGCCTATAGTTGTTTGCGGATAGGATCAGGTGGCGGTCAATCTAGTTACCACTTCCCCAGAGCTAGTAGTCGGTTCAGTTACTTAGCTAGTCCGACCTGCGATCCTTGCCACTAGGATCATAACAGTACAGCCGGCCTATAAAGTGTTAATTGCATGGCAGAAGCAGGAGAAAAGAAGCTTGGAGATTTTTTTTTTTTTTGCTGCCGTGTGTCTAGCTGCTGTGTGTCTGGCTTCTCTCCTCCTCTTAAACTTGGTGTGGCTCTCAGTTCAGCTGCTGATATGGATATCCAGAGTTTAGCCTCCAGTGTAGATCATCTTGCTGCAAGGGTACAAAGTATTCAGGATTTTGTTGTGCACAGTCCTATGTCAGAGCCTAGAATACCTATTCCGGAGTTGTTTTCTGGAGATAGATCTAGGTTCCTGAATTTTCAGAACAATTGCAAGTTGTTTCTTTCTTTGAAACCTCATTCCTCTGGGGATTCTGTTCAGCAAGTTAAGATTATTATTTCTTTCTTGCGTGGCGATCCTCAAGATTGGGCTTTCACATTGGCTCCAGGGGATCCTGCGTTGCTCAGTGTGGATGCGTTTTTTCTGGCCCTTGGATTGCTCTATGAGGAACCTAATCTTGAGAACCAGGCTGAAAAAGCGTTGTTGGCCCTCTCTCAGGGGCAAGATGATGCAGAGGTGTACTGCCAGAAATTTCGGAAATGGTCGGCGCTTACTCAATGGAATGAGTGTGCCCTGGCTGCAAATTTCAGAAAAGGTCTTTCTGAAGCCATTAAGAATGTCATGGTGGGGTTCCCTACGCCTGCAGGACTGAATGAGTCAATGACTCTGGCCATTCAGATTGATCGGCGTTTGTGGGAGCGCAAACCTGCGCACCATTTGGCGGTGTCTTCTGAACAGACACCTGAGTCTATGCAATGTGATAGAATTCTGACCAGAAGTGAACGGCAAAATTATAGACGGCAAAATGGGTTGTGCTTTTACTGTGGTGACTCAGCTCATGTTATCTCAGCATGCTCTAAGCGCACAAAAAAGATTGATAAATCTGTCACCATCGGTACTTTACAGCCTAAGTTTATTTTGTCTGTTACCCTGATTTGTTCCCTGTCATCTTACCTGGTTATGGCTTTTGTGGATTCAGGTGCTGCCCTGAGTCTGATGGATTTGTCATTTGCCAGGCGCTGTGGTTTTGTTTTGGAGCCTTTAAAATTCCCTATTCCACTAAGGGGAATTGATGCTACACCATTGGCTACGAATAAACCTCAGTACTGGACACAAGTGACCATGTGCATGACTCCTGTTCATCAGGAGGTGATTCGCTTTCTTGTATTGCATAATTTGCATGATGTTGTCGTGTTGGGCCTGCCATGGTTGCAGACTCATAATCCAGTCCTGGATTGGAAAGCAATGTCTGTGTCAAGTTAGGGTTGTCAGGGAATTCATGGCGACGCTCCTGTGGTGTCAATTGCTTCATCCACTCCTTCTGAGGTCCCTGCGTTTTTGTCAGATTACCAGGATGTATTTGATGAGCCCAAACTCAGTTCTCTACCTCCTCATAGGGATTGTGATTGTGCTATAAATTTGATTCCTGGTAGTAAGTTTCCTAAAGGACGACTTTTCAATTTGTCAGTGCCGGAGCATGCTGCTATGCGGAGTTATATAAAGGAGTCTTTGGAGAAAGGACTTATTCGCCCCTCCTCCTCCCCTCTTGGTGCAGGGTTCTTTTTTGTGGCTAAGAAGGATGGTTCCTTGAGACCTTGTATTGATTATTGCCTTCTAAACAAAATCACGGTCAAATTTCAGTATCCTTTGCCATTGTTATCTGATCTGTTTGCTCGCATTAAGGGGTCTAGTTGGTTCACCAAGATAGATCTTCGTGGTGCGTATAACCTTGTGCGTATTAAGCAGGGTGATGAATGGAAAACTGCATTTAATACGCCCGAAGGCCATTTTGAGTACTTGGTGATGCCTTTTGGACTTTCTAACGCTCCTTCTGTCTTTCAGTCCTTTATGCACGACATCTCCCGCGAATATCTGGATAAATTTATGATTGTGTATCTGGATGATATTCTGTTTTTTTCGGATGATTGGAAGTCCCATGTTAAGCAGGTCAGGATGGTGTTTCAGGTCCTGCGTGCCAATGCTTTATTTGTGAAGGGCTCAAAATGTATTTTTGGAGTCCAGAAGGTCTCTTTTTTGGGTTTCATTTTTTCTCCTTCTGCTATTGAGATGGACCCAGTCAAGGTTCAGGCTATTCATGACTGGACTCAGCCTACATCTGTTAAGAGTCTTCAGAAGTTCTTGGGTTTTGCTAATTTTTACCGTCGCTTCATCGCTAATTTTTCTGGTGTTGTTAAGCCATTGACGGATTTGACCAAGAAGGGTTCTGATGTTACTAATTGGTCTCCTGCGGCTGTGGAGGCCTTTCGGGAGCTGAAGCACCGGTTTTCTTTGGCTCCGGTCTTATGTCAGCCAGACGTCTCTCTTCCTTTCCAGGTCGAGGTTGATGCTTCTGAGATTGGAGCGGGGGCTGTTTTGTCACAGAGAAGCTCTGATGGCTCTGTGATGAAGCCATGTGCTTTCTTTTCAAGAAAGTTTTCGCCTGCCGAGCGGAATTATGATGTTGGTAATCGGGAGTTGTTGGCTATGAAGTGGGCATTTGAGGAGTGGCGACATTGGCTCGAGGGAGCTAAGCATCGTGTGGTGGTCTTGACTGATCACAAGAATTTGATTTATCTCGAGTCGGCCAAGCGGCTGAATCCTAGACAGGCTCGTTGGTCGTTGTTTTTCTCTCGTTTTGATTTCGTGGTCTCATGCCTGCCTGGTTCGAAGAATGTGAAGGCTGATGCTCTTTCTAGGAGTTTTGTGCCTGACTCTCCTGGTGATTCAGAGTCAGCTGGTATCCTCAGAGAAGGGGTGATTTTGTCTGCCATCTCCCCAGATTTGCGACGAGTGCTGCAGGAGTTTCAGGCGGATAGACCTGACCGTTGTCCACCGGAGAGACTGTTTGTCCCGGATAGATGGACCAGCAGAGTTATTTCCGAGGTTCATTCTTCGGTGTTGGCAGGCCATCCTGGGATTTTTGGTACCAGAGATTTGGTGGCTAGGTCCTTCTGGTGGCCTTCCTTGTCGCGGGATGTGCGTTCCTTTGTGCAGTCTTGTGGAATTTGTGCTCGGGCTAAGCCTTGCTGTTCTCGTGCCAGTGGCTTGTTGTTGCCTTTGCCTGTCCCGAAGAGGCCTTGGACGCACATTTCCATGGATTTTATTTCAGAACTCCCTGTCTCTCAGAGAATGTCGGTCATTTGGGTGGTGTGTGATCGTTTTTCTAAAATGGTCCATTTGGTGCCCTTGCCTAAGTTGCCTTCCTCCTCCGAGTTGGTTCCTCTGTTTTTTCAAAATGTGGTTCGTTTGCACAGGATCCCTGAAAATATTGTTTCCGACAGAGGATCCCAGTTTGTGTCTAGATTTTGGCGGACCTTTTGTGCTAAGATGGGCATTAATTTGTCTTTTTTGTCGGCCTTCCATCCTCAGACGAATGGCCAAACCGAGCGAACTAATCAGACTTTGGAAACCTATTTAAGATGTTTTGTTTCTGCTGATCAGGACGACTGGGTGACTTTTTTGCCATTGGCCGAGTTTGCCCTTAATAATCGGGCTAGTTCTGCTACTTTGGTTTCGCCTTTTTTTTGTAATTCAGGGTTTCATCCTCGTTTTTCCTCAGGTCAGGTGGAGTCTTCTGACTGTCCTGGAGTGGATGTTGTGGTGGATAGTTTGCATCAGATTTGGAATCATGTGGTGGACAATTTGAAGCTGTCACAAGAGAAGGCTCAGCGCTTTGCCAACCGCCGTCGCTGTGTGGGTCCCCGACTTCGCGTTGGGGATTTGGTGTGGTTGTCTTCTCGCTTTGTTCCTATGAAGGTCTCCTCTCCTAAGTTTAAGCCTCGGTTTATCGGTCCTTATAAGATTTTGGAAGTCCTTAACCCTGTGTCATTTCGTTTGGACCTCCCGGCATCGTTTGCTATTCATAATGTGTTCCATCGGTCGTTGTTGCGGAGGTATGTGGTGCCTGTGGTTCCTTTGGTTGAGCCTCCTGCCCCTGTGCTGGTTGAGGGAGAATTGGAATACGTGGTGGAGAAGATCTTGGATTCTCGTATTTCTAAACGGAGGCTTCAGTATTTGGTTAAGTGGAAAGGCTATGGTCAGGAGGATAGTTCCTGGGTTGTCGCCTCTGATGTTCATGCGGCCGATTTGGTTCGTGCCTTCCATGTGGCTCACCCTGATCGCCCTGGGGGTTTTGATGAGGATTCGGTGACCACTCCTCAAGGGGGGGTACTGTTGTGAACTCCGTTTTCAGGCTCCCTCTTGTGGTCACAGATGGTATTGTGTGACTTTGGTTTTTTGGCTCCCCCTGGTGGTTGGTTTATTATCCTGCGGGTCTGCTGGATCACCTGCCTCGTTATTCACCAGGGAGGCTCCTATTTAGCTCTGCTTCACTTCCACTTGTTGCCGGCTGTCAATGTATTTAGTGCTATTCTGATTACTCCTGATTATCTCGTTTTCTGCCTCTTCAGGATAAGCTAAGTTCTGTTTGAATATTTTTTGCTCATCTGCCTGCAATATGATTTCTGTGTATGATGAGTCTAGTCCAGCTTGCTAACATGTGATTTCTTTTTGCTGGTAAGCTCTGGGGTACGGAGTTGCTTCCCCCGCACCGTTAGTTGGTGCGGGGGCTCGAGCAATCTCTGCGTGGATATTTTGAATAGGGTTTTTTATTGACCGCACAGTTTCCTTCCTATTTTCTGCTATCTAGTATTAGCGGGCCTCATTTGCTAAATCTGATTTCATCTCTGCATTTGTGCTTTCCCCTTAACTCACCGTTAATATTTGTGGGGGGCTATTCTATATCTTTGGGGTCTTCCACTGAGGCAAGTGAGGACTTACTTTCCCTTCAGGAATAGTCAGTTTCTCAGGCCGTGACGAGACGTCTAGGATTTTTTAGGTAACGTTCCACGGCTGCCTATAGTTGTTTGCGGATAGGATCAGGTTGCGGTCAATCTAGTTACCACTTCCCCAGAGCTAGTAGTCTGTTCAGTTACTTAGCTAGTCCGACCTGCGATCCTTGCCACTAGGATCATAACTAGTGTTGAGCGATACCGTCCGATACTTGAAAGTATCGGTATCGGAAAGTATCGGCCGATACCGGCAAAATATCGGATCCAATCCGATACCGATACCCGATACCAATACAAGTCAATGGGACTCATGTATCGGACGGTATTCCTGATGGTTCCCAGGGTCTGAAGGAGAGGAAACTCTCCTTCAGGCCCTGGGAACCATATAAATGTGTAAAAGAAAGAATTAAAATAAAAAATATCGCTATACTCACCTCTCCGACGCAGCCGGGACTTCAGCGAGGGAACCGGCAGCGTTGTTTGTTTAAAATTCGCGCTATTACTTGGTTACGTGAATTCCCGGCTTGTGATTGGTCAGGTCGGCCATGTTGCCGGGACGCGGACCAATCACAGCAAGCCGTGACGAAATTACGTCACGGCTTGCTGTGATTGGTCCGCGTCCCGGCAATATGGCCGCCCTGACCAATCACAAGCCGTGACGTCACGGGAGGCTGGACACGCGCTCATTTTAAAATGGGCGCGTGTCCAGCCTCCCGTGACGTCACGGCTTGTGATTGGTTGCGCCGCGGTCAACCAATCACAAGCCGGGAGGCTGGACGCGCTCATTTTAAAATGGGCGCGTGTCCAGCCTCCCGTGACGTCACGGCTTGTGATTGGTCAGGGCGGCCATATTGCCGGGACGCGGACCAATCACAGCAAGCCGTGACGTAATTTCGTCACGGCTTGCTGTGATTGGTCCGCGTCCCGGCAACGTGGCCGACCTGACCAATCACAAGCCGGGAATTCACGTAACCAAGTAATAGCGCGAATTTTAAACAAACAACGCTGCCGGTTCCCTCGCTGAAGTCCCGGCTGCGTCGGAGAGGTGAGTATAGCGATATTTTTTATTTTAATTCTCTCTTTTACACATTTTAACATTAATGTTGTTGCGATACCCGATACCCGATACCACAAGAGTATCGGAATCCCGGTATCGGAATTCCGATACAGCAAGTATCGGCCGATACCCGATACTTGCAGCATCGGAATGCTCAACACTAATCATAACACATGACTGCTGCTTTTGTGTCACCTAGTACAACATATCTTTCTCAATCCACCAAAACATCTCCGCCTGCACTTCCTCTCAGTCCAGCAGTTTGTCCTGTTCTCCGCACTCTCTCCAATCTCAGCACAGCAGCCAGCCCTCGGTCCCTCTGTTATGGTCACATAAAAAAGTTTCCTCCTACACATGGCAAAGCTAGGAGCTTTAACTCCACCATCTTAAGTTAGAGCAATGGCTGTCTCCACTATACTTGAAGCCATGGAAGGCCATGTACGATAACGGCGCAATCCTGTTGGTGGCCCTATGCTGTGGCAAGCTCACACACATGCCTTACATGGCTTATGTCCTCAACCTGGTGGTACAGCAACTTTTCCTCCATGGTTGCTGTGTGCTCACTTCTGACAAATCGCACTCCGCACCCCGGACATTGACTTGCATCACTACAGAGGTCTATCGACCTACTGGTTAATTGTATGATTGTATGATTAGTGATGTTTCCAACATAGTGGAATTACAGTCTGCACATGTTGCAGTTGTGGAAGCAGCAACGAGCCCTGGTGCAGTATGAACTTTTGCATAGCCTAGGCCAACAAAGTCTGGATGTTGTGCAAATCACGCTTGTGAAATGGGCACAGGTGAAGGACCTCTGCACAATTCTGTACAGTTTATAAATGGCTACTAAGATGGTTAGTCCTGACAATACCGTCATCATCATCACTATTCCGGTCATCTACATGCTGGACCACAATTTGGTTAGTCTGCGTGAGGAGGTGATGGTCCCAGAAGAAGAGTTGGAAGCAGAGGAGGATGCAGAAGGGATAACAATATCACAAATTTACAGACTTTTGTTACACAGGCAGGTAGCATGGGAGGGTGGATTACGGCGATCAAGGAGTGCTTATGGTACCAGACAAACTGTTAGTGAAGGTGCAGTAGCTAAGGACAAAAAGGAGGAGGATGAAGTGATGGATGTGCAACAGTCAGGAGATGAATAGGATAATGATCCCTTCTCTGTTGTCCAGGGTTGCGGATGGAGGAAGCAACTGCAGAAGCAGAGAAACAAATTTAAGAGGATGAGGTGATGGATGTGCAACAGTCAAGAGTTGAAGAAGATAATGGTATGTTCTTAGTTGTCTGTGGTTGGCATGAGGGGTTGCAGGAAGCAACCTTGAGTGTTACCCTGGCACTAACAGCATGGAGTTTGACCTTATGGAAATGTCCAACACATGAGCGCCTTTCTTGCTGCACTATCTTCAACACGATGTCCATACCGTTAGGGTTAGAATTAGTGTTGACTTCTGGTTTGCCATGGTACAAGACTAAATTTAGCCAGATGATTCCCCCCTGGAAAGGTATACGCGCATACTGGAATATCAAAATACACTTGTTGACAATCATAAGAGTTGTTTTCTCCAAGACATCAGTCAGACACAATGTGCATACATGTGTGTAGACGTCCAATCCCAGGAACGTCAAGGAGTCATGACCAAAATATTAGCAGCAGCAGCAAAGTAATTAGCATTAGCAATTTCTGTGAGTCGTTTAACATATTATTTTAGATCAGTCCGTGCACCAGCAGAACAGAGTACAAGTCTGACATGTTGGCTTGAGCTCGCCTGTCATGCCTTGTAGGTTTTGTCATGCCTGGCATCCAGCATTCTCTGAGAACGTGTCTGCAGCACTGCTGGTGGTTTCCTGATGGATCATGCCCCCGAAGAAGCACATCGCGAAACGTGCAATGGGGTCTGCTTTCCCACATCCAATGCAGGTTGGTCCTCCCTATCTTAGCATGCCTCAGTACTATTAGTCTCTTGGTACACCTGGGTTAGTGTGATATGAGCTGTATCTTCATTGACTCTTGCTCTGTATGTATATTATGAATTCCTATTATGGGATTTTATCCCTGATTAATGTATTATAGGGTTGCCTACTCTTACTATCGCACTACGCACTTTATGTAACACTATTTATAATTATTCCCTTTAGCACAATTTCTGCTGCTTTATTATAAGATTATATACTGTACATATAGAGCCATTACCTTTCTATCCCTTCTGACTTACTCTAGGCGCATATTTAGACCTTAATATATCACCAACTTGCTCTGATGTGGCATCTCCATGCTTTGTATTGCATATTATAATTGTCTTTATTTAATTATTTTCATTTCCATGATTTTATTTTTATGTTTAAAGTTTTGTAATAAAGTTATATACATTTTTTTGAGCACTGCTCTGGTGTACATTTCTTTTTGGTTATTTTTCCTGATGGATAATCGCATCCAGCTTCCCCTCAAAGTGTAGACCTCCTAACTTTCATCAAAATGAACAAGTAATGGATTTCAGGGGACTTTTGCACCCCATTCGCAGATTGGGCAGACTAGGCGACGGTGTTGTTTTTAGTCTCATGTATTGATTTCATGCAGAACCACCCTCTGTGATGTTTGGAGCGGAGAGCTCTCAGCTGGCTCCTATTATTCAGACAATTACACGATTGGGAGATGATCAACTGAGGAAGTCACTGGCTGTTCACAATAAACAGTTCTCGGAAAACTAATAGTGAACATACGGCATATCCACTTCTGGATTACAGCACATTGAATATGTGTATAAACCACCGTATAATCATTGCTAACTCCATGATAACCATACACTCCTCACTGCCACAACCAATCCTGTTTTTAAAAAACAAAATGAATACAGGCCCATTGGATGCCATTCTTTTGAGGTTAACACCATTAGGGTCTTCCATCCACTCTCCCTCAGAGTAGCTGTCATATACCATACACCAGGCTCATCCACCCACTTCCTTGACCACTTTTCTGCCTTGTTGCCACACTTCATGTCCTCAGAATTGCCAACCCTTATCCTGGGAGACTTTAACAGCCCCACATCCTCAACTGCATCACAGCTTCTATTTCTAGCCACTTCTCGTGGACTCTACAACTTTCAGCCTCTGAGACACACAAAGATGGTAACATCCCAGATCTGGTCTTTGTCTGGCTCAGTTCAGTCTCCTACATACTGTAGATAACTCACCTCTTACCTTTTGTCCCCCATGAAATTAGGAGTATTACCACAACTTACACATTTTTAGGCGCTCCATAAAAACACTTCTGTTTAGAGTGGCCTATCACGATCCCTAATTAAAGTCCTTTTTAATATTGCCTATTCTCTACTTCTCTAAATATAATTTGCCATCAAACTCAACCATACCCAAAAGCCTCATGTAGCCTTTATCTATCACGCATTTCCTCAAAATGGTTTGACCATCATTGTAAATAAGCACCTGTACTTTGTGTCACCCCCTCCTCATTGTAGATTGTAAGCTCTGAAGAGCAGAGTCGTCATTATTTTAGCTTTAATTGTTTGATTTTCATAAACTTTGTAATGTTTTAAATGAATTGCTGACTTGTAAAGCTCTGCAGAATATGTCTGCACTATACAAATACAGTTTATTATTAGTAGATTGAAGATGGTAAAGTTGAAGCTCTTAGGTTTGGCATGTGTAGAAGGAAACAATCTTTTACATGAGCACAACCGAACAGACAAGGACTGGCTGCTGTGCTGACAAAAGTAGGAGTAGGCTGAACACGACAAGCAGTGGGAGAGGTGAAGATGTTGCGGTGGATTGGAAAGTAGTGTGTGCTTGGTATCTAAGATTAGTCAAAAACAGCAGGCATGTCGACTTCTGTATCAGCTGACGGGCTCTCACTCACCCCAACTGTAGTGGGTAAGCAAGTGGAGGCTCTGCGGTCAGAGATCTGTGTGACAACACTTGCCACAGTGAGGGAACAGAAAGAATCAGAAGATGTGGATGATGATGTGGACAGTGGTTGGCGAGGCCCAGATTAACACATGTTGATCACGCATGTGCCAGTTCATGCATGTAGTAGTCAAATTATTGTTTTTTTTAACTCTGTCATTTTTAACAAAGTTGGCAGATAACGTGATTTGTGTCATTTTTGGCATTCTGAAAAAAAGACCCAAGCTAGGCAACTGCAGACCAGCGAAAGCTAATGTCCACTGACATAGTTGAAGCTGAGGATGTATTGCTTATCGTAGTTACATAACTCTGTGGCTGCAGAAAGCTGCAAAGTAACCTCCTCCTCTGTTGTATGCTGCATGCATCTGGGTTTACGCTAAGTGGGATCTACTACCTCATTGTCATCTTCTCTTTTATCCCATTCCTCATTCTGAGAGTCACCCTCCTCCTCTTCCTGCCCTGACAGCAAAGTACAGTCCGCTGAGTCTCATCAGGATCACCTCCACCCCCTGGGGTTAACGTCACGTCTGTTGACAAGGGTTGGGATTCATGCTCGGACCTTACGTTGTCTGGCCCTGAATCAAACTGAAAAAAATGTGGGCATCGATGTAGATAATTTCCTCCTTTTGATTCTGCTTTGGAGAACACTTCTGATGCCCACAGCATAGAATGTGTGAACAGATCTGCAGACTCAGCCATCTTTGGTTTTCCTACAGTAAGTTGGGCGGTTGGAGAATTGTGACATGGGGAAAGCAACTGTACTGTGTGTGATGTTAAGGTGGAAGAAAAGGAGCAGATACCACTTGATGCCGTGCTTGCCATCTCCATCAACTGGAGCACATGTTCTTTCTGGCCTTCATCTACAAAGCATACCGCTGTGCGGCTGCCAAAGAAAGGGAGTGGAGTATCCCATCCAGTAAAAAGTTGTAAAGATACTGAAGAATTGCTCACTTCAATAAAACAAACCTTCTTCTCATCTCTCATATCATACCTGTCTCACAATCCTAAACAGCTATTCAGTACTTTCAATTCTCTCCTCTGTCCACCAGCTCCCCCTCCCTCTCCTCTCATCTCATATGAAGACTTTGACAACGTAATGCATAGCTTTTGGATAAAGTCCCCACAACCCCTCCTAATAAGTACTCAACTATCCTCCTCCAAAATCACCATCACCATCACGGAAGATCAACTTTCCTCTTTTACTCTCCAAATCACGTTTCAGGACCTGTGACCCAATAATGTCCTACCTCATTCAAAACTTTACCACAGTCTTCACACCAAGCCTATACCAACTCTTCAACCTGTCACTAACAACTGATGTCTTCCCTTCATGATTCAAACATACCTCGATCACACTCATCATCAAAAAGCACTCCCTTGACCCATCCTCTGTATCTAGCTATCACCCCATCTCACTTCTCCCCTATGCCTACAAACTACTTTGATCTGTCCACCCAATTCTCCTCTTGCATCCTCTTTGACCACTTATAATCTGGCTTCCCTCCGCTCCATTCCTTGAAACTGCCTTGACTAAAGTCACCAATGACCTACTAACCGCCAAATCCAAGCAACACTAGTTTGTCCTCTTATTTCTCCTGCACTTGACATCTGCCTTTGACACAGTGTACCATTCCCTCTTACTACAGACTTTCTGATCTCTTTACATTAAAGACTCGGACAGGAGGAGCGTTAAACTAGAAGAAGAGGGGACGGGAAGAAAAACATTAGACTCGAACAAAGAAGACCCAGGAAAACATACTCAGAAGGGAGGTAAGAACATTTCTAAAACAATCCGCAGCGAGGAGATTGGAACAAAACAAAATCCTCTAAACTGCATGCTCGCAAACACCAGAAGCCTGACAAACAAGATGGAAGAACTAGAAGCAGAAATATCTACAGGTAACTTTGACATAGTGGGAATAACCGAGACATGGTTAGATGAAAGCTATGACTGGGCAGTTAACTTACAGGGTTACAGTCTGTTTAGAAAGGATCATAAAAATCGGAGAGGAGGAGGGGTTTGTCTCTATGTAAAGTCTTGTCTAAAGTCCACTTTAAGGGAGGATATTAGCGAAGGGAATGAGGATGTCGAGTCCATATGGGTCGAAATTCATGGAGGAAAAAATGGTAACAAAATTCTCATTGGGGTCTGTTACAAACCCCCTAATATAACAGAAATCATGGAAAGTCTACTTCTAAAGCAGATAGATGAAGCTGCAACCCATAATGAGGTCCTGGTTATGGGGGACTTTAACTACCCGGATATTAACTGGGAAACAGAAACCTGTGAAACCCATAAAGGCAACAGGTTTCTGCTAATAACCAAGAAAAATTATCTTTCACAATTGGTGCAGAATCCAACCAGAGGAGCAGCACTTTTAGACCTAATACTATCTAATAGACCTGACAGAATAACAAATCTGCAGGTGGTCGGGCATCTAGGAAATAGCGACCACAATATTGTATAGTTTCACCTGTCTTTCACTAGGGGGATTTGTCAGGGAGTCACAAAAACACTGAACTTTAGGAAGGCAAAGTTTGACCAGCTTAGAGATGCCCTTAATCTGGTAGACTGGGACAATATCCTCAGAAATAAGAATACAGATAATAAATGGAAAATGTTTAAGAACATCCTAAATAGGCACTGTAAGCGGTTTATACCTTGTGGGAATAAAAGGACTAGAAATAGGAAAAACCCAATGTGGCTAAACAAAGAAGTAAGACAGGCAATTAACAGTAAAAAGAAAGCATTTGCACTACTAAAGCAGGATGGCACCATTGAAGCTCTAAAAAACTATAGGGAGAAAAATACTTTATCTAAAAAATTAATTAAAGCTGCCAAAAAGCAAACAGAGAAGCACATTGCTAAGGAGAGTAAAACTAATCCCAAACTGTTCTTCAACTATATCAATAGTAAAAGAATAAAAACTGAAAATGTAGGCCCCTTAAAAAATAGTGAGGAAAGAATGGTTGTAGATGACGAGGAAAAGGCTAACATATTAAACACCTTCTTCTACACGGTATTCACGGTGGAAAATGAAATGCTAGGTGAAATCCCAAGAAACAATGAAAACCCTATATTAAGGGTCACCAATCTAACCCAAGAAGAGGTGCGAAACCGGCTAAATAAGATTAAAATAGATAAATCTCCGGGTCCGGATGGCATACACCCACGAGTACTAAGAGAACTAAGTAATGTAATAGATAAACCATTATTTCTTATTTTTAGGGACTCTATAGCGATGGGGTCTGTTCCGCAGGACTGGCGCATAGCAAATGTGGTGCCAATATTCAAAAAGGGCTCTAAAAGTGAACCTGGAAATTATAGGCCAGTAAGTCTAACCTCTATTGTTGGTAAAATATTTGAAGGGTTTCTGAAGGATGTGATTCTGGATTATCTCAATGAGAATAACTGTTTAACTCCATATCAGCATGGGTTTATGAGAAATCGCTCATGTCAAACCAATCTAATCAGTTTTTATGAAGAGGTAAGCTATAGGCTAGACCACGGTGAGTCATTGGACGTGGTATATCTCGATTTTTCCAAAGCGTTTGATACCGTGCCGCACAAGAAGTTGGTACACAAAATGAGAATGCTTGGTCTGGGGGAAAATGTGTGTAAATGGGTTAGTAACTGGCTTAGTGATAGAAAGCAGAGGGTGGTTATAAATGGTATAGTCTCTAACTGGGTCACTGTGACCAGTGGGGTACCGCAGGGGTCGGTATTGGGACCTGTTCTCTTCAACATATTCATTAATGATCTGGTAGAAGGTTTACACAGTAAAATATTGATATTTGCAGATGATACAAAACTATGTAAAGCAGTTAATACAAGAGAAGATAGTATTCTGCTACAGATGGATCTGGATAAGTTGGAAACTTGGGCTGAAAGGTGGCAGATGAGGTTTAACAATGATAAATGTAAGGTTATACACATGGGAAGAAGGAATCAATATCACCATTACACACTGAACGGGAAACCACTGGGTAAATCTGACAGGGAGAAGGACTTGGGGATCCTAGTTAATGATAAACTTACCTGGAGCAGCCAGTGCCAGGCAGCAGCTGCCAAGGCAAACAGGATCATGGGGTGCATTAAAAGAGGTCTGGATACACATGATGAGAGCATTATACTGCCTCTGTACAAATCCCTAGTTAGACCGCACATGGAGTACTGTGTCCAGTTTTGGGCACCGGTGCTCAGGAAGGATATAATGGAACTAGAGAGAGTACAAAGGAGGGCAACAAAGTTAATAAAGGGGATGGGAGAACTACAATACCCAGATAGATTAGCGAAATTAGGATTATTTAGTCTAGAAAAAAGACGACTGAGGGGCGATCTAATAACCATGTATAAGTATATAGGGGGACAATACAAATATCTCGCTGAGGATCTGTTTATACCAAGGAAGGTGACGGGCACAAGGGGGCATTCTTTGCGTCTGGAGGAGAGAAGGTTTTTCCACCAACATAGAAGAGGATTCTTTACTGTTAGGGCAGTGAGAATCTGGAATTGCTTGCCTGAGGAGGTGGTGATGGCGAACTCAGTCGAGGGGTTCAAGAGAGGCCTGGATGTCTTCCTGGAGCAGAACAATATTGTATCATACAATTATTAGGTTCTGTAGAAGGATGTAGATCTGGGGATTTATTATGATGGAATATAGGAATATAGGCTGAACTGGATGGACAAATGTCTTTTTTCGGCCTTACTAACTATGTTACTATGTTACTATGTTACTATGACCTTTGTTGTATCTCCTTGCACCTAACAGACAGGACATTCAGTGTATCCCACTCAAACACTACCTCCTTATCTCGCCCTATATGTGTCGGTGTCCCTCAAGGTTTAGTTGTAGTCCTGGGCATTATGCTTAGGGCACGCATGCTTCCATCCTTTTAAAGTGACCATACAAGTCGTCCTAAGGTGTCCCCGGCCAAAAGCTGGGTGACATCTTCTATTTACGGCTCCTCCACCAATATGGAGGTGCCTTAGCAATGTTGTTAGTTTGCCTAGAGGGCTTGCTAGTTGTCAGGTTCCTCAGGTTTGCCTATCTGCTGGTCTACCATGTACCAGTCTACTCGTACTGTCTGTGCTCTTCTGTCCATCAACCGGTCCAGCCCGCACTTGCCAGTGCTCATCTGTTTTACTGCTGGTCCAGATTGCAACTGCCAGTGCTTATCTGTTTATCACCCAGTTCAGTATGCATCTGCCAGTGCCAATCTGTGTAACACCCGGTCCAGCGTGCACCTGCCCTGCCAGTGCCCATAAGTGTAACACCCAGTCCAACCCATACCTGCCAGTGCTTTTCTGTTCCTTTGCTGGTCCCATCTGCACATGTGGTTCCAGTGTCTCTACAGTGCCTGCATTCTTCATCCCTCCTTAGGGCCGTACCAGCCTACCCGCTCTAGGGGTCAGCTGCCACCCTCTGTAGGTCAGCCCTGGTGTATCACCTGGTGCCACCTCCTTGTCCCTCCTTGGCGCGCAGTTTTCACCTGCTGCCACTTATCCGAGGTCAGATTTGGTAGGCCACCTAGTTACGCCCCTCCAGGCTTTCCTATGGCTATGGCACAGTGGTTCCACAACCTTGCCCATTAGTCTCCATCTGCTGGATTGGCTCTAGTGGAAAAAATGTCAGTCCCCATTATACTATTTCTATTGTGCTGAAAGTGATGACACTTTGTTGGTGTCTGCCAATAAATATTTTTTTTTTAGTCAACTACCCTTGTACCTTTGTTACATCCTTACATTTTTTTGACAATAGTAATCTACAAAACTGATATGTGTGCCACCTGAGTGTGGCAGAGCATCAAAGCAGATTGAGCAGTTGCATGTGGTATCAGGGCTCCTAGCACAGCAAGCTGACACCAATGCCTCACCCACCTTGTCTTAATTTGAAGTTCAATTCAAAGTTGTAAATGCTGATCCAGACCGTGATACCTCATGCATGGCTGTTGCCATGTCATTCTAAAATTTGCACTGTGGGTGAATGGAGGCCACTTTCCTGGTGTCTGCCCATAATTTGATGTGTTTTGCCAGCTTTTGGGAAAGTTTGAAGGTGTTATGTATGCGTTTGTTTTTGCTTCCCATTGACGCCAATGGTTTTCAGCTGTGTTCAGTGAATATTTAACAAATAGTGTTGAGCATTCCGATACCGCAAGTATCGGGTATCGGCCGATATTTGCTGTATCGGAATTCCGATACCGAGTTCCGATATTTTTGTGATATCGGAAATCGGAATCGGAAGTTCCCAGTGTATGGTTCCCAGGGTCTGGAGGAGAGGAGACTCTCCATCAGGCCCTGAGATCCATATTCATGTAAAAAATAAAGAATTAAAATAAAAAATATGGATATACTCACCCCTCCGGCGGCCCCTGGACCTTAGCGATGTAACCGGCAGCCTCCGTTCCTAAGAATGCAGTGAGTTTAGGACCTGCGATGACGTCGCGGCTTGTGATTGGTCGCGTGAGCGGTCACATGAGCGGTCACGCGACCAATCACAAGCCGTGATGTCATCGAAGGTCCTTCACTCCCCATTCTTAGGCACGGAGGCTGCCGGTTACATCGCTAAGGTCCAGGGGCCGCCGGATGGGTGAGTATATCCATATTTTTTATTTTAGTTCTTTATTTTTTACATGAATATGGATCACAGGGCCTGATGGAGAGTTTCCTCTCCTTCAGACCCTGGGAAACATCCAGGATACCTTCCGATATTTGTGTCCCATTGACTTGTATTGGTATCGGGTATCGGTATCGGCGAGATCCGATGTTTTGCCGGTATCGGCCGATCCAATCCGATACCGATACTTTCGAATATCGGAAGGTATCGCTCAACACTATTAACAAATAATTCATCGAATATTGCAAATTCGGCGATTGCAATCCAAACCGAATATTGAAATATTCACTCATCTCCACCCCCGATCCTGTGGTTGCGGCTCCTCACCCCAAGTTATTTATTACTGTTATCTTCTTGTAATAAAGGCCGATTTGGCCAATTGAATCCAAATTGTGTTTTCGTCTGTTTATTTGGGAGAATCTTGGAATATTGAGTCCGGTAATGATGAGGGGCTTCTAAGAAAGGGTAGACTCTACAATACATCAGTCATGCAGGGTGCAGGGGTGTTGCTCATCTCAACAGTTAATGATTACATTTACACAGTGGGAAAAATAAGTACATGTGCGCAGTTATAGATGGTGACTTACCATTGACATTCTTTCTGATGGAATCGTTCACTTTTCACGTCTTTTCCATCTGGCCCAAACCGACAAGACAACTTCTGCCAGCCACTTCTCAGCTGCAGAGATTACAACAAATACACATTTCATGTCTCAGCACTGTGCAAGTTGGGATAGTCCCAATGGAGACAAACTCCTCATCCTGCTGATACCCCAATGCTGAGCCACAGCTGCTGTATGTGTCCCTATTACTGCACCTACTGTGTGCCCTCTAAATTCTAAAGCAACCCTCTAGAATATAGTAATGCCATGTGCAAGTGCCCACATTTTCCCCCCTAGAAAGTAATAATGCCCTCTGTGTGACCCTTTGTCACTCACAATAACCTGAGTTCCCCTATTAACGATAAGTGACTGCTTTATGTTTATTAATGTCCCGAGTCTCCTTCCTGTACAGCTCCCCTATTCACAGGTGATGCTCTCTTATACTCAATATGATGCCCTCTCATGGTATAATACCACTCACACAGAATACTGACCAATAAGTAGTCCCCAAATTGTTTGATGGCTCCAAAACTGTATGATGGCCCCCTCACTAATCTCCACACTGTATGATGGCCCCCAAGATAGCCTCCATATAGTCTAGGGCACCATATAGTCCCCAATATAGTATAATGCACTCAACCATAGGCATCCATATAGTATAATGTACTCCCCATAGGCCTCCTGCACACCTCATAGGCAGACTCTATATAGTATAATGCACTACCCATAGGCAGATTCTAAATAGCATAATGCACTCCCCATAGGCTGACTCTATATAGCATAATGCGGTCCCCATAGGTAGACAATATAGTATAATGCATCCCCATAGGCACACTCTATATTGTATAATGCACTCCCCATAGGCAGACTCTATATTGTATAATGCACCCCCATATGGAGACTCTATAATATAATGCACTCCCCATATTCACACTCTATATTGTATAATGCACCTTCCATGGGGAAACTCTATATTGTATAATGCAGCCTGCAAAGGCAGACCCTATATTGTATATAATGCAGCCCTCATAGGTAGACTCTATACAAGATAAAGCTCCCCCCATATTCCAACTCTATTTAGCATAATGCACCCCCATAGGCAGACTGTATAGTATAACCTCCCCATAAGCAGACTCTATAGTATAATGCAGCCCCCATAGGCAGACTCTATAGTATAATGTACCTCCCATAGGCAGACTCTATATACTGCAATGCATCCCCCTTAGGGAGACTCTATGGTATAATGCACCCCATAGGCAACCTCTATATAGTAAAATGCATGCCCCATACGCAAACTCTATATAATATAAATCACCCCCATAAAAAAATAAATACAACCAATACGCACCTCTCCTCATGTTTCCTCCACTGTTCCGAGCACCCGCACATCTCCAGACAGTGGGTGCCAGGTAATGATGCCATCGCGACCCCGTCAGTATCTGCGTCATTGACGTCAGATGCTGAGAAGGGGAGGATGGGAGAGGGAGCGAAATGCACACCCACTCTCAATTTGGTCAGCTGTATCGGCATCTAGCAGATACAGTTGCACTTGAGATGACGGGCGTTGGGCTCACTTCGAGCACGGGCACCCTCTCCTGCTCACATAGTGGCCAGGTGGCAGAATAGGGAGATCGATTCTCCCTGCTCTGCCGCAGAACGTAACTGTATAGGCCCACTGTGCACACCGATACAGTTACAGTAGTTACGCTACTGGTGCTACTAGATCTAAATCTAAAAGCTACTAAAGTAGCCATTTAGTGTATTTATTGTTAGAAAAACTGAGACATAAATAACAAAATGGTTTTCATATTACCAACACTCTTCACCCTGTTTTTGCCTTCAGGCATTGATCTGCTGCAAACTGAACCAATTTGATATTGGGCACCATGCTTTTGCAACAGCTAACTTAGATAAAAGCATCTTGGCAGCAGAAAAGAAATGCCATCCACCATCTACTTGGGCTGCAAACTTCTTTTAAGAAATATATCACTACTTTCTGCATATTAATTTGCTAAAATTTAGCACTAAAATGTAAATGAAAAATGTACTCCTAACGCAGAAGATACAAATGCCAGAAGTCCATTATATTGATCACAATAGTGTAATATTTAATAGGGCCATGTTTCGTTAAGGGATTAAGTGCAGTTAATATTTGCATAATAAATGGTTTTATTACAAGCGATAAAATCTTGACATGTCAATGCTTTATATTTGATCATTCAGTTGAAAATCAATTGCACAGATAAAGCCTCAAACCCCATTTAATTCCAGGAGGAGTGAAGAAGAGAAGATTCTGACTGATTTATGTGACTGGCACTAATTACAAAGAAGTAATTGCATCCCAGCTCCAAAGAGAAAATTTCTAATGTACCTTATACAGCATAGTTGTTTTTTCCTGCTGTGCAACAATTGCAACTACAGATTCACGGGGGATGTGCACTTGGCAAGTAATTATTTCAGTGTACATTTTCAGAATGTTCTTAAACATAGCTGGTAGAATTTTATTATGGCCTAATCTCTGATGCCACACATCTTCATGTCACCGTCAGTAATTTCGCAGTGGACCTTTATGCAACAGAATGTGTTTTTTAGCTACATTTAGTTCAATTACCTAGGAAAAATTCTAAGGATACAAGATTGGTAGGTAAATTAGGTGTCAGAAGAATATAATCACAATTAGGATGTTATTGGGTGAGAGGAGAATAATAGGGACAGAATACAAAAGAGGGAAGTACAATGAAACGCCATAAAAGCCCCATATATCTTTCAACTGAATCATTACAGGCCATAATTAACCATCTCATGGACATTTTAAAAATTACAGTGACAACCACTAACTGAAGTAACTGCATACAAATAGCTTGATTAGTATTATACGGCATTGCAAGATCTTGGCAAATTTCTTGCATCTCACCTCCTTTGGTGTGTTTCACAGACTACCACTTCCTTTCTAGGTGACCACCTTTCTGTTACAAGTCACAACCTGTTAGGGCTGGCGGAATGCACCGAGTAAATATATATGTTAAATAGGTGCATTTGCAACCCGGGGTCCACCGTGCAGGAGAGAACCTGCAGCTAGCAAATGGCGGTATAAGCGAACTCTGTTACTTTATAGAATCGCAAAGATATGAAAACGCTGTGCCCTGTTAACCTCACAGAGGATCAGAGCTACCTAACTGAGCAAAAGGAAAGAGTGGTCATGCAGTCAGCCTAGCACACGAACAACTCCTCTCCGGTGGAGCCGGAATTCTAGGGGGTTATTTCAGCCAACCCTGAATCCATACACACAAAACTCCTCACCGGAGGTGCCGGTATACTAGGGGCTTATTTCAGCCAACCCTGACCACATGCAGACATGACCACAAGACAGAAAAGCTCATAACATAGGTTGATACTAGCACATGGCCATGGGGCCATGCAAACCTTTTATAGCTGCAGCAGACAAGGACCTTCCTAGAGGACTAATGGGAGTTGCTACAGGACCTGAGCGTGTGACCCCCAACCTCCAATGAGAAGTCTTCCTTAGGGCATGCTCAGAAGGGGAAAACCCGGACTTAGTCCCAGAGGTGTCTGCTCGCCGCTGACCAGTACTGGCTACAATAGCTGACCCTGGAAGAGCAGCAGCAACCAAGCGCAGAGTATCTGCCTGAGCAAGACGCTCGGACCGACGTCTCGGCTGAGCAGACTCCAATGCGTCTGGAGAAGACTGGAAGACCGCAGCAGAGGTGGTTCAAGATTTCCCCTGTGCAGCGGCAGGAACTCGACACCTAACACAACATTTATGAAAGTGGTCTCTAGAGATGAGATGAGCAGATCAGGCAAAATTCAACCTCACTTATTTGCCTGAATTTGCCAGAAAATTCAATTCACAGAGAAGTTATTCTTCGCTTATTTAATGTCCTTTGTTGTTTTCTGGGGTCTTTACAGACCAAGAGCTAAATAAATGTAAACTATACAGATAAAAGAAAACTCCTTAAACTCACCTCTCTTGCCCCCCCCGCTCACTACCCATCGAGTCCTACCTGCATCATTTATCACCACCACAATTGCTGAAATTCCTAGGCCTCTCACATTAGGTCTTGACTTCCAGCTCTGGTGAGGGTAATGAGCAAAAGGTCATGACATAATGACATCACAACATGTGGTATGACCTTGCACGCTTATGTGCAGAAGCATCTCTGGTCTTATTTAATAAGGGAAGCCTGGTAATTTAAGTGATTCAGAATGTTTGTGGTAGAAACATTTGTTTGCTGCAGGAGTTGATAACAACAGATTGGTAAAGTGTTGGATATCTGCCTCCCATTAATCTAATATTGATCACTAAAGTTATTGCAAATCAATTTGAAGGATCCAGGTTCATTGTTCATATCAATAATCTGTGGTCACTATGGGAACGCTGAGTACCACCTCTTACCTGATAGCATCAAAAGGTCTTTTGACTAGCAGGCCTGGCATAATGGTATTGTTGTTCCGTTATGCACATTTGAGATTGCACCAGGTCAACTAATGAAAGGAAGAGCTGTGGATGCCATCAGGTAAGAGGTGGCTATTCGAGCTCCCGCCTGCGGTCAGAGGTTACTGATGTGGTTGACGAGCTGGGTCTAGTGATGAGCGAGCACTAAAATGCTCGGGTGCCCCTCATTGCTCGGGTCAAGCAGATTGGTATACTCGGGTACTCGGTCAGAACAACGAGCCCAATGTAAGTCTATGGGAGATCCGAGTATTTTTACCGTGATCCCCCCAGGGGTAATTTTAAGGTCTAAAAATGTCTGAAAATGATGGAAACACTGCTTAAATGACACAGGGACATCATGGGGATCGCCCCTGGAAGCATTCCTGACTCCTAGTTCACAGCTGTAAACTTTTTTTTTCCGAGATTCATGCCATTTTTCCAGATGCAACAAAAAACACACTAAAACGAAACCAAAACAGATTTTGCTGGGAAATATGTCAAGGTACATCCTTTGCTGGTTAATGACTTTCCTGTAAAGCCAAATATTTAACCCCAGACTGAAAATTTCCTCCCCCACTTAGGCTTAGCTCAGATGCAGCGTTTTTGAAGCTTTTTTCAACTTTATCATTGCTTTCAACCACTATAAATGCATTCACTGGGAAATGTCATTGTAACATTTAACAACCCTAGCTGGCCATGTGGCGTGTGACACATACGCAGACTAGGGTTGAGCGACCATTAGTTTTTTAGGGTCGAGTCAGGTTTTGTGAAACCCGACTGTCTTAAAAGTCGATTCGAGTGAAATCGGCCGACCACCGTGAAAAATCGGGTTTCGGCCGAAACACGAAACTCAATGAAGAAATTTTTCTCTCTCTCTCTCTCTCTCTCTCTCTCTCTCTCTCTCCCCCCCCCCGTCCGTCCCAGCACAGAAAATTTCGTATTGCACATTCCAAATCCCTACTGCGCACAAGCGATAACATGACGATAGGCGTTCACTCCCCTAAGACCTATGTCATCACTCTGCCCACGCTCATTCATTGGCTGAAAAAATGGCGCTAAACGCGTCATACGAAACGCGACTTCAGCGCCAAGATCGCGTACCGCATGGCCGACCCCGCACAGGGATCGGGTCAGGTTTCATGAGACGCCGACTTTGCCAAAAGTCGGCGACTTATGAAAATGAACGACCCGTTTCGCTCAACCCTAACGCAGACCCATATTGTTTCATTTATGAAGGAGGGACTCTTAAAGTCACAGAGCCTATTTTTACTGGTGCATCAGGCAGCATTAATCATCTTAAAGAGCCATTATTAAACAGTGGGTCTCCTAAGTTGTTGTAGCCTATGCTGTGAGTGGATGGGCTGCCAAGAATTACAACGCACCACAATACCCCCTTTCATGAGATGTCCAGGGGGAACCCCTGAAAAAGTGTTGCATTGAATTCAAGGCCTGCCCTGCTACCAATTCATATGCACCCCAATAAGCCTTTGAACCCACATACTGGATGGGCCCCTGAAAATCCACTTCACAATATGCATTTTGTACTCCCGTACTCCTTTGTTTTACACATTGGCAGCAAGGCCAGCCCTGCTGCATAGTCATATGCACCCCATTATGCCTTGGAACCCACATACTGGATGAGCACATGAAAATCCACTCGTATTTTTTAATAGTATGATGGTTTCCTCTTTGCAGAATTATTTACAGGAGAATTTGCCAATTTTTATTTGCCATGTTTTTAACACTAAGGTTCACATATGGCTGTAAATAAGGATAATACTTGCAATACAACACAATTTTATTGCAAACTACAAAATTCAAGGAATGATATGATTTAATAGTGTGAGTGCGTACACTTTTGAATATGTTAACATACACAGTTTAATAAATACATATAAGGATTAAATGCATATAGTGACTACGTATATATGAAGATTAACTACATACAGTATACTTACATCATCCACAAGAGGCTTCTAAACATCATCCGTCTGAAATATCAGAGAAGCAACACCAAGACAGAGAACCCCTGGGAGATTACCTACACTGCATGGGCATCCCCAATTATGCAGGTATCAGCACACTGTACATGTACAGGTACCCCAGTTTTGGCATCTGTCTTAGTCATGTTTCTTTTGTCTTATATAGTGATTTACGCTAGGTAGTAACTCTAGTTTCACCTAGACCTTCAAGTGGCCAGCTTTCAAGGTTGTATGAAATTGAGATATCATGAGACGAGGGCCATAAACCTCTAAGGGGCCATAAACCCCTAGAATATAAAAGCCACAAGGATTTAGATCAAACCACCACAGGCAGAGTTTCAGTAAACCTTAATGTTTTACAATGACAAACAGCAAACATATAGAGGCTTAGAACTGTTTGTGAAGTGAGTAAACAAACATTTATCAAGATTATGTTACTATGAGCATTGCCTGTCACATCTGCAAATGTTTTACAAGAAATGCTTCTATGTGATTGTCTGAATGCATTCGGTATACAGTATATTAATCTGGATTCCAAATTATATATAAAAATTCACAGTTTCTGAAGCGCTACTGGTGTGCTTAATTGGATTCCAAATTAGCCATTTGTATATTCGCCATTTTTACATTTTAGGCAGCCAAAGTTATCGCTCTCAAGGAGAGAAACTAATATAGTCGACAAATAAATATTTGTAATGAACTACTGAGCCAAACTAACAGCATTGCTTTATCAAATTTATATGAAGTGTATTGTGTCCAATACCAGCAACCAGGCAGCACAAAAAGGAGCTTTTCAAGTGAGGTCTTTAAGGTACGCAAATGTTATGAAGTCTTTGCCAACAAGGATGTGGTTTCAACAATGGGGGGTACCTTTTTTAAAAATATATACTATTGCCATCACAGCCCCCCTGCTCAAAATTTTGTGGCCTATAAAAGTACAGAATACGCTCACCCAGGTCATGTTATCGGAAATAAGGAAGAGACATTGCAGGAAACAGAGTTAAGAAGTAGGCCCAATGTAGGGGTGTGGGTCTCTGAGGCTTGTAATGGAGGGCATGAGCTGACAAACAATTCCCCAATGTGGGGTCCTTTTTTACTAAATAAAATAGTGCCACCACAGCCCCCTTGCCCAAAATTCACCGTACAGAGCACGTTCACCCTGGTGATCTAGCGGCAGTTAAAGAACACATTGCAGGAGACAGAATGAAGAAGTATGCCCAATGTAAGGGTGTGAGTTTCTGAGACTTGTAATGGAGTGCCTGGCCTGGCAAGCATTTGCTTATGGGGGGTAAATTTTTAAAACATATTTCATGTGTATCATAGAAACCTTTGCCAAAACATGACTGTTTGCAGCAGCACAGAACATGTGAACCCTGGTGATCTAGTGGTGGAGAATGAGGAGACATTGCTGAAAGCCTCATTAAAACCTAGGCCCAATGTAAAGGATTGTGTCTCCTACACTTGTAATGCCCATACACTAAGTGCCTATGGAATGACAAACATTTTCCCAAGGGGGGTACATTGATTAACAACATACTATGGGCATCCGAGACACCCTTGCCAAAAAATTGGCTGCCTGTAGCGGCCCAGAGGCCGATAAGCCTGGTGATCTAGTGGTGGACAATGAGGAGACATAACACTAAATCATAATGAAATTAACAAAGAAATAAAAAAATGTGAATCCACCGATGAAAGTAAATAACAAAAGGGAGGGGTGAACACAGGTTCATAGATTTGGATCCTGAATGTGTCCAACGAGATATGTTTGTCCCTAGCAACAGCTCAGAGACAGGGCTATAAATAAAAATATAATGTAAAAGTCTGTGAATAATTTTCTATTGTTGAGTTATACACTACGTCATAACAGGACTGTCCAGAGATTGGAAAAATGGAAAATATAAGAATACATGGGATAAATTGACTTACATCTCTTTTTTATGATATTTCCCCCTGTGGGAGTAACACTTGTTTTGGTTTCCAATTAGTTACGGGCATAATATTTACACCCTTGCAAAAACAAAAAAATTGTGCCTTTGGCATCACGGAATCCATTCACTCTGGTGCTCTACTGGTTATGGATGATGAGGATAAGGATAAGGAGGAGGATAACAACAAACAGTCCAAGTCTGGAAGCGTATACCATGTGTGGTTGTGAAGAGGTGCATGAGAATACACCTCTCCAAAAGAGAGAATGTATTTGAGGTTATGTTTCGCTGTTTTCACTTGGAGGTGTACAGAAGTCTTTCCCAATCAAGCTTGTTCATTTTTATAAGAGTCAGCCTGTCAGCATATTCAGTTGACAGGCGGATGTGCTTATCTGTTATAATTCCACCAGCGGCACTAAAAACCCGCTCTGACAGAACACTAGCAGCAGGGCAGGCCAGGACCTCCAATGCGTAGAGAGCCAGTTCATGCCACGTGTCCAGCTTGGATACCCAATAATTATAAGGCACAGAGGAATCCCAGAAGACGTTTGTACAATCTGCAAGGTACTCCCTCAGCATCTTCCCAAACATTGCACTTCTTGTGACAGCACCGCTTGCCTCTGTCCAGGGACGATGGGAGGGTCTGAGAAAACTGTCCCAGAACTTTGCCATTGTTCCCCTGCCTGAGCTGGATTGTACTTCTGTCTCTTTCGCTTGGAATCCTTGGTTGTACAACAAACTCTGACGTCAGCTGCCAGCGTTCTCACATGGGAATTTTCTAAGTAATTCTGCTACAAGGGCCCTCTGGTACTGCAACATTTTAGTACACGTCTCTGCCTCTGGTAGAAGAGATTGAAAGTTCTCCTTGTAGAGTGGGTCTAGAAGTGTCACCAACCAGTAATGAGTGTCACCCAAAATTTAGGGTGCGAGGGTCACGTGAAACTCGGCGCAACATGAAGTCAGCCATGCGTGCCAGACTGCTAACAGGCAAGACTTCTGTGTCCTCACCAACAGGATGACTGACCATACTGTCCTCCTCCTCCTCCTCATTCTTCTCCTCCGGCCATCCCTGATGAACAGACGGTATGACAGCTGTGTTTGTAGTAACATCTATAGAGCAGGAAAGTAGCTCCTGTTCTTCCTCCTCCTCCTCATTGCCTACCAATGCACGTTGAAAAGACATGAGGCTGAGCTGAGTGTAATCCCCCTGTATGGTTCCTTGCTCCATGTCCTCGTGCTCTGCCTGCAATTCATCCTCTTTAATTGTGAGCAGAGAGGTTTTCAGAATGCTGTGAAGTGGGATGGTGATGCTAATTATGGCGTCATCAGCGCTCACCATCTTGGTGCAGTCCTCAAAGTTTTGGAGGATCGTACATATGTTGGACATCCATGTCCACTCCTGAGGTCTTATGTGTGGAGTCTGATCTGAATATCGACGACCTTGTTGATGTTGGTAGTCAACAACTGCCCTCTTCTGCTCACAAATCTTTTCCATCATAAGCAGCGTAGAGTTCCAGCACGTGGGGACATCGATGACCAGAAAAATGCCCACAGGAAAATTGCCCACAGGAAAATTGCCCACATGAAAAATGCACACAGGAAAAATGCCCACAGGAAAATTGCCCACACGGAAAATTCCCCACATATATGGTCCCCATACATACTAGGATGGGGACCATATATACCAGCATTAGGACATATATACCAGGATGCAGACATATTCACCAGGATGATGGGCATATATACCAGTATGGTAGACATTACTACATAATGAAGGGGGGAATTCATAAGTCTTTATAGAATTTAGAACACTACAGGGGCCCATACATCTGACCAACGTGTGTGGGGGGGAAGAGCCAAATTTCGCACTGGGGCCCATCGGACTCCACTGCAAAAGCATATCATACATTCTCAGCAAGAACACAAAGTGGTACAAGTGACAGAATCTCACCTTTCTGCTGTGCCTTCTGGGCTTCCAGGACCAAATATCTCTGCCAGCAGCAGTGATACTTTTGTGAGCACTGATAGCAGTGATGGCTCCTCTGGATCACACTGCTGCTGGTCCTGCATGTGCTGCTGTTTTGGGCTGGTGGGAGGAGTAAGGCTGAATCAGTGAGAGAAGAGAGCAGACTAGATCTATCTATTGCTGACAATGACAGACTGCTGCAAACCACAGATCATCATCAGTTTTGCACTAGGTCAACTGTAAATCACAAGTTGATCACATATTATGTGAACATCCTCACCTTGCACCTGAAATATCATAGATCTGAAACTTTTGTGATGCTGAAATTGGCAATTTTCCGTGTGGGGAATTTTCCGTGTGGGGAATTTTCCATGTGGGGAATTTTCCATGTGGGGAATTTTCTGTGTGGGGAATTTTCCGTGTGGGGAATTTTCCATGTGGGGAATTTTCCGTGTGGGGAATTTTCTGTATGGGCATTTTTCCTTTGTGCATTTTTCATGTGGGCAATTATCCTGTGGGCAATTTTCCTGTGGGCATTTTTCAGGGAACCGGGGACATCATATACCAGCCGGTGAGCTGGAAGCTGCAAACGCTGCTGAAGCACATCAAGGGCAGCTGAAGCTGTAGCTGATTTTCTAAAATGGGCAGACAGACGGCATACTTTCACTAGCAGATCGGGCAGCTCCGGGTAGCTTTTCAGAAAATGTTGAACCACGAGATTAGGCACATGGGCCAAGTAAGGTACGTGTGTGAGCTCACCTTGCCTCAGAGCCGCCACCAGGTTACGGCCATTGTCACACACGACCGTGCCTGGCTGTAGGTTCATCGGTGTCATCCAAACATCTGACTGCTCTTTCAGGGTTGTCCACAACTCTTCTGCATTGTGCAGTTTGTCACCTATGCAGATTAGATTCAGCACAGCCTGTTGACGCTTGGCTGAGGCAGTGCTTTCAGCTTCTGACTGATGTGTTGATTTCAGAGATGGAGGATGAAGAGGAGGAGGAGGTGCAGGAGCTGTAGACTGTGGGGGCAACCCTGATTGACGTAGGGCCAGCAGTCCGCGGCATGGGGAGAAATAGTGGCAACTGGAGACCTTGGGACGGCCGCCATCAGGTTGCGGAAAGCTTCCGTCTCAACGAGCCTAAAAGGTAGTATTTCTAGCACAAGCAGAAGACAAATATTAGAATTTAGGAATTTTGCCTGTGGGGCGTTGGCTGGGTATTTCCACTTGCATTCCAAAGACTGGGTTATAGACAACTGAAGGCTGTGCTGGGACAAGGACGTGGATGGGCTTGATGATGGTGCTGCTTGACTGTGGGCCACAACAGTTGCAGGGCTAGAGGCATCTTCACATGCACGGTGTACTGGGGATTAGCTTCTATGCAAAACAGTGGAACAAGCAGTAGTGTGACCTGCAGACAGTGTTCCTGGAGCCTGGGGTTTGGCCCACAAAGTCGGGTGCTTTGCTGCTATGTGCCTGATCATGCGTTATGGACCTGGTGGTTAGGTGCACCTGGAATGACCTGATGGTTAAACTAGAAGACAGGACAAGCTCTGGGAAGTGGGAACTCTGCTGACCGCAAATCCTAATCCTAACACACACACTAGAAATAGCTGTGGAGCGTACCTAACTCTCCCTAGACGCCTCTTCACAGCCTAAGAGCTAACTACCCCTAAAGATAGGAAAATAAGCCTTACCTTGCCTCAGAGAAATTTCCCCAAAGGTAAAGGCAGCCCCCCACATATATTAACTGTGAGTTAAGAGGAGAGTCACAAACACAGGGATGAAACAGGTTTCAGCAAAGGAGGCCAGACTTACTAGATAGACTGAGGATAGGGAAGGAATCTATGCGGTCAGCACAAAAAACTACAAAAAGCCACGCAGAGTGTGCAAAAAGACCCCCGCACCGACTCACGGTGCGGAGGTGCCACTCTGCAACCCAGAGCTTCCAGCTAGCAAGGCAATATCATGTTAGCAAGCTGGACTAGAACTTAGCAAGCACTAAGAAACATATTCAGTACAAAATGAACAACAAATGAGCTAGCAGGGACTTAGCTTTTGCTGGAGTAGACAGGTCATCAGAAAGATCCGAGAGAGATCTGAACCAGTACTAATACATTGACAGCTGGCATGGAGTAAAGATCTGAGTGGAGTTAAATAGAGAAGCCAGCCTAGCCGCAAACGAGGGCAGCTGAGGGAGCAAACTCACAACCAGCAGTTCCACTCACAGCCACCAGAGGGAGTCCACGGACAGAACTCGCCGAAGTACCATTCATGACCACAGGAGGGAGTTCGAGAACGGAATTCACAACAGTACCCTCCCCTTGAGGAGGGGTCACTGAACCCTCACCAGAGCCCCCAGGCCGATCAGGATGAGCCAAATGAAAGGCACAAACCAACTCGGCCGCATGGACATCGGAGGCAAAAACCCAGGAATTATCCTCCTGACCATAGCCCTTCCATTTGACCAAGTACTGAAGTTTTCGTCTCAAAATGCGAGAATCCAAAATCTTCTCCACCACATACTCCAACTCCCCCTCGACCAACACCGGAGCAGGAGGGTCAACGGAGGGAACCATAGGCGCCACATATCTCCGCAACAAAGCCCTATGGAACACATTATGGATGGCAAAAGAAGCTGGAAGGGCCAAATGAAATGACACAGGATTGAGAATTTCAGAAATCTTATAAGGACCAATGAAACAAGGCTTAAACTTAGGAGAAGAAACCTTCATAGGGACATGACGAGACGACAACCAAACCAAATCCCCAACACGAAGTCGGGGACCAACACAGCGACGGCGGTTGGCGAAACGTTGAGACTTCTCCTGGGACAATGTCAAATTGTCCACTACATGAGTCCTAATTTGCTGCAACCTGTCCACCACAGAATCCACACCAGGACAGTCCGAAGGCTCAACCTGCCCTGAAGAAAAATGAGGATGAAAACCAGAATTACAAAAAAAAGGCGAAACCAAAGTAGCCGAACTGGCCCGATTATTAAGGGCGAACTCAGCCAATGGCAAGAAGGTCACCCAATCATCCTGATCAGCAGAAACAAAGCATCTCAGATAGGTCTCCAAAGTCTGATTAGTTCGTTCGGTTTGGCCATTTGTCTGAGGATGGAAAGCCGAAGAGAAAGACAAATCAATGCCCATCTTAGCACAAAAGGACCGCCAAAACCTTGAAACAAACTGGGAACCTCTGTCCGACACGATGTTCTCCGGAATGCCATGCAAACGAACCACATGCTGGAAAAATATTGGAACCAAATCAGAGGAGGAAGGTAATTTAGGCAAGGGTACCAAATGGACCATCTTAGAGAAGCGATCACAAACCACCCAGATGACCGACATCCTTTGAGAGACAGGGAGATCTGAAATAAAATCCATGGAAACATGCGTCCAAGGCCTTTTCGGGACTGGCAAGGGCAAAAGTAACCCACTGGCACGAGAACAGCAGGACTTGGCCCGAGCACAAGTCCCACAGGACTGCACAAAAGAACGCACATCCCGTGACAAGGAAGGCCACCAAAAGGACCTAGCCACCAAATCTCTGGTACCAAAAATCCCAGGATGACCAGCCAACACCGAACAATGAACCTCAGAGATAACTCTACTAGTCCATCTATCAGGGACAAACACTTTCTCTGCTGGACAACGGTCAGGTCTATCAGCCTGAAACTCCTGCAGCGCCCGCCGCAAATCAGGTGAGATGGCAGACAGAATTACCCCCTCTTTGAGAATACCAGCCGGCTCAGGAACTCCCGGGGAATCAGGCACAAAACTCCTTGAAAGGGCATCGGCCTTCACATTCTTAGAACCCGGAAGGTATGAAACCACAAAATTGAAACGGGAGAAAAACAGCGACCATCGAGCCTGTCTAGGATTCAACCGCTTAGCAGACTCGAGATAAGTCAGATTCTTGTGATCCGTTAAGACGACTACGCGATGCTTGGCTCCCTCGAGCCAATGTCGCCACTCCTCGAACGCCCACTTCATAGCCAACAACTCCCGATTGCCAACATCATAATTACGCTCAGCAGGCGAAAACTTTCTAGAAAAGAAAGCACATGGCTTCATCACAGAGCCATCAAAAGATCTTTGAGACAAAACAGTCCCTGCTCCAATCTCAGAAGCATCAACCTCGACCTGAAAAGGGAGCAAAACATCTGGCTGACACAACACAGGGGCCGAAGAGAAACGATGTTTCAACTCTCGAAAAGCCTCAACGGCCGCAGAGGACCAATTCACCACATCAGCACTTTTCTTGGTCAAATCAGTCAATGGTTTAACAACACTAGAAAAATTAGCGATGAAGCGGCGGTAAAAATTAGCAAAGCCCAGGAATTTCTGAAGGCTCTTCACAGATGTAGGCTGAGTCCAATCATAAATGGCCTGAACTTTAACAGGATCCATCTCGATAGTAGAAGGGGAAAAAATGAAGCCCAAAAAGGAAACCTTCTGAACTCCGAAGAGACATTTAGACCCCTTCACAAACAAAGAATTAGCATGAAGAACCT
Source organism: Ranitomeya variabilis (assembly GCF_051348905.1). Classification (NCBI taxonomy): domain Eukaryota; kingdom Metazoa; phylum Chordata; class Amphibia; order Anura; family Dendrobatidae; genus Ranitomeya; species Ranitomeya variabilis. Next base: position 491,492,114 of record NC_135235.1, read on the forward strand.
GGAACACCATTCTGACCTGCTTCACATGAGACTCCCAATCATTCGAAAAGACCAAAATATCATCCAAATATACAATAATGAATCTATCCAAATACTTTCGGAAGATGTCATGCATAAAGGACTGAAACACAGATGGAGCATTAGAAAGCCCGAATGGCATCACCAGGTACTCAAAATGGCCCTCGGGCGTATTAAATGCTGTTTTCCATTCATCGCCTTGTTTAATATGCACGAGATTATACGCCCCTCAAAGATCTATCTTGGTGAACCAACTAGCCCCCTTAATCCGAGCAAACAAATCAGACAGTAGAGGCAAAGGGTACTGAAATTTGACCGTGATTTTATTGAGAAGGCGGTAATCTATACAAGGTCTCAGAGAACCATCCTTCTTGGCCACAAAAAAGAACCCTGCTCCCAACGGTGACGACGACAGGCGAATATGCCCTTTCTCCAAGGACTCCTTTAAATAACTCCGCATAGCGGTGTGTTCCGGCACAGATAAATTGAAAAGCCGTCCCTTAGGAAATTTACTACCAGGAATCAAATTAATAGCACAATCACAATCCCTATGAGGAGGTATGGCACTGGATTTGGGCTCATCAAATACATCTCGGTAATCCGACAAAAACTCAGGGACTTCAGAAGGAGTAGAAGGAGAAATTGACAACAACGGAACGTCACCATGTACCCCTTGACAACCCCAACTGGACACAGACATTGATTTCCAATCCAATACTGGATTATGGACCTGTAGCCATGGCAAACCCAACACGACCACATCATGCAAATTATGCAACACCAAAAAGCGAACATCTTCCTGATGTGCAGGAGCCATGCACATGGTCAACTGAGTCCAGTACTGAGGTTTATTCTTGGCCAAAGGCGTAGCATCAATTCCCCTTAATGGAATAGGATACTGCAAGGGCTCCAAGAAAAAACCACAACGCCTGGCAAACTCCAAGTCCATCAAATTCAGGGCAGCGCCTGAGTCCACAAATGCCATAACAGAGTAGAACGACAAAGAGCAAATCAGAGTAACGGACAAGAGAAATTTAGGCTGTACAGTACTGTCAACGACGGTAGAAGTTAGTAAAGCCCAAGAACTTCTGAAGACTCTTAACTGACGTGGGTTGAGTCCAATCATGAATAGCTCGGACCTTGACTGGGTCCATCTCCACCGCAGAAGGGGAGAAAATAAAACCCAAAAAGGGAACCTTCTGTACTCCAAAGAGACACTTTGAGCCCTTAATAAACAAAGCATTCTCACGCAAAACCTGAAACACCATCCTGACCTGCTCTACATGCGAGTCCCAATCATCAGAAAAAAACAGAATATCATCCAGATAAACAATCATAAATTTATCCAGATACTTCCGGAAAATATCATGCATAAAGGACTGAAACACTGAAGGAGCATTAGAGAGCCCAAAAGGCATCACCAAGTACTCAAAATGACCTTCGGGCGTATTAAATGCAGTTTTCCATTCATCTCCTTGCTTAATGCGCACAAGGTTGTACGCACCACGAAGATCTATCTTGGTGCACCTTTAATCCGGGCAAACAAGTCCGACAACAGAGGCAAAGGATACTGAAATTTAACAGTGATTTTATTCAGAAGCCGATAGTCAATACAAGGTCTCAAAGATCCGTCCTTCTTGGCCACAAAGAAGAATCCCGCACCAAGAGGGGAAGAGGATGGATGGATATGCCCCTTCTCCAGAGATTCCTTGATATACGAACGCATTGCGGTATGCTCAGGTACAGACAGATTAAATAATCTTCCCTTAGGAAATCTACTACCCGGAATCAAATCTATAGCGCAGTCACAGTCCCTATGAGGAGGAAGAGCGCTGGACCTGGACTCGCTGAATACATCCTGATAATCAGACAAATACTCAGGAACTTCCGAAGGAGTAGAGGAAGCAATAGACACCGGTGGGGAATCACCATGAATTCCCTGACAGCCCCAACTTGACACAGACATTGCCTTCCAATCCAAGACTGGATTATGGGTCTGTAACCATGGCAGACCCAAAACGACCAAATCATGCATTTTATGCAGAACAAGAAAACGAATCACCTCCCGATGTTCAGGAGTCATGCACATGGTTACCTGTGTCCAAAACTGCGGTTTATTTTCCGCCAATGGCGTAGCATCAATACTTCTAAGAGGGATAGGATTTACCAATGGCTCAAGAACAAAACCACAGCGCTTGGCAAACGACAGATCCATAAGACTCAGGGCAGCACCTGAATCCACAAACGCCATAACAGGGTAGGAAGACAATGAGCAAATTAAAGTCACAGACAAAATAAATTTAGGTTGCAAATTACCAATGGCGACAGGGCTAACAACCCTTGTAAGGCGTTTAGAGCATGCTAATATAACATGTGTAGAATCACCACAGTAAAAACACAACCCATTCTGCCGTCTATGATTTTTCCGTTCATTTCTAGTCTGAATTCTATCACATTGCATTAAATCAGGTGTTTGTTCAGACAACACCACCAGAGGATTAGCAGTTTTGCGCTCCCGCAAGCGCCGGTCAATTTGAATAGCCAGCGCCATGGAATCATTCAGACTTGTAGGAATGGAGAAACCCACCATCACATTCTTAATGGCTTCAGAAAGGCCATTTCTGAAATTTGCGGCCAGAGCACACTCATTCCACTGAGTAAGCACGGACCATTTCCGAAATTTTTGGCAATACACTTCAGCTTCATCCTGGCCCTGAGAAATAGCCAGCAAGGCTTTTTCTGCCTGAATTTCAAGATTGGGTTCCTCATAAAGCAATCCGAGCGCCAGAAAAAACGCATCAATATTCACCAATGCCGGATCTCCTGGCGCTAGCGAGAAAGCCCAATCCTGAGGGTCGCCCCGCAAGAAAGAGATAACAATTTTATCTTGCTGAGCTGAGTCTCCAGACGAACGGGGTCTCAGAGAAAGAAACAATTTACAATTATTCTTGAAATTCCTAAACTTAAATCGATCTCCAGAGAACAGTTCAGGAATAGGTATTTTAGGTTCAGACATAGGACTACTGGTAACAAAATCTTGTATGCCCTGCACACGAGCAGCAAGCTGATCCACACTTGTAATCAGCGTCTGGACATTCATGTCTGCAGCAAGCTTAAGCCACTCAGAGGTAAAGGGGAGGAAGAAAGAGAAAAAAAAAAAACTCAGAATTTCCTTTCTTATTATCCCACTTCTGCAATGCATTAAACATTCAACTTGGGCCTGGCATACTGTTATGACCCCAATGGCAGAGGGTCTCTGCAATAAATACCAAGTCTGCAAACACAAAAAAAAACAGCTCATAGGGCAGTGGTAACTGGGCTGACCGTATAGCTAATCCTAGCACCACAAATAGCAGCAGCCGGGGAACGTGCCTACGTTGGTTCTAGACGTCTCGCGCCAGCCGGAGAACTAACTAACCCTAGAAGGGAAAAGATAGACCTTTCTTGCCTCCAGAAAAAAGACCCCAAAAGTTGGATCCAAGCCCCCAACAAATAATAACGGTGAGGTAAGAAGAAAAGACAAACGTAAGAATGAACTAGGTATTTAGCAAAGAGAGGCCCACTGACTAATAGCAGAATATAGTAAGATGACTTATATGGTCAGCAAAAACCCTATCAAAAATATTCACGCTGGATATTCAAGAACCCCCGAACCGTCTAACGGCTCGGGGGGAGAATACCAGCCCCCTAGAGCTTCCAGCAAAATCAGGAATCACATTTAGTACAAGCTGGACAAAAATAAGAGCAATACAAATAACCAAAAAACAAGGAAGCAGGACTTAGCTTAATTTTGCATGAACCAGGACCAGCAGACAGGAGCAAACAGAAAGGACTGATTACAACGATGCCAGGCACCAGACTAAGAATTCAGGAAGTTCATATAGCAACACCCCTGGACTAGCGACCCAGGTGGGTACCAAACTAGGGAAAGACAATCTCAGAGTCATACCACTAGTGACCACAAGAGGGAGCCAAAAAAGTCTAATTCACAACACAGTACCAATGGTGACAGACCTAGCGAACCGCTTAGAGCGCTTAGGACAATCAGAGATAGCATGAGTGGAGTCACCACAGTAAAAACACAGCCCATTCTGACGTCTGTGTTCTTGCCGTTCAGCCCTGGTCCTACCACATTGCATAGGCTCAGGCCTCTGCTCAGAGGACACCGCCAAATGGTGCACAACCTTGCGTTCACGCAAGCGCCGATCGATCTGAATGGCCAAGGACATTGACTCATTCAGACCAGCAGGCGTGGGAAACCCCACCATAACATCCTTAAGGGTTTCAGAAAGACCTTTTCTGAAAATTGCTGCAAGGGCACACTCATTCCATTGTGTAAGCACAGACCACTTTCTAAACTTCTGGCAATATACCTCCGCTTCATCCTGACCTTGACACAAATCCAGCTGGATTTTCTCTGCCTGATCCACAGAGTTAGGTTCGTCATAAAGCAATCCAAGCGCCAGAAAAAACGCATCTACATTTAGCAATGCAGGATCTCCTGGCGCAAGGGAGAATGCCCAGTCTTGTGGGTCGCCACGTAACAAAGAAATAATGATTTTTACTTGCTGAATGGGGTCACCAGAGGAGCGGGGTTTCAAAGCAAGAAACAGTTTACAATTATTTTTGAAATTCAGAAATTTAGATCTATCTCCAAAAAACAAATCAGGAATTGGAATTCTAGGCTCTAAAATAAGATTCTGAACTACATAATCTTGAGTGTTTTGTACTCTCGCAGTGAGGTGATCAACACAAGAGGACAGACCTTGAATGTCCATATCCACACCTGAGTCCTGAACCACCCAGAGGTTAAGGGGAAAAGAAAGACAAAACACACTGCAGAGAAAAAAAAATGGTCTCAGAACTTCTCTTATCCCTCTATTGAGATGCATTAACACTTTGTAGGCCAGCTGTACTGTTATGGACCTGGTGGTTAGGTGCACCTGGAATGACCTGATGGTTAAACTAGAAGACAGGACAAGCTCTGGGAAGTGGGAACTCTGCTGACCGCAAATCCTAATCCTAACACACACACTAGAAATAGCTGTGGAGCGTACCTAACTCTCCCTAGACGCCTCTTCACAGCCTAAGAGCTAACTACCCCTAAAGATAGGAAAATAAGCCTTACCTTGCCTCAGAGAAATTTCCCCAAAGGTAAAGGCAGCCCCCCACATATATTAACTATGAGTTAAGAGGAAAGTCACAAACACAGGGATGAAACAGGTTTCAGCAAAGGAGGCCAGACTTACTAGATAGACTGAGGATAGGGAAGGAATCTATGCGGTCAGCACAAAAAACTACAAAAAGCCACGCAGAGTGTGCAAAAAGACCCCCGCACCGACTCACGGTGCGGAGGTGCCACTCTGCAACCCAGAGCTTCCAGCTAGCAAGGCAATATCATGTTAGCAAGCTGGACTAGAACTTAGCAAGCACTAAGAAACATATTCAGTACAAAATGAACAACAAATGAGCTAGCAGGGACTTAGCTTTTGCTGGAGTAGACAGGTCATCAGAAAGATCCGAGAGAGATCTGAACCAGTACTAATACATTGACAGCTGGCATGGAGTAAAGATCTGAGTGGAGTTAAATAGAGAAGCAAGCCTAGCCGCAAACGAGGGCAGCTGAGGGAGCAACCTCAGAACTAGCAGTTCCACTCACAGCCACCAGAGGGAGTCCACGGACAGAACTCGCCGAAGTACCATTCATGACCACAGGAGGGAGTTCGAGAACGGAATTCACAACATCATGCTGGTGGTGGTCAGGCTGGTTGTTTTGCTACCCCTGCTGATGCAGGCATGGCAGGTGCTGCAAATGGCCTGTTTGGGGTTATCGGCAGAGTCTTTAAAAAATAGCCAGACTCGGGAAGATCTAACATTTGGAATGGCAACTTCCCTCATGTTGGTATTACGGGGAACAGATGCACACCTTCTGTCTATTGCCACCACACTGCTTCTTCATGCCTGTTGGGGTGATATGCCTCCTTCCCCATGTGTGCTGCTGCCCTGGCTTTGCATGTCCTTCTGCCATGTTGGGTCAGTCACTATGTCATCCACCACCTTGTCTTCCACATCCGCACACTGCTCCTCCTCCTGACTTTCTGGCAATTGTGTCTCATCATCGTCTACCTCTTCTGACACTTTCCCACCATCGCCTTCGTGTGACCGGGGCTGGTCAAAGCTTGGGGCAGCTCTACATGCGATCTCATCTGTCCCCACTTCAAGTTGACTGGCACAGATTTCTGAATCTTGAAATGGAAAACTGAACAGCTCTTCAGATGTCCAAGTGTGAGATCAGTTGTCTCAGGGCACTCGGCATGGTGGGAGGAAGGAGGATCAGGGTGAGGATTATCCGGGCCACACTCACAGCTACTCAGACTTGACCGTGTGGAAGACATGATGGTGACTAAGTGACTGGAAGCATTATCTGCTATCCAACCAACAACCGTTTCACACTGCTCTGTCTTGAATAGCGGTGTGCTGCGGTCCCCTAGAAACTGGGACAGGAAGGTCGAGCGAGAAGATGTGGGTCTTTGTTGTTGCCCACTTTCACCTTCTCCACGGCCTCATCCTCTGCGTGCACCATCAGCATCATGTCCACTTCCCCATCCCTTGCCTTGCCCATTTTAAATGGACTACTGCACTGTTTCAAATGCTCAACACAAATGTATTTATTAGTAGCGAAATAATATCTGATCAGTATGCCTGCAAATCTATGATTTTAAAAACCCAAACACCAGGCAGGCCTCAGCTTGACGTAACAGACTGTATTCAAATTTTGGGGGCTTTTTTGTGGTTACTTTATGCAAAATTGTGCTGTACGTAAGTAGAGTAACAGACAGCAAAAAAAGTGGTACACCGGCCTACAATGCCCAAACTTGGAGCACGCAGATATATGAGGGCTATCATGGAAATACCACACCAGCAAATATGGTGCCTTTTTATATTTTTTTATGCTAAATAGTGCTGTATATAATTAGAGTAACAGACAGCAAAAAAAGTGGAACACCGGCCTACAATGCCCAAATTTGGAGCACGCAGATATATAAGGGCTGTCACGGAGATACCACACCAGCAAATATGGTGCCTTTTTATATTTTTTTATGCTAAATAGTGCTGTATATAATTAGAGTAACAGACACCAAAAACAGTGACAAAATGGCCTAAAATGCCCAAACTTGGAGAATGCAGATATATGAGGCCTTTTTTGGTGAATTTAAAACAAAAAAACAGTAGTAGAACAAGGCTAGCACACACAACTATGCTACGTATGCCTGAAAAACTATGATTTTTAAACATGCCTCTGTCTGACAGAACAGGCTATTTTTTTGGGGGGGATTCATATTTGGGGAAAAAAAAATGCAACTAGGTATATAGTAAAGAAGCTGCAGCAGCAGCAGACAGTTATGGAGCTTTGGGAGGGGTGCAATGGGAGCAATGGATGCATGTACAGTGCCTGCAGACCTTGCACTGATGTGGATATGCCATGCTCTGCCTACCTAGCGCTGCAATATCGGGACCCACGAATTAGCCCTAAAAAAGGACTGCTGGTTTCTCTGGAGTTGTGGATTTAAGAGTTGCAGACCTACACTAACTATAAAAACCACGAATCTGACCCCATCTCGGCAGCAGCTCTCCCTACCCTCACTGAATTCGGAGCTGAATGTTTCGAACAGGGCGGCGTCAGGTCTCTTATACAAGGGATGATGCTGTGCAGCCAAGCCAATCACTGCACGACCACAACAAAGATGACTGCGGTGTTTCATGGCCTGGTAGACAGTCCCTGCAGAGTGATTGGGTCTCTAAATTCCGCCAAAAATGCTGGTTGGAGACACCAGTTACCGCCGAATAATCCTGGAAATGCTCAGTGCTCGCCGAGTACACTGATACTCGGGCGAGTAATGAGTAGTGGCGAGCACGTTCGCTCATCACTAGCTGGGTCCTTTTGAATCGGTTTGCACAAACTCTATTAATGACCTGATCTAAGAACAGGTCACCAAGGTCATATTAGTAAAAAACCCATTTGAATTAATACTGATGTAAGCTTAGCCTATGGGTAAATTGCATTAGAATTTAGGGAAATATGAACACCTTGGATTTCTGCGTCCAAGGTCAATTGGAGCAAGCACAAGAAAAAACTAAATTTGAGCAAACATACTCGATAAATGTTCGCCAATCTCAAATCCGGAACAAACGTAGCACATTCGGATTCATGTTCACTTTCACAAGCCTTTTTATTCAAGGTTGGCAAAATTCGGGTACAGCTCGGTAAATCATTGCATTTCCACTAATGCTTTTGTTATTACTTTGGCTAGGATAGTGGTTCTGTATGATGAGTGGTGGGGATAAGGAGACATGATTGATGAGGGGAAGGAGTGAGTGTTGAGAGGTTACAGTAGTGGCGCACATTTTTTTTTTCAATTAACATTATGTGTCTTGATTCCAGCAGCCAATCAGGGCACAGAAACCATCCACAACGTCATGACACAAGGTCTTCTGTTATTGACTGCTGAAGTCACATGTCCATGGCCACATTAAAAGCGGATATATTGTTTTGCTAGTGTCATTGTCTCAGTGTCACAGTGCAGAGATGTCGCTCCTGCGCTACTGATGGTACTGAAAGTGAACTTGTCAGTTAAATACATAGGATCCTGTGCTATGTGATATCGATCTTCCAGCATCGAAGTAGATTGTGCAAAAACTGTGTGGTAGTCTCCGGAAGCCCCATTTGCTACTCCAAACTGTTTGTAATAAAACTCTGCTTCAGAGACAAATCAAAAGGCCAGATTTGCACTTAAAAATCATTAGGCCTAATATTGGGGTGCAGCCTGGAGGGCCAATTAGCTACTCCAAATTGTTTGTGATAACACGGTGTTTAATAGACAAATCTGAAGGCCAGATTTCTATTTAAAAATCATTAGGCCTAACATAGTAGTGCAGCCATGAGTCCCAATTAGCTACTCTAAATTGTTTGTGATAAAACTTTGTTTTAGTGGCAACTCAGAAGGCCAGATTTCCACTTAAAAATCATTAGGCCTAATACTGGGGTGCAGCCACGTGGCCCAATTAGCTACTTCAAATCGTTTGTAACAAAGCAGTGTTTCAGTAGCAAATCAGAAGGCCAGATTTACACTTAAAAATTGTCAGGCATAGCAGTGTTGTTCAGGTACACTATCTAAGAAAATAAATAGCGATTGTTCATTTAGTGACAGGTGACTGACAGCTGTGGGTCTAAGGTTGTGAAACAGCAGCTTACAAGAGGGGAAGGCTACTTATAACATGAGTGGAAAAAAGCGAGGTCGTGGTGGAAGGGGGAATAGGCTTGGTGTTCGACATGTAAGTGGGTTAGGTTTTAATGTGAATAAAAGCTCAACTGAAAAAAACACAGTCTCATCCTATTCAAAGACCACTGACAACATCTGTTACTGGCCAGACTACTCGACTCCCTTTCTTTGGCAGCCACACAGCGATACAGACTGTAGATGAGACTAAGAAAGAGCATGTGCTACAGTGGATGGCAATAGCTGCATCAAGTGACCTCTCCATCTTTTCCTCTACCTTAACATCACACACTACAATCCTCAAAGGTTGCACCTCAATCACCCTTGCTTCCGCCTGCGTCAAAAATTTCCAAATGCCCAACTGACTATGGTGAACCTCAGGTGTGCCATTCCTGTATAGCTGTTCGTTCATGCATTTTGCATGGGCAACAGAGGTCTACTCTACAGAATCACGGAATCTGGAAAAAAAAATTTGCACTGATGTCCAAAATTTTTTCATGTTGAATCCAGGGCCGGACAAAGTAGGGTCTGAACAGAATCCAGACCCTCACCAGAAGTTAACCACCAAGGGTGGAGGTGATCCTGATGAAATTCAGATACTAGAGGCGCATGTGGACTGTATTGTGGTGTCAGGGCAGGAAGAGGAGGAGGGTGACTCTCAGGGTGAGGAGTGTGAAAACAGAGAGGAAGATAAAAAGGTTGTAGATCCCAGTTGGTGTAAACCCAGAGGTACACAGCTGAGTAGCACAGCAGAGGAGGTGGAGGAGGAGGAAAAGGAGGAGGTTATGTTGCTGCTTCCCACACAGACACTGGTGGATACAGACAGTTTCAGAAAGTTGATGGATGTCAGACCCCCCTACCAGTTGCCCAGTTACCATTACTTGTTTAAGAAAGCTGTGAATGCCTTACACCAGCATGCCACTAACAACATCACCCATTCCAGGACAAAATCTGACTGCCAGGGTGAACTTCACCAGTGACACCTGGACAAGCAAACATGGCCAGGGACATTACATCTCACTGACTGGGCACTGGGTGACTATGGTGGCGGTGGGGGCAGGCAGTCAAGGGTCTGCTCCACAAGTCTTGGCATCCCTACGGCTTGTGAGACACATCTCTGTATCTAACAGTTCTTCCACTGCTTCAGCCTCCTCCACTTTCTCTAGAGCCTCCACCTGTGCCCTCAATCAGACATGTGTTCAAACAGTGCAGATAGAATCCCCCCACCTCCGTATTGCGCATTTTGGTCTTAAAAAATGGAAGAGTTGTGTAAGCTAGCCTGTCACACCTTGGAGGTTTTATTTGAAAAAAGGGGAATAGGGAACAGGAGAAGTCAGCTTAGCCTTTGCAGTCTCTTTCCGAGAATGAGTTCCACGCACAGAGCTGCCTGGGCTTGGGCATGCAAGTTCTAAAGAATGAAGAAAAGAAGGTACTCCAGAGTAGAAAAATATAAAACTTTGTCTTTGATGGGAAAAAAAAATCATACACAACAGGGATAATGTGGACAACATATAGATCCCAGTGAGCTACCAACTGACGCGTTTCGACACTCCAGTCTTAAACATGCATTTTTACCATTAAAAGACAAAGTTTTATATTTTTCTTCGCTGGAGTACCTTCTTTTCTTCATTGGATGTTTTATTATGCCCTTTCTCTCAGAACGTGTCAGAAGTGCAGCTGGTGGTGTCCTGAAGGACAAGCGCATCCGGCTGTCCCCTGAAAGTGTAGGCCACTTAACTGTCATCAAAATGAACAAGTCATGGATCTCCAATGACTTTTGCATCCTAGTCGCAGATTAAGCAGACTAGACGATTGTGTCGTTTTTAATGTCATGTATTGATCTTGCATTAGTGCAGTCTGTGCCATCTTTGTGGTGTCTTCTGTGCCTGATGTGGCTGCAATTTTTTGAAATATGGAAACTCCAAGTTGAGTTTCAATAAGGTGGGTTGCTTGGGGTGAAAGGGGTTTTAGAGGCCTATTATACTGTTTATACTGTGTAAATTGAAGCTACGTTAGTGCTGTGTAACAATTATTATTTTGAAATGTGGAGACTCCAAGTTGGGTCTCTATCTGGTGCGTTGCCTATGGAAATAGGGCTCCCAGAAAGGCAGGCCTACACTCACTTTCAGTCAACTACCTGTTTTCATTTCCTTACATTTTTCTACCAGTAGTACTGTATGAAACTGATGTTTGTGCCATCTGAGTGTGGCTGGAAAAAAAAGTATTGCATGAGGTATCAGGTCTCCGAGCTAAGAGAGCTTACACTGCTTCCTTAACCACCAGATCTTCATTAAAACTTCAATTTGAAGCTGTAAATGCTGGAAAAGACCATAAAACCTCATGTGTGGGTCATGGGCTCACTGATTCTGTGCCATTATAATAAGTTCTATTGTGAGTCAATTGATAAGTCAACAACTTGTGTTAATTGTGTTACATTTTTTCTACCAATAGTACTGTATGAAACTTATGTTTGTGCCATCAGAGTGTGTCTGGAATAAAGAAAAAAAATGGAGGTGTAATATAAGGTATCAGTTCTCCCAGCAAAGAAGGCTTACACTGCCCACTTAAGCACCAGGTCCTCATTAAAACTTCAATGCCAAGCTGTAAATGTTGGGCCACTTCTTGAGACCTCATGCATGGGCCATGGTTGACTGACTAACTTCTTCTGTGCTATTATAAAAAGTTCTACTGTGGTTCAATTGATCAGTCAACTACCTGTGTTACTTTCCTTACATTTTTCTACCAATAGTACTGTATGAAACTGATGTCTGTGTCATCTGAGTGTGGCTGGAATAAAAGAAAAATAAATTGGAGGTGTTCCATTAGGTATCAGGTCTCCCAGCTAAGAAGGCTTACATCGCTCCTTTAAACCACCAGGTCCTTATTGAAACTTCCTTTCCAAGCTGTAAATGCTGGCTCAAACCCTGTCTCATACATGGCCCATGCCTGACTGCTGCCCCATTATAACATTTCTACTGTGGGTCAATTGGTGCAACTTTTCATGGTGTCTGCCCCTAATTTGAGCTTTTTGGGCAGCTTTTTGCCCCTCGAAGGTGATGATTTTGCCTCTCATTGAAATCAATACGGTACGGATACGTTCGACGAACTGTTTAGCGAACATCGGTCCGTTAGCCGAACCGAACTTTGGAAGGTTCGCTCACCTCTAGAAAGAACTCTGTCCTTCTGTGTGTGAAATCAAATGACACTAACTAATACTCACAAAATATAAAATGAACTGCAAGCACATCAAGCAACGTAACTATGTGCCACTCAAATTCTTAATTTCTGATACGTGCAGAAGCAGTCTACTGTGTATACAAATCTCTAAGGATATAAATTATAAAAATGTTCTGATCTGTGAGCGAATGCATCATATAACTGATGATGTTCAAAAACTAACAATGACTCCGGATCACTGAAATGTACGACCTCCTTAGGCTGTGACTGCCAAACATAATCAATCCATAGTATGTGGAGAGAAAGGGGTTTATCGTGCGGCCGCGGGCACTTATGGCAGTCTGTCCTTTCCAATTGCTCAATAGTGACAGACCACATCTGCACGCATCAGATCAGACTAGAAACTTCGATACAAGGGGCTGCTTTTAGGCTTAATGTAAAGTGACCAGGGACATGAGAGATGCAGAAATAATCTGACAGGGCAACAACTGGCCTTTTCTTCTAGATACAAGGAGAGACGGGATTATAGAACATAGAATATTCTTCTGAGCAATAAACAAGGGGCCAAGGCTTATTTCAATCTAATGTGCAATCTACACATTACTTTATTGAACTATTTTTACATGTCTGATTTATATCTTAAAGCTGATTGGATTGATCCATGGCAAATCAAATATCTTGAAGTTTGCAGTTCCGCGCAAATTCAGTTTCTATTTGATTCAGACAGATGAGCCCCCCAAAAATAACACACTGCTGAAAAAATAACACAGAGAGGACAAATGATGATTGGTGTGGCCTGGTGGACTTTCCCACAAAGCCCTGCAGCCATCACATTAAGTGGCCTAGTGAAACCAATCAGGGGGGACTAACACAGTCAGTATAAAAGATGGGGGCTGGCCAAGTAATGCTTTTGTGTGCTTTTACAGTATAAGAATAGATATCAGAGTACAAAATTCGATACATAAAGGGACAAAAAAAATGCACAGTTACATAAAATTTAGTTGAATCAATAGGGAGAGAAAGATACAGCAGACTGCAAAGTATACAGTCATTGATTAATGTATCCCACATGTAGTAAACATATTTATTATCCTTCTTCCAATACTAAAGTTTTGAATCTCTCTGTCTTTCTTTTTTTTTTTCTCTAGTATTTTTTTTTATCTCAATGATTTTTACATGTAATGGAGGAGAATACGTGGTAATATTCGGGTGATGCCAACAATGTCATAGATATTGTCACAGGTGAGTCATAAGCTGCAGACTATCGCTCGGCATCTGACTGCAGAAGGCTTCTGCAGTTTGCTTTGGAGACTTCTTCCTGGTCCTTCTGACTCTTGGACCAAGTAGCATCCTTCCCCGGCTCTAGTTGACACACCTGTACTAGGGTGTTTATAACTCCCAGCTGGCTGCTGGGGGTTGCCGGTGAAATTTCCATTTCCATTTCTCTGTTAAGGCTTGGAGCTATAGCAGTTGGCTATCTTCCTCTTTTGTGTTTGGAAGACGTCTGTGTTTCTCTCTGAGTTTTCTCTAGCTAAATGTTCCCCTTGTTTTTGTATCCCATCTGTCTTTAGTTGTAGTGGGAATTGACTAGTGAATATCCTGTCTTTTCCTGTGCAGGGTTTACTGCTAGGGTCAGGCATCTTGCTCGGCGATAGGTGCAGAACCTATATAGGGATGTTAGGGTAGACACGGTGCAATTAGGTCTGTCTAGGGGCCTCTACTCCCCTTCCCTAGTGTTGTGTTCCCTTCCCCTTATCCCTTCATGTTGCAATTAGTCTTTCCTAAAGTCTGCGTGACAGATATTTAGAGAAAGAGGATATATTAAAAACAATGTGTTTCAGAGTTGGTTCAACTCATTAATCAGGTGTAATAAGGGTATAGTACATCTGTGGATTCATGACCAAATCATTAAAATTAGCTCCTCAACTACAGCATCACTTATGCAGCTCCACATAATCACACTGTCACCACCATGTTTTATTGTAGGCACCATGCATTTATTGAAATTATTTTTTCTAAGTGCATGTTGCCTACAAAGGAAATATGGTGATGGCAGAGTCCTTATGTGGGGTTACATGAGTGCTGCTGGTGTCTTGGTGCTACATTTCATTGATGACATCATGAATTCACAGATGTATTGCTGTATGTTGAAAATGAAGATGATACCATCACTCAGTGTCCTTGGTAGACTTGCACTTTAACAACATGACAATGATCCAAAACACAAATCTGCTGCATTTCTGAAGAAGAGCAGGGTGGAAGTGATTCAGTAGCCAAGTCTTCTGATCTGAATCAAACCAAAACTCCTATGGAAAATGCTGAAGAGACAAGTAGAGCATCACTCTCCATCCAGCCAGTGCTGCCACTAGAAATTTCGGGGCCCCATACTGGCAAAATTCCGGGGCCCCCTTGAGACTCCGCCCAGGCTCCACCCCAGCCCCGCCTCCACGCTCCACCCCTCAAACTGTCCACAGTCCCACCGCTCTCTCTTGGAAAATCTCCACTTCTCACCTATCACACATTGACAGTTCCCATCACCAGATCACACATGTAGCCGGCAGCTTTTGTTTTGGCCAATAGATTTTTTTAAGCCACCAAAATGACAAGGTAGAAACTTTTGGCCGGGCCCTACTCTACTGTAACCTATTAAATATTTGTTAAAATATGCAGTACAATTTAGGTATATTTTTTTTTTTCAATTTTTAAAATGACCTATAATACCACATACAAGGAACAAATACCACAGCACCATGACCAGACACCATATTATCACCACATTGACCTATAATACTATCTACAAGGCACAAATACCGCCACACCATGACCAGATGACATATTACCACCACAGTGATCGAATAATATCAAATACAAGGAACAAATACCACAACATCATGACCAGACCACATATTACCAACACATAGTGACTGAATACTACAATACTGATCAATAATAAAAAAAAACACAATACTATCACCATAAGTGCCATTATACACAGGAGATCTGTACTTAGTATGCAGTGTCTGTGTACAGGTAATACAGTGATCACCAGTGACATTATACACAGGAGCTCTGTATATAGTCTATAGGTAATCCAGTGATCACTGGTGATATTATACACAGGACCTCTGTATATAGTATACAGTGTATAGTGTCAGTGTATAGGTAACACACTGACTTACCAGTGACGTCTCTAGGTGAAGTCCTTCATCTTTCATCCCGCACAGACCACCATCACTTCATGCAGCCAGGACTCATTTCTGCAGGAAATAACAGTTATCTCGAGTTCCACTTGCAGAACACATTACTTAATTTTCCCAACTTCTACATTACACCACATGAAGAAGGCGACATAGTGTCAATCTACACAGTAATAGAAATACCAAAAAAGGAAAAACTGGCGGAAGCAGAGTCACAGTATTAAAATCTAGCAAATTTTATTTGGTCTTGATCAAAACAACAATAAATATAAATATAAAATAAGTAAGTAATGAGATACCGTCCTCTGGGGAATACATATACAATCTAAGACCACAGGTGCATAATCATGTTCAGCGACCTCATGTAATTTGTTAACAAGAAGCACTTGGTATAAACAATATATAGAAGTTCCTATTAATTGGTAGACCCAAGTTTTAGTTATACATAATTCAATAGTTGGGATACCAACCCATACCACAGTATATCTGGATCATTACCAGGAAAGGTATATACATAGAATAAAGTGCCAAGTGTCTATATAAATCTCTTAATATTTGTGCCAATGGCTAGTTATAGTGCTATTATGTATAAAGGGCTGGTGATCACACCATGCCTCATATTGAATTCACAGTATCAGCATAAGAGTAGCATAAGAGTAGGGTGCTATACATGACCTGCACGTGTTGTCCAAAAGGCCCCAACGCGCGTTTCGCGTCTTGCTTCTTCCGGGGGAATGTATCTACACAGTAAAAGGACCGCCCCTCCATTTAAAACAGTGTACTCAAAAAATAAAATAAATACATCACTGCAGTAATAATATCCCTTAATTAGCCCCTATGGTAATAATATTCGCCATCCTGGCCCCGTGTGTCTCATTACTGGGGTCAGCCATATGTTCTCCCATCCTGCCCTAATGAGTATCCATCCTGCCCCATATGATCTTCCCATCCTGCCCCATCTGTCTCCATCATATCCATCCTGCCCCATAATCCTGCCCCATCTGTCTCCAATCCTGCCTCCAGTGTCCCCAATCATGCCCGTATCACCATTCTGCCCCGTCTCCAATCAGGCCCCCATTTCTCAATTCTGCCCCATCTGTTTCCATTCCTTCCCCAGTGTCTCCAGTCATGCCCCAGTGTCTCCAGTCATGCCCCAGTGTCTCCAGTCATGCCCCAGTGTCTGTCATCCTGCCCCGTGTCTCCAATCATGCCCTGTTTCTCCTTTCTGCCCCCGTGTCCAGCTTTCTGCCCCTGTGTCCAGCTTTCTGCCCCTGTGTCCAGCTTTCTGCCCCTGTGTCCAGCTTTCTGCCCCTGTGTCCAGCTTTCTACCCCCCTGTGCCCAGCTTTCTGCCCGTGTCCAGCTTTCTGCCCCCCTGTGCCCAGCTTTCTGCCCCCCTGTGCCCAGCTTTCTGCCCCCCTGTGCCCAGCTTTCTGCCCCCCTGTGCCCAGCTTTCTGCCCCCCTGTGCCCAGCTTTCTGCCCCCCTGTGTCCAGCTTTCTGCCCCCGTGTCCAGCTTTCTGCCCCCCCTGTGCCCAGCTTTCTGCCCGTGTGCAGCTTTCTGCCCCTGTGTGCATCTTTCTGCCCCTGTGTGCATCTTTCTGCCCCAATGTCCAGCATTCTGCCCGTGTCCAGCGTTCTGCCCGTGTCCAGCGTTCTGCCCCCCTGTGTCCAGCGCTCTGCCCCCCTGTGTCCAGCGCTCTGCCCCCTGTGTCCAGTGCTCTGCCCCCGTGTCCAGCGCTCTGCCCCCCCTGTGTCCAGCGTTCTGCCCCCCCTGTGTCCAGCGTTCTGCCCCCTCCTGTGTCCAGCGTTCTGCCCCCTCCTGTGTCCAGCGTTCTGCCCCCCCTGTGTCCAGAGTTCTGCCCCCCTCCTGTGTCCAGCGTTCTGCCCCCCCTGTGTCCAGCGTTCTGCCCCCTCCTGTGTCCAGCGTTCTGCCCCCCCTGTGTCCAGCGTTCTGCCCCCCCTGTGTCCAGCGTTCTGCCCCCTCCTGTGTCCAGCGTTCTGCCCCCCCTGTGTCCAGCGTTCTGCCCCCCCTGTGTCCAGCGTTCTGCCCCCTCCTGTGTCCAGCGTTCTGCCCCCCCTGTGTCCAGAGTTCTGCCCCCCTCCTGTGTCCAGCGCTCTGCCCCCTCCTGTGTCCAGCGTTCTGCCCCCTCCTGTGTCCAGCGTTCTGCCCCTCCTGTGTCCAGCGTTCTGCCCTCCTGTGTCCAGCGTTCTGCCCCCTCCTGTGTCCAGCGTTCTGCCCCCTCCTGTGTCCAGCGTTCTGCCCCCTCCTGTGTCCAGCGTTCTGCCCCCCCTGTGTCCAGCGTTCTGCCCCCCTCCTGTGTCCAGCGCTCTGCCCCCGTGTCCAGCGTTCTGCCCCCTCCTGTGTCCAGCGTTCTGCCCTCCTGTGTCCAGCGTTCTGCCCCCTCCTGTGCCCAGCGTTCTGCCCCCTCCTGTGTCCAGCGTTCTGCCCCCCCTGTGTCCAGCGTTCTGCCCCCCTCCTGTGTCCAGCGCTCTGCCCCCGTGTCCAGCGTTCTGCCCCCTCCTGTGTCCAGCGCTCTGCCCCCGTGTCCAGCGCTCTGCCCCCCCTGTATCCAGCGCTCTGCCCCCCCTGTGTCCAGCGCTCTGCCCCCCGTGTCCAGCGTTCTGCCCCCTCCTGTGTCCAGCGCTCTGCCCCCCCTGTGTCCAGCGTTCTGCCCCCCCTGTGTCCAGCGTTCTGCCCCCCCTGTGTCCAGCATTCTGCCCCCCCTGTGTCCAGCGTTCTGCCCCCCCCCCGTGTCCAGCATTCTGCCCCCTCCTGTGTCCAGCGCTCTGCCCCCTCCTGTGTCAAGCGCTCTGCCCCCTCCTGTGTCCAGCGCTCTGCCCTGCCCCCCCCCCCCCCGGAAAAAAAAAAAAAGTTCTACTTACCTCCCGTCCCGCGCTCCTGCTCTCTGCACGCAGCTGCAGCGTGCACTCGCCGGCGACTGACAATGAAGTCAGACGCCGGCGACATGCACGCTGCGGCTGACGTCAGCTGCCAGCCTCAGATTGGCTGGCGGCTGTTAACTATTGACGTGCGGGCTCGGGCCCGCACTTCAATAGCGCTGCAGCGCCGGCCGCAGCTAAGGGCCCGGTTCAGCCTGCGGCTGCCGGTAGGGGCCCGATGGGCAGATGAGACGGGGCCCGATGCGGGCCCCTCTGCCCACTGGGCCCCATACGCCAGTCACGGCTGTAATGCCCTGATGGCGGCCCTGCATCCAGCATCCAGGCTCCAAACAAGGTCGCGAAAAAAGATAGATGATTCAGTATGTCACCAACTTGTTCATTCCATGCCTAGAAGACTTGGTGTTTTCTTTAAAAATCATGGAGGTCATTTTAAATACTAGAACTAACAGGGTTTTATGTATTGTGTATTCATTTTTATTCACTAACTTGAGTAACATTTAAGATTTTTTATTGAAAGATATATTATAACCTCACTTTCATGTTATATTTTCAAAAAATGTTTTACTAAAGTTAAACTTTGTCTTGTCCAAATTTTGGAAATTGTTCTTGTATCCAGTGAGATATTAATTAAAATGTAACGTTTCAACGGTGATGTACTCATTTATGCTGAGCACTGTATATGTATAACAGAAATAATATGGGAAGGTTAATTTAATAACCTGCATTCTAAAGATGAACTTTGTATTTCACATACTGCTATGAGTAGCTATTGCATTTTGGTCTTTTGGTCTGCACCATTTTTATACATGAAATCTAGTTTCTGCAGGAACTTTTTCTTATTGTATCTTCAACCATTTCTTGTAG
Organism: Ranitomeya variabilis; assembly: GCF_051348905.1. Lineage (NCBI taxonomy): Eukaryota > Metazoa > Chordata > Amphibia > Anura > Dendrobatidae > Ranitomeya > Ranitomeya variabilis. Next base: position 491,511,549 of record NC_135235.1, read on the forward strand.
CTTGTAAGGTTTGTGAACAGAATCCTCTTTCCTTGTTTTTATACTGTAATGTTTTGCCTGGTTCTAATTGTCTATAAAAATAAAATATTCAGAGTTTATATTCTATTACGCAAAACAGAGAGCAGCTTGAACAAATGTTTTTTGTCAATTAAATGTGCGTGTAAACATTTCGGTCTGTAATTCTAGTAGTTCTAGAATTACCGAAATATCATTAGTTAAAATAGAAGTAAAAAGGTAAACTGAGAAAATCTATTATTACACAAGAATAACGCTACCCAGTGGCGTAACTATTGGATACATAGGCAGCAGTTGCATCCATACCCCACAGGCCCCTCTGCCACATAAGAATATACCCGCGTACATAACACACAGCAAGTAAGGGCCTTCTTACAGACTTTTCATAGGGGCTCATGAGCATAATATTACACCTCTGAACCTACTATAGATTCAACAACTCAATCTTGATGCCCCTTGAGTAGATTCTTGCTGGAAAAGTCTTACAACAAGTGAAAATCTTTTATGGCTATAGCAACTAAGGAGACCCTCTTGTATTTCGACCAGGCCTTTCTGCTGGCAAAAACAATAATCTTCTCTGACAACAGCTTGCTTAAAAGCGTACTTGAGAGGGAAAAAAAACGACTGTATGTCTCAGATAACAAAGAGTATCAACTTTTCTTGCATGAGCCCTACCATGTATCATTCTCAGGCAATAGCAGTGCAGATGTTAAAATGATTTGTTCATTTATTGAAAAAAATGTAAACATTTAGCATAAAAAATTAAACAAACTTATGTTTAGCATTTTGACTCCTGTGTTTTGCCTCTACTGCTTTGGTCCATCTGTGCTTCTGCAGTGACAAAATACCCAATTACGAACTCTCTAAGTTACAAATTTCTTCTTACAACTAAGTTCCAATAACATCAGATATTATTACTTTATCCCCTTACTGACATTTGCGGCACAAGTCAGTAGCAGCTGTGTGGACCGGGCTCATGAGATGAGTTCGCCCTATACCTGGCACTCAGGCAGGTCATGGCTGTGTGGTTCAGCCAAGATCTGCCTTTAAGGCTATGTTCAAAGGGTGCGTTATTCCCGCTTTTTTAATGCAAATTAAAAGCTGCGCTTTACAGTACCAGAAAAAGCTACGAGATTTCAGAAATCTCATGCACACATTGTTTTTTTTCCCTGACTGAATTAGAAAACTGCAACATATCACTTCTTTCAGAGTTTTTACATCATTTTTTCATCCACAGAAAGCAATGACTACAGGTACAGCAGGATGTGAAATTCATTTATTTCTATGATTTGCTCGAGTTTAAGCCAATATGTCTTGGTCTCCTCACATGAGAATAGCAGTTAGAATTAGTATCATTTAATCAAATTATTGATATTTTAAAGTAAACAATTGCCTGAGCAATTCAATGGCTGACCAATGTGTGAAAGTGATCAATACCTGACCAACTCAATGGCACTGACCAATGAAAGTAAACAGTGTCCCCCCTAAAAAAAAATATTCTGCCAATGTCTTTGGCTCACCCTTCACACATCTGTTTTCTATGTCCTTATGCAGTCCACTTTTTAACCCCTTAATCCCATATGACGTACTATACCGTCGAGGTGGGGTGGGCCTTAATTCCCACCGACGGTATAGTACGTCATAGCGATCGGCCGCGCTCACGGGGGGAGCGCGGCCGATCGCGGCCGGGTGTCGGCTGCATATCGCAGCTGACATCCGGCACTATGTGCCAGGAGCGGTCACGGACCGCCCCCGGCACATTAACCCCCGGCACACCGCGATCAAACATGATCGCGGTGTACCGGCGGTACAGGGAAGCATCGCGCAGGGAGGGGGCTCCCTGCGGGCTTCCCTGAGACGATCGGTACAAGGTGATGTACTCACCTCGTACCGAACGTCTTCTCCCTGCAGGCCCCGGATCCAAAATGGCCGAGGGGCTGTATCCGGGTCCTGCAGGGAGCACTTCCGGGTCGGAGCAGGCTGCAGATGAAAGCTGCAGCCTGCTCCGATGAAAGTATGATCGCAGATCTGATAGAGTGCTGTGCACACTATCAGATCTGCGATCTGTGATGTCCCCCCCTGGGACAAAGTAAAAAAGTAAAAAAAAAAATTTCCACATGTGTAAAAATAAATAAAAAAAATTCCTAAATAAATAATAATAAAAAAAAAAATATTATTCCCATAAATACATTTCTTTATCTAAAAAAACCAAACAAAAACAATAAAAGTACACATATTTAGTATCGCCGCGTCCGTAACGACCCAACCTATAAAACTGGCCCACTAGTTAACCCCTTCAGTAAACACCGTAAGAAAAAAAAAAAAAAAACGAGGCAAAAAACAACGCTTTATTACCATACCGCCGAACAAAAAGTGGAATAACACGCGATCAAAAAGACGGATATAAATAACCATGGTACCGCTGAAAACGTCATCTTGTCCCGCAAAAAACGAGCCGCCATACAGCATCATCAGCAAAAAAATAAAAAAGTTATAGTCCTCAGAATAAAGCGATGCCAAAATAATTATTTTTTCTATAAAATAGTTTTTATCGTATAAAAGCGTCAAAACATAAAAAAATGATATAAATGAGGTATCGCTGTAATCGTACTGACCCGACGAATAAAACTGCTTTATCAATTTTACCAAGCGCAGAACGGTATAAACGCCTCTCCCAAAAGAAATTCATGAATAGCTGGTTTTTGGTTATTCTGCCTCACAAAAATCGGAATAAAAAGTGATAAAAAATGGTCACGTGTCCGAAAATGTTACCAATAAAAACGTCAACTCGTCCCGCAAAAAACAAGACCTCACATGACTCTGTGGACCAAAATGTGGAAAAATTATAGGTCTCAAAATGTGGAGACGCAAAAACTTTTTTGCTATAAAAAGCGTCTTTTAGTCTGGTTTCACACTTGCGTTTTTATCTGCATGCGTTTTTTTAAAAAACCGCATGTGTGAAAAAATGCATGTAAACGCGGTAAAACGCATGCGTTTTTATAGAAAAACACAAGAAAACAAGAAAAAAACAAAAAACCCTAACCCTACCCCTAACCTGAAATACGTGGCACGGAAATACGTGGCACTGAAATATACGTTTATATACGTATATACGTATATAAGTGCCACGATATTTCAGTGGCCACGTATATAAGTGCCACGTATTTAAGTGCCACGTATTTAAGTGCCACGTATTTAAGTGCCACGTATTTAAGTGCCACGTATTTAAGTGCCACGTATTTACGTGCCACGTATTTTTCAGTGCCTAAAATACGTGGCACTGAAATACGTGGCACTGAAATATCGTGGCACTGAAATATCGTGGCACTGAAGTATTTACGTGCCACGTATTTTTCAGTGCCTGAAATACGTGGCACTGAAATACGTGGCACTGAAATACGTGGCACTGAAATATCGTGGCACTGAAATATCGTGGCACTTAAATACGTGGCACTTAAATACGTGGCACTTAAATACGTGGCACTTAAATACGTGGCACTTAAATACGTGGCACTTAAATACGTGGCACTTATATACGTGGCACTTATATACGTGGCACTTATGACTGTCAGAAAATGTTCAGTAAACGGTTAGGGGTGAGGTTAGGGGTAGGGTTTCAGGTAGAATTGGGCAGTTTCCACTGTTCAGGCACATCAGGGGCTCTCCAAACGCAACATGGCGTCCAATCTCAATTCCAGCCAATTCTGCGTTGAAAAAGTAAAACAGTGCTCCTTCCCTTCCGAGCTCTCCCGTGCGTCCAAAAAGGGGTTTACCCCAACATATGGGGTATCAGCGTACTAGGGACAAATTGAACAACAACTTCTGGGGTCCAAGTTCTCTTGTTATCCTTGGGAAAATAAAAATTTTGGGGGCTAAAAATCATTTTTGTGGGAAAAAAAATATGTTTTATTTTCACGGCTCTGCGTTGTAAACTGTAGTGAAACACTTGGGGGTTCAAAGTTCTCACAACACATCTAGATAAGTTCCTTGGGAGGTCTAGTTTCCAATATGGGGTCACTTGTGGGGGGTTTGTACTATTTGGGTACATCAGGGGCTCTGCAAATGCAACGTGACGCCTGCAGACCAATCCATTTAAGTCTGCATTCCAAATGGCGCTCCTTCCCTTCCGAGCTCTGTCATGCGCCCAAACAGTGGTTCCCCCCCACATAGGGGGTATCAGCGTACTCAGGACAAATTGGACAACAACTTTTAGGGTCCAATTTATCCTGATACCCTTGTGAAAATACAAAACTGGGGGCTAAAAAATCATTTTTGTGAAAAAGAAAAATAATTTTTATTTTCACGGCTCTGCGTTATAAACTGTAGTGAAACACTTGGGGGTTCAAAGTTCTCACAACACATCTAGATAAGTTCCTTGGGGGGTCTAGTTTCCAATATGGGGTCACTTGTGGGGGGTTTGTACTGTTTGGGTACATCAGGGGCTCTGCAAATGCAACGTGACGCCTGCAGACCAATCCATTTAAGTCTGAATTCCAAATGGCGCTCCTTCCCTTCCGAGCTCTGTCATGCGCCCAAACAGTGGTTCCCCCCCACATAGGGGGTATCAGCGTACTCAGGACAAATTGGACAACAACTTTTAGGGTCCAATTTATCCTGATACCCTTGTGAAAATACAAAACTGGGGGCAAAATTTCATTTTTGTGAAAAAAAAAAAAAAAAATTATTTTCACGGCTCTGCGTTATAAACTGTAGTGAAACACTTGGGGGTTCAAAGTTCTCACAACACATCTAGATAAGTTCCTTGGGGGGTCTAGTTTCCAATATGGGGTCACTTGTGGGGGGTTTGTACTGTTTGGGTACATCAGGGGCTCTGCAAATGCAACGTGACGCCTGCAGACCAATCCATTTAAGTCTGCATTCCAAATGGCGCTCCTTCCCTTCCGAGCTCTGTCATGCGCCCAAACAGTGGTTCCCCCCCACATATGGGGTATCAGCGTACTCCAGACAAATTGGACAACAACTTTTGGGGTCCAATTTATCCTGATACCCTTGTGAAAATACAAAACTGGGGGCTAAAAAATCATTTTTGTGAAAAAAAAAATAATTTTTATTTTCACGGCTCTGCGTTATAAACTGTAGTGAAACACTTGGGGGTTCAAAGCTCTCAAAACACATCTAGATAAGTTCCTTAGGGGGTCTACTTTCCAAAATGGTGTCACTTGTGGGGGGGTTTAATGTTTAGGCACATCAGGGGCTCTCCAAACGCAACATGGCATCCCATCTTAATTCCAGTCAATTTTGCATTGAAAAGTAAAATAGCGCTTCTTCCCTTCTGAGCTCTGCTATGCGCCCAAACAATGGTTTACACCCACATATGGGGTATCGTCGTACTCAGGACAAATTGCACAACAACTTTTGTGGTCTAATTTCTTCTCTTACCCTTGGGGAAATAAAAAAATGGGGGTGAAAAGATCATTTTTGTGAAAAAATATGATTTTTTATTTTTACGGCTCTGCATTATAAACTTCTGTGAAGCACTTGTTGGGTCAAAGTGCTCAACACACATCTAGATAAGTTCCTTAAGGGGTCTACTTTCCAAAATGGTGTCACTCGTGGGGGGTTTCAATGTTTAGGCACATTAGGGGCTCTCCAAACGCAACATGGCGTCCCATCTCAATTCCAGTCAATTTTGCATTGAAAAGTCAAATGGCGCTCCTTCCCTTCTGAGCTCTGCCCTGCGCCCAAACAATGGTTTACACCCACATATGGGGTATCAGTGTACTCAGGACAAATTGCACAACAATTTTTGGGGTCCAATTTCTTCTCTTACCCTTGGGAAAATAAAAAATTGGGGGTGAAAAGATCATTTTTGTGAAAAAATATGATTTTTTATTTTTACGGCTCTGCATTATAAACTTCTGTAAAGCACTTGTTGGGTCAAAGTGCTCACCACACATCTAGATAAGTTCCTTAGGGGGTCTACTTTCCAAAATGGTGTCACTTGTTAGGGGTTTCAATGTTTAGGCACATCAAGGGCTCTCTAAATGCAACATGGCGTCCCATCTCAATTCCAGTCAATTTTGCATTGAAAAGTCAAATGGCGCTCCTTCCCTTCCGAGCTCTGCCATGCGCCCAAACTGTGGTTTACCCCCACATATGGGGTATCAGCGTACTCAGGACAAATTGTACAACAACTTTTGGGGTCTATTTTCTCCTGTTACCCTTGGTAAAATAAAACAAATTGGAGCTGAAATAAATTTTGTGTGAAAAAAAGTTAAATGTTCATTTTTATTTAAACATTCCAAAAATTCCTGTGAAACACCTGAAGGGTTAATAAACTTCTTGAAAGTGGTTTTGAGTACCTTGAGGGGTGCAGTTTTTAGAATGGTGTCACACTTGGGTATTTTCTATCATATAGACCCGTCAAAATGACTTCAAATGAGATGTGGTCCCTAAAAAAAAATGGTGTTGTAAAAATGAGAAATTGCTGGTCAACTTTTAACCCTTATAACTCCGTCACAAAAAAAAATTTTGGTTCCAAAATTGTGCTGATGTAAAGTAGACATGTGGGAAATGTTATTTATTAAGTATTTTGTGTGACATATGTCTGTGATTTAAGGGCATAAAAATTCAAAGTTGGAAAATTGCGAAATTTTCAAAATTTTCGCCAAATATTCGTTTTTTTCACAAATAAACGCAAGTTATATCGAAGAAATTTTACCACTAACATGAAGTACAATATGTCACGAGAAAACAATGTCAGAATCGCCAAGATCCGTTGAAGCGTTCCAGAGTTATAACCTCATAAAGGGACAGTGGTCAGAATTGTAAAAATTGGCCCGGTCATTAACGTGCAAACCACCCTCGGGGCTTAAGGGGTTAAAGGCCACAAATACGGACACACATACATCCATTGTATTCAATGGCGGTGCATACGTGTGTCAGGTTTTTCACATGGACCGTGTATGTGTCCATGTGAAAAACCTGCAGTCATGTCAGTTTTTTATCAGCATCAAGGAAAAAATGTGTGCCGCACAAGGGCACACTGGTGAGACATGGATGACAACTGTGTGCCATCAGCGTGACATGTACCGGCGCCTGGGAAGAAGTGGTACAGTTCACACTGTTCCTGTCCAGCTGATGAAGACAGCTCTCATCATTGTCACTTAGTCTCCCTGAGATCATTGCAACCAGGAGACAATGATGGGAGTTGTATTCAGCAGCAGCTGTGTCCCTCCTGTGTAAAATGAAGAATTAAATTTAAAAAAATTGTGTGGGCTCCCGCATAATTTTCATAACCAGCAGAAGAAAAGGCCATGGCTGGGGGCTGATGTTAATAATCTGGGAAAAGGAAAAATATCCTAAAAGGTTTCCAGGCTATTAATAACAGCTCACAGCTGTTTGATTAGACTTTCTTGGTGAATTTATGGGGGCGCCAGAAAAAAAAAATGACAGCGTCCCCCTATAAATTCAAACCAGCAAAGGCTAAACAGGTTCATAATAATTGCCTGAGTTCATAGAAGGGGCCATAGTTATGAGAAGGGGCCAGAGATATTGCCCCCCTCCCAGGCTACCAACATCAGCCCTCAGCCACCCCAGAAATGGGACATAGCCTTGCTCTTTTCACTCGCCCTGTGATGGTGGCAAGTGGGGAAATAGGGTTGGTCTTGAAGTCACCTTTGTATCAGGTGACAGCAAACCCTGGAGTTAGTAATGGAAAGGCATCTAAAAAACGCCCCCATAACTAGCCCCATTGTAAGTATTGAAATAAACACACAGCAAGAAAAAAAAATCAATAATTTGAAATAAAACTCACCACATTTATTTAAAAATAAAACATTTATATTCACCTTTACATCTAATCCATTGAAGCCCATGCCCCCTGTAAAAGAAAAAAAATAAATAACCATATCCCTCACCTGTCATACGTGAAGATAATCCTTTGATGCCGATATCCCCTGTAATAAAACTAAAACACTAGTCAACAGCAAAATTGGTTCAGACATGAAAACAGTTCAATTTAGCTAATTTTGGGGTGTTGAAAATGAAAATGATGCTTACATTTTGAAATTGTCTCTAGTTTTTATGATACAGGGGTGCGTCTAGCCTTTGATACAACACTACACAAGGAACACATCATCAGCCTTGCGTTGTCAGTTTTGCAGCATCCAACTGACTAATAGATTGCTTCATCAATATTGCATCATCTCCAAATGACTAATGAATTGAGTCATCAGTATTTTATCATCTCAAAATGACCAATGATAGATGCCAAAGAAAGAAAGATGATGCAATCCTAATTAAACTTGCATCACACAACTCTATAAAAGACGCATGTTCTCCCTCTATCAGTCACACAGCAATTTCAGCGGTCGACTGATATCATCGTTCAGCTATTCAGTGATGCCTCGGACTTGCATTAATAAAGCAGATAATTTCTGTTATATCTGTGGTGAGGTGACTTTTGAGTCATAAAAGCGAAACTTGACCCATACGGTTAGGAAAGCCTACAACCTGTATTTTGGCTGCAAAATAGGAGATCAGGACAAGAGTTGGGCTCCACATACATGCTGTAATCGATGTTCATCACACCTCACACAGTGGTTGAATGGGAAAAGACAATCAATGCTTTTTGCAGTGCCAATGGTATGGAGAGAGCCAACTGACCATACTACCAATTGTTACTTCTGCATGGTGCCTCCAATTGGGAAAGGAATTTCTAAGAAATAGAAGTGGACTATACATCCAGCACTTGTCGAACCACCGAAAATTCTGTTACCTCCATTGCATATCAAGTTGGGTCTCATGAAGCACTTCGTAAAGGCAATGGACAAAAATGCAGAAGCATTCAAGTATCTCATTTGTAAATTTCCAAGGTTGAGTGAAGCAAAGATAAAGGAAGGAGTCTTCATTGGTCCTCATATTCGTGTGCTTCTGCAGGATGAGGAGTTTCACCGCTTACTGCATGGCAAGGAAAAGGCTGCATGGGTAGCATTCCAGTTAGTGGTAACAAATTTCCTTGGAAAAACCAAGTCAGACAACTATAAAGAGCTGGTGGCAAATCTTCTTCAGGCATATCATAATCTTGGCTGCAACATGTCATTAAAGATTCATCTCTTGCATTCACATCTAGACTTTTGTGCACCAAACTGCGGAGCAGTGAGTGACGAGCACGGTGAGCAATTTCACCAGGAAATTGCGACTATGGAAAAAAAATATCAGGGTAATTGGACCCTTCGATGCTTGCAGACTACTGTTGGACAATCACCAGAGATAATCCAATGATTGAATACAAGAGACAAGTAAAAAGGAGCCGAGTATCCAGTGACTAAGGTCATATTTTGTGCTGTGCAATAACGTATATTAATAGTTAAAATTTAAATTGTTCAAAGTGCTTAAACATGTGAATTATTGTTCAATATATTTTTATTAAGCAATTAAAGCAATTTTTCCAATATTTGAAAACATTACATAATAAACAGATGAAAGAGACAAACAAAGAATCAATCAATCTCTTTCCCCTTCCAAAATATTATTTCAGCACTAATATGACGAACCAACTAAATTCATGTTATAACATATAACTTGCTTACATTTCTTAAATGCGGAGGGGGAAAGATTAATGTTATTAAGAAGTGTAATGGATAAGATATAAAGGAAAGACGAAAAACAGAAGACATAAGTAGAACAAAGAAAGAAAGAAATTGGACATCGAAGACCCCATACCCCCACAACCCTAGTTTGATAAGGGGTCTGAGAACACTTATCTTGTGTTAACCACATCTGAAAATACTATGACTCTTCAAATTGGATCCATGGGTGCCATACCACAAACCATCCAATGCTCGTCCTGTCATCAAATGCCCTGATCTCTTCCATTCTCTGCAGGACATTCATTTATCGCTTCCAGCCAATCTATCATTTTTGTTAAGACCAAGGATCTCCAAAGTCTAGATATAATTTGACATATCGCTATCATAAAATATGGTAATAGATCTTTCTTGATTTTGGATACGGCCCTTGGAAAAATGTATAATAACGCTATTTCTGGAGGTGAATGTTAACCCCGACATCCTAAGAAGTTATCAAAAGTAGTAGGAAAGAGAACAAAGCAAAAAGACAAAGAAAAAGAGAAAGAGGAGAAAACAGAATGTTATCTTAGAGTGAAAACCCCAAAGAATATCTATTACAGACAATTGTTTACATCAGCAATTGCACTATAATCCCTAGGTGAGGTGGCGAAGCTGCACATAGTGGGAGGAAAGCTTCCAGTGCCCCAGAACATTTATATGAGACCCAGGGCCAGACTGGCCATCGGGCACTTCTGGCAAATGTCAGAAGGGCAGGTGCCAGGAGTGGGCCGCTGCCGTTATCAGCAGCGCCAGGGCCGACTCCTCCCACCAGTGCGACTCACCCCCCCGATCGCCCGCCCCGCATTCAACTACAGTTGAATGCAACTACAGTTGAATGTAATGATGGAGGAGAGAGCGTCCGCTGTCGCTCCCTCTCCCATCATTCCCCGCTCGGCCTCGCACTCACACTGTGGGTGCGTGATGACGTCATATCATCGTGCACTTGCTGTGTGGCTGAGCAGACTGCAGCTGCTGAGACTGGAGCCAGGAGCAGCGCGGCGCATGAGGAAAGGCGAGGAGAGTGTTTTTTTTAATATATCAGTAAATGATAACTGGATTGTGGGACAATTGGGGTGGGCTGTATTACATTCTATTGGGGCTATGCTGTATTACATTATATGGGGGCTGGCTGCATTACATTCTATGGGGGCTGGCTGCATTACATTCTATTGGGGGCTGTGCTGTATTACATTCTATGGGGCTGTGCTGTATTACATTCTATGGGGCTGTGCTGTATTACATTCTATGGGGGCTGTGCTGTATTACATTCTATAGGTGTTGTGCTGTATTACATTCTATGGGGGGGCTGTATTACATTCTATGGGGGCTGCATTATATTCCATGGGGGTTGTATTATATTCTGTGGGGAGGTGGGCTGTATTACATTCTATGGGGGGGCTGTATTATATTCTATTGGGGGGCTGTATTTTATTCTATGGGGGGCTGTATTATATTCTATGAGGGGTGATTGCATTATACTCTATGAGGGGGCTACATTATATTCAATGGGGTGCTGCATTATACTATATGCGGAGGGCTGCATTGTATTCTATGGAGGGGTTACATTATATTCTATGGGGGGCTAAATTATTCTCTATGATGGGGCTACCATATATATGCAGGGGCTGCATTATACTATATGAGGGGGCTGCATTATATTCTCTTGGGGTTACATTATACTCAGGGGGCTACAATATATTCTGTGGGGTGGCTGCATTAAACTCTGGAGTGGCATCATTATACTGTATGTGGGCTGCATTATATTGTATCGAGGACTATGGGGAATACATTATACTATATGAAGAACTATGGGGTGTATTATACTAAACAAGCAAAATGCTGCCTATTCATTGAGTGATTGGATTGTTTATGTGGGAACAGAAATCCTTGTTCTCAGCAGCACATCGCCGGTGTAAACTGTAGTTGTGCTGCTGATAACATGATACTGTGTGGGGACAGATTGATCTAATTGTGATTGTTCTCTCCCCATTATTCTTTGTCAGTTGGTGTAAAGAGGCCAGGAAACAAGCAAACGACTTCAGTATTGTCGATCACACTCGTTTAGCGGCCTGAGATCAGCGCATGTAAATACAGCAGAAAAGCTTCGCAGGGAGACCAGGCAAGGACGATGACAGTTGTAGTTAGCACCCAGCGCCTGGGAATAGCGCTAACTCTACTGCTTTTCCCAGCCGCCAGATCATTTAATTCTGGTATGTGTAATGATTTTTAGGGTTGATGTCAGCTGTGTAATGTCAGCTGCTATCAATCCCTGGTGTAAGTAATGGAGAGGTGTCTATCAGACACCCCCACTACTAGCCCAGACCTCGCAAGACTCAGCGACTCTGAAGAGCTGTGACGGTAGTAACAAGACCACTCTTCACAGTCACCGAGCTCAGCGCAAGACACGGAATATCTGAAGAGCGGTGACATTACTGATGTCACTGCTCTTCAGAGTCATCGGGTCTCGTGCTGCGCAGCGGAACCAAAAGTGGCTGTAGGCAAAGTTTATGGAGCATTAGAATGAGGTTCCATAGCCTTTGGTCGTCTCATCCCTTCATTATCTACGAGATTCAGTTATGTAGGTAAAGGAGCGGCTTTTCTTGGTAATGCAACTAAATGCAATAAATAGGACTGAGCTGTAATGCTGGATACAGCTGTAATTATATGTTATATAGTCGTGTTACACTCCCCTCACTTCTTGTAACCTACAAGTGTACAAAGATATTATACAGTCACCATGTGACAAGTGGGCCTGTGTAACTTCAAATGCCAGGGCTGAATTTTAGTCCCAGTCCGGCCCTGATGAGACCCCTCAGGCCCTCTGTATATAGAGACATATAAAAATATGTATAGATAGTATAGAAAGCATTGTAACTTTTTCCCCTTTCTTCCCCCTCATCCTCCCATCTCCTTGCAAAAAAACAAACAAACCCAAAACATGATAGAGAACAATCATACATAATATTGGATGTTGTCCTCATAACCCAATCACTAGATGTTGGACAAACGCCAGTCCCCATCCAATTGACAGGATCTTCTGGTGAATTTTGTTTTAATATTTCTATGCCTTAATGGTATATTAACAATGAAAAGATATAAACCAAACCAGAATGCATCAAGATAATTGAGACTATTTCCATCATCCCAGACCCAACTTCACACTGAGAAAACCGCTCTCAAGAAAACCGCTCTCAAAAGGATGAAAGTATCCTGCATGAATTAAGCAGATATCTCCTCATGGAACAACTGGGGAATGACCACCTCCTGTCTGTTTTGATCTTGAAGACGCTGGTTATCACTGCTCTCTGGGAGGCAAAGGTTTCAGGGAATTTAACCCCTTCATGACCTTGGGATTTTCTGTTTTTCCGTGTTTGTTTTTCGCTCCCCTCCTTCCCAGAGCCATAACTTTTTTATTTTTCCATCAATTTGGCCATGTGAGGGCTTATTTTTTGCAGGACAAGTTGTACTTTGGAACTACATTATTGGTTTTAGCATGTCCTGTACTAGAAAACGGAAAAAAATTCCAAGTGCGGTGAAATTGCAAAAAAAGTGCAATCCCACACTTGTTTTTTGCTTGTCTTTTTTGCTAGGTTCACTAAATGCTAAAACTGACCTGACATTATGATTCTTCAGGTCAGTACGAGTTCATAGACACCTAATATGACTAGGCTATTTTTTATCTAAGTGGTGAAAAAAAATTCCAAACTTTGCTAAAAAAAAGAAAAAAAAATTGCGCCATTTTCCGATACTCGTAGCGTCTCCATTTTTCATGATTTGGGGTCGGTTGAGGGCTTATTTTTTGCGTGCTGAGCTGGAGTTTTTAATGATACCATTTTGGTGCAGATACATTCTTTTGATCGCCCGTTATTGCATTTTAATGCAATGTCGCGGCGACCAAAAAAACATAATTCTGGCGTTTCGAATATTTTTCCCGCTACGCCGTTTAGCGATAAGCTTAATGTTTTATTTTATTGATAGATCGGGCGATTCTGAACACGGCGATACCAAATATGTATAGGTTTGAGGTTTTTTTATTGATTTATTTTGATTGGGGCGAAAGGGGGGTGATTTAAACTTTTATATATTTTTTTCACATTTTTTTTTACTTTTTTTTTTACTTTTGCCATGCTTCAATAGCCTCCATAGGAGGCTCACCGCAGGTGCCCGCATCAAAGTGGGGCTTCTGACCTCTGACGTACTATCCTGTCCGAGGTCAGAAAGGGGTTAATATTGGCCAGTCTGGAAGCCTCATCATCGGTATTTCAAATGTTCCAAGAAACTTCGGGAGGTCACCCAGATGACGAAAGATTGCTGTCTTTCCACCTTTTTTGACGATGAGTTGGAAGGGATATCCCCAACAATACTGAATATCCTTGTCTTTAAGCGAGCTCAGCAAAGGCTTCAGAGCCCAGCGGAGCTAATGTTCTGCGAGCTAGATTAGGTAGCACAATGAGAGGGGTGTCTTTATTTGAGAGGGGAACTCTATCCCTGATTCCCCTCAGGATTGCCTCCTTTTCCCTATAGAAGTGGATCCGACATAAACCGTTCCTGGGTCTAGTTGGATCTGTGGATTTTGGCCCCAAAGCTCTATGAATCAGATCGATTTCAACATTGTCCTGTGTTTTATTCTGCAATATACCGTATCTCTGAAGAATTTTTGGGCCCATTTTTCCAGCTGTGCAGGTTCCACCGCCTCACTGAGGCAACAAATAGGCAAATTATTACGCCTGTGTCTATTTTCAATGTCATCTAAATGAGTGAAGATATCATTTATCTGCATGGAGTGATCCTGCAGCACTTGCTGATGGGAGTGTAGCTGTTGATAAAACTGCTCCTGTGTATCCTCTATGTCGGCCATGCGTTGTCCCACATGCTGTAGTTCCTTTTTATGGGCTTGTTTCCACTTGTGAGAAACACGTCTGTGTCTCGCATGTGGAAACCAAGCTCTGGCGCCGGCACTTTGGAGCGGAGCGTGCAGCTCCATGTGTTCCTATGCGGCCGCACGCACCACTCTGGACTGCCGGCGCCAGAGCTTGGTTTCCACATGCGAGACACGGACGTGTTTCTCGCAAGTGGAAACAAGCCCTAAGAGTAAACATGTCTTCCTTATGCGAGGCCCCTAGATTATGAAGTAAAGCATCCATCTCCTGCTTAGTTGGGATGGCTTTTATATGTGCCTTCCAGTCCCATTCCTCGTCTGCCCTCGGCGCTTGTGAGACCCACCCACACCCTGAGGAAATGCTGCGGGGAGGTGATGATATCGGGGAGCTCTCACAATGTCTGGGTGGCTGATCCCAACTTGGCAAGGGGGATGAGGTATCCTTAGGAGTGGCGCTTCCCCATCTGGCTCACGCTCCCTACCCCTGTCCGGCACCTGTTGATTCTCTGCAGCCTCGAGCCTCCATTTCACTCTCCTGGCCGATGTCATCTTAGATGTCATGTCTCCGGTCTTTCACCTTTTCCTTTGTCCAGGAGTGCTGTTGCTGATGAGGATCTTGTTTTGCACTCCATTCCGGGATCTCACCTCCAGCTTTATGTCTCTATAGTAGTTTTTTGCTGAAAGCACGCCGGAGCTCTGCCTCTCTGCTTCCTATCTAGCCATAAGCAAGCCACGCCCCCCGATATGTGAACTAATTATTTATATAGTTGAGTTTCCTCTGAATACAGCTAATAAAATTTGGTTGACAACACATGTGCAGTTTTAGATTTGTAGAAGTAATAACTACATGTTATAATTATTTATTAATTTGCGTAACAGTAAAACGCAAACTCTTCGATTTCATGGAAACTAGTGCCAAATAACAGTTTTCCTTGTTATATTTGAATTCAGCACATCAAAAATCATTAAGAAATGGCTAATTGGATTTCTGAACCAGACAACTTTCGAAATTTTGTTGCCTAGTGAAGCAACCATATACTTCACCTGTCCAACATGATGATAATCCATACTGTCCCACACCAAAATCCATCTCTGCAAAATCTGATTTTCAAAATGAATAATGGCATGATGTGACTGTTCATGCTGAATACCACGGATACGGATCACAGATCTCACCAGTACTAGTTTTTCCTGCACAGGAATCACCGGGACATGTGAAGGAGACCTAAGGTAAACTATTCCAGAGCAATTCAACTTTCTCTGCTGTTGTTTCATTTGTGAATTCATAAACTTTTTTGCCCAGAATTGTTACTATTTTTTCAGACAATCGTTTCCCACTAAATAATTTGATCAGTTTGCCCTTTTTCCAAAAAATGTTTTATGGGTTCACATATGTCTTGCATTGGTTGCCTAATACCTTTGCATTGTTCATGTTTGCATTTTAGAAGCAAAGCTAAACTTTGGGGATTCTGAAAAACGCAACAAAAACTGGCAAAACCGCAGCAAAAAAATGCAGCAAAACCTGCTTTTTGTAGGCAGCTTCTTTACTGTCAAGAGAGCATGTTTTACCTTCAGCATAAAATGCAGCAAAAACACAATGTGTGGACATAGTCTAACAATTGCAGATTATGCGAAACGACGCCCGCGATTGTTAACCTGTTAAATGCCTGTCAAACTCTGATAGTGACATTCAACACTCGCTGGCAGGGGGCACATTATTTAATGCTTCCAAAGGTGAGCCCGTGACATGATCACAGTCACCAATGAGTTGCTATGACAGCCGAGGGTCCGCTATAGACCCCCCCCACACGCCTGTCATTTCGGAGCTTCCTTGAGACCTTTCCTGTAGCTGGGCTTCAAAGGAGACAATGATAAAAAAAACTTACAGGTAACTGAGAAATAAAAAAATGTTTTGAAAAAAGTTAAAAAAAATAGTTCAAAACACCACACTTTTCCAGCATTAGAACTGCAGATAGTAAAAATTCCACATATGTGGTATCGCCACGTTTAGAAAAGTCCAATCTTTCCAAATATAACAACAATGAACTCGATTGGTACACACAATAAACAGAAAAAAATTAAAGAACGCCAAAATTATCTTTTTTCTTACTCTAAAATGCCACAAAGAAAAGCTTTAACAAGTGATCAAAAAGTTACATCTATCCCAAAATGGTATTATTAAAAACCTCATCTTGACCCACACATAACCTCCATTAACAGACAAATGAAAACATTATGAATCTCAGAAAATGGCTTGGCGACGCAACCCAAATAAAAGGATTTTTTCAAACTTCTAATTTCTGTTTCACAGCAAAAAAAGGGCAGCAGAATTTACCTAAGGCCGGTTTCACACGTCAGTGGCTCCGGTACGTGAGGTGACAGTTTCCTCACGTACCGGAGACACTGACACACGTAGACCCATAAAAATCAATGCATCTGTGCAGATGTCATTGATTTTTTGCGGACTGTGTCTCCGTGTGCCAAACACGGAGACATGTCAGTGTTCGTGGGAGCGCACGTATTACACGGACCCATTAAAGTCAATGGGTCCGTGTAAAACACGGACCTTCTCCGTTTGCAGTCCGTGTGGCATGCAGGAGACAGTGCTACAGTAAGCGCTGTCCCCCCCACTGGTGCTGAATCCGCGATTCATATGTTCCCTGCAGCAGCGTTTGCTGCAGAGAAAATATGAATAATAGTCTTTGAAATAAAGATCTATGTGTCCGCCGCCCTCCCACCCCCTGTGCGCCCCCCCCGCTGTTCTGAAAATACTCACCCGCCTCCCTCGCAGTGTTCTGTGCTGGCCGCCCCTTCTACTGTATGCGGTCACGTGGGGCCGACGATTAGAGTCATGAATATGTGGCTCCACCTCCCATAGGGGTGGAGCCGCCTATTCATGACTGTAAATGAGCGGCCCCACGTGACCGCATACAGGAGAAGATGGGGCCAGACCAGGAAGCAGCGACAGCCAACGAGGGAGCGGGTGAGTATTTGCAGAACAGCGGGGGGGGCGCACAGGGGGTGGGAGGGCGGCGGACACATAGATCTTTATTTTAAACACTATTATTCATATTTTCTCTGCAGCAAATGCTGCTGCAGGGAACATATGAATTGCGGATTCAGCACCAGATGCTGGTAGTACGTGTGGTACCCAGCACGGTGCGTGTGGTACCCAGTGGGCACACGGGCGGCACACGTGTGCCACACTGATGTTCACCAGAAACGCAGGGGCACACGGACACGGATAATTCCGGTACCAATTGTTTCCGGTACCGGAATTATCTGGACGTGTGGGACAGCCCTTACATAGGATGCTGGTCACGCACAGGTAAAGCCCAGTCTCTGGCATGCAGCCTATTATTGCCATCCATACTATTAGATAAGGCGGGCTACCCAGTGCTAAGTGAACCCCATGAGAACATACACCCAAGTTAACCAGGTCCCAGCACCCTATACAAGCCACCTTTGTACAATTTAACACTAAGCAATCACCCCTCCATGAATCGGTAGGTTGTGAGTGGTTGTCTCACCAGTATTTTGCACCACTGTTGCCGCCATATTGAGGTCGGCGTCACACTCAGCATATGTAAATACGGTCCGTTTATTACGGCCGTGATACGCAGAAATGTTCCCAAAATAGTGATCCGTATGTCATCCGTAGGCAGGGTGTGTCAGCGTATTTTGCGCATGGCATCCTCCGTATGTAATCCATATGGCATCCGTACTGCGATATTTTCTCGCAGGCTTGCAAAACCGACATCTAATGGATTTATGTGCTCAAATGTTCGGAAAAACATATATACAGTATATATATATGTAATTGAGACACACATATATATATATTCTGTATTTATATTTAATTCAGCGCGATATATGTGAAAAGCCGGTAATTTAATTGCCGGCTTTTCATTTCTCCTTCACAAACCCGACAGGATATGAGACATGGTTTACATACAGTATACCATCTCATGTCCCTTTATTTTTTGCATATTCCACACTACTAATGTTATTAGTGTGTATGTGCAAAATGTGGGCGCTGTAGCTTGTAAAATAAAGGGTTAAATGGCGGAAAAAATTGGCCTGTGCTCCCGCACAATTTTCTCCGCCAGAGTGGTAAAGCCAGTGACTGAGGGCAGATATTAATAGCCCAGAGAGGGTCCATGGTTATAGGACCCCCCTGGCTACAAACATCTGCCCCCAGCCACCCCAGAAAAGGCACATCTGGAAGATGCGCCTATTCTGGCACTTGGCCACTCTCTTCCCACTCCCGTGTAGCGGTGGGATATGGGGTAATGAAGGGTTAATGTCACCTTGCTATTCAGATGGATTTACATCGTGGGACATAACGACGGAAGGTATGGGATATTGTTGTTTGTTTTTTTAACTTTGTTTCAGGACGATGGTCTTCAGGTGGATTAAGAGTCTAATAAAATATTACAACAACCTGTGTCTTTATTTCATTAAAATACTTTTAAATAATGTGTGTGTGTGTTTTATTAACCATTTCGTACTATTGGATTAATAATGGATAGGTGTCATAACTGACGCCTCTCCATTATTAATCTGGCTTAATGTCACCTTACAATAGCAAGGTGACATTAACCCTTCATTACCCCATATCCCATCGCTACACGGGAGTGGGAAGAGAGTGGCCAAGTGCCAGAATAGGCGCATCTTCCAGATGTGCCTTTTCTGGGGTGGCTGCGGGCAGATGTTTGTAGCCGGGGGGGTCCTATAACCATGGTCCCTCTCTAGGCTATTAATATCTGCCCTCAGTCACTGGCTTTACCACTCTGGCGGAGAAAATTGCGCGGGAGCCCACGCCAATTTTTTCCGCCATTTAACCCTTTATTTTACAAGCTACAGCACCCAAATTTTGCACATACAAACTACTAACATTAGTAGTGTGGAATATGCAAAAAAAAAAAGGGATATGAGATGGTTTACTGTATGTAAACCATGTCTCATATCATGTCGGGTTTGTGAAGGAGAAAGAAAAGCCGGCAATTGAATTACCGGCTTTTCACTAACATCGCTGCATATTTCTCGCAAGTCACACTGCTGGTCCGTGTGGAATCCGTATTTTTCTCGCCCCCATGGACTTTCATTGGCGATTTTTTTGCGCAATATGGTGACAAAACGCAGCATGCTGCGATTTTCTACGGCCGTACAAGACCGTATATTACGGATGCGTAATATACGGCAGATATGAGCTGGGCCATAGAGATTCATTGGGCCGTGTGTAATGCGTATTTTACAGACGTAGTTTATGCTCTCATACGTCCGTAAAACTCGCTAATGTGACGCCGGCCTTACTGTGTGGGTTTGCTGCATCCTGATAGGGCATTATTTCTGAGACCAGGGCAGGTAAATACTGCTTTCCTTTCTGTTGTATTAGTAATTGAATTTTTTCGAGGATGTTTTATCCTTCTTTTTGTGGCTTTGCTATTAATTTTAATGTTTGAACTCATAAGAACCCTTGACGTGGGCTGTGAGCTTGCATATCTTGGGCAAAATATCGACCAATAAAATATATTATTTATATATTTTTTTTGCATATCATTTTGCAGGGTGCAGCCAGGCCTAGCAAACTAGGATGTCTGTTCTCATGGGGTGGACTTAGATAGTACTGAGCAGCCTGCCTAATCTAATAGTATGAGAGTCACGAATAGGCTGTAAGCCAGACACTGTGCATTACTTGTGTGACCAGCGCCCTATGCAAGCCATTTTTGTGTGCAATTTAATACTAAGCAATCACCCCTCCATGAATCGGTAGGTTGTGAGTGGTTGTCTCATCAGTATTTTGCACCCATGTTGCCGCCATCTTTACTATGTGGGTTTGCTGGATTTTGGTGGGGCATTAGTTCTGAGACTTGGGCAGGTAAATACTATTGTCCTTTTTTGCTGAGTTAAGTCTTGATTCTTGAATATTTAATTTTTTATTTCTCTTTTTGAGGCTTTGCTTTTATTTTTTTTTTCACCACTAAAATAATTATAAAAATTGACATGTTTGGTATCGCCGTAACCGTGCTGATGAGCAGAATCATACCAGAATAATTTTTACCACAAAATGTATGCTGCAATTTTTATTTTTTTTTTAAGCGATGTAATAATTGGGTTATTTCACCACACTTGGATTTTTTTTTCTGTTTTCCTGTATATTATGTAGTAAAATGAATGGTGTCATTCAAAAGAACAACTCACTGCACAAAAAAACAAGCACTCGTACATTCATGTGGCCAGAAAAATACAAAAAGTTATGGCTCTGGGAAAAAGGGGAGGGAAAAAAAATGAAAATGGAAATTGGCCATGTCAGGATGTGGTTAAAAAGGGTAACTCCAGTACACATGTGCCCTATTAGGCCGGCCTCACACTTGGCGTAAGACAATACGCCACGTATTATACATCCGTACTACGGCCGTAATACGGAGAAATGTTCCCAAAATATTGATCCGTAGGCAGGGTGTGTCAGCGTATTTTGCGCATGGCATCCTCCGTATGTAATCCGTATGGCATCCGTACTGCGAGATTTTCGCGCAGGCTTGCAAAACCGACATCTAATGGATTTATGTGCTCAAATGTTAGGGAAAACATATATACAGTATATATATATATATATATATATGTCATTGAGACACATATATATATATTCTGTATTTAGATTTCATTCAGCGCGATATCTGTGAACAGCCGGTAATTCAATTGCCGGCTTTTCATTTCTCCTGCACAAACCCGACAGGATATGAGACATGGTTTACATACAGTAAACCATCTCATATCCCCTTTTTTTTTGCATATTCCAAACTACTAATGTTAGTAGTGTGTATGTGCAAAATTTCAGCGCTGTAGCTGCTGAAATAAAGGGTTAAATGGCGGAAAAAATTGGCGTGGGCTCCCGCGCAATTTTCTCCGCCAGAATGGTAAAGCCAGTGACTGAGGGCAGATATTATTAGCCAGGAGAGGGTCCATGGTTATTGGCCCCCCCGTGGCTAAAAACATCTGCCCCCAGCCACCCCAGAAAAGGCACATCTGGAAGATGCGCCTATTCTGGCACTTGGCCACTCTCTTCCCACTCCCTGTAGCGGTGGGATATGGGGTAATGAAGGGTTAATGCCACCTTGCTATTGGAAGGTGACATTAAGCCAGATTAATAATGGAGAGGCGTCAATTATGACACCTATCCATTATTAATCCAATTGTTGGTAAGGGTTAAAAAACACACACACACATGATTAAAAAGTAGTTTAATGAAATAAACACAGCGGTTGTTGTAATAATTTATTGTTCTCTCAATCCATCAGGAACACCCTCGCTTGGAAAAATAATAAACACACAAGATACATACCCTCAGCTGAACCGTCACGTCCCACGAAGTAATCCATCTGAAGGGGTTAACTAATATTACAGGCAGGAGCCCTGCAAATGCAGCTGTGCTCCGTGCCTGTAATCCCCGGCTAATGAATGAAATGTAGGTCATTGACCTACATTTCCTTCAGTCGCGGTGATGCGCCCCCTGGTGGATGTCCTCATATGACCTGGAGCGTGGGAAAAAGTTCCCAGGCTGCAGTTCATGAGAACATCCACCAGAGGGCGCCTCACCGCGACTCAATGTAAGTACAGATCCTGCTTTCCTTTCAGCACCCGGTGGTTTATCGCAGCTCGTGCCTGTAATATTAGTTAACCCCTTCAGATGGATTACTTCGTGGGACGAGACGGTTCACCAGAAGGTATGTATCTTGTGCGTTTATTATTTTGCCAAGCGAGGGTTTGCAAATGGATTGCGAGAACAATAAATTATTACAACAACCGCTGTGTTTATTTCATTAAACTACTTTTTAATCATGTGTGTGTGTGTTTTTTAACCCTTACCAACAATTGGATTAATAATGGATAGGTGTCATAATTGATGCCTCTCCATTATTAATCTGGCTTAATGTCACCTTACAATAGCAAGGTGGCATTAACCCTTCATTACCCCATATCCCACCGCTACAGGGAGTGGGAAGAGAGTGGCCAAGTGCCAGAATAGGCGCATCTTCCAGATGTGCCTTTTCTGGGGTGGCTGGGGGCAGATGTTTTTAGCCACGGGGGGGCCAATAACCATGGACCCTCTCCTGGCTATTAATATCTGCCGTCAGTCACTGGCTTTACCACTCTGGCGGAGAAAATTGCGCGGGAGCCCACGCCATTTTTTTCCGCCATTTAACCCTTTATTTCAGCAGCTACAGCGCTGAAATTTTGCACATACACACTACTAACATTAGTAGTGTGGAATATGCAAAAAAAAAAGGGGATATGAGATGGTTTACTGTATGTAAACCATGTCTCATATCCTGTCGGGTTTGTGCAGGAGAAATGAAAAGCCGGCAATTGAATTACCGACTTTTCACTAACAGCGATGCGTATTTCTCGCAAGTCACACTGCTGGTCCGTGTGGAATCCGTATTTTTCTCGCCCCCATAGACTTTCATTAGCGATTTTTTTGCGCAATACGCTGACAAACGCAGCATGCTGCGATTTTCTACGGCCGTAGAAAGCCGTATAATACTGAACCGTAATATACGGCTAATAGGAGCAGCCCCATTGAGAATAATTGTGCCGTTTATTTTGCGAGTTTTACGGACGTAATTTCTGCGCTCTTACATCCGTAAAACTCGCTAGTGTGAGGCCGGCCTTAGAGGCCCATCTCTAAAAGTTGAACCTACTAGTCCAGCTCTTGGCATTTGATGACTCTAGACACAAAGAAAACAATGGATGTTTTTGACATTCTCAACCATTTTGGTGTGACACAGCAAATACTAGCATGAAATAAAGGGGTTTCAGGACTGGCACTATAGAAAGAAAAAATATCTTCAGCAGAGGAGATTCAACACCTACCGGCCTCAGGACCTCTAATGAAAGAACACTCAATGGAGAATACATGTGAAAAAATAGCTGCTGTTTTATAGTCGCATTCTAGAAGGATGTATGAAAAAAATATGCTTATGCTTTATTAAAGGATGATTTGGGCTGAAAATGCTTGACCAGTTGAACAGAAAATTCCCAAAATGCTTTGATTATTTTTTTCCAGCCTCAAGACAATTTCAAAATGTGGTTTATAATTAAAGTGGATCTGATTGAATTTCAATTTACTCCTCACCCACATCAGACCTGTCCAGGCATAGTACTTGTAAATTGATTATTCTACATGACATAAACATAAAAAGTCATATGGTTATTAAAACTGGATTCAGAATATCTAAAAGGATTTTCCAAGTTAAAGACAATATGGTTTCTTTCTTTCAAAATCAATGCCACACCTGTTCATAGATTGTGTCTAATATAGCAACTTGGGCCCACATTGAATGAGACTGAGCTGCAATACCACAAACAACCTTTGGACATGAGTGGCACTATTTTTGGAAAATAGCAGCCCTATTTTTTTTTAAACTGCACAGCCATTTTAAAATGGTTGTCTCCTTTGGACAAACCCTTTTCAAAAAAAGGACCACTGGAAAATAATGATAACTCTGCAAGAGATTAGCAGGTGTTCATTTCCCAAGTACAGTTTCTATTGCAATTAACGGTCTAAACCTTTAATGTATTGACACAATGGGTCCTACACAGGAGACGCATTCTCATTTACCAACTTATGAATAACACTTTTCTATTAGCTTACAATGAGGGACCCTCTCTGTAATCTCAGAATTGCTTGAAAGTGTATGTAACAATGAGTTTTCTAAAGCAGACAACCCTTTTAAAGGAAATCTGTCAGTAGGTTCAACCCTCCTAAGCTGTCTATATGGGTATGCAGGTCGTAGAAAGTTGAATAAGGCCAGTCTCATACGTCCAGATAATTCCGGTACCAGAAAAATCGGTACCGGAGTTATCCATGTGTCCGTGTGCTCACGTGGCACATCAGTGTGGCACACGTGTGGCAGCCGTGTGCTGACTGAGGACCACACAGGGATGAATATGTGGCTCCACCCCTATGGGAGGTGGAGCCGCATATTCATCACTGTAATGAGCGGTACCACGTGACCGCTCACACAGGACAAGCTGCCGGCGCTGAGAGGAAGCATCGCGAGAGCTGGGTGAGTATTTTAATGCAAGCGGGCGGGCGCACAGGGGGTGGGAGGCAGGAGGTGACCAGGAACTTTATTTTAAACACACAAAAAATAAAAAAACCTTGATTTTTCATTCCTTCTCTCCAGCGAACGCTTCTGGGGAGAAGGAATGAATGCTGGCTTCAGCACCACACACAGGGGGGACAGCTCTTACTGTAGCGCTGTTTCTCCTGTGGCGGTACGTGCACACGGAGGAGAGTGCACACTGTTCTCCGTGTGCACATGTGCAGGACGCTTTGCAGACCGTGCTGCCGGAGAAACACGGACATGTCTCCGTGTTTTGCACACGGACACACGGTCCGTGAAAAATCACTGACATGTGCAGAGACACATTGATTTTAATGTGTCTACGTGTGTCAGTGTCTCCGGTACGTGAGGAAACTGTCACCACACGTACCGGAGCCACTGACGTGTGAAACCGGCCTAAAATGGTGCCTTGATATCTGTGAATTGATGTCTTATAGCCGGGAAATCTCTATTTTCTCTGACTATGTAAATAAGATGAAAAGATCTCTGTGAGAATGTGCCTCCGGAGCTTATTTTAAATGAAAGTGAGCATTACAAGTGTGAAATACACAGTGGAGAAAATAAGTATTTGATACACTGCCGATTTTGCAAATTTTCCCACCTACAAAGAATGGAGAGGTCTGTAATTGTTTTTGTAGGTACACGTCAACTGTGAGAGACAGAATCTTGAAAAAAAAATCCAGAAAATCACATTGTATGATGTTTAAATAAATACATTATATTTTATTGCATTAAATAAGTATTTGATCAGCTATCAACCAGCAAGAATTCTGGATCTCACAGACTTGTTAGTTTTTCTTTATGAAGAGCTCCTATTTCACACTTACTACCTGTATTAATTGCACCAGTTTGAACTCATTACCTGTGTAAAAGACACCTGTCCACACACTCAATCACACCCCAGCCATGACCAAAGAGCTGTATAAGGCTACTTTCACACTTCCGTCGGCACGGGGCCGGCGCAAACCGTCGGCCCGATGTACCGACGGACGTTGTGCTAAATGTAGCACAACGTGGGCAGCGGATGCAGTTTTACAACGCATCCGCTGCCCATGTGAGTTCCAAGGGGGAGGGGTCAGAGTTTCAGCGGCGCATGCGAGGTCGAAAATGGCAGACCCGTCGCACAAAAAAAGTTACATTGAACTTTTTTTGTGCGTCATGGCTACCAAAACGCGACGCATCCGTTGCACGATGGATGCGACATGTGAACATATGTCGCAATGCGTCGCTAATGCAAGTCTATGGAGAAAAATCGCATCCTGCGGGCAACTTTGCAGGATGCGTTTTTTCTCCAAAACGAAGCATTGCGACGTAGGCCATAAGACGGAAGTGTGAAACTAGCCTAAGGGCACCAGCGACAAATTTGTAGCCTTGCACAAGGCTGGGATGGGCTACAGGACAATAGGTAAGCAGCTTGGTGAGAAGGCAGCAACTGTTGGTACTCCATGCAAGATCTCACCTTGTGGTGTAAGGATGATTCAGAGAAAGGTCAGAAATCTGCCATGAACTACATGGGAGAACCTGGGTAATGACCTGAAGAGAGTTGGGACCACAGTGTCAAACATTACCATCAGTACCAATCATCTTCCCTTAGTAAGAGCATTGAAGATGGGTCTTGGCTGGGTCTTCCAGCATGATAATGACCCGAAACACACAGCCAGGGCAACTAAGGAGTGGCTTTGTAAGAAGCGTTTCAAGGTCCTGGAGTGGCCTACCCAGTCTCCAGACTTGAAGCCTATAGAAAATCTTTAGAGGGAGCTGAAACGCAATGTTGCCCAGCGACAACCCCAAAACCTGAAAGATCTGGAAAAAATCTGTATGGAGGAGTGGGACAAAATCCTTTCTGCATTGCGTGTAAATTTGGTCAAGAACTACAAAAAAGGTCTGTAATTGCAAACAAAGGTTTCTGTACCAAATACTTTTTTCATGCACTAATCTGTATATAAAAATCATAAAATGTGATTTTCTATATTTTTTTAAGAATCTGTCTCTCACATTTGAAGTGTACCTACGATAAAAATTACAGATCTCTCCACTCTTCGTAAGTGGGGAAACTTGCAAAATCGGCAGTCATTACATACGTCACACTGATAACACCACTTTTCCTTTAAAATAAGCTCTGGAGGCAGATTCTCTGAGATTTGTGTCCGGCCCATAGATCTAAACAGTTCATTTAAATATAACAAAAATGTGGATTTCTCTGGAATATGACATCTTATCACATATTTCAAAGTGGGATTTAATTTTACTTTCTATGACCTTTCTGACCATTTAGATGGCTTAGGTAGGTTGATCCTACTGATTGATTTATTAAAGGGAATCTTTCACCATGACATTGTACAAGAAGTAGGTATGTAAGGCTGTCGTCACACTAGCAGTATTTGGTCAGTATTTTACCTCAGTATCTGTAAGCCAAAACCAGGAGTGGGTGATAAATACAGAAGTGGTGCATATGTTTCTATTATACTTTTCCTCTATTTGTTCCACTCCTGGTTTTGGCTTACAAATACTGATGTAAAATACTGACTAAATATTGCTAGTGTGACGGCAGCCTAAGAGATTAGGTAGTGCTAATCCTTAACGCACAGGGTCAGGAGCATGGTTTATTTTTTTATTTGCTTTTCCTAGATATACAGTATATTTTGTGCTTTTGCATTAAAATGCAGCTAATTATTTTCCTCTTTTTAACCCCTTAATGACCTGAGGTATTTCAGTTATTTGTGTTTTCGCTCCCCTTCTTACAAGATCAATAACTTTTTTCAGTCAAAATGGCCATGTGAGGGCTTGTTGTTTTGTGGGAAAAGTTATACTTTTGAATGACAGCATTAGTTTTAATTAACATATCATGTACTGGATAACAGGAAAAAAAATTCCAAGTGCGATGAAATTGCAAAAAAAGTTCAGTTCCACAGGTTTTTTTGTTTTGTTTGTTTTCTACCATGTTCACAAAATGCATAAACTGACCAGCCATTATGATTCTCCAGGTCATTCTGAGTTCATAGACACCAAACATGTCTAGGTTCTTTTTTATGTAAGTAGTGATAAAAAGATCCAAAATTTGGTTAACAAAAAAAAAGG
The DNA here is from genome assembly GCF_051348905.1 of Ranitomeya variabilis. Classification (NCBI taxonomy): domain Eukaryota; kingdom Metazoa; phylum Chordata; class Amphibia; order Anura; family Dendrobatidae; genus Ranitomeya; species Ranitomeya variabilis. The sequence goes on from NC_135235.1 coordinate 491,539,247, forward strand.
TGCCAATTTCTGAGACCTGTAACGTCACCATTTTCATTGATCTGGAACTAGGTCAGGCCTTTTTTTGCGTGTCGGGCTGATATTTTTATTGATATCATTTTGGTGTAGATACGATCTCTTGATCGTCCATTATTACTCTGTAGCAGCGACCAAAAAAGTAACTCTGACGTTCTGAATATTTTTTTCGGTACACCATTTATCGATCAGATTAGTTATTTTTTTTTATATTGATTGATCGCAGCGATACTAAATATGTGTATATTTGATGTTTTTTATTGTTTTATTTTGAATCGTGTGAAAGCTTGATAAAGGCTCAGATAGAGCTGAAACGTCGCCCGGCTATGTGGGTCGATTAAACCTGCCACATGTTTTCACCTTACAATGGAGTGCTGCCTCTTTTTTGAATCTCTGTGAACCTAGTGCAATCGTTGGACTGGTTGCTTGGGGCCTTGCACCCGAAGATAAGTATAAGTAGTGCTGTTCCTTTTTCTTTTATTATATATATATATATATATATATATATATACAGTACAGACCAAAAGTTTGGACACTCCTTCTCATTTACAGATTTTTCGGTATTTTGATGACTATGAAAATTGTAAATTCACACTGAAGGCATCAAAACTATGAGTTAGCACATGTGGAATTATATACTTAACAAAAAAGTGTGAAACAACTGAAATAATGTCTTATATTCTAGGTTCTTCAAAGTAGCCACCTTTTGCTTTGATGACTGCTTTACACACTCTTGGCATTCTCTTGATGAGCTTCAAGAGGTAATCACCGGAAATGGTCTTCCAACAATCTTACATAGTTATTAAGGTTGAAAGAAAACTGTAAGTCCATCTAGTTCAACCCATAGCCTAACCTAACATGCCCTAACATGTTGATCCAGGGGAAGGCAAAAAAACCCCATGTGGCAAAGAGTAACTCCACCATGGGGAAAAAAATTCCTTCCCGACTCCACATACGGCAATCAGACTAGTTCCCTGGATCAACGCCTTATCAAGGAATCTAGTGTATATACCCTGTAACATTATACTTTTCCAGAAAGGTATCCAGTCCCCTCTTAAATTTAATTAATGAATCACTCATTACAACATCATACGGCAGAGAGTTCCATAGTCTCACTGCTCTTACAGTAAAGAATCCATGTCTGTTATTATGCTTAAACCTTCTTTCCTCCAGACGTAGAGGATGCCCCCTTGTCCCTGTCTCAGGTCTATGATTAAAAAGATCATCAGAAAGGTCTTTGTACTGTCCCCTCATATATTTATACATTAACATAAGATCACCCCTTAGTCTTCGTTTTTCCAAACTAAATAGCCCCAAGTGTAATAACCTATCTTGGTATTGCAGACCCCTCAGTCCTCTAATAACCTTGGTCGCTCTTCTCTGCACCCGCTCTAGTTCAGCTATGTCTTTCTTATACACCGGAGACCAGAACTGTGCACAGTATTCTAAGTGTGGTCGAACTAGTGACTTGTATAGAGGTAAAATTATGTTCTCCTCATGAGCATCTATGCCTCTTTTAATACATCCCATTATTTTATTTGCCTTTGTAGCAGCTGCCTGACACTGGCCACTGAATATGAGTTTGTCATCCACCCATACACCCAGGTCTTTTTCATTGACGGTTTTGCCCAGAGTTTTAGAATTAAGCACATAGTTATACATCTTATTACTTCTACCCAAGTGCATGACCTTACATTTATCCCCATTAAAGCTCATTTGCCATTTATCAGCCCAAGCTTCTAGTTTACATAAATCATCCTGTAATATAAAATTGTCCTCCCCTGTATTGATTACCCTGCAGAGTTTAGTGTCATCTGCAAATATTGAAATTCTACTCTGAATGCCCCCTACAAGGTCATTAATAAATATGTTAAAAAGAAGAGGGCCCAATACTGACCCCTGTGGTACCCCACTGCTAACCGCGACCCAGTCCGAGTGTGCTCCATTAATAACCACCCTTTGTTTCCTATCCCTGAGCCAGCTCTCAACCCACTTACACATATTTTCCCCTATCCCCATTACTCTCATTTTATGTAACAACCTTTTGTGTGGCACCGTATCAAAAGCTTTGGAAAAGTCCATATATACTACGTCCACTGGGTTCCCTTGGTCCAGTCCTGAACTTACCTCTTCATAGAAGCTGATCAAATTAGTCTGACATGAACGGTCCCTAGTAAACCCGTGCTGATACTGGGTCATGAGGTTATTCCTCTTCAGATACTCCAGCATAGCATCCCTTAGAATGCCCTCCAGGATTTTACCCACAGTAGAGGTTAAACTTACTGGCCTATAATTACCGAGTTCAGTTTTTGCCCCTTTTTTGAATATTGGCACCACATTTGCTATACGCCAGTCCTGTGGTACAGACCCTGTTATTATGGAGTCTTTAAAGATTAAAAATAATGGTCTATCAATGACTGTACTTAGTTCCTGCAGTACTCGGGGGTGTATCCCATCCGGGCCCGGAGATTTGTCAATTTTAGTTATTTTTAGCCGCCGCTGTACTTCCTGCTGGGTTAAGCAGGTGACATTTAATGGGGAATTTTTATCACTAGTCATTTTGTCTGCCATGGGATTTTCTTTTGTAAATACTGATGAAAAAAAGTCATTTAGCATCTTGAAGGAGTTCCCAGAGATGCTTAGCATTTGTTGGCCCTTTTGCCTTCACTCTGCGGTCCAGCTCACCCCAAACCATCTCGATTGAATTCAGGTCTGATGAGTGTGGAGGCCAGGTCATCTGGCGTAGCACCCCATCACTCTCCTTCTTGGTCAAATAGCACATAAACAGCCTGGAGGTGTGTTTGGGGTCATTGTCCTGTTGAAAAATAAATGATGGTCCAACTAAACACAAACCGGATGGAATAGCGTGCCGCTGCAAGATGCTTTGGTAGACATGCTGGTTCAGTATGCCTTCAATTATGAATAAATCCCCAACAGTGTCACCAGCAAAGCACTCCCAAACCATTACACCTCCTCCTCCATGCTTCACGGTGGGATCCAGGCATGTAGAGTCCATCCGTTCACCTTTTCTGCGTTGCACAAAAACAAAATCTCAAATTTGGACTCATCAGACCAAAGCACAGATTTCCACTGGTCTAATGTCCATTCCTTGTGTTCTTTAACCCAAACAAGTCTCTTCTGCTTGTTGCCTGTCCTTAGCAGTGGTTTCCTAGCAGCTATTTTACCATGAAGGCCTGCTGCACAAAGTCTCCTCTTAACAGTTGTTGTAGAGATGTGTCTGCTGCTAGAACTCTGTGTGGCATTGACCTGGTCTGTAATCTGAGCTGTGTTAACCTGCGAATTCTGAGGTTGGTGACTTGGATAAACTTATCCTCAGAAGAAGAGGTGACTCTTGGTCTTCCTTTCCTGGGGCGGTCCTTATGTGAGCCAGTTTCTTTGTAGAACTTGATGGTTTTTGCCACTGCACTTGGGGACACTTTCAAAGTTTTCCTAACTTTTCGACTGACTGACCTTCATTTCTTAAAGTAATGATGGCCACTCTTTTTCTTTACTTAGCTGCTTTTTTTCTTGCCATAATACAAATTCTAACAGTCTATTCAGTAGGACTATCAGCTGTGTATCCATCAGACTTCTGGTCAACACAACTGATGGTCCCAACCCCATATATAAGGCAAGAAATCCCACTTATTAAGCCTGACAGGGCACACCTGTGAAGTGAAAACCATTCCCAGTGACTACCTCCTGAAGCTCATCAAGAGAATGCCAAGAGTGCACAAAGCAGACATCAAAGAAAAGGTGGCTACCTTGAAGAACCTAGAATATAAGACATATATTCAGTTCTTTCACACTTTTTTGTTAATTATATAATTCCACATGTGTTAATTCATAGTTTTAATGGCTACAGTGTGAATTTACAATTTCGTAGTCATGACAATACAGAAAAATCTTTAAATGAGAAGGTGTGTCCAAACTTTTGGTCTGTACTATATATATATATATATATATATATATATATATATATATATATATATATATATATATATATATATATATATATATATATGTATACTGCTGAAAAAAATAAAATGAACACTTAAACCACACTTACATAACTTAGCTGAGCTGCAAAATCAGACACCGGCTGTTAATAGTGGTACCATTTTTAAAAAGAGCAGCCATATTTGTTTAATTTGATGAAACGATTTTAAAGGACTATGAAGGCTGTTTAATAGGGTTAAAATGGATATTCCCATAATCCTGAGGAAAAATCTGTACTCAGTGAAGACAGACTTTGCCATTACTGAGGTAGGAGATGGCAGCTGCAACAGATACAATTCTATGTAGACTAGAGGAGATAGAGGCAGAGCTCTTCCCTCCCCCTCCTTCTCCATCTATATAAAATCATATCAGTAGCAGCCCCCATCTCCTATCTCAGTAATGGGGAGTCTTTCTTCACTGATTACAGATTTTACCTCAGAATTGAGAATTTTGATAATGGCAGATCAATTTTGGCAGAAAGAAGCAGGTTTCTCTGATAAGATATATTACAAATTTGCTTATTTTCATGTGTACTATTGATTTATGAAATAAAAATTAAAATGGCGGCTACATTTTAAACTATTTTTTGTGTCTGCCAAGTCATAAAAGAATCTAAGCTCAATCTTCATGAAATGCGGATGTGTGGTCTCCAATGATGTTATTTTCTGATTTATTGATTAAGTCACTCTTGTATTCTGTGAATACCTCATGTATGTTGGCATGCAATTTATAATATAAGCAGAACTTTAGGATATGTTAATGTTAGCATTTGTTTTCCAATATTTCAACTTCCATTCATTTTGTGCACCTACTTCATTGGTTTAATTGTCTTTGTGAACTTTTCATCGTGTTACTGTCTTCACAAAATCACCCAAGTAGATCTGCCAACATCCTCCGGTGTCACAAAATTACTTTGGAATTAAACACACACAGCCACTGGCACCATCGCCCCCAACTCCTCTATTTTCTAAGACAATGAAATCTCTTGAGTATCAATGCCATACGCGGTTGGAGAGCATCCTGAAAGGATTACAAGCAGCCTAGCAGCCAGCTGTTAATTTAAACGCTTCCATGAGCAGATCTTCAGGAACATGTCGAAAGAAGTTCCTTCTGATATTGGAATAGGAGGGAGATTCTATAAGGAGGAGTAAAGGACGCCCTTAGGTTTAAGAAAAGGATGCAAAGGAGACATCCAGAGTATGAGTTTAATAGCTGAGTTGATATCAATGTCTGCCTGAATGACCAAGAAGCCGATTAGTTAAGGCAATAGAAGACGTGTAGAAGGCCATGCTTTTCATCCAATTTCTTTGATTATGATTGCGATTTATAGAAATTAATTTGGAGTGAATGGCTAGAATGGAATATAATTACAAAACACGTTTCAATATACCCTAAAATCTTTAGAACTAAACTACATTTAACTCAATGCAGTGCATGCACGACATTCCCATTTCTTCACACTACGATCCCAAAATCCTGCCTTTCTATTCTGTACTATTGGATTTAAAAGAGTCTGGCTGATGACAGAGAAAAAAAACAGTAATAGGATGCTATCACCATGACAACCTTTTGTGATGTTCCGGCCTTCACTTCATTGCCCATTGATCCTAATGCTGAGCTTCTATACGGTTCCAAAGTGTTTTAGTCTTCTTGCGATATTCTGATGGTTCTTATGAGATTAAATTTTGATTTTCTTTACAGCACAGTCGGATCTGAGAATTCTCAATGTTTATGCCCACTGATTTCTATGTAAAATGCACTGAAAACTACACGATATTTATGTACAAGGTGTAGTTAATCATAAGTAGGTGAGTCTAAAGAGAGCACCTATTTTATTTTTTATTTTAAATATCGATCATCAAACTTGAACTAACGAAATATTACGTAAAATAATTGAAGTCATCAAAGTAACTAACTTTAATCCCTTCTCAACATTGAATCAAAGAAAGGGCATCCAACATTGGATCTACCAGTACATCAAATGTTGGGTGCCCATCTTTAATGCAAGCTCATTCGTGAGAGACGCTGGCTGTGTGTATTTCCAATTTTTTTTTTTTACCACTTAAAAAAATATATGTTTGTTTGGTATAGCCATAATTGTCCTGACCTGCAGAATCAGGTTGCCAGATAATTTTTACTGTACAATGAATACCATGAAAACAAAACCCATTGCATTTTGTTGCGTAGTTTCATCAATTTTTTTCCATTTACCATTGCTTTGAAAAGAGAAAACTAAATCTCGTCCCTCAAAAATCAATACTTCATACGTCTATGTGGACAGAAATGGGAAGGAAAAAATGAAGATCCAAAACTACAAAATCTTTGTTAGGAAGAGCTGAAAGAAGTAAATGCAATATAGAGGAGAGATTTTCTGAGCCTAGTAGTGATGGCAAAGATGAAGAACAAAAGTGTGGGAAAGCAATGTAAGACTCTCCCTTGGCGTGATTGTGCAACATAGGGCCTAACTCTATGCACCTTGTGGGGGAAATATTACCGTACATCAAGGTGCGCCAACCCGGTGAGCCACTGGAGTTTATTCTAAGGAGAGTTCTGATAAGTAACAATCATGTAAAATGAAACCAGGTGATAAGTGCTTCCATTTGAATAAAAATGAGGGTGGTAAATGCACCAAAAATAAGAGTATTTATTAAAAACAATATCATTGCGTTTTGGCTATATCCAAGCTTCATCATGTGCATGGAGGTTTGTGAATACAACAGACTTATCTCTATATATAATCGCCAGTTGGGACTTCCGACCGCTGTACCCGAGTCCCATAAGGCACCGCGGCAGTGTCACTTACGCAGGCGCAGTTCGTGGCCGCAAGGATTGGGCTCCCTGCGTGCTTCCATTAGGACAACAAGATGCGATCGCGTTGTGCTGATGGTCTCCATGGAGACCCCTGGCAGCAAGATGGTCACAGGGTCCTTCAGGGAAGGTGGCTTCTCAGTGCCTGCAGAGAGCAGGACCTGCCTGTCAGTCGCTGTTCCGATATTCTGACTTTTTAGGATTGATTAAAAGTGCCATTGGCCACAGTTTTGTGTACTTCTGAAAAGAAGGACACTGCTGAACAGAGGCCAGACGGAGTCCAGAGTAACTCTGCTGCCTCATTATAGTGAATGGATCCATTGGGGTTTTATCTGTGACGTCACTCGGAGATTTGGATGGAAACCCCAAAGTAAGTGTGCCAGATAACTGTGATCCAAAACATTATGTAAAATGTTCCCAATAAAAGCTTCAATTCAATCCACAAAAAAGCAAGCCCTCACTCAGGTCCATTATCTGTTAACAGAAATATAGGGGCTTCCATGTTACTGGTAGCACAAAGGCTCTGGAAAAGTTAAAAGGCTCCTTGCCCCCCAAAAGAAATTCAGCAAATTCTCCCCCTCCCAAATCCAAATGCCCCCTTCCTTCTGAGCCCCAGTGTGCCTAAACCACATTTGGTGCCCATATGTTTGACATTTGTGTGGTGATGAGAGCCATCCTAATTTACAGGTGTATGTCTCCAGAAGCATGAGCTGGGCAAAACGTACTGGTCACTACAATGAGAGTTTGCAATTTTCACTCAGCTGCTTGTTTCTGGAAAACACCCATGTAATCAAAATTGTCAATACATCTGTAGATAAATTCACAAATGGTTGTAATTTCCAAAATGAGGTCACTTGAAGCGGAATTCTGCTCTTCTAGCACTTAGGGGCTCTGTAAGGAATCCGCAAACTATTCTAGTAAAATCTGCATTCCAGGAGGCAAATATCGCTCCGTCCCTCCAGAGTCTCTCCATTTGGCTAAGTAGTACAGTACAGCCACATATGGGGTATTGCCACATTCAGTAGAAATTGTGGGACAAATTTTGGTGCCATTTTTACTCATTTCCCAGTATTATTATTATTATTATTTATATAGCACCATTGATTCCATGGTGCTGTACGTGAGAAGGGGTTACATCAACATACAAATATCACTTACAGTAAACAAACTAACAATTACAGACTAATACAGAGGGGAGAGGACCCTGCCCTTGCAGGCTTACATTCTACAGAATGGTGGGGAAGGAGACAATAGGTTGAGGGTTGCAGGAGCTCTGGTGTTGGTGAGGTGGTAGCATCGGTAGTGGTGAGGAGGCAGCGGGGTCAGTGCAGGCGGTAGGCTTTCCTGAAGAGGTGGGTTTTCAGGTTCCATCTGAAGTATCCGAATGTGGTTGATAGTCGGATGTGTTGGAGCAAAGAATTTCAGAAGATGGGGGATATTCGGGAGAAGTCTTGGAGGCAGTTGGGTGAGGAGCGAATAAGTGTGGAGGAGAGAAGGAGGCCTTGGGAGGACCGGAGATTACGTGAGGGAAGATATCGGGAGATTAGTTCAGAGATATATGGAGAAGACAGGTTATGGATGGTTTTGTAGGTTAGTATAAGTAATTTGAACTGTATGTGCTGCGGGAATAGGAGCCAGTGAAGAGCTTTGCAGAGGGGGGAAGCGGAGGAGTAGTGTCATGTTCCCAATGGCAGGGAATTAAACACATAACATGGGCAAAAACAGGACGAGCTCTAGGGTGATGGAACCTGAGCTGACCGTGATCCTGAACCTCAACACTCAACTAACAGCAGCCGGGGAACGTTCCTGGGGGGACTCTAGACGTCTCGCGCCAGCCGGAGATCTAGCTACCCCTATCAGAAGAATCACAGACCTATCTTGCCTCCAGAGAAATATTCCCACAGAAATAGCAGCCCCCCACATATAATGACGGTGAAATGAGAGGAAGGCACAAACGTAGTTATGAAAACAGATTCAGCAAAATGAGGCCCGCTTAAGCTAGATAGCAGAGGATACAAAAGGTGAACTGCGCGGTCAGCTTAAAACCCTTCAAAATACCATCCTGAAATTACTTGAACTCATGTGCCAACTCATGGTACATGAGTGGTAATTTCAGCCCACTAGAGCAACCAGCAGCAGAGAATTACATATCTGCAAGCTGGACTAAAAACATGAAAGCAAACATGAAACAGGGAAATCCATACTTAGCTTGTCTTGAAGGCCTAGGAGCAGGTAGCAAAGGTAACAGAGACACACTGATACATTGATAGCCGGCAAGGGAATGACAGGAAAGCCAGGTTAAATAGGAAACACCCAGGCTCTGATGGACAGGTGGAAACCAGAGACCGCAACCCACCAAAGTCACCCAGTACCAGTTGTAACCACCAGAGGGAGCCCAAAAACAGAATCCACAACAGTACCCCCCCTTGAGGAGGGGTCACCGAACCCTCACGAGAACCCCCAGGGCGATCAGGATGAGCTCTATGGAAGGCGCGGACCAAATCAGTCGCATGAACATCAGAGGCGACCACCCAGGAATTATCCTCCTGACCATAACCCTTCCACTTAACCAAATACTGGAGTTTATGTCTGGAAACACGAGAATCCAAGATCTTCTCAACAACATACTCCAATTCTCCCTCCACCAGCACCGGAGCAGGAGGCTCAACCGAAGGAACAACGGGCACCTCATACCTCCGCAATAACGACCGATGGAACACATTATGAATAGCAAACGATGCTGGGAGATCCAAACGAAAAGATACAGGGTTAAGAATCTCCAAGATCTTATAAGGACCGATGAACCGAGGCTTGAACTTAGGAGAAGAGACCTTCATAGGGACAAAACGAGAAGACAACCACACCAAGTCCCCAACAAGAAGTCGGGGACCCACGCGGCGACGGCGATTAGCAAACTGCTGAGCCTTCTCCTGAGACAACTTCAAATTGTCCACCACCTGATTCCAAATCTGATGTAGCCTGTCCACCACCACGTCCACTCCAGGACAATCCGAAGGCTCCACCTGACCAGAGGAAAAACGAGGATGAAACCCTGAATTACAAAAGAAAGGAGAAACCAAAGTAGCAGAACTAGCCCGATTATTAAGGGCAAATTCGGCCAGTGGCAAAAAGGCAACCCAGTCATCTTGATCAGCAGAAACAAAACACCTTAAATAAGTTTCCAAGGTCTGATTAGTTCGCTCCGTCTGGCCATTCGTCTGAGGATGGAATGCAGACGAGAAAGACAAATTAATGCCCATCTTAGCACAAAACGTCCGCCAAAATCTAGACACAAACTGGGATCCCCTGTCAGAAACGATATTCTCCGGAATCCCATGCAAACGAACCACGTTCTGAAAAAATAAAGGGACCAACTCAGAGGAGGAAGGCAACTTAGGCAAGGGTACCAAATGAACCATCTTAGAAAAGCGGTCACACACAACCCAGATAACGGACATTTTCTGTGAGACAGGGAGATCTGAAATAAAATCCATGGAAATGTGCGTCCAAGGCCTCTTCGGGATAGGCAAGGATAACAACAACCCACTGGCCCGAGAACAGCAAGGCTTAGCCCGAGCACACACTTCACAAGACTTCACAAAGATGCGCACATCCCTTGACAAGGAAGGCCACCAAAAAGACCTGGCCACCAAGTCTCTAGTACCAAATATTCCAGGATGACCAGCCAACACAGAAGAATGGACCTCGGAGATGACTCTACTGGTCCAATCATCCGGAACAAACAGTCTTTCTGGTGGACAACGATCAGGTTTATCCGCCTGAAACTCCTGCAATGCACGTCGCAAGTCTGGGGAGACGGCGGACAATATTACCCCATCCCTAAGGATACCAGTAGGCCCAGAGTCTCCAGGAGAGTCAGGCACAAAACTCCTGGAAAGAGCATCTGCCTTCACATTCTTTGAACCTGGCAGGTATGAAACCACAAAATTGAAACGAGAAAAAAACAACGACCAACGAGCCTGTCTAGGATTCAGACGCCTGGCAGACTCAAGGTAAATCAGATTTTTGTGATCAGTCAAGACCACCACACGATGTCTAGAACCCTCAAGCCAATGACGCCACTCCTCAAATGCCCACTTCATGGCCAAAAGCTCCCGATTACCCACATCATAATTGCGCTCGGCGGGCGAGAATTTTCTAGAAAAGAACGCACATGGCTTCATCACCGAGCCATCGGAACTTCTCTGTGACAAAACCGCCCCTGCTCCAATCTCGGAAGCATCAACCTCAACCTGAAAAGGAAGTGAAACATCTGGTTGACATAACACAGCAGCAGAAGAAAACCGGCGCTTAAGTTCCTGAAAGGCCTCCACAGCCGTAGGAGACCAATTAGCAACATCAGCACCCTTTTTAGTCAAATCAGTCAAAGGTTTAACAACACTGGAAAAATTAGTAATGAACCGACGATAAAAATTAGCAAAACCCAAGAACTTCTGAAGACTCTTAACAGATGTAGGTTGTGTCCAGTCACAAATCGCCTGAACCTTGACGGGATCCATCTCAATAGTAGAAGGAGAAAAAATGTACCCCAAAAAAGAAATCTTCTGGACTCCGAAGAGACATTTTGAGCCCTTCACAAACAGAGAATTGGCCCGCAGGACTTGAAACACCTTCCTGACCTGTAGAACATGAGACTCCCAGTCATCAGAAAACACCAAAATATCATCCAAATACACAATCATAAACTTATCCAGATATTCACGGAAAATATTGTGCATAAAGGACTGAAAGACTGAAGGAGCATTAGAAAGTCCAAAAGGCATTACCAAATACTCAAAATGGCCCTCAGGCGTATTAAATGCGGTTTTCCACTCATCACCCTGCTTTATCCGCACAAGATTATACGCACCGCGAAGATCAATCTTAGTGAACCACCTAGCCCCCTTAATGCGAGCAAACAAATCAGTCAATAATGGCAATGGATACTGATATTTGACTGTAATCTTATTCAGAAGGCGATAATCTATACAAGGCCTCAGGGAACCATCTTTTTTTGCCACGAAAAAAAAACCTGCTCCCAGAGGGGACGAAGATGGACGAATATGTCCCTTTTCCAAGGACTCCTTAATATAATTCCGCATAGCAGTATGCTCTGGCACTGACAGATTAAATAAACGACCCTTAGGGAACTTACTGCCAGGAATTAATTCTATAGCACAGTCACAATCCCTATGAGGAGGGAGCGAATTGAGCTTAGGCTCCTCAAAAACATCCCGATAGTCAGACAAAAACGCAGGGACCTCAGAAGGAGTAGATGAAGCGATTGAAATCAGAGGTGCATCATCATGAACCCCCTGACATCCCCAGCTTAACACAGACAGTTTGTAACCATTTCAGACCAAGCACTAGTACATCATGTAAATTATACAGTACAAGGAAGCAAATCACCTCCTGATGAACGGGAGTCATGCGCATGGTCACTTGTGTCCAGTACTGCAGTTTATTCATAGCCAATGGTGTAGAGTCAATTCCCTTCAAAGGAATAGGAACTTCCAGAGGCTCCAGACTAAAACCGCAGCGTTTGGCAAATGACCAATCCATAAGACTCAGGGCAGCGCCCGAATCCACATAGGCATTGACGGAAATGGATGACAGTGAACAAATCAGAGTTACAGACAAAATGAACTTAGACTGCAGAGTACTAATGGCAAAAGATTTATCAACCTTTTTTGTGCGTTTAGAGCATGCCGATATAACATGAGCTGAATCACCACAATAAAAACACAATCCATTTTTCCACCTATAATTTTGCCGTTCACTTCTGGACTGAATTCTATCACATTGCATAGTCTCAGGTGCCTGTTCAGAAGACACCGCCAACTGGTGCACAGGTTTGCGCTCCCGTAAACGCCGATCAATCTGAATGGCCATAGCCATAGACTCATTCAGACCTGTAGGCGCAGGGAACCCCACCATAATATCCTTAATGGCCTCAGAAAGACCATCTCTGAAGTTTGCAGCCAGGGCGCACTCATTCCACTGAGTAAGCACCGACCATTTACGAAATTTTTGACAATATACTTCCGCTTCATCATGCCCCTGAGAGAGGGCTAATAAAGCCTTTTCAGCCTGAATCTCCAGGTTAGGTTCCTCATAGAGCAATCCCAGTGCCAGAAAAAACGCATCCACACTGAGCAATGCAGGATCCCCTGGTGCCAATGCAAATGCCCAATTCTGAGGGTCGCCCCGCAGGAAAGATATTACAATCTTGACCTGCTGAGCAGGGTCTCCAGAGGAGCGAGATTTCAAAGAAAGAAACAATTTGCAATTGTTCCTGAAATTCAGGAAGGTAGATCTATCTCCAGAAAAAAACTCTGGAATAGGAATTCTAGGTTCAGACATAGGAGTGTGAACAACAAAATCCTGTATGTTTTGAACTTTTGCAGCAAGATTATTCAGGCTGGAAGCCAAACTCTGGACATCCATGTTAAACAGCTAAGGTCAGAGCCATTCAAGGGTTAAGAGGAGATAAGAAGCAGCTAGACAGCAATTAAGGGCTAGGCAGCAAAACTCTGAGGGGAAAAAAAAAAAAATTCCCTTCAACACTTCTTTTTCTCCTGCTTCAGCCCAAACAATTAACACTTTGTGGGCCGGCTATACTGTCATGTTCCCAATGGCAGGGAATTAAACACATAACACGGGCAAAAACAGGACGAGCTCTAGGGTGATGGAACCTGAGCTGACCGCGATCCTGAACCTCAACACTCAACTAACAGCAGCCGGGGAACGTTCCTGGGGGGACTCTAGACGTCTCGCGCCAGCCGGAGATCTAGCTACCCCTATCAGAAGAATCACAGACCTATCTTGCCTCCAGAGAAATATTCCCACAGAAATAGCAGCCCCCCACATATAATGACGGTGAAATGAGAGGAAGGCACAAACGTAGTTATGAAAACAGATTCAGCAAAATGAGGCCCGCTTAAGCTAGATAGCAGAGGATACAAAAGGTGAACTGCGCGGTCAGCTTAAAACCCTTCAAAATACCATCCTGAAATTACTTGAACTCATGTGCCAACTCATGGTACATGAGTGGTAATTTCAGCCCACTAGAGCAACCAGCAGCAGAGAATTACATATCTGCAAGCTGGACTAAAAACATGAAAGCAAACATGAAACAGGGAAATCCAGACTTAGCTTGTCTTGAAGGCCTAGGAGCAGGTAGCAAAGGTAACAGAGACACACTGATACATTGATAGCCGGCAAGCGAATGACAGGAAAGCCAGGTTAAATAGGAAACACCCAGGCTCTGATGGACAGGTGGAAACCAGAGACCGCAACCCACCAAAGTCACCCAGTACCAGTTGTAACCACCAGAGGGAGCCCAAAAACAGAATCCACAACAGAGTAGCAAGGAGAGAGATGAATTAGTCGGGCAACAGATTTAAGGATGAAAATGTAAAACTTGGGACTAACACACAATCTTGGTGGTAAAAGTGTAAATTATTTTATCTTCACTGCTCAATGGTATAAAAGTCTGTGACACACCTGTGGTGTCAATATAATTGCTGCACCCCTAGATGAATTCATTAAGAGGTTTCGTTTGTAAAATGGGGTTACTTATGGGGTTCTGTTGTGTTGGCACCTTAGGGGCTCTGCCAATGTAACATGGCACCCACAGACAAGTGCAGCAAACTATGCACTGCAATATGGTGTTTATTCCCTTCTGAGCTTTGCACTGTGCCTCAAAAATAGTTTTTGATGACATATGGGCTATCGGTGAACTCAAGAGAAATTGCACAACAAATTTGTGAAAATACAAAATTTGGAGCTAAAAAAGATTTTTGCTGGAAAAATATGATTTTTTTTTTTCACGGCTTAACGTTATAGACTTCTGTGAAGCACCTGTGGGTTCAAGGTGCTCAATACACATCTAGATAAGTTCCATAAGGGGTCTAAGTGAAAAATTTTGTGAAGGAAAAGTAAATGTTTATTTTTTCTTCCACGTTCCCAAAATTCCTGTGAAGCACCTGAAGGGTTAATAAACTTCTCTGATATGGTTTTGAGTACCTTGAGGGGTGCAGTTTTTAGAATGGTGTCAATTTGGATATTTTCTGTCATATAGGCCCCTCAAAGTCACTTCATGTGAGGTGGTGCCTAAAAAAATGGTTTTGCATATTTTATTGTAAAAATGAGAAATTGCAGGTCAACTTTTAACCCTTATAGCTTCCTAGCAAAAATTCTGTTTAAAAAATTGTGCTGATGTAAAGTAGACATCTGTGAAATTTTATTTATTAACTATTTTGTGCGATATGACTCTCTGATTAAAGGGCATAAAAGTTAAACGTTTGATAATTGCAAAATTTTCAACATTTTCGCCAAATTTCCATTTTTGTTTTCACAAATAAACGCAAGTCAAATCAAAGAAATTTAACCATTATCATAAAGTACAATATGTCACGAGAAAACGCTCTCAGAATCAGTGGGATCCATTGAAGTTTTCCAGAGTTATGACCTCATAAAGTGACACTGGTCAGAATTGTAAAAATTGACCTAGTCATGAAGGTAAGGGCAGGCTTCGGGGTGAAGGGTTAATCAGTCTGGATGAAACAGGGACCCATAAGGTATGAGCGACAATAGAAAGTGTTGTTGAATTAATCACATAAATTGCTTTCAACAACCTCCCTCTTGGAAATTCAGGGTGGTTGGCACCCAAATAGCATCAGCGAATGTGATGAAAGTGTTAAACCTGTTCTACCACATGGTTGAGGCTGTCTGAGCGGAAACTGTGTAATTTCTAATTGGTCCACTAGGATTCCTTCATATTTAAAATTTTTTTCTACTTAAAATGTCAGAACTAATTTGCTCCATTAATTAGTCTTCCAGTGAATGAGTTGAAGTAGAACAGTCAGCATTTGGACTTGGATGAGACTAGGAGGAGGAATTGGAGGACAAGACTCAAATGCCTAGCTGTGTTGATGGTGGTAGCAGTACAACTGGCAGCCATGGTGATAGTGACACTTAGATCAGGGCTGTGGAGTTGGTAAGCCAAACCTCCGACTCCTCAATTTCCATGACATCGACTCCGACTCCATCAAAATGGGCTCTGATTCCACGACTCCGACTCCAAAGCCCTGCTTAGCATGAAGGAAAATCTAATCACGTGGCAAGGTTTGTTAGAAGGTTGATATGAATTGACTTTTAAAATTGCTACTTCCAATAGGTTGTACAAGATTTTGTTTCTTCTTCCTCTCCGAAGAGACAATTAGTATATTTAATTTTCCTAGAGGACCAATGCATCTATATATATAATTGTCTAAGGGGTACTTCCGTCTTTCTGTCTGTCCTTCTGTCGGCAACTTCCGTCACGATTATTCATTAGCTGATTGGTCTCGCCAGCTGCCTGTCATGGCTGCCGCGACCAATCAGCGACGGGCACAGTCCAATTAGTCCCTCCCTACTCCCCTGCAGTCAGTGCCGGCCGGCCGCTCCATACTCCCCGCAGTCACGGCTCACACAGGGTTTAATGCCAGCGGTAACGGACCGCGTAATGCTGCGGGTAACTCACTCCGTTACCGCCACTATTAACCCTGTGTGACCAAGTTTTTACTATTGACGCTGCCTATGCAGCGTCAATAGTAAAAGGATCAAATGTTAAAAGTAATTAAAAAAAATAAAAAATCCTTATATACTCACCTACCGCTGCCTTTCCCGCTCCTCACCACCCTCCGGTAACTGCTCTGTGCAAGCGGCAGGTTCCGGTACCAATTATCGCATGGCAGAAGGACCTGCCATGATGTCACGGTCATGTGACCGCGACATCATCACAGGCCCTGCACGCCTGCGTGAGCAGGACCTGCCATGACGTCACGGTCATGTGACCGCGCCGTCATCACAGGCCCTGCGCGCCTGCGCGAGCAGGACCTGCCATGATGTCACGGTCATGTGTCCGTGACGTCATCACAGGGCCTGCGTGAGCAGGACCTGCCATGACGTCACGGTCATGTGACCATGACGTCATCACACCCAGGGACCGGAAGCTGCCGCCTGTACTGCGCACAGGCGACAGAACTACAAGAATGGTGAGTATGTTAGAACTACAAGGGGCCCTCGGATCGGAAGGTGGGTATGTTTTATTTTTTATTTTTTAACCTGTGACATACGTGGCTGGGCAATCTACTACGTAGCTAGGCAATATACTATGTGGCTGGCCAATATACTACGTGGCTGTGTGCTGTATACTATGTTGCTGTGCAATATACTACGTCACTGGGCAATATACTACGTCACTGGGCAATATACTACGTGGCTCTGTGCTGTATACTACGTCACTGGGCAAGATACTACGTCACTGGGCAATATACTACGTGGCTCTGTGCTGTATACTACGTCACTAGTCAAGATACTACGTCACTGGGCAATATACTACGTGGCTGGGCAATCTACTACTTAGCTAGGCAATATACTATGTGGCTGGGCAATATAGTACGTGGCTGGGCAATATACTACGTGGCTCTGTGCTTTATACTATGTCACTGGGCAATATACTACGTCACTGGGCAATATACTACGTGGCTCTGTGCTGTATACTACGTCACTAGTCAAGATACTACGTCACTGGGCAATATACTACGTGGCTGGGCAATCTACTACTTAGCTAGGCAATATACTATGTGGCTGGGCAATATAGTACGTGGCTGGGCAATATACTACGTGGCTCTTTGCTGTATACTACGTCACTGGGCAATATACTATGTCACTGGGCAATATACTACATGGCTGGGCTATATACTACGTGGCTGGGCTATATACTACATGGCTGGGCTATATACTACGTGGCTGGGCAATATACTACGTCGCTGGGCAATATACTATGTCACTGGGCAATATACTACATCACTGGGCAATATACTACATCACTGGGCAATATACTACATCACTGGGCAATATACTACATGGCTGGGCAATATACTACGTGGCTGGGCTATATACTACGTGGCTGGGCAATATACTACTTCACTGGGCAATATACTACGTGGCTGGGCTATATACTATGTGACTGGGCTATATACTGCATGGCGGGGCAATATACTACGTGTCTGACCAATATACTACGTGGGCTGTGCAATGAACATGCATATTCTAGAATACCCGATGCGTTAGAATCGAGCCACTATCTAGTGGCTTATAAATATCTTTACCCTGGCATGTCAGACATGTCACTTGCTACAAGGAGAAATGGTACCCATTAAATTCCCAGCATGGCGCCCAGCACATTAGCAGCATCACATCAGCAGTTCTAATCATGGCACTCACTTTCCAGAGCTGTGTGCTTTTCCAAAGTCCCTGTTGTCTCTATATGTATATGCAATGATTTAGAACAAGCACTGACAGACTGCTAATGTGAAAACACTGAATGGAGCTGCTAACCAGAACTGTCACTCAAGGAGGAGTACCTACCCTTTCAGCAACCAGGAAGTAAGGACACTGCCGAGCTCTGAGCTGATCAAAAGACAATTAGAGAATACACTTGGCCTGCTACAAATATAAAATAATTAGCACAGAATTTTGGACTTATTTAGACTAAGAAAAACTGTAGTAAACTTTGAATTTTACAAATAACCTAATCCCATAAAAATACTTTACATCTATACTTAGCTGATGTTCGTGAACCAGATACATGGAAATGAACAATATATTTCATATTACATTTTCCTTTCAGAGGTGGTCAGCTGCACTCTCTATGAATATGAATATTTTCTGCCAAGACCATAGGAATTAGTGCTGTAAAGGATCCATGTAAATCATGCAGAACTTCTGAAATAAAAACCTCGCTTTGCGGTTTATTTGATTCATTGAAGGCAACTGGTCTTGTGGAAGATTCCTAGTCCTCTATTTATTCATCTAATGACAGAATCAATCACGGTTAACCGACTAAGAGAATTCTAATGCCCAAATAGAGACATTCCATATATAATACTGAAGTAATGATGGCGCATTTATAATCACCTGTAAATAATTTCCCTCGAATTTTCATATAGTAATACTGACTGAAGCTGAGCTTGTACAATATATAGTACCTATGTGGATTTATTCACAATATGCAGCTTTAATTCCCAAAGGGCAAGGGACACTATTTCAGAAAAATGGAGCTTCTGTGCACAGTTTTCAATAGTGATATCTCATGACAAGGAATTGCTGACCTTTGGCTTAAGTTCAAACAGCCCAACTCCCCCTTTTACTGCCTGCAATGGCGACAGAGAATGCAGGCTTGGATGAAGTGGCCACAGCAGCCTTTGCTAAATAGCATTATAGCAATAATAATAATAATAATAATAATCATCATTTTTTTTATATTTAAAAAAAATGGAAACTTGGCGACATTTTTGAAAAACTTTTACTTTTTATGCCCTTAAATCAGGGAGACTTAGTTAAAAAATATCTAATAAATTACATTTAGACTCTAACATCTCGACGTTACATCAGCACAATTTTTTAAACTTTTTTTTGCTAGTGTTATAAGGGTTAAAAGATGAAAAATGATTTCAAATTTTTCCAACAGTTTGCAAAACCATTTTTTATGGACCACATCACATTTGAAGTGACTTTGAGGGGACTATATGACAGAAAATACCCAAAAGTAACACCTTTCTAAAAACTTTTTTAGCAAGGGTAATTAGGAAAGCATGAACCACAAAATTTCTCTTGAGCATACCCATAGTCCACATGTGGGGAAAAACCACCGTTTGGGCACACGGTAAAGTTCAGAATGGAAGGAGCGCCATTCAACTTTTTGAATGTAAAATTTGCGGGAATGATAAGGTGCTCTCAAAATGCAACATGACATCCACTAAACAGTGGTACCCCCCCCAAGTGATATCATTTTGGAAACTAGACCCCTCAGGGAACATGTCTAAATGTGTGGTGAGCACATTAAACCCCCAGATGATTCACAGAAGTGTAAAACATTGAACCATGGAAAGAAAAAATCACATATTCCCACAAAAAATGTTTTTTAGCCAAAAATTTAGCATTTTCAACAGTTTAACATGAGAAATTGCACCATACAGTTTGTTGTGCAATTTCTCCTGGGTACAACGATACCCCATATGTGGGGGGAAACTACTATTTTGGCTCATGGCGGGACTCAGAAAAGGATTGATATTTTGGAATTCAGACCTTGATGGAATGGTCTGCCGGTGTCATGTTTCATTTGGAGAGCACTTGATGTGCCTAAACAGTGAAAAAACACCACAAGTGACACCATTTTGGAAGCTAGACCCCTCTTGGAATGTATCTAGATGCGTAGTGAGCACTTTGAACCCCCAGCTGATTCACAGAAGTTTATAACGTAGAGCTGTAAAAATTAAAAAATCACATTTTTTCCACAGAAATTGATATTTAGCCCCAATTTTTTTTCACAAGGAAAGCAGGAGAAAATGCACTGCAAAAAATTGATTGCGCAATTTCTCTCGAGTATGCCAATACCCTATAAGTGGTCTAAAACTACTTTTAAGGCACAATGCAAAGCTCAGAAGAGAAGAAGCGCCATATAGGAGTTCATATTTTGCTGGACGTGTTTCACCGTGCCATGTCATATTGGCAGAGCCTCTGAAGTTGCCAAAACAGCAGAACACCCCCATAGCAGACCCCATTTTACAAACTACACATTTCAATGAATTCACCTAGGGGAGCTGTAATCATATTGACACCACAGGTGTGTAACAGGATTCTATACAATTGTGCAAGGAAGAAAAAAAACACATTTTTACCACCAAAATTTAGTTTTAGCCACAGATTTTACATTTTTACACTGGGAAATGGAAAAAATGGCACCAAAATTTGCCCCACAATTTCTGCTGAATGTACCCAATATGTGGCTGTACAAAACTGCTTAACCATAGAGTGAGGGATGGAGCGCTACTGGCAAATAGTGCTCCATCCCTCTCGAGTATCGCCACATTGCTAAGCCTTACTGTAAAACAGGATGCATCCTGGAGTGCAGAATTTTATATAATAGTTTGCGGACTCCATATACAGAGCCCCTAAGTGCTATAAGAGCATAATTCCCCCTAAAGTGAACCCATTTTGGAAATTAAACCCCTTTGGAAATTTATCTACAGGTATAGAGACGATTTTGACTTCAAGGATGTATTCCAGAAACAAACAGCAGTGGATGTGGCTGAGTGAAAATTGTAAACTGCCGTTGTAGTGCCCATACATTGTGCCCAGCTCATGCACCTGTAAATTAGAAGGGCATTCATTGCTACAGAAATGTGAAATGTGGACAATAACTGTGGTTTTGGCACACTGTGGGGCTCAGTAGGAATGGGGTCATTTGATTAGCGAACACAGAATTTGCTGAATTTCTTTTGGGGCGAGGGTCATTTAGCTATTCCAGAGCCTTTGTGCTTCCAGTAATGTGGAATCCCCTTATAATTCCGTTATTAGATGATGGACTAGAGTTCTGATTTGCATTTTTTGTGGATTGAGTTGAAGCATTTATTGATAACATTTTGCATAACATTTGGGATCACATTTATCCGGCGCTCTATGCTGAACACTTACATAGGAGTTCCCTTTAATTCTTCTAGTGACGTAACTACGCTGAGCAATTGCATTGGAGTTTCCCTATAAATCTCCTAGTGACGTAATAGAGATAAAACCAAACCCCCGAAGGATCTATTCACCACAATAAGTTGACAGTTACTCTACACTCTGTCTAACCTCTGTTCAGAAGTGTTCTTTTTCTAAGAGGTGCACAAAACTGTGGCAAACAACACTTTTAAGAACTCCTAATAAAAAGACGGTTACTGCCCGAATACAGGTCAGACGGCGTCCACAGTGCCTCCATCTGCCTCATTATAGGGAATCTCCCACTGGGGGTTCTTTCTGAATCATGTATTTCAGAGATTGACATGGAAACCCTAGTGTAAGAGCTCATCGTAGAGCATGGGATAAATATATCTTTGGGAGGCAGAATGAATAAATCAACAGCAGGTGAAGAATTGTGTTTATTTATTTTTTATGCCATTCCTCTTATGGTATACAGTACAGACCAAAAGTTTGGACACACCTTCTCATTTAAAGATTTTTCTGCATTTTCATGACTATGAAAATTGTACATTCACACTGAAGGCATCAAAACTATGAATTAACACATGTGGAATTATATCCTTAACAAAAAAGTGTGAAACAACTGAAATAATGTCTTATATTCTAGGTTCTTCAAAGTAGCCACCCTTTGCTTTGATGAATGCTTTACACACTCTTGGCATTCTCTTGATGAGCTTCAAGAGGTAGTCACCGGAAATGGTCTTCCAACAATCTTGAAGGAGTTCCCAGAGATGCTTAGCACTTGTTGGCCCTTTTGCCTTCACTCTGCGGTCCAGCTTACCCCAAACCATCTCGATTGGATTCAGGTGACTGTGGAGGCCAGGTCATCTGGTGTAGCACCCCATCACTCTCCTTCTTGGTCAAATGGAGGTGTGTTTGGGGTCATTGTCCTGTTGAAAAATAAAATGATGGTCCAACTAAACGCAAGCCGGATGGAATAGCATGCCGCTGCAAGATGCTGTGATAGTGATGCTGGTTCAGCATGTCTTCAATTTTGAATAAATCCCCAACAGTGTCACCAGCAAAACACCCCCACACCATCACACCTCCTCCATGCTTCACGGTGAGAACCAGGCATTTAGAGTTCATCCGTTCACCTTTTCTGCATCGCACAAAGACATGGTGGTTGGAACCAAAGATCTCAAATTTGTACTCATCAGACCAAAGCACAGATTTCCACTGGTCTAATGTCCATTCCTTGTGTTCTTTAGCCCAAACAAGTCTCTTCTGCTTGTTGCCTGTCCTTAGCAGTGGTTTCCTAGCAGCTATTTTACCATGAAGGCCTGCTGCACAAAGTCTCCTCTTAACAATTGTTGTAGAGTTGTGTCTGCTGCTAGAACTCTGTGTGGCATTGACCTGGTCTCTAATTTGAGCTGCTGTTAACCTGCAATTTCTGAGGCTGGTGACTCGGATAAACTTATCCTCAGAAGCAGAGGTGACTTTTGGTCTTCCTTTCCTGGGGCGGTCCTCATATGAGCCGGTTTCTTTGTAGCGCTTGATGATTGTCCCAACCCCATTTATAAGGCAATAAATCCCACTTCTTAAACCTGACAGGGCACACCTGTGAAGTGAAAACCATTCCAGGTGACTACTTCTTGGCTTAGAATTGGTCAGGTTTCACTCTTATTTTATTTACACTGGTCCCCTCTGTATTTTTCTTTTAATTTGCCATACGGTTCCAGGGATATTTACTTACCGTTTTATGGTCTTTACTAGGGGGCGTGGCTCACAAGATTTTCTGTAGGCATGCCTGTAGGCTAATTTGCAATATTACCATGTAAGCAATGTCCCCCTGTAAAGACCATAAATAAGTATAAAGGCCCATATCTTTGGAACCTTTTGGAGCTTGTTGTAGTTTAAATACAATCATTGTTTTATCAGCAGGAGATTTTCACTACAGAACTAGTTATCCTGTGCAGCTAAGTCAGTCTAATCTGTGTAATCCCACCCCCATAGCTTGCTGACAAATGCACAGTTTACTCGGGAACTTGTCAATCAGGGGTGTGGGTGGGATTATACTCAGTTCAGCATTCTGACCACTAGGGTTGAGCGACTTTTACTTTTTGGGGGTCGAGTTGGGTTTTGCGTAACCCGACTATCTCAAAAGTCGAGTCGAGTGCAATCGGCCGATTATCGCAAAAAGTCGGGGATAGACCGAAACATGAAACCCAATGCAAGTCAATGGGGAAGCATAGTCGGCAGTGAGTGGGGGCCAGGAAAACACCTACAGTGCCCATTTTAATGCCAAAAACATCCATTCTTGTTTCTGAAGCTTGTCAATCTTAATTAACTTTATAATAATAGTTGTGCATTGGAAATTGGGGGGCATTTGGCTAAAGTTGTGGGGGGTAGGGCTGGTTCAAGTTTTTAGTGGGCCCAGGAAACGTGGACTACGTCACAGCGGTGGAGCAGTGAGAGGTAAGTATTTCAACTTTGCAAGTGCTGTGATACTGAGCAAGCAGGGGGGCCCACTCGTTCGCATTAGCACTGGCACAGGGCCCCTCAAAGTACGGTGGTGTGTTTGCACGGCGGGGGCACCTCCCACAGGCAGCGACACTTTTGCGTACTCTGAGGGGCCCTGTGCCTGTGATGTCGCCAACGAGTATGCCCCCTCATCTGATGAAGGAACCTGCACTTTCATCTGCACCTTCCTCTTTGTCCCTGTGTAAGGTCAGATTGTGGCTGTGTAGTGTGCAAGGGGAATGTAGTGGTCTGGGTCAATGTACCACAAGACTCATCTAGCACTGGCTGGGCAATGGGCAGGATGAGGAGGAAACACAGATATAGGCCCAAATAATAAAGTGGGCTAAATGCAGTTCAAAATTGGTAAAAGGACTAACCAGGCGGCATTGCTTTGTTCAGTGGAGTAGAAAACCCAGGAGCGGCAGACACTGTTAGTAGGGCCGAACCACACTAGTAGGCCCAATGCAGTTTAATATTACAAATAAAGGCCGAAAGCCTGAAGATTAAAGGTCAGGAAAACAACACAGGACAACACCAAGGTGCGGCACACACCGTTACTAGGCCCAACCAAATTAGTAGGGCAACTGCAGTTTAATATTTAAAATGTAGACCGAAAGCCTGAACATTGAAGCTCGGGAAAACAAAACAGGAGAAAACCCAGGAGTAGCAGACACCGTTTTAAGAGCCCAACCACACTAGTAGGCCCAATGCAGTTTAATATTACAAATATAGGCCAAAAGCCTGAAGATTGAAGCTCTGGAAAATAACACAGGACAACACCAAGATGCGGCAGACACCGTTACTAGGCCCAACCAAAATAGTAGGCCAACTGCAGTGTTATATAAACAACAACTTAATGAGAGCCTGAAGATTGAAGCTCAGCTCTGTTCCGTGGAGAACAGAAAGCAGCGGCAGACACCTTTAGTAGGCCCCAACCACACTAGTAGGCCAACTGCAGTGTTATATTAACAACAACTACTTAATGAGAGCCTGAAGATTGAAGCTCAGGCAAGTAAACCTGGAGAACACCTTGGAGCGGCAGACACCATTAGTAGGCCCCAACCACACATATTAACAACAACTACTTAATGAGAGCCTGAAGATTGAAGCTCAGCTTTGCAGAGTGGTGGTCAACACCAGGGAGCAGCAGACACCGTTAGTAGGCCCCAACCACACATATTAACAACAACTACTTAATGAGAGCCTGAAGATTGAAACTCAGCTTTGCACAGTGGTGGACAACACCAGGGAGTGGCAGATACCGTCAGTAGGCCCCAAACAAACTAGTAGCCCAAATTCAGTTTAATATTTAAAATGTAGGATGAAAGCCTGAAGATTGAAGCTCAGGACAACTAAACAGGAGGAAACCCAGGAGCGGCAGACACCGTTACTAGGCCCCAACCAAACTAGTAGGCCTAATGCAGTGTTATATAAACAACTACTTAATGAGAGCCTGAAGGTTGAAGCTCAGGAAAACCAAACAGGAGGAAACCCAGGAGCGGCAGACACCGTTACTAGGCCCCAACCAAAATAGTAGGCCAACTACACTGTTATATTACCAATAACTACTTAAGGGGAGCCTGAAGATTGAAGCGCAGGCAAGTAAACCTGGAGAACACCGTGGAGCGGCAGACACCGTCAGTAGGCCCCAACCACACATATTAACAACAACTACTTAATGAGAGCCTCAAGATTGAAGCTCAGCTTTGCACAGTGGTGGACAACACCAGGGAGTGGCAGACACCGTTAGTAGGCCTCAACCAAAATAGTAGGCCAACTGCACTGTTATATTACCAACAACTACTTAATGAGAGCCTGAAGATTGAAGCTCAGGCAAGTAAACCTGGAGAACACCTTGGAGAGGCAGACACCGTCAGTAGGCCCCAACCACACATATTAACAACAACTACTTAATGAGAGCCTGAAGATTGAAGCTCAGCTTTGCACAGTGGAGGACAACACCAGGGAGCGGCAGACACCGTTAGTAGGCCCCAACCACACATATTAAGAACAACTACTTAATGAGAGCCTGAAAATTGAAGCTCAGCTTTGCACAGGGGTGGACAACACCAGGGAGCGGCAGACACCGTTAGTAGGCCCCAACCACACATATTAACAACTACTTAATGAGAGCCTGAAGATTGAAGCTCAGCTTTGCACAGTGGAGGACAACACCAGGGAGCGGCAGACACCGTTAGTAGGCCCCAACCACACATATTAACAACTACTTAATGAGAGCCTGAAGATTGAAGCTCAGGCAAGTAAACCTGGAGAACACCTTGGAGCGGCAGACACCGTCTGTAGGCCCCAACCACACATATTAACAACAACTACTTAATGAGAGCCTGAAGATTGAACTTCAGGCAAGTAAACCTGGAGAACACCAAGGAGCGGCAGACACCGTTAGTAGGCCCCAAACAAACTAGTTGCCCAAATGCAGTTTAATATTTAAAATGTAGGATGAAAGCCTGAAGATTGAAGCTCAGGAAAACCAAACAGGAGGAAACCCAGGAGCGGCAGACACCATTACTAGGCCCCAACCAAACTAGTAGGCCTAATGCAGTGTTATATAAACAACTACTTAATGAGAGCCTGAAGGTTGAAGCTTAGGAAAACCAAACAGGAGGAAACCCAGGAGCGGCAGACACCGTTACTAGGCCCCAACCAAAATAGTAGGCCAACTGCACTGTTATATTACCAACAACTACTTAAGGAGAGCCTGAAGATTGAAGCGCAGGCAAGTAAACCTGGAGAACACCTTGGAGCGGCAGACACCGTCAGTAGGCCCCAACCACACATATTAACAACAACTACTTAATGAGAGCCTCAAGATTGAAGCTCAGCTTTGCACAGTGGTGGACAACACCAGGGAGCGGCAGACACCGTTAGTAGGCCCCAACCATAATAGTAGGCCAACTGCACTGTTATATTACCAACAACTACTTAATGAGAGCCTGAAGATTGAAGCTCAGGCAAGTAAACCTGGAGAACACCTTGGAGAGGCAGACACCGTCATTAGGCCCCAACCACACATATTAACAACAACTACTTAATGAGAGCCTGAAGATTGAAGCTCAGCTTTGCACAGTGGACGACAACACCAGGGAGCGGCAGACACCGTTAGTAGGCCCCAACCACACATATTAACAACAACTACTTAATGAGAGCCTGAAAATTGAAGCTCAGCTTTGCACAGTGGTGGACAACACCAGGGAGCGGCAGACACCGTTAGTAGGCCCCAACCACACATATTAACAACTACTTAATGAGAGCCTGAAGATTGAAGATCAGGCAAGTAAACCTGGAGAACACCTTGGAGCGGCAGACACCGTCTGTAGGCCCCAACCACACATATTAACAACAACTACTTAATGAGAGCCTGAAGATTGGACTTCAGGCAAGTAAACCTGGAGAACACCAAGGAGCGGCAGACACCGTTAGTAGGCCCCAAACAAACTAGTAGCCCAAATGCAGTTTAATATTTAAAATGTAGGATGAAAGCCTGAAGATTGAAGCTCAGGAAAACCAAACAGGAGGAAACCCAGGAGCGGCAGACACCGTTACTAGGCCCCAACCAAACTAGTAGGCCTAATGCAGTGTTATATAAACAACTACTTAATGAGAGCCTGAAGGTTGAAGCTTAGGAAAACCAAACAGGAGGAAACCCAGGAGCGGCAGACACCGTTACTAGGCCCCAACCAAACTAGTAGGCCTAATGCAGTGTTATATAAACAACTACTTAATGAGAGCCTGAAGGTTGAAGCTCAGGAAAACCAAACAGGAGGAAACCCAGGAGCGGCAGACACCGTTACTAGGCCCCAACCAAACTAGTAGGCCTAATGCAGTGTTATATAAACAACTACTTAATGAGAGCCTGAAGATTGAAGCTAAGGAAAGGCAACATGGAGAACACCTTGGAGCTGCAGTCACAGTTTGTAGACCCCAACCAAACTTGTGGCCCCAATGCAGTTTGAAAATTCCGCCAGGCTGAAAACCTGACACTTGCAGCTCATTTCTTTTAAGAGGACAGCTGTATTGCGTGGTGCAGACAGACACTGCTAGTAGGCCTTACAGCACAATGTTGGCTCGCTGCAGGTTTAAAAAAAGTTACATGGGTACACGGGCAGCATTGGTGTGGTCAGCGTAGGACAATTTGAAGGAGGGACCACAGACAGACTTAGTAGGCCTAAAATAACAAAATAGGCTCCATGCAGCTTCTATTATGTGGCAGGGGTACACAGGCAGCATTGGTGTGCTCAGCGGAGGACAATTCGAAGGAGGGACCGCAGACAGTTGTAGAAGGCCTAAAATAACAAAATAGGCTCTATGCAGCTTCCATTATGTGGCAGGGGTACACAGGCAGCATTGGTGTGCTCAGCGGAGGACAATTCGAAGGAGGGACCGCAGACAGACTTAGTAGGCCTAAAATAACAAACTATGTTCCATGCAGCTTCTATTATGTGGCAGGGGTACACAGGTAACATTGCTGTGCTCAGCGGAGGACAATTCGAAGGAGGGCCTGCAGACAGACTTAGTAGGCCTAAAATAAGAAAATAGGCTCTATGCAGCTTCCATTATGTGGCAGGGGTACCCAGGCAGCATTGGTGTGCTCAGCAGAGGACAATTCGAAGGAGGGACCGCAGCCAGACGTAGAAGGCCTAAAATAACAAAATAGGCTCTATGCAGCTTCCATTATGTGGCAGGGGTACACAGGCAGCATTGGTGTGCTCAGCAGAGGACAATTTGAAGGAGGGACCGCAGACAGACTTAGTAGGCCTAAAATAACAAAATATGTTCCATGCAGCTTCTATTATGTGGCAGGGATACACAGGCAACATTGCTGTGCTCAGCGGAGGACAATTCGAAGGAGGGCCTGAAGACAGACTTAGTAGGCCTAAAATAAGAAAATAGGCTCTATGCAGCTTTCATTATGTGGCAGGGGTACCCAGGCAGCATTGGTGTGCTCAGCGGAGGACAATTCGAAGGAGGGACCGCAGAGAGACGTAGAAGGCCTAAAATAACAAAATAGGCTCTATGCAGCTTCCATTATGTGGCAGGGGTACACAGGCAGCATTGGTGTGCTCAGCGGAGGACAATTCGAAGGAGGGACCGCAGACAGACTTAGTAGGCCTAAAATAGCAAACTATGTTCCATGCAGCTTCTATTATGTGGCAGGGGTACACAGGTAACATTGCTGTGCTCAGCGGAGGACAATTCGAAGGAGGGCCTGCAGACAGACTTAGTAGGCCTAAAATAAGAAAATAGGCTCTATGCAGCTTCCATTATGTGGCAGGGGTACCCAGGCAGCATTGGTGTGCTCAGCAGAGGACAATTCAAAGGAGGGACCGCAGACAGACTTAGTAGGCCTAAAATAACAAAATATGTTCCATGCAGCTTCTATTATGTGGCAGGGGTACACAGACAGCATTGGTGTGCTCTCAGGAGGACAATTCGAAGGAGGGACCGCAGCCAGACGTAGAAGGCCTAAAATAACAAAATAGGCTCTATGCAGCTTCCATTATGTGGCAGGGGTACACAGGCAGCATTGGTGTGCTCAGCGGAGGACAATTTGAAGGAGGGACCGCAGACAGACTTAGTAGGCCTAAAATAACAAAATATGTTCCATGCAGCTTCTATTATGTGGCAGGGATACACAGGCAACATTGCTGTGCTCAGCGGAGGACAATTCGAAGGAGGGCCTGAAGACAGACTTAGTAGGCCTAAAATAAGAAAATAGGCTCTATGCAGCTTCCATTATGTGGCAGGGGTACCCAGGCAGCATTGGTGTGCTCAGCGGAGGACAATTCGAAGGAGGGACCGCAGACAGACTTAGTAGGCCTAAAATAAAAAAATAGGCTCTATGCAGCTTCCATTATGTGGCAGGGGTACACAGGCAGCATTGCTATGCTCAGCGGAGGACAATTCGAAGGAGGGACCGCAGACAGACTTAGTAGGCCTAAAATAACAAAATATGTTCCATGCAGCTTCTATTATGTGGCAGGGGTACACAGGCAGCATTGGTGTGCTCTCAGGAGGACAATTCGAAGGAGGGACTGCAGCCAGACGTAGAAGGCCTAAAATAACAAAATAGGCTCTATGCAGCTTCCATTATGTGGCAGGGGTACACAGGCAGCATTGCTGTGCTCAGCGGAGGACAATTCGAAGGAGGGACCGCAGACAGTAAGTACTCCAAAAAACTAAATAGATGTCAATGTCTCGCCCCCCCAAAAAAAACAGGGGGGCATACTTCGGTACAGGGTTGGGCTCCTATGCTGACTTTCAGACATTGTAATTTGGCGCAAAGTATTTACTGTTGTAAAAGTTGGACAGGGCCCCTGCCTATTTTAAATAGCATCATACATGTCAACAAATTGTTATTGTCAGTGCCAGGCATTGAAGGATTTCAGCGCATAGAGTAAACAGTGGTGGAGCAGTGAGAGATAATTTTGCAAGTGGTAGAGCACTGTTTGAGCTGGGGGGGGGGAACTCTCTCGTGGCCGGTGGTACAGGACCAGGGCCCCTCATGTTACAACGGTGTGTCTGACGTTGGGTGCACGCCACCACCGCCAGAGACACTTCATTGTACTATGAGGGACCCAGTGGCAGTGCCAACAAACAAAAGTGGGCACACCCACCTCTTCAGACAAACGGCACTCTGACGGGTGCTTGCGCCAAGTAGCGAGACCACGGCCCCGTGGGTTGAGTTAGGCCATTTAGGGAGGTGTAAACATGTCGTATGCTGTACAACCAGCAGCTGAAAATTTAGAGATTGGAACAGTCAGTAACACCAGTCCCAAAAGCAAGACCTTTTTTCAGGAAAGCTAGGTGTCAGCCGGGAAAGGTGGGGCAAAATAATTAGAAATCCATGAGTGGTTCATTTTAATGAAGGTTAGATCATCAACATTTTGGGTTGGCAGATGAGTCTTTTTTTCGGTCAGTATTGAACCAGCAGCACTGAATACTCTTTCTGATAGCACACTAGCTGCTGGGCAAGCAAGCTCCTGCAATGCATATTCGGCCAATTCAGGCCAGGTGTCTATTTTGGATGCCCAGTAATCAAAGGGGAATGACGGTTGAGGGAGAACATCGATAATGGAGGAAAAATAGTTAGTAACCATACTGGACAAATGTTGTCTCCTGTCACTTTGAATTGATGCTGCAGTACCTGTCGTGTCTGCGGTCATTGCGAAATCACTCCACAACCTGGTCAGAAAACCCCTCTGTCCAACGCCACTTCTGATTTGTGAACCTCTAACACCTCTGCCCTGTTGCCCCCTGCAGCTCGTGTGAGAACCATCACCGGCGCTGTGTGCTGGGAATGCCTGAATCAAACGGTCTACAAGAGTAGCTTGTTTGGTTGCCAATATTTGTTCGAGGTTCTCATGTGGCATGTTATTTTGCAATTTGCCTTTATAGCGAGGATCAAGGAGGCAGGCCAACCAGTAATCGTCATCGGTCATCATATTTATAATGCGTGGGTCCCTTTTGAGGATACGCAAGGCATAATCCGCCATGTGTGCAAATGTGCCAATTGTCAAATCTGTGCATGTGCTGGGTTGAGGAGCCATTTCGGGCAAATCAACGTCACTTGTCTCCCTCAAAAAACCAGAACCCGGCCTTGCAACGCCAGCAGTTTCTGTTGCCCCCTGAAAAGCTTCCTCATCCAAAAAATACTCATCCCCATCATCCTCCTCATCCTCCTCCTCTTCGCCCGCCACCTCATCCTGTTGACTTCCCTGAGCAGACAATGGCTGACTGTCATCTAGGCTTCCCTCGTCCTCGGCTGCAGACGCCTGCTCCTTTATGTGCGTCAAACTTTGCATCAGCAGACGCATTAGGGGGATGATCATGCTTATTATGGCATTGTCTGCACTAACCAGCCGTGTGCATTCCTCAAAACACTGAAGGACTTGACACAGGTCTTGTAGCTTCGACCACTGCACACTAGTGTTGAGCATTCCGATACCGCAAGTATCAGGTATCGGCCGATATTTGCGGTATCGGAATTCCGATACCGAGATCCGATACTTTTGTGATATCGGGAATCGGTATCGGGATCGATATTAATGTGTAAAATAAAGAATAAAAAAAAAAAATATTGATATACTCACCTCTCCGACGCAGCCTGGACCTTACCGATGTAACCGGCAGCTTCTGTTCCTAAGCATGAGCGCTTGAAAGACCTTAGATGACGTCGCAGCTTGTGATTGGTCACGTGGCGGTCACGTGACCACTCACGCGACCAATCACAAGCCGTGACGTCATCTAAGGTGTTTCAAGCGCTCATTCTTAGGAACGGAAGCTGCCGGTTACATCGGTAAGGTCCAGGCTGCGTCAGAGAGGTGAGTATATCAATATTTTTTATTTTTATTCTTTATTTTACACATTAATATGGATCCCAGGGCCTGAAGGAGAGTTTCCTCTCCTTCAGACCCTGGGAACCATACAGGATACCTTCCGATACTTGGTGTCCCATTGACTTGTATTAGTATCGGGTATCGGTATCGGCGATATCCGATACTTTTCGGGTATCGGCCGATACTATCCGATACCGATACTTTCAAGTATCGGACGGTATCGCTCAACACTACTGCACACCTGACAACTCCATGTCTGCCATCCAACTGCCTACCCGTGTATGTGTATCCTCCCACAAATACATAACAGCACACCTCTGTTTGCACAGTCTCTGAAGCATGTGCAGTGTGGAGTTCCACCTTGTTGCAAAGTCGATGATTAGGCGATGCTGGGGAAGTTGCAAAGACCGCTGATGGTTCTGCATACGGCTGAAGTGTACGGGCGAACGGCGGATGTGTGAGCAAAGTCGGCGCACTTTCAGGAGCAGGTCGGGTAACCCCGGATAACTATCCAAAAAGCACTGCATCACCAGGTTTAAGGTGTGAGCCAGGCAAGGAATGTGTTTCAGAAACACATGGGCTACTTGCACACTGAACAAGTCTGTAGGAACCTGTTCACACCACCAGAAAACTTGAAGACACAAAAAAGCACAGTGAGGTCAAAAATACTCTGTTGTAAAAAAATCACAGTAATAAGCAAGTGCTAGTCAAAAGATGTAAAGAAAACAGGGTATTTAGTTGATACTTTTTTTGCAAAAAAATGTATACTAAGCTGCTCCACCAAATCGCCAAGGTATACCCTTATAGAGCAGTCCTAACTAATGTATGCAATCCCTATCTGATGTATTTAAAACCTGATTATCTGTATAGTACCTGTATAAGCAGGGTTCAGAGAGAAAAAAATATACATGTGGACATGCAGGATGGAACAGCTTAAATGCAAATGACCCACAGAGGAGTGGTGGACTCCCCAGTCTTGTAGAAACAAGAGAACAATTAGAACCAGAAACACATGGGCTACTTGCACACTGAACAAGTCTGTAGGAACCTGTTCACACCACCAGAAAACTTGAAGACACAAAAAAGCACAGTGAGGTCAAAAATACTCTGTTGTAAAAAAATCACAGTAATAAGCAAGTGCTAGTCAAAAGATGTAAAGAAAACAGGGTATTTAGTTGATACTTTTTTTGCAAAAAAATGTATACTAAGCTGCTCCACCAAATCGCCAAGGTATACCCTTATAGAGCAGTCCTAACTAATGTATGCAATCCCTATCTGATGTATTTAAAACCTGATTATCTGTATAGTACCTGTATAAGCAGGGTTCAGAGAGAAAAAAATATACATGTGGACATGCAGGATGGAACAGCTTAAATGCAAATGACCCACAGAGGAGTGGTGGACTCCCCAGTCTTGTAGAAACAAGAGAACAATTAGAACCAGAAACACATGGGCTACTTGCACACTGAACAAGTCTGTAGGAACCTGTTCACACCACCAGAAAACTTGAAGACACAAAAAAGCACAGTGAGGTCAAAAATACTCTGTTGTAAAAAAATCACAGTAATAAGCAAGTGCTAGTCAAAAGATGTAAAGAAAACAGGGTATTTAGTTGATACTTTTTTTGCAAAAAAATGTATACTAAGCTGCTCCACCAAATCGCCAAGGTATACCCTTATAGAGCAGTCCTAACTAATGTATGCAATCCCTATCTGATGTATTTAAAACCTGATTATCTGTATAGTACCTGTATAAGCAGGGTTCAGAGAGAAAAAAATATACATGTGGACATGCAGGATGGAACAGCTTAAATGCAAATGACCCACAGAGGAGTGGTGGACTCCCCAGTCTTGTAGAAACAAGAGAACAATTAGAACCAGAAACACATGGGCTACTTGCACACTGAACAAGTCTGTAGGAACCTGTTCACACCACCAGAAAACTTGAAGACACAAAAAAGCACAGTGAGGTCAAAAATACTCTGTTGTAAAAAAATCACAGTAATAAGCAAGTGCTAGTCAAAAGATGTAAAGAAAACAGGGTATTTAGTTGATACTTTTTTTGCAAAAAAATGTATACTAAGCTGCTCCACCAAATCGCCAAGGTATACCCTTATAGAGCAGTCCTAACTAATGTATGCAATCCCTATCTGATGTATTTAAAACCTGATTATCTGTATAGTACCTGTATAAGCAGGGTTCAGAGAGAAAAAAATATACATGTGGACATGCAGGATGGAACAGCTTAAATGCAAATGACCCACAGAGGAGTGGTGGACTCCCCAGTCTTGTAGAAACAAGAGAACAATTAGAACCAGAAACACATGGGCTACTTGCACACTGAACAAGTCTGTAGGAACCTGTTCACACCACCAGAAAACTTGAAGACACAAAAAAGCACAGTGAGGTCAAAAATACTCTGTTGTAAAAAAATCACAGTAATAAGCAAGTGCTAGTCAAAAGATGTAAAGAAAACAGGGTATTTAGTTGATACTTTTTTATCACTGTGCTTTTTTGTGTCTTCAAGGAATGTGTTTCAGTTGTGAAAGGGCTATGGCAGCCATATAGTTCCTTCCATTATCACTCAGTACCTTGCCTGCCTCAAGATGTACAGTGCCCAGCCATGAATGAGTTTCTTGCTGCAAGAACTCGGACAGAACTTCCGCGGTGTGTCTGTTATCGCCCAAACACTTCATTGCTAATACTGCCTGCTGACGCTTGCCACTAGCTGTTCCATAATGGGACACCTCGTGTGCAACAGTGGCAGCTGCGGATGGAGTGGTCGTGCGACTGCGGTCTGTGGACGAGCTCTCGCTTCTGCTGGAGGACAAGGAGGAGGAGGGGGGACGAACGCCTACAGCCAACTGTTTCCTAGACTACGGGCTAGGAAGAACTGTCCCAATATTGCTGTCCCCTGTGGACCCTGCATCCACCACATTAACCCAGTGTGCCGTGATGGAGACGTAACGCCCCTGGCCATACCTACTGGTCCATGCATCTGTTGTCAGGTGTACCTTTCTACTCACAGATTGCCTGAGTGCATGGACAATGCGGTCTTTTACATGCTGGTGGAGGGTTGGGGGGATGGCTTTTCTAGAAAAGAAGTGTCGACTGGGTAGCTCGTAGCGTGGTACAGTGTAGTCCATCAGGGCTTTGAAAGCTTCGGTTTCAACTAAATGGTAGGGCATCATCTCTAATGAGATTTGTCTAGCAATGTGGGCATTCAAACCCTGTGTACGCGGATGCGAGGATGAGTACTTCCTTTTCCTAACGAGAGTCTCATGTAGGGTGAGCTGGACTGGAGAGCTGCATAGGGTGGAACTAGCGGGGGGTGCCGGTGGACATGGAAGACTGAGACAGTGTTGGTGAAGGTATTCTTGCTGTTGCCCTACATACAGTGTTTCCTACCACGAACCTGGTGATTCCCTGACGGCTTTGGCCTTGCGACGAAACCGCCACATTTACTGCAGGTGCTGTGGTAAACGGTGGGCTTACAGTGAGGGAAGGGATGTAGCGTTGCTGACTAGCTTCATTGTGAGAGGGTGCTACAACGTTAAGGGATGTTTGGTAGTTAGTCCAGGCTTGCAAGTGCATGGTGGTTAAATGTCTACGCATGCAGCTTGTATTTAGATTTTTAACATTCTGACCTCTGCTGAAGGTCCTTGAGCATTTCTTACAGATGACTTTGCACTGATCATTTGGATCTTGGTTAAAAAAATACCAGACTGCACTCTTCCTACTATCGGATACCTTTTCAGGCATTGCACACTGAGCTACTTTAACCGGATGGCCACGCTGTCCTACAACTGGTTTTGTTTCTGCCACACGTTTTTGACCAGATACGGGCCTGCCAGATGGAACCTGTTGCGATGTTGATGCCTGCTGCGGCTCCTCCTCCTCCACTTCAGAGCTACTGCCGCCTGCACCCTGTTCCCCCAATGGCTGCCAATCGGGGTCAACAACTGTGTCATCTATGACCTCCTCTTCTATATCCTGGGCACCTTCCTCTGAGTCACCGTGTAAGCCGGTGCTATAGCGTTCGTGACGGGGCTTAATAGTGTCATCAGGGTCAGATTCTGGATCAGTACACTGCAAGGGCAATGTTCTGATCTGAGTCAAAGGAACAGCATAATAATCTGGCTGTGGCTGTGCATCTGTGCACTCCATGTCCGATTCATCTTGTAATGGGCATGGCCTGTTAACAATTTCCCTTTCTAACCCAGGAACGGTATGTGTAAATAGCTCCATGGAGTAACCTGTTGTGTCGCCTGACGCATCCTTCTCTGTTGTTCTGGGTGAAGAACACAAGGAAGCGACTTGTCCCTGACCGGGAACATCCACTGACGACGCACTTCTCTTACATTTGGCACTTTCCGAGGAGGAAGCGAAAGAGCTAGAGGCAGAGTCAGCAATGAAAGCCAATACTTGTTCCTGCTGCTCCGGCTTGAAAAGCGGTTTTCCTACTCCCAGAAAAGGGAGCCTTCGAGGCCTTGTGTAGCCAGACGATGACGCTGGCTCAACAACTTGAGACTTAGGTGCAATTTTGCTTTTCCCACTACCACCAGATGCTCCACCACCACCACCATCATTACCAGCTGGCAATGACCGCCCACGGCCACGACCTCTTCCACCAGACTTCCTCATTCTTGGAAAAATTAAACCAAACTAACAACCGTTATGTGGTCCTGTACAAGCAGGTAGAAGGTGTACGTAAACTTGTTGTGAATTAAAATCTCCCTTTTTTATGTGTGGGCGAATGCTGGAAAAAATGAGGCCCACTGTATTACACTACACAGTTTGATTGGCAGAAAGAGGCTGGTAGATATGCCACGAACAGGACTGACGCACGCAGATGCACACTCTGGCAATAGAAATCTCACTCTTTATATGTGGGAGAATGCAGGGAACAATCAGGGCCACTGGATTACACTACACAGTTTGATTGGCAGAAAGAGGCTGGCAGATATGCCACTAACAGGACTGACGCACGCAGATGCACACACTGTCAATAGAAATTTCCCTCTTTCTGTGTGGGAGAATGCAGGATTTAATCAGGCCCACTATATCAGAGTATATTTTCTGTGGCAAAAAATGAATGACAGATACCACAGACAGCACTGGCACAGATTTGCCAAGATTATTCTCCCTTTATTTAAATTTGTTTTTATTTTGTTATGGGAGACAAGTGAATAAATCAGGCCCACTATTTCACGGTATATTTCCTGTGGCACAAAATGAATGACAGATACCACAGACAGCACTGGCACAGATTTGGCAAGATTATTCTCCATTTATTTATTTATTTATTTATTTATTTTTATATGGGAGACAAGTGAATAAATCAGGCCCACTATATCACAGTATATTTCCTGTGGCACAAAATGAATGACAGATACAACAGACAGCACTGGCACAGATTTGGCAAGATTATTCTCCCTTTAATTTTTTTTTTTTTATATGGGAGACAAGTGAATAAATCAGGCCCACTATATCGCAGTATATTTTCTGTGGCAAAAAAATGAATGACATATACCACAGACAGCACTGGCACAGATTTGGCAAGATTATTCTCCCTTTAATTTTTTTTTGTAATATGGGAGACAAGTGATTTAATCAGGCCCACTATATCACAAAATATTTCCTGTGGCACAAAATGAATGACAGATACCACAGACAGCACTCTCACTGATGCACTGATTGGCAATATAAATCTCCCTTCTTAGGTGTGGGACAGTGCAGAAAAATACAGGCCCACTGTTTTACACTACACAATTTCAGGGGCTGAAAGTGGCTGGAAGATATTAAAAAAAAAAAAAAGGGACCGTACTACAATTACTATCTCTCTACAATAATCTCTGAAAAGTATGGCAGGCAGCAATAAAAAGGACTGCTGCACACAAAAAATGAGGACAAACAAACAAGATAGCTGTGCAGAAAGGAAGGAGCAACAGGATTTTTGCTTTTAAAAAAGCAGTTGGTTTGCACAGCGGCGTACACACAGCAACGCAGTGATCAGGGAGCCTTATAAGCTACAGAGCTGTTGCACAGAAATCTAGCCTCCACTGTCCCTGCAAACAAAAGGTGGTGTTGGACAGTGGAAATCGCTACAGCACAAGCGGTTTGGGGGTTAATATACCCTGCCTAACGCTATCCCTGCTTCTGACGAAGCGGCAGCAACCTCTCTCTATGCTCAGATCAGCAGCAGTAAGATGGCAGTCGGCGGGAACGCCCCTTTATAGCCCCTGTGACGCCGCAGAAAGCAAGCCAATCACTGCCATGCCCTTCTCTAAGATGGTGGGGACCAGGACCTATGTCATCACGCTGCCCACACTCTGCGTGCACCTTCATTGGCTGAGAAAGGGTGCTTCAAGCATCATATGAAACGCGACTTTGGCACGAAGATCATGTACCGCATGGCCGATCCCACGCTGGGATCGGGTCGGGTTTCATGAAACCTGACTTTGCACAAAGTCGGTGACTTATGAAAATGATCGATCCGTTTCGCTCAACCCTACTGACCACTGCTACATTTACAACAGAGAAAACAGGAATTCAATTAAAACTCCACCAAGCAGCCCAGTACGCGATACATTGATACATTGCTATCTGATACAGAACATTTCTTCTTTTCTTTCCTTTGCAGCTACAAAATCAGTACGTAAAGGTTATATCTCTAGCTACTGAAAGTTTATAGATGGCAGCAGTAACTTAAAGACAAAGTTCTGCACAAATGAGCACACATTCTAGGATTCCTGAAAAGCATGGCACATATAAGCCTCTTATGTATTTATGATGAGAACACGAATGGTCTACAGAACAACCTATCCTCCTGCTCCGAGTGGGGTCACGCAGGCCATTATGCTGTTTGCCACCTCTCTTTGTTCTCATGTTACATTTTTCTTCATTGCTTCTCAGTAGTAGGAAAAGGTGACAAGGGTTAAGGGGTTGGACAAAACACATAAAAGCTAATAGAATAAAAAAAGACAAGCCCAGGCTTAGTTGTATCTTATTGAAATATAAAATACATGCAAGCTACAACTGAAGAAATTGGCTTCTTCATATAATGGTTAAATGAGACAAGACTAGTGTTGAGCGATACCTTCCGATACTTGAAAGTATCGGTATCGGATAGTATCGGCCGATACCCGAAAAATATCGGATATGGCCAATACCGATACCTGATACCAATACAAGTCAATGGGACACAAGTATCGGAAGGTATCCTGGATGGTTCCCAGGGTCTGAAGGAGAGGAAACTCTCCTTCAGGCCCTGGGATCCATATTCATGTAAAAAATAAAGAATTAAAATAAAAAATATGGATATACTCACCCCTCCGGAGGCCCCTGGACCTTACTGATGTAACCGGCAGCCTCCATTCCTAAGAATGAGGAGTTTAGGACCTTCGATGATGTCGCTGCTTGTGATTGGTCGCGTGACCGCTCATGTGACTGCTCACGTGACCGCTCATATTTTTTATTTTAATTCTTTATTTTTTACATGAATATGGATCCCAGGGCCTGAAGGAGAGTCTCCTCTCCTCCAGACCCTGGGAACCATACACTGGGAACTTCCGATTTCCGATATCACAAAAATATCGGAACTCGGTATCGGAATTCCGATACCGCAAGTATCGGCCGATACCGCAAGTATCGGCCGATACCCGATACTTGCGGTATCGGAATGCTCAACACTAGACAAGACTATATTATACTGTTTAATTGAGTTACTTATGTCTGTATTCATAAAAGGGCAGAAATACGAGAATCACTTATGTGTGCCTTATATATATATATATATATATATATATATATATATATATATATATGAATTTATTCATGTGTATAGAATTATCAGGGCCAGGACAAAGTATTTTGGTGCCCTAGGCAGATGAAGCCAATATCTCCCCACACTCCAGTGACCTCCCAAAAGAAAAGAAATGGCTCAGAGACTAAGGCTACTTTCACACTTCCGTCGGTACGGGGCCGTCGCAAACCATCAGCCCGACATACCAACGGACGTTGTGCTAAATTTAGCACAACGTATGCAGCGGATGCAGTTTTACAACGTATCTGCTAAACATTGTGATGAGCGAGGAGGAGGGGGTGGAGTTCCGCGGTCGGAAATGGCGGACACATCGCACAGAAAAATGTTACATAGAACTTTTTTTGTGTGTCGTGTCCGCCAAAACACGACGGATCTGTCGCACGATGGATGCGACGTGTGCCCATCCGTTGCGATCCGTCGCTAATATCCGTTTTTTGCCTAAAATGACGGATTGCGATGGAGCCCAGAAGACGGAAGTGTGAAAGTAGCCTGACTTAACAGGACCCCTCTGATGAAATAGGTAACCAAATCTGATGACCATTTCCACCAGAATTATCTTTTCCACTAAAAATCTAGATCAATAGTTAAAAAAAATGGTGTACATGACTACAAAGCCAAAACCATCATCAGTACATTATTAGCGCACCAGATCCATCAATAGTACATTAATTTGGCATCAGAAATATCATCAGTAAATAAATACAGACCAGAACCACCATAAGTACATGAATATGTCACCAGAACCACCATCAGTACATGAATACATCCTCAGAACCACCATCAGTAAATTGATACATTGCCAGTACCTCCATCAGTACATGAATATGTCACCAGAACCACCATACACCAAAAGCAAGAGTACTTGAATTTAAGAACCAAGCTTAGTTTACCAATCTATAGTAATATCAAGTCACCGCATAAACATATGTATCGTATGGACCTACACCCAAATAACCCCCAGTATGTTCTTAACAATGGTAAGGAGATAATGGGAGTTGTTATCAACAGCCAACATCAGACTACAGGAACCATAGTACTGATGAAAATTAGTCAAAATCACAAACAAACATTTACACCCAGGTACCTTGTAGATTACATCGTCTCTGGAGTCATCTCTTTCTTTTCATCACCATCTTGTCTAGAAGCAATGATGACTTTTCACATCCACAGTCCTCCTCTATAGAGATGGGCGGACACCTCGGGTCGGGATGTTCGGGTCCGGAAGGTTCGACTGAACAGCTACAAAAGTTTGGGATCGGGTATCAGAACAGTAACTGAACAAGAACCCCGTTCACTTGAATGGGGGGCCTGAACATCAAGTGTTTGCCATGCTGTCATGTGCATGACAGCGCAGCAAACACTGCTTCTGATTGGTGGTAAAATCATCACCACCAGTAAGACAGCCATGGTTCCCACTCTGTCAAAAGACAGCGTGAGCATGCAGCTTTGATCGGAGATATAAAGTTTATCTCCAGTCACTGGTGTCAGCTGATGGGACTATTTCTCCCATCAGCTGCCGCTGGCTGCTGCTAATAACAGTAAGAGTATGCAGCTGCTGATGGGAGTATTCATCAGCCAGTCCCTGCACTGTAAATAAATAATTTTAAAAAACTAGCGTGGTTCTCCTGTATTTTTGATTACTAGCCAGGCAAAACTCACAGCTGGAGGCTGCAACCCTCAGCTGTCAACTTCAGCAAGGCTGGTTATCAGGGAAAATAGTGTCAACACAATGTATTTTATAATTATTTAAATAATTTTAAAAAGGCCCCCCTCATTTTTGACAACCAGCCTTGCTAAAACAGACAGCTGAGGGCTGGTATTCTCAGGCTGGTAAAGGGCCATGGATATTTGTCCCCCAAGCCTAAAAATAGCAGCCCACAGCCACCCAGAAAATGCACATTTATTAGATACGCCTTGCCTGGCTCTTCCCACTTGCCCTGTAGTGATGGCAAGTGGGGTTCATATTTGCGGGGTTAATGTCACCTTTGTATTGTCAGGTGACATCAAACCCATGGCTTAGCAATGGAGAGGCGTCAATAAGACACCTATCCATTACTAATCCTATAGTTATCTACTATATAATTGTCTAAGGGTCATTTCCGTCTTTCTGTCTGTCTGTCTGTAACGGAAATCCCAAGTCGCTGATTGGTCGCGGCAAAACAGCCACGACCAATCAGCGTTGGGCACAGTCCGGCTGCAAAATGTCCACTCCTTCCTCCCCGCAGTCAGTGCCCGCTCCATACTCCCCTCCAGTCAGCCCTCACACAGGGATAGTAGCAGCGTTGACAGACCGCGTTATGCTGCGGTTTAACACACTCCGTTAACGCAGGTTTTAACCCTGTGTGAACAATTTTTTACTGTTAATGCTGCCTATGCAGCATCAGTAGGAAAAAGATCTAATGTTAAAAATAAAAAAAAAATAAAAAAATCATTATATACTCACCTTCTGTCAGCCCCCAGGCCTTTCCCGCTCCTCGCGACGCTCGGGTCCATGCATTGCGGTCTCATGAGATGATGAGGTGCGGTCTCGCTAGACCGCTACATCATCATCTCGCGAGACCGCAATGCACTCTTGGGAGCGACAGGCACAGTCCAGCCGCGAAATGGCTGCTCCCTACTTCCCTGCACTCAATGCCCCCTCCATACTCCCCCCCAGTCAGTGCCCGCCACCCACATAGCGTTGTAGCAGTTCGATAAACCAACTGCATTACACCGCGGCATAACGCAGTGTAATGCAGTCTGTTAACACTGCTATTAACCCTATGTGACCAACTTTTTACTATTGATGCTGCCTATGCAGCATCAAAACTGTAGTAAAAAGAAATAATGTTAAAAATAATAAAAAATAAAACATCATTACATTCTCACCTTCCGTCGCCTCCGCAGCAGCTTTTCCTGCAGCTCACGATGCTCTGGTCAAACCGCTTTGCTGATTGTTCGCGCCGGATGGCCTCTACCAATCAGCGACATTGCCGTGGGATTTAAATCCCACTTCCCAGCCGGCGCAACCAATCAGCAACATTGGCGCGGGATTTAAATCACGGGAAGCGAGATTTAAATCCTGCGCCAATGTCGCTGATTGGTCGTGCCGGCTGGGTGCGAGCCATTAGGGAAGCGGGATTTTAGTTTCTCCCTCCTGTGCTGTCCTTGGTCTCCTCCTCCTCCTCCTATAACCGCAGGGCTCCTGTGATTATACTGGGAAACTGGTGCTCACAGATGCACTGTGAGCTCCAGAAAGATGGCGCCCATCTCCTGCCTCTGCTGTGATGTGGATGGCTCAGGGGTAGTGTTGAGCGATACCGTCCGATACTTGAAAGTATCGGTATCGGAAAGTATCGGCCGATACCGGCAAAGTATCGGATCTAATCCTATACCGATACCCGATACCAATACAAGTCAATTGGACTCAAGTATCGGACGGTATCCCTGATGGTTCCCAGGGTCTGAAGGAGAGGAAACTCTCCTTCAGGCCCTGGGATCCATATTAATGTGTAAAATAAAGAATTAAAATAAAAAATATTGATATACTCACCTCTCCGACGCAGCCTGCACTTTACCGAGGGAACCGGCAGCCTTCTTTGCTTAAAATGCGCGCGTTTACTGCCTTCCGTGACGTCATGGCTTCTGATTGGTCGTGTGCCGCCCATGTGACCGCGACGTGACCAATCACACAAGCCATGACGTAATTTTCAGGTCCTGAATGCCTAGAATTAGGCATTCAGGACCTGAAAATTACGTCACGGCTTGTGTGATTGGTCGCGTCGCGGTTAGTGTTGAGCGATACCTTCCGATATCGGAAAGTATCGAAAAGTATCGGCCGATACCGTCAAAGTATCGGATCTAATCCGATACCGATACCCGATCCCAATGCAAGTCAATGGGACGAAAATATCGGAATTAAAATAAACCCTTTCTTTCCTTGTAGGTTCATTCAACATGAAGGAAAACAACTAAGAATAATGTAGGATGTATTGGGCGAGGTGGCG
Source organism: Ranitomeya variabilis (assembly GCF_051348905.1). Classification (NCBI taxonomy): domain Eukaryota; kingdom Metazoa; phylum Chordata; class Amphibia; order Anura; family Dendrobatidae; genus Ranitomeya; species Ranitomeya variabilis. The sequence goes on from NC_135235.1 coordinate 491,583,273, forward strand.
GAGACATTAAAGGCACAGAGGTTTATCCCAATCAAATAGAATAGCAGGATTTTGTTTTTTTTTTATGACGTTCGGCGTTAGAAAGATTTTGACTGTTATTTTTTTTTTTTATTTTGTCAGATATTGATGTTTCACTACTTCCACGCCCTTCACCTTCTTTTTTACTTCTCCCACACTTTCTTCTTCATTATCCTCATCATCAGCTTCTTTGACATCAACTATCTTCACCTTATTCATCTTCTTCTTCATCTTCTACCTATAATTTTTTTTTTTTACATTGTTCATATTCTTTTTATTTAACTATTATCTTCCTCATATTCTTATTTGTGACAGGCATTCCCGTAGTTGTTATCTATAAAAGTTTGAAGATTACACCTTCCGTTCTGCCTGTCACAAAAGAGTTACATTTGTCCGCGTTCAGTTTGGCCTGCAGCATCAGGCTTTATCCAGGGGCACCCCCATACACTGCTTAGTCTTCTTCTGCTTATAATTTAGATAATATCTTTTGCTCTGATATTTAGTGTTATGCTTAATGTTCTTCTGCTCTTTGTTCTGCAGCCTCTTGTTCTTCTGCTTCTCGGTCTCCCATGTCATCGTCGTCTCCAGGGTCGTCGTCTCCAGGGTCGTCGTCTCCGGGGTCGTCGTCATCGGGGTGGTCTTCAGGGTCATCGTCTCCAGGGTCGTCGTCATCTCAGTGGTTGTCGTCTCTGGTGTCGTCGTCATCTTAGGGGTGGTCTTCCGGGTCGTCGTCTTTAGGGTCTTGAACTTGGAACTGTAGCAGAAGGTACAAGAAGGCTGAGAAAATGCTGAGAAACAGCTGATGGAACAGGAACTCGGATGGCTACCCGAAGGTCCAAGAGCCAATGGAACTACCAAGGACCAGCTGACGTTACTGGAACCCGGTTACTAAGCACGAGGTACCCGTGCCTGAAAGCACTACCAAGGACCACCTGATGTTGGTGGAACTCGGATACCCAGAGGGAGGCACCTAAGCCAAAGGCTCTGCCCGGAACCAGCTGACGGTACTGGAACCAGGATGGGGAGCAGAAGGTACAAGAGCAAAAGACACTGCCGAGAACCAGCTGACGGTACTGGAACCCGGATGGGTAGCCGAAGGTCCAAAAGCCAATGGAACTACCGAGGACCAGCTGACGTTACTGGAACCCGGTTACTAAGCAGGAGGTACCCGTGCCTGAAAGCACTACCAAGGACCACCTGACGTTGGTGGAACTCGGATACCCAGAAGGAGGCACCTAAGCCAAAGGCTCTGCCCGGAACCAGCTGACGGTGCTGGAACCAGGATGGGGACATATTCAAGCTTGTCTTCCTAGAGCTCCAACTAGCGGTGTTGGAGCAAAGGGTCAGCAGGGGGAGCAGAGTGTAGGCCGAAGCCTTCACTGGAGGCATTTGTAGGTCTGTTGTGTCTGCGTGGCTGTTGCAGGACACGTTGCCGGCTACACAGCAGGGGAACAGCTGGCGGTGCTGAACCCCACTGACACATTGGCGAGGTGTTTTTCTCTGTGCAGCTAGCAGTACCGGGCACCAACTGGCGGTGTTAGAGCCCAGGCTCTGCAGGGGGAGCAGAGTGTAGGCCGAAGCCTAATTGAACCAATTTTAAAGGTAACCTTTAACCCCCCCTCAGGTGTTACAAACTAGAAGAGCCACGCCTTATGCAGCAGTAGTGCTGCACAAGTCAAAGGTTGCTCTTTTAATTTTGTTCCTTGCACAAGCTGAATGAAACACGTACAACATTTTGGCCCTTATACAGTCAATCTGTCTTGGAGGCGGGAGTTCCCTTCATAATGAGACGCAGCACAGCTGGCAAAAATACCACCTTGGTGCTTGGCGCGGCCTCCTGAGCATCGCATTTTGATGTACAGGAGTCTGCGTTGTTGCGTTATCCCTTGGCCATGCGCTGCCCGTCTTCTGACATCATTTCATGTCGGCTGGTGCGGTTCGCGATGCCCATGAATCCCAGCCCCGCAGTGTCTTTACAGTGTTTCACACTGCGGGGCTGGGATTCATGGCCTGGCGCAGTATATATGTTCGCCTCTCGCTCGTGTCCTTACACCTGCTACAGACTGTGCGGCGTCAGCTGATCCCTTATCGCATGCCACGGCCATGAAGCCGCACAGTCTGAAGAAGGCGGAAGGAGCTGAGTGACAGCCTGGCGAAGATATGCACTGCTCATGCCCGTCAATCACACCCTCGCAGTCAAAATAAATAAGACACCGAGGGGCGTTGTGTCGGGCAGGGCGGCCGCAGAGGTGCAGCATGCCAAACAATGATGTCAGAAGAAGGGCTGTGCTACCAAGGGGGTCGTTGCATGTCATTACAAAGGAAAGTCACACCTCAGGGACGTTTTAATGGTCTCAGGGGACACATTGTAGACGTGTTCTGTTCCACGGGTGCAAGGAGAATAAGTTTATGAGCCACCTTGCACACATGCAGCATTACTGCTGTACAAGGTGGCTGTAAAACATACAAACACCTGGGGGTGGGGCGACAGGATCCCTTCAATTTCAGTTCTTGTGTCTGCGTGGCTTTTGCAGGACACGATGCCGGCTACACAGCAGGGGAACAGCTGGCGGTGCTGAACCCCACTGACAGAGTGGCGTGTGTTTTGCTCTGTGCAGCCAGCACATCCGGACAGCAACTAGCGGTGTTGGAGCCCGGGTTCTGCAGGTGGAGCAGAGTGTAGGCCGAAGCCTAATTGAACAGATTTTAAAGTTAACCTTTAACCCCCCCTCAGGGGTTACAAACTACAAGAGCCACAGCTTGGGCAGCAGTAATGCTGCACAAGTCAAAGGTTGCTCTTTTAATTTTGCTCCTTGCACACGCAGAAAGAAACACGTATAACATTTAGGCCCTTAAGCAGTCAAACTGTTTTGGAGGCGTGAGTTCCCTTCGTAATGAGACGCAGCACAGCTGTCAAAAACCCCACCTTGATGCTGGGCGCGGCCTCCTGAGCGTCGTTATTTGCTGCACAGGAGTCTGCGCTGTCGTGTTATCCCTTGGCCTTGCGCTGTTAGCGCTGCCCATCTTCTGACATCATTTAATGTCGGCCGTTGCGGTTTGCGATGACCATGAATCCCAGCCCCGCAGTGTCTTTACATTGTTAAAACACTGCGGGGCTGGGATTCATGGCCTGACGCAGTACATATGTTCGCCTCTCACACTCGGGTCCTTACACCTGCTTCAGACTGTGCGGCGTCAGCTGATCCCTTGTCACATGCCACGGCCATGAAGCCGCACAGTCTGAAGAAGGCCGAAGGAGATGAGGGACAGGCGAACATATGCACTGCTCATGCCCATCAATCACACCCTCGCAGTCAAAATAAATAAGACACCGAGGGGCGTTGTGTGGGCCAGGGCGGCCGCAGAGGCGCAGCCAGCCAAACAATGATGCCAGAAGACGGACAGCGCTACCAAGGGGGTTGCAGCATGTAATTACAAAGGAAAGTCACACCTCAGGGACGGTTTAATGGTCACAGAGGACACATTTTAGACTTGTTCAGTTCCACGTGTGCAAGGGGAATAAGTTTCTGAGCCACCTTGCACACATGCAGCATTACTGCTGTACAAGGTGGCTGTGAAACATACAAACGCCTGGGGGAGGGGGGACAAGTTCCCTTCAATTTCAGTTCTTGTGTCTGTGTGGCTGTTGCAGGACACGATGCCGGCTACACAGCAGGGGAACAGATGGCGGTGCTGAACCCCACTGACACATTGGCTGGTGTTTTTCTCTGTGCAGCTAGCACATCTGGGCGCCAACTGGCGGTGTTAGAGCCCAGGGTCAGCAGGAGGAGCATAGTGTAGGCCGAAGCCTGCACTGGAGCAAGTTGAAAGGGAACCTTTAACCACCCCCCCAGGGGTTTGTAGCTGAAAGAGCCATATTGTACAGCACTAATGCTGGAAAAGGTAAACTTAGCTCTTTTAATTATGGTCCTTGCAAACGCTGAACTTGACACTTATGAAATGTGTCCCCTCACACCGTTAAACCGTCCGGTCGGAGGGACTTTCCTTTGTCATGTGACGCAGCACAGCTGTCATTCTTACCCCCTTGGCGCCGTGCGCCGCCTCCTCAGCGTTGTTTGAATCTGTCCCGGAGCCTGCGCTGTTATGTTAGCCCTTGTCCATGCACACATTTTGCACTGCCCATCTTCTGACATCATTTGGTGTCAGGCTGGCTGCGCCTGTGCGGCTGCGCTGGCCAAGATCCCGCCTCGCTGTGTCATCTAATGTAATCACTCTGCGAACCTGTGATCAATGGGCATGTGCAGTGCATATCCTTGCCTCTCACTCCCCTCCTTCCAGCTTCTTCAGACTGTGCGGCGTCATGGCCGTGGCATGCTATTAGGGATCAGCTGACGGCGCACAGCCTGAAGAAGGCTGAGGGAGATGAGAGAGAGGCAGATGTTAAGATATGCACTGCGCATGTCCATGGATCACAGGCACGCAGTGGGATTAAATCAGAAGACACTACGAGGCGGGATCTCGTCCAGCGCGGCCGCACAGGCGCAGCCAGCCTGACACCAAATGATGTCAGAAGATGGGCAGCGCAAAATGTGTGCATGGACAAGGGCTAACATAACAGCGCAGGCTCCGGGACAGATTCAAACAACGCTGAGGAGGCGGCGCACGGCGCCAAGGGGGTAAGAATGACAGCTGTGCTGCATCACATGACAAAGGAAAGTCCCTCCGACCGGACGGTTTAACGGTGTGAGGGGACACATTTCATAAGTGTCAAGTTCAGCGTGGGCAAGGACCACTACAAAAAGAGCCCCTTTTTCCTTTTGCATCATTATTACTGCTGCACAAGGTGGCTCTTTCAGTAACAAACGCCTGGGGGGGGGGGACAGGTTCCCTTAAATTTAAGTTGTTGTGCCTGCTTGGCGGTCGCATGACACGTTGCCGTATACACAGCAGGGGAGCAGCAGGCATTACTGAACCCCACTAACACATTGGCGAGGTGTTTGGCTCTGTGCAGACAGCACTTCTGGACAACAACTAGCGGTGTTGTAGCCCAGGGACAGGTGGAGGAGGAGGAGGTGGAGGAGATAGGAGGGATTGCCACACACACAGCTGGGGAACAGCTGACGTTACTGAACCCCAATAACAGAGGAGCGACTGTTGACTGTGCGTACAGCACTACCAGGCAACAACTAGCGGTGTTGGAGCCCAGGGACAGCAGGAGGAGGAGGTGGAGGAGATAGGAGGGATTGCCACACACACAGCTGGGGAACAGCTGACGTTACTGAACCCCAATAACAGAGGAGCGACTGTTGACTGTGCATACAGCACTACCAGGCAACAAATAGCGGTGTTGGAGCCCAGGGACGGCAGGAGGAGGAGGTGGAGGAGATAGGAGGGATTGCCACACACACAGCTGGGGAACAGCTGACGTTACTGAACCCCAATAACAGAGGAGCGACTGTTGACTGTGCGTACAGCACTACCAGGCAACAAATAGCGGTGTTGGAGCCCAGGGACAGCAGGAGGAGGAGGTGGAGGAGATAGGAGGGATTGCCACACACACAGCTGGGGAACAGCTGACGTTACTGAACCCCAATAACAGAGGAGCGACTGTTGACTGTGCGTACAGCACTACCAGGCAACAAAAAGCGGTGTTGGAGCCCAGGGACGGCAGGAGGAGGAGGTGGAGGAGATAGGAGGGATTGCCACACACACAGCTGGGGAACAGCTGACATTACTGAACCCCAATAACAGAGGAGCGACTGTTGACTGTGCGTACAGCACTACCAGGCAACAAATAGCGGTGTTGGAGCCCAGGGACGGCAGGAGGAGGAGGTGGAGGAGATAGGAGGGATTGCCACACACACAGCTGGGGAACAGCTGACGTTACTGAACCCCAATAACAGAGGAGCGACTGTTGACTGTGCGTACAGCACTACCAGGCAACAACTAGCGATGTTGGAGCCCAGGGACAGCAGGAGGAGGAGGTGGAGGAGATAGGAGGGATTGCCACACACACAGCTGGGGAACAGCTGACGTTACTGAACCCCAATAACAGAGGAGCGACTGTTGACTGTGCGTACAGCACTACCAGGCAACAAAAAGCGGTGTTGGAGCCCAGGGACGGCAGGAGGAGGAGGTGGAGGAGATAGGAGGGATTGCCACACACACAGCTGGGGAACAGCTGACGTTACTGAACCCCAATAACAGAGGAGCGACTGTTGACTGTGCGTACAGAACTACCAGGCAACAACTAGCGGTGTTGGAGCCCAGGGACAGCAGGAGGAGGAGGTGGAGGAGATAGGAGGGATTGCCACACACACAGCTGGGGAACAGCTGACGTTACTGAACCCCAAAAACAGAGGAGTGACTGTTGACTGTGCGTACAGCACTACCAGGCAACAAATAGCGGTGTTGGAGCCCAGGGACGGCAGGAGGAGGAGGTGGAGGAGATAGGAGGGATTGCCACACACACAGCTGGGGAACAGCTGACGTTACTGAACCCCAATAACAGAGGAGCGACTGTTGACTGTGCGTACAGCACTACCAGGCAACAACTAGCGGTGTTGGAGCCCAGGGACGGCAGGAGGAGGAGGTGGAGGAGATAGGAGGGATTGCCACACACACAGCTGGGGAACAGCTGACGTTACTGAACCCCAATAACAGAGGAGCGACTGTTGACTGTGCGTACAGCTCTACCAGGCAACAACTAGCGGTGTTGGAGCCCAGGGACAGCAGGAGGAGGAGGTGGAGGAGATAGGAGGGATTGCCGCACACACAGCTGGGGAACAGCTGACGTTACTGAACCCCAATAACAGAGGAGCGACTGTTGACTGTGCGTACAGCACTACCAGGCAACAACTAGCGGTGTTGGAGCCCAGGGACAGCAGGAGGAGCAGAGGAACACAGTGTAGGCCGAAGCCTGATTGGAGTAAGTTGAAAGGGAACCTTTAACCCCCCCCAAGGCGTTCGTAGCTGAAAGAGCCAGCTTGTGCAGCACAAAGGATGCAAAAGGAAAATTTGGCTCTTTTCATTATGCTCCTTGCAAACACAGAACTAAACACTTATAAAATGTGTCCCCTGATACCGTGAGATCGTCCCGGAGGTGGGACTTTCCTTCGTAATATGACGCAGCACAGCTGTCATTCCTACCCCCTTGGCGCCGTGCCCCGGCTCCTCAGCATTGTTTGATTCCGTCCCGGAGCCTGCGCTGTTATGTTATCCCTTGGCCAGGCACACTTAGCGCTGCCCATCTTCTGACATCATTTGGTGTCAGTCTGGCTGCGCCTGTGCGGCCGCGCTGGCCGAGAGCCCGCCTCGCAGTGTCGTCTAATGTAATCCCCCCGCGGACCTGGGATCCGTGGCCATGCGCAGTGCATATCCTCGCCTCTCACTCCCCTCCCTACAGCTTCATCAGACTGTGCGGCGTCACGGCCGTGGCATGCTATTAGGGATCAGCTGACGGCGCACAGTCTGAAGAAGGCATAGGGAGATGAGTGAGAGGCGGAGGTTCAGAGATGCAAACAAAAATAGCTACCTTTTCCTTGTGCAGCATTACTGCTGCACAAGGTGGCTCTTTCAGTAACAAACGCCTTGGGGGGGGGACAGGTTCCTGTTATGACCCCAATGGCGAGGGTCTCAGAGGAACGTGGAAGTCTGCAGAATACAAAAATCCAGCTCATAGGGCAGTGGTAACTGGGTTGACCATATATCTACTCCTAACGCCAACACTAGAAGTAGCCGGGGATCATTCCTACGTTGATTCTAGATGACACGCGCCAGCCGGAGAATCTAGCTACCCCTAGTAGAGGAAAACAAAGACCTTTCTTGCCTCCAGAGAAGGGGACCCCAAAGCTGGATAGAAGCCCCCCACAAATAATGACGGTGAGGTAAGAGGAAATGACAAACACAGAAATGAATCAGGTTTAGCACAGAGAGGCCCGCTTACTGATAGCAGAATAAAGAAAGGTAACTTATATGGTCAACAAAAACCCTATCAAAATCCACACTGGAAATTCAAGAACCCCCGAACCGTCTAACAGTCCGGGGGGAGAACACCAGCCCCCTAGAGCTTCCAGCAAAGGTCAGGATATAGATTTGGAACAAGCTGGACAAAAATACAAAACCAAAACAAATAGCAAAAAGCAAAAGGCAGACTTAGCTGATATAACTGGAACCAGGATCAGTAGACAAGAGCACAGCAGACTAGCTCTGATAACTACGTTGCCAGGCATTGAACTGAAGGTCCAGGGAGCTTATATAGCAACACCCCTAACTAACGACCCAGGTGCGGATAAAAGGAATGACAGAAAAACCAGAGTCAAAAAACTAGTAACCACTAGAGGGAGCAAAAAGCAAATTCACAACAGTACCCCCCCCTTAGTGAGGGGTCACCGAACCCTCACCACGACCACCAGGGCGATCAGGATGAGCGGCATGAAAGGCACGAACTAAATCGGCCGCATGAACATCAGAGGCGACCACCCAGGAATTATCCTCCTGACCATAGCCCTTCCACTTGACCAGGTACTGAAGCCTCCGCCTGGAGAGGCGAGAATCCAAGATCTTCTCCACCACGTACTCCAACTCGCCCTCAACCAACACCGGAGCAGGAGGCTCAGCAGAAGGAACTACAGGCACAATGTACCGCCGCAACAAGGACCTATGAAATACATTGTGAATAGCAAACGACACAGGAAGATCCAGACGAAAAGATACAGGATTAAGGATTTCCAATATCTTGTAAGGCCCAATAAAACGAGGTTTAAATTTGGGAGAGGAGACCTTCATAGGAACAAAGCGGGAAGAAAGCCATACCAAATCCCCAACGCGTAGTCGGGGACCCACACCGCGGCGGCGGTTGGCAAAGCGCTGAGCCTTCTCCTGTGACAACTTCAAGTTGTCCACCACATGATTCCAGATCTGCTGCAACCTATCCACCACAGAATCCACCCCAGGACAGTCAGAAGGCTCCACATGACCCGAAGAAAAGCGAGGATGGAAACCAGAGTTGCAGAAAAAAGGCGAAACCAAGGTGGCGGAACTAGCCCGATTATTAAGGGCAAACTCAGCCAACGGCAAGAATGTCACCCAATCGTCCTGATCAGCAGAGACAAAACACCTCAAATAAGCCTCCAAAGTCTGATTGGTTCGCTCCGTCTGTCCATTAGTCTGAGGATGGAAAGCAGACGAAAACGACAAATCAATGCCCATCCTACTACAAAAGGATCGCCAGAACCTGGAAACGAACTGGGATCCTCTGTCTGACACAATATTCTCAGGGATGCCGTGCAAACGAACCACGTTCTGGAAAAACACAGGAACCAGATCGGAAGAGGAAGGCAGCTTAGGCAAAGGAACCAAATGGACCATCTTGGAGAAGCGATCACATATCACCCAGATAACGGACATGCCCTGAGATAGCGGAAGATCAGAAATGAAATCCATGGAGATATGTGTCCAAGGTCTCTTCGGGACAGGCAAGGGCAAGAGCAAACCGCTGGCACGAGAACAGCAAGGCTTAGCTCGAGCACAAGTCCCACAGGACTGCACAAATGACCGCACATCCCTTGACAAGGAAGGCCACCAAAAGGACCTGGCCACCAGATCTCTGGTGCCAAAAATTCCTGGGTGACCTGCCAACACCGAGGAATGAACCTCGGAAATGACTCTGCTGGTCCACTTATCCGGGACAAACAGTCTGTCAGGTGGACAAGACTCAGGCCTATCAGCCTGAAATCTCTGCAACACACGTCGCAGATCCGGAGAAATAGCTGACAAGATAACTCCATCTTTAAGAATACCAACAGGATCAGCGACTCCAGGAGCATCAGGCACAAAGCTCCTAGAAAGAGCATCGGCCTTCACATTCTTTGAACCTGGTAAATACGAGACAACAAAATCAAAGCGGGAGAAAAACAATGACCAGCGGGCCTGTCTCGGATTAAGGCGTTTAGCAGACTCGAGATACATCAGATTTTTGTGATCAGTCAAGACCACCACACGATGCTTAGCACCCTCGAGCCAATGACGCCACTCCTCAAATGCCCATTTCATGGCCAACAACTCCCGATTGCCCACATCATAATTTCGCTCGGCAGGCGAAAACTTCCTAGAGAAAAAGGCACAAGGTTTCATAACAGAGCAACCAGGGCCTCTCTGCGACAAAACGGCCCCTGCCCCAATCTCCGAAGCATCCACCTCAACCTGAAAGGGAAGTGAGACGTCAGGCTGGCACAAAACAGGCGCCGAAGTAAACCGGCGTTTCAACTCCTGGAAAGCCTCCACGGCAGCAGGAGCCCAGTTAGCTACATCGGAGCCCTTCTTGGTCATATCCGTCAAAGGTTTCACAATGCTAGAAAAATTAGCAATAAAACGACGGTAGAAGTTAGCGAAGCCCAAGAACTTCTGAAGACTCTTAACTGACGAGGGCTGAGTCCAATCAAGAATAGCTCGGACCTTGACTGGGTCCATCTCCACAGCAGAAGGGGAAAAAATGAACCCCAAAAAGGGAACCTTCTGTACACCAAAGAGACACTTTGAGCCCTTGACAAACAAAGAATTTTCACGCAAAATTTTACTCGCTGAGCAGAATCTCCAGATGAACAGGGTCTCAGGGACAAAAACAATTTACAATTATTCACGAAATTCCTAAACTTAAACCTGTCTCCGGAAAACAGTTCAGGAATCGGTATTTTAGGTTCTGACCTAGGATTTCTGATAACATAGTCTTGTATGCCCTGCACACGAGTAGCCAGCTGGTCCACACTTGTAATCAAGGTCTGGACATTCATGTCTGCAGCAAGCATAGCCACTCTGAGGTAAAGGGGAAGAAGAAAAAAAAAAAAAAAACTCAGAATCTTCTTTCTTATAATCCCTCTTCTGCAATGCATTAAACATTTAATACTGGCCTGGCAAACTGTTATGACCCCAATGGCGAGGGTCTCAGAGGAACGTGGAAGTCTGCAGAATACAAAAATCCAGCTCATAGGGCAGTGGTAACTGGGTTGACCATATATCTACTCCTAACGCCAACACTAGAAGTAGCCGGGGATCATTCCTACGTTGATTCTAGATGACACGCGCCAGCCGGAGAATCTAGCTACCCCTAGTAGAGGAAAACAAAGACCTTTCTTGCCTCCAGAGAAGGGGACCCCAAAGCTGGATAGAAGCCCCCCACAAATAATGACGGTGAGGTAAGAGGAAATGACAAACACAGAAATGAATCAGGTTTAGCACAGAGAGGCCCGCTTACTGATAGCAGAATAAAGAAAGGTAACTTATATGGTCAACAAAAACCCTATCAAAATCCACACTGGAAATTCAAGAACCCCCGAACCGTCTAACAGTCCGGGGGGAGAACACCAGCCCCCTAGAGCTTCCAGCAAAGGTCAGGATATAGATTTGGAACAAGCTGGACAAAAATACAAAACCAAAACAAATAGCAAAAAGCAAAAGGCAGACTTAGCTGATATAACTGGAACCAGGATCAGTAGACAAGAGCACAGCAGACTAGCTCTGATAACTACGTTGCCAGGCATTGAACTGAAGGTCCAGGGAGCTTATATAGCAACACCCCTAACTAACGACCCAGGTGCGGATAAAAGGAATGACAGAAAAACCAGAGTCAAAAAACTAGTAACCACTAGAGGGAGCAAAAAGCAAATTCACAACAGGTTCCCTTACATTTCAGTTGTTGTGTCAGCGTGGCGGTCGCAGGACACATTGCCGGCTACACAGCTGGGGATCAGCTGACGTTACTGAAACCCAATAACACTGGGTCGTATGTTTTGACTGTGCAGACGGCACTTCTGAGCCTCAACTGGCGGTGTTGGAGCCCAGGAATTAAAGTTCAGGTGGTAGAAAGATGAACACAACAGGAGACCTGGATACTGTAGACAGTCACCTAATTATTTAATCAGGAAGAGGAGTGGCAAATTCCTGTGAGATCCAGGCCTTGTTCATTTTCAGGAAAGTAAGCCGGTCAACGTTATCGGAGGATAGTCGCATGCGACGGTCAGTTAGTACACCACCTGCAGCACTAAAGACGCGTTCCGATAATACACTAGCCGCAGGGCAAGCCAGCACCTCCAATGCATACTGGCTTAGCTCTGGCCATGTATCCAGCTTTGAGACCCAAAACTTGAAAGGGGAAGAGCCGTCTGGGAGTACAGCAAGAGGGCAAGACATGTAGTCTGTCACCATCTGACGGAACCGTTGCCTCCTGCTGACTGGAGCCGTCTGTGATGGTGTAGACTTTTGTGGCGGGCACAAAAAACTGTGCCACAGTTGGGCCATACTGGTCTTGCCTTGGGCAGAGGCACTGCTTCTGCTCCCTCTTTGTGCAGAGCCTCCTCCACTGCCTGGACGCGCTGAGCTGCTTTGTAATGCACTAGCAGCACTTCTCTCGGTTGGAATGGAGAAGATGATGGAATTCACCAGTGTGTCTTGGTACTCCCGCATTTTTCGCTCCCGGTTCAACGGTGTGATGAGGCTTTCTACGTTGTCCCGGTAGCGAGGATCGAGGAGGGTGAACACCCAATAATCAGACATGTTGAGAATGTGGGCGATGCGGCGGTTGTTTCTCAGGCACTGCAGCATGTAATCCACCATGTGCTGCAGACTGCCAACTGCCCAAGAAACGCTGTCCCCTGCTGGAGGCGTGATCTCTGCCCGCTCGTCATCACCCCACCCTCGCTGTACACACTGAGTACTGGACAATTGTGTAACTCCCTCCTCATCCTCCTCACAAAGTGTCCCCTGCCTATGCGTTTGTGAGGAACCACTTGGCGCTGACTGTCCAGAAGATGATGGAAATGGTGAATCCTCATCCTCCACCTCTTCCACAACATCATCCCTTAGCGCTTGCAGTGATTTTTCAAGCAGGCAGATAAGGGGGACAGTCATGCTGACTAGTGCATCATCTGCACTCGCCATCCGCGTGGAATAATCGAAGGGACGCAAAACCTGGCAGACGTCCTTCATAGTGGCCCACTCTGTGGTTGTGAAGTCTGAACGGCGCGGAGTGCGACTTCTTTGCGCCTGATGCAGCTGGTACTCCATTACAGCTTGCTGCTGCTCACACAACTGCTCCAACATATGTAACGTGGAATTCCACCTGGTAGGTAGGTCACACTTGATGCGATGTTCCGGCAGGCGGTGTCGGCGCTGCAGAGCCGCAATGCGCGATTTTGCCGTGCTGGAACGCCACAAGTGAGCACACTCTAGGCGGACCTTGTGCAGCAGTGCATCAAGATCCGGATAGTCCCTCAAAAAACTCTGTACAACCAAATTGAGCACATGTGCCAGACATGGGATGTGAGTGAGGTTGCCGAGGCCCAGAGCTGCCACCAGATTTCGGCCATTATCACACACTACCATGCCTGGCTGGAGATTCGCTGCCACAAACCACACATCGCTCTCCTGCTTGATGGCATTCCAGAGCTCCTGCGCTGTGTGGCTTCGATTCCCCAAAGAAATTAATTTCAAGACGGCCTGTTGATGTTTGGCCACGGCTGTGCTCATGTCGGTCGTAACAGGTACACGTTCATCACGGGTCCATGTGGAGGTGGACTGTGACGGCTCCTGCAGCGATGATTCTGAGAAACTGGTGTAAGAGGAGGAGTCAATGCATACAGAATGGATTCCTGCCATCCTTGGAGTGGGCAGGACACGGCCTGCGCCACTCGCATGATCTGTACCCGGCTCAACGACATTAACCCAATGGGCAGTGAGGGAGAGGTATCGCCCCTGTCCATGTTGACTGGTCCACGCATCGTTGGTGAGGTGGACCTTGCTACTGACGTCGTTCAGTAGCACGTGTTTTATGTGTCCCTCCACATGCTTGTGCAGGGCAGGGACAGCTTGCCTGCTGAAGTAAAAGCGGCTGGGCACATTGTACTGTGGGACTGCCAATGACATCAAGTCACGGAAGCTGTCAGTCTCCACCAGCCTGAATGACAGCTTTCCAGTGACAGAAGTTTGGCAATGCCTGCAGTCAGAGCCTGTGCTCGTGGGTGGTTTGACGAGAAAGGCCGCCTTTTCTCCCATGCCTGTACTACCGATGGCTGTAGACTGGGCTGGGAGTGTGTGGATGACTGGGAAAGTGGTGCTGCGGGTGGAATTACAGTGGGTCTCTGGACAACAGGGGCAGAGGTTCTTCCACGGCGATCCTGGGTGGAAGCCGAACCAGCTGCGTGTGAGCTGGAGGAAGAGGCAACACGAGCTGAAGAGGTGGTAGCTGCTGCTGTTGGTTGGCCTAGCTCTTCAGTGTGTTTTTCTAACTCTGCCGCGTGCCTGTTGCGCACATGTTTCCACATGTTGGAGGTATTGAGGTTGCTGACATTTCGACCTCTTTTGACTTTGTGATGACACACCTTGCATTTGACATAGCAAATGTCATCTGCAACTGTGTCAAAAAAGGGCCAGACACTGCAAGTCTTGGGAGCGCCCTTTTTGGCTTTTGGAACAGACATGCTCCTAACGGGTGCCAAAGTGGAGGCTACAGGGCTGCGCAGTCTTCCCTCTCCCTCTACCTCTTTGGCCCGTTCTAGGAATCTCTTCCTCGGAGCTGCTCCCACCACCTTCCTGTCCCTCACGCCACGATGGGTCAAGGACCTCATCATCTACACTACCCTCTGCCACCAACTGCTCCTCCTGGGTAGTCTCAGCAGCAGAGCACGCACCAGAAAGTGGCACCTGAGTGTCATCATCAGCGGATGCGGCCTGCGATGTGGTGACCGGAGGCACTGGCCCACCCGCCTCTTCAGAGGAAGAGAGAAAAAGCTGTTGGGCATCACTGCACCCTGCCTCTTCTTCCATTTCTCCAATGCTGCTTGGCTGGCCCCCTGTTTCCAAGCTAAGAGATGATTCAGAGAACAGAAGTAGAGACGGCTCCTGTCCTGGGATCTCTGTCTGCCTGGGCAATTTGGCAGGTGGTGAAGAGACAGATGGCTGCTCTCCAGTGCTCTGTGTCTGAGAGGATGTGGCACTAATTGAAGTCGATGCGTTAGCTGCCATCCATCCGACAACGGCTTCAATTTGGTCTTCACGCAGCAGCGGTGTACGGCGCTCTGCGACAAAGCTGCGCATGAAGGACTGTTCCCTGGTGAAACTGGGTGCTGAGGAGTCACCGGTGCCCGCAGCAGGCACAGAATCCCCACGTCCTCTCCCTGCTCCGCGCCCACGCCCACGTGCCTTAATCCCTGCCTTCTTCATCTTGGTTGACTGATAAAGATAAGCAGAAAAGTATTAACGGCTTTGTGTGCTTATTCCTGAAAAGCTCCGAGTCCTAACAGGTATAGGAAACATTAATTTTCAAAAGTGTGGACTAGACTTTAATATGAGCTAATGTGGCCTACACAAATGTAAAGTGGTGTGTTTGGTGAACTTTATTATTTATTTATTTTTTGGTGGCTGAACTGACAACAGAGAGAGCTGCAGTCACACGGAGACCGTGCAGACAGCCGTAAACGGCGCTGCAAGGCCCAAAAAACCTCCTCTACTTTATCCTATGTAGTGTTTTTCCACAAGTTAGCTGGATACGGGTGGAAAGACACTAATAGGAATTTTTTGAAAAAATGTGCAGCAGCCTGAACTACTTAAAACAAAAGGAAAATTGATTTTACGGTATGACGCAGTGAACAACCCTGAGCTGGATACAACCAGGCTATGGCTGCTCACAGACTACAGGGCGAGCTGCAGTTACACGGAGACCGTGCAGACAGCCGTAAACGGCGCTGCAAGGCCCAAAAAACCTCCTCTACTTTATCCTATGTAGTGTTTTTCCACAAGTTAGCTGGATACGGGTGGAAAGTCACTAATAGGAATTATTAGAAAAAATGAGCAGCAGACTACACTACTTGAAAAAAAAAAAAAAAGAACAGTATGAGGCAATGAACCACCCTCCCTGAACTGAATACAACCAGCTATGGATGGCCTATGGCTGCACACAAACTAGAGAGTGGGCTGCACTCACACACACACACAGACCTTGCAGATCGCTGTGAAAACAGCGCTGCAAGGCAAAAGCAAGGTGATTAGTAGGTGAACACAGCGGTTGCTAAATTAGCCTTGGAAAAGCACAAAGAAGCAAATCGTTATATCTAAACTGGCCCTCAGTCAGCAAACAGCGTCCTGTCACTAACTGAATTCACAGCAGAGTGAGCGAAAAATGGCACCAGCGACTTTTAAACTGCATCATGACATCATTTCAGCAGCCAATCACAGCCTTGCCAGTAGTTTCATGCCCTCCATGCTGAACAGGATGTGCCCACACTTGGAATCATTCTCATTGGCTGAATTCGTGCAGTTTGAATCTGGGAACTTCCGATTCCGGTATCCGATAGGCGGCAAGTATCGGAATCCCGGTATCGGAATTCCGATACCGCAAGTATCGGCCGATACCCGATACTTGCGGTATCGGAATGCTCAACACTAGTCGCGGTCACATGGGCGGCACGCGACCAATCAGAAGCTGTGATGTCACGGAAGGCAGTAAACGCGCGCATTTTAAGCAAAGAAGGCTGCCGGTTCCCTCGGTAAAGTGCAGGCTGCGTCGGAGAGGTGAGTATATCAATATTTTTTATTTTAATTCTTTATTTTACACATTATATCGATCCCGATACCGATTCCCGATACAACAAAAGTATCGGATCTCGGTATCGGAATTCCGATACAGCAAATATCGGCCGATACCCGATACTTGTGGTATCGGAATGCTCAACACTACTCAGGGGGCATGGGCAGATCACAGCAGGGAGCAGCTCAATTTAAAGTATAGGGTAGGATGCCGACCGCAGATGTCTATGCCCAGGGCTGCCGTATTTGCAGAGTGTAAGTGTCGTGCAGCTACACTTACACTCCTGCAAAGCAAAATTGCGACACCCAGTGGTAGAAAAAAAAATTAATAATAAAAAAATGTTAAAGTTAAAATATGTAAATTTGTATTAAAAATAATTGTTTATATAAACAATCATTTTTAATACAAAAAATAAAATGCGGCACCTTCCCTTTAAGTATTTGCTGATAACATAGTGCAATCATCATTCCTTCAGCTTTGATCAGGTTTCTTGTGCCTTTGTAGCTCACACATCCCCAAAACGTCAGTGATGCACCTCCATGCTTTACAATAGGAATGATGTTAATTTCATCATGTGCTGTTTTGCATATTGTAGACGAGATACTTTGTGGCATTTGCACAGTAATGGCTTTCTTCTGGTGACATGACCATGCAGCCCATTTTTCTTCAAGTGCCTCCTTGTTGTGCATCTGGAAATAGCCACATCACTAGTCCTGTATTTCAGCTGATGTTATTTGTGGGTTTTTCTTTCCTTTCCAACCAATTTTCCTGGCAGTTGCGGATGATATTTTTGTTGGTCTACCTGACTGTGGTTTTGTTTTTACAGAGCCCTGGATTTTCCATCTGTTCGTCACAATTTGAATGCTCCTGACTGGCATTATCAATTCATTTGATATCTTTTTGTATCCCTGTAATAATTATAGGGGATAAGTTAGGAGACTTTGCGTGGAACAAGACAACTACAGGACACAGTTTTATAAGTGGTAAAGTCTATATTATAACACGGTGATTCAAACAGGTGCAGAGAGAAACTCAAGTCCACAACACTTGGTGCAAATATCAAATGCAGCTCAGCAGTCTATATGAAACTTCAGAGGAAAATGCAATCACGCAGAAAGTCTATGAAGCACAATTATTCTTGAGGATACTTGACACGAATAAGTCCTTGCTTAGTCCACAACACAGATAGATATGCTTATAAGGCAGTTTAAATAATTTCTTAGCTCAACCAGGGAGGTCTGGGTAATAGTCTCAGGTTCTTGCAGAGAAGAAACAGCTTACATGTCCAGCAAATGCAGATGGAAGCTAACACGAGCAGCAGATGAAGGAGGATTACTAGAACTGATGTATGCAGCAGGAACTCAGAGCAGAGTAGCAGGATAACCCCACAGGTTCACAGGAGCAGGTATATAGCCAGGGAGTCATCAGAGGTCAGGAGCTGGATGCAAGGCACAATACTCTAGCACAGACTGAAGGCTGGGGTGGAGTTTTATAGCAGGA
This sequence comes from Ranitomeya variabilis, assembly GCF_051348905.1. Classification (NCBI taxonomy): domain Eukaryota; kingdom Metazoa; phylum Chordata; class Amphibia; order Anura; family Dendrobatidae; genus Ranitomeya; species Ranitomeya variabilis. The sequence continues at coordinate 491,601,328 of NC_135235.1, forward strand.
AGACACAGTGAACATGAGACCAAAGACACCATCTTGGAAAAGGGCAGTAATGCACAAAAAGGTAATAAAAATTGTTCAGAGTCCTGACATTACTCCCTCCCTAGAAGCGGCCTCAGGACGATCCTGGACCTGGTTTCTCAGGGAATCTCTGATGAAAACGAGAAATCTTCTGTTGGGCATTGATGTTTTCCACAGGTTCCCAAGAGTCTTCCTCAGAGGGATATCCCTGCCATCTTATCAGATATTGGAGCCGATTCCTGCGAATCCTGGAATCAACAATTTCCTCCACTACAAATTGTTCTTGCCCATCAATCACCACAGACTGCAGAGGTGGCACAACACGTCCCTGGAAGGTATTAGGAGATACGGGCTTTAGTAAAGATACATGAAAAACTGGGTGTACCTTCATAGTCCTAGGCAGCTTCAGAGGCCACAGAGCTCACAATACCGTTGATCTTGAAAGGGCCAATGAATTTCTGTCCAAGTTATTGTGAAGGAACGATTAACTTCAGATTCTTAGTTGCTAACCACACGGAATCTCCTACCTTGAACATGGGTGCAGGTTTACGGAATCAATCAGCCGATCTCTTATAACATTCTTGAGCTGTGGTCAGGGATTCCTTCAGAAACTCCAGATTTTGACTCATCGCAGTCAGCCTTTCCTCCACTGCCAGAACTGGAGAATTAATTGGAGACCTAGGTAAGATGCACGGATGATAACCCAGATTGGCAAAGAAAGGTGTAAATTTAGTGGAGGCGCTCTGAGAATTGTCATATGAAAATTTGGCTAATGGCAGCAACTCCAACCAATCATCCTGGAGATGGCTGACATAGCATCTTATATATTGTTCCAGCATCTGGTTGGTACGCTCAGTCTGACCATTTGTCTGGGGATGGTAAGCGGAAGAGAGACAGACATTAATATCGAGTGCAGAGCAAAACCCCTTCCAGAATCTTGAAGTGAACTGCACTCCACGGTCAGAGATGATCTCATCCGGAACAACATGCAACTGAAAGACATTCTGTATAACGAAGTTCACTGTATCTTTAGAAGAGGGGAGGCCGAAGCATGGAACAAAATGAGCAGCTTTAGTCAGGTGATCAACTACCACCATGATTGTATTCATGCCCCCCCCATGTAGGCAGCTCCACAATAAAGTCCATTGATATAGACCCCCAAGGGCGGGACGGAACAGGTAATGGTTGTAGAAGACCGGTAGGTGCCACATGAGGAGTCTTGTAGAGAGCACATTCCTCGCAAGAGAGAACATAGTCCTTGGTATCCTTCAGGCATGTTGGCCACCAGAAGAATCGGCTCAGGAACTCTTGTGTCTTCTGTACCCCCCTGTGACCAGCCAACTTGGAGTCATGTACCAACTTGAGGATCTGTGTTATGACCTGGTGGTTAAGAGGCCACACTGATATGACCTGGTGGCTAAAACGCAACATGGGACGAGCTCTGAGAAGGTGGTATCTCTACTGACCGCAGTCCATAATCCTAACAACAACACTAGTAATAGCCGTGGGATGTTCCTGACTCTCCCTAGACACCTCTTCACAGCCTAAGAACTAACTACCCCTAAAGAAGGAAATAGAAAGTTATCTTGCCTCAGAGAAAACCCCAAAAGGAAAGACAGCCCCCCATAAATATTGACTGTGAGTGAAGAGGGAAATGACGTACACAGAAATGAAATCCGATTTCAGCAAAGGAGGCCAATACTAAACTTGATAGACAGAGAGAAAAGGATACTGTGCGGTCAGTATTAAAAACTACAAAATCCACGAAGAGTTTACAAAAATGAACTCCACATCGACTCACGGTGTGGAGGGGCAAATCTGCTTTCCCAGAGCTTCCAGCTAGCCTGAATATGACATAGTGACAAGCTGGACAAAAAGAGACATATTTGCAAAGCAATAGTGTCCAAGCAAATGGACAAACAAAAACTAGCAAAAACTTATCTTTTACTGACAAGGACAGGCAATATGAGAAATCCAAGGAGAGAACCAAATCCAACCAAGAACATTGACAGCTGGCATGAACTAAAGCCCAGAGCAGGTTTAAATAACAAACCCAGGCAAGGCGATTAGTGAAGGCAGCTGCTACAGCTACCTAAAGGAGCAGCAGTTCCACTCGAAACCACCAGAGGGAGCCCAAGGGCAGAACTCACAAAAATACCATTAGCAACCACAGGAGGGAGCTCCAGAACAGAATTCACAATAGTACCCCCCCTTGAGGAGGGGTCACCGAACCCTCACCAGAGCTCCCAGGCCGATCAGGACGAGCCAAATGGAAAGCACGAACCAAATCGGCAGTATGAACATCGGAGGCAACAACCCAAGAATCATCCTCCTGGCCATAACCCTTCCACTTGACCAGATACTGAAGCTTCCGCCTCGAAAAACGAGAATCCAAAATCTTCTCCACCACATATTCCAATTCCCCTTCAACCAACACCGGAGCAGGAGGATCAATGGAGGGAACCATAGGTACCACATATCTCCGCAACAAGGATCTATGAAACACATTATGAATGGAAAAGGAAGCTGGAAGGGCCAAACGAAAAGACACCGGATTGATAATTTCAGAAATCTTATAAGGCCCAATAAAGCGAGGCTTGAACTTAGGGGAAGAAACCTTCATAGGAACATGACGAGAAGACAACCAGACCAAATCCCCAACACGAAGCCGGGGACCAACACACCGACGACGGTTAGCAAAACATTGAGCCTTTTCCTGAGACAACGTCAAATTGTCCACCACATGAGTCCAAATTTGCTGCAACCTGTCCACCACAGAATCCACACCAGGACAGTCAGAAGGCTCAAGCTGCCCCGAAGAAAAACGAGGATGAAAACCAAAATTACAAAAGAAAGGCGAAACCAAGGTAGCCGAACTAGCCCGATTATTAAGGGCAAACTCGGCCAACGGCAAAAAGGTCACCCAATCATCCTGATCAGCAGACACGAAGCATCTCAAATAGGTTTCCAAGGTCTGATTGGTTCGCTCCGTTTGGCCATTTGTCTGAGGATGGAATGCTGAAGAAAAAGACAAATCAATGCCCATTCTAGCACAAAAGGACCGCCAAAACCTAGAAACGAACTGGAAACCTCTGTCAGACACAATATTCTCCGGAATACCATGCAAACGAACCACATGCTGAAAAAATAATGGAACCAAATCAGAGGAGGAAGGCAACTTAGGCAACGGTACCAAATGGACCATCTTAGAAAACCGGTCACAAACCACCCAGATGACAGACATCTTCTGAGAAACAGGAAGATCAGAAATAAAATCCATGGAAATATGCGTCCAGGGCCTCTCAGGAATAGGCAAAGGCAAAAGCAACCCACTGGCATGGGAACAGCAAGGCTTAGCCCGAGCACAGGTCCCACAGGACTGCACAAACGAACTCACATCCCATGACAAGGAAGGCCACCAAAAGGACCTAGCCACCAAATCTCTGGTACCGAAAATCCCAGGGTGACCAGCCAGCACCGAACAATGAACCTCAGAAATTACCCTGCTAGTCCATCTATCAGGAACAAACAGTTTCCCCACAGGACAGCGGTCAGGTTTATCAGCCTGAAACTCCTGATGTACCCGCCGCAAATCAGGGGAGATGGCAGAAAGAATCACCCCCTCCTTGAGGATCCCAGCCGGCTCAAGAACTCCCGGAGAATCAGGCAAAAAACTCCTAGAAAGGGCATCAGCCTTCACATTTTTAGATCCCGGAATATACGAGACCACAAAATCAAAACGTGAGAAAAACAGAGACCACCGAGCTTGTCTAGGATTCAACCGCTTAGCTGACTCTAGGTACATCAGATTCTTATGATCAGTCAAGACCACCACGCGATGCTTGGCTCCCTCAAGCCAATGTCGCCACTCCTCAAATGCCCACTTCATAGCCAACAACTCCCGATTGCCGACATCATAATTACGCTCAGCAGGCGAAAACTTTCTGGAGAAGAAAGCACATGGTTTCATCAACGAGCCATCAGAATTTCTCAGAGACAAAACGGCCCCTGCCTCAATCTCAGAAGCATCAACCTCAACCTGAAAAGGGAGAGAAACATCTGGCTGACGCAACACAGGGGCAGAAGTAAAACGACGTTTAAGCTCCTGAAAGGCCTCAACAGCCGCCGAGGACCAATTCATTACATCAGCGCCCTTCCTCGTCAAATCGGTCAGAGGCTTCACCACACTAGAAAAATTAGCAATAAAGCGGCGATAAAAATTGGCAAAGCCCAAAAATTTCTGAAGGCTCATTACAGATGTAGGTTGAGTCCAATCATGAATGGCCTGGACTTTAACAGGGTCCATTTCAATAGCCGAGGGAGAAAAAATGAAACCCAAAAAAGAAACCTTCTGAACTCCAAAGAGGCACTTAGACCCCTTCACAAACAACGCATTAGCACGAAGGACCTGAAATACCATCCTAACCTGCTTCACATGAAACTCCCAATCATCGGAGAAAACCAAAATATCATCCAAATACACATTCATGAATTTATCCAGATGATTCTGGAAGATATCATGCATAAAGGACTGAAATACCGATGGAGCATTAGAGAGCCCGAATGGCATCACAAGATATTCAAAATGGCCTTTGGGCGTATTAAATGCTGTTTTCCATTAATCACCTTGTTTAATACGCACGAGATTATATGCCCCTCGAAGGTCGATTTTAGTAAACCAACTGGCACCCTTAATCCGAGCAAACAAATCAAAAAGTAAAGGTAAAGGGTACTGGAATTTGACAGTGATCTTATTGAGAAGGCGATAATCTATACAGGGTCTCAAGGAGCCATCCTTCTTGGCAACAAAAAAAAATCCCGCTCCCAACGGTGACGAAGACGGGCGAATATGCCCCTTCTCCAAGGACTCCTTTACATAACTCCGCATAGCGGCATGCTCTGGCACAGACAGATTGAAAAGTCGGCCCTTAGGGAACTTACAGCCAGGAATCAAATTAATGGCACAATCGCAGTCACTATGAGGAGGCAGGGAACTGGACTTGGGCTCATCAAATATATCCTGGAAATCCGACAAAAACTCAGGAACTTCAGAAGAATGGGACGAGGACATCATGGACATCAAAGGAATATTACTATGTATCCCCTGACAACCCCAACCAGTTACAGACATAGATCTCCAATCCAGCACTGGATTATGTACCTGTAACCATGGAAAACCCAGCACAACAACATCATGCAAATTATGCAACACCAAAAAGCGAATATTTTCCTGATGTGCTGGGGCCATGTACATGGTTAACTGTGTCCAGTACTGAGGTTTATTCTTGGCCAATGGCGTAGCATCAATCCCCCTTAAGGTAATAGGGCTCTGCAAAGGCTCCAAGGAAAAACCACAGCGCTTGGCAAATTCTAAGTCTATTAAGTTCAGGGCAGCGCCAGAATCCACAAATGCCATAACAGAAAAGGACGACAATGAGCAAATCAGAGTAACAGACAAGAGAAATTTAGGCTGTACAGTACTAATTGTAACAGACCCAGGGACCCTCTTAGTACGCTTAGGGCAATCAGAAATAGCATGAGCAGAATCACCACAGTAAAAACACAGGCCATTCTGACGTCTGAATTTCTGCCTTTCTGCTCTAGTCAAAATCCTATCACATTGCGTAGGCTCAGGACTCTGCTCAGAGGACACTGCCATATGGTGCACAACCTTGCGCTCGCGCAAGCGCCGATCAATCTGAATGGCCAAAGACAATGACTCATTCAGACCAGCAGGCGTAGGAAACCCCACCATAACATCTTTAAGGGCTTCAGAAAGACCCTTTCTGAAAATCGCTGCCAGGGCATACTCATTCCATTTTGTGAGCACAGACCACTTTCTAAACTTCTGGCAGTATACTTCTGCTGCTTCCTGACCCTGACACAGAGCCAGCAAAGCTTTTTCTGCCTGATCCACAGAATTAGGCTCGTCATACAGCAATCCGAGCGCTTGAAAAAATGCGTCAATATTGAGCAATGCAGGATTTCCTGGCTCAAGGGAGAATGCCCAGTCCTGCGGGTCGCCACGCAGCAAAGAAATAACAATCTTCACCTGCTGAATGGGGTCACCAGTGGAACGGGGTCTCAGAGCAAAAAACAATCTGCAATTATTTTTAAAGTTCAAAAATTTAGATCTATCCCCAGAAAATAAATCAGGAATAGGAATTCTAGGCTCTAATACCGGAGTCTGGACAACATAATCTTGTATACTCTGTACCCTTGCAGCGAGTTGATCCACGTGCAAGGACAGACCCTGAACCTCCATATCAGCACCAAAATCCTGAACCACCCAGAGATTAAGGGGAAAAAAAAGACAAAACAAGCTACAAAGGAAAAAAAAATGACTCAGAACTTTCTTTTCCCTCTTTTGAGATGCATTTAACACATTGTGGGCCAGCTGTACTGTTATGACCTGGTGGTTAAGAGGCCACACTGATATGACCTGGTGGCTAAAACGCAACATGGGACGAGTTCTGAGAAGGTGGTATCTCTACTGACCCCAGTCCCTAATCCTAACAACAACACTAGTAATAGCCGTGGGATGTTCCTGACTCTCCCTAGACACCTCTTCACAGCCTAAGAACTAACTACCCCTAAAGAAGGAAATAGAAAGCTATCTTGCCTCAGAGAAAACCCCAAAAGGAAAGACAGCCCCCCACAAATATTGACTGTGAGTGAAGAGGGAAATGACGTACACAGAAATGAAATCAGATTTCAGCAAAGGAGGCCAATACTAAACTTGATAGACAGAGAGAAAAGGATACTGTGCGGTCATTATTAAAAACTACAAAATCCACGCAGAGTTTACAAAAATGAACTCCACACCGACTCACGGTGTGGAGGGGCAAATCTGCTTTCCCAGAGCTTCCAGCTAGCCTGAATATGACATAGTGACAAGCTGGACAAAAAGAGACATATTTGCAAAGCAATAGTGTCCAAGCAAATGGACAAACAAAAACTAGCAAAAACTTATCTTTTGCTGACAAGGACAGGCCATATGAGAAATCCAAGGAGAGAACCAAATCCAACCAAGAACATTGACAGCTGGCATGAACTAAATCCCAGAGCAGGTTTAAATAACAAACCCAGGCAAGCCGATTAGTGAAGGCAGCTGCTACAGCTACCTAAAGGAGCAGCAGTTCCACTCGAAACCACCAGAGGGAGCCCAAGGGCAGAACTCACAAAAATACCATTAGCAACCACAGGAGGGAGCTCCAGAACGTAATTCACAACAGATCTGCAGACAGACGACCTCAGGGATGTAGACACGTTGATCTCTGAACCACATGCCACCCTTAAAGACAAGATTAATATCCACAGGTGGGTTGGCCAGAAATACATCACCGTCATAGGCCTCCCTGCACTCCTTCCACAAGTCCTGATCGTGGATAACTCCGATGAAATTGGCAACAGATAGAATGGTCTTGGACGGGCTCCAGGTACGGAATCCGCAGCATGGATTCGGGATAAAGCATCAGCCTTCCCATTACGAGAACCTGGACAGTACGAGATAACAAAGTTAAATTGATTTAAAAATAAGTTCCAATGAGCCTGACGAGGAGAAAGACATCTAGCGGATCTAAGGAACTCTAAATTGCGATGGTCAGTTAGCACTATGATCTGTTGTGCAGCTCCTTGCAGATGATGCCTCCTTTCTTTGAAAGCCGCAATAATAGCCAGCAATTCCTTGTCTCCCACGTCGTAATTCTTCTCTGCTGAGGTTAGTCTACGGGAAAAGAAAGCACAATGATGTAGCAGACCCTTCTCTCCAGTTCTTTGTGAGAGAATAGCCCCCAAAGTATTATCAGAAACGTCCACCTCCACATTGAAAGAATGTGTTGGATCTGGGTGTATCAATAGCGGTGCTGATGAGAAACAGATCTTAAGCCGATCAAAAGCTTCTTGAGCCTGTGATGACCTCTGAAAGGGTTTTTCCTTCTTTGTCAAGGAAGTAATGGGACGGACAATATCAGAAAAATTTTGAATGAAGCGTCTGTAGAAATTTTCAAAACCAATAAAATGTTGGACCTCCTTAAAATTCTTGGGTACCGGCCAGTCAAGGATAGCCTGAATATTACCAGATTCCATGTTCAGCCCCTGGGGAGAGATGATATAACCTAAGAACTCTATCTGAGAACTCGCATTTCTCTGGCCTAATACACAGATGGTTCTCTTTCAGATGTCCTAAAACAGTTTTCACATGTTCTTCATGTTCCTGTAGAGAATCAGAAAAGATTAGTATATCGTCCAAATAGATCACTACAAACTGGTCCAACAAATCTCTGAAAATGTCATTAGCAAGGTTTTGAAATGTTGCCGGGGCTTTACAAAGCCCGAAGGGCATTACAAGAGATTCAAAGTGTCCATACCGGCATCAGAATGCTGTCTTCCACTCATCCCCTGGACGAATACGCACCAAATTATAAGCCCCACGAAGATCCAGTTTAGCATGGCGGACTCTTTCCAGTAATCGGGAATCAGAGGCAAAGGGTAATGGTTTCGTACGGTTACCTTATTGAGTTCCCGATAGTCAACACAGGGTCTCAGGGTACCATCCTTCTTCTTTACAAAAAAGATAGGTGCCCCTGCTGGTGAGGAAGAAGGATGTATGAAGCCTTTGGCCAGATTTTCATCAATATACTCCTTTAAGGCTTGAAGCTCAGGTGCCGCCAAAGGGTATACGTTACCAAAAGGAATAGCTGCCCCCGGAAGCAACTCAATGGGACAGTCATAATGCCTGTGTGGAGGAAGCTGATCTGCATTCTTCTTGTCACAGATGTCAGAGAACTCTTTATATGCTAGAGGTAAAGAAAATACCTGTACATGTGGTTCCTTAGCCGTGGACTCAGGGACAGCTTCTGTTAACTCTGAGTTGCTCCTTGTTGGAAAGATAATCTCCTTGGTCTCCCAGTTGATAATTGGGTTGAACGCAACCAAGGAATGCCTAAAATCACAGGAAAATGAGGAGAAGAAATTAGCAAGAAAGAAAGTTGCTCCTGATGATTAGGCTCCAACAAAATTTCAAGGGGTACGGTCTCCTGATCCACAGGCCCAGAGATTAAAGGTGACCCATCCACTCTTTCCATGATAATTGGAGAGGCTCTTTGCTGAATTTCAATACCATGTTCCTTGGCAAATGCGATATCCATGAGATTGCCACCTGCACCAGAGTCAATCATAGCTGCACTGGAAATCCACTGTCCTGAACACAGGATCTTAATAGGGAGAGAACAGTGAGAGTTCTTTTCCTTAAGCTCCTTGGGGGGAGAAGTCATAGAAAGTGAATGGAATACAGCGTTTAAAGGCAGGCTACATTCAGAGATGTCAGATTCATCATCACAGTTGTCATACTCCCCTACTGCTGCTAGCACCTTGTTAGGCCGTCTAGGACACTTAGGACAATTGATCAAGAAGTGGTCAGACTGGCCGCAGTAGAAACATAGACTTTCACGAAGGCGATGCTCCCGGCGCTCATTGATCTCGCGCCTCTGAACGGAATCAATTTGCATGGGCACCTCCTCCACCTCCCGAGATGTTTTACCTGCAGGCTCTTTGGAAGGAAGGGAAAAGTTAGAAATACGGTTGTATGCAGCAAACTTCTCCTGCCTACGGTCAGTAAGGCGAATGTCAATGCGCACACAATGCTGGCCCATAATGAGTTAAATGCATCTCAGAAGAAGGGAAGAAAGGTGTTGAGCCATTTTTTTCTGCAGTCTGTTTTGTCTTTTTTTCCCTCTTTATTTATGGGTGGCTGAGAAGTCTTGTGCCAACATGGATGTTCAGGAATTAGCTTCTCGTGTAGACCAGCTTGCTGCTAGGGTACAGGGTATTTCTGATTATATTGTTCAGACTCCTGCTTTTGAGCCGAAGATTCCTACTCCTGATTTGTATTTTGGTGATAGGTCCAAATTTTGGGGTTTTAAAAACAATTGTAAACTGTTTTTTGCTCTGAGACCGCGATACTCCGGTGATTCCATTCAGCAGGTTAAAATTGTCATCTCCCTGCTGCGTGGCGATCCACAGGGCATTTTCCCTGGAATCTGGGAATCTGGCCTTGCTTAATGTAGATTCCTTTTTACAGGCTTTAGGATTATTACTGTATATGATGAACCGAATTCTGTGGATCAAGCGGAGAAAACCTTGTTGGCCCTGTCTCAGGCTCAAGAGGCGGCAGAATTGTTTTGTCAGAAATTTAGAAAATGGTCTGTGTTGACTAAATGGAATGATGATGCTTTGGCGGCAATTTTCACAAAGGGTCTTTCTGAATCCGTTAAAGAAGTTATGGTGGGGTTTCCCACGCCTTCCGGTCTGAGTGATTCTATGTCTCTGGCCATTCAGATTGATCGGCGCTTGCGGGAGCGTCAAACTGTGCGCGCTGTGGCATCGTCATTAGAGCAAAGTCATTGTGGCGACTCTTCTCATGTCATTTCAGTCTGCCCTAAGCGGACAAAAAGGATCGCTGGTTCATTTGCTATCAGTACTGTACAATCTAATTTTTCTGTTATCGGTGTCCTTGATCTGCTCATTGTCATCATTTTCTGTCATGGCGTTTGTGGATTCAGGCGCCGCCTTGAACTTAATGGATTTTGAGTTTGCCAGGCGTTGTGGTTTTGCCTTGCAGCCTTTGCAGAACCCTATTCCTTTAAGGGGGATTGATGCTACACCTTTGGCTAAAAATAAGCCCCAGTTTTGGACACAGGTGACCATGCACATGGCGCCAGCCCATCAGCAAGATTGTCGATTTCTGGTGTTGCATAATTTGCATGATGTTATCGTACTGGGTTTCCCGTGGTTGCAGGTACATAATCCTGTGTTGGATTGGAAATCTATGTCTGTGACTAGTTGGGGTTGTCAGGGGGTTCATAATGATGTTCCTTTAATGTCAATCTCCTCTGCTTCCACTTCTGAAATTCCAGAGTTTTTGTCTGATTTTCAGGATGTATTCGATGAGCCCAAGTCCAGTTCCCTTCCACCGCACAGGGACTGTGATTGTGCGATTGACTTGATTCCAGGCAGTAAGTTTCCTAAGGGCCGACTTTTCAACCTGTCTGTGCCTGAACATACCGCCATGCGGAGTTATGTTAAGGAGTCTTTGGAGACAGGGCATATTCGGCCATCTTCTTCACCGTTGGGAGCAGGGTTTTTTTTTGTTGCTAAGAAGGATGGCTCCTTGAGACCTTGTATTGATTATCGCCTCTTGAATAAGATCACGGTCAAGTTTCAATACCCTTTACCTTTGCTTTCCAATTTGTTTGCTAGGATTAAGGGGGCTAGTTGGTTTACGAAGATTGACCTTCGGGGGGCATGTAATCTTGTTCGTATTAAACAGGGTGATGAATGGAAAACTGTGTTTAATACGCCCGAAGGCCATTTTGAATGCCTTGTGATGCCATTTGGGCTCACTAATGCTCCATCTGTTTTTCAATCCTTCATGCATGATATCTTCCGGACTTATATTGATAAATTCTTGATTGTGTATTTGGACGATATTTTGATTTTTTCCAATGATTGGAAGTCTCATGTGGAACAGGTCAGGATGGTATTTCACATCCTTCGTGACAATGCTTTGTTTGTGAAGGGGTCTAAGTGTCTCTTTGGGGTGCAGAAGGTTTCTTTTTTGGGCTTTATTTTTTCTCCCTCATCTATGGAGATGGATCCGGTTAAGGTTCAGGCCATTCATGATTGGATTCAACCCACATCCGTGAAGAGCCTTCAGAAATTTTTGGGTTTTGCAAATTTTTATTGCCGTTTCATTGCTAACTTCTCTAGCGTGGTTAAACCCTTGACTGATTTGACGAAAAAAGGCGCTGATGTGGCGAATTGGTCCTCTGCGGCTGCCTCTGCCTTTCAGGAGCTTAAACTCCGATTTACTTCTGCTCCGGTGTTGCGCCAACCAGATGTTTCTCTTCCATTTTAGGTTGAGATTAATGCTTCTGAGATTGGGGCAGGGGCCGTTTTGTCTCAGAGGGATTCTGTTGGTTCTTTGATGAAACCATGTGCCTTCTTCTCCCGCAAGTTTTCGCCTGCTGAACGCAATTATGATGTCGGCAATCGGGAGTTGTTGGCTATGAAGTGGGCGTTTGAGGAGTGGTGACATTGGCTTGGGGGAGCTAAGCACCGTATTTTGGTCCTGACTGATCATAAGAATTTGATTTACCTCGAGTCTGCCAAACGGCTGAGTCCTAGACAGGCTCGATGGTCCTTGTTTTTTTCCCGTTTTGATTTCGTGGTTTCGTATCTTCCGGGTTCTAAGAATATTAAGGCTGATGCCCTTTCTAGGAGTTTTTTGCCTGATTCTCCGGAGGTCCTTGAACCGGTCGGCATTCTGAAAGAAGGGGTGGTCCATTAACCACCAAACCGCTTGTGCTGTAGCGATTTCCACTGTCCAACACCACCTTCGGTGTGCAGGGACAGTGGAAGCTACATTTTTTTTTCTCTCAGCGCTGTAGCTCATTGGGCTGCCCTAGAAGGCTCCCTGATAGCTGTATTGCTGTGTGTACGCCACTGTGCAAACCAACTGCTTTTTTCAAAGCACATATCCTCTTGTTCCTTCCTTTCTGCACAGCTATCTTTTTTGTTTGTCCACACTTTTTATTTAATTTGTGCATCAGTCCACTCCTTATTGCTGCCTGCCATACCTGGCTGAGATTACTGCAGGGAGATAGTAATTGTAGGACAGTTTCTTTTTTTTTTTTTTTTTTTGTGGGAGATTAAGATTGGCATTTCTGCTAGAGTGCCATCCCTGTGTGTGCCATCTCTCACTCAGTGGGCCATAGAAAGCCTATTAATTTTTTTGCTTGATTTGGGTTCTAAAATCTACCTGAAAAAAAATCACTACATCAATCAGTGGGAGATTAATATTGCCCTTTCTGCTTGTGTGCCACTCCTGACTCCTGTGTGTGCCATCTCTCACTCAGTGGGCCATAGAAAGCCTATTTATTTTTTATTATTTTGTTTCTAAAGTCTCCCTGAAAAAGAAAAAAAAAAGAAAACAGTGGGAGATTAATATTGCCCTTTCTGCTTGTGTGCCACTCCTGACTCCTGTGTATGCCATCTCTCACTAAGTGGGCCATAGAAAGCCTATTTATTTTTTATTATTTTGTTTCTAAAGTCTCCCTGAAAAAGAAAAAAAAAAGAAAACAGTGGGAGATTAATATTGCCCTTTCTGCTTGTGTGCCACTCCTGACTCCTGTGTGTGCCATCTCTCACTCAGTGGGCCATAGAAAGCCTATTTATTTTTTATTATTTGGTTTCTAAAGTCTCCCTGAAAAAGAAAAAAAAAAAGAAAACAGTGGGAGATTAATATTGCCCTTTCTGCATGTGTGCCACTCCTGACTCCTGTGTGTGCCATCTCTCACTCAGTGGGCCATAGAAAGCCTATTAATTTTTTTGCTTGATTTGGGTTCTAAAATCTACCTAAAAAAAACACTACATCAATCAGTGGGAGAAAAATATTGGCCTCAGTCAGGGCTTGTGTGCCACTCCTGACTCCTGTGTGTGCCATCTCTCACTCAGTGGGCCATAGAAAGCCTATTAATTTTTTTGCTTGATTTGGGTTCTAAAATCTACCTGAAAAAAAAAACACTACATCAATCAGTGGGAGAAAAATATTGGCCTCAGTCAGGGCTTGTGTGCCACTCCTGACTCCTGTGTGTGCCATCTCTCACTCAGTGGGCCATAGAAAGCCTATTAATTTTTTTGCTTGATTTGGGTTCTAAAATCTACCTGAAAAAAAAACACTACATCAATCAGTGGGAGAAAAATATTGGCCTCAGTCAGGGCTTGTGTGCCACTCCTGACTCCTGTGTGTGCCATCTCTCACTCAGTGGGCCATAGAAAGCCTATACATTTTTTATTATTTGGTTTCTAAAGTCTCCCTGAAAAAGAAAAAAAAGATAAAACAGTGGGAGATTAATATTGCCCTTTCTGCTTGTGTGCCACTCCTAACTCCTGTGTGTGCCATCTCTCACTCAGTGGGCCATAGAAAGCCTATTAATTTTTTTGCTTGATTTGGGTTCTAAAATCTACCTGAAAAAAAATCACTACATCAATCAGTGGGAGAAAAATATTGGCCTCAGGGCTTGTGTGCCACTCCTGACTCCTGTGTGTGCCATCTCTCACTCAGTGGGCCACAGAAAGCCTTTTTTTTTTTTTGCTTGATTTGGGTTCTAAAATCTACCTGAAAAAAAAACACTACATCAATCAGTGGGAGATTAATATTGCCCTTTCTGCTTGTGTGCCACTCCTGACTCCTGTGTGTGCCATCTCTCACTCAGTGGGCCATAGAAAGCCTATTAATTTTTTATTAGTTGGTTTCTAAAGTCTCCCTGAAAAAGAAAAAAAAAAGAAAACAGTGGGAGATTAATATTGCCCTTTCTGCTTGTGTGCCACTCCTGACTCCTGTGTGTGCCATCTCTCACTCAGTGGGCCATAGAAAGCCTATTTATTTTTTATTATTTTGTTTCTAAAGTCTCCCTGAAAAAGAAAAAAAAAATAAAACAGTGGGAGATTAATATTGACATTTGTGCTTGAGTGACAGTCCTGCGTGTGTGGCATCTCTGTGATTTGGTGCCACAGAAAACAGAGTGTGTAACATTGTGCCTGATTTTCCTTGTGGTCTCACCAACCTGTTAAGGGATATTGAAATCATACTGACGTTATAGCTCACCGTGTAAGTTGTTTGACAGCAACAAATAAAGTTACTTTGGTTAAGATTTTAAAACAATGAGGAAGTCTGGTGCAAGAGGTCGTCGTGGGCGTTCATTGTCAGCTGGTAATGATGGTAGTGGTAGTGGAGCATCAGGTGGTCGTGGGGATAAAAATATTCCACCTAAGTCTGGAGCTGTGGAGCCAGTTTCGTCGTCTGGCTACACAAGGCCTCGAACGCTCTCTTTTCTGGGAGTACGAAAACCGCTTTTAAAGGCGGAGCAGCAACAGCAAGTTTTGGCTTACATTGCAGACTCAGCCTCTAGCTCTTTTGCCTCCTCTTCTGAAACTGGTAAATGTAAAAGCAGCGCGTCGCTTGTGGATGTTCACGGTCAGGGACAAGTCGCTTCCTTGTCCTCTTCAGCAAAAACTACAACAAGAGAGAAGGATGCAGCAGGCGACACAACGGGTTACTCCATGGAGCTCTTTACACATACCGTCCCTGGCTTAGAAAGTGAAACACTTAACAGGCCATGCCCATTACAAGTAGATTCTGACATGGAGTGCACTGATGCACAGCCACAGCCAGAGTACTATGCTGCTCCTTTGACTCAGACCACCACATTGCCCTCTCAGGGTACTGATCCACAACAGACCCTGATGAGACTATGTTGCCCCGCCACGAACGCTATACCACCGACCGACACAGTGACACAGACGAAGTTGCACACGAGCTCGAAGAGGAGGTAATAGATGACCCTGTTGTTGACCCCGATTGGCAGCCATTGGGGGAACAGGGTGCAGGCGGCAGTAGTTCAGAAGCGGAGGTGGAGGAGGGGCCGCAGCAGGCATCAACATCGCAACAGGTTCCATCTGCCGGGCCCGTATCTGGCCCAAAACGCGTGTCAAAGCCAAAACCTGTTGGAGGACAGCGTGGCCATCCGGTTAAAGCTCAGTCTGCAATCCCTGAAAAGGGATCCGATGCTAGGAAGAGTGCAGTCTGGCATTTTTTTAAACAACATCCAATTGATCAGCGCAAAGTCATCTGTCAAAAATGTTCAACTAGCTTAAGCAGAGGTCAGAATCTGAAAAGTCTAAATACTAGTTGCATGCATAGACACTTAACCACCATGCATTTTCAAGCCTGGACTAACTACCAAACGTCCCTTAAGGTTGTAGCACCCTCGGCCAATGAAGCTAGTCAGCAACGCAACATCCCTTCCGTCACTGTAAGGCCACCATTTTCCGCACCACCGGCAGTATCTGTGCAGGTTTCTTTGCCAGCCAAAAGCAGTCAGGGAATCACCAGTTTTGTAGGAGGAAATATTGCATCTAGGGCACCGGCGGAAACAATACCGTCTCCAACCGTCTCTCAGTCTGCCATGTACACCGACACACCAGAAAGTTCCACAATCTCCAGCTCTCCAGTCCAGCTCACCCTACATGAGACTCTGGTTAGAAAAAGGAAGTACTTATCCTCGCATCCGCGTACACAGGGTTTTAACGCCCACATAGCTAGACTAATCTCGTTAGAGATGATGCCCTACCGGTTAGTTGAAAGCGAAGCTTTCAAAGCCCTGATGGAGTACGCTGAACCACGATACGAGCTACCCAGTCGACACTTTTTTTCCAGAAAAGCCATCCCAGCCCTGCACCAGCATGTTAAACAGCGCATCGTCCATGCACTCAGGCAATCTGTGAGTACAAAGGTGCACCTGACTACAGATGCATGGACCAGTAGGCATGGCCAGGGACGTTATGTGTCCATCACGGCACACTGGGTGAATGTGGTGGATGCAGGGTCCACAGGGGACATCAATTTCGGGACAGTTGTGCCTGGCCCACGGTCTAGGAAACAGTTGGCTGTAGGCGTTCGCACCCCCTCCTCCTCCTCCTCCTCGTCCTCCTGCAGAAGCTACAGCTCTTCCACAGACCGCAGTCGGCCAACCACTCCATCGGCAGATGACACTGTTGCACACCAGTTGTCCCATTATGGGCCAGCTACTGGCAAGCGTCAGCAGGCTGTATTGGCTATGAAGTGTTTGGGCGACAACAGACACACCGCGGAAGTTCTGTCCGAGTTCTTGCAACAAGAAACGCAGTCGTGGCTGGGCACAGTAGATCTTGAGGCAGGCAAGGTAGTGAGTGATAACGGAAGGAATTTCATGGCTGCCATCTCCCTTTCCCAACTGAAACACATTCCTTGCCTGGCTCACACCTTAAACCTGGTGGTGCAGTGCTTATTGAAAACTTATCCTGGGTTCTCCGACCTGCTCCTCAAAGTGTGTGGACTTTGCTCACATATCCGACGTTCGCCTGTACACTCCAGCCGTATGCAGACCTATCAGCGGTCTTTGAACCTTCCCCAGCATCGCCTAATCATAGACGTTGCAACAAGGTGGAACTCAACACTGCACATGCTTCAGAGACTGTGCCAACAGAGGCGGGCTGTTATGTTTTTGTGGGAGGATACACATACACGGGCAGGCAGTAGGATGGCAGACATGGAGTTGTCAGGTGTGCAGTGGTCGAAGATACAAGACATGTGTCAAGTTCTTCAGTGTTTTGAGGAATGCACACGGCTGGTTAGTGCAGACAACGCCATAATAAGCATGAGCATCCCCCTAATGCGTCTGCTGATGCAAAGTTTGACGCACATAAAGGATCAGGCGTCTGCACCAGAGGAAGAGGAAAGCCTTGATGACAGTCAGCCATTGTCTGGTCAGGGCAGTGTACAGGACGAGGTAGCGGGCGAAGAGGAGGTGGAGGACGAGGAGGATGATGGGGATGAGTATATTTTGAATGCGGAAGCTTTCCCGGGGGCACTGGAAATTGGTTGCGTGGCAAGGCCGGGTTCTGGTTTTTTGAGAGACACAAGTGACGTAGATTTGCCTGAAACTGCCCCTCAACCAATCACAACCGGAGATTTGACAACTGGAACTTTGGCCCACATGGCGGATTATGCCTTACGTATCCTAAAAAGGGACACACGCATTACGAAAATGATGAACGATGACGATTACTGGTTGGCCTGCCTCCTCGATCCACGCTATAAAGGCAAATTGCAAAATATTATGCCACATGAGAACTTGGAACTAATATTAGCAACCAAACAATCAACTCTTGTTGACTGTTCGTTTCAGGCATTCCCAGCACACAGCGCACGTGATCGTTCTCACACGAGCTCCAGGGGGCAGCAGACTAGGAGTGTTAGGGGTGCACACATCAGAAGTGGCGTTGGACAGAGGGGTTTTCTGACCAGGTTGTGGAGTGATTTTGCTATGACCGCAGACAGGACAGGTACTGCTGCATCAATTGAAAGTGACAGGCAAAAACATTTGTCCAGTATGGTTACTAACTATTTTTCATCCCTTATCGATGTTATCCCTCAACCGTCATTCCCATTTGATTACTGGGCATCAAAATTAGACACCTGGCCAGAATTGGCAGAATATGCATTGCAGGAGCTTGCTTGCCCGGCAGCAAGTGTCCTATCAGAAAGAGTATTCAGTGCTGCAGGTTCAATATTAACCGAAAAAAGGACTCGTCTGGCTACCCAAAATGTTGACGATCTAACATTCATTAAAATGAACCACAACTGGATTTCGAAATCTTTTGCCTCACCTTGCCCGGCCGACACCTAGCTTTCCTATGAAAAGCTCTTGCCTGTGGACTACTGTGAATTACTTTTCTAATGTCTAATTTTTTGCAGCTGATTGTCCAGCATACGACATGTTTACACCTCCCTAAATGGCCAAACTCCCCACACGGGGCCGTGGTATCGCGACTTGGCGCAAGCACCCGTGAGACTGCTGTTTGTCTGAAGAGGTGGGTGTGCTTGCTTTTGGTCGACGGCATTGCTACTGGGTCCCTCATAGTACAATAAAGTGTCTCTGGCGGTGGTGGTGCGCACCCAACGTCAGACACACTGTTGTAACATGAGGGGCCCTGGGCCTGTACCGCTGGCCACAAGAGAGTTCACCCACCCCCAGGTCAAACATTGCTCTACCACTTCCACAGTTATCTCTCACACTTCTACCAATGTTTAGTCTATGCGCTGACATCCTTCCATACCTGCCACTGACAATACCATTGTGTTGACATGTATGATGGTACTTAACATAGTCAGGGGCAGTGTCCTCTATTTACCACAGTAAATACTTTGCGCTAAATTAGTAGGTCTGAAACAACGCAGAGGATCCCACCCCTGAACCTAATGATTGCACCCTTTAGTGTTTTTGTTTTGTTTTAATGCGAGACATTCACATTTAATTGTTGTTTTTGACTACTAACTGGCAGACACTCATTACAATCGGCCTCCGTTGACCAGACCACTGCTGCCCGTGTACCCCTGGAAACAATTATAAAGTGCCTACAGCCAGCCCATTTTATTGTGTTAGGCCTTCGAAGCCTGTCTGCGGTCCCTCCTTCCACTAGGCCTCCACTGACCAGACCACTGCTGCCCGTGTACCCCTGGAAACAATTATAAAGTGCCTACAGCCAGCCCATTTTATTGTGTTAGGCCTTCGAAGCCTGTCTGCGGTCCCTCCTTCCACTAGGCCTCCACTGACCAGACCACTGCTGCCCGTGTACCCCTGGAAACAATTATAAAGTGCCTACAGCCAGCCCATTTTATTGTGTTAGGCCTTCGAAGCCTGTCTGCGGTCCCTCCTTCCACTAGGCCTCCACTTACCAGACCACTGCTGCCCGTGTACCCCTGGAAACAATTATAAAGTGCCTACAGCCAGCCCATTTTATTGTGTTAGGCCTTCGAAGCCTGTCTGCGGTCCCTCCTTCCACTAGGCCTCCACTGACCAGACCACTGCTGCCCGTGTACCCCTGGAACCTAATTTACAGTGCATAGAGCCTATTTTTTATTTTTTTTAATATTAATAAAGCCATGATGGACTACGCTGTACCACGCTATGAGCTACCCAGTTGACAATTCTTTTGCGAGAAAAGCCATCCCACCCCTCCACCAGCATGTTAAAGACCACATTGTCCTTGCATTCTGTCAATCTGTGAGTCCAAAGGTACACCTGACAACAGACACATGGACCTGTAGGCATGGCCACGGAAGGTTACGTGTCCTTTGTGGCGCAATGGGTTAATGTATTGGATGCATGGTCCACACAGGGGACAGCCTGCTAAGTCTGTCTGCAGTCCCTAATTCAAGTTGTCCTCAACTGAATACAGCTGAGCTTCTACCTTCTGGCTCTGATTAACTGCTGTTTTTTAAAAAATTGGTGGTTCAGGCCTACTAACGGTGTCTGCCCCTCCCTGGTGTTGCCCTCAACTGAATAAAGCTGAGCTTCTACCTTCCGGCTCTGATTAACTGCTGTTTTTTAAAAAATTGGTGGTTCAGGCCTACTAACGGTGTCTGCCCCTCCCTGGTGTTGCCCTCAACTGAATAAAGCTGAGCTTCTACCTTCTGGCTCTGATTAACTGCTGTTTTTTTTTTTAAAATGGTGGTTCCGGCCTACTAACGGTGTCTGCCCCTGCCTGGTGTTGTCCTCAGCTGAATAAAGCTGAGCTTCTACCTTCTGGCTCTGATTAACTGCTGTTTTTTAAAAAATTGGTGGTTCCGGCCTACTAACGGTGTCTGCCCCTGCCTGGTGTTGTCCTCAACTGAATAAAGCTGAGCTTCTACCTTCTGGCTTTCGGCCTATACTATCAGATATTAAACTGCATTTGGCCTACTAGTGTGGTTGGGCCCTTGAAACAGTGTCTGCTGCTCTTGGGTTTGCTACTCCACTGAACAAAGCAATGCCGCCTGTTTAGTCCTGTTACCAATTTTGAACTGCATTTAGCCTACTTTATTATTTGGCCCTATATCTATTTCCTCTTCATCCTGCCCATTGCCCAGCCACTGCTAGATGAGTCTGCTGGTACATTGACCTAGACCACTACATTCCCCTTGCACTCTACACAGCCAGAATCTGACCCTGCTGAAAGTAAGGTTCCCCTTCCCGCATGTTATACCACCTTACACAGGGACAAAGAGGAAGGTGCAGATGAAAGTGCAGGTTCCTTCATCAGGTGGGGGGGGGATACTCGTTGGTGACGTCACTGGCACAGGGCCCCTCAGAGTACGCAAAAGTGTCGCTGCTGGTGGGAGGCGCCCCCGCCATGCAAACACACCGCCGTACTTTGAGGGGCCTTGTGCCAGTGCCAATGCGAACGAGTGGGCCCCCCCTGCTTGCTCAGGATCACAGCACTTGCAACGTTGAAATACTTACCTCTCCCTGCTCCACCGCCGTGACGTAGTCCGCGTTTCCTGGGCCCACGAAAAACTTGTGCCAGCCCTACTCCCCCCACAACTTTTGCCAAATGACCCCCAATTTCCAATGCCCAACTATTATTATAAAGTTAATTAAGATTGACAAGCTTCAGAAACAAGAATGGATGTTTTTGGCATTAAAATGGGCACTGTAGGTGTTTTCCTGGCCTCCACTCACTGCCGACTATGCTTCTCCATTGACTTGCATTGGGTTTCGTGTTTCGGTCGATCCCCGACTTTCAGCGATAATCGGCCGACTGCACTCGACGCGACTCTGGACAAAGTCGGGTTTCACAAAACCCGACTCGATCTTAAAAAAATGAAAGTCGCTCAACCCTAGTTGAAACGCGTTGATCCTCACTGGTGTGCCAGGTGTTTGCTATGTAAACATTTTTCTTTTTTAAGAACTATTTATCGCTTTAGTTGTCTAATAAAGTCTCACAAAGTCTGAACTGCCTCCACCTCCAGCTGGATCATTTCTCTGTTGGTTTTCTAAGATGGTTCATTTGGTGCCTTTGCCTAAATTGCCTTCCTCTTCAGAGTTCCGTTGTTTTTTCAGCATGTGGTTCGTTTGCATGGTATTCCGGAGAATATTGTGTCCGACAGAGGTTCCCAGTTTGTTTCTAGGTTTTGGTGGGCCTTTTGTGCTAGGCTGGGCATTGATTTGTCTTTTTCTTCTGCATTTCATCCTCAGACAAATGGCCAGACCGAGCGAACTAATCAGACTTTGGAGACTTATTTGATATGCTTTGTGTCTGCCGATCAGGATGATTGGGTGGCCTTTTTGCCATAGGCCGAGTTTGCCCTTAATAATCGGGCTAGTTCGGCTACTTTGGTTTCGCCTTTTTTTTGTAATTTTGATTTTCATCCTCGTTTTTCTTCTGGGCAGGTTGAGCCTTCTGACTGTCCTGGTGTGGATTCTGTGGTTGACAGGTTGCAGCAGATTTGGGCTCATGTGGTGGACAATTTGGTGTTGTCTCAGGAGGAGGCTCAACGTTTTGCTAACCGTCGGTGTGTTGGTTCCCGGCTTCGGGTTGGGGATTTGGTTTGGTTGTCTTCCCGTCATGTTCCTTTGAAGGTCTCTGCCCCTAAGTTTAAGCCTCGGTTTATTGATCCTTATAGGATTTCTGAGATTATTAATCCGGTGTCTTTTCGATTGGCGCTTCCGGCCTCTTTTGCTATCCATAATGTCTTCCATAGATCTTTATTGCGGAAATATGTGGTGCCCGTTGTTCCCTCTATTGATCCTCCGGCCCCTGTTTTTGTTGATGGGGAGTTGGAGTATGTGGTTGAGAAGATTTTGGATTCTCGTTTTTCGAGGCGGAGGCTTCAGTACCTTGTCAAATGGAAGGGTTATGGCCAGGAGGATAATTCTTGGGTTTTTGCTTCTGATGTCCATGCTGCTGATTTGGTTCATGCTTTTCATCTGGCTCGTCCTAATCGGCCTGGGGGCTCTGGTGAGGGTTCAGTGACCCATCCTCAAGGGGGGGTACTGTTGTGAATTCTGCTTTTGGGCTCCCTCTGGTGGTTGTAGGTGGTAATGCAGTTGCCCCTGAGTTGAAGTCCTGGTCAGGTGTACCTGCTGATTGCAGTTCTGACTGGGGAATTTAGGCGTGCAGGATTCATTAGTCCTTGCCAGTTGTCAATTGTTGTTGGGAGGTGTAGGACCTCTGCCTGTTCCTCCTGCCTTTCTGCCAAATCAGCAAAGATAAGTGTCTGGTTTTTTTTCCTGTGGCACACATGTTGTGTGCTTCACAATTCAGTGCTATTCTTTGTGTTTTCTTGTTCAGCTTAGATTGTGTCAGTATTTTCTCAGTCTTGTTGGATTATCTGGAGTGGCAGATATACATTCCATGTCTTTAGTTAGATTGTGGAACTTTTTGTATTATCTGCTGTGGATATTTTTGGAAGGGTTTTAATACTGACCGCCTAGTAATCTGTCCTATCCTTTCCTATTTAGCTAGAGTGGCCTCTTTTGCTAAATCCTGTTTTCTACCTGCGTGTGTCTATTCTTCTCCTACTCACAGTCATTATTCGTGGGGGGCTGCCTATCCTTTGGGGGTCTGCTCTGAGGCAAGGTAGCATTCCTATTTCCATCTATAGGGGTATTTAGTCCTCCAGCTGTGTCAAGGTGTCTAGGGTATGTTAGGCACACCCCACGGCTACTTCTAGTTGCGGTGTTAGTTCAGGATTTGTGGTCAGTACAGGTACCACCGACTCCAGAGAACGTTTCATGCGGCTCCAAGGTCACCAGATCATAACAGCTGTATAAATGTCTCTAGCTCTTGTGGTGACTCAGAGCGAGCTAGTTCATGTTTTACAATACTAGACACACCCCTTTTAAAAATAGGCAATTGTGCATAACTGTCCCAATTGGTATCTACCGCTAATCTCCTGAATTCAGTAGCATACTCATTAACAGAACGTTTTGCCTGGTGTAAAGACAATAAAGCAGATTCAGCGGTTGCATGGCGATTAGGATCATCAAACATTAATGCCATAGCGGCCAAGAAATCCTCCAACTTATTTAACCGTGGGTCACGAGACTCAATCATCGGATTCGCCCAGGCGAGCGCTCGTGAGGTCAGTAGCATTATTACACACAATACTTTGGATCTATCAGTAGGAAAATGGTCAGCATGCACATCAAAATATAGCATACATTGATTCACAAAGCCACGAAATTTGTCGCGATCACCATTAAATCTGAATGGGGGCAACTTAGGTGGGCTAGCTGGTGGCGGTTTCCCAGATGGTAAAGTCGCTTGTGCAGCCATTTGCGTGCTTATGTCCTGAAAAGCCCATCCATACTGGGACTCTATGCCAGCAAGTTTGTTTTCCTGGGCTGCCATGCGGGTGCTTAAGTCCTGCACAGTTTGTCCAAACACTTGTTGATTGTGTTCAAAGCTTCCAAACTTCTTTTGCAGACCTTCCACATCTTACTGCAGTGATCTAGTGTTGAGCGATACTTTCCGATATCGGAAAGTATCGGTATCGGAAAGTATCGGCCGATACCGTCAAAATATCGGATCTAATCCGATACCGATACCCGATCCCAATGCAAGTCAATGGGACGAAAATATCGGAATTAAAATAAACCCTTTATAAACTTGTAGGTTCATTCTACATGAAGGAAAACAACTAAGAATAATGTAGGATGTATTGGGGGACGTGGCGGAGACATTAAAGGCACAGAGGTTTAGCCCAATGTAATAGAATAGCAGGATTTTGTTTTTTTTAATGACGTTCGGCGGTAGAAAGATTTTGACTATGTTAATTTTTTTTTTATTTTGTCAGATATTGATGTTTCACTACTTCCACGCCCTTCACCTTCTTTTTTACTTCTCCCACACTTTCTTCTTCATTATCCTCATCATCAGCTTCTTTGACATCAACTTCTTCACCTTATTCATCTTCTTCTTCATCTTCTACCTATTATTTTTTTGGTTACATTGTTCATATTCTTTTTATTTTACTATTATCTTCATCATATTCTACTTCTTCATCATATTCTTATTTGTGACAGGCATTCCCGTAGTTGTTATCTATAAAAGTTTGAAGATTACACCTTCCGTTCTGCCTGTCACAAAAGAGTTACATTTGTCCGCGTTCAGTTTGGCCTGCAGCATCAGGCTTTATCCAGGGGCACCACGAGGAGGAACGGACTCACCCCCATACACTGCTTAGTCTTCTTCTGCTTATAATTTAGATAATATTTTTTGCTCTGATATTTAGTGTTATGCTTAATGTTCTTCTGCTCTTTGTTCTGCAGCCTCTTGTTCTTCTGCTTCTCGGTCTTCCAGGTCGTCGTCTCCAGGGTCGTCGTCTCTGGGGTCGTCGTCATCGGGGTGGTCTTCAGGGTCATCGTCTCCAGGGTCGTCGTCATCACGGTGGTTGTCGTCTCTGGTGTCGTCGTCATCTTAGGGGTGGCCTTCCGGGTCATCGTGTTTAGTCTCTTGAACTTGGAAATGTAGCAGAAGGTACAAGAAGGCTGAGAAAATGCCGAGAACCAGCTGATGGAACTGGAACTCGGATGGCTACCCGAAGGTCCAAGAGCCAATGGAACTACCGAGGACCAGCTGACGTTACTGGAACCCGGTTACTAAGCAGGAGGTACCCGTGCCTGAAAGCACTACCAAGGACCACCTGACGTTGGTGGAACTCGGATACCCAGAGGGAGGCACCTAAGCCAAAGGCTCTGCCCGGAACCAGCTGACGGTACTGGAACCAGGATGGGGAGCAGAAGGTACAAGAGCAAAAGACACTGCCGAGAACCAGCTGACGGTGCTGGAACCCGGATGGGTAGCCGAAGGTCCAAGAGCCAATGGAACTACCGAGGACCAGCTGACGTTACTGGAACCCAGTTACTAAGCAGGAGGTACCCGTGCCTGAAAGCACTACCAAGGACCACCTGACGTTGGTGGAACTCGGATACCCAGAGGGAGGCACCTAAGCCAAAGGCTCTGCCCAGAACCAGCTGACGGTACTGGAACCAGGATGGGGAGCAGAAGGTACAAGAGCAAGTGTCTGCGTGGCTTTTGCAGGACACGATGCCGGCTGCACAGCAGGGGAACAGCTGGCGGTGCTGAACCCCACTGACACATTGGCTGGTGTTTTTCTCTGTGCAGCTAGCAGTACCGGGCCCCAACTTGCGGTGTTAGAGCCCGGG
This sequence comes from Ranitomeya variabilis, assembly GCF_051348905.1. Classification (NCBI taxonomy): domain Eukaryota; kingdom Metazoa; phylum Chordata; class Amphibia; order Anura; family Dendrobatidae; genus Ranitomeya; species Ranitomeya variabilis. The sequence continues at coordinate 491,626,941 of NC_135235.1, forward strand.
GTCAGCAGGAGGAGGAGATGGAGCAGAGTGTAGGCCGAAGCCTGCACTGGCGGCAGCTTTGGGTCTGTTGTGCCTGCGTGGCAGTTGCAGGACACGTTGCCGGCTGCACAGCAGGGGAACAGCTGGTGGTGCTGAACCCCACTGACACATTGGCTGGTGTTTGGCTCTGTGCAGCTAGCAGTACCGGGCCCCAACTGGCGGTGTTGGAGCCCGGGCTCTGCAGGGGGAGCAGAGTGTAGGCCGAAGCCTACTTGAACCAATTTCAAAGGTAACCTTTAACCCCCCCTCAGGGGTTACAAAGTAGAAGAGCCACAGCTTATGCAGCAGTAGTGCCGCACAAGTCAAAGGTTGCTCTTTTAATTTTGCTCCTTGCACACGCTGAATGAAACACGTATAACATTTAGCCCTTTACACAGTCAAACTGTGTTGGAGGCGCGAGTTCCCTTTGTAATGAGACGCAGCACAGATGTCAAGAATCCCACCTTGGTGCTGGGTGCAGCCTCCTGAGCGTTGTTATTTGCTGTACAGGAGTCTGCGCTGTCGTGTTATCCCCCGGCCTAGCGCTGTTAGCGCTGCCCATCTTCTGACCTCATTTAATGTCGGCCGGTGCGGTTCGCGATGACCATGAATCCCAGCCCCGCAGTGTCTTAACATTGTTAAAACACTGCGGGGCTGGGATTCATGGCCTGGCGCAGCACATATGTTCGCCTCTCGCACTCGGGTCCTTACACCCGCTTCAGACTGTGCGGCGTCAGCTGATCCCTTATCGCATGCCACGGCCATGAAGCCGCACAGTCTGAAGAAGGCGGAAGGAGATGAGTGACAACAGGCGAAGATATGCACTGCTCATGCCCATCAATCACACCCTCGCAGTCCCAATAAATAAGACACCGAGGGGCGTTGTGTGGGTCAGGGCGGCCGCAGAGGCGCAGGCAGCCAAACAATGATGCCAGAAGACGGGCAGCGCTACCAAGGGGGTTGCAGCGTGTCATTACAAAGGAAAGTCACACCACCGGGACGGTTAAATGGTCACACAGAGGACACATTTTAGACGTGTTTTCAGTTCCACATGTGCGAGGAGAATACGTTTATGAGCCACCTTGCACACATGCAGCATTACCGCTGTACAAGGTGGCCTTAAAAACGTACAAACGCCTGGGGGAGGGGGGACAGGTTCCCTTCAATTTCAGTTCTTGTGTCTGCGTGGCTTTTGCAGGACACGATGCCGGCTGCACAGCAGGGGAACAGCTGGCGGTGCTGAACCCCACTGACACATTGGCTGGTGTTTTTCTCTGTGCAGCTAGCAGTACCGGGCCCCAACTGGCGGTGTTAGAGCCCGGGGTCAGCAGGAGGAGGAGATGGAGCAGAGTGTAGGCCGAAGCCTGCACTGGCGGCAGCTTTGGGTCTGTTGTGCCTGCGTAGCGGTTGCAGGACACGTTGCCGGCTACACATCAGGGGAACAGCTGGCGGTGCTGGACCCCACTGACACATTGGCTGGTGTTTTTCTCTGTGCAGCTAGCAGTAACGGGCCCCAACTGGCGGTGTTAGAGCCCAGGGTCAGCAGGAGGAGGAGCAAGGGGGAGGGGAGTGTAGGCCGAAGCCTGCACTGGCGGCAGCTTTGGGTCTGTTGTGCCTGCGTGGCGGTCGCAGGACACGTTGCCGGCTACACAGCAGGGGAACAGCTGGCAGTGCTGGACCCCACTGACACATTGGCTGGTGTTTTTCTCTGTGCAGCTAGCAGTACCGGGCCCCAACTGGCGGTGTTAGAGCCCAGGGTCAGCAGGAGGAGGAGCAGGAGGAGGAGCAAGGGGGAGGGGAGTGTAGGCCGAAGCCTGCACTGGCGGCAGCTTTGGGTCTGTTGTGCCTGCGTGGTGGTCGCAGGACACGTTGCCGGCTACACAGCAGGGGAACAGCTGGCGGTGCTGAACCCCACTGACACATTGGCGAGGTGTTTGGCTCTGTGCAGCCAGCACTTCCGGACAGCAACTAGCGTTGTTGGAGCCCGGACTCTGCCGGTGGAGCAGAGTGTAGGCCGAAGCCTAATTTAACCGATTTCAAAGGTAACCTTTAACCCCCCCTCAGGGGTTACAAACTAGAAGAGCCACAGCTTATGCAGCAGTAGTGCCGCACAAGTCAAAGGTTGCTCTTTTAATTTTTCTCCTTGCACACGCCGAATGAAACACGTATAACATTTAGCCCTTTATACAGTCAAACTGTGTTGGAGGCGCGAGTTCCCTTCGTAATGAGACGCAGCACAGATGTCAAGAATCCCACCTTGGTGCTGGGTGCAGCCTCCTGAGCGTTGTTATTTGCTGTACAGGAGTCTGCGCTGTCGTGTTATCCCCTGGCCTAGCGCTGTTAGCGCTGCCCATCTTCTGACATCATGTAATGTCGGCCAGTGCGGTTCGCGATGACCATGAATCCCAGCCCCGCAGTGTCTTAACATTGTTAAAACACTGCGGGGCTGGGATTCATGGCCTGGCGCAGCACATATGTTCGCCTCTCGCACTCGGGTCCTTACACCCGCTTCAGACTGTGCGGCGTCAGCTGATCCCTTATCGCATGCCACGGCCATGAAGCCGCACAGTCTGAAGAAGGCGGAAGGAGATGAGTGACAACAGGCGAAGATATGCACTGCTCATGCCCATCAATCACACCCTCGCAGTCCCAATAAATAAGACACCGAGGGGCGTTGTGTGGGTCAGGGCGGCCGCAGAGGCGCAGGCAGCCAAACAATGATGCCAGAAGACGGGCAGCGCTACCAAGGGGGTTGCAGCGTGTCATTACAAAGGAAAGTCACACCACCGGGACGGTTAAATGGTCACACAGAGGACACATTTTAGACGTGTTTTCAGTTCCACATGTGCGAGGAGAATACGTTTATGAGCCACCTTGCACACATGCAGCATTACCGCTGTACAAGGTGGCCTTAAAAACGTACAAACGCCTGGGGGAGGGGGGACAGGTTCTCTTCAATTTCAGTTCTTGTGTCTGCGTGGCTTTTGCAGGACACGATGCCGGCTGCACAGCAGGGGAACAGCTGGCGGTGCTGAACCCCACTGACACATTGGCTGGTGTTTTTCTCTGTGCAGCTAGCAGTACCGGGCCCCAACTGGCGGTGTTAGAGCCCGGGGTCAGCAGGAGGAGGAGATGGAGCAGAGTGTAGGCCGAAGCCTGCACTGGCGGCAGCTTTGGGTCTGTTGTGCCTGCGTGGCGGTCGCAGGACACGTTGCCGGCTACACAGCAGGGGAACAGCTGGCGGTGCTGGACCCCACTGACACATTGGCTGGTGTTTTTCTCTGTGCAGCTAGCAGTACCGGGCCCCAACTGGCGGTGTTAGAGCCCAGGGTCAGCAGGAGGAGGAGCAGGAGGAGGAGCAAGGGGGAGGGGAGTGTAGGCCGAAGCCTGCACTGGCGGCAGCTTTGGGTCTGTTGTGCCTGCGTGGTGGTCGCAGGACACGTTGCCGGCTACACAGCAGGGGAACAGCTGGCGGTGCTGAACCCCACTGACACATTGGCGAGGTGTTTGGCTCTGTGCAGCCAGCACTTCCGGACAGCAACTAGCGTTGTTGGAGCCCGGGCTCTGCCGGTGGAGCAGAGTGTAGGCCGAAGCCTAATTGAACCGATTTCAAAGGTAACCTTTAACCCCCCCTCAGGGGTTACAAACTAGAAGAGCCACAGCTTATGCAGCAGTAGTGCCGCACAAGTCAAAGGTTGCTCTTTTAATTTTTCTCCTTGCACACGCTGAATGAAACACGTATAACATTTAGCCCTTTATACAGTCAAACTGTGTTGGAGGCGCGAGTTCCCTTCGTAATGAGACGCAGCACAGATGTCAAGAATCCCACCTTGGTGCTGGGTGCAGCCTCCTGAGCGTTGTTATTTGCTGTACAGGAGTCTGCACTGTCGTGTTATCCCCTGGCCTAGCGCTGTTAGCGCTGCCCATCTTCTGACATCATGTAATGTCGGCCAGTGCGGTTCGCGATGACCATGAATCCTAGCCCCGCAGTGTCTTAACATTGTTAAAACACTGCGGGGCTGGGATTCATGGCCTGGCGCAGCACATATGTTCGCCTCTCGCACTCGGGTCCTTACACCCGCTTCAGACTGTGCGGCGTCAGCTGATCCCTTATCGCATGCCACGGCCATGAAGCCGCACAGTCTGAAGAAGGCGGAAGGAGATGAGTGACAACAGGCGAAGATATGCACTGCTCATGCCCATCAATCACACCCTCGCAGTCCCAATAAATAAGACACCGAGGGGCGTTGTGTGGGTCAGGGCGGCCGCAGAGGCGCAGGCAGCCAAACAATGATGCCAGAAGACGGGCAGCGCTACCAAGGGGGTTGCAGCGTGTCATTACAAAGGAAAGTCACACCACCGGGACGGTTAAATGGTCACACAGAGGACACATTTTAGACGTGTTTTCAGTTCCACATGTGCGAGGAGAATACGTTTATGAGCCACCTTGCACACATGCAGCATTACCGCTGTACAAGGTGGCCTTAAAAACGTACAAACGCCTGGGGGAGGGGGGACAGGTTCCCTTCAATTTCAGTTCTTGTGTCTGCGTGGCTTTTGCAGGACACGATGCCGGCTGCACAGCAAGGGAACAGCTGGCGGTGCTGAACCCCACTGACACATTGGCTGGTGTTTTTCTCTGTCCAGCTAGCAGTACCGGGCCCCAACTGGCGGTGTTAGAGCCCGGGGTCAGCAGGAGGAGGAGATGGAGCAGAGTGTAGGCCGAAGCCTGCACTGGCGGCAGCTTTGGGTCTGTTGTGCCTGCGTGGCGGTCGCAGGACACGTTGCCGGCTACACAGCAGGGGAACAGCTGGCGGTGCTGGACCCCACTGACACATTGGCTGGTGTTTTTCTCTGTGCAGCTAGCAGTACCGGGCCCCAACTGGCGGTGTTAGAGCCCAGGGTCAGCAGGAGGAGGAGCAGGAGGAGGAGCAAGGGGGAGGGGAGTGTAGGCCGAAGCCTGCACTGGCGGCAGCTTTGGGTCTGTTGTGCCTGCGTGGCAGTTGCAGGACACGTTGCCGGCTGCACAGCAGGGGAACAGCTGGCGGTGCTGAACCCCACTGACACTTTGGCTGGTGTTTTTCTCTGTGCAGCTAGCAGTACCGGGCCCCAACTGGCGGTGTTGGAGCCAGGGCTCTGCAGGGGGAGCAGAGTGTAGGCCGAAGCCTAATTGAACCAATTTTAAAGTAAACCTTTAACCCCCACTCAGGTGTTACAAAGTAGAAGAGCCACAGCTTATGCAGCAGTAATGCTGCACAAGTCAAAGGTTGCTCTTTTAATTTTGCTCCTTGCACACGCTGAAAGGAACACGTATAACATTTAGGCCCTTACACAGTCAAACTGATTTTGAGGCGTGAGCTCCCTTCGTAAAGAGACGCAGTACAGCTGGCAAAAATGCCACCTTGGTGCTTGGCGCGGCTGTTGTGAATTTGGTTTCTGGGCTCCCCCGGTGGTTACTGGTGGTACTGAACTTGTGTGCTTCATCTCCTCTGTTCACCTGTTTCCATCAGGATGTGGGAGTTTCTATTTAGCCTTGCTCCTCAGTCATTTCTATGCTGGCCAACAATGTTACCAGAAGCCTTTCTGTTGCATGTTCCTGCTCCTAGACTACTATCAGCTAAGTTGGACTTGTAGTCCTAAGATTGTTTTGCATTTTTGTTCCAGTTCTCTGTGTTTGAATATTTCTGAGGCTGGAAGCTCTTGTGAGCTGAAATTGCCACTCTGGTGTCATGAGTTGATATTAGAGTCTTAAAGTAATTTCAGGATGGTGTTTTGAAAGGGTTTTCAGCTGACTGTGAAGTTCCCTTTTCTGTCTTCCTACTATCTAGTAAGCGGACCTCAATTTGCTATACCTATCTTCTTACTTCGTATGTCAATTTCCTCTAAAATCACCGACAATATATGTGGGGGCTACTGTCTGCCTTTTGGGGAAAATTTCTCTAGAGGTAAGCCAGGTCTGTATTTTCCTCTGCTAGGGTCAGTCAGTCCTCCGGCTGGCGCTGGGCGTCTAGGGATAAAACGTAGGCACGCAACCCGGCCACTGTTAGTTGTGCGGTAGGTTTAGCTCACAGTCAGCTCGAGTTCCCATCTTCCAAGAGCTAGTCCTTTTGTATGCTTTACTACGGTCTCTTGCCATTGAGAACCATGACAGTTTGGCCGGCCAAGGGTTAAAATAATTGGCAGAAGAAAGGAGAGAAAAGAAGTCTGCAGAGAATTTTTTTTTTTTTTTCTGAGTTTGCTCATTAGTTGATTCACTTGCATCTCTGCTTACTGCAGCCTTCGTCTCTCTCTCCTTCTAATCCTTGAATGGTTCTGATTTCACCTGATTAAAATGGATCCTCAGAGTTTAGCTACAGGTTTGGATAATCTCGCTATGAAGGTTCAAAGTTTACAGGATTTTGTAATTCATGCTCCTATATCTGAACCTAGAATTCCTTTACCTGAATTTTTCTCCGGGGATAGATCTCGCTTCCAGAATTTCAAACATAATTGTAAATTATTTTTGTCTCTGAGATCTCGCTCCGCTGGAGATCCTGCACAGCAGGTCAGGATTGTAATTTCCTTGCTCCGGGGCGACCCTCAGGATTGGGCATTTGCTTTGGCACCAGGGGATCCTGCGTTGCTCAATGTGGATGCGTTTTTCCTGGCTTTGGGGTTGCTTTATGAGGAACCTCATTTAGAGATTCAGGCTGAAAAAGCCTTGATGGCCCTGTCTCAAGGGCAAGATGAGGCTGAAATATACTGCCAAAAATTTCGTAAGTGGTCTGTGCTTACTCAGTGGAATGAGTGCGCCCTGGCGGCGAATTTCAGAGAGGGTCTCTCTGATGCCATTAAAGATGTTATGGTGGGGTTCCCTGTGCCTACAGGTCTGAATGAGTCCATGACAATGGCTATTCAGATTGATCGGCGTTTGCGGGAGCGCAAACCTGTGCACCATTTGGCGGTGTCTACTGAGAAGGCGCCAGAGATTATGCAATGTGATAGAATTCTGTCCAGAAGCGAACGACAGAATTTTAGGCGAAAAAATGGGTTATGCTTCTATTGTGGTGATTCAACTCATGTTATATCAGCATGCTCTAAACGTACTAAGAAGGTTGATAAGTCTGTTTCAATTGGCACTTTACAGTCTAAGTTTATTCTATCTGTGACCCTGATTTGCTCTTTATCGTCTATTACCGCGGACGCCTATGTCGACTCTGGCGCCGCTTTGAGTCTTATGGATTGGTCCTTTGCCAAACGCTGTGGGTTTAATTTAGAGCCTCTGGAAGTTCCTATACCTCTGAAGGGTATTGACTCCACGCCATTGGCTAGTAATAAACCACAATACTGGACACAAGTAACTATGCGTATTAATCCGGATCACCAGGAGATTATTCGCTTCCTTGTGTTGTATAATCTACATGATGTGTTGGTGCTTGGATTGCCATGGCTGCAATCTCATAACCCAGTCCTCGACTGGAAAGCAATGTCTGTGTTAAGCTGGGGATGTCAGGGGACTCATGGGGACGTACCTTTGGTTTCCATTTCGTCATCTATTCCCTCTGAGATTCCGGAATTTTTATCTGATTATCGTGACGTTTTTGAGGAGCCTAAACTTGGTTCACTACCTCCGCACAGAGATTGCGATTGTACTATAGATCTGATTCCGGGCAGTAAGTTTCCAAAGGGTCGTTTATTTAATCTATCTGTGCCTGAACATGCTGCTATGCGGGAATATATTAAGGAGTCCTTGGAAAAGGGACATATTCGTCCTTCGTCATCTCCCTTAGGAGCCGGTTTTTTCTTTGTATCTAAAAAAGATGGCTCTTTGAGGCCGTGTATTGATTATCGGCTTTTGAATAAAATCACGGTTAAATATCAGTATCCTTTGCCACTGCTTACTGATTTGTTTGCTCGAATAAAGGGGGCCAAGTGGTTCTCTAAGATTGATCTTCGTGGGGCGTATAATTTAGTGCGAATTAAGCAGGGGGATGAGTGGAAAACCGCATTTAATACGCCTGAGGGCCATTTTGAGTATTTAGTAATGCCTTTTGGTCTTTCAAATGCCCCTTCAGTCTTTCAGTCTTTTATGCATGACATTTTCCGTGAATATTTGGATAAATTTATGATTGTGTATCTGGATGATATTTTGATTTTTTCGGATGACTGGGACTCTCATGTCCAACAGGTCAGGAGGGTTTTTCAGGTTTTGCGCTCTAATTCCTTGTGTGTAAGGGGTTCTAAGTGTGTTTTTGGGGTTCAAAAGATTTCGTTTTTGGGGTACATTTTTTCCCCCTCTTCCATTGAGATGGACCCTGTCAAGGTTCAGGCTATTTGTGATTGGACGCAACCCTCTTCTCTTAAGAGCCTTCAGAAGTTTTTGGGCTTTGCTAATTTTTATCGTCGATTTATAACTGGTTTTTCTGATGTTGCTAAGCCGTTGACTGATTTGACTAAGAAGGGTGCTGATGTTGCTGATTGGTCCCCTGCTGCTGTGGAGGCCTTTCGGGAGCTTAAGCGCCGCTTTTCTTCTGCCCCTGTATTGCGTCAGCCTGATGTTACTCTTCCTTTTCAGGTTGAGGTCGACGCTTCAGAAATCGGAGCTGGGGCGGTTTTGTCGCAGAAAAGTTCCGACTGCTCCGTGATGAGACCTTGCGCGTTCTTTTCTCGTAAATTTTCGCCCGCTGAGCAAAATTATGATATTGGTAATCGGGAGCTTTTGGCTATGAAGTGGGCTTTTGAGGAGTGGCGTCATTGGCTTGAGGGGGCTAGACATCAGGTGGTGGTATTGACCGACCACAAGAATTTGATTTATCTTGAGTCTGCCAGGCGCCTGAATCCTAGACAGGCGCGCTGGTCGTTATTTTTCTCTCGGTTTAATTTTGTGGTTTCTTACCTACCGGGTTCTAAAAATGTGAAGGCGGATGCCCTTTCTAGGAGTTTTGAGCCTGATTCCCCTGGTAATTCTGAACCTACAGGTATCCTTAAGGATGGAGTGATATTATCTGCTGTTTCCCCAGACTTGCGACGGGTCTTGCAGGAGTTTCAGGCGGATAGACCTGATCGTTGCCCGCCTGGTAGACTGTTTGTTCCGGATGATTGGACCAGTAGAGTCATCTCGGAGGTCCATTCTTCTGCGTTAGCTGGTCATCCTGGAATCTTTGGTACCAGGGATTTGGTGGCTAGGTCCTTCTGGTGGCCTTCCCTGTCGCGAGATGTGCGAGGTTTTGTGCAGTCTTGTGATGTTTGTGCTCGGGCCAAGCCTTGTTGTTCTCGGGCTAGTGGATTGTTGTTATCTTTGCCTATTCCAAAGAGGCCTTGGACTCACATCTCCATGGATTTTATTTCTGATCTCCCTGTTTCTCAGAAGATGTCTGTCATCTGGGTGGTGTGTGACCATTTCTCTAAGATGGTCCATTTGGTCCCCTTGCCTAAATTGCCTTCCTCATCCGAGCTGGTTCCTCTGTTTTTTCAAAATGTGGTTCGCTTGCATGGTATTCCGGAGAATATCGTTTCTGACAGGGGAACCCAATTTGTGTCTAGATTTTGGCGAGCGTTCTGTGCTAGGATGGGCATTGATTTGTCTTTTTCGTCTGCTTTCCATCCTCAGACTAATGGCCAGACCGAGCGAACTAATCAGACCTTGGAGACTTATTTGAGGTGTTTTGTGTCTGCGGATCAGGATGATTGGGTTGCCTTTTTGCCCTTGGCGGAGTTTGCCCTCAATAACCGGGCTAGTTCTGCCACCTTGGTTTCTCCTTTCTTCTGTAATTCGGGGTTTCATCCTCGTTTCTCTTCCGGTCAGGTGGAGTCTTCGGATTGTCCTGGAGTGGATGCTGTGGTGGAGAGGTTGCATCAGATTTGGGGGCATGTGGTGGACAATTTGAAGTTGTCCCAGGAGAAGACTCAGCAGTTTGCCAACCGCCGTCGTCGTGCTGGTCCTCGTCTTTGTGTTGGGGACTTGGTGTGGTTGTCTTCTCGTTTTGTCCCTATGAAGGTTTCTTCTCCTAAGTTTAAGCCTCGGTTCATCGGCCCGTACAAGATATTGGAGATTCTTAACCCTGTGTCCTTTCGTTTGGACCTCCCTGCATCTTTTTCTATTCATAATGTCTTCCATCGTTCATTGTTGCGCAGGTATGAGGTACCGGTTGTGCCTTCCGTTGAGCCTCCTGCTCCGGTGTTGGTTGAGGGTGAGTTGGAGTACGTTGTCGAGAAGATCTTGGACTCCCGTGTTTCCAGACGGAGACTTCAGTATTTGGTCAAGTGGAAGGGCTACGGTCAGGAGGATAATTCTTGGGTGACAGCCTCTGATGTTCATGCCTCCGATTTGGTCCGTGCCTTTCATAGGGCTCATCCTGATCGCCCTGGTGGTTCTGGTGAGGGTTCGGTGCCCCCTCCTTGAGGGGGGGGTACTGTTGTGAATTTGGTTTCTGGGCTCCCCCGGTGGTTACTGGTGGTACTGAACTTGTGTGCTTCATCTCCTCTGTTCACCTGTTTCCATCAGGATGTGGGAGTTTCTATTTAGCCTTGCTCCTCAGTCATTTCTATGCCGGCCAACAATGTTACCAGAAGCCTTTCTGTTGCATGTTCCTGCTCCTAGACTACTATCAGCTAAGTTGGACTTGTAGTCCTAAGATTGTTTTGCATTTTTGTTCCAGTTCTCTGTGTTTGAATATTTCTGAGGCTGGAAGCTCTTGTGAGCTGAAATTGCCACTCTGGTGTCATGAGTTGATATTAGAGTCTTAAAGTAATTTCAGGATGGTGTTTTGAAAGGGTTTTCAGCTGACTGTGAAGTTCCCTTTTCTGTCTTCCTACTATCTAGTAAGCGGACCTCAATTTGCTATACCTATCTTCTTACTTCGTATGTCAATTTCCTCTAAAATCACCGACAATATATGTGGGGGCTACTGTCTGCCTTTTGGGGAAAATTTCTCTAGAGGTAAGCCAGGTCTGTATTTTCCTCTGCTAGGGTCAGTCAGTCCTCCGGCTGGCGCTGGGCGTCTAGGGATAAAACGTAGGCACGCAACCCGGCCACTGTTAGTTGTGCGGTAGGTTTAGCTCACAGTCAGCTCGAGTTCCCATCTTCCAAGAGCTAGTCCTTTTGTATGCTTTACTACGGTCTCTTGCCATTGAGAACCATAACACGCGGCCTCCTGAGCATCGTTATTTGTTGCACAGGAGTCTGCGCTGTCGTGTTATCCCTTGGCCTTGCGCTGTTAGCGCTGCCCATCCTCTGACATCATGTAATGTCGGCCGGTGCGGTTTGCGATGACCATGAATCCCAGCCCCGCAGTGTCTTAACATTGTTAAAACACTGCGGGGCTGGGATTCATGGCCTGGTGCAGTACATATGTTCGCCTCTCGCTTGGTTTCTTACACCCGCTTCAGACTATGCGGCGTCAGCTGATCCCTTATCGCATGCCACGGCCATGAAGCCGCACAGTCCGAAGAAGGCGGAAGGAGATGAGGGACAGGCGAAGAAATGCACCGTTCATGCCCATCAATCACACCCTCGCAGTCCAAATAAATAAGACACCGAGGGGCGTTGTGTGGGGCAAGGCGGCCGCAGAGGCGCAGGCAGCCAAACAATGATGCCAGAAGACGGGCAGCGCTACCAAGGAGCTTGTTGCGTGTCAATACAAAGGAAAATCACACCTGAGGGACGTTTTAATGGTCGCAGAGGACTCATTTTAGACGTGTTCAGTTCCCCATGGGCAAGGAGAATAAGTTTCTGAGCCACCTTGCACACATGCAGCATTACTGTCGTACAAGGTGGCTGTAAAACGTAGAAACACCTGGGGGAGGGGGGACAGGTTTCCTTCAATTTCAGTTCTTGTGTCTGCGTGGCTTTTGCAGGACACGATGCCGGCTACACAGCAGGGGAACAGCTGGCGGTGCTGAACCCCACTGACACATTGGCTGGTGTTTTTCTCTGTGCAGCTAGCAGTACCGGGCCCTAACTGGCGGTGTTGGAGCCCAGGGTCAGCAGGAGGAGGAGAGGGAGCAGAATGTAGGCCGAAGCCTGCACTGGAGCAAGTTGAAAGGGAAACTTTAACCCCCCCCAGGCGTTTGTAGCTGAAAGAGCCATCGTGTACAGCACTAATGCTGGAAAAGGTAAACTTAGCTCTTTTAATTATGGTCCTTGCACATGCTGAACCTAACACTTATGAAAAGTGTCCCCTCCTACCGTGATACCGTCCGGTAGGTGGAACTTTCCTTTGTGATGTGACGCAGCACAGCCGTCATTCTTACCCCCTTGGCGCCGTGCGCCGCCTCCTCAGCGTTGTTTGAATCAGTCCCGGAGCCTGCGCTGTTAGGTTAGACCTTGGCCATGCACACATTTTGCGCTGCCCGTCTTCTGACATCATTTGGTGTCAGGCTGGCTGCGCCTGTGCGGCCGCGCTGGCCGAGATCCCGCCTCGTACTGTCTTCTGATTTCATCCCACTGGGGGCCTGAGATCCGTGGCCATGCGCAGTGCATATCCTCGCCTCTCACTCCCCTCCCTACGGCTTCTTCAGACTGTGCGGTGTCACGGCCGTGGCATGCTATTAGGGACCAGCTGACACCGCACAGTTTGAAGAAGCCGTAGGGAGATGAGTGAGAGGTGGAGGTTCAGATATGCACTGCGCATGTCCATGGATCTCAGGCCCCCAGTGGGATGAAATCAGAAGACAGTACGAGGCGGCATCTCGGCCAGCGCGGCCGCACAGGCGCAGCCAGCCTGACACCAAATGATGTCAGAAGACGGGCAGCGCAAAATGTGTGCATGGCCAAGGGCTAACCTAACAGCGCAGGCTCCGGGACTGATTCAAACAACGCTGAGGAGGCGGCGCACGGCGCCAAGGGGGTAAGAATGACGGCTGTGCTGCGTCACATCACAAAGGAAAGTTCCACCTACCGGACGGTATCACGGTAGGAGGGGACACTTTTCATAAGTGTTAGGTTCAGCATGTGCAAGGAGCACCACGAAAAGAGGCACTTTTTCCCTTTGCATCATTACTGCTGCACAAGGTGGCTCCTTCAGTAACAAACGCCTGGGGGGGGGACAGGTTCCCTTAAATTTAACTTGTTGTGCCTGCGTGGCGGTCGCAGTACACGTTGCCGTATACACAGCAGGGGAACAGCTGACGTTACTGAACCCCACTAACACATTGGCGAGGTGTTTGGCTCTGTGCGGACAGCACTTCTGGACGGCAACTAGCGGTGTTGGAGCCAAGGGACAGGTGGAGGAGGAGGAGGTGGAGGAGGTAGGACGGATTGCCACACACACAGCAGGGGAACAGCTGACGTTACTGAACCCCAATAACAGAGGAGGGACTGTTGGGACTGTGCGTACAGCACTACCAGGCAACAACTAGCGGTGTTGGAGCCCAGGGACAGGTGGAGGAGGAGGAGGTGGAGGAGGTAGGAGGGATTGCCACACACACAGCAGGGGAACAGCTGACGTTACTGAACCCCAATAACAGAGGAGGGACTGTTGGGACTGTGCGTACAGCACTACCAGGCAACAACTAGCGGTGTTGGAGCCCAGGGACAGGTGGAGGAGGAGGAGGTGGAGGAGGTAGGAGGGATTGCCACACACACAGCAGGGGAACAGCTGACGTTACTGAACCCCAATAACAGAGGAGGGACTGTTGACTGTGCGTACAGCACTACCAGGCAACAACTAGCGGTGTTGGAGCCCAGGGACAGGTGGAGGAGGAGGAGGTGGAGGAGATAGGAGGGATTGCCACACACACAGCAGGGGAACAGCTGACGTTACTGAACCCCAATAACAGAGGAGGGACTGTTGGGACTGTGCGTACAGCACTACCAGGCAACAACTAGCGGTGTTGGAGCCCAGGGACAGGTGGAGGAGGAGGAGGTGGAGGAGGTAGGAGGGATTGCCACACACACAGCAGGGGAACAGCTGACGTTACTGAACCCCAATAACAGAGGAGGGACTGTTGACTGTGCGTACAGCACTACCAGGCAACAACTAGCGGTGTTGGAGCCCAGGGACAGGTGGAGGAGGAGGAGGTGGAGGAGATAGGAGGGATTGCCACACACACAGCAGGGGAACAGCTGACGTTACTGAACCCCAATAACAGAGGAGGGACTGTTGGGACTGTGCGTACAGCACTACCAGGCAACAACTAGCGGTGTTGGAGCCCAGGGACAGGTGGAGGAGGAGGAGGTGGAGGAGGTAGGAGGGATTGCCACACACACAGCAGGGGAACAGCTGACGTTACTGAACCCCAATAACAGAGGAGGGACTGTTGACTGTGCGTACAGCACTACCAGGCAACAACTAGCGGTGTTGGAGCCCAGGGACAGGTGGAGGAGGAGGAGGTGGAGGAGGTAGGAGGGATTGCCACACACACAGCAGGGGAACAGCTGACGTTACTGAACCCCAATAACAGAGGAGGGACTGTTGACTGTGCGTACAGCACTACCAGGCAACAACTAGCGGTGTTGGAGCCCAGGGACAGGTGGAGGAGGAGGAGGTGGAGGAGATAGGAGGGATTGCCACACACACAGCAGGGGAACAGCTGACGTTACTGAACCCCAATAACAGAGGAGGGACTGTTGGGACTGTGCGTACAGCACTACCAGGCAACAACTAGCGGTGTTGGAGCCCAGGGACAGGTGGAGGAGGAGGAGGTGGAGGAGGTAGGAGGGATTGCCACACACACAGCAGGGGAACAGCTGACATTACTGAACCCCAATAACAGAGGAGGGACTGTTGACTGTGCGTACAGCACTACCAGGCAACAACTAGCGGTGTTGGAGCCCAGGGACAGGTGGAGGAGGAGGAGGTGGAGGAGATAGGAGGGATTGCCACACACACAGCAGGGGAACAGCTGACGTTACTGAACCCCAATAACAGAGGAGGGACTGTTGGGACTGTGCGTACAGCACTACCAGGCAACAATTAGCGGTGTTGGAGCCCAGGGACAGGTGGAGGAGGAGGAGGTGGAGGAGGTAGGAGGGATTGCCACACACACAGCAGGGGAACAGCTGACGTTACTGAACCCCAATAACAGAGGAGGGACTGTTGACTGTGCGTACAGCACTACCAGGCAACAACTAGCGGTGTTGGAGCCCAGGGACAGGTGGAGGAGGAGGAGGTGGAGGAGATAGGAGGGATTGCCACACACACAGCAGGGGAACAGCTGACGTTACTGAACCCCAATAACAGAGGAGGGACTGTTGGGACTGTGCGTACAGCACTACCAGGCAACAACTAGCGGTGTTGGAGCCCAGGGACAGGTGGAGGAGGAGGAGGTGGAGGAGGTAGGAGGGATTGCCACACACACAGCAGGGGAACAGCTGACGTTACTGAACCCCAATAACAGAGGAGGGACTGTTGACTGTGCGTACAGCACTACCAGGCAACAACTAGCGGTGTTGGAGCCCAGGGACAGGTGGAGGAGGAGGAGGTGGAGGAGATAGGAGGGATTGCCACACACACAGCAGGGGAACAGCTGACGTTACTGAACCCCAATAACAGAGGAGGGACTGTTGGGACTGTGCGTACAGCACTACCAGGCAACAACTAGCGGTGTTGGAGCCCAGGGACAGGTGGAGGAGGAGGAGGTGGAGGAGGTAGGAGGGATTGCCACACACACAGCAGGGGAACAGCTGACGTTACTGAACCCCAATAACAGAGGAGGGACTGTTGACTGTGCGTACAGCACTACCAGGCAACAACTAGCGGTGTTGGAGCCCAGGGACAGGTGGAGGAGGAGGAGGTGGAGGAGGTAGGAGGGATTGCCACACACACAGCAGGGGAACAGCTGACGTTACTGAACCCCAATAACAGAGGAGGGACTGTTGACTGTGCGTACAGCACTACCAGGCAACAACTAGCGGTGTTGGAGCCCAGGGACAGGTGGAGGAGGAGGAGGTGGAGGAGATAGGAGGGATTGCCACACACACAGCAGGGGAACAGCTGACGTTACTGAACCCCAATAACAGAGGAGGGACTGTTGGGACTGTGCGTACAGCACTACCAGGCAACAACTAGCGGTGTTGGAGCCCAGGGACAGGTGGAGGAGGAGGAGGTGGAGGAGGTAGGAGGGATTGCCACACACACAGCAGGGGAACAGCTGACATTACTGAACCCCAATAACAGAGGAGGGACTGTTGACTGTGCGTACAGCACTACCAGGCAACAACTAGCGGTGTTGGAGCCCAGGGACAGGTGGAGGAGGAGGAGGTGGAGGAGATAGGAGGGATTGCCACACACACAGCAGGGGAACAGCTGACGTTACTGAACCCCAATAACAGAGGAGGGACTGTTGGGACTGTGCGTACAGCACTACCAGGCAACAATTAGCGGTGTTGGAGCCCAGGGACAGGTGGAGGAGGAGGAGGTGGAGGAGGTAGGAGGGATTGCCACACACACAGCAGGGGAACAGCTGACGTTACTGAACCCCAATAACAGAGGAGGGACTGTTGACTGTGCGTACAGCACTACCAGGCAACAACTAGCGGTGTTGGAGCCCAGGGACAGGTGGAGGAGGAGGAGGTGGAGGAGATAGGAGGGATTGCCACACACACAGCAGGGGAACAGCTGACGTTACTGAACCCCAATAACAGAGGAGGGACTGTTGGGACTGTGCGTACAGCACTACCAGGCAACAACTAGCGGTGTTGGAGCCCAGGGACAGGTGGAGGAGGAGGAGGTGGAGGAGGTAGGAGGGATTGCCACACACACAGCAGGGGAACAGCTGACGTTACTGAACCCCAATAACAGAGGAGGGACTGTTGGGACTGTGCGTACAGCACTACCAGGCAACAACTAGCGGTGTTGGAGCCCAGGGACAGGTGGAAAAGCAGAGGAACACAATGTAGGCCGAAGCCTGAGAAAGTCGAAAGGGAACCTTTAACCCCCCCCCCCAAGGCGTTTGTAGCTGAAAGAGCCAGCTTGTGCAGCACAAAAGATGCAAAAGGAAAAGGTGGCTCTTTTCATCATGCTCCTTGCAAACACAGAACTAAACACTTATAAAATGTGTCCCCTGAAACCGTGAAACCGTCCCGGAGGTGGGACTTTCCTTCGTAATATGACGCAGCACAGCCATCATTCCTACCCCCCCGGCGCCGCGCCCCGGCTCCTCAGCGTAGTTTGATTCCGTCCCGGAGCCTGCGCTGTTATGTTATCCCTTGGCCAGGCACACTTAGCGCTGCCCATCTTCTGACATCATTTGGTGTCAGGCTGGCTGCGCCTGTGCGGCCGCGCTGGCCGAGAGCCCGCCTCGCAGTGTCTTCTGATTTTATCCCACTGGGGGCCTGGGATCCATGGCCATGCGCAGTGCATATCCTCGCCTCTCACTCCCCTCCCTACGGCTTCTTAAGACTGTGCGGTGTCATGGCCGTGGCATGCTATTAGGGACCAGCTGACACCGAACAGTCTGAAGAAGCCCTAGGGAGATGAGTGAGAGGTGGAGGTTCAGATATGCACTGCGCATGTCCATGGATCCCAGGCCCCCAGTGGGTTTAAATCAGAAGACACTGCGAGGCGGGCTCTCGGCCAGCGCGGCCGCACAGGCACAGCCATCCTGACACCAAATGATGCCAGAAGACGGGCAGCGCTAAGTGTGCCTGGCCACGGGATAACATAACAGCGCAGGCTCCGGGACGGAATCAAACAACGCTGAGGAGCCGGGGCGCGGCGCCGGGGGGGGAGGAATGACGGCTGTGCTGCGTCATATTACAAAGGAAAGTCCCACCTCCGGGACGGTTTTATGGTATCAGTGGACACATTTTATAAGTGTTAAGTTCTGCGTGTGCAAGGAGCTAAACCAAAATAGCTACCTTTTCCTTGTGCAGCATTACTGCTGCACAAGGAGGCTCTTTCAGTAACAAACGCCTTGGGGGGGGGACAGATTCCCTTACATTTCAGTTGTTGTGTCAGCGTGGCGGTCGCATGACACATTGCCGGCTACACAGCTGGGGATCAGCTGACGTTACTGAAACCCAATAACACTGGTGTCATGATCTCCATGGCCAGAGAACTAGCATAAGCCTCTATAGGAACAAGCTCTTGGAAGATGTAACTGTACTGACCATGAACTAAACCTACCGCATCATCTAGAAGTAGCCAGGTAGCATGTCCTACTTTTTATCCCTATATGCCCAGCGCCGGCCGGAGAACTAAATAATGCTAGCAGAGGGAAATATAAGACCTGACTCACCTCTAGAGAAATGCCCAAAAGGAGACAGAAGCCCCCCACATATATTGGCGGTGATATGAGATGAAACAACAAACGCAGCAGGAAAATAGTTTTAGCAAATTTGAGGTCCGCTTTCTAGATAGCAGAAGACAGAAAGCATACTTTCATGGTCAGTAGAAAACCCTAACAAAACACATCCAGAAATTACTTTAGGACTCTGGCATTAACTCATAATACCAGAGTGGCAATTCCTGATCAACAAGAGCTTTCCAGACACAGTAACAAAACTGCAGCTGTGAACTGGAACCAAAATACAAAAACAAAACATGGACGAATGTCCAACTTATCTAGTAGATGTCTGGGAGCAGGAACAAGCACAGAGAGGCTTCTGATAACATTGTTGACCGGCAAGCATCTAACAGAGAAGCCAGGTTATATAGCGACACCCAGATCTAATCAGAACAGGTGAACAGGGAAGATGATGTCACAAGTTCAATTCCACCAGTAGCCACCGGGGGAGCCCAGAATCCAAATTCACAACAGTACCCCCCCCTCAAGGAGGGGGCACCGAACCCTCACCAGAACCACCAGGGCGATCAGGATGGGCCCTATGAAAGGCACGAACCAGATCAGAGGCATGAACATCAGATGCAGTGACCCAAGAATTATCCTCCTGGCCGTATCCCTTCCACTTGACCAGATACTGGAGTCTCCGTCTGGAAACACGGGAGTCTAGGATTTTTTCCACAACGTACTCCAACTCACCCTCAACCAACACCGGAGCAGGAGGCTCAACGGAAGGCACAACCGGTGCCTCATACCTGCGCAATAACGACCGATGAAAAACGTTATGAATAGAAAAGGATGCAGGGAGGTCCAAACGGAAGGAAACAGGGTTAAGAATCTCCAATATTTTATACGGACCGATGAACCGAGGCTTAAACTTAGGAGATGAGACCCTCATAGGGACAAAACGAGAAGACAACCACACCAAATCTCCAACACAAAGCCGAGGACCAACACGACGGTGACGGTTGGCAAAAAGCTGAGTCTTCTCCTGGGACAACTTTAAATTGTCCATCACCTGCCCCCAGATATGATGCAATCTCTCCACCACCGCATCCACTCCAGGACAATCCGAGGATTCCATCTGACCGGAGGAAAATCGAGGATGGAACCCCGAATTACAGAAAAACGGGGAAACCAAGGTGGCAGAGCTGGCCCGATTATTGAGGGCGAACTCCGCCAATGGCAAAAAAGCAACCCAATCATCCTGGTCAGCAGACACAAAACACCTCAGATATGTCTCCAGGGTCTGATTAGTCCGCTCGGTCTGGCCATTAGTCTGAGGGTGAAAAGCAGACGAAAAAGACAAATCTATGCCCATCCTAGCACAAAATGCCCGCCAAAATCTAGACACAAATTGGGTTCCTCTGTCAGAAACGATATTCTCAGGAATACCATGCAAACGAACAACATTTTGAAAAAACAGGGGCACCAACTCGGAAGAAGAAGGCAATTTGGGCAGGGGAACCAAATGAACCATCTTAGAAAAACGGTCACACACCACCCAGATGACAGACATCTTCTGAGAAACAGGCAGATCTGAAATAAAATCCATCGAGATGTGTGTCCAAGGCCTCTTAGGAATAGGCAAGGGCAATGGGTATTGATATTTAACCGTGATTTTATTCAAAAGCCGATAATCAATACATGGTCTCAAAGAGCCGTCTTTTTTTGACACAAAGAAAAAACCGGCTCCTAAGGGAGATGACGATGGACGAATATGTCCCTTTTCCAAGGACTCCTTTATATATTCTCGCATAGCAGTATGTTCAGGCACAGACAGATTAAATAAACGACCCTTTGGGTATTTACTACCCGGAATTAAATCTATAGCACAATCGCACTCACGGTGCGGAGGTAGTGAACCCAGCTTGGGTTCTTCAAAGACGTCACGATAATCAGACAGGAACTCAGGGATTTCAGAGGGAATAGATGATGAAATGGACACCAAAGGTACGTCCCCATGAGTCCCCTTACATCCCCAGCTCAACACAGACATAGCTCTCCAGTCAAGGACTGGGTTGTGAGACTGCAGCCATGGCAATCCCAGCACCAAATCCTCATGTAGATTATACAGCACTAGAAAACGAATAGTCTCCTGGTGATCCGGATTAATACACATAGTCACTTGTGTCCAGTATTGTGGTTTATTATTAGCCAATGGGGTGGAGTCAATCCCCTTCAGAGGAATAAGAGTTTCCAAAGGCTCTAAATCATACCCACAACGATTGGCAAAGGACCAATCCATAAGACTCAAAGCGGCGCCAGAGTCGATATAGGCGTCAGTAGTAATAGATGACAAAGAGCAAATCAGGGTCACAGACAAAATAAATTTAGACTGTAAAGTGCCAATGGAAACGGATTTATCAAGCTTTTTAGTACGCTTAGAGCACGCTGATATAACATGAGTAGAATCCCCACAATAGAAACACAACCCATTTTTCCGTCTAAAATTCTGCCGCTCGCTTCTGGACAGAATTCTATCACACTGCATGCTTTCTGGCGTCTTCTCAGTGGACACCGCCAGATGGTGCACAGGTTTGCGCTCCCGCAGACGCCTATCGATCTGAATGGCCATTGTCATGGACTCATTCAGACCCGCAGGCACAGGGAACCCCACCATAACATCCTTAATGGCATCAGAGAGACCCTCTCTGAAAGTAGCCGCCAAGGCACACTCATTCCACTGAGCAAGCACAGACCATTTACGGAATCTTTGGCAGTAAATTTCAGCTTCATCTTGCCCCTGCGATAGGGACATCAAAGTTTTTTCTGCCTGAAGTTCCAAATGAGGTTCCTCATACAGCAAGCCCAAGGCCAAAAAAAACGCATCCACATTGCGCAACGCAGGATCCCCTGGTGCCAATGCAAAAGCCCAGTCTTGAGGGTCGCCGCGGAGCAAGGAAATCACAATCCCAACCTGCTGTGCAGAGTCTCCAGCAGAACGAGATTTCAGGGACAAAAATAGCTTACAATTATTTCTAAAATTCTGAAAGCTAGATCTATTCCCTGAGAAGAATTCCGGCAAAGGAATTCTCGGCTCAGATACCGGAGCATGAATAATAAAATCTTGCAAATTTTGTACTTTCGTGGTGAGATTATTCAAACCTGCAGTTACACTCTGAAGATCCATTATTAACAGGTGAACACAAAGCCATTCAAAGATTATAAGGAGAGAGAAAAAAAAAAAACTCTCAGCAGACTTCTTAATTCTCCCCTTTCTCAGCCAAGGATTTTAACCCTTTAGTGGGCCGGTCAAACTGTCATGATCTCCATGGCCAGAGAACTAGCATAAGCCTCTATAGGAACAAGCTCTTGGAAGATGTAACTGTACTGACCATGAACTAAACCTACCGCATCATCTAGAAGTAGCCAGGTAGCATGTCCTACTTTTTATCCCTATATGCCCAGCGCCGGCCGGAGAACTAAATAATGCTAGCAGAGGGAAATATAAGACCTGACTCACCTCTAGAGAAATGCCCAAAAGGAGACAGAAGCCCCCCACATATATTGGCGGTGATATGAGATGAAACAACAAACGCAGCAGGAAAATAGTTTTAGCAAATTTGAGGTCCGCTTTCTAGATAGCAGAAGACAGAAAGCATACTTTCATGGTCAGTAGAAAACCCTAACAAAACACATCCAGAAATTACTTTAGGACTCTGGCATTAACTCATAATACCAGAGTGGCAATTCCTGATCAACAAGAGCTTTCCAGACACAGTAACGAAACTGCAGCTGTGAACTGGAACCAAAATACAAAAACAAAACATGGACGAATGTCCAACTTATCTAGTAGATGTCTGGGAGCAGGAACAAGCACAGAGAGGCTTCTGATAACATTGTTGACCGGCAAGCATCTAACAGAGAAGCCAGGTTATATAGCGACACCCAGATCTAATCAGAACAGGTGAACAGGGAAGATGATGTCACAAGTTCAATTCCACCAGTAGCCACCGGGGGAGCCCAGAATCCAAATTCACAACACACTGGGTCGTATGCTTTGACTGTGCAGACGGCACTTCTGAGCCTCAACTGGCGGTGTTGGAGCCCAGGAATTTAAGTTCAGGTGGTAGAAAGATGAACACAACAGGAGACCTGGATAACGTATACAGTGACCTAATTATTTAATCAGGAGGAGGAGTGGCAAATTCCTGCGAGATCCAGGCCTTGTTCATTTTCAGGAAAGTAAGCCGGTCAACGTTATCGGAGGATAGTCGCATGCGACGGTCAGTTAGTACACCACCTGCAGCACTAAAGACACGTTCCGATAATACACTGGCCGCAGGGCAAGACAGCACCTCCAATGCATACTGGCTTAGCTCTGGCCATGTATCCAGCTTTGAGACCCAAAACTTGAAAGGGGAAGAGCCGTCTGGGAGTACAGCAAGAGGGCAAGACATGTAGTCTGTCACCATCTGACGGAACCGTTGCCTCCTGCTGACTGGAGCCGTCTGTGATGGTGTAGACTTTTGTGGGGGGCACAGAAAACTGTGCCACAGTTGGGCCATACTGGTCTTGCCTTGGGCAGAGGCACTGCTTCTGCTCCCTCTTTGTGCAGAGCCTCCACCACTGCCTGGACGCACTGAGCTGCTTTGGAATGCACTAGCAGCACTTCTCTCAGTTGGAATGGAGAAGATGATGGAATTGACCAGTGTGTCTTGGTACTCCCGCATTTTTCGCTCCCGGTTCAACGGTGTGATGAGGCTTTCTACGTTGTCCCGGTAGCGAGAATCAAGGAGGGTGAACACCCAATAATCAGACATGTTGAGAATGTGGGCGATGCGGCGGTCGTTTCTCAGGCACTGCAGCATGTAATCCACCATGTGCTGCAGACTGCCAACTGCCCAAGAAATGCTGTCCCCTGCTGGAGGCGTGATATCTGCCCGCTCGTCATCACCCCACCCTCGCTGTACACACTGAGTACTGGACAATTCGGTAACTCCCTCCTCTGGACGGATGTCTTCCTCCTCCATTGACTCCTCCTCATCCTCCTCACAAACTGTCCCCTGCCTACGCGTTTGTGAGGAACCACGTGGCGCTGACTGTCCAGAAGATGATGGAAATGGTGAATCCTCATCCTCCACCTCTTCCACAACATCATCCCTTAGCGCTTGCAGTGATTTTTCAAGCAGGCAGATAAGGGGGACAGTCATGCTGACTAGTGCATCATCTGCACTCGCCATCCGCGTGGAATAATCAAAGGGACGCAAAACCTGGCAGACGTCATTCATAGTGGCCCACTCTGTGGTTGTGAAGTCTGTACGGCGCTGAGTGCGACTTCTTTGCGCCTGAAGCAGCTGGTACTCCATTACAGCTTGCTGCTGCTCACACAACCGCTCCAACATATGTAACGTGGAATTCCACCTGGTAGGTAGGTCACATATGATGCGATGTTCCGGCAGGCGGTGTCGGCGCTGCAGAGCCGCAATGCGCGCTTTTGCCGTGCTGGAACGCCGCAAGTGAGCACACTCTAGGCGGACCTTGTGCTGCAGTGCATCAAGATCCGGATAGTCCCTCAAAAAGCTCTGCACGACCAAATTGAGCACATGTGCCAGACATGGGATGTGAGTGAGGTTGCCGAGGCCCAGAGCTGCCACCAGATTTCGGCCATTATCACACACTACCATGCCTGGCTGGAGATTCGCTGGCACAAACCACACATCGCTCTCCTGCTTGATGGCATTCCAGAGCTCCTGCGCTGTGTGACTACGATTCCCCAAAAAAATTAATTTCAAGACGGCCTGTTGACGTTTGGCCACGGCTGTGCTCATGTCGGTCGTAACAGGTACACGTTCATCACGGGTCCATGTGGAGGTGGACTGTGACGGCTCCTGCAGCGATGATTCTGAGGAACTGGTGTAAGAGGAGGAGTCAATGCGTACAGAATGGATTCCTGCAATCCTTGGAGTGGGCAGGACACGTCCTGCGCCACTCGCACGGTCTGTACCCGGCTCAACGACATTAACCCAATGGGCAGTGAGGGAAAGGTATCGCCCCTGTCCATGTTGACTGGTCCATGCATCGGTGGTGAGGTGGACCTTGCTACTGACGGTGTTCAGTAGCGCGTGTTTTATGTGTCCCTCCACATGCTTGTGCAGGGCAGGGACGGCTTGCCTGCTGAAGTAAAAGCGGCTGGGCACATTGTACTGTGGGACTGCCAATGACATCAAGTCACGGAAGCTGTCAGTCTCCACCAGCCTGAATGACAGCATTTCCAGTGACAGAAGTTTGGCAATGCCTGCAGTCAGAGCCTGTGCTCGTGGGTGGTTTGACGAGAAAGGCCGCCTTTTCTCCCATGCCTGTACTACCGATGGCTTTAGACTGGGCTGGGAGTGTGTGGATGACTGGGAAAGTGGTGCTGCAGGTGGAATTACAGCGGGTCTCTGGACAACAGGGCCAGAGGTTCTTCCACGGCGATCCTGGGAGGAAGCCGAACCAGCTGCGTGTGAGCTGGAGGAAGAGGCAACACGAGCTGAAGAGGTGGTAGCTGCCGCTGTTGGTTGGCCTAGCTCTTCAGTGTGTTTTTCTAACAACGCCGCATGCCTGGTCCGCACATGTTTCCACATGTTGGATGTATTGAGGCTGCTGACATTTCGACCTCTTTTGACTTTTTGATGACACACCTTGCATCTGACATAGCAAATGTCATCTGCAACTGTGTCAAAAAAGGACCAGGCACTGCAAGTCTTGGGAGCGCCCTTTTTGGCTTTTGGAAGAGACATGCTCCTAACGGGTGCCAAAGCGGAGGCTGCAGGATCCGCAGTCTTCCCCCTCCCTCTCCCTCTTTGGGCCATACGGGGAATCTCTTCCTCAGAGCTGCTCCCACCACCTTCCTGTCCCTCACGCCAAGATGGGTCAAGGACCTCATCATCTACACTACCCTCTGCCCCCAACTGCTCCTCCTGGGTAGTCTCAGCAGCAGAGCACGCACCAGTAAGTGGCACCTGAGTGTCATCATCAGCTGATGCGGCCTGCGATGTGGTGACCGGAGCCACTGGCCCACCCGCCTCTTCAGAGGAAGAGAGAAAAAGCTGTTGGGCATCACTGCACCCTGCCTCTTCTTCCATTTCTCCAATGCTGCTTGGCTGGCCCCCTGTTTCCAAGCCAAGAGATTCAGAGAACAGAAGTAGAGACGGCTCCTGTCCTGGGCTCTCTGTCTGCCTGGGCAATTTGGCAGGTGGTGAAGAGACAGATGGCTGCACTCCAGTGCTCTGTGTCTGAGAGGATGTGGCACTAATTGAAGTTGATGCATTAGCTGCCATCCATCCGACAACGGCTTCAATTTGTTCTTCACGCAGCAGCGGTGTACGGCGCTCTGACACAAAGCTGCGCATGAATGACTGTTGCCTGGTGAAAGTGGGTGCTGATGAGTCACCAGTGCCCGCAGCAGGCACAGAATCCCCACGTCCCCTCCCTGCTCCGCGCCCACGCCCACGTGCCTTACTCACTGCCTTCTTCATCTTGGTTGACTGATAAAGATAAGCAGAAAAGTACTAACGGCTTTGTGTGCTTATTCCTGAGCAACTCCTCCTAACAGGTATAAGAAACACTAATTTTCTAAAGTGTGGACTAGACTTTAATATGAGCTAATGTGGCCTACACAAATGTAAAGTGGTGTAACTGGTGTGTTTGGTGAACTTTATTATTTATTTATTTTTTGGGGGCTGAACTGACAACGGATAGAGCTGCAGTCACACGGAGACCGTGCAGACAGACGTAAACGGCGCTGCAAGGCCCAAAAACCCTCCTCTACGTTATCCTATGTAGTGTTTTTCCACAAGTTAGCTGGAGATGGGTGGAAAGACACTAATAGGATTTTTTGGAAAAAATGTGCAGCAGCCTGCACTACTTAAAACAAAATGAAAATTGATTTGGCGGTATGACGCAGTGAAGAACCCTGAGCTGGAGACAACCAGGCTATGGCTGCTCACAGACTACAGGGCGAGCTGCAGTCACACGGAGACCGTGCAGACAGCCGTAAACGGCGCTGCAAGGCCCAAAAACCCTCCTCTACGTTATCCTATGTAGTGTTTTTCCACAAATTAGCTGGAGACGGGTGGAAAGACACTAATAGGATTTTTTTGAATAAATTAGCAGCAGACTACACTACTTGAAAAAAAAAAAAAAAAAAGAACAGTATGAGGCAATGAACCACCCTCCCTGAACTGAATACAACCAGCTATGGATGGCCTATGTGGCTGCACTCAGACTAGAGAGTGGGCTGCACTCACACACACACACACACAGACCTTGCAGATCGCTGTGAAAACAGCGCTACAAGGCAAAAGCAAGGTGAATAGTAGGTGAACACAGCGGTTGCTAAATTAGCCTTTGGAAAGCACAAAGAAGCAAATCGCTATCTCTAAACTGTCCCTCAGTCAGCAAACAGCGTCCTGTCACTAACTGAATTCACAGCAGAGTGATCGCAAAATGGCGCCAGCGACTTTTAAACTGCATCATGACATCATTTCAGCAGCCAATCACAGCCTTGCCAGTAGTTTCATGCCCTCCATGCTAAACAGGATGTGCCCACACTTGGAATCATTCTCATTGGCTGAATTTCTGCATTTTGAATCTTGGAACTTCCGATTCCGGTATCCGATACGCGGCAAGTATCGGAATCCCGGTATCGGAATTCCGATACCGCAAGTATCGGCCGATACCCGATACTTGTGGTATCGGAATGCTCAACACTACAGTGATCTAATTATGGAGAACACCTGCTCTAGTCTGCTTTCTGCAGTCATTGTTTCAGCAGTCTCCTTTTTTTAGGCTAGAGTATCCTGTAATAATTATAGGGGATAACTCAGGAGACTCTTTGTGTGGAACAAAACAACTACAGGACACAGTTTTATAAGTGGTAAAGTCTATATTATCACACGGTGATTCAAACAGGTGCAGAGAGAAACTCAAGTCCACAACACAAGCAGAAAGTCTATGAAGCACAGTTATTCTTGAGGATACTTGACACAAATAAATCCATGTCTTAGTCCAGGCACAGATAGATATGCTTATTAGGCAGTTCAAATCATATCTTAGCTCAACTAGGGAGGCCTGGTTAATAGTCTCAGGTTATTGCAAAGCAGAAACAGCTTACATGTCCAGCAAATTTTGAAAGGAGAAACAGGAGCCTAGAGTACAAATATACCAAAATACTTTATTTATAAGATAATTAAAATATAGGACATGAGACTAAGCAAGATAATGGGGATACCACGACAACACATGGAGGGGAACAAAAAGAAAGGACAACTCTGCCTGTCTGCCCCCCAACACTAGATGTAACAAATGTAAATAGGCACAAATAGAAGATGAAAAATAGTGGGTGCCAATATAGTACATAGTACTAGGGGGATGGGAAGCACAGTGGTGTGAAGGGCTGCTGTGTAACCATACAAAACACAGTCTCAGGGCCAGTGCCCTGTATATTTATATAAAAACCCGCCACACCGCAACAATGAGCAAAAGTACTATGTTTACCACAGTGAAGGGAGGTGGACAGGAGAGGGTCCCACCGGTGGAGGAGCCCCAACGCACGTTTCGCAGCGCTCAAACGCTGCTTTTTCAAGGGGAAGTTGTGTGCAGGACCTGCTTTTACCCTCCCTGACCCCGATCACATGACCGGCGGCCTCCAATCATGTTGGCACTGTCGGCGCATGCGCACTGCGGCGGAGCGGCGCCGCACAAGGACCTGGCGTCAAGCCAGATGCGCAGACCAGGAGAATAATCTCCGGGCCTGCGCAGCAGGCCTGTGAGACACCCGTCCTAGCATGGCAGCCGCCCGCACACAGGGCGACGCGCACGGCCACATGGGGGCCCACACAGTGGTGGAAGCAATGAAAAAGACCTAGTGCGGTATATATATCAAAACACACATTGTACCTAGGACGAAAATGTCCAGCAAATGCAGATGGAAGTAAACACGAACAGCAGATGAAGGAGGATTACTGGAAACTTGTGTATGCAGCAGGAACTCAGAGCAGAGTAGCAGGATCACCACACAGGTTCACAGGAGCAGGTGTATAGCCAGGGAGTAATCAGAGGTCAGGAGCTGGATGCAAGGCAGAATACTCTAGCACAGACTGAAGGCTGGGGTGGAGTTTTATAGCAGGAAGACACAGTGCACATGAGACCTAAGACGCCATCTTGGAAAAGGGCAGTAATGCACAAAAAGGTAATAAAAAATGTTCAGAGTCCTGACTATCCCTTTCCTGTTTTATGCAGTTCAACTACCTTTTCCTGTAGATCCATTGACAATTCTTTTGCTTTCCCCATGACTCACAATCCAGAAATGTCAGCGGCTGGATGAAAGATGCAAGAACCTGTCTGGAACCCAGAAACTCACTCAGCTTTTATGCACACGTACTGATTACAAGCCAACAGGTCACAGTTGAGGATATTACTGTACCTTTAGTAGCCATTCAAACCCATTTCTTTCAACTTCTGTGCATGTTAGCAGGCCAAAAATTGGTTACCTCCAATCACTGAGGCTGCGTTCCCAGCTGAGCTGAACTGCTGTGACCTCCTTCTGGTGAGATCAACATAATACAATGAGAAAAAGTATCAGAGGCAAGTTCCTAGCAGTTCAAATTCACTGCAGTGAAATTCTCCCAGTGAATTGCGGTGAACTCGCCTCTGCACTGTGAGACTTTTTTTCACTGTGCTAGAGGTGATCTCTGGAGGGAGGTCACCACAGTTCATTGGCCTGGCTGGGAACGCAGACTCGCTGACCTGCGGTAACATCCATGAGTCCATGTCCAGAGTCCTTGCCCGAATAGTAGGTGTTCGGTACGAATGCCCAACTTATGGCAAATTTATGGAACACTGGTGAACCTTCCCAGGAGTGGCTGGCTGAACAAAATTACCCCAAGAGCACAGCAGTTACTCATCCAAGATGTCACAAGAAACTCTACAACAACATCTAAAGAATGGCAGGCCTCACTTGCCTCAGTTAAGGTCGGTGTTTATAACTCCACCCTAAGAAAGAGACTGGGCAAAAATAGCCTGCATGGCAGAGTTCCAAGATCAAAACCATTGCTGAGCAGTAAGAACATAAAGGCTCATCTCAGTTTTGCCAGAAAATATCTTGATAATCCCTAAGACTTTTGTGAGAATACTCTGTAGACTCACAAGACCAAAGTTTAACTTTGTGAAAGGTGTATGTCCCATTACATCTGGCATGAAAAAACACAGAATTTGAGAAAAGGAACAATAATAATTTTGGTGGTGGTAGTGTGATGGTCTGGGGCTATTTTGCTGCTTCAGGACCTGGAAGACTTGCTGTAGTAAATGGAACCATGAATTTTGCTGTCTGTCAAAATATCCTGAAGGAGAATGTCTGGCCATCTGTCTGTGACCTCAAGCTGAAGCGCACTTGGGTTATGCAGCAGGACAGTGATCCAAAACACACCAGAAAGTCCACCTATGAATGGCTAAAGAAAAACAAAATTAAGATTTTGGACTGGCCTAGTCAAATTCCTGACCTTAATTCAATTGAGATGCTGTGATATGACCGTAAAAAGGTGGTTCATGCTCAGAAATCTTCCAATGTTGCTGAATTACAACAATTCTGCAAAGACGAGTGGACCAATATTCCTCCAGAGTATTGTAAAAGACTCATTGCAAGTTATCACAAACGCTTGATTGCAGTTGTTGCTGCTAAGGGTGACCCAACCAGTTATAAAGTTTAGGGGGCAATCACTTTTTCACATAGGGCCCTGTAGGTTTGGATTTCTTTTTCCCTTAATAATAAAGACCTTTATTTAAAAACTGCATTTTGTGTTTACTTGTGTTACCATTGTCTACTATTTACATTTGTTTGGTGATATAACATTTAAGTGTGACATACATACAAAAGAATATGAAATCAAGAAGGGGGCAAACACTTTTTCACACAACTGTATCTAATCATCAGTTGCCCCCTATCAGTATCAAGCAAAAAGTTCCTTAAAGTCATAGGTTCGAAAATCATTGCACTTATTATTCCCAAATAATATTCTCAAATACAGATTTTTATCTTTATTCCTTTTATGGCAGGTATGTGTAATTATGTCTCCCCTTAATTATAAATTTAGTCCTTCTCATAAAAATACTGTGTACGTAAAGCCCTCATTCAATTGGTCTGCCCCATGTACCATGAGGTTCTTTCTCACTATGCTAGCTATGATTTATGTCACTCCTAATATAGTAGCAATTTCTCAGATGGGTTTTTTCTGTTTTCGCAGCTTAAAGATGGCTTGTTTCACCTACATGGAGAGCTCCTTTGACTGCATGTTTACTTCACAGCAAAACCTTCCAAATACAAGCACCACACCTCAAATCAACTCCAGGCCTTTTATCTGCTCAATTGAGAATTACATAACGAAGGGATTGCCCACACCTGTCCATGAAATAGCCTTGGAGTCAATTGCCCAATTACTTTTGGTGCCTTTAAAAACAGGGTGGCACATGTTAAGGTGCTGAAACTCCTAAACCCTTCATCCAATTTTAATGTGGATACCCTCAAATGAAAGCTGAAAGTCTGAACTTCAACTGCATCTGAATTGTTTTGTTTAAAATTCATTGTGGTAATGTCTATAACCAAAATTAGAAAAATGTTGTCTCTGTCCAAATATATATAGACCTAACTGTATTAAAATACTTTAAGAGGACTTGTTGCCTTATGCTGAAGAAGATATTTCCTTGAATTGGGCGTTTCAACGAGACAATGACCCTAAAAACACGAGTAAATGAGCAAACTCTTGGTTCCAGTCCACAAATAATTTGAGGATGTGGTGTGGCCGGCCAAATCCCTGGACCATAATCCAATAGAATACATGTGGGGAGACACTAAAATTGCCGTTTCTGAGACAAAGCTAAAAAATGCCAAAAAATGTGGGATGTAGTCAAAGCATCCTGGGCTGGAATAACAGTTGACAAGTGCCAGAAGTTGGTTGACTATGTATAACATACACTCACTGGCCACTTTATTAGGTACACCTGTCCAACTTCTTGTTAACACTTAATTTCTAATCAGCCAATCACATGGCGGCAACTCAGTGCATTTAGGCATGTAGACATGGTCAAGACAATCTCCTGCAGTTCAAACCGAGCATCAGTATGGGGAAGAAAGGTGATTTGAGTGCCTTTGAACGTGGCATGGTTGTTGGTGCCAGAAGGGCTGGTCTGAGTATTTCAGAAACTGCTGATCTACTGGGATTTTCACGCACAACCATCTCTAGGGTTTACAGAGAATGGTCCGAAAAAGAAAAAAAATCCAGTGAGCGGCAGTTCTGTGGGCGGAAATGCCTTGTTGATGCCAGAGGTCAGAGGAGAATGGGCAGACTGGTTCGAGCTGATAGAAAGGCAACAGTGACTCAAATCGCCACCCGTTACAACCAAGGTAGGCCTAAGAGCATCTCTGAACGCACAGTGCGTCAAACTTTGAGGCAGATGGGCTACAGCAGCAGAAGACCACACCGGGTACCACTCCTTTCAGCTAAGAACAGGAAACTGAGGCTACAATTTGTACAAGCTCATCGAAATTGGACAGTAGAAGATTGGAAAAACGTTGCTTGGTCTGATGAGTCTCGATTTCTGCTGCGACATTCGGATGGTAGGGTCAGAATTTGGCGTAAACAACATGAAAGCATGGATCCATCCTGCCTTGTATGGAGCATCTTTGGGATGTGCAGCCGACAAATCTGCGGCAACTGTGTGATGCCATCATGTCAATATGGACCAAAATCTCTGAGGAATGCTTCCAGCACCTTGTTGAATCTATGCCACGAAGAATTGAGGCAGTTCTGAAGGCAAAAGGGGGTCCAACCCGTTACTAGCATGGTGTACCTAATAAAGTGGCCGGTGAGTGTAGATGTGTAGCAGTTCTAAAAAAAACTGTCAGTAGTATACAGCTAAATATTAGGTTATTGATTCACAGGAATGCTAAATCCCCCCCAAAAGTACATATTATGAATTTGTAAAGGCAAATGCAGACACGGCTACTTTTTTTGAACAGCCCAATGCTCATTTTTGTTATTTTCTGTGAAGTAGAAAAGTAGAAAAAAATTACCATATATATATTCGAGTATAAGCCAACCCGAGTATAAGCTGAGACCCCTAATTTTGCCACAAAAAACTGGGAAAGCTTATTGACTCGAGTATAAGCTTAGGGTAGGAAATGCAGCAGCTACCGGATAAATTTCCAAAATAAAAATAGATACCAGTAAAAGTAAAATTAATTGAGACATCAGTCGGTTAAATGTTTTTGAATATCCACATTGAATCAGGAGCCCCATATAATGCTCCATACAGTTCATAATGGGCCCCATAAGATGCTCCATACAAAATACGCCCAATATAATGCTCCATAAAGTTCATGATGGGCCCTTTAAGATGGTCCATACAAAGAATATGCCCCATATAATGCTGCACAAAGGTTAATAATGGCCCCATAAGATGCTTCTTAGAATAATATGCCCCATATGCTGCTCCATAAAGGTTGATGGCCCCATAAGATGCTCCAAATTAAAATATGCCCCATATAATGCTGCATTAAAGGATAATGATGGCCCCATAAGATGCTCCATAGAATAATATGCCCCATATTATTATTATTATTATTATTCATTTATATAGCACCATTAATTCCATGGTGCTGTACATGAGAAAGGGGTTACATACAGAGTTATAGATATCATTTACAGTAAACAGGTTTACAGTGACACACTGGTACAGAGGGGAGAGAGGACCCTGTCCTTGCGGACTTACATTCTATGTATTCATATAATGCTCTATAGAGGATAATGATTGCCCCATAAGATGCTTCTTAGAATAATATGCCCCATATGCTGCTCCATAAAGGTTGATAGCCTCATAAGATGCTCCATAGAATAATATGTCCCATATGCTGCTGCTGCGGACACAGGCGCACTATGGGGGCCAGGTGCTGGTGTCGCCGCTGGCTCAGGCCCCCGACACTTGCGATATTCACCTGTCCCCGTTCCACTGCCGCGCCCCGCTGTATATTCCGGGTCCTTTGGCTGTGACTGTTCAGGCAGAGGGTGAGCACTAAACACGTCATCGCGCCCTCTGATCTGAACGTCACAGCCAGAGGACACGGAAGACAGAGCCTGGTGGTGGAACATCATACTCACCCCCTCCTGGCACGGTCTCTGCACGTCCCTGCTTCTCTGATGGTCTCTGGCGTTGGCAGCTTGTTTCTGTGTTCAGCGATCACATGGTACCACTCATTAAAGTAATGAATATGCGCTCCACGCCTATGTGAGTGGAGTCGCATGTGTATTCATTACTTTAATGAGGGGTACCACGTGACCGCTGAACACAGGAAGAGCTGCAGGTGCCAGAGACCATCTGAGAAGCAGGGACGTGCAGAGACCACACCAGGAGGGGGTGATTATGATGTGACATCCGTGATTCCCCCTCCCCCACCGACCCCCTGGGACAATGACTCGAGTATAACCCGAGAGGGGCACTTTCAGCCTAAAAAAATGGGCTGAAAATCTCTGCTTATATTCAAGTATATATGGTATATACATTTCTCTTCATGTTTTGAATTAGAAAACAGTGCACAATGTTCCCAATGCATGGAAATAAAAACTTGTATAAATATTTTGTGATTAACTCATGCTTTTGAACACACTGCTATTATTTCGAATGCTACTGTAATAGTATATGGATGAGTAATTGAATACAGAAAAATGTTTCAAATCTTTGTGGTGTTACATAACACCGAAATGTACCACAGAGTACGTAATAGTATACAGATGAGAGACTGAATACATAAACATTTTTAAATGCTTTTTTGAACAGTTATATAACACTGAAATGTACCACATACCACGTAATAGTATATGGATGAGTAATTGAATACGGAAAAAAAAATCACTTTTTTGGACTGTTACAGATGTGTGAAAAAGTGTTGATTTCCAATTCTTTTGCATTGGTGTCACAATTTAATGTTTTAGATCACCAAACAAATGTAAATATTAAATGAAGAGATGACAAGTAAACACAAAATGAAATTTTTAAATGAAGGACTTTATTATTAACCCCTTCACCCCCAAGGGTGGTTTGCACGTTAATGACCGGGCCAATTTTTACAATTCTGACCACTGTCCCTTTATGAGGTTATAACTCTGGAACGCTTCAACGGATCTTGGCGATTCTGACATTGTTTTCTCGTGACATATTATACTTCATGATAGTGGTAAAATTTCTTTGATATTACCTGCGTTTATTTGCAGAAAAAATGGAAATTTGGCGAAAATTTTGAAAATTTTGCAATTTTCCAACTTTGAATTTTTATGCCCTTAAATCACAGAGATATGTCATGCAAAATACTTAATAAGTAACATTTTCCACATGCCTACTTTACATCAGCACAATTTTGGAACCAAAATTTTTTTTTGTTAGGGAGTTATAAGGGTTAAAATTTGACCAGCAATTTCTCATTTTTACAACACCATTTTTTTTTAGGGACCACATCTCATTTGAAGTCATTTTGAGGGGTCTATATGATAGAAAATACCCATGTGTGACACCATTCTAAAAACTGCACCCCTCAAGGTGCTCAAAACCATATTCAAGAAGTTTATTAACCCTTCTGGTGCTTCACAGGAATTTTTGGAATGTTTAAATAAAAATGAACATTTAACTTTTTTTCACAAAAAATTTACTTCAGCTCCAATTTGTTTTATTTTACCAAGGGTAACAGGAGAAAATGGACCCCAAAATTTGTTGTACAATTTGTCCTGAGTACGCCGATACCCCATATGTGGGGGTAAACCACTGTTTGGGCGCATGACAGAGCTCGGAAGCGAAGGAGCGCCATTTGACTTTTCAATGCAAAATTGACTGGAATTGAGATGGGACGCCATGTTGCGTTTGGGGAGCCCCTGATGTGCCTAAACATTGAAACCCCCCACAAGTGATACCATTTTGGAAAGTAGACCCCATAAGGAACTTATCTAGAGGTGTGGTGAGCACTTTGACCCACCAAGTACTTCACAGAAGTTTATAATGCAGAACCGTAAAAATAAAAAATCATATTTTTCACAAAAATTATTTTTCACCCCCAATTTTTTATTTTCCCAAGGGTAAGAGAAGAAATTGGACCCCAAAAGTTGTTGTACAATTTGTCCTGAGTACGCTGATACCCCATATGTGGCGATAAACCACTGTTTGGGCGCATGGGAGAGCTCGGAAGGGAAGTAGCACCGTTTGACTTTTCAATGCAAAATTGACTGGAATTGAGATGGGACGCCATGTTGCGTTTGGGGAGCCCCTGATGTGCCTAAACATTGAAACCCCCCACAAGTGACACCATTTTGGAAAGTAGACCCCCTAAGGAACTTATCTAGATGTGTTTTGAGCGCTTTGACCCACCAAGGGCTTCACAGAAGTTAATAATGCAGAGCCGTAAAAATAAAACAAAAATTTTTTCCCACAAAAATTATTTTTTTTAGCCCCCAGTTTTGTATTTTCCCGAGGGTAGCAGGAGAAATTGGACCCCAAAATCTGTTGTCCAAGTTGTCCTGAATGCGATGATATACCATATGTGGGGAGAACCACTGTTTGGGCGCATGGGAGGGCTCGGAAAGGAAGGAGCGCCATTTGGAATGCAGACTTAGATGGAATGGTCTGCAGGCGTCACATTGCGTTTGCAGAGCCCCTAATGTACCTAAACAGTAGAAACCCCCCACAAGTGACACCATGTTGGAAAGTAGACCCCCTAAGGAACTTATCTAGATGTGTGATGAGCGCTTTGACCCACCAAGGGCTTCACAGAAGTTTATAATGCAGAGCCGTAAAAATAAAACAAAAATTTTTTCCCACAAAAATTATTTTTCAGCCCCCAGTTTTGTATTTTCCCGAGGGTAACAGGAGAAATTGGACCCCAAAAGTTGTTGTCCAATTTGTCCTGAGTGCGCTGATACCCCATATGTGGGGGGAAACCACCGTTTGGACGCATGGAAGGGCTCGGAAGTGAAGGAGCGCCATTTGGAATGCAGACTTAGATGGAATGGTCTGCAGGCGTCACATTGCGTTTGCAGAGCCCCTAATGTACTTAAACAGTAGAAATCCCCCACAAGTGACACCATGTTGGAAAGTAGACCCCCTAAGGAACTTATCTAGGTGTGTGGTGAGCGCTTTGACCCACCAAGGGCTTCACAGAAGTTTATAATGCAGAGCCGTAAAAATAAAACAAAAATTTTTTCCCACAAAAATTATTTTTCAGCCCCCAGTTTTGTATTTTTCCGAGGGTAACAAGAGAAATTGGACCCCAAAAGTTGTTGTCCAATTTGTCCTGAGTGCGCTGATACCCCATATGTGGGGGGAAACCACCGTTTGGACGCATGGAAGGGCTCGGAAGTGAAGGAGCGCCATTTGGAATGCAGACTTAGATGGAATGGTCTGCAGGCGTCACATTGCGTTTGCAGAGCCCCTAATGTACTTAAACAGTAGAAATCCCCCACAAGTGACACCATGTTGGAAAGTAGACCCCCTAAGGAACTTATCTAGATGTGTGGTGAGCGCTTTGACCCACCAAGGGCTTCACAGAAGTTTATAATGCAGAGCCGTAAAAGTAAAACAAAAATTTTTTCCCACAAAAATTATTTTTCAGCCCCCAGTTTTGTATTTTCCCGAGGGTAACAGGAGAAATTGGACCCTAAAAGTTGTTGTCCAATTTGTCCTGAGTGCGCTGATACCCCATATGTGGGGGGAAACCACCGTTTGGACGCATGGAAGGGCTCGGAAGTGAAGGAGCGCCATTTGGAATGCAGACTTAGATGGAATGGTCTGCAGGCGTCACATTGCGTTTGCAGAGCCCCTAATGTACTTAAACAGTAGAAATCCCCCACAAGTGACAACATGTTGGAAAGTAGACCCCCTAAGGAACTTATCTAGATGTGTGGTGAGCGCTTTGACCCACCAAGGGCTTCACAGAAGTTTATAATGCAGAGCCGTAAAAATAAAACAAAAATTTTTTCCCACAAAAATTATTTTTCAGCCCCCAGTTTTGTATTTTCCCGAGGGTAACAGGAGAAATTGGACCCTAAAAGTTGTTGTCCAATTTGTCCTGAGTGCGCTGATACCCCATATGTGGGGGGAACCACCGTTTGGATGCATGGGAGGGCTCGGAAGGGAAGGAGCGCCATTTGGAATGCAGACTTAGATGGAATGGTCTGCAGGCGTCACATTGCGTTTGCAGAGCCCCTAATGTACCTAAACAGTAGAAGCCCCGCACAAGTGACCCCATTTTGGAAACTAGACCCCCCAAGGAACTTATCTAGATGTGTTGTAAGAACTTTGAACCCCCAAGTGTTTCACTACAGTTTATAACGCAGAGCCGTGAAAATAAAAAATCCTTTTTTTTCCCACAAAAATTATTTTTTAGCCCCCAGTTTTGTATTTTCCTAGGGGTAACAGGAGAAATTGGACCCCAAAGGTTGTTGTTCTATTCGTCCTGAGTACGCTGATACCCCATATGTTGGGGTAAACCCCTGTTTGGGCACACGGGAGAGCTCGGAAGGGAAGGAGCACTGTTTTACTTTTTCAACGCAGAATTGGCTGGAATTGAGATCGGACGCCATGTCGCGTTTGGAGAGCCCCTGATGTGCCGAAACAGTGGAAACCCCCCAATTATAACTGAAACCCTAATCCAAACACACCCCTAACCCTAATCCCAACAGTAACCCTAACCACACCTCTAACCCTGACACACCCCTAACCCTAATCCCAACCCTATTCCCAACCGTAAATGTAATCTAAACCCTAACCGTAACTTTAGCCCCAACCCTAACCCTAACTTTAGCCCCAACCCTAACTGTAGCCTTAACCCTAGCCCCAACCCTAGCCCTAACCCTAGCCCTAATGGGAAAATGGAAATAAATACTTTTTTTTTATTTTTCCCTAACTAAGGGGGTGATGAAGGGGGGTTTGATTTACTTTTATAGCGGGTTTTTTAGCGGATTTTTATGATTGGCAGCCGTCACACACTGAAAGACGCTTTTTATTGCAAAAAATATTTTTTGCGTTACCACATTTTGAGAGCTATAAATTTTCCATATTTTGGTCCACAGAGTCATGTGAGGTCTTGTTTTTTGCGGGACGAGTTGACGTTTTTATTGGTTACATTTTTGGGCACGTCACATTTTTTTATCGCTTTTTATTCCGATTTTTGTGAGGCAGAATGACCAAAAACCAGCTATTCATGAATTTCTTTTGGGGGAGGCGTTTATACCGTTCCGCGTTTGGTAAAATTGATAAAGCAGTTTTATTCTTCGGGTCAGTACGATTACAGCGATATCTCATTTATATTATTTTTTTTATGTTTTGGCGCTTTTATACGATAAAAACTATTTTATGGAAAAAATAATTATTTTTGCATCGCTTTATTCTCAGGACTATAACTTTTTTATTTTTCTGCTGATGATGCTGTATGGTAGCTCGTTATTTGCGGGACAAGATGACGCTTTCAGCGGTACCATGGTTATTTATATCTGTCTTTTTGATCGCGTGTTATTCCACTTTTTGTTCGGCGGTATGATAATAAAGCGTTGTTTTTTGCCTCGTTTTTTTTTTTTTTTTCTTACGGTGTTTACTGAAGGGGTTAACGAGTGGGCCAGTTTTATAGGTCGGGTCGTTACGGACGCGGCGATACTAAATATGTGTACTTTTATTGTTTTGTTTTTTTTATATTTAGGTAAAGAAATGTATTTATGGGAATAATATTTTTTTTTTTTTCATTATTTTGGAATATTTTGTTTTTATTTTTTTTTACACATTTGGAAATTTTTTTTTTTACTTTTTTACTTTGCCCCAGGGGGGGACAATACAGATCGGTGATCTGCCAGTTTGCATAGCACTCTGACAGCTCACCGATCTGATTGAAGTGCAGGCTGCTTCACAGTGCCTGCTCTGAGCAGGCTTCTGTGAAGCCACCTCCCTCCCTGCAGGACCCGGATCCGTGGCCATCTTGGATCCGGGTCTGGAGCAGGCAGGGAGGGAGGTAAGACCCTCGCAGCAGCGCGATCACATCGCGTTGCTGCGGGGGGCTCAGGGAAGCCCGCAGGGAGCCCTCTCCCTGCGCGATGCTTCCCTGCATCGCCGGCACATCGCGATCATGTTTGATCGCGGTGTGCCGGGGGTTAATGTGCCGGGGGCGGTCCGTGACCGCTCCTGGCACATAGTGCCGGATGTCAGCTGCGATATGCAGCTGACACCCGGCCGCGATCGGCCGCGCTCCCCCCGTGAGCGCGGCCGATCGGCTATGACGTACTATCCCGTCAAGGGTCAGATAGGCCCAGGTCACCTCGACGGGATAGTACGTCAAAGGTCACAGAGGGGTTAAAGGAAAAAGAAATCAAAACCTACAGGGTCCTGTGTGAAAAAATGATTGCCCCCTCTTAAAACATAATTTAACTGTGGTTTATTATTACTGCCTCACCTGTTCTCAATCTTTCAACTCTATTTTGGACTATTATATGCCACCAAAATGTACCACAGAAGACATAATAGTATATGGATGAGTAATTAAATACGGACAAATTTTTCAATGCTTTTTGTAGTGTTATATGCCAGTAAAATGTAACAGAAAACATCTAATACTGTATGGTTGACTAATTTAATCCAGACAAATTTTTTAACACTTTTATTGAGTGTTATATACCACTGTAAAGTACCACAAAGCATGTAATACTGTATTGATGAGTAAATGAATCCAGAAAAAAAATTAAAAGCTTTTCTTGGAGTGTTACATACAACCATAATTTAAAAATAACCACATTAAACTGTATGGATGTCTAATTGAATCCATTAAAAATTTCTGAAAGTAAATATTTTGAAAGTTAATTATTGTAGTTTTACACTCAGACTTTGCAGAAAGTGCAAAGCGAGGAAAAAATTATAAGGAGAGTCATCCAGTCATCCATAAACCCAAAAAAGATAACAACTTACGAGCATTGTTCAAATATTTTTAAAGTGTAGTTGCTGTACTCCTACTCTCATAAAGGCTTTGCACAAAGTGCAAAGCCAGGTTAAAAATAATAAGGTGGGTCATCCAGTCATCCATATGTCCCAGAAAGGAAACAACCGGCAGGCCTCATTCAAATATTTTTAAATTGTAGTTATAAGCAGTGTAAATACAGTAATTCTCTTCAGGTGTCTGCTTCTTCTCTTCTCCATCCTTTGGAGGCTGGGAGGACTGGCTTTGCCTGCTTCCTGATTCCCAGGTGCCTGGGCTTTAAGTGACCTAGCATTGGGTAGTGTCAGAGACCCCTTCATGTAGAAATTGGTGACAGTCTTCTGTGTCACCTCTAACGTCGCTTGCTGCAACATAGGGGGTGGGAAAACCCCAAAACAGTCTGATCGATCAGGGATGGTAGTAGCCCCATCTTGGGCCACCACAAGGAGCCTCTCCCAGGCCAATTCAATTCTCAAGAAGGGTTCACCTTGCTCCCTTCCTTCTTGGATCACACTCATTTCATACCAGCGATGTTGCTCCTTTATTTTGAGGAACATGTCACTGGTTCCATCTGTC
Source organism: Ranitomeya variabilis (assembly GCF_051348905.1). Lineage (NCBI taxonomy): Eukaryota > Metazoa > Chordata > Amphibia > Anura > Dendrobatidae > Ranitomeya > Ranitomeya variabilis. The sequence goes on from NC_135235.1 coordinate 491,667,709, forward strand.
AGCTCTTGCAGCCTTCAAAGCAAGTGTTTAATCTCAACTGTCCTCTGGTTGAATGAGAGGTGATGATGGATCCAAAACTCTTCAATGGGCCCCCATCTCCTCTGCCAGTTTTACGTAACGACACCCCTGGGATGCAAACTGTCGGTACCTTGCAGCTAGACAGCTTGCTAGCATTTCTCCAGCCCTGGTCCTGGCTCGCCTCTTTGTCTCTTCCGACTAGCCTAGGTCCAGCAATCTGCTCAACAGTTCCTGAATCCTGGCTCTGTTGTCCACAGTACAATAGAATAGCAGCGGTGAAGGCTGCGACCTGGGTTCGGGTTTTAGTGGTTCTGGGAAAGAGGCTGTTCTGGATTACAGGCTCCTGCCACTTCCACTGTCGCACCAGCTTATTATGGCTCCGATACTCCTCCAGTCACTCCTTTGGGAGTATTACTTGATTCTATCATCTTTGTTACTCACAGTGCATGCATTACACTATGGATGAGTAATTGAATACAGAAAATATTTTCAATGCATTTTGGGAGTGTTTTATAGCAACAAAATATTCCACAGAGCTTGTAATAGTATACAGATGAGTAATTGAATAAGGTAAAACTTTAAATGCTTTTTTGAACAGTTATATAACACCAAAATGTACCAAAGAACATGCAATAGCATGTGGATGAGTAATTGAATCCAGAAAAATGTTTCAAATCTTTTTTGGACTGTTATATCAGGGTCTGTTTCCACATTCCGGATTACATCAGTATTTGCTGCAGATTGGACACTGTGTACAACTGCAGCTTCCAATCTGCAGCGTCCAGATGTTACAGCATAGTGAAGGGGATTTTATGAAAACCCGTCTCCCTATGTGTGCACGGACGAATCCAGCGGCCCTGCGTATCCGGACATGCGGTGCTTCTTTATAGACCACAGCATGTCTATTTATCTTGCGGAGACTCTCCGTCTCCGCAAGATAAATACCACAGTCAATGAATATAATGCGGTGATTCCGGATATGTTCAATGGGCAGCACGGTGGTGCAGTGGATAGCACAGCAGCCTTGCAGCGCTGGAGTCCTGGGTTCAAACCCCACTAAGGACAACATCTGCAAAGAGTTTGTATGTTCTCTCCGTGTTTGCGTGGGTTTCCTCCGGGTACTCCGGTTTCCTCCCACATTCCAAAGACATACTGATAGGGAATTTAGATTGTGAGCCCCATTGGGGACAGCGATGATAATGTGTGCATACTGTAAAGCGCTGCGGAATATGTTAGTGCTATATAAAAATAAAGATTATTATTATTATTAATGAACACATCCAGAATCACCGCATGTACAACAGGGGGTGGCGCAGAGTATCTGCTGCATCCAAAGCGCAGAGATTACGCCCTATGGATACATAGCCTAACACTGAAATCTACCACAGACCACGTAATAGTATATGGAAAAAGAATTGAAAACAGAAAAAAATGTCATTGTTTTTTATGACTGCTACAGTTGTTTGAAAAATTGTTGATTTCCTATTCTCTTGCATGTTTGTCACAGTTAAATGTTTTAGATCATCAAACAAATTTAGATATTAAGCAAAGATAAGACAAGCAAACACAAAATACAGATTTTAAATGAAGGTCTTTATTTATTAAGGGAAAAAGAAATAAAAATCTACAGGGTCCTGTGTGAAAAAGTGATTGACCCTCCCTTAAAACTTAAATTAGCTGGTTTATCGCATCATTGGGAAGCGGAGTTCAAATTCCCTAGCCGCAAGAAGGCCTGATTACTGCCACACCTGTTCTCAATCTTTCAACTCTGTTTTCGACTATTATATGCCACCAAAATGTACCACAGAGCACGTAATAGTATATGGATGAGTAATTAAATACAGACAAATTTTCCAATGCTTTTTGTAGTGTTATATGCCACTAAAATGTAACAGAAAATATCTAATACTGTATGGATGATTAATTCAATCCAGATAATTTATAACGATTTTTTGACCGTTATATACCACCATAATGTACCACGAAGCATGTAATACTGTATGGATGAGTAATTGAATCCAGGAAAAAAATGTAAATGCTTTTATGGAGTGTTACATGGCACTATAATTTAAAAAGAACCATGTTAAACTGTATGGATGGCTAATTCAATCCATAAAAAATTTCTCAACGTAATTATTTTGAAAGTTAATTGATGTATTCGTACACTCATAAAGACTTAGCAGAAAGTGCAAAGCCAGGAAAAAATTATAAGGAGGCTAGGTCATCCATAGACCCAAGAAAGGAAACCACTTACAGGCCTCATTCAAATATTTTTAACCCCTTCATGACCTTGCCGTTTTTTGCAATTCTGACCAGTGTCCCTTTATGAGGTAATAACTCAGGAACGCTTCAACGGATCCTAGCGATTCTGAGATTGTTTTTTCGTGACATATTGGGCTTCATGTTAGTGGTAAATTTAGGTCGATAATTTCTGAGTTTATTTGTGAAAAAAACGGAAATTTGGCAAAAATTTTGAAAATTTCGCAATTTTCACATTTTGAATTTTTATTCTGTTAAACCAGAGAGTTATGTGACACAAAATAGTTAATAAATAACATTTCCCACATGTCTACTTTACATCAGCACAATTTTGGAAACAAATTTTTTTTTTGCTAGGAAGTTATAAGGGTTAAAATTTGACCAGTGATTTCTCATTTTTACAACAAAATTTACAAAACCATTTTTTTTAGGGATCACCTCACATTTGAAGTCAGTTTGAGGGTTCTATATGGCTGAAAATACCCAAAAGTGACACCATTCTAAAAACTGCACCCCTCAAGGTGCTCAAAACCACATTCAAGAAGTTTATTAACCCTTCAGGTGTTTCACAGCAGCAGAAGCAACATGGAAGTAAAAAATGAACATTTAACTTTTTAGTCACAAAAATGATATTTTAGCAAAATTTTTTTTATTTTCCCAAGGGTAAAAGGAGAAACTGGACAACGGACGTTGTTGTCCAATTTGTCCTGAGTACGCTGATACCTCATATGTGGGGGTTAACCACTGTTTGGGCGCACGGCAGGGCTCGGAAGGGAAGGAGCGCCATTTGACTTTTTCAATGAAAAATTGGCTCCAATCTTTAGCGGACACCATGTCGCGTTTGGAGAGCCCCCGTGTGCCTAAACATTGGAGCTCCCCCACAAGTGACCCCATTTTGGAAACTAGACCCCCAAGGAACTTATCTAGAAGCATAGTGAGCACTTTAAACCCCCAGGTGCTTCACAAATTGATCCGTAAAAATGAAAAAGTACTTTTTTTTCACGAAAAAATTATTTTAGCCTCAATTTTTTCATTTTCACATGGGCAACAGGATAAAATGGATCCTAAATTTTGTTGGGCAATTTCTCCTGAGTACACCAATACCTCACATGTGGGGGTAAACCACTGTTTGGGCACATGGTAAGGCTCGGAAGGGAAGGAGCGCCATTTGACTTTTTGAATGAAAAATTATCTCCATCGTTAGCGGACACCATGTCGCGTTTGGAAAGCCCCTGTGTGCCTAAACATTGGAGCTCCTCCACAAGTGACCCCATTTTGGAAAGTAGACCCCCCAATGAACTCATCTAGAGGCATAGTGAGCACTTTAAACCCCCAGGTGCTTCACAAATTGATCCGCAAAAATGAAAAAGTACTTTTTTTTCACACAAAATTTCTTTTAGCCTCAATTCTTTCATTTTCACATGGGCAACAGGATAAAATGGATCCTAAAATTTGTTGGGCAATTTCTCCTGAGTATGCCGATACCTCATATGTGGGGGTAAACCACTGTTTGGGTGCACGGCAAGGCTCGGAAGGGGAGGCGTGCCATTTGACTTTTTGAATGGAAAATTAGCTCCAATCGTTAGCGGACACCATGTCGCGTTTGGAGAGCCCCTGTGTGCCTAAACATTGGAGCTCCCCTACAAGTGACCCCATTTTGGAAACTAGACCCCCCAAGGAACTTATCTAGATGCATAGTAAACACTTATAACCCCCAGGTGCTTCACAGAAGTTTATAACGCAGAGCCGTGAAAATAAAAAAATAATTTTTCTTTCCTCAAAAATGATTTTTAGCCCAGAATTTTTTATTTTCCCAAGGGTAATAGGAGAAATTGGACCCCAAATGTTGTTGTCCAGTTTGTCCTGAGTACGATGATACCCCATATGTGGGGGTAAACCACTGTTTGGGCGCACGGCAGGGCTCGGAAGGGAAGGCACGCCATTTGGCTTTTTGAATGGAAAATTAGCTCCAATCATTAGCGGACACCATGTCGCGTTTGGAGAGCCCCTGTGTGCCTAAACATTGGAGCTCCCGCACAAGTGGCCCCATTTTGGAAACTAGACCTCCCAAGGAACTAATCTAGATGTGTGGTGAGCACTTTGAACCCCCAAGTGCTTCACAGAAGTTTATAACGCAGAGCCATGAAAATAAAAAATAATTTTTCTTTTCTCAAAAATGATTTTTTAGCCCACAATTTTTTATTTTCCCAAGGGTAATAGGAGAAATTGGACCCCAAAAGTTGTTTTCCAGTTTCTCCTGAGTACGATGATACCCCATATGTGGGGGTAAACCACTGTTTTGGCACACGTCGGGGTTCGGAAGGGAAGTAGTGACGTTTTAAAATGCAGACTTTGATGGAATGCTCTGCGGGCGTCAGGTTGCGTTTGCAGAGCCCCTGATGTGCCTAAACAGTAGGAACTCCCCACAATTGACTCCATTTTGGAAACTAGACCCCCAAGGGAACTTATCTAGATGTGTAGTGAGCACTTTGAACCCCCAAGTGCTTCACAGAAGTTTATAACGCAGAGCCGTGAAAATAAAAAATGTGTTTCCTTTCCTCAAAAATATTTTTTTAGCCCAGAATTTTTTTATTTTTGCAAGAGTAACAGGAGAAATTGGACCCCAAAAGTTGTTGTCCAGTTTCTCCTGAGTACGCTGATACCCCATATGTGGGGGTAAACCACTGTTTTGGCACACGTCGGGGTTCGGAAGGGAAGTAGTGACGTTTTGAAATGCAGACTTTGATGGAATGCTCTGCGGGCATCAGGTTGCATTTGCAGAGCCCCTGATGTGCCTAAACAGTAGGAACTCCCCACAAGTGACTCCATTTTGGAAACTAGACCCCCAAGGGAACTTATCTAGATGTGTGGTGAGCACTTTGAACCCCCAAGTGCTTCACAGAAGTTTATAACGCAGAGCCGTGAAAATAAAAAATGTGTTTCCTTTCCTCAAAAATATTTTTTTAGCCCAGAATTTTTTTATTTTTGCAAGAGTAACAGGAGAAATTGGACCCCAAAAGTTGTTGTCCAGTTTCTCCTGAGTACGCTGATACCCCATATGTGGGGGTAAACCACTGTTTTGGCACACGTCGGGGTTCGGAAGGGAAGTAGTGACGTTTTGAAATGCAGACTTTGATGGAATGCTCTGCGGGCATCAGGTTGCATTTGCAGAGCCCCTGATGTGCCTAAACAGTAGGAACTCCCCACAAGTGACTCCATTTTGGAAACTAGACCCCCAAGGGAACTTATCTAGATGTGTGGTGAGCACTTTGAACCCCCAAGTGCTTCACAGAAGTTTATAACGCAGAGCCGTGAAAATAATAAATGTGTTTCCTTTCCTCAAAAATATTTTTTTAGCCCAGAATTTTTTTATTTTTGCAAGAGTAACAGGAGAAATTGGACCCCAAAAGTTGTTGTCCAGTTTCTCCTGAGTACGCTGATACCCCATATGTGGGGGTAAACCACTGTTTTGGCACACGTCGGGGTTCGGAAGGGAAGTAGTGACGTTTTGAAATGCAGACTTTGATGGAATGCTCTGCGGGCATCAGGTTGCATTTGCAGAGCCCCTGATGTGCCTAAACAGTAGGAACTCCCCACAAGTGACTCCATTTTGGAAACTAGACCCCCAAGGGAACTTATCTAGATGTGTGGTGAGCACTTTGAACCCCCAAGTGCTTCACAGAAGTTTATAACGCAGAGCCGTGAAAATAATAAATGTGTTTCCTTTCCTCAAAAATATTTTTTTAGCCCAGAATTTTTTATTTTTGCAAGAGTAACAGGAGAAATTGGACCCCAAAAGTTGTTGTCCAGTTTCTCCTGAGTACGATGATACCCCATATGTGGGGGTAAACCACTGTTTGGGCGCACGTCGGGGCTTGGAAGGGCGGGAGCACCATTTGACTTTTTGAACGCAAGATTGGCTGGAATCAATGGTGGCGCCATGTTGCGTTTGGAGACCCCTGATGTGCCTAAAACAGTGGAAACCCCTCAATTCTAACTTCAACACTTACCCCAACACACCCCTAATCCTAATCCCAACTGTAGCCATAACCCTAATCACAACCCTAACCCCAACACACCCCTAACCACAACCCTAACCGCAACACAACCGTAACCCTAATTCCAACCCTAATCCTAACCCTAATCCCAACCGTAACCCTAATCCCAACCCTAACCACAACTGTAACCCCAACACACCCCTAACCCTATCCGTAACCCTAACCACAAGCCTATTCTTAACCCTATTTCCAACCCTAGCCCTAATTCCAACCCTAACCCTAAGGGTATGTGCCCACGTTGCGGATTCGTGTGAGATTTTTCCGCACGATTTTTGAAAAATCTGCAGGTAAAAGGCACTGCGTTTTGCCTGCGGATTTACAGCAGATTTCCAGTGTTTTTTTGTGCGGATTTCACCTGCGGATTCCTATTGAGGAACAGGTGTAAACCGCTGCGGAATCCGCACAAAGAATTGACATGCTGCGGAAAATACAATGCAGCGTTTCTGCACGGAATTTTCCGCACCATGGGCACAGCAGATTTGGTTTTCCTTAGGTGTACATGGTACTGTAAACCTGATGGAAAACTGCTTCGAATTCGCAGCGGCCAATCCGCTGCGGATCCGCGGCCAATCCGCTGCCAATCCGCTGCGGATCCGCGGCCAATCCGCTGCCAATCCGCTGCAGATCCGCGGCCAATCCGCAGCGGATCCGCTGCAGATCCGCGGCCAATCCGCTGCGGATCTGCTGCGGATCCGCGGCCAATCCGCTGCGGATCCGCTGCCGATCCGCTGCGGATCCGCGGCCCATCCGCTGCGGATCCGCGGCCAATCTGCTGCGGATCCGCTGCCGATCCGCTGCGGATCCGCGGCCGATCCGCTGCGGATCCGCGGCCAATCCGCTGCCGATCCGCTGCAGATCCGCGGCCAATCCGCTGCGGATCCACTGCGGATCCGCGGCCGATCCGCTGCGGATCCGCTGCGATCCGCGGCCGATCCGCTGCGGATCCGCTGCGATCCGCGGCCGATCCGCTGCGGATCCGCGGCCGATCCGCGGCCGATCCGCTGCGGATCCGCGGCCGATCCGCTCTGTGTGCACATGCCATAACCCTACCCCTAACCCTAACCCTACCCGTAACCCTAACCCTACCCCTAACCCTACCCCTAGTTCTAACCCTAACCCTAGTGGTAAAAGAAAAAAAAATATTTTCTTTATTTTATTATTGTCCCTACCTATGGGGGTGATAAAGGGGGGGGTTTATTTATTATTTTTTTATTTTGATCGCTGTGGTAGAACCTACCACAGCGATCAAAATGTACCTGTAACGAATCTGCCAGCCTGCAGATTCGGCGGGCGTACTGAGCGTGCGCCCGCCATTTTCCAAGATGGCGGCGCCCAGCGAGGAGACGGCCGGACACCGGGAGGATCGGTAAGTATGAGGGGGTGGTGGGGGGGTGGATCGGAGCACAGGGGGGGGGATCGGAGGACGGGGGGAGCGGACAGGAGCACGGGGGAGCGGACAGGAGCACGGGGGAGCGAACAGGGGGACGGAGAGGACCGGGCCACATAACGGACGACTGGGGAGGAGATCGGGGGCGGTGGGGGGGGCCAGTACATGATTTCTAGCCATGGCAGATGCTATTGCAGCATCGGCCATGGCTGGATTGCAATATTTCACCATTTTCATAGGTGAAATATTGCAAATTGCTCTGATTGGCTGTTGCACTTTCAACAGCCAATCAGAGCGATCGTAGCCACGTGGGGGCAAAGCCACCCCCCCTAGGCTGAAGTACAACTCCCCCTCTCCCTGCAGATCGGGTAAAATAGGAATTAACCCTTTCACCCGATCTGCAGGGATGCGATCATTCCATGACGCCGCATAGGCGTCATGGGTCGGGAAGGGGTTAAAGTATAGCTGCTGTACTCCTACACTTATAAAGGCTTTGCACAAAGTGCAAAGCCAGGAAAAGAATATAAGGTGGGTCATCCAGTCATCCATAGGCCCCAGAAAGGAAACAACTGGCAGGCCTCATTCAAATATTTTTAAAGTGCAGTTGAAGTAGGAAAAAATTATAACGAGGGTAAATACAGTAATCCTCTTGGTGTCCGCTTCTTCTCTATGCCTTTGTCGGGAGGGTGGGGGCACTGCTTCCACCTGCTTCCTGCAGCCTAATTCCCAGGTGCCTGGGCTATAAGTGACCCAGCTTTGGGTAGTGTCAAATCCCCAACATGTAGAAATAGGTGACAGCTCTGTGTGTCACCTCTACCATTGCTTGATCCATCACAGGAGGTGGTAAATCCCAATGACAGTCCGATAGATCGGGGGTGGTAGTATCCCCATCTTGAGCCACCACAAGGTACCCAGGTCAGTTTATTTTTCAATAAATGGGAACTGTCTGACAAAGCTAAGTAGACCAAAAGCCCCTCAAAAGCTAGACATCATGACATGATCTAAATAAATTCTCGTATATGGAGTTGGTAGTGTGATGATATGGGGCTGTTTTGCTACTTCAGGACCTGGAAGACTTGCTGTGGTAAATGGAACTCTGAATTCTGATGTCTACTAAAAAATCCTGAAGGAAAATGTCCTGCCACCAGTTTGTGACCTCAAGCTGAAGTGCACTTGGGTTATGCAGCAGGACATTGATGAAAAACACAATAACAAGTGCATCTCTGAATTGCTTGAGAAAAACAAAATTAAGACTTTGGAGTGGCCTAGTCAAAGTCCTGACCTTAATCCAAGTGAGATGATGTGGCATCATATTGAAAAGGTGGTTCATGCTCGGAAACCCTCCAATGTGGCTGAATTACAACAGTTCTGCAAAGATGAGTGGGCCAAAATTCCTCCAGAGCGTTGTAAAAGCCTCACTGCCAGTTATCACAAACATTTGATTGCAGTTACTGCGAAAGGTGGCTAAAATCAATTATTAAGTTTAGGAGGCAATCACTTTTTCACACAGGGCACTGTAGATTTGGATTTCTTTTTCACTTAACAATAAAGACCTTAATTTAAAAATTGCATTTTGTGTTTACTTGTGGTATCTTTCTCTAATATTTAAATTTGTTTGGTGATCTCTGAAACATTTAAGTATGACAATCATGCAAAGGAATAGGAAATCAGGAAGGGGCAAGCACTTTGTTAAGGCTAGTGGAACGCACCGAGTATAGATAGGAAGCTGCAAGGTGCGTTCGCAGCCCGGGGTCCATCGTGCAGAGATATCTGCTGCAAAGTAACAGCGGATAACCTCTAAACTCACACGTGGGTTAAGCTTCACCCCATGTGAACTGGACGCGATCTCTGTTGACTCCCAGAGTCGTGCTGTACACAAAACTATTACCCTAAGGGTTGTGCTTGCTCTTGAACTCTTCTGTGCTAACTGCACACATGAAGGAACCAGATGCTAAGCCAAGGCTAATTGCCCCCACTGATGCTAGCTGCCTGCCTGAGTGTACAGTCCCAAAGCTACAGCCTCACACCACATATGTATAGAGTGGTATAGTATCCACTGGCATAAGCCAAACACATTTGATACTAGTGCATGGCCGTGCGGCCATACAAACCTTTTATAGCTGTAGCTCTACAAGACCTTCCTGGTGGACTAATAGGAGCTGCAACAAGGCCTGAGCGTGTGACCCCGAACTCCAATGAGAGGTCCTCCCATAAGCATGCTCTGTGCGTGAAAAGCAGGACTTAGTCCCAGAAAAGCCTGCTCGCCGCTGACCAGTGCTGGCTACAAGGGCAGAGCCTGGAAAGGCAACAGTAACCATTCGCACAGTATCAGGCTGAGACAGATGCTGGGACTGACGTCTCTGCTGAGCAGGCTCCACTGCGGCTGGAGGAGAATGGGAGACAGCAGCAGACATGGTTTGAGATTCCCACTGTGCAGCGGTGGGAACTCGACACCTAACACACTTTTTCACACAATCATATAACATTGAAATGTGCCACAAAGCACTCGGTACTCTATGGATGACAATATGGTTAATTTTTTCACCCAAATAATAAAAATGTGGTCCGCTGCCACGGCTTTATAGTGACTTGTAGGCAATTCTCTCATGCTTATTGGCCATATAGCAGGTGCCAAATATGCATTTTGGGGGATTCGAACTTGAAATAGACTACTGGCTCTTGCCCGCCGATTGCCAATCACATCCGTGCACCCAGATACTCGAGTGATATCCAAGTATCACCGAGCATGTTTGATGATCACTACCCTAGAAATGGCAATGAGACGGCTGATGCAATCTATTTCTTTGCAAAACTCCTAGAAAAACAAAGTGGTCCTGAAAAATTCTTTCTTTGGACTACTAATGGCAATGAGGTGCCTAATGCCAATTATTTATTTCTCAGACTACTAGAAAACACACAGCGACTTATAGCACAGTCTGCCCACAGTCATGAAGTGCAGAGTACACACAGCAGCTTTACGGACAGTACATCCACAGGCGGGGGTGCAGAGTACACACAGTGGATTTTCACACAGTACTCTCACAGACGGGTACACACATCAGCTTAAAAACAGTACTCCCACAGGTGGTGGGTGCAGAGTATACACAGTGGCTTAAAGGACAGTACTTCCATAGACAGGGGGGTGCAGAGTACACACAACGGCTTGTAGTGTAGAACTAGCACAGTACTAGCACAGATATGGGTTAAGAGCACACACATTTTTTTGCAGAGTGTGCAGACACAGTCTGTCCTTCACACCAGCTGCACCCTATCCCTACAGTAATGAAAGCATAATGGTGGTGGTACTCGTGACTCAGCTTTTATACAGGCGGGTCACATGCTGCGCCGGCCAATCACAGCAATGCCAATACTTATCAGGGCTGTGACGGCTTTGGAAGTGCCCTCAGTCTCAAAGCATGTTGATTGGCTGTGCTGCAGCTTTTAACAAACTTTATTAGACTGGCCAAACCAAACAGAAAAACGAACATTCAGTAAAAAGTCTATGTTCGGGGTTTGGTAAAGCACACAAGGTGTCCGGTACGGACCCTGAACTTTACAGTTCAGGTTCGTTCATCCCTAATCAGTTTATGTAAACTTTACAAATAGAAGCAGATTAAAGTCAAATTAAGCCAGAGACATGTTGGAGTAGTTGAGGGTAGAATGACCACCTTAGGAGTTTTATAAGTCAATTCAGCTAGTTTTTCAGTTAATTCAGTGGTTTTCATCCACAGTATAACTATTGCTTGGCAGTCGCATATATTTAGGGAAGCAATGCTTTTTGATTTAGTTACTTGTAAGTTACAAAAAGTATCACAACTCAGTATGTCATAAAAACTTTTCTGTGCCTCTTGTATCCGGTGCATATTCACTTACTGATTTTATTAACCCTTCACATTTTTGTTCAGGGACATAAAACCTATCTCAATATAGTCCTTTTCATGACATCCGTGCACAGCAGCTGCGAAGAGAACAGACCTGGCTCCCCACACCACTGATTCCATCCGTTTAATGCACAGAGCACACAGTGTTAACTAACTTTGATGAATCCGACTGCGCAGCTTTAATTGAGAGCCCGGGGGATTGGCGCCCAGCTGAGACCAATTAGTTCCACCATATCTCAGCCTCACACATTTTCCCTTGAACCGATTTGCAGGGAAGAAAGGCGACAGGTACGTGACAGCAATAGGGGAGGGAGGTGAGGCCCTCCAGATTGGTCTTGCACAAAAAAAATAAATTACAACATGCCATAGACAAAATGTGACGTTGTATGTTGCTGTATGTTACTAATCTACATAGAGGCTGGAGTCACCAGATGTGGATGAAGTTTTATAATGAGGATTTCAAGATGACTTTTTTTGCAAAAAAATATTCTTGTTCTATAACACCGATAGCCCTGAGCACCTGTTCTTCTGGCATAGAGGTAAGATTTTCATGCTGAAGTGATTTGAAAAATGTTGGAAAATTGAAATCCAGTTGAAGTCATGTTTGAGGAAGCTGAAATCTAATGATTGGTCATCGGAGTTTCTTATAAAATCCATGTTGACTTCTCTGCAAGGGCTGTGGAGTTGCAGTAATGGGTATAGAGCTAGTTCTGGGTGGAGTCGGAGTGAATAGAAAGTGTGCAACAGATGTAAAAAAAATTGTATAATTACCGTATATACTCGAGTATAAGCTGAGATTTTCAGCCCATTTTTTAGGCTGAAAGTGCCCCTCTCGGCTTATACTCAAATCATTGTCCCGGGGGGTCGGCGGGGGAGGGGGAGCGGCAGCTGTGACATACTCACCTGCTCCCGTTGTGGCCCCTGGTTCTCCGGGCGCTGAGAGCTTCTTCCAGCGTTGAGCGGTCACGTGGTACTGCTCATTACAGTAATGAATATGGACCCGACTCCACTCCCATAGGGGTGGAGCCGCATATTCATTACTGTAATGAGCGGTACCATGTGACCGCTCAACGCTGGAAGAAGCTGTCAGTGCCCGGAGACCAGAGATGCAGGGACCGTGCCAGGAGCAGGTGAGTATAATGGGGGAGCACTGCGTGATATTCACCTCTCCTCATTCCGGCGCCGCCCCGTCTTCCGCGTCCTTTGCTGTGCCGCTCAGGTCTGAGGGTGCGATGACGTGGTTAGTCCGTACCCTCTGCCTGAATGTTAGTGTGGAGGACGCAGAAGACACAGTGGCGCTGGAACGAGGACCGGTGAGTATTGCAAGTGCCCGAGGCCAGAGAAACGAGAGGTGAGTATGTCATTTTTTTTTACCGCAGCAACAGCATATAGGGCAAATATCTCTATGGGGCATCTTACGGGGGCCATAATCAATGTTTGTGCAGCATTATATGGGGCAAATATCTATATGGAGCATCTTATGGGGCCATAATCAACGTTTGTGCAGCATTTTGTGGGGCAAATATCTTTATGGAGCATCTTATGGGGCCATAATCAACGTTTGTGCAGCACTATATGGGGCAAATATCTTTATGGAGCATCTTACGGGGCAATAATCAACGTGTGTGCAGCACTATATGGGGCAAATATCTTTATGGAGCATCTTATGGGGCCATAATCATCGTTTGTGCAGCATTATATTGGGTAAATGTCTCTATGGAGCGTCTTATGGGGCCCTTTTTAACCTTTATGCAGTACTGTATGGGGCAAATGTGTCTATGGAGCATCTAATGGGGCCATTATTAACCTTTGTGCAGCATTATATGGGGCATATTTTAATATGGAGCATCTTATGGGGCCCATCATGAACTATATGGAGCATCTTATGGGGCCCATCACGAACTGTATGGAGCATTATATGATTCAATATGGATATTCAAAAACACAACCTACTGATATCTCAATTAATTTTACTTTTATTGGTATCTATTTTTATTTTTTAAATTTACCGGTAGCTGCTGCATTTTCCTCCCTAGGCTTATACTCGAGTCATTAAGTTTTCCCAATTTTTTGTGGGAAAATTAGGGGGGTCGGCTTATACTCGGGTCGGCTTATACTCGAGTATATAAGGTATTTCAGTAATTTTCACTGAAATGCTGAATATTTAGAAATGATAATATAAATATATTACATGATTTTCAATATAAGGCCCTATTTGTAAAGAAAAAAGAAATCTTTAATACCATATTAATTCAGAAATGTTATTGAAATAAGTATGCTTTTGCTATATATCCATAAGGATGTCGCTAAAAGGATAGCTGCAAATATTATAGCAGAAATATGCCAGAAAAATAACCCCCTGCTACAGATGCTTCATTTTTATTTTTATCTTTGCTATGCTTTGTAATTGCTATCAATCTGACAACCTATCTGCTTCATCCTCAGGTAGGTCCGCTGGCTGCTACTCCAATCCCATCACCATCACCCAACTTTCCTGATCTTCCTTACCCTGCTATTTCTTCCTGGTCTGTCCGCTGGCTGCTACCCCAATCCCATCACCATCACCCAACTTTCCTGATCTTCCTCACCCTGCTATTTCTTCCTGGTATGTCCGCTGGCTGCTACCCCAATCCCATCAACATCACCCAACTTTCCTGATCTTCCTCACCCTGCTATTTCTTCCTGGTATGTCCGCTGGCTGCTATGACTGTGTTTTTTTTTGTTTTTTTTGTTTGTTTTTTTCTCCATTCCCCTGCATGTTTTCTCATTTTAATTCCTTGATGCCAATACACAGTTTGGCTTTATCTTTCCATTTGGATCTATTTCCCCTTGCATTTTCCCTTCTGACTTCTAATTAATCCCCTCCTGTGTCTGTGACCAGTCTTCCTGCTGCCCTCCCTCCTGATCACACCTGGCCTTTTTCATGAGCCCTTAGCCTGTTATAAATTCAGAGACACAGGTCTGTCTGGACCTTGGTCTGTCTCTATAAGGATGTCGCTAAAAGGATAGCTGCAAATATTATAGCAGAAATATGCTAGAAATGAGCCAGAAGTGAACAGAAGGTAAGACTAACCACACTGTTAATAACTGTACTAAATTTCATTCCCTTTCTGCCACACTTATTCTCATCATGCTGACATACGCTCTAACAGTTCTGGCTCCCTTACTCCTCACTCTCCTTCGCTATCCTCAAACCCCAGCACCCCCTAACCAAGTAATAATCTCTCCTTCCCTCCTGCCTCCCCACCTGACCTCCTCCGCTGACCTGCTCCTCAACCTCAGATCTCTCCTAATAACACACAAAGCAAGCCGCCCACTCTCCTTCTCCCACCTGCTCTGTCTCTCTCTGCTTCTCCTCAGTGCTGGAGACATATCTCCCAATCCTGGACCCCCACAGCTCATACCTCCCATTACTACCCCCTCCTATCGCTCCCAACCCTATATAAACACCCGAAATCTTGCCCACCTCAAATCCGTGCCCATGACACCCACCCCTTTGCACCCTCCCTCTGGATCACTATGGAATGCCCGCTCCATCTGCAATAAACTCCACGTGATCCATGACCTCTTTACCTCTCGTAATCTTTTCTTTCTGGGCATCACTGAAACATGGCTGACACTCTCTGACACAGCCTCCCCTGCTGCACTATGTTACGGTGGCCTCCACTTCACCCACACTCCTCGCCCGGGCAACAAACATGGTGGAGGAGTGGGCCTTCTCCTTTCTTCCAACTGTACCTTTAACCCAATCCCACCTCTACCCTCCCTTATCCTCCCCTCTTTTGAAGTCCACTCTGTCCGCATCTACTCCCCCTACAACCTCCAAATGGCCATCATATACCGACCTCCGGGCCCGACCACTGCCTTTATTGACCAATTCTCCACCTGGCTCCTTCACTTTCTCTCTGCTGACATTCCTACCATCATCATGGGTGACTTCAATATCCCCATTGACACCCACCAGTCAGCAGCCTCCAAACTCCTGTCCCTTACTTCATCCTTTGGACTTACTCAGTGGTCCTCCTCAGCCACCCACACAGACGGACACACATTAGACCTGGTCTTCACCCGTTTATGCTCCCTATCTAACTTCACCACCTCCCCTCTCCCTCTATCTGACCACCATCTACTCACTTTCTCATCCCTGTCCTCCTCACCTGTCACCCATGTCCAGCACCATGCGCACCCACGCAGGAACCTCGCACACCTAGACACCCACACACTCTCTGACTCTATCCTACTACTGTCCTCTATATCCTCACTCCACGACACAGACACTGCCACTGCTTTCTACAATGCCACTCATGCATCAGCTATTGACACGGTTGCCCCTGTCATGCATAGCAGAGCGCGACGAACCAATAGACAACCCTGGCACAATAGCATTACTAAAAAGCTTCGGCAAGTATCGAGATTTGCAGAACGGCGTTGGAAGAAAACGCATTCACAAGATGATTTCACTGAACTCAAACAAGCAACACTGGCATTCAAATCAGCTCTCACCTCTGCTAAACAGGCCTACTTCACAACCCTCGTATCTTCCTTATCCCACAACCCCAAACAGTTGTTCAACACTTTTAACTCCCTCCTCCGCCCACCACTGCCCCCTTCAACTTCCCTAATCGTTGCCGAGGACTTTGCCACGCACTTCAAAAATAAGATAGACCAAACAAGGCAAGTCTTTGTTGTCCAACCACCAGAACCCCTTTGTATGAGAGGCCAATGCCCAAACCCCATAACTTCACTCTCCAAAATCTCTGAAGGGGAGCTTGCTCATCTTCTCTCCAAATCACACCTCACCACTTGTGCACTTGACCCCATCCCATCCCACCTCCTCCCCAACCTCACAACCACACTAATCCCATCCCTAACCCATCTCTTCAACCTTTCACTAACTTCTGGTACCTTCCACTCTGCCTTCAAACATGCCACAATCACACCTATCCTCAAAAAGCCATCCCTTGACCCAAGCAGTATGTCCAGCTATCGCCCCATATCTTTGCTCCCATTTGCATCCAAACTCCTTGAGCAGTACGTCCATGCTGAACTTTCCTCTCACTTTGCATCAAACTCTCTCTTCGACAACCTACAATCTGGCTTCCGTCCCCACCATTCCACTGAGACTGCCCTGACCAAAATTACTAATGACTTACTTACAGCCAAAGCTAACAGACTCTATACTCCTCCTCCTAGACCTGTCCTCTGCCTTCGACACAGTTGACCACTGCCTCCTACTACAGATCCTCTCTTCCTTTGGGGTCAAAGACATTGCCCTATCTTGGATCTCCTCATACCTTGCCAACCGTACATTTAGCGTTTCCTTCTCCCATACTACCTCTTGATCTCGCCCCCTCTCTGTTGGTGTCCCTCAAGGCTCTGTCCTAGGACCCTTACTCTTCTCAATATATACACTCGGCCTGGGACAACTCATAAGGTCCTATGGCTTCCAGTACCATCTATATGCCGATGACACTCAGATCTACCTCTCTGGCCCAGATGTCACCTCTCTGATCTCCAGAATCCCAGAGTGTCTATCAGCCATATCCTCCTTCTTCTCCTCTCGCTTCCTCAAGCTCAATGTGGACAAATCTGAACTAATTATCTTTCCTCCATCTCGCATATCTTCCCTACCTGATCTATCTATCAAAATAAATGAAATCACACTTTCCCCTGTCCCCAAAATCTGCTGCCTCGGAGTAACCCTTGACTCTGCCCTGTCCTTCAAACCGCACATCCAAGCTCTCGCCACCTCCTGTCGCCTCCAGCTCAAAAATATTTCCAGAATCCGTCCTTTCCTCAGCCCACACTCTACCAAAATGCTCGTGCATGCCCTAATTATCTCCCGCCTCGACTACTGCAACATACTCCTCTGTGGCCTACCTTCTAACACTCTCGCACCCCTCCAGTCCATCCTTAACTCTGCTGCCCGACTAATAAATCTCTCTCCTCGCTACACTCCTGCTTCCCCTTTTTGCAAATCCCTTCACTGGCTCCCAATTTCTCAGCGTATCCAGTTTAAATTACTAACACTGACCTACAAAGCCATCCATAATCTTTCTCCTCCGTATATTTCCACACTAATCTCTCAATATCTTCCCTCACGTAATCTCCGGTCCTCCCAAAACCTCCTCCTCTCCTCCACGCTTATTCGCTCCTCACCCAATCGTATCCAAGACTTCTCCCGAATATCACCCATCCTCTGGAATTCAGTGCCCCAACATATCCGGTTATCCACTACTTTTGGATCCTTCAAAAGAAACCTGAAAACCCATCTCTTCAAAGAAGCTTACAGCCTGTAAAGACCACACGGCCACCTCAACACCATTGGAGCTACTGCAACCCTCGACCTACTGTCTCCTTCCCTATAATCCTGTAGAATGTAAGCCCACAAGGGCAGGGTCCTCTTCCCTCTGTACCAGTTTGTAGTTGTTAGTTTTGTTTACTGTAAGTGATATTTGTATTTTGATGTAACCCCTTCTCATATACAGCACCATGGAATTAATGGTGCTATATAAATAAAAAATAATAATAATAATAATAATAATATACAGTATATAGCCTCATTCTTTACATAATGGTGAGAAAAAGCCTAATGTTATTATTTTACTACAGTAAATTTATTATTGGGCATTTATGATGAAGTCAGAGACTGGAAAAAGTTTGAACGTTGGCTTCTGGATTCTACCGCCTTTCTTGCCTTGTTCCCTGCCAGTTTTTGGTTACTTTTCAGCAGCAATGACTTGCAGCAACTTACTGTTTGCAGCAGTGATGTCAGAGAGATCAACAGCAGAGTGCCTCCAGGAAGATAGCCCAGGGCAAGCACTTAAGCTGCTCTAGAATCCCAGCAACACGATTGAGGAGCATGGCTTATACATATTGTGAAGAATACATAGGCTAAAAGGAAAACAGAAAAAGCTGTGCAGTTGTCTAAATGTAAGAAGGTGACCTAATGCATTGCACAGATGAGCACTAGGCAATAATAGACAACAAGCTTTTTGTTACTTCTGGTATGGCAGGAACTTGCAGAACTTGCTTGAAAAGCAGTTAAGCAAAAAATAACAGTGCAAACACAAGTAGATCATACAATGCAGTTCAATTTGAATAACAGATAAGTCTCTAAAAGAATTATACTGTGTTTCTCTGACAGGGGTGGTACACCCATTCCCAGGAGAGCTGCTGCACTAGCTCCTCTCGACACATTGGCTCTAACGGGGGTTACCGGGTTTTCCCACTAGACTGCAAGTCCTCCTAATGAAATCTGTCAAGAAACGCTGAACCTCCTTTGCCCCAGCCAGTGTCGGTGTACCGTACATTGGTGTCTGAAGTGATGACTCGGATCACTCATGTCTCCCTTCTATTCCTGCAGGCATCCTCCTCTGATCAAAGCCTCTCCTTTGATACTTGGTGTTTGATTGACGATGAGTGTCTCTTGGGCCTGGGGGAAAAAGGTCTAGGCTCTGGTTCTCGGCTGATGTTGTCTGGACCCTGGAACTTGACCAGAGTGGAACGGGGGTTCAGTCTGGACTCTGGGTCTTGACCAGCATAGATTTGGTCCTGAGATCTTGGCCGGCTAGTTGGGTCTTTGGATTTCACTTGGCGAAGTCTGGGACCTGTCTGACATTGGCCAGCACCCTGCTGGCACACATTTTCCACTGATGCCTGTCACTCTGGCTTCATCTTTGCCTTTTGATCCACATCCGCACCTCTCTTTCCCTTGGGGGGATTGGGCTCGTAGAACCTTTTATATCTGGGAACTTTGTCTTCAAAGGCTCCTGACCAGGTGATGCATTTGAACTCGTTTCTCGTGCAACTCTTTCTGTGCTGGTTGGTTCCGCATGGTCCTATATAGCCAGTAGGTGGCAGCCTTCCCGCACTAATGATACATCACACAGGGGCTCTTTAGGAGTATTATTGCCTCCTCTTACATATACTGTACACAACGGAAAATGTGTTACCCCAGCGCACTACAACACATTTATTTATAGAGCTAGAGGGGCCATTATGCATTCTTTTCTCATAGCCCACTATTATTTTAAATGGAATCGGTCACCTGGTTCTTGCCACCTAACCTGAGAGCAGCATAATGTAGAAATGGAAACCCTAATTCCAGTGATGTGTCTCTTACTGGGCTGCTTGCTATAGTTTTGATAAAATCACTCTTTTATCAGCAGGAGATTATCAGTAGAGAAGA
Organism: Ranitomeya variabilis; assembly: GCF_051348905.1. Lineage (NCBI taxonomy): Eukaryota > Metazoa > Chordata > Amphibia > Anura > Dendrobatidae > Ranitomeya > Ranitomeya variabilis. The sequence goes on from NC_135235.1 coordinate 491,687,503, forward strand.
GGTAAACCTGTTGCCATGTTGTTCTCCATATTTATGAGCTCTGTAAAAACCTGTACAGCAGATAAAACCATGATGTCAACAAAACTGCAGCCAGCAGCACAGTGAGTGGCATATTGCTGGAATCAGAATCTTTGTCCGTTCGTCATGCTGCTCTCAGATCACTGACTTAAAGCGTGACAGTTACTCAGAAATCTCAGTGTTTTACCATTTACCATCATAAGTAAAGACTGTACTTGTGCCAATAAAAATTAACATGGAAAAGCATCTGTATGCCTAACTACCTAACACGCCCTACATATTTCATGTACTGTACACTAACCCTCTATAAAGGGAACCTGACAGCTGATTCATGCTGCCCCATCCACAGACAGCATGTATCAGATCATCACTGCGTGATTTCAGCCATGCATCTTTAACTAGAGAATTGTCAAAGGCTGTCTGCAGGTGGAGAGAAATCATACAGCCACAGTTTGATACATTCTACCCATGGATCGGGCAGCATGTATCAGTTGTGTAACACTGAGTGAGGGAGAAGCAAGGTGCACAATAATGAGGAGAAGGAGGGGAAGCCCAAACACTAGAGAAGGGGAGAGTGGAGACCCCTGGGCAGATCTAACAACACCCTGTCTCACCTGACATTCCTAAATAGGTTCCGCACCTATCGCCGAGCAGGAGCCTAATTACTGCCTGACCCTAGTGATAAGACCTGGATAGGCAGGGGATGTGGTAAGCGCTTAGCTTAAGAAGGCCACTGAGATATCACTTCAGCAATCCTCCAAGAGTACTCCAAGAAGACACTAGCCGACTGCTAGTACTTCCAACCAAACAGAGGGAATTTGAGTTAACACCAGCAGCTTGCCTTTAGCAAGGGTGTGTTAATTAGCAGCAGAAGGTGGAGGTAACTGTTGGGTCCTAGAGGAAGAAGGATAGCACTCCATAACAGAGATGCAAAAATCAAGAAGGTGCTTGTAGAGCTAATTGCAACAGCCGGATCCAGGATGACTGTCTGTCACACCTGACACACACGTGACAAGCTGTCAGGTTCCCTTTAAGATGACAAGACAAATTATAAGTGAGAAATGTACAGAGTGAAAACATGTAAAAGAAAATCTAATCTAAATTAGGATGGTCTTCTAAAAGAAGTAGATATGAGCAGATGGTTTGAGATTTGGATTCACTTGCTTCACCAAATTTTCGCAAAAGATTAAATTTGTGTCTGGTAGAGTCACTATAAATTGCAATTCTAAAAAACCTCAAATTGCCTGGAAAATCAATGTATAATGCTCTGAAGTCTCAAAGGAGTTTATTGAACCCATTTTGAGCTTTGGTTGTAATGTTAACAGTCTTATTAATGTCTAGGTGACCTCAACCTATCTGGCTAGATGTAAACGGATGGTAACCATTGTGGTGGTAATGGTGGAGATTTCTCTTTTGGATGTAAAAAAAAATGTGGCTTGCCTGTCTTGCAATGAAGGAAGTATTATTGTCTGTGATACACAAGCATTCAAATTAGGACTTTGTTTTAGTATTAAAATTATCAGCGAGGGGCTTAAAATTGCCCTCATTGTTTGTAGTATGTGAAGAATAAAAAAAATGTAGCACTGAGTGACTGTACAGCGATATCATCTCCCTATGTATCACTTGAATCTTTGAATAAGTATTCACAAACTGAGACTAGCACTCCCATTTTCAGTCTGATTCAGGGCTTAAAATTAGGCCTTTTTTTATCCCTATGTGGAATGAGCTGTGCACTCTGACCTCTAACCCTATGCTGTAAAACCATAAAATGGTGCTGTTTGGTGAGCGCTCATCTTTTATCCTGGCTGTGAAAACCCCTCCGATTGGATCCACTAGATTATTAATCCAAGGCGTTGTCGCTCCTGCATCTTTACCTGCTCTCTGAGCCTTCACCAGTGTGTGAAATGGTGTGGGCTTTTTTCTTTAAGTGATCCTTGCAAGTCAAATTGCAGAATGTTTGAATTTGTTGGGATTTATACATTTTAAGATATTCATTTGATATACATACTTTTATGCCCCAAAAAGTCAAAACTAGAAGTGATATATAAATAATTTTTAAAGCTTTGGGAGCACCGAGGCACCTTTGTTAGCTAATTTTACAAATTAGTTAATGAGAAAAGAGCACAACATTTAATAGATGCTACAGCAGGATATTTATTCACAGGGTGGATGGGTGATATTTTCTAAAGATAAGCAAAGGTTATAAAATTAAGGCTTTTGTTACAAATGGAGAGGTGGTAGGAGTAATGGAGTGATGCCTTTTGAAGGAGTCTATGTGTGAATACATACAGATATATATAGATGTTAAAGTTGGGAAATGCCACATTGTGCAGCTTGACTGCGACCCACTTGTGTCTGGAATTTTATTTTAGAAGTCAGTCCAAGTCTAAAAAGTAATAAAAAAATAAGCTCTTTCAGTTATCCCATTGAGCATACATAGTTTACAGGAGGGCATAATATTGCTGACAACTCCAGCGTTATTAATATATTGGCAGTGACACAACAGACATATTTTAGTTTCTTACTACATCTGGATGGTTTATAAATGTTCTCTTTCCATCTGCTAACAAGAAAAGGTTTTGATATGAATAATTTCCCCTTTTATGTTGTAAAATATCAGAAATTTAAAAAATAAGAGTTTACTGCTAATTATATTAATGGTCCTTTTTCAAGTCTAACAGAAAAAGTGAACATACTGCTTATAGCAACCAACCTGAGCTAAGCTAATACACTGCTCAAAAATAAAGGAAACACTAAAATACCACATCCTGCATATACAGTGTCACTGAATTAAATATTCCAGTTGCAAATCTTTATTCATTACATAATGGAATGCGTTGAGAGCAATAAACATAAAAATGATCAATTTAAATCAAGATTATTATCCCATGGAGGTCTGGATTTGAAATGATACTCAAAATCAAAGTGGAAAATCAAATTACAGGCTGTTAGGTGTCAAGCTCCTGCCGCTGCACAGGGGGAATCTCGAACCATGTCCGCTTCGGTCTCCCATTCTTCTCCAGCCACAGTGGAACCTGCTCAGCAGAGACGTCAGTCCCAGCGCCTGGCTTGGACAGATACTGCACGTTTGGTTACTGCTGCCCTTCCAGGCTCAGCCATTATAACCAGTACTGTTTGGCGGTGAGCAGGGGCTCCTGGGACTAAATCCTGCTTTTCTCCTTCTGAGCATGCCCAAGGGAAGACCTCTCATTGGAGGTCGGGTGTCACACGCTCAGGTCCTGTAGCAGCTTCTATTGGTCCACTAGGAAGGTCCTGGAGAGCTACAACTATAAAAGGTTTAAATGGCTGAACGGGCATGCGCTAGTATCATTTGTGTTTGGCTGTTGCCAGTGGATACTCTACCACTCAGTTTATATGTGGTGTGAGTCTGTTTAGCTTTGGGGCTGTACACTCAGGCAGGCAGCATGCGTCAGTGGGGGCAATTAGCCTTGGCTTAGTATCTGGTTCCTTCATGTGTGTGGTTAGCACAGAAGATTTCCAGAGCAAGCACAACCCTAGTTAGGGTATTATTCTCTGTTTACAGCGCGACTCTGTGAGGCAACAGAGCTCGCTTTCATTTCACACAGGGTGAAGTTTAACCCATGTGTGAGCTCAGTGTCCATCCGCCATTAGTTTGCAGCAGGTATCTCTGCACGGTGGACCCCGGGCTGCATACGCACCTCGTATCAATCTTTCTATTACTTGGTGCATTCCGAAAGCTCTAACAGTATACTAGCCCCAGGGTCTGGCTAGTAATGGCGGATGAATAGCAACTGCTGTGGTACATCCAGCAGCTGGAGGGCAGGTTGGCGGCTCTCATGCACTCAACCTCAGCTGTGGATGATACCGCCATAGCTAAAAAAAAAAAGGGGGGAAATGTTGTGATCTGGCCATGTACTATGTATGAGCGTGAGTTTTTCGCCAGCTTCACAACAAGCAATGCTATAAGAGACTTGATGGCAACCCACTGGCTCCATTTAAGATGGAGCTAGATGCCATATTACAACAAGCAAATCAAGAAGGTACTATCACGGGTAGAATGTTGGAGGGGCTGGTTACTGATACGCCGACAGTTCCAACATTCTACCTATTACCCAAAATACACAAGGATAAGATCAACCCACCGGGTCGCCCTATCGTCTTGGGGATTGGGGGCATCAATGAGGCCATTTGCCGCTTTATTGATTTTTATCTTCTGTGCTGTGTAGAAACCCTGCCCTCATTCATTAAGGACACTACAGACATTTTGATGCGCCTTAACAACATACAATTGGAACATGACATGTTCCTAGTGGTGTGTAACGTCGAGTCATTGTATACATCGATATGTCACGACCATGGGATCACGGCATCGAGGTCCTTCCTAGAGATGACAAACTTGGATGACCTTTTGGTAAGATTCATTCTAGACCTTTTAAAATTTGTTTTGACCCATATTTTTTTTACATTTAAGGATAGATTTTTCCTGCAGCTCCAGGGAACAGCGATGGGGGCGACTTGTGCGCCCTCATACGCAAACTTATTCTTGGTGCTGTGGGAGAAATAGGTGGTCTACGAAATGGGGGACTTCTCTGCCGTGGTCTCATGGTCCAGGTATATCAATGATATACTGTTCATATGGCAGGGCTCAGAGACATCCCTGATTTCCTTTATGACGAAATTGAACGATAATCAGTATAACATCAAACTTACCTACAAATACAGTAAAAAGGAAGTGGAATTCCTTGATGTCCTGATACAGACAGATAGTAAGGGGTATCTGACTACTGATGTGTATCGTAAGAATACTGCCGTAAATGCCCTTCTTCATGGCTCCTCAGCACACCACCCCCAGACGACTAGGGCGATACCGGTGGGTCAATTTTTACGCATGAGGCGTATCTGTTTGGATGAGGGTAGATTTTAGAATCGGGCAGGGATCCTTACCAGGCATCTACAACAATGTGGATACAATCATAAATACATACGGAAGGGGTATAGAAGGGCCAATAGCACACATAGATGTGAACTATTGGCAAAGAGGGGGAAGGTACATAAACAAGAAGAACCGATTAGACTGATCACGACATTCAACTCTAGATGGACCAATATAATGGACATTTTGCGGAAATATTGGTCCATTTTGCGAGCAGATGAAGATCTGAGTAGGTACTTACCCAAGAATCCCTCTGTGACTTGGAGACGTTCAAAGAACTTGAGGGACCTATTGACACGCAGTCACTACGTGGCACCACAGAAGTCCCATTTTTCCGCATGAGCGGGCCCAACATGGGGGTGCTTTCAATGTGGTGATTGTTCTGCGTGCCAATATATTGAAAGGTCGTTTACATTTGACAATAGTGATGCTACTAGGACCTACAAAATTACACACCATATCTCATGTACCACGGACATGGTGATATATTATGCCTATTGTCCATGTAAACTAATATATGTCGGGATGACAACCAGACAATTGAAGGTGAGAACCTTGGAACATGCTAGGGACATAAGGAATGCAGCAACAGACCAGGATTTTTCAATTTTAAAAACCATACCAAAACATTTCCGTACCCACCACAATAGTAACCCAAAAGTGCTTAGGGTTAAGGGCATAGACAGGGTGCAACTGGGAATTCGAGGTGGGAACTATAAAAAGGAACTTTTGAAAAGGGAAACAAAATGGATGGTCTGCCTCGACACAGTTGCCCCAAAAGGCCTTAACGAGGCACTAAGCTTCAAGCCCTTTATCTAATGAGTAGGCACAAATTTTATGTTTTTTTTAATCTATGATTGTTGTGTTCTGTTTTTAACATGTGTTTTTCACTTTATTTTTAGTTTCACAATTTAGTTCTGTGCAATGCTATTTGCATATTTTCTGGACCATTTGGCTGTACAGCATTGAGAATAGAGGATTTTGCTAATAACAACCATATGGATTTGGGAAATTCATGTATGAAGATTGACTGGATTAATCCAATTATCACTACTGGGGCCAATCATAAGATTAATTGTCCTGTGTGATGTTATATACAATACTATCATTAATAGTCTGACCAATATGTCTGTAATAATCTCATTTTTTGGGGATACCAGGTCAGCGCCATGAGTCATTACTATTGGCGTTAACCTTCTGTCCCAATATGTTGTATTGTCGTTATGGGTTGGGATCTTGGGAGACCTATGGTGGGATATATGTTTTATGTATCCTATCTTTTGTCATACAAGCATGTGTGCCGGGTTCATAATATTTACTCCTCCACCTTGATACATTATCTGTATATTTGTTATATTGTTATTGTTTTGGAATAGTTTTATTTTGGTTGGATTGGAGTCTTTAGTGTATTACCCGGACACAGATGAATGTTGTTATTTTTTGGATTCCCTATTTCCGTCAAACCCCCCCCCCCCCCTTTCTTTTCTTTTCTTACCTGGGCCGGAGCGCACACAGCAACAGCACATGTGCTGCATCGAGCTGTGGTGGGAGGTTCTCAGTTATGGTGACTCGTTGCCATGGTCACGGATCCGGTCATGTGACCGGACCATGTGACGTGGTGACGCGCACCTTGAGCGCTGCTTTCCTCAGCACATCGCTACATGGCGAGGGCGCGCCACACTTGGCTGCAGGTAATTAAATCAGAACTCTCTAGTATTTAAAGGGGTCACAAATACCGCTTACTCACTTCCTGATGAAGCCACGGGAGTGGTGAAACGCGCGTCGAGGTGCAGCTTTTACTGGATCACACATAGGCCATCATGACTGCAGGTATAATACAGTATGATTACTATCTTAGCCAGACTATCCTATGGGATATATATGTAGTTATAGGCTATAGGGTTGAGTGCAATAATGTGGTTACCGTGTATTGGACATTTTGAGTGACCGTTTTAGGACTTGCACTATGCACTTTTATCCCTTAGATGCCAGGACTTGCTACCCATGCAATGCTCTGATAGGCTAAAATCTGTGAGCAGCCTATAAAATTTGAATAGGTCATCTGGCCGTTAGTGTTGTGATCCTGTATATTTTCTTTTTCTGCCAAAACTTGTGTACAGATGGACCTAACCATCTGAACTGTACTCTTTTCATTAATAGTGTATATAATACATTTTGCACTGTAATAATTTTATGTGGAATAATTAATAAATATTGTTATATTGGGAACTGCTCCTTCAATCGTTTCTCTATTGGTACGTTACCGCCATAGCTGTTCAGGATGCTAGCGTGGCTGCAGTAAGTTTGTCCACTGCCACCCCTGTTCCGACCTTATCTCACCTCCCGCTGCCAGATAAATACTCTGGTGATAGTAAATCTTGTAGGGGTTTTGTGAGCCAGTGCGCAATACACCTCGAGCTCCTGGCTGCACATTTTCCCACGGAGCGGGCAAAGGTGGGATTCATTATATCTCTCCTGTCGGACAGGGCGTTGGAGTGGGCTATGCCACTGTGGGAGCGTGGCGATCATATGGTGCAGAGTGCTCCGCTGTTCTAGTTCTTTTTAGGACCTCGAGTCACCCATGATAAGTTGCTCCAACTGTTGGCATTGACTCAGTGCTCATCCATGGTCAGCCATTTTGCCATCCACTTCTGGACTTTAGCATCTGAGCTGGAGTGGTCGGAAAAAGCCCTCATCCCTGTATTTTGGAGGGGGCTGGCTGACCATGTGAAGGACGGTTTGGCCACTAGGGAGATTCCCACCACACTGGAGGAGCTAATTGCTGTATCTACTCTCATAGATCTTGGTTTTAACGAATGTTGTGAATTCTGCTCTTGGGCTCCCTCTGGTGGTTGTAAGTGGTAGCGGTGCTGTCTCTGAATCACAGCATTTATCAGGTGTTTTCACTTTTTGCAATTTGGACAGGGCTATTTAGTCTTGCTTCACCCTTTAGTCAGTGCCAGTTGTCCATTGTTCCTGGAGGATTCACATCCTTTCCTGGTCTCTCCTGCTTGCTGTTCCTTTCATCAAAGATAAGTTCTGGCTTTGCTTTTGCAGTCCACATGCTGTGGGCTTAATAGTTCAGTTCATTTCTACGTTTTGTTTTGTCCATGCTGGTATCTCTGGAGATGCAGATATACCCTCCATATCCTTAGTTGGATGTGGAGATTTTGTACTTTCTGTGGTGGATATTTTCTAGTGTTTTTAATACTGACCGCATAGCACTCTGTTCTATCCTTTCTATCTAGCTAGTACGGCCTCCTTTGCTAAATCCTGATTTCAGTCTGCGTGTGTTATTTCCCTCTCCTCTCACAGTCAATATTTGTGGGGGGCTGTCTATCCTTTGGGGATTTTCTCTGAGGCAAGATAGTTTTCCGTTTTCTGTCTCTAGGGGTATTTAGACCTCCGGCTGTGACGAGGTGTCTAGGGAGTGTTAGGAACATCCCACGGCTGCTTCTAGTTGCGGTGTTAAGTTCAGGGTTTGCGGTCAGTACAGGTACCACCTTCTCCAGAGTGTTCCTCATGCTGCTCCTAGGCCACCAGTTCATAACAAACGAACAAAGGTTGGAGCGAGCCCAGTTTAGGCAGAGGTTTCGGCTGGCTCCCACCTTCGCCAAACCTTTGGAATCTCCAGTCCAAGCGCCTGAGTCACATGAGGCCATGGAGGTGTCACGAGTGGGATCTAAGTCCCGGACCGCTCATGCATACAAGGTCTGTCATGTTTGCCGGCAGTCAGGACATCTTGCCTCCAGATGTTCCCAGCGGTCAGGAAAATGTCAGCATCTAGTGGTTGTAGCAGGAGGTACACTAGACACGGCGACGTTTTCCTCCAAGCTGTCCTTTAAGGGGACAATTACCATAGGCTCATCCACTCATTTGGTAGAGCTTTGTATGGATTCGGGGGTGGAGTGCAATTTTATGTCATCTGCCTTCACTCAGCGACACGCAATACCCCTGGTGATGCTTGCCAAACTAGTGACCGTACTGTTGTGAATTTGGATTCTGGGCTCCCCCGGTGGCTACTGGTGGAATTGAACTGGTGTCTTCATCTTCTCTGTTCACCTGTTCCCATCAAGATGTGGGAGTCGCTATATAACCTTGCTGCTCTGTTAGTTGCTTGCCGGTCATCAATGTTATCAGAAGCCTCTCTGTGCTTGTTCCTGCTCCTAGACAACTACTAGATAAGTTGGACTCTTGTCCATGTTTGTTTTTGCATTTTGTTCCAGTTCACAGCTGTAGTTTCGTTACTGTGTCTGGAAAGCTCTTGTGAACGGGAATTGCCACTCTGGTGTTATGAGTTAATGCCAGAGTTTTAAAGTAATTTCTGGATGGTGTTTTTTGATAGGGTTTTCAGCTGACCATGAAAGTGTCCTTTCTGTCTTCTGCTATGTAGTAAGTGGACCTCAAATTTGCTAAACCTATTTTCATACTACGTTTGTTATTTCATCTCAACTCACCGCCAATACATGTGGGGGGCCTCTGTCTCCTTTCGGGGTATTTCTCTAGAGGTGAGCTAGGACTAATATTTTCCTCTGCTAGCTTTATTTAGTCCTCCGGCTGGGCTGGGCATCTAGAATCAACGTAGGCATGCTACCCGGCCACTGCTAGTTGTGCGTTAGGTTTAGTTCATGGTCAGCTCAGTTCCCATCTTCCAAGAGCTAGTTCCTATATATGCTTATGCTATGTTCTCTTGCCATTGAGATCATGACAGTTTGACCGGCCCGCAAAGTGTTAATTGTTTGGGCTGAAGCAGGAGAAAAAGAAGTGTTGAAGGGAAATTTTTTTTTTTTTTTTCCCCTCAGAGTTTTGCTGCCTAGCCCTTAATTGCTGTCTAGCTGCTTCTTACCTCCTCTTAACCCTTGAATGGCTCTGTGTCCACCTGTTTGTAATGGATCTTCAGAGTGTAACTGCAGGTTTGAATAATCTCGCCACGAAGGTACAAAATTTGCAAGATTTTGTTTGTCATGCACCTGTATCTGAGCCGAGAATTCCTTTGCCGGAATTTTTCTCGGGGAATAGATCCGGGTTTCAGAATTTTCGAAATAATTGCAAATTATTTTTGTCTCTGAAATCTCGCTCTGCCGGAGACCCTGCACAGCAGGTCAGGATTGTGATTTCCTTGCTCCGGGGCGACCCTCAAGACTGGGCTTTTTCATTGACAACAGGGGATCCTGCGTTGCTCAATGTGGATGCGTTTTTTCTGGCCTTGGGGTTGCTTTATGACGAACCTCATTTGGAGCTTCAGGCAGAAAAAACTGATGTCCCTATCTCAGGGGCAAGATGAAGCGGAAATTTACTGCCAAAGATTCCGTAAATGGTCTGTGCTTACTCAGTGGAATGAGTGCGCCCTGGCGGCGACTTTCAGAGAGGGTCTCTCTGATGCCATTAAGGATGTTATGGTGGGGTTCCCTGTGCCTGCGGGTCTGAATGAGTCCATGACAATGGCTATTCAGATCGATAGGCGTTTGCGGGAGCGCAAACCAGTGCACCATCTGGCGGTGTCCACTGAGAAGTCGCCAGAGAGTATGCAGTGTGATAGAATTCTGTCCCGAAGCGAGCGGCAGAATTTTAGACGGAAAAATGGGTTGTGTTTCTATTGTGGTGATTCTACTCATGTTATATCAGCATGCTCTAAGCGCACTAAAAGGCTTGGTAAATCTGTTTCCATTTGCACCTTACCGTCTAGATTTATTCTATCTGTGACCCTGATTTGCTCTTTGTCATCTATTACCACGGACGCCTATGTCGACTCTGGCGCCGCTTTGAGTCTTATGGATTGGTCCTTTGCCAAACGCTGTGGGTATGATTTGGAGCCTTTGGAGACTTCTATTCCTCTGAAGGGGATTGACTCCACCCCATTGGCTAATAATAAACCACAATACTGGACACAAGTAACTATGCGTATTAATCCGGATCACCAGGAGATTATTCGCTTTCTGGTGCTGTATAATCTACATGATGATTTGGTGCTAGGATTGCCTTGGCTGCAATCTCACAACCCAGTCCTCGACTGGAGAGCTATGTCTGTGTTGAGCTGGGGATGTAAGGGGGCTCATGGGGATGTACCTGTGGTTTCCATTTCATCATCCATTCCCTCTGAAATTCCTGAGTTCCTGTCTGACTATCGTGACGTCTTTGAAGAATCCAAGCTTGGTTCGTTACCTCCGCACCGAGAGTGCGATTGTGCCATAGATTTAATCCCGGGTAGTAAATACCCAAAGGGTCGTTTATTTAATCTGTCTGTGCCTGAACATGCTGCTATGCGAGAATATATAAAGGAGTCCTTGGAAAAGGGACATATTCGTCCATCGTCATCTCCCTTAGGAGCCGGTTTTTTCTTTGTGTCAAAAAAAGACGGCTCTTTGAGACCATGTATTGATTATCGGCTTTTGAATAAAATCACTGTTAAATATCAATACCCATTGCCGTTGCTGACTGATTTGTTTGCTCGCATAAAGGGGGCCAAGTGGTTCTCTAAGATTGACCTTCGTGGGGCGTATAATTTGGTGCGAATCAGGCAGGGGGATGAGTGGAAAACCGCATTTAATACGCCCGAGGGCCACTTTGAGTATTTAGTGATGCCTTTTGGTCTTTCTAATGCTCCGTCAGTTTTCCAGTCCTTTATGCATGATATTTTTCGCGATTATTTGGATAAATTTATGATTGTGTATCTGGATGATATTCTGATTTTTTCGGATGACTGGGACTCTCATGTCCAGCAAGTCAAGAGGGTTTTTCAGGTTTTGCGGTCTAATTCTTTGTGTGTGAAGGGTTCTAAGTGTGCTTTTGGGGTACAGAGGATTTCCTTTTTGGGATATATTTTTTCCCCCTCTTCCATTGAAATGGATCCTGTCAAGGTTCAAGCTATTTGTGATTGGACGCAGCCCTCTTCTCTTAAGAGTCTTCAGAAATTTTTGGGCTTTGCTAACTTTTATCGTCGATTTATTGCTGGTTTTTCGGATATTGCTAAGCCATTGACCGATTTGACTAAGAAGGGTGCTGATGTTGCTGATTGGTCCCCTGATGCTGTGGAGGCCTTTCGGGAGCTTAAGCGCCGTTTTTCCTCTGCCCCTGTGTTGCGTCAGCCTGATGTTGCTCTACCTTTTCAGGTTGAGGTCGACGCTTCTGAGATCGGAGCTGGGGCAGTCTTGTCGCAGAAAAGTTCTGACTGCTCCGTGATGAGGCCTTGTGCCTTCTTTTCCCGTAAATTTTCGCCCGCTGAGCGGAATTATGATGTTGGGAATCGGGAGCTTTTGGCCATGAAGTGGGCTTTTGAGGAGTGGCGCCATTGGCTTGAGGGGGCCAGACATCAGGTGGTGGTATTGACTGACCACAAAAATTTGATTTATCTTGAGACCGCCAGGCGCCTGAATCCTAGACAGGCGCGCTGGTCATTATTTTTCTCTCGGTTTAATTTTGTGGTGTCATACCTACCGGGTTCTAAGAATGTTAAGGCGGATGCCCTTTCTAGGAGTTTTGAGCCTGACTCGCCTGGTAACTCTGAGCCCACAGGTATCCTTAAGGATGGAGTGGTATTGTCAGCCGTTTCTCCAGACCTGCGGCGGGCCTTGCAGGAGTTTCAGGCGGAGAGACCTGATCGTTGCCCACCTGATAAACTGTTTGTTCCTGATGATTGGACCAGTAGAGTCATCTCTGAGGTTCATTCTTCTGCGTTGGCAGGTCATCCTGGCATTTTTGGTACCAGGGATTTGGTGGCAAGGTCCTTCTGGTGGCCTTCCCTGTCACGAGATGTGCGAGGCTTTGTGCAGTCTTGTGACGTTTGTGCTCGGGCCAAGCCTTGTTGTTCTCGGGCTAGTGGATTATTGTTGCCCTTGCCTATTCCTAAGAGGCCTTGGACGCACATCTCGATGGATTTTATTTCAGATCTGCCTGTTTCTCAGAAGATGTCTGTCATCTGGGTGGTGTGTGACCGTTTTTCTAAGATGGTCCATTTGGTTCCTCTGCCCAAGTTACCTTCTTCTTCCGAGTTGGTTCCTCTGTTTTTTCAAAATGTTGTTCGTTTGCATGGTATTCCTGAGAATATCGTTTCTGACAGAGGGACCCAATTCGTGTCTAGATTTTGGCGGGCATTCTGTGCTAGGATGGGCATAGATTTATCTTTTTCGTCCGCTTTCCATCCTCAGACGAATGGCCAGACCGAGCGGATTAATCAGACCCTGGAGACATATCTGAGGTGTTTTGTGTCTGCTGACCAGGATGATTGGGTTGCTTTTTTGCCATTGGCGGAGTTCGCTCTCAATAATCGGGCCAGCTCTGCCACTTTGGTATCCCCGTTTTTCTGTAATTCGGGGTTTCATCCTCGATTTTCCTCTGGTCAGGTGGAATCTTCGGATTGTCCTGGAGTGGATGCTGTGGTGGAGAGATTGCATCAGATCTGGGGGCAGGTGGTGGACAATTTGAGGTTGTCCCAGGAGAAGACTCAGCTTTTTGCCAACCGCCACCGTCGTGTTGGTCCTCGGCTTTCTGTTGGGGATTTGGTGTGGTTGTCTTCTCGTTTTGTCCCTATGAGGGTCTCTTCTCCTAAGTTTAAGCCTCGGTTTATCGGCCCGTATAAGATATTGGAGATTCTTAACCCTGTTTCCTTCCGTTTGGACCTCCCTGCATCCTTTTCTATTCATAACGTTTTTCATCGGTCATTATTGCGCAGGTATGAGGTACCGGTTGTGCCTTCCGTTGAGCCTCCTGCTCCGGTGTTGGTTGAGGGTGAGTTGGAGTACGTTGTGGAGAAAATTTTGGACTCTCGTGTTTCCAGACGGAGACTCCAGTATCTGGTCAAGTGGAAGGGATACGGCCAGGAGGATAATTCTTGGGTTAATGCATCTGATGTTCATGCCTCCGATCTGGTTCGTGCCTTTCATAGGGCCCATCCTGATCGCCCTGGTGGTTCTGGTGAGGGTTCGGTGCCCCCTCCTTGAGGGGGGGGTACTGTTGTGAATTTGGATTCTGGGCTCCCCCGGTGGCTACTGGTGGAATTGAACTGGTGTCTTCATCTTCTCTGTTCACCTGTTCCCATCAAGATGTGGGAGTCGCTATATAACCTTGCTGCTCTGTTAGTTGCTTGCCGGTCATCAATGTTATCAGAAGCCTCTCTGTGCTTGTTCCTGCTCCTAGACAACTACTAGATAAGTTGGACTCTTGTCCATGTTTGTTTTTGCATTTTGTTCCAGTTCACAGCTGTAGTTTCGTTACTGTGTCTGGAAAGCTCTTGTGAACGGGAATTGCCACTCTGGTGTTATGAGTTAATGCCAGAGTTTTAAAGTAATTTCTGGATGGTGTTTTTTGATAGGGTTTTCAGCTGACCATGAAAGTGTCCTTTCTGTCTTCTGCTATGTAGTAAGTGGACCTCAAATTTGCTAAACCTATTTTCATACTACGTTTGTTATTTCATCTCAACTCACCGCCAATACATGTGGGGGGCCTCTGTCTCCTTTCGGGGTATTTCTCTAGAGGTGAGCTAGGACTAATATTTTCCTCTGCTAGCTTTATTTAGTCCTCCGGCTGGGCTGGGCATCTAGAATCAACGTAGGCATGCTACCCGGCCACTGCTAGTTGTGCGTTAGGTTTAGTTCATGGTCAGCTCAGTTCCCATCTTCCAAGAGCTAGTTCCTATATATGCTTATGCTATGTTCTCTTGCCATTGAGATCATGACACCGTACTGTCATGTTCCCAATGGCAGGGAATTAAACACATAACACGGGCAAAAACAGGACGAGCTCTAGGGTGATGGAACCTGAGCTGACCACGATCCTGAACCTCAACACTCAACTAACAGCAGCCGGGGAACGTTCCTGGGGGGACTCTAGACGTCTCGCGCCAGCCGGAGATCTAGCTACCCCTATCAGAAGATCACAGACCTATCTTGCCTCCAGAGAAATATTCCCACAGAAATAGCAGCCCCCCACATATAATGACGGTGAAATGAGAGGAAGGCACAAACGTAGTTATGAAAACAGATTCAGCAAAATGAGGCCCGCTTAAGCTAGATAGCAGAGGATACACAAGGTGAACTGCGCGGTCAGCTTAAAACCCTTCAAAATACCATCCTGAAATTACTTGAACTCATGTGCCAACTCATGGTACATGAGTGGTAATTTCAGCCCACTAGAGCAACCAGCAGCAGAGAATTACATATCTGCAAGCTGGACTAAAAACATGAAAGCAAACATGAAACAGGGAAATCCAGACTTAGCTTGTCTTGAAGGCCTAGGAGCAGGTAGCAAAGGTAACAGAGACACACTGATACATTGATAGCCGGCAAGGGAATGACAGGAAAGCCAGGTTAAATAGGAAACACCCAGCCTCTGATGGACAGGTGGAAACCAGACACCGCAACCCACCAAAGTCACCCAGTACCAGCTGTAACCACCAGAGGGAGCCCAAAAACAGAATCCACAACAGTACCCCCCCCTTGAGGAGGGGTCACCGAACTCTCACGAGAACCCCCAGGGCGATCAGGATGAGCTCTATGGAAGGCGCGGACCAAATCAGTCGCATGAACATCAGAGGCGACCACCCAGGAATTATCCTCCTGACCATAACCCTTCCACTTAACCAAATACTGGAGTTTACGTCTGGAAACACGAGAATCCAAGATCTTCTCAACAACATACTCCAATTCTCCCTCCACCAGCACCGGAGCAGGAGGCTCAACCGAAGGAACAACGGGCACCTCATACCTCCGCAATAACGACCGATGGAACACATTATGAATAGCAAACGATGCTGGGAGATCCAAACGAAAAGATACAGGGTTAAGAATCTCCAAGATCTTATAAGGACCGATGAACCGAGGCTTGAACATAGGAGAAGAGACCGTCATAGGGACAAAACGAGAAGACAACCACACCAAGTCCCCAACAAGAAGTCGGGGACCCACGCGGCGACGGCGATTAGCAAACTGCTGAGTCTTCTCCTGAGACAACTTCAAATTGTCCACCACCTGATTCCAAATCTGATGTAGCCTGTCCACCACCACGTCCACTCCAGGACAATCCGAAGGCTCCACCTGACCAGAGGAAAAACGAGGATGAAACCCCGAATTACAAAAGAAAGGAGAAACCAAAGTAGCAGAACTAGCCCGATTATTAAGGGCAAATTCGGCCAGTGGCAAAAAGGCAACCCAGTCATCTTGATCAGCAGAAACAAAACACCTTAAATAAGTTTCCAAGGTCTGATTAGTTCGCTCCGTCTGGCCATTCATCTGAGGATGGAATGCAGACGAGAAAGACAAATTAATGCCCATCTTAGCACAAAACGTCCGCCAAAATCTAGACACAAACTGGGATCCCCTGTCAGAAACGATATTCTCCGGAATCCCATGCAAACGAACCACGTTCTGAAAAAATAAAGGGACCAACTCAGAGGACGAAGGCAACTTAGGCAAGGGTACCAAATGAACCATCTTAGAAAAGCGGTCACACACAACCCAGATAATGGACATTTTCTGTGAGACAGGGAGATCTGAAATAAAATCCATGGAAATGTGCGTCCAAGGCCTCTTCGGAATAGGCAAGGATAACAACAACCCACTGGCCCGAGAACAGCAAGGCTTAGCCCGAGCACACACTTCACAAGACTGCACAAAGGTGCGCACATCCCTTGACAAGGAAGGCCACCAAAAAGACCTGGCCACCAAGTCTCTAGTACCAAATATTCCAGGATGACCAGCCAACACAGAAGAATGGACCTCGGAGATGACTCTACTGGTCCAATCATCCGGAACAAACAGTCTTTCTGGTGGACAACGATCAGGTTTATCCGCCTGAAACTCCTGCAATGCACGTCGCAAGTCTGGGGAGACGGCGGACAATATTACCCCATCCCTAAGGATACCAGTAGGCCCAGAGTCTCCAGGAGAGTCAGGCACAAAACTCCTGGAAAGAGCATCTGCCTTCACATTCTTTGAACCTGGCAGGTATGAAACCACAAAATTGAAACGAGAAAAAAACAACGACCAACGAGCCTGTCTAGGATTCAGACGCCTGGCAGACTCAAGGTAAATCAGATTTTTGTGATCAGTCAAGACCACCACACGATGTCTAGCACCCTCAAGCCAATGACGCCACTCCTCAAATGCCCACTTCATGGCCAAAAGCTCCCGATTACCCACATCATAATTGCGCTCGGCGGGCGAGAATTTTCTAGAAAAGAACGCACATGGCTTCATCACCGAGCCATCGGAACTTCTCTGTGACAAAACCGCCCCCGCTCCAATCTCGGAAGCATCAACCTCAACCTGAAAAGGAAGTGAAACATCTGGTTGACATAACACAGGAGCAGAAGAAAACCGGCGCTTAAGTTCCTGAAAGGCCTCCACAGCCGTAGGAGACCAATTAGCAACATCAGCACCCTTTTTAGTCAAATCAGTCAAAGGTTTAACAACACTGGAAAAATTAGTAATGAACCGACGATAAAAATTAGCAAAACCGAAGAACTTCTGAAGACTCTTAACAGATGTAGGTTGTGTCCAGTCACAAATCGCCTGAACCTTGACGAGATCCATCTCAATAGTAGAAGGATAAAATATGTACCCCAAAAAAGAAATCTTCTGGACTCCGAAGAGACATTTTGAGCCCTTCACAAACAGAGAATTGGCCCGCAGGACTTGAAACACCTTCCTGACCTGTAGAACATGAGACTCCCAGTCATCAGAAAACACCAAAATATCATCCAAATACACAATCATAAACTTATCCACATATTCCACATATTCACGGAAAATATTGTGCATAAAGGACTGAAAGACTGAAGGAGCATTAGAAAGTCCAAAAGGTATTACCAAATACTCAAAATGGCCCTCAGGCGTATTAAATGCGGTTTTCCACTCATCACCCTGCTTTATCCGCACAAGATTATACGCACCGCGAAGATCTATCTTAGTGAACCACCTAGCCCCCTTAATGCGAGCAAACAAATCAGTCAATAATGGCAATGGATACTGATATTTGACTGTAATCTTATTCAGAAGGCGATAATCTATACAAGGCCTCAGGGAACCATCTTTTTTTGCCACGAAAAAAAAACCTGCTCCCAGAGGGGACGAAGATGGACGAATATGTCCCTTTTCCAAGGACTCCTTAATATAATTCCGCATAGCAGTATGCTCTGGCACTGACAGATTAAATAAACGACCCTTAGGGAACTTACTGCCAGGAATTAATTCTATAGCACAGTCACAATCCCTATGAGGAGGGAGCGAATTGAGCTTAGGCTCCTCAAAAACATCCCGATAGTCAGACAAAAACGCAGGGACCTCAGAAGGAGTAGATGAAGCGATTGAAATCAGAGGTGCATCATCATGAACCCCCTGACATCCCCAGCTTAACACAGACATTGTTTTCCAATCCAGGACTGGATTATGAGTTTGTAACCATGGCAGACCAAGCACTAGTACATCATGTAAATTATACAGTACAAGGAAGCAAATCACCTCCTGATGAACGGGAGTCATGTGCATGGTCACTTGTGTCCAGTACTGCGGTTTATTCATAGCCAATGGTGTAGAGTCAATTCCCTTCAAAGGAATAGGAACTTCCAGAGGCTCCAGACTAAAACCGCAGCGTTTGGCAAATGACCAATCCATAAGACTCAGGGCAGCGCCCGAATCCACATAGGCATCGACGGAAATGGATGACAGTGAACAAATCAGAGTTACAGACAAAATGAACTTAGACTGCAGAGTACTAATGGCAAAAGATTTATCAACCTTTTTTGTGCGTTTAGAGCATGCTGATATAACATGAGCTGAATCACCACAATAAAAACACAATCCATTTTTCCGCCTATAATTTTGCCGTTCACTTCTGGACTGAATTCTATCACATTGCATAGTCTCAGGTGCCTGTTCAGAAGACACCGCCAACTGGTGCACAGGTTTGCGCTCCCGTAAACGCCGATCAATCTGAATGGCCATAGCCATAGACTCATTCAGACCTGTAGGCGCAGGGAACCCCACCATAATATCCTTAATGGCCTCAGAAAGACCATCTCTGAAGTTTGCAGCCAGGGCGCACTCATTCCACTGAGTAAGTACCGACCATTTCCGAAATTTTTGACAATATACTTCCGCTTCATCATGCCCCTGAGAGAGGGCTAATAAAGCCTTTTCAGCCTGAATCTCCAGGTTAGGTTCCTCATAGAGCAATCCCAGTGCCAGAAAAAACGCATCCACATTGAGCAATGCAGAGCAATGCAAATGCCCAATTCTGAGGGTCGCCCCGCAGGAAAGATATTACAATCTTGACCTGCTGAGCAGGGTCTCCAGAGGAGCGAGATTTCAAAGAAAGAAACAATTTGCAATTGTTCCTGAAATTCAGGAAGGTAGATCTATCTCCAGAAAAAAACTCTGGAATAGGAATTCTAGGTTCAGACATAGGAGTGTGAACAACAAAATCCTGTATGTTTTGAACTTTTGCAGCAAGATTATTCAGGCTGGAAGCCAAACTCTGGACATCCATGTTAAACAGCTAAGGTCAGAGCCATTCAAGGGTTAAGAGGAGGTAAGAAGCAGCTAGACAGCAATTAAGGGCTAGGCAGCAAAACTCTGAGGGAAAAAAAAAAATTTCCCTTCAACACTTCTTTTTCTCCTGCTTCAGCCCAAACAATTAACACTTTGTGGGCCGGCTATACTGTCATGTTCCCAATGGCAGGGAATTAAACACATAACACGGGCAAAAACAGGACGAGCTCTAGGGTGATGGAACCTGAGCTGACCGCGATCCTGAACCTCAACACTCAACTAACAGCAGCCGGGGAACGTTCCTGGGGGGACTCTAGACGTCTCGCGCCAGCCGGAGATCTAGCTACCCCTATCAGAAGAATCACAGACCTATCTTGCCTCCAGAGAAATATTCCCACAGAAATAGCAGCCCCCCACATATAATGACGGTGAAATGAGAGGAAGGCACAAACGTAGTTATGAAAACAGATTCAGCAAAATGAGGCCCGCTTAAGCTAGATAGCAGAGGATACAAAAGGTGAACTGCGCGGTCAGCTTAAAACCCTTCAAAATACCATCCTGAAATTACTTGAACTCATGTGCCAACTCATGGTACATGAGTGGTAATTTCAGCCCACTAGAGCAACCAGCAGCAGAGAATTACATATCTGCAAGCTGGACTAAAAACATGAAAGCAAACATGAAACAGGGAAATCCAGACTTAGCTTGTCTTGAAGGCCTAGGAGCAGGTAGCAAAGGTAACAGAGACACACTGATACATTGATAGCCGGCAAGGGAATGACAGGAAAGCCAGGTTAAATAGGAAACACCCAGCCTCTGATGGACAGGTGGAAACCAGAGACCGCAACCCACCAAAGTCACCCAGTACCAGCTGTAACCACCAGAGGGAGCCCAAAAACAGAATCCACAACACCGTACGAGTCGTGAATGGGTCGACACTGCCCTCACAGATAACGCACCAGACCGTCCCATTTACTCTGTGTCACCATCTCATCAGGAGATTATTTCTTTACTCATCTTACCTGAGGGAATTTATGAGGTCCTGTTAGGGATACCTTGGCTACGGTACCACTCCCCTCATATAGATTGGTCCACAGACAGAATTTTGGGATGGAGTGAATCTTGTGAGGGTAGATATCAGAGGGAGTGCGTTCAGGTTGCTACTATTGATGTACCCGCAGATCTTTCCTCTCTCCCCAAGCAATATTGGTCCTATGCGGATGTGTTCTCCAAAAGGGCTGCGGAGACCCTTCCACCTCACCGCCCCTATGACTGTCCTATTGACCTCTTGCCTGGTGCTGAATCTCCCCGGGGTCAAGTGCTACCTGTTATCTCTCCCGGAGATGGAGGCAATGTCTTAACGCCATCACCATTAAGAACAAGTACCCATTGCCTCTGATATCTGAGCTCTTTGAGAGGCTTCGGGGAGCAAGGGTATTTACTAAACTAGATCTGCAGGGTGCTTACAGCCTGATTCGTATCCGTGAGGGGGACGAATGGAAGACGGCTTTTAACACCAGGGATGGGCACTATGGATACCTGGTGATGCCCTTCGGGCTCTGCAATGCCCCAGCCGTTTTCCAAGACTTTGTGAACGATATCTTCCGGGATATGCTCTCCACCTTGGTTGTAGTCTATCTGGATGATATTCTCATCTACTCTCCAGATATAGACTCCCACCGGAGAGATGTTTGCAAAGTCTTCGAGCTCCTACGGGCAAACTCCCTCTATGCCAAGTTGGAGAAGTGTGTGTTTGAGCAGGAGTCTTTGCCTTTCCTGGGCTACATCACCTCGACCCAGGGATTGGCTATGGATACCGCCAAGCTACAGGCTGTTATGGACTGGCTGGAACCCCATTCTCTCAAAGTGGTACAGCGCTTTATGGGGTTCATCAACTATTATTGCCAGTTCATTCCTCACTTCTCAACTTTGGTAGCTCCCCTGTTTGCCCTAACCAAGAAGGGAGCAAATCCCAAATTGTGGTCGGAGGAGGTCTCCAGGGCCGTCCTCTCTATTAAGTCCCATTTTGCTAGCGCTCCCATTCTACATCGCCCCGATGTAGATAAGCCATTTATAATGGAGTTGAATGCCTCATCTGTCGGTGCAGGAGCAGTCCTCTTCCAAAATGATGCTCAAGGTCGGAAGCATCCATGCTTCTTTTTCTCCAAGACCTTTACACCTGTAGAGAGGAATTACTCCATTGGGGACAGTGAGTTTCTAGCTATGAAATTGGTCTTCTCGGAATGGAGATCCTCCTGGAGGGGGCTCGTTTTCCTTTCCAAGTGTTTACCGACCACAAAAATTTGGTTTATTTGCAGACTGCCCAGCTGCTAAACTCTCGCCAGGCTAGATGGTCCCTGTTCTTCTCCCGGCTCCACTTTACTCTCCATTATCTTTCCGGGGAGAAGAACATCCAAGCCGATGCTCTCTCTCACTCCGTGGTGTCTTCAGTAGAGGAGGAGGAGGAGCCACGGCTAATTGTTCCTTCTGAGATCCTGAGGACCGTGGCCCCGGTTTTGCTAGAGTCTGTGCCCCCGGGCAAGACTTTTGTGCCATCTAATTTGAGACCGGAGGTTCTTTCTTGGGCTCACTCGTCCAGGGTGGGTGGACATTTTGGGACCAAGAGGTCATCTGAGCTTCTGACGAGGACGTACTGGTGGCCGCATATGGCTCATGATGTTGGGGATTATATTCGGGCGTGTGTCTCCTGTGCCAAGAATCGGTCTCCTTGGTAACAGCCTGCTGGGCTACTTTACCCCTGCCGGTGGCAGACAGGCCCTGGGAGATGATCAGGATGGACTTCGTGGTGGGCTTACCCAAGTCTCATAGCTGCACCGTTATCTGGGTAGTCACTGACTGGGTGCCGCTTTCACGGTTAACATCTGCACGGGCCTTGGCGACGTTGTTCATTAAACATATTTTCCGTCTACATGGCATGCCTGACAAAATTGTCAGTGACCGGGGTCCCCAGTTTGCATCTCGGTTTTGGAGAGAGCTCTGTCGTTTAATCAGCATTGAGCTGAATCACTCTTCTGCGTACCATCCCGAGACGAATGGGTTGGTAGAGAGGGCCAACCAGACTCTGGTCACATACCTGCCACATTTTGTTTCCGCCAGGCAGGATGACTGGGCATCTGTGTTACCTTGGGTGGAATTTGCTTTGAACAATGCCGTAGCCGACTCCACCGGACATACTCAATTTCTTCTTAATTACAGCCAGCATCCTTGTGTCCCTTTGCCCATGCCTGTGTCATCCACTGATTCTAGAGTGGCAGACTGGGCGGTGGAGGCACATGACATTTGGGACCACGCACAGGATGCTATCTGGGCCTCCAAGGAGAGAATGGGGGTTTCTGCCGATGCACAGCGGCGCCCCGCTCTGACCTTTGCTCCTGGCGACTTAGTTTGGCTCTCCGCCCGTAACATCAGGCTGCGAGTTGAGTCCACTAAGTTTGAGCCTCGCTACATAGGCCCTTTCAAGGTTCTGGAACAGGTTAGCGCTGTGGTCTACCGTTTGGCTATTCCTCCGTGCCTAGGTATCACCGACACTTTTCTTGTATCTCTTTTAAAGCCCGTGTATATGTACCGGTATTCTGAGTCATCTGCCGGGACATCAGGTTCATCCACGGATGAGTACGAGATGAACTCTATCTTAGGGTGCAAGGTGGTACGTGGCAAAAAATACTGTCTGGTAGACTGGAAGGGCCACGGCCCAGAGAACAGAACCTGGGAACCACATTCGGGCTCCGCTGCTCATTGCAACCTTTAAACATAGCGAGGCCCAAGGAGGGGGGCCCTAGGGGGGTAATGTTAGGTGTCGAGTTCCTGCCGCTGCATAGGGGGAATCTCAAACCATGTCTGCTGCAGTCTCCCATTCTTCTCCAGCCGCAGTGGAACCTGCTAAGCGGAGACATCGGTCGCAGCACCTGGCTCGGACAGGTACTGCACGTTTGGTTACTGCTGCCCTTCCAGGTTGCCCTTCCAGGTTCAGCCATTATAACCAGTACTGTTCAGCAGCGAGCAGGTGCTCCTTGGACTAAGTCCTGCTTTTCTCCTTCTGAGCATGCCCAAGGGAAGACTTCTCATTGGAGGTTGGGGGTCACACGCTCAGGTCCTGTAGCAGCTCCTATTGGTCCACTAGGAATGTCCTGGAGAGCTACAACTATCATTTGTGTTTGGCTGTTGCCAGTGGATACTCTACCACTCAGTTTATATGTGGTGTGAGTCTGTTTAGCTTTGGGGCTGTACACTCAGGCAGGCAGCATGCGTCAGTGGGGGCAATTAGCCTTGGCTTAGCATCCAGTTCCTTCATGTGTGCGGTTAGCACAGAAGAGTTCCAGAGCAAGCACAACCCTAGTTAGGGTATTATTCTCTGTGTACAGCACGACTTTGTAAGGCAACAGAGCTCGCTTTCATTTCACACGGGGTGAAATTTAACCCATGTGTGAGCTCAGTGTCCATCCGCCATTACTTTGCAGCAGGTATCTCTGCACGGTGGACCGCAGGCTACGAACGCACCTTGTATCAATCTCTCAATTACTTGGTGCATTCTGCTAGCCCTAACACAGGCTAATTCAGTGAAAATGTCTCAAGACAAGGAAATGATGCTTAGTAGTTTGTGTGGCCTCCACGTGCCTGCATGACCTTCCTAAAATGCCTGGGCATGCTCCTGATGAGGTGGTGGATGTTCACCTGTGGGATCTCCTCTCAGACCTAGATTAAAGCATCTGTCAACTCCTGGACAGCCTATGGAGCAAGATGTTGTTCATGGATGGAACGAGAAATGATGTCCCAGATGTGCTCGATTGGATTCTGGTCTAGGGAACGGGCAGGACAGTCCATTCCATCAATGCATTTATCAATCAGGAACTGCTGACACACTTCAGCCACATGAGGCATAGCTTGTCATGCTTCAAAAGCAACCCAGGACCCACTGCACCTTCATATGGTCTCACAATGGGTCTGAGGAGCCCATCTTGGTACCTAATGGCAGTTAGACTACCTGTGGCTAGCACATGGAGGGCTGTGCGGCCCTCCAAATAAATGTCTCCCCACAACATTACTGACCCACTGTCAAATCCGTCGTGCAGGGGGATGTTGAAGGCAGCAGAATGTTCTCCACTTCGTCTCCAGACTCTGTCACGTCTATTACATGTGTTCAGTGAGAACCTTCTCTTATCCATGAAGATGCCCGGGGCGCCAATTGTTATGGACCTGGTGGTTAGGAGCACCCGGAATGACCAGATGAGTAAACTCAAAATTGGGACTAGCTCTGGGGAAGTGGGAACTCTGCTGACCGCAAACCCTACTCCTATCACACACACTAGAAATAGCCGTGGAGCGTACCTAACTCTCCCTAGACGCCTCTTCACAGCCTAAGAGCTAACTACCCCTAAGGATAGAAATAGAAGCCTTACCTTGCCTCAGAGAAATTCCCCAAAGGTAAAGGCAGCCCCCCACATATATTGACTGTGAGTTAAGAGGAAGGTCACAAACACAGGAATGAAACAGGTTTTAGCAAAGGAGGCCAGACTTAACTAAATAGTCAGAGGAAAGAAAAGGGAACTATGCGGTCAGCACAAAAAACTACAAAAAGCCACGCAGAGTAAGCAAAAAGACTCCCCACACCGACTCACTGTGTGGAGGTGCCACTCTGCACCCCCAGAGCTTCCAGCTAGCAAGGGAATATCATGATAGTAAGCTGGACTAGAATTTAGCAGTACTAAGAAATATATTCAGGAAGCAGTAACAACAAATGAACTAGCAAAGACTTAGCTTCTGCTGGAGTAGACAGGTCCTCAGAGAAGTCCAAGAGAGATCTGAACCAATACTGAAACATTGACAGCTGGCATGAAGTAACGATCTGAGTGGAGTTAAATAGGGAAACAAGCATAGCAATAAACGAGGGCAGCTGATAAAGCCAACCTCAGTGACCAGCAGTTCCGCTCGAAGCCACCAGAGGGAGTCCAAGAGCAGAACTAACCAAAGTACCATTCATGACCACAGGAGGGAGTCCGGGAACGGAATTCACAACAGCCAATGTTGAATCTGCCATTCTTGGTGTTCTCTGGCAAATGCTAATCGCCCTGCGCAGTGCTGGGCTTCAAGCACAACATCCACTTGGGTATGTCGCGCACTCATGCCACTCTCATGGAGTCTGTTTCTGACTGTTTGAGCAGACACATAAATGTTAGTGGCCTGCTGGATGTCATTTTGCACAAAGGAGAAGGTACCACTCCTGCTGCTGGGTAGTTGCCCTCCTACAGACCCCTCCACATCTCCGGGTGTACTGGCCTCTCTCCTGGTATCTGCCACATGCTCTGGACATGGTGCTGACAGACACAGCTACTCTTCTTGCCACAGCTCACATTGATGTGCCATCCTGGATGAGATGCATTACCTGAATAACTTCTGTGGGCTGTAGGCACCACCTCATGCTACTGTACAGTACTTATAGGGGTGAGAGTAATGACAAAATGCAAAAGTGATCAAAACAGCAGCTACAAAGGATGAGAACAGATAGATGGTCTGTGTTCATCCCCTTTCAAAGCACCTCCAAAGGCATAATTCTTTAGAATAAAATGCATAGGTTTTACTTTAGGTTTTTAATTTTAAATAACGTTACTATTCTTGGACTTCCATAATGCTATATATTGGGTGCAAGAACCCGATGCTATTTCATGCACTATTCTGGTGTATACAATGGACAAGGATACTTCGTACTGTGATATTTTTTTCCGCACAGATATTACAACAGCGTATTAAAGGTTATAGACAGAGGAATATGGATGATCAGAGCTAAAGAGAGCAGAGAATGGTTCATAAAGAGATGTTGCTGCTGCTTTTCAGTAACACATCAGTAGACATGGTTGAACCCGAACAGTAGAGTTTGTCATATGTACCGAACATTACTGTTTGGGCACAAATACTGAAGATGAACTTCACCATGAAGTCCGTGTTACTGTTTTGGTTTGACCCCCTGGACACCGGGTATTTGTTACTCTGTTATGTGCATGACAGTGAGGTAAACACTACTTCTGGTTGGTGTTAAAATCATTACTGCTGGTCAGACAGCTACGGTTCCCATGCTGTCAAATGACAGCTTGAGCCCGCAGCTGTAATCAGAGGTAAAAAATTTTCCTCCTGTGACTGGCATTGGTTGATGGGATTACTGCTCCCTTCAGCCTAAGCCTACAGCCGCCGTTTTTTTTTAAATTATATATTTAGAGGGCAGGCGCTGCCTGAAGAATACCCCCATAAGCCGAATACTCCCTCCTTTTTACCTCTGATCACAGTTGTGACTGTCATTTGACAGTGTGGAAACCACGGACGTCTGACCTGAGGTAATGATATTACCGCTGATCAGAAGCAGTGTTTGCCGCGCTGTCATGCACATGATAGCATGGCAAACACTGGATGTTGGGGCCTCCCATTCAAGTGAATGGAGTCCGGGAACTTCCTTTTAACTGTTTGGCCAAATCCGAAATATCAGGGGTCTGCCCATCTCTACATCTCATTATTATTATCTCATTAGTGCTGGATTTACAGCTACATTGCTCAGTACTGCTATTTATTATCCACATGCTTCTGAGCATGTGTTGTACAGGTATAAGAGAGCAAGAATCTCTCTTTCAGTGTACTATGTAAGGGAGACATTATATCAGCAAGTCTCCATCCACGAGTTCAGAGAGACCTGAGATTAGGGCTAATGCTTGAAGAAGGGAAATTGGTGAAAAATTCAGGACACAAATATAATTGCAAGAAATGTACACACACGCACATACACACATCACTGCTGTTACATTTTAAGCTGAGTAGCACCCAATACCTAGAGACATTTTCAAATTAAAGCAATTTTATCATGCATAGTCAGAAAATTTCCATCCAAAACTAATAGACTCTATTCGCATTTTTCATTTTGCAATTTTAGGAGCATTTTTTTCCATGTTGCAAAAAGGAAATCTGGGAAGAAGGGAGAATTGTATTTCTTATTGTTGTTAAATTGACCACATGCACTCTTGTCATTTTATTTTGTCTTTTGTAAACCTCAGTAACTGCTGTACATAGCATGATGTTTCATTGGTTGTCATGCTTTTTTATGGATCAGAATATTGATGAAGTTTGCATAAGACTTTACGATACGACCTGTAACAGCAAAAATACAATCTATTAAAATTATTTCCAGAGTGCCCAAATTGAAGAAGCTCTCCCATTAAGTTTTTTTTTTCCCAAAAAGTAAATCTGTGTATAAGTGTCTGTAATGTTGTCTTTGTGCGCGTGTCTGTGTTATTAAAATCATCTACCGCTGCCTTCTCTGGGATCCAGCGCTGATTTGCTCATCTTCTGGGTGATGGTACTGCCCTTCAGACTCTCCTGGTCATGTTGCATTCTGTGTGACCCGGAAGAGGCTTTTATAATGTAAGTCTATGGAGCATTAGAACTGAGCTCCATAGACTAAGGGTACTGTCACACAGTGGCACTTTGGTCGCTACGACGGCACGATCCGTGACGCTCCAGCGTCGCTCCATTATCGCTCCAGCGTCGTAGACTGCGGTCACACTTTGCAATGCACGGCGCTGGAGCGATAATTTCATGACGTATTTGCGATGTAGAAGCCGTTGGTTACTGTGCGCACATCGTATACAACCTGTGTCACACGATGCAATCATGCCACCACAGCGGGACACTTGACGACGAAAGAAAGTTTCAAACGATCTGCTACGACGTACGATTCTCAGCGGGGTCCCTGATCGCAGTAGCGTGTCAGACACAGCGAGATCGTAACTATATCGCTGGAACGTCACGGATCGTGCCGTCGTAGCGACCAAAGTGCCACTGTGTGACAGTACCCTTACACTATAAAAAGACTTTCAGCTCACGCATAGAACACAGAGTGAGCCGATTAGTCTGAAATGCGGTGACATCACTAGGAAGAGGAGCGGATCCGATGGATTCCAGAGAAGGCGGCGGTTGGTGAGTATATTAATACACACGTTACACTACATATAAATATCCACAGGTTTAGTAAAAAATTGAAATCTTCACGGGAGGGCTTCAAAGGATACAGTGACAGTCAGACTTGTAATATATTTGTGCCAAGTGTATGCAAGTTTAGCATACAAACTATACTCTATGTTCAACAGGCTTTACATCACGTCTTTATCTGACGGCAGTCTGCTCTGCAATTTGTGAGAATTACTGGATCAATAGCTGAGTGCAAGTAATTGCAGAGAATTTAGGGACAGGCATGTGCAGTTATTACAGTGCAAAGAGAGCGCTGGTGTAGCTGCAAGATGCCTACTAGGAGCAACCATAGGTCGTTAAACTGCAGTTAAGGAAATCTCAACAAAGGGTGAGATTTCTAATGTTCATAGCTCTTAACAGAAAAAAAAAAAAGAAATGTGAGAAATAAGAAAACATTGTAATAAACCATGGCTATGTTTTTAGCTTGTATTGGCAGTTACTATCAATCACAGTAAGCACTAGTTCTAGTAATGTTCATACACAGTTCTTCAATAACTGGCCGTCATTAGGAAATGTCATGATATTTTGATGACAACAATTAAAACATCATTATTGGCAGTATTTTGTCATTAGTGTTCATTTTGACATCTCTATTGTTGCTATAGTTTGCATAAAATTGACTGTTGTAGAATTGCTGTGAGTAACCCATTCAGGACCAACCGCACTAATCCTCTAAATGTATCATAGCATTTCTGTTTTATAAAACCTTTTTGAATGATAGATTCTCTTTAAACTCTCAGGTCCTCTACCTGTCCTCGATTGCTACTATAGCGGTATGGAAGCAGATATCTTTAATTTGTTAGGGTGTTTTAATTCACAAACTAATGCTGAAGTGTTTTGAAAAATGTAGTTTTATACTGGAGAAACACATATGCTAATGAGTAAGGGCTAGTCCGACGAGGCCTCTCTTCCCCTGGACTAGTCCTAAATATGTTAAGTCCATTATGCAGGCTGTCAATCACACCCAGGGAGGTCTGATTAATGGATCCAAGGAAAGACTAATCTGGGCTAATAGATGCTTTATTTGTAAACCCCGATAACAGTGACATTGACAATGACAATAAAAGACCATACTATGAGCATGGTTGTACATGAGCTCTCATTCAACAGTAATAAAGTCGTAACAAAGTTGGTTTTCTAGTACCACCGATTGGAGCTAGCTATCCTATAAGTCCATGGCCAAGACTTTTCCATGACTAGACACATGATTTTCTTTTCTCTTTTAGGCCGGGGTCACACTTGCGAGTGTGATGCGAGAAACTTGCTCGAGTCTCTCGCATCAATACCTGGCACTCGGGACCGGAACATGCAGCTGCATACAAATACATGCAGCGGAACACTCTGGTCGCGAGTGCCGGCGTCAGTGCCGGGTATTGATGCGAGAGACTCGCTCAAGTTTCTTGCATCACACTCGCAAGTGTGACCCCGGCCTTAGGAGAAGACTTTGACCACTAAATTTCCAGAATCAAGTATCAATTATCATTGAAGAGGTGAGCACCAGTTATATGGTACATACAGCCAATAGTTGCCACTAGAGAACACACTTTTTTTTCTCTGGCAGGGCAGCTAATTTGCATGCATTTTACCCAGAATAACTTTCTCTATGACATCTTTGTGGTCTCGAAAAGGAGGAACAGTGCAACTCAGATCTGTTAGTACGTATAATGTTCTTTATGTACATGAAAAAATTATTTTCATACAGTGAACTTTGGACACTCCTCTCCCTTTAAGAGACATTTGGTTACTCAACAAAAGCCTCTTGATTGTAAAGGCAGCATGATTGGTATTAGTGAAGACGATCAAAGGTGGCAAACGATAGTAGATACTGGAATGGAAGACTGTTAAGGTATCAGTTGGCTTCCTCTCTGCCCTACACACTGTAAGCACAAATTTACATGCTAGTTGACCACCATTTATTTGCAAGCAGTAGTTAGAGAAGGGAGCTTTTTGTGATCATAGGAAGAAAAGACAGGTCTTTCATAGTAATAGTAAAACAAACCAAACCATTTTGTTCTTCAGTGGGGTCGAAATAAAAATGTCCTATATTCTTTAAAACTATAAGGCTGTGTGCACACGTTGAGGATTTTTCGCTTTTTTTATTCAGGTTTTTTCGCTATAAAAATGCATAAAAAACGCATGCATATGCATCCCATCATTTAGTATGCATTCCACAATTTTTGCGCACATGATGCATTTTTTTCCCATGAAAAAAATGCATAGCGGTAAAAAACGCAGCATGTTCATTAATTTTTGCGGATTTCCCACTATATTATTAAATTGGGAAATCTCTGGAAAAAATGCAAAAAATCCGCAAAAAAAACGAGCAAAAAACGCGAGAAATACGCAAAAAAAACGCATGCGGATTTCTTGTAGAAAATGTCCGGTTTTGCTCAGGAAATTTCTGCAAGAAATCCTGAATGTGTGCACATAGCCTAAGGTTGGTGTCACAGGCTGCTTTAGTTAGGTACCAGAAACTGCAAAAAGTTGAAACTAAGGAATGGGTTATTGCTTCTGCTTACTATGCTTGCATAACTATTCTGTATTACCATCCAGTAAACAAATCATTAATCATCTTTTTAATATTAATTTGTACAGAAACCTAATTTCTTAACAGTCATATTTTAATTAAAACACTAGGATGCCGTCAGTGTATTAACTGAAGCAAATATATTATTCATTTAAATTTGATCCAAGTATCCAAACTGTGCTTCCCAAATGACTTCCTCACACAACTGGGAGCCCTCTTAAGAAGAGGGAACTATTAACATATTGCTGTTAGGCCTCACAATATCTGAATTTGAAGTTGTTTTAGAATTTTATCAATATTGCAAGTCCCAAAACAATACCAATTTCACTTTCAGCATTATATGTTAGCAGTAGAGGGAACCTTAAAAGAGGACATGTCACTAGCTCAAAAATTTGACTTAAATATCTTCTAAAAATCTCTAAGCTCCACTGATTCTGCATCTATTTTGTGCTTCATCACTCCATTGCAAAGATATTCACATTTAATGTTTTAGGAGGGCAGTATGTGAGATTTCTGCATGTAGCTCAACTTTGTGTTTATTTTGATTCCTCTGGGGGCATTTACTTTCACCCCTCCCTATTGGACATTGCCAATCACAGATTGGCAGCAGATATAACATTCTTGAGCTATGATTGGCAAAGTTTGTAGGGATAGATGAAAACACCCACCCTCAGAGAAAACTCTAAAGAACTGCCGTGCCCAGTTGGACTGCAAGCAGATAGTTCACATACTGTGCTCTTAAACTATTAAATGTGAATACCTCTACAATGGATGGACATAGCACAAATTGGAAAAGGGTAGTAGAATCAGGTGAGCTTAGGAATTATTGAGAGTTTGTAACTCATTTTT
This sequence comes from Ranitomeya variabilis, assembly GCF_051348905.1. NCBI lineage: Eukaryota > Metazoa > Chordata > Amphibia > Anura > Dendrobatidae > Ranitomeya > Ranitomeya variabilis. The sequence goes on from NC_135235.1 coordinate 491,719,316, forward strand.
TGGAGCACGTGTATTCTCTTTAAATTAATGAGCAACAGTCAATAGAAGCCTTTGAGTTGACTTCGTATGCCAAGCTGTTCAAAAGTTTTGCTAAAACCACCATGGATCAAGTATTGATGTCCTACTGAAGAATATCCCATCTATATTATTGTAAAAGAAAATTCCTTTTATTGCTTGTTAGTCATACCTAAAATTGGGAAAGTTAGGTATTGGCTATTTGGCTAGGACATACAGAGGTAAAAGCCAAACCTAATTCCTGATAACAAAGGGGCCCAAAGGAATATGTTAGCTAGGGATCGATATTACACAATGTGCATTGGGGTTCAGAAACTTGATGTTAGTCCTCTGGATACAGTAATGCACAATAGTATCAACTTCACAACAGTGTTTTCTATAGTAGAACAGTACAAGTAGGCACTTCTTCCAGTAGAGCAGCGGCTTATCTGTTCTATGCACCCATAGTGCTTTTTCTTTATTGCCAAAGGTGGGCTATCATAAGCAAAAGCTTTTTCATACCCTAATATCTATCTTTATACAGTAGATCCTGTTGCTATAAATGTTACATGGGTAGCAGTTGCACTTGGGGCTTGGTGTCTGATGGGGTCAAGGGCATTCCCTGTCACATAAAAAGACTTGGCAGGTGGGAGCTTCATCACAGCTTTTACACTGAGGCCTAGGAGTGTTAAGTTGACTTTCTAACTTATAGACTTCGTGCATGTGCAGTGCCAGCTGTAATACAGTGCAGGACAGCGAGTATTTCTGCCACGCTCCACAGTCAGTGAAGGGTGCTACTGGAGGCTTGTGAATATGAAGCTGCCCATTAATGAAGATTGTTTAACTCCATTTATGTATCTTTCAGGCTAGAGGAGTAAAATTGTAAATGGGACATTTTTATTTCTATATTTTCAGAAGAAGTAACGATGAATAAAATGGATTATTCATGCATTATCAGTAACCAGGGACAAAGCTTTTCAGACTGAAGACATAAAAACAATACTAACAATGATATCTGTTCTGACATTAAAAGACACTTTTACATGGCGCAAAGTATTTGTTCTGCAATGCAAAAAATTGAGGACTTCACAGTCGGCTAAATCTCTGCAGTTTTTATGTAAGAATCTTATGGTACAGAAGCAAAATCTTACTCTAGAGGCATAATAAAATGAATCTACATAAATGAAGAGCCCGGTTTAACCAGGGCAGCCATTTAGATCACACTTTGCATCTAGCCCCACTAAACTCAGCACAATGACCACAGTTACCTAATAACTGTAAGTAAATCTACTAACCCAAAGCTTCTATATACACTGAATTCAGTTGTACTCTGAATGCAAGGAACCTGCATCAGTTGCCTAGTCTTCCCTAGTCATTTCATAAGGTATCTGAAGCTCTACAATATGGTTTGTAGAGTCGCACTTATCTATAGAACATATTTCCACCCTAATCTGTAAACCAATCTGCTTAAAGGGGGTAGTGCTGCTTGGACTCTGTTCACATTGCTGTCGTGCCATCCTGACTTAAATTGTTGAGTCATAACCGGTATATAATGGATCAATCACAAACAGATACTAATGGCAAATACGGTCACTGAAAAACAAGAGATAAAGATGAATGAAATGAGGGCTGCACACATCTCTGGTTTCATTTTTAAGACAGATAAGATATGAGCCAATCTTCTCCTATGTATTAACTTGATTGACATACAGTGGGGAAAAAATATTTAGTCAACCACCAATTATGCAACTTTTCCTACTTAAAAAGATGAGCGAGGCCTGTAATTAACATCCTAGGTAGACCACAACTATGAGAGTCAAAATGAGAAAACAAATCCAGAAAATCACCTTGTCTGATTTGGCAAGATTTATTTTGCAAATTATGGTGGAAAATAAGTATTTGGTCAAATAAAACCATGCAAGATTTCTGGCTCTCTCAGACCTGTAACTTCTTCTTTAAGAGGCTCCTCTGTCCTCCACTCATTACCTGTAGTAATGACACCTGTTTGAACTTGTTATCAGTATAAAAGACACCTGTCCACAATGTCAAACAGTCACACTCCAAACTCTGCTATGGTGAAGACCAAAGAGCTGTCGAAGGACACCTGAAACAAAATTGTAGCCCTGCACCATGCTGGGAAGACTGGATCTGCAATAGGCAAGCAGTTTGGTGTGATGAAATCAACTGTGGGAGCAATAAATAATCTTCCTCGATCTGGGGCTCCACGCAAGATCTCACCTCATGGTTTCAAAGTCATCACAAGAGCGGTGAACAAAAATCCCAGAACCACACGGGGGGACCTAGTGAATGACCTGCATAGAGCTGGGACCACAGTAACAAAGGCTACCATCAGTAACACACTACGCCGCCATTGACTCAGATCCTGTAGTGCCAGATGTGTTCCTCCTGCTTAAGCCAGTACATGTCCAGGCCCATCTGAAATTTGCTAGAGAGCTTTTAGATTATCCAGAAGAGTATTGGGAGAATGTCATATGGTCTGATGAATCCAAAGTAAAACTGGTAGAAACAAAACTTGTTGTGTTTGGAGGAAACTGAATGCTGAGTTGCATCCAAAGAACACCATACTTACTGTGAAGCATGGGGGTGGCAACATAATGCTTTGGGGCTATTTATCTGCAAAAGGACCAGGATGACTGATCTGTGTGCATGAAAGAATGAATGGGGCCATGGATCGTGAGATTTTGAGTGCAAATCTCCTTCCATCAACAAGGGCATTGAAGATGAAATGTGGATGGGTCTTTCAGCATGATAATGATCCCAAGCACACAGTCAGGGCAAAGAAGGAGTGGCTTCATAAGAAGCATATTAAGGTCCTGGAGTGGCCTAGCCAGTCTCCAGATCTCAACCCCATAGAAAACCTTTGGAGGGAGTTGAAAATCCGTGTTGCCCAGCGACAGTCCCAAGACATATAAGTAGAGGAGCTGCGGAGACACCATCACGTGTTTCTCAACGCAGGCAGTCCCAAGACATCACCGCTCTAGAGGAGATCTGAATGGAGGAATTGGCTAACATACCACCAACAGTGTGTGCCAACCTTGTGAAGACTTACAGAAAACGTTTGACCACTGTCATTACCAACAAAGGATATATTACAAAATATTGAGATGAACTTTTGTTAATGACCAAATACTTATTTTCCACCATAATTTGCAAAATAAATCTTGCCAAATCAGACAAGGTGATTTTCTGGATTTATTGACTCTCATAGTTGTGGTCTACCTACGATGTCAATTACAGGCCTCTCTCATCTTTTTAAGTGGGAGAACTTGCACAATTGGTGGCTGACGAAATACTTTTTTCCCCACTCTATGTCATTTTTAACTATAATGACTCACTATAGCAAATGTGAAACTGCCACTTAGAGTATCTTCTGTCTGGCACAAGTTCTAAACAGTGGCCATTAATCTGGGCTCCAAATGAGCTACTGTGGAAACATTTCAGAACTATGTTTACCAATTTATTCAAAAATTATCTATTACATTATAAAAGTTGATCTGTCACCAGATTTCAGTGATATCTCAATGATCTAAATGATATATAACTTAGTCAGAAAAGATTCAGAATAACTTGTACTTTATTAATTGAAATTTCTGTTATCTGTATGCAAGTTCAATTGGCGGTTCTACTTGTGATTGACAGCCAATTTGGTATGCATAGTCATACAGAATGGGACAGCCCACTGGACTCGTATGCATACAAAGAACAGGGATTTTTTTAGTGAATAAAATGTACATTTTACTAAAACATTTCCCACAAAATTGCTTAATAATATGCTTAGCTCCCCTGACCTATAGCAGCCTGCCTGCAGATCAAATACCATTTTCAAGATGACTGGTTCCCTTTTACTGTACAGTCTGTGTGTTCACACAAATAATACCAAGGTTTAAGTTGAAATCAAAACACTTTCATCAATATCGGTGGGGTGCAACCGCTGCTGGTACCCCCACCGATCAGCTGTTACGGGTGAAGGCAGCTGCTGGAAGTTCTTGCATTCTGCTGGAGCACAACAGTTCTGTCAAAACTACAGTGGTCACAGCCAGGTACAAGAGATTCACTGCCATTCATTTGAATAGAGAGTGGATCTGCAGTACCTGGCCGCAGACACTATAGAAATGATGGAGTTGCTATGTTCATGCAGCATACGAGAACTTCCGGCACCGGTAACCGCTGATGTGTTGGGGGTGCAATATCTATACTAAGGATAGGCAATCAATAAAGAAGTAGTGGCCAACTCTTTTTACTTGTAGTCAGTCATGAATTCCCCAAGTTATCATGCGCCTTTTATAGTTATGGTCTGTTTCCATCCAACAGAGGTAATTTTGGGTCAACTCAGACTCCAAGGTCCAGTTCCTATATAAACCCTTGTGCCTTGTTCTATGTAGTGAAAGTACAGATTCAAACTCTGCTGCATTAATAAACAGCATTTGTAATGTGTTTTTTGATCTGTACAGCATCTGGGCATAATATATAGGGAATAATGCAATACGCAACAGTCCCAGTGCCAGAACTTTGTGTTTGCTCTTTGGTCTATAATCTAATCTCTACTGCCAATTTTATGCTAAAAGCCATAAAGCCATGCTAATTTAGTCATTTGATTCCCAAATCACCTCCCGTGTTTGGGTGCACCTGTTTTTTTGTTACATAACACTTCCACATTCGCTGCCGGATGAGGTCTCATTGCGCTTTGGCAGGCATAGTGTGTGCTCCCCAGCAGCCAAGTGCTCTGGCATCGTAGCATTGGCAAATGTGTCAAACCACTTGTAGGTTTGCTTTTTCCATTCTGAAAAATGCTTAGGGGTAGATTTACTACAGGGTTGATAAACATATAATAGAATGGATGCAAAATTACCTCTATAATATGTTAGGTTATGCCAGTTTCTGACTGTATTTTATACAGACCTCTGAAGACCAGTGTGTTGGAAATAAATTAAGCAGCATTCACCTATTGAAAAAATATAATCTGCAATGATGTCCTTGACTTGTCCTCTTCCTTTGAAATTATTAATGCCTTCTACAGCTGCTCCTGAGCTAAGTGTAGTGAAGTGGATTGTCTTTCTCTGTTCCTGACCCCGAAAACAACAGATGTGCTATGTGAATACCGTTGTGCCTTTTTATGTAAAAGTAACATGTGTGTATAATTAAATGTATTATGGTGATGTACAGTATATAAGGTGTTAATGCATAATGCGAGTATTGCAAAAGGATAAATAGGTTTAGCATGAAAGATAAGAAATGGTTAAGAATAGGATTAGCCAAGTGGGTGGGCACTAGTGCTGATAAGAAGGGGGCACCTTCTAGTTAGGGGGGTTCATTGTCAGTTAAGGAAGTGCCTAGTGAAGGCCAAGTTCTGGTGCAGTGTCTTGCTAGGGGCAGCATGGGCCAACTGTTGGAGGCACTGGGAGGCCAAGTAGACATCCCTTATGGACATTCCAAAAGTGTCTGGAGGCTAGGACTGGAGCCAGGTACCAAAGAGCAGGCCTGGTCTTCTGTCATCATGAGATCGGTGGATGAGGAATTACATTGGGGGTCAGGTGGCTGTTCCCGGTTGTACTGCCAGAGTAAACAATGAATCCCTGAGGCTGATGGAGTCAGCGGGCTTGGGGTAGTCCAGAACTAACGGGTGGTAGAATAGAAAATGGGTTGTATTAAGGAAGAAGGATGTGCGATTTGTTGTGCCCTATGTCACCTGTATCCACCTGATGGACTTGGACTGCTCTCGGAAACTTTACATATGCTGGTCATCTGTGGTGCAGAATGAGAAGTCCTAATAGCAGCCATTACAGTGCCAGTATCGGTATATGCCACATACAATATTCCACTTAAGTTGGATGGCATAAAAATCTTCATCTTCAAGAATTTCAAAATTCTTCATGTGTTTCAGGTGATACATGATGGAAAGTGCTGCTGACTTACGTTTGACTCATGCTAGTTGTCTTCTAGAAATCAGTTCTGCAGTTCAAATCTCTTAGCAGTCCCTGCTTGTTCAGTGGGTGCATAGAACTTGACTTGCTGCTAGGGCTGGCGGAACGCACCAAGTAAATATGGAGAAAATATAGGTGCGTTCGCAGCCTGGAGTCCACCGTGCAGGAGTGGAACCTGCTGCTAGTAAATGGTGGCACTATATGGCGGTACAACGCCTGAATAGACACGGGTTTCATCACCCGGTCTGTATAGGAGCAAATTTTGTTGCTTCATAGAGTTGCCGGAATTAGGATAACGCTGTGCCCTGATAACCTCACGGAGGATCACAGCTCACTAACAGAGCAGGTAGCATACTGTGGTCATACAGTCAGCGTGTACACACAAACAACTCAACTCCAGAGGTTCCGGAATTCTAGTGGCTGTAAAGCCGACCCTGAGCACATGCAGACACAGACCACAAGGTAGCTAAGCTCATAAACATAAGTTGATACTAGCGCATGGCCGTGCAGCCATGCAAACCTTTTATAGAGAAAGCTCTCCAGGACCTTCCTAGTGGTCCAATAGGAACTGCTTCAGGACCTGAGCATGTGACCCCCGACTTCCAATGAGAGGTCATCCCTTGGGCATGCCCAGTAGAGGAAAAGCAGGACTTAGTCCCAGGAGCATCTGCTTGCCGCAGAACAGTGCTGGTTACAATGGCTGAGTGTGGAAGAGCAGCAGCAACCAAGCGCAGAGTATCTGCCTGAGCCAGACACTGGGACCGACGTCTCTGCTGAGCAGACTCCACTGTGGCCAGAGAAGAATGGGAGACCGCAGTAGTGGTGGTTCGAGATTCCCCCTGTGTAGCGGCGGGAACTTGACACCTAAGGCCGGCGTCACACTAGCGAGTTTTACGGACGTATGAACGCATAAACTACATCCGTAAAATACGCATTACACACGGCCCAATGAATCTCTATGGCCCAGCTCCTATCTGCCGTATATTACGCATCTGTAATATATGGTCTTGTACAGCCATAGAAAATCACAGCATGCTGCGTTTGTCACCGTATTGCGCAAAAAAAAATCGCCAATAAAAGTCTATGGGGGCGAGAAAAATATGGATTCCACACGGACCAGCAGTGTGACTTGCGAGAAATACGCAGCGGTGTTAGTGAAAAGCCGGTATTTCAATTGCCGACTTTTCCTCTCTCCTTCACAAACCCGACAGGGTATGAGACATGGTTTACATACAGTAAACCATCTCATATCCCCTTTTTTTTTGCATATTCCACACTACTAATGTTAGTAGTGTGTATGTTCAAAATTTGGGCGCTGTAGCTTGTAAAATAAAGGGTTAAATCACAGAAAAAACTGGCGTGGGCTCCCGTGGAATTTTCTCCGCCAGAGTGGGAAAGCCAGTGACTGAGGGCAGATATTAAAAGCCTAGAGAGGGTCCATGGTTATTGGCCCCCACTGGCTAAAAACATCTGCCCCAGCCACCCCAGAAAAGGCACATTTGGAAGATGCGCCTATTCTGACACTTGGCCTCTCTCTTCCCACTCCCGTGTAGCGGTGGGATATGGGGTAATGAAAGGGTTAATGTCACCTTGCTATTGTAAGGTGACATTAAGCCAGATTAATAATGGAGAGGCGTCAATTATGACACCTATCCATTATTAATACAATAGTACGAAATGGTTAATAAAACACACACACATGATTACAAAGTATTTTAATGAAATAAAGACACATGTTGTTGTAATATTTTATTAGACTCTTAATCCACCTGAAGACCATCGTCCTGAAACAAAGTTAAAAAACAAACAACAATATTCCATACCTTCCGTCGTTATGTCCCACGATGTAAATCCATCTGAAGGGGTTAAATCATTTTACAGCCAGGAGCTGTGCTAATGCACTCGCTCGTGTCTGTAAAACCCCAGGTACTGAAAGGAAAGCAGGGTGATCTGTAGTTACCTTGAGTTGCGGTGAGGCGCCCTCTGCTGGATGTCCTCATGAACTGGAGCCTTGGAAAAGTTCCCACGCTCGAGTTCATATCTCGAGTAATGAGTATATTCGCTCATCACTAATAATTATGCACTAGTTTCTCATCCCATACTAGATAGGGGTCTTGATTGCTTCACATGGGTTGCCTGTCTCTGCCTTTAATTGTTGTGATGAGTGTTCTCTATAAAGTTCATCTATAGCTGATGTACCCTTGTGATAAGCGGAACTACAAGGATTATATAACACCATAACCAGGTGACTAATTTTAAACAAAATATAATAATGACACCGATGCTTGACTTGCAGTGAGTAGGGATGGCCACAGCTTTTTTTACACTACTCGTCAGCAAATAAACGTTCATGTCTGATTAAACTATAGATGAAAATCTTGAATGCCTACATCTCTGTAAGTGAAAGGGCATGAGGACTGTAGTATCTCCATACAGGCAAAGAAAAAAATCACAGCAGTGATATCTAAAAACACAATGAGAAAAACAAAGCAGGATTGTGGTAAAAACTTGTAAAATAAAAATTAATGAGAGGGAGGGGCAAATGTCACACCAATTTGGTAGAAAATAAGTGGGGGGCATTAGCCTCCATTGCACCACATTTAACTATAACTCTCCTCCTCTAACTGTTAACCAATCACCATCACATACAGTACAGACCAAAAGTTTGGACACACCTCATTTAAAGATTTTTCTGTATTTTCATGACTTTGAAAATTGTACATTCACACTGAAGGCATCAAAACTATGCATTAACACATGAGGAATTATATTTTTAACAAAAAAGTGTGAAACAACTGAAATTATGTCTTATATTCTAGGTTCTTCAAAGTAGCCACCTTTTGCTTTGCTGACTGCTTTGCACACTCTTGGCATTATTTTGATGAGCATCAAGAGGTAGTCACCGGGAATGGTTTTCACTTCACAGGGGTGCCCTGTCAGGTTTAGTAAGTGGGATTTCTTGCCTTATAAATGGTGCTGGGACCATCTGTTGTGTTGGGCAGAAGTCTGGTGGATACACAGCTGATTGTCCTACTGAATAGACTGTTAGAATTTGTATAATGGTAAGAAAAAAGCAGCTAAGTAAAGATGAACAAGTGGCCATCATTGCTTTAAGAAATGAAGGTCAGTCTGAAAAATTGGGCAAACTTTGAAAGTGTCCCCAAGTGCAGTGGCAAAAACCATTAAGCGCTACAAAGAAACTGGCTCACATGAAGACCGCCCCAGGAAAGGAAGACTAAGAGTCACCTCTGCTTCTGAGGATAAGTTTATCTGAGTCACCAGCCTCAGGAATCACAGGCTAACAGCAGCTCAGATTAGAGACCAGGTCAATGCCACACAGAGTTCTAGCAGCAGACTCATCTCTACAATAACTGTTAAGAGGAGACTTTGTGCAGCAGGCCTTTATGGTAAAATAGCTGCTAGGAAAACACTGCTAAGGATAGGCAACAAGCAGAAGAGACTTGTTTGGGCTAAAGAACACAAGGAATGGACATTAGACAAGTGGAAATCTGTGCTTTGGGATCTTTGGTTCCAACCACCGTGTCTTTGTGCGATGCAGAAAAGGTGAACGGATGGACTCTACATGCCTGGTTCCCACCATGAAGCATGGAGGGGGAGGTGTGATGGTGTGGGGGTGCTTTGCTGGTGACACTGTGGGGATTTATTCAAAATTGAAGGCATACTGAACCAGCATGGCTACCACAGCATCTTGCAGCGGCATGCTATTTCATCCAGTTTGCGTTTAGTTGGAACATCATTTATTTTTCAACAGGACAATGACCCCAAACACACCTCCAGGCTGTGTAAGGGCTATTTGACCAAGAAGAAGGAGAGTGATGGGGTGCTACACCAGATGACATGGCATCCACAGTCACCAGACCGGTTTGGGGTGAGCTGGACCGCAGAGTGAAGGCAAAAGGGAAAACAAGTTCTAAGCATCTCTGGGAACTCCTTCAAGATTGTTGGAAGACCATTCCCGGTGACTACCTCTTGAAGCTCATCAAGAGAATGCCAATTGTGTAAAGCAGTCATCAAAGCAAAAGGTGGCTACATTGAAGAACCTAGAATATAAGACATAATTTCAGTTGTTTCACACTTTTTTGTTAAGTATATAATTCCACATGTGTTAATTCATAGTTTTGATGCCTTCAGTGTGAATGTACAATTTTCATAGTCATGAAAATACAGAAAATTCTTTAAATGAGAAGGTGTGTCCAAACTTTTGGTCTGTACTGTACATTGTAGCAAACTATGTTCTCTGCTTTTTAACACCTTCCCTACAGCTCTAGGCCATTTCTGTAGTTGCTTTGTGGTTGACCAAACAACTAAGATCACCCTTATGTAGCAATCGACTGCTATTCACCAAAAGCATACTTCTCCTGCTTCCTTAACCAGTTAATGTGGTTGTCTCATTCCAAGAATCCCTGATCTCAAGCCATATTAAGATATTAGGTTTGGGGAAATCTCGGTGTGGGACCTCTATTAAAGAGCCTGAGGAGAGGGATTAATTTACAGGACTACTATGTAATAATACTTGTAAATGTAGGCCTGACTGGAGCTTCCATTGGTGATAACAGCTGATCACCATGGTTTACAGAGCTGGAGCTGTGGCATTACTGTGTGCATTATTCATCTATGTTATGTTTATCTGTGATCCTTAGCCTTTAGCTGTGACATCACTGTATTTTTTCCTTCTGCTGTTGTGTTCAAACAATTCCTTTAATAGTGATATATGCAATCAGTGAGTGCAAATAATGTAGAACATATGGAACATTAGTCAACTTTGCATGCAGATTTATATCTAGATATACTGTACATGGCAAAATGAACTTCACATCTGAATCTACACCTTAAGTTCTACATATTATTTATTTATGATGTTGCTGAACAGATGCTAAACTTCATTTGGCTGAGGATTGTGGAATACTTCCCATCAGCAGGATCTACAAGTTGATGACAATCGAGCTCAATCAAATTGAAATATTTTTGACAACTGTTCTACTCAGAAATGCATAAAACTTCAGCTTCAAAAATGAGATATTTTACTTGACTTTACAAACAAGCGTTAGGCGATTAGCCTGTCAGTCTTCACCACCATTAGTGCCTATATTCTTTATAGACGTACGTAGAAAATAATTGGCATTGTCACTGAAATAGCAACAGGAGACACTGAGAGAAGAAATATTTCTGCCTAAATACAAATATCCATTTACATTATTGCTGTAACCATTTGACCTTATGCAATGTATTCACTTATTTTTTTTTTTAGCTGACTCATGTGGGCTTAATATATCCTGCATATTAAACATATTCATAACTTCTCAGATAGGAACTTTGCGTACTGCCGCACTGCGTTCAACTGTCTTACTAAATACAGCTTACCCAAATGAAAAAAAACTGGGCATTTTACACATCAGCCTGCATAGTCATTTTCAATTCAGACCAACAATTTGTGCTTCAGAGTTGCTTTTTCAGCAAGTGCGGACAAAAAATTAAAGCCATGTTAGCTATGATGGGGACTATGACAAAACTGTCTTTGGTCATCTGGTCACAAACCTCTTAAACTGTCCATAATGCTCATGTTACTTTGTAGCACACAGATGTGACTGTACCTTTATCTCACAGAAGAATTCTCTAGATCCTCAGAAATGAGGGCCGGGGAAAGAGATACGGTCCTGACAGGGAGTGTGCGTGCCGAGTTGTTCCTGTAAATGGGCATGTCTACTGTGATTGTATGTACGACGTGGAGTCAGAGTCCGGACACGAGCAGCCAGAGAAAGTGCCCGAAGCTACAAGAGCACTCATAACTTTGAGATCATAGTGGAGAGTATGTGCAGCAAGAAGTCAATTCTGTCTGGAACAGAATCATCAGTGATGAGATGATTACAAAGGAACCCAGGACCGGATAAGTTTCAGCACCATAATTCTTAAACATATAGCCCATAGAAAGGCATTTGGTGTATATATACTGAGAGAATGGGAGTTTAAAAATCAGTCGCTGCATGCAATTGTTAGAATCTATTGTCATACAGTTCATCTATATAAAGATGTATTCAACTACAAGTAAAAGGCATTGTCCAGCCTTAGTCAACAAGCCTGCAGTCACTCTACGTGGCTTCAGACTTGTGACTCCTCATTGCATGTGTCGGGCCAGGAGCGGGCAGGAGTGTGACTGCAAGTTTGTGAAATACATGCCTACAGTCATATGCAGACTAGACTTCAAGCGTACACCTCTAGTCAGAATGTGGCTGGAACTATGCAAATCGTATACTTTGTTATGATCCGGTGACCTTGGAGCCGCATGAGACTTTCTCAGAAGTAGGTGGTACCTGTACTGACCGCAAACCCTAAACTGACACCGCAACTAGAAGTAGCCGTGGGATGTACCTAACACGTCCTAGACACCTCGACACAGCCGGAGGACTAAATACCCCTATAGATGGAAATGGGAATTCTATCTTGCCTCAGAGCAGAACCCCAAAGGATAGGCAGCCCCCCACAAATATTGACTGTGAGTATAAGAGGAAAGACACACGCAGGCAGAAAACAGAATTTAGCAAAAGAGGCACTTCTAGCTAAATAGAAAAGGATAGGACAGGATTCTAAGCGGTCAGTATTAAAACCCTAAAAATATCCACAGCAGATAATACAAATATACTACATCTAACTAAAGACATAGAATGTATATCTGCATCTCCTGAGAATCCAGCATGACTGAAAAATCCAAACAAAGTCTAAGCTGGACAAAAACACAATGAATTGCACTGAATTGGTAAGCACACTGCATGTGTGCTGCAGAGACAAAAACCAGACACTTATCTTAGCTGAATTGACAGCAGGGCATGAGGAACCAGACAGAGATGCAATCCCTCCAAGAACAATGGACAACTGGCAAGGACTAATGGATCCTGCACACCTAAATACCTAGTAGAGCTGCAATAAGCAGAAACACCTGCCCTGGATTACAACCCAGAGACAACTGCACTACCACCAACAACCACCGGAGGGAGCCCAAGAGCAGAATTCACAACATACTTGTGGTGAGATGACCACCCGATCCCGGTGCCTACAGCAGTGAACCCTCACAGTGCATAGTGTGTACACTGTGAGGATTCACTAGTCCAGGCAACCCCATTAAATGTGACATCTTACAGTTTGTTTTCTACAATTTATCATGGAGGAAAACATATTAAAAATGTATGCCTATCAATTACCTTTCCACCTGCACCTTAGGGCTCATTTAGAAGTCAGTGATTTTTCTCATTCACATGGACAGTTTTATCAAAAGTTCATCTGTGTTTGGTCAATGTGCCCGTTTTTACTCTGAATTTCATCAGTTTTTTGCTTCCAATAAGTTTTTTTTTATAGTTTCTCCAATCAAAGAAACATAAAAACTGACTAGCACACGGATGGCACACAGCATTTTTCTACTGACCCATGACTCGGATCTGTCTCTGTGTTTTGTGAAGACCACTCTGTCAGAAAAAATGAGCATACATGTGAAAGTCTTGTAGACTATAAGGGGAATGAGGTCTACATATGAAAACTAGAGCTCGTAACTGAAAATCGAATGTCTGAATGAGCTCTTACACCACAATTTTCTGTCTTTTTTTTACATTTTGTTAAGTTACTTTTATGCTAGTCTTTATTATGTTACTTTGTTTAATGATATGTCAGACCTTTTGGAAATGTCATATCCTTCAAAGTATCCAAAGATATATTTTATTGTAAGTCAAGTATACTTTATTGTAATTTAAAACAAGTTAAAAAATAGAGAGTTTTTGGCAAATGTGGAAAATATCCTGCAAACTAACAATGATTATGAACAATATCCACTGATACATATTCAATACCAATTAAGGTTCAATTCCTTGATTGCTTGATTGTTACCTTTAGTTCTTGAGTGGTGACAGTTGGCAAGTGGGCTTTATTGAAACAGCACATGCCTTTCCTAACTTTGCCTTCTGCTCCGGTACTTTTGGTCTGTCAGACTTTTTGTCTGACTTAACATTTGCACTTTGTCTTATGCAATATGCATTTTTTGACATTACTATATTAAGCCCTCTAGGTGATATTACCTCCCTGCTAACCAGCCTATATAGATCCTCAGTGATCAGGTGTCCTTGTGGTGTACTACACAAAGGCCCTCTTTGTGCCTTGTCCATGATAAGCTGTTTTTAATGTAATGTGATTTTTGTGTGATTTGTTTGCATTAAAGATTTTTTGGTATTATTGTTCAATAAAGTGTATTTTCATTATCTAAAAGTTTGGACATTACTCCGTGAGTCTGTATAGGAGCTAAAGTAACAATGATTTCATAAGTGCAAGTGTTAATAATGTATTTTAATCAATTAATGAAGTGCAAAGTGATTGAAGAAAAGAGTAATCTAAATCAAATCAATATTTAGCTTGAGCGCCTTTTGTCTCCTAAACATTATCAATTTTTTTAGGAACATTTAAACAAAGTCATTAATTTTGTATTATTATTATATTCAGGTGTATGAGTAACCAGTCATCGATTCCATATGTATGTTGAAACACGGTCATTAACTTAAATAGCTAGGTAACATGCTTAGAAAGGGGAGCAAGGAACAGCCAAACTCAAGTTGATATTATGGAAAATAGTTTAATGTCAGAGGTCATAGACTATGTCAAGACTGATCACAGAAACAAGACACACAATAGGCATGTCTCACGGGGATTCTGTATATAAACCCTACACAGATGAAATCCACATCTTTTGCTGCTGTATACTGCTGCAAGATGGATCTTGGCATGAAGAGCTTCTATCAGAGTCTGGATTTGTCATTGAAATAGTCTTTTTCCTTTGCTGTGGCTTGTGAAGAAGAAAGAAGCAGAGAAAAACGGTGAGAAGCTACTGGCAACTAGGGTTGAGCGACTTTCATTTTTTTAAGATCGAGTCTGGTTTTGTGAAACCCGATTTAGTCCAGAGTCGAGTCGAGTGAAGTCGGACGATTATCGCTAAAAGTCGGGGATCGACCGAAACACGAAACCCAATGCAAGTCAATGGGGAAGCATAGCCGGCAGTGAGTGGAGGCCAGGAAAACACCTACAGTGCACATTTTACTGCCAAAAACATCCATTCTTGTTTTCTGAAGCTTGTCAATCTTAATTAACTTTATAATAATAGTTGGGCACTGGAAATTGGGGGTCATTTGGCAAAAGTTGTGGGGGTAGGGCTGGTTCAAGGTTTTAGTGGTCCCAGGAAACATGGACTACGTCATGGCGGTGGAGCAGGGAGAGGTAAGTATTTCAACGTTGCAAGTGCTGTGATCCTGAGCAAGCAGGGGGGGCCCACTCGTTCGCATTGGCACTGGCACAGGGCCCCTCAAAGTACGGCGGTGTGTTTGCATGGCGGGGGCGCCTCCCACCAGCAGCGACACTTTTGCGTACTCTGAGTGGCCCTGTGCCAGTGACGTCGCCAACGAGTATGCCCCCCCACCTGATGAAGGAACCTGCACTTTCATCTGCACCTTCCTCTTTGTCCCTGTGTAAGGTGGTATAATATGCGGGAAGGGGAACCTTACTTTCAGCAGGGTCAGATTCTGGCTGTGTAGAGTACAAGGGGAATGTAGTGGTCTAGGTCAATGTACCAGCAGACTCATCTAGCAGTGGCTGGGCAATGGGCAGGATGATGAGGAAACAGATATAGGGCCAAAGAATAAAGTAGGCTAAATGCAGATCAAAATTGGTAACAGGACTAAACAGGCGGCATTGCTTTGTTCAGTGGAGTAGCAAACCCAAGAGCAGCAGACACTGTTTCAAGGGCCTAACCACACTAGTAGGCCAAATGCAGTTTAATATCTGATAGTATAGGCCGAAAGCCAGAATGTGGAAGCTCAGCTTTGTTCAGTTGAGGACAACACCAGGGAGGGGCAGACACCGTTAGTAGGCCCTAACCACCATTTTGTTTTTTAAAAAACACTTAATGAGAGCCAGAAGGTTGAAGCTCAGCTTTATTCAGTTGAGGGCAACACCAGGGAGGGGCAGACACCGTTAGTAGGCCCTAAACACCATTTTGTTTTTTAAAAAACACTTAATGAGAGCCAGAAGGTTGAAGCTCAGCTTTATTCAGTTGAGGGCAACACCAGGCAGGGGCAGACACCGTTAGTAGGCCGGAACCACCATTTTGTTTTTTAAAAAACACTTAATGAGAGCCAGAAGGTTGAAGCTCAGCTTTATTCAGTTGAGGGCAACACCAGGCAGGGGCAGACACCGTTAGTAGGCCGGAACCAGCAATGTGTTTAAAAACAGCAGTTAATCAGAGCCGGAAGGTAGAAGCTCAGCTTTATTCAGTTGAGGGCAACACCAGGGAGGGGCAGAAGCCGTTAGTAGGCCCTAACCACCATTTTGTTTTTTAAAAAACACTTAATGAGAGCCAGAAGGTTGAAGCTCAGCTTTATTCAGTTGAGGGCAACACCAGGCAGGGGCAGACACCGTTAGTAGGCCGGAACCAGCAATGTGTTTAAAAACAGCAGTTAATCAGAGCCAGAAGGTTGAAGCTCAGCTTTATTCAGTTGAGGGCAACACCAGGCAGGGGCAGACACCGTTAGTAGGCCGGAACCACCATTTTGTTTTTTAAAAAACACTTAATGAGAGCCAGAAGGTTGAAGCTCAGCTTTATTCAGTTGAGGGCAACACCAGGCAGGGGCAGACACCGTTAGTAGGCCGGAACCAGCAATGTGTTTAAAAACAGCAGTTAATCAGAGCCGGAAGGTAGAAGCTCAGCTTTATTCAGTTGAGGGCAACACCAGGGAGGGGCAGAAGCCGTTAGTAGGCCCTAACCACCATTTTGTTTTTTAAAAAACACTTAATGAGAGCCAGAAGGTTGAAGCTCAGCTTTATTCAGTTGAGGGCAACACCAGGCAGGGGCAGACACCGTTAGTAGGCCGGAACCAGCAATGTGTTTAAAAACAGCAGTTAATCAGAGCCGGAAGGTAGAAGCTCAGCTTTATTCAGTTGAGGGCAACACCAGGGAGGGGCAGACACCGTTAGTAGGCCGGAACCAGCAATGTGTTTAAAAACAGCAGTTAATCAGAGCCGGAAGGTAGAAGCTCAGCTTTATTCAGTTGAGGGCAACACCAGGGAGGGGCAGAAGCCGTTAGTAGGCCCTAACCACCATTTTGTTTTTTAAAAAACACTTAATGAGAGCCAGAAGGTTGAAGCTCAGCTTTATTCAGTTGAGGGCAACACCAGGCAGGGGCAGACACCGTTAGTAGGCCGGAACCAGCAATGTGTTTAAAAACAGCAGTTAATCAGAGCCGGAAGGTAGAAGCTCAGCTTTATTCAGTTGAGGGCAACACCAGGGAGGGGTAGACACCGTTAGTAGGCCGGAACCAGCAATGTGTTTAAAAACAGCAGTTAATCAGAGCCGGAAGGTAGAAGCTCAGCTTTATTCAGTTGAGGGCAACACCAGGGAGGGGCAGAAGCTGTTAGTAGGCCCTAACCACCATTTTGTTTTTTAAAAAACACTTAATGAGAGCCAGAAGGTTGAAGCTCAGCTTTATTCAGTTGAGGGCAACACCAGGCAGGGGCAGACACCGTTAGTAGGCCGGAACCACCATTTTGTTTTTTAAAAAACACTTAATGAGAGCCAGAAGGTTGAAGCTCAGCTTTATTCAGTTGAGGGCAACACCAGGCAGGGGCTGACACCGTTAGTAGGCCGGAACCAGCAATGTGTTTAAAAACAGCAGTTAATCAGAGCCGGAAGGTAGAAGCTCAGCTTTATTCAGTTGAGGGCAACACCAGGGAGGGGCAGAAGCCGTTAGTAGGCCCTAACCACCATTTTGTTTTTTAAAAAACACTTAATGAGAGCCAGAAGGTTGAAGCTCAGCTTTATTCAGTTGAGGGCAACACCAGGCAGGGGCAGACACCGTTAGTAGGCCGGAACCAGCAATGTGTTTAAAAACAGCAGTTAATCAGAGCCAGAAGGTTGAAGCTCAGCTTTATTCAGTTGAGGGCAACACCAGGCAGGGGCAGACACCGTTAGTAGGCCGGAACCACCATTTTGTTTTTTAAAAAACACTTAATGAGAGCCAGAAGGTTGAAGCTCAGCTTTATTCAGTTGAGGGCAACACCAGGCAGGGGCAGACACCGTTAGTAGGCCGGAACCAGCAATGTGTTTAAAAACAGCAGTTAATCAGAGCCGGAAGGTAGAAGCTCAGCTTTATTCAGTTGAGGGCAACACCAGGGAGGGGCAGAAGCCGTTAGTAGGCCCTAACCACCATTTTGTTTTTTAAAAAACACTTAATGAGAGCCAGAAGGTTGAAGCTCAGCTTTATTCAGTTGAGGGCAACACCAGGCAGGGGCAGACACCGTTAGTAGGCCGGAACCAGCAATGTGTTTAAAAACAGCAGTTAATCAGAGCCGGAAGGTAGAAGCTCAGCTTTATTCAGTTGAGGGCAACACCAGGGAGGGGCAGACACCGTTAGTAGGCCGGAACCAGCAATGTGTTTAAAAACAGCAGTTAATCAGAGCCGGAAGGTAGAAGCTCAGCTTTATTCAGTTGAGGGCAACACCAGGGAGGGGCAGAAGCCGTTAGTAGGCCCTAACCACCATTTTGTTTTTTAAAAAACACTTAATGAGAGCCAGAAGGTTGAAGCTCAGCTTTATTCAGTTGAGGGCAACACCAGGCAGGGGCAGACACCGTTAGTAGGCCGGAACCAGCAATGTGTTTAAAAACAGCAGTTAATCAGAGCCGGAAGGTAGAAGCTCAGCTTTATTCAGTTGAGGGCAACACCAGGGAGGGGTAGACACCGTTAGTAGGCCGGAACCAGCAATGTGTTTAAAAACAGCAGTTAATCAGAGCCGGAAGGTAGAAGCTCAGCTTTATTCAGTTGAGGGCAACACCAGGGAGGGGCAGAAGCTGTTAGTAGGCCCTAACCACCATTTTGTTTTTTAAAAAACACTTAATGAGAGCCAGAAGGTTGAAGCTCAGCTTTATTCAGTTGAGGGCAACACCAGGCAGGGGCAGACACCGTTAGTAGGCCGGAACCACCATTTTGTTTTTTAAAAAACACTTAATGAGAGCCAGAAGGTTGAAGCTCAGCTTTATTCAGTTGAGGGCAACACCAGGCAGGGGCAGACACCGTTAGTAGGCCGGAACCAGCAATGTGTTTAAAAACAGCAGTTAATCAGAGCCGGAAGGTAGAAGCTCAGCTTTATTCAGTTGAGGGCAACACCAGGGAGGGGCAGAAGCCATTAGTAGGCCCTAACCACCATTTTGTTTTTTAAAAAACACTTAATGAGAGCCAGAAGGTTGAAGCTCAGCTTTATTCAGTTGAGGGCAACACCAGGCAGGGGCAGACACCGTTAGTAGGCCGGAACCAGCAATGTGTTTAAAAACAGCAGTTAATCAGAGCCGGAAGGTAGAAGCTCAGCTTTATTCAGTTGAGGGCAACACCAGGGAGGGGCAGACACCGTTAGTAGGCCGGAACCAGCAATGTGTTTAAAAACAGCAGTTAATCAGAGCCGGAAGGTAGAAGCTCAGCTTTATTCAGTTGAGGGCAACACCAGGGAGGGGCAGAAGCCGTTAGTAGGCCGGAACCAGCAATGTGTTTAAAAACAGCAGTTAATCAGAGCCGGAAGGTAGAAGCTCAGCTTTATTCAGTTGAGGGCAACACCAGGGAGGGGCAGAAGCCGTTAGTAGGCCCTAACCACCATTTTGTTTTTTAAAAAACACTTAATGAGAGCCAGAAGGTTGAAGCTCAGCTTTATTCAGTTGAGGGCAACACCAGGGAGGGGCAGAAGCCGTTAGTAGGCCCTAACCACCATTTTGTTTTTTAAAAAACACTTAATGAGAGCCAGAAGGTTGAAGCTCAGCTTTATTCAGTTGAGGGCAACACCAGGCAGGGGCAGACACCGTTAGTAGGCCGGAACCAGCAATGTGTTTAAAAACAGCAGTTAATCAGAGCCGGAAGGTAGAAGCTCAGCTTTATTCAGTTGAGGGCAACACCAGGGAGGGGCAGAAGCCGTTAGTAGGCCCTAACCACCATTTTGTTTTTTAAAAAACACTTAATGAGAGCCAGAAGGTAGAAGCTCAGCTTTATTCAGTTGAGGACAATTTGAATTAGGGACTGCATACAGACTTAGCAGGCTGTCCCCTGTGTGGACCATGCATCCAATACATTAACCCATTGAGCCACAAAGGACACGTAACCTTCCGTGGCCATGCCTACAGGTCCATGTGTCTGTTGTCAGGTGTACCTTTGTCAGTGTAGGCCTATTGGAAGGAGGGACCGCAGACAGGCTTCGAAGGCCTAACACAATAAAATGGGCTGGCTGTAGGCACTTTAAAATTGGTTCCAGGGGTACACGGGCAGCAGTGGTCTGTTCAGTGGAGGCCTAGTGGAAGGAGGGACCGCAGACAGGCTTCGAAGGCCTAAAATAACAAACAATAGGCTCATGGCAGTTTTACAGCGGTTACATGGATACACGGGCAGGCAGCTTGGTGGTGAGTGGAGGAGTATTTAAAGTAGGGACCGCAGACAGGCTATCAAAGGCCTAAAATAACAAACAATAGGCTCATGGCAGTTTTACAGCGGTTACATGGATACACGGGCAGGCAGCTTGGTGGTCAGTGGAGGAGTATTTAAAGTAGGGACCGCAGACAGGCTATCAAAGGCCTAAAATAACAAACAATAGGCTCATGGCAGTTTTACAGCGGTTACATGGATACACGGGCAGGCAGCTGGTGATGAGTGGAGGAGTATTTAAAGTAGGGACCGCAGACAGGCTATCAAAGGCCTAAAATAACAAACAATAGGCTCATGGCAGTTTTACAGCGGTTACATGGATACACAGGCAGCTTGGTGGTGAGTGGAGGAGTATTTAAAGTAGGGACCGCAGACAGGCTATCAAAGGCCTAAAATAACAAACAATAGGCTCATGGCAGTTTTACAGCGGTTACATGGATACACGGGCAGGCAGCTTGGTGGTGAGTGGAGGAGTATTTAAAGTAGGGACCGCAGACAGGCTATCAAAGGCCTAAAATAACAAACAATAGGCTCATGGCAGTTTTACAGCGGTTACATGGATACACGGGCAGGCAGCTGGTGATGAGTGGAGGAGTATTTAAAGTAGGGACCGCAGACAGGCTATCAAAGGCCTAAAATAACAAACAATAGGCTCATGGCAGTTTTACAGCGGTTACATGGATACACGGGCAGGCAGCTGGTGATGAGTGGAGGAGTATTTAAAGTAGGGACCGCAGACAGGCTATCAAAGGCCTAAAATAACAAACAATAGGCTCATGGCAGTTTTACAGCGGTTACATGGATACACAGGCAGCTTGGTGGTGAGTGGAGGAGTATTTAAAGTAGGGACCGCAGACAGGCTATCAAAGGCCTAAAATAACAAACAATAGGCTCATGGCAGTTTTACAGCGGTTACATGGATACACGGGCAGGCAGCTTGGTGGTGAGTGGAGGAGTATTTAAAGTAGGGACCGCAGACAGGCTATCAAAGGCCTAAAATAACAAACAATAGGCTCATGGCAGTTTTACAGCGGTTACATGGATACACGGGCAGGCAGCTGGTGATGAGTGGAGGAGTATTTAAAGTAGGGACCGCAGACAGGCTATCAAAGGCCTAAAATAACAAACAATAGGCTCATGGCAGTTTTACAGCGGTTACATGGATACACGGGCAGGCAGCTGGTGATGAGTGGAGGAGTATTTAAAGTAGGGACCGCAGACAGGCTATCAAAGGCCTAAAATAACAAACAATAGGCTCATGGCAGCTTTACAGCGGTTACATGGATACACAGGCAGCTTGGTGGTGAGTGGAGGAGTAGTGCAAGGAGTGTCTGTCCCAGTACTCCCAAAATATAAATAGATGTTAATGTCTCGCAAAACAACCAAAACAAAAAAAAAGGTGGCATACTTAGGTACAGGGGTGGGCTCATCTGCTGAGTTTCTGACATAGTAATTTGGCAGTAACTATTTAATGGTGCCAATATAGGACACAGACACAGACTACTTTAAGTTGCATCATAGATGTCTACAAATTTGTATTGTCAGTGCCAGACATTGAATGATGTCAGCGAATAGACTAAAGATTGGTGGAGCTGTGCGACATAATTTTGCACGTGGTAGAGCACATTTTGAGCTGGGGTAGGGGGGAACTCTCTTGAGGCCGGCGGGACCGCCCCAGGGCCCCTCATGTTACAACGGTGTGTCTGACGTTGGGTGCGCACCGCCACCGCCAGAGACACTACATTGTACTATGAGGGACCCAGTAGCAATGCCGTCAACCAAAAGCGAGCACACCCACCTCTTCAGACAAACAGCAGTCTCACGGGTGCTTGCGCCAAGTCGCGATACCACGGCCCCGTGTGGGGAGTTTTGCCATTTAGGGAGGTGTAAACATGTCGTATGCTGTACAATCAGCTGCAGCAAATTAGACATTAGAAAAGTAATTCACAGGCAAGAGCTTTTCATAGGAAAGCTAGGTGTCGGCCGGGCAAGGTGGGGCAAAAGATTTCGAAATCCAGTTGTGGTTCATTTTAATGAATGTTAGATCGTCAACATTTTGGGTAGCCAGACGAGTCCTTTTTTCGGTTAATATTGAACCTGCAGCACTGAATACTCTTTCTGATAGGACACTTGCTGCCGGGCAAGCAAGCTCCTGCAATGCATATTCTGCCAATTCTGGCCAGGTGTCTAATTTGGAGGCCCAGTAATCAAATGGGAATGACGGTTGAGGGAGAACATCGATAAGGGATGAAAAATAGTTAGTAACCATACTGGACAAATGTTGTCTCCTGTCACTTTCAATTGATGCAGCAGTACCTGTCCTGTCTGCGGTCATAGCAAAATCACTCCACAACCTGGTCAGAAAACCCCTCTGTCCAACGCCACTTCTGATGTGTGCACCCCTAACACTCCTAGTCTGCTGCCCCCTGGAGCTCGTGTGAGAACGATCACGTGCGCTGTGTGCTGGGAATGCCTGAAGCAAACGGTCAACAAGAGTTGATTGTTTGGTTGCTAATATTAGTTCCAAGTTCTCATGTGGCATAATATTTTGCAATTTGCCTTTATAGCGTGGATCAAGGAGGCAGGCCAACCAGTAATCGTCATCGTTCATCATTTTCGTAATGCGTGTGTCCCTTTTTAGGATACGTAAGGCATAATCCGCCATGTGGGCCAAAGTTCCAGTTGTCAAATCTCCGGTTGTGATTGGTTGAGGGGCAGTTTCAGGCAAATCTACGTCACTTGTGTCCCTCAAAAAACCAGAACCCGGCCGTGACACGCAACCAATTTCCTGTGCCCCCGGGAAAGGTTCGGCATTAAAAATATACTCATCCCCATCATCCTCCTCGTCCTCCACCTCCTCTTCGCCCGCTACCTCGTCCTGTACACTGCCCTGACCAGACAATGGCTGACTGTCATCAAGGCTTTCCTCTTCCTCTGGTGCAGACGCCTGCTCCTTTATGTGCGTCAAACTTTGCATCAGCAGACGCATTAGGGGGATGCTCATGCTTATTACGGCGTTGTCTGCACTAACCAGCCGTGTGCATTCCTCAAAACACTGAAGGACTTGACACATGTCTTGTATCTTAGACCACTGCACACCTGACAACTCCATGTCTGCCATCCTACTGCCTGCCCGTGTATCCTCCCACAAATAAATAACAGCACGCCTCTGTTCGCACAGTCTCTGAAGCATGTGCAGTGTTGAGTTCCACCTTGTTGCAACGTCTATGATTAGGCGATGCTAGGGAAGGTTCAAAGACCGCTGATAGGTCTGCATACGGCTGGCGTGTACAGGCGAACGTCGGATATGTGAGCAAAGTGCACGCACTTTGAGGAGCAGGTCGGAGAACCCAGGATAAGTTTTCAATAAGCACTGCACCACCAGGTTTAAGGTGTGAGCCAGGCAAGGAATGTGTTTCAGTTGGGAAAGGGAGATGGCAGCCATGAAATTCCTTCCGTTATCACTCACTACCTTGCCTGCCTCAAGATCTACTGTGCCCAGCCACGACTGCGTTTCTTGTTGCAAGAACTCGGACAGAACTTCCGCGGTGTGTCTGTTGTCGCCCAAACACTTCATAGCCAATACAGCCTGCTGACGCTTGGCAGTAGCTGGCCCATAATGGGACAACTGGTGTGCAACAGTGTCATCTGCCGATGGAGTGGTTGGCAGACTGCGTTCTGTGGAAGAGCTGTAGCTTCTGCAGGAGGACGAGGAGGAGGAGGAGGAGGGGGTGCGAACGCCTACAGCCAACTGTTTCCTAGACCGTGGGCTAGGCACAACTGTCCCTAAATTGATGTCGCCTGTGGACCCTGCATCCACCACATTCACCCAGTGTGCCGTGATGGACACATAACGTCCCTGGCCATGCCTACTGGTCCATGCATCTGTAGTCAGGTGCACCTTTGTACTCACAGATTGCCTGAGTGCATGGACGATGCGCTGTTTAACATGCTGGTGCAGGGCTGGGATGGCTTTTCTGGAAAAAAAGTGTCGACTGGGTAGCTCGTATCGTGGTTCAGCATACTCCATCAGGGCTTTGAAAGCTTCGCTTTCAACTAACCGGTAGGGCATCATCTCTAACGAGATTAGTCTAGCTATGTGGGCGTTAAAACCCTGTGTACGCGGATGCGAGGATAAGTACTTCCTTTTTCTAACCAGAGTGTCATGTAGGGTGAGCTGGACTGGAGAGCTGGAGATCGTGGAACTTTCGGGTGTGCCGGTGTACATGGCAGACTGAGAGACGGTTGGAGACGGTATTGTTTCCGCCGGTGCCCTAGATGCAATATTTCCTCCTACAAAACTGGTGGTTCCCTGACCCTGACTGCTTTTGGCTGGCAAAGAAACCTGCACAGATACTGCCGGTGGTGCGGAAAATGGTGGCCTTACAGTGACGGAAGGGATGTTGCGTTGCTGACTAGCTTCATTGGCCGAGGGTGCTACAACCTTAAGGGACGTTTGGTAGTTAGTCCAGGCTTGAAAATGCATGGTGGTTAAGTGTCTATGCATGCAACTAGTATTTAGACTTTTCAGATTCTGACCTCTGCTTAAGCTAGTTGAACATTTTTGACAGATGACTTTGCGCTGATCAGTTGGATGTTGTTTAAAAAAATGCCAGACTGCACTCTTCCTAGACTCGGATCCCTTTTCAGGGATTGCAGACTGAGCTTTAACCGGATGGCCACGCTGTCCTCCAACAGGTTTTGGCTTTGACACGCGTTTTGGGCCAGATACGGGCCCGGCAGATGGAACCTGTTGCGATGTTGATGCCTGCTGCGGCCCCTCCTCCACCTCCGCTTCTGAACTACTGCCGCCTGCACCCTGTTCCCCCAATGGCTGCCAATCGGGGTCAATAACTGGGTCATCTATTACCTCCTCTTCGAGCTCGTGTGCAACTTCGTCTGTGTCACTGTGTCGGTCGGTGGTATAGCGTTCGTGGCGGGGCAACATAGTCTCATCAGGGTCTGATTGTGGATCTGTACCCTGAGAGGGCAATGTGGTGGTCTGAGTCAAAGGAGCAGCATAGTACTCTGGCTGTGGCTGTGCATCAGTGCACTCCATGTCAGAATCTACTTGTAATGGGCATGGCCTGTTAAATGTTTCACTTTCTAAGCCAGGGACGGTATGTGTAAAGAGCTCCATGGAGTGACCCGTTGTGTCGCCTGCTGCATCCTTCTCTCTTGTTGTAGTTTTTGCTGAGGAGGACAAGGAAGCGACTTGTCCCTGACCGTGAACATCCACAAGCGAAGCGCTGCTTTTACATTTACCAGTTTCGGAAGAGGAGGCAAAAGAGCTAGAGGCTGAGTCTGCAATGTAAGCCAAAACTTGCTGTTGCTGCTCCGCCTTTAAAAGCGGTTTTCCTACTCCCAGAAAAGAGAGCGTTCGAGGCCTTGTGTAGCCTGACGACGAAACTGGCTCCACAGCTCCAGACTTAGGTGGAATATTTTTATCCCCACGACCACCTGATGCTCCACTACCACTACCATCATTACCAGCTGACAATGAACGCCCACGACGACCTCTTGCACCAGACTTCCTCATTGTTTTAAAATCTTAACCAAAGTAACTTTATTTGTTGCTGTCAAACAACTTACACGGTGAGCTATAACTTCAGTATGATTTCAATATCCCTTAACAGGTTGGTGAGACCACAAGGAAAATCAGGCACAATGTTACACACTCTGTTTTCTGTGGCACAAAATCACAGAGATGACACACACGCAGGACTGTCACTCAAGCACTAATGTCAATATTAATCTCCCACCTAATTTATTTATTTATTTTTCTCAGGGAGACTTTAGAAACCAAATAATATTAAAAAAAACCAACAAAAAAAAGGCTTTCTATGGCCCACAATTAGAGAGAGAGAGGTGGCACACCCAGGAGTCAAGACTGGCGCACAAGCTGAAAGGGCAATATTACTCTCCCACTGTTTTTTTAAGTTTTTTTTCTTTTATTTTCAGGGAGACTTTAGAAACCAAATAATATTAAAAAAACCAAAAAAATAAATAGCCTTTCTATGGCCCACTGAATGAGAGAGAGGTGGCACACCCAGGAGTCAAGACTGGCACACAAGCTGAAAGGGCAATATTACTCTCCCACTGTTTTTTTAGGTATTTTTTTTTTCAGGGAGACTTTAGAAACCAAATAATAAGAAAAAAAATAAATAAATAAATAGGCTTTCTATAGCCCACTGAATGAGAGATAGCACACACAGCAGTGGCACACAAGCCCTGACTGAGGCCAATATTTTTCTCCCACTGATTGATGTAGTGTTTTTGTGTTGAGGTAGATTTTAGAACACAAATCAAGGAAAAAAAAAATAAATGCTTTCTATGGCCCACTGAATGAGAGAGAGGTGGCACACCCAGGAGTCAAGACTGGCACACAAGCTGAAAGGGCAATATTACTCTCCCACTGTTTTTTTATGTATTTTTTGTTTTTTAAGGGAGACTTTAGAAACCCAATAATATTTAAAAAAAAAAAAAAAATAGGCTTTCTATGGCCCACTGAATGAGAGGGAGAGAGGTGGCACACCCAGGAGTCAAGACTGGCACACAAGCTGAAAGGGCAATATTACTCTCCCACTGTTTTTTTATGTTTTTTTTTTTTTCAGGGAGACTTTAGAAACCAAATAATATTAAAAAAACCAAAAAAATAAATAGCCTTTCTATGGCCCACTGAATGAGAGAGAGAGGTGGCACACACAGGAGTCAAGACTGGCACACAAGCTGAAAGGGCAATATTACTCTCCCACTGTTTTTTTATGTATTTTTTGTTTTTTAAGGGAGACTTTAGAAACCAAATAATATTAAAAAAAAAAAAAAAAAAAAAAAGGCTTTCTATGGCCCACAATTAGAGAGAGAGAGGTGGCACACCCAGGAGTCAAGACTGGCGCACAAGCTGAAAGGGCAATATTACTCTCCCACTGTTTTTTTAAGTTTTTTTTTTTTTATTTTCAGGGAGACTTTAGAAACCAAATAATATTAAAAAAACCAAAAAAATAAATAGCCTTTCTATGGCCCAATGAATGAGAGAGAGAGGTGGCACACCCAGGAGTCAAGACTGGCACACAAGCTGAAAGGGCAATATTACTCTCCCACTGTTTTTTTATGTATTTTTTGTTTTTTAAGGGAGACTTTAGAAACCCAATAATATTTAAAAAAAAAAAAAAAAAGGCTTTCTATGGCCCACAATTAGAGAGAGAGGTGGCACACCCAGGAGTCAAGACTGGCACACAAGCTGAAAGGGCAATATTACTCTCCCACTGTTTTTTTTATGTATTTTTTGTTTTTTAAGGGAGAC
Organism: Ranitomeya variabilis; assembly: GCF_051348905.1. Taxonomy (NCBI): domain Eukaryota; kingdom Metazoa; phylum Chordata; class Amphibia; order Anura; family Dendrobatidae; genus Ranitomeya; species Ranitomeya variabilis. The sequence continues at coordinate 491,747,050 of NC_135235.1, forward strand.
TTTAGAAACCCAATAATATTTAAAAAAAAAAAAAAAAAAGGCTTTCTATGGCCCACAATTAGAGAGAGAGGTGGCACACCCAGGAGTCAAGACTGGCACACAAGCTGAAAGGGCAATATTACTCTCCCACTGTTTTTTTTTTTTGTTTTTTTTTTTCAGGGAGACTTTAGAAACCAAATAATAAGAAAAAAAATAAATAAATAAATAGGCTTTCTATAGCCCACTGAATAAGAGATAGCACACACAGCAGTGGCACACAAGCCCTGACTGAGGCCAATATTTTTCTACCACTGATTGATGTAGTGTTTTTGTGTTGAGGTAGATTTTAGAACACAAATCAAGGAAAAAAAAATAAATGCTTTCTATGGCCCACTGAATGAGAGAGAGGTGGCACACCCAGGAGTCAAGACTGGCACACAAGCTGAAAGGGCAATATTACTCTCCCACTGTTTTTTTATGTATTTTTTGTTTTTTAAGGGAGACTTTAGAAACCCAATAATATTTAAAAAAAAAAATAAATAGCCTTTCTATGGCCCACTGAATGAGAGGGAGAGAGGTGGCACACCCAGGAGTCAAGACTGGCACACAAGCTGAAAGGGCAATATTACTCTCCCACTGTTTTTTTATGTTTTGTTTTTTTTTCAGGGAGACTTTAGAAACCAAATAATATTAAAAAACCCAAAAAAATAAATAGCCTTTCTATGGCCCACTGAATGAGAGAGAGAGGTGGCACACCCAGGAGTCAAGACTGGCACACAAGCTGAAAGGGCAATATTACTCTCCCACTGTTTTTTTATGTATTTTTTGTTTTTTAAGGGAGACTTTAGAAACCAAATAATATTTAAAAAAAACAAAAAAAAAAAGGCTTTCTATGGCCCACAATTAGAGAGAGAGGTGGCACACCCAGGAGTCAAGACTGGCGCACAAGCTGAAAGGGCAATATTACTCTCCCACTGTTTTTTTAAGTTTTTTTTTTATTATTTTCAGGGAGACTTTAGAAACCAAATAATATTAAAAAAACCAAAAAAATAAATAGCCTTTCTATGGCCCACTGAATGAGAGAGAGAGGTGGCACACCCAGGAGTCAAGACTGGCACACAAGCTGAAAGGGCAATATTACTCTCCCACTGTTTTTTTATGTATTTTTTGTTTTTTAAGGGAGACTTTAGAAACCCAATAATATTTAAAAAAAAAAAAAAAAAAAAAGGCTTTCTATGGCCCACAATTAGAGAGAGAGGTGGCACACCCAGGAGTCAAGACTGGCACACAAGCTGAAAGGGCAATATTACTCTCCCACTGTTTTTTTATTTTTTTTTATTTTTTTCAGGGAGACTTTAGAAACCAAATAATAAGAAAAAAAATAAATAAATAAATAGGCTTTCTATAGCCCACTGAATAAGAGATAGCACACACAGCAGTGGCACACAAGCCCTGACTGAGGCCAATATTTTTCTACCACTGATTGATGTAGTGTTTTTGTGTTGAGGTAGAATTTAGAACACAAATCACGGAAAAAATAAATAGGCTTTCTATGGCCCACTCAGTGAGAGATGGCACACACAGGGATGGCACTGTAGCAGAAATGCCAATCTTAATCTCCCACAAAAAAAAAAAAAACAAAAAAAAAACAGGGACTGTCCTACAATTACTATCTCCCTGCAGTAATCTAAGCCAGGTATGGCAGGCAGCAATAGGAGTGGACTGATGCACAAATTAAATAAAAAGTGTGGACAAACAAAAAAGATAGCTGTGCAGAAAGGAACAAGAGGATATGTGCTTTGAAAAAAGCAGTTGGTTTCCACAGTGGCGTACACACAGCAATACAGCTATCACGGAGCCTTCTAGGGCAGCCCAATGAGCTACAGCGCTGAGGAAAAAAAAAAAAAAATAGCTTCCACTGTTCCTGCACACCGAAGGTGGTGTTGGACAGTGGAAATCGCTACAGCACAAGCGGTTTGGTGGTTAGTGGACCCTGCCTAACGCTCTCCCTGCTTCTGACGAAGCGGCAGCAACCTCTCCCTAAGCTCAGATCAGCAGCAGTAAGATGGCGGTCGGCGGGAACGCCCCTTTATAGCCCCTGTGACGCCGCAGACAGCAAGCCAATCACTGCAATGCCCTTCTCTAAGATGGTGGGGACCAGGATCTATGTCATCACGCTGCCCACACTCTGCGTTCACCTTCATTGGCTGAGAAATGGCGCTTTTCGCGTCATTGAAACGCGACTTTGGCGCGAAAGTCGCGTACCGCATGGCCGACAAGCACAGGGGTCGGATCGGGTTTCATGAGACGCCGACTTAGCCAAAAGTCGGCGACTTTTGAAAATGATCGACCCGTTTCGCTCAACCCTACTGGCAACACCCCATCGTTGAAGTCCGAGAGAGCCATGGAGCCTACTACTCATTGCACACCGAGCTACGGGAAAACTCGGAAAAGTTTTACGACTACACAAGGATGTCATACCAGAGCTTTGTTGACTTGCTGCAACGTGTCGGAGGATCCATCACCAGACAGGACACCCAATTACGTAGAGCAATTCCTGCTGAGGAACTTCTGTTGGTGACACTGATGTAGGTAATTTTGAAAAACAAACACCTGTCATTACTATTATTGTTAGAAAAGCCATGTAATATTTTTTTTTCCTTTTTCTGTTCCTCAAATTCCTGGCTATCGGAGAGACATTATCATCTCTACATTTTCAATTCCGGATTGGAGTGTCCACCCTTTCTGGGATGGTTGGAGACACCTGCCATGGTTTATGTGATGTTCTGCAGGAAGAATTCCTCCCCATCCCACAACTGAACCCTGGCTGGAAAATGCTGCCAAATTCAAGGAAATTTGTAATTTTCCAAACTTTGGGGGGGCTGTGGATGGCAAACACATTCAGATTCTGAAACTGGCTGGATGTGAATCCGAGTATTTTAATTACAAAAAATGCTTTTCTATTGTTCTCATGGCAATTGCAAATGCTGAAGGTAGATTTGTCACTGTGGTCGTTGGCTCATTTGGATGAGGAAATGACTCACAGACTTTCAAAAACTCTGACATGGGCCAACGTTTGTATGATAATTATTTCAATATTCCACCACCACAACCTCTTCCGAACACTGAAGAACAATGCTGTTTGTTGTGGTTGGGGATGAAGCCTTTCAAATGTGTGCCAACCTCCTAAAACCGTACTCAAGTTGGGACTTGAATCACACCAAAAGGATTTTCAGCTACCGACTGACAAGGGCATGAAGAACTGTGGAGTGTGCCTTTGGTTTGCTAGCATCTAAAAGGCACTTTTTGGGAACACCAATCAATCTAAAAAATGAGACAATTGATAATGTTGTCAAAGCGTGTGTTGTTATGCAAAATTTCCTCCCGGCAAAGGAGCGACAACAATTATAACTTGACAAACCTGTTGATAGCACTTTTCAGGATTACCGTGATCACCCTCTGAGGATAACTGTGGAAGTTGCCCAGATGAGGTAGGTTTAGGTTATACCTAAAGAAACAAAGAAAACACAGAGATTGTGCAAACAGAATAAAACTTTTATTTAACAAAAATAAATTAGATTAATTTTCTGGGTCTGATTGGCGGTGAGATGGTGTGGACCTTGGGAGTGTGGAGCTGGGAGGATTAGGTGGTGATTGATGATGAAGGGGTTACAGGGAAGGGGACTGGACACATTGGGAGAAGACAACACATTCGGATTAGAATCATAGGAGTGGATAGAAAAATTTGAAGGGAGGGAAGGTAGTGACAACAGAGACACACTGGGAGGTGAGGATGTAGCTGGCAAGTCTGTTTTTGGGCAGCTTTTCTTGCCCCGTGTCTTTATTTTTCAGTGCTGTGATGAGTCACCAGTAGCAGTCTTTTTCCTTTTTTTGTGGGCAGAGTGGGAGTGGTGGCCTCTGTAGCAGTGGATGCTGATTGCTGCAGGGGTCCTGCACTTGGTGGCGTGGTGGATGATGCTTGCTGCAGGGGTGCTGCACTTAGCAGCATGGTGGATGCTGCTTGCTGCAGGTGTGGTGCACTCTGGAATGTGGTGGATACTGCTTGCTGCAGGGGTGGTGCATTCTGGAGCGTGGCGGATGGTGCTTGATGCAGGGGTGGTGCACTCTGGAGCGTGGTTGATGCTGCTTGCTGCAGGTGTGCTGCACTCAACAGTGTGGTGGTGTAGCTGTGAACTGGGGGAACTGCCTACTGATGCTGTGCTTGTGAATGGTGGTAAAATCCCGACTGCTGATGATAGCTTCAGGACTGCTGCATCTGTAATGCCTGGTTGTAAGCAGCCTGGCAGGCCTGCATGACGTTTAGCTGGAGTTCAGGCGTAAGGTTTGCTGAAAAAAAAGTTGAGCCAGTTTCTGAAGGTCGGCTTCCAGGCAGTCAAGGCGTTCGTGGTCATCCTGGAAAAGTGGGTTCATCTGAGTGAACCCACCCTGGAAAAATGTGTTCACCTGAGTGAACCCACTGTACAGTCTATCTCCAATCACCTTCATCCCTTCCTGGAAGACCGAGCTTAAGTGAATAAACTCGGGCATGACTGACCTCTCCCAGGCCCTCTGCTGCTGATGAGAAGTCCCAACGAAAACAGTGCCAGAGGGCTGGGAGAGGGGAAAACCTGATGGACTGTTTGCCTGTTCCCCAGCCTGTGAAGCCTGCCTGGTTGCTCCATTGCTAGTGGATGATAGGGAAAGTTCGGTGGCTGGTCGATGAAGGGCCCATCCAACTGAGGAAGATCAAGGTTGTAGAGTTCTGCTCCAGGTTCTGTGCGGAAAATAGAAGAAAAACATTAGTAAAAAGGATTTTACAGTTTAGATAATAGTAAGACAACAGAAAAAATACTCACATTCGCTGAGTAACCACAGGCCTCAGAAAGACAGCATACAGTTGTACATGTATTTGTACACCTTTTCAGCATCACCACTTCTAACCCGAATCTCCTCTCTCATATCCTTATTGAATGCACCCTTCATCAAACGCCAACGGACTTTTACTCTCTTCACTGTGAAGGGGGAAGAAAAAAAATTGTTAAAAAAGATACAAACATTTACAGGAAAACAGACACGTCAGACCACATTGCAATACTTACGAAAATCCTTTCTGACTTGTGGCCTTGATTGATCCGAATCATTCAACAGCGATCTGGCCACTTCTTCCCAGAGTCGTCTAATCACTCCTGAGTCAGAATGGTTCCGATCACGTGGGTCCCACAACGCTACTCGTTCTTGTACCAGGGGACTGAGTAGATCATTGTCAATTTGATTTTGAGCGTCCTCACGTTGTTGAAGCTATAGATCAAATAAAATAAGAAAAAAAATTAATAACCATATAGTGTTAAAGATACAAACCTGCAAAAAAAATCCAATAACAAGTCTGAGAATGAAAAGAATACCTACACCTCGTCTTTCCTCCTCAGGAATTTGAACCGGACGACCCTAGGAAGCTTTAGTTCCAGTTGACTGCTCCTGTTCTTCATAACTGGAAGGTACCTGTAAAGGAAATACATGATTTAACACATAGTGTTATTGTCAGTCAATACATACCAATCAGTATATCAAATGTGATTACATAATGAGTGTCATGTCCATTCTGGGAAGCATTCAGGTCTTCACTGGAGGACATGTTTGAACAGCAAATTTAAAAAAAACTGACCGTCACATCCAAACATAGACTAGGTGTGAACAGGTGCTAACCTAGAGTCACCGACTCATATACAATCAAATAAATAAGGCAGCACTCTGTAGTGCCAAAACTTGCAAACATGAAATATGAAAATTGAATTGTGCGTTTTGATGCACTCATCCGCATGCATATGTCTTCGCATAATTGACGCCTAATTGACGCCTCAAAAATGCAACCTGTTGCGTTTGCACCCACTGCGAAACGACGCATGTGTACACAGCTGCATGCAAACGCAGCTGCACGCGAACATCAGGAAGGCATCTGATTGCCTCCAAATTTATTCTTCAGCAAGACAATGACCCCAAACATACAGTTAATGTTTTTAAGAATGATCTTCAGCATGAAGAGGCATAAGGAGTTTTGGAAGTGATGACATGGCCACAACAAAGCCCTGATCTCAACTTTACCTAGTCTGTCAGGGATTTCATAAAGCAAAATAAAGATTTGCACAAGCCTAAATCCACAAAATATCTGTCATTAGTTCCCCAGATGTTTGGAACGTTTTCTTTCAAAAACTCGTGTACCTAGAAGTGATGCCATTTTGAAGGTAAAAGGTAGACAAAGTAAATATTAATATGATTTTGATTTTTTTTTGTAGCTTTGGCGTCCCTACATGCTCCCCTTCCTCTGCAGGGACGTTGACTCACTTACCGCACTGACCCTCGTCCCTTGCATCCTCTCTTTCTGCTGCTTCCTGGGGTCTGAGCACGCCTGGCAGGTCCCGAGTCACTTTGCTTAGGGTGCTTGCGGATGTGCCCCATGTCTCTTAAAGAAACAGTGTGCATTGTCCAAATGTGTCCCCAGCCATTGGCTGGGAGACACCTATTATTTGAAGCACCTCCACCTGTTAGGAGGTGCCAGAGCAACATGTTAAGTCAGTTATTCTGCAAGATTTCTAGCTCTCAGCTTCATGTTTGTTAGTACCTGCCAGTACCCGCTAGTTCCTACTAGTACCTGCTTGTTCCTGCTTGTGCCTTTCAGCATCTGCCTATCGGTATACCAGCTGTACCTGCTGTCAGTCTGTAAACCAGCTATACCTGCCTGGTCATGGTGTGTCAATCTGTATACCAGCCATACCTGCCTGCACCTGTCGTGACAGTCTGTATACCAGCTGTACCTGCCTGCACCTGCCTGTATACCCGCTGCATCTGCCTGCACCTGCCATGCCTGCCTGTACATGTCAAGGTCAATCCATTTCTGGCTGTTCCAACTACCTGCCCATTTGGGGGCCAGCTGCCGTGTGTCCGAGGTCTGTCCTGCAGTAGCACCTGGCGTCCATCTAAGCCCAACCACACCTTCATAGGTTCTAGCGAAGAATCAGGGGTCCTAGTAACACCCCTCCAGGTTCTCCTCGGTCCATTGTACAGTGGTTCAACCTCTTTAACCGTTCCATCTTTCTTGTTTCATTTCTTTTCATTTTGTCAATTCATAAACTTAAACTAGTAACACTTCTATGTACATAAGCATTCCTTGCTTTGCAGAATTTTTGCCTAAACCTTTTGCATAGTACTGTATAGCATAAGACATCATTACTGAGGGTCGACTCACTAAAAAAGATGCATACTGATCAATAGATGTATTTTCAAAGCTTTGTGCCACACTTAGCTTTTCGCTTAATTTAGGCGAGACCACTGGAATGTACCAAGGCCCAAATACACCACTCGCAAGTGAGACTGTGAGAAGCCAACTTGAGCCACAGAGGTATTTTTCTGTATTAAGGCTAATATACTCTGCTTCCCAACTAATGAAAACCTCTAAGACATCTCATATTAAGAATTTAAGATGCAAGTTATTCCACTTAACAGTTCCCAGGAAAACTCTGGTATTCACTCCTACGCAGGTATTTATTCTTCGCTGCAGAGGCCCCTAGGCTGCATTCACAGAGTAGCTGCTGGACAATGGAATGAACTGATCATAGTGTGGTCAGCAATCCAGGTTAGTGCCAGACAGGTAGGGACAAAGACAGAATCAATAGCCATAGACTTAGTCAAGAGAAAAGCTACGTGCAAATTAATAATTTTCTAAGGCATAAATATCATAAACCATATAATACAATGTTAGTAAACAGACACCATAATTATCCTAAGCTTCATAAAATATATCCACATCTGTAAATCTGATGGTGTCTGCCTAGAGTTTCTCATTTCCATGTCAATCACTTTAATGAAAATGTAATCAGGCACTTGAGGCATAATTGCTCATAACACAATTACTCTAATCAGTTTGGCAAATCCGAACATTTCATTACCAGTCCTGCCCACTTAGCATCGTGTAATAACATTAGCAAATTTAACTGCACCTGCTGTGGTGGTATGGCTCTCCATAGATAAAGGTCGCCCACTATTTATGAAATCAGTCTTGTGGTGATATTATATTATCATCTCTTCTGCTCTATCTTTTTATTGTATTTCTTATTGTCCTTAGTTGTTCTTATTACTGTATGTATACATTCTGATAATGTAGTAATCAGTCATTCATATGGCTACCATATTATCATAAGTAAAAAGCAGGGCCGATTTTAGGCAAAGTGGGGCCCTAGGCAAAAGTTTAAAATGGGGCCCCAAATGCTAACATATTTCACATCACACAGAAGCATTTCTGTTGTATTTACATGCGCTGAGTTCAGGCCGCTAAAAGAGAGCGATCAACAATATTGAAGTCCTCCATACAGTATAATGTGCCCCAAAGTCCTCCATTTAATATAATACTCTCCCCATAGTCCTCCATATAGTATAATACACTCCCTACTTTCCTCCATATATTAAAATACATTCCTCAGTAGTGTTGAGCATTCCGATACCGCAAGTATCGGATATCGGCCGATACTTGCGGGTATCGGAATTCCGATACCGAGATCCGATACTTTTGTGGTATCGGGTATCGGTATCGAAACAACATTAATGTAAAAATGTGTAAAAGAGAGAATTAAAATAAAAAAATATTGCTATACTCACCTCTCCGACGCAGCCTGGACCTCAGCGAGGGAACCGGCAGCGTTGTTTGCTTAAAATTCGCGCGTTTACTTCATTACGTGAAGTCCCGGCTTGTGATTGGTCGCGTGCCGCCCATGTGGCCGCGACGCGACCAATCACAGCAAGCCGTGACGTAATTTTAGGTCCTTCAGGATTTTAAAATTACGTTCTGGCTTGTGATTGGTCGCGTCGCGGTCACATGGGCGATGCTACCAATCACAAGCCGTGACGTCACGGGAGGCTGGACACGCGCGCATTTTAAAATGCGAGCGTGTCCAGCCTCCCGTGACGTCACGGCTTGTGATTGGTCACGTCGCCCATGTGACCGCGACGCGACCAATCACAAGCCAGAACGTAATTTTAAAATCCTGAAGGACCTAAAATTACGTCACGGCTTGCTGTGATTGGTCGCGTCGCGGCCACATGGGCGGCACGTGACCAATCACACGCCGGGACTTCACATAAGGAAGTAAACGCGCGAATTTTAAGCAAACAACGCTGCCGGTTCCCTCGGTGAGGTCCAGGCTGCGTCGGAGAGGTGAGTATAGCAATATTTTTTATTTTAATTCTTTCTTTTACACATTAATATGGATCCCAGGGCCTGAAGGAGAGTTTCCTCTCCTTCAGACCCTGGGAACCATCAGGAATACCGTCCGATACTTGAGTCCCATTGACTTGTATTGGTATCGGGTATCGGTATCGGATTGGATCCGATACTTTGCCGGTATCGGCCGATACTTTCCGATACCGATACTTTCAAGTATCGGATGGTATCGCTCAACACTATTCCTCAGTCCTCCATATAGTATCATACACTACCCATAGTCCTCCATGTAGTATAATACACTCCTCATAGTCCTCCATTTATTAAAATACACTGCTCAGTCCTCCATATAGTATAATATACGCCTCATAGTGCTCCATATAGTATAATACACTCCTCATAGTGCTCCATATAGTAATAAACTCCTCAGACCTCCATATATATTATAATACACTCCTCATAGTCCTCCATATATTAAAATACACTCCTCATAGTGCTCCATATAGCATAATACACTCCTCATAGTGCTCCATATAGTATAATACACTCCTCCATATAGTATAATACACTCCTCATAGTCCTCCATATATTAAAATTCAGTCCTCCATATAGTATAATACACTCCTCATAGTGCTCCATATAGTATAATGCACTCCTCATAGTGCTCCATATAGTAAAATGCACTGCCATAGTCATCCATGTAGTACAATTCACTCCCTATAGTATAACGCACCCCATAGTTCTTCATATAGTATAATGTATTCCCCATAGTCCTCGATACAGTATAATGCAGCATATATAGTATTATGCAGCCACCCACAGAGTATAATGCAGCCACCCCACAGAGTATAATGCAGCCACCCCACAGAGTATAATGCAACAACCCCACAAAAGTATAATGTAGCCCCCTCAGATTATAATGCAGCCACCCTACAGAGTATAATGCAGCCACCCCAGAGAGTATAATTCAACCACCCCACAAAGGTATAATGCAGCCCCCTCAGAGTATAATGCAGCCCCGCCATACAATATAATGTAACCCCCATAGAATATAATGCAGCCCCCCTCATAGTATAATTCAGCCCCTCCATAGAATATATGGTTGCACCCCACAGAATCTAATGCAGCCTGTTGTGAACTCTAGTTTTGGGCTCCCTCTAGTGGTCACAAGCGGTACTGTGTAGTGTTGTCTTTCTGCAGGTTGCAGCATCAGTTGGTTCGTTATCCTTGGTTGGTTTCCTATTTAGCCCACCTGGATACTCAGTTCCTTGCCTGCTATCAATGTATTCAGTGCTCTTCAGATTCCTTGTGTGTACCTTGCTCCCAGTCTCTCCAAGACAAGCTAAGTTTTTGTTTGACCATTTTTTGATTATCAGCGTTCATTATTAGTGTTGAGCATTCCGATACCGCAAGTATCGGGTATCGGCCGATACTTGCGGTATCGGAATTCCGATACCGGGATTCCGATACTTGCCGCGTATCGGATACCGGAATCGGAAGTTCCCAGATTCAAAATGCTCAAATTCATCCAATGAGAATGATTCCAAGTGTGGGCACATCCTGTTCAGCATGGAGGGCATGAAACTACTGGCAAGGCTGTGATTGGCTGCTGAAATGATGTCATGATGCAGTTTAAAAGTCGCTGGCGCCATTTTGCGATCACTCTGCTGTGAATTCAGTTAGTGACAGGACGCTGTTTGCTGACTGAGGGCCAGTTTAGAGATAGCGATTTGCTTCTTTGTGCTTTCCAAAGGCTAATTTAGCAACCGCTGTGTTCACCTACTATTCACCTTGCTTTTGCCTTGTAGCGCTGTTTTCACAGCGATCTGCAAGGTCTGTGTGTGTGTGTGTGTGTGTGAGTGCAGCCCACTCTCTAGTCTGAGTGCAGCCACATAGGCCATCCATAGCTGGTTGTATTCAGTTCAGGGAGGGTGGTTCATTGCCTCATACTGTCCTTTTTTTTTTTTTTTCCAAGTAGTGTAGTCTGCTGCTAATTTATTCAAAAAAATCCTATTAGTGTCTTTCCACCCGTCTCCAGCTAATTTGTGGAAAAACACTAGATAGGATAACGTAGAGGAGGGTTTTTGGGCCTTGCAGCGCCGTTTACGGCTGTCTGCACGGTCTCCGTGTGACTGCAGCTCGCCCTGTAGTCTGTGAGCAGCCATAGCCTGGTTGTCTCCAGCTCAGGGTTCTTCACTGCGTCATACCGCAAAATCAATTTTTATTTTGTTTTAAGTAGTGCAGGCTGCTGCACATTTTTTCAAAAAATTCCTATTAGTGTCTTTCCACCCGTCTCCAGCTAACTTGTGGAAAAACACTACATAGGATAACGTAGAGGAGGGTTTTTGGGCCTTGCAGCGCCGTTTACGGCTGTGGTCACGGTCTCCGTGTGACTGCAGCTCTATCTGTTGTCAGTTCAGCCCCCAAAAAATAAATAAATAATAAAGTTCACCAAACACACCAGTGACACCACTTTACATTTGTGTAGGCCACATTAGCTCATATTAAAGTCTAGTCCACACTTTAGAAAATTAGTGTTTCTTATACCTGTTAGGAGGAGTTGTTCAGGAATAAGCACACAAAGCCGTTAGTACTTTTCTGCTTATCTTTATCAGTCAACCAAGATGAAGAAGGCAGTGAGTAAGGCACGTGGGCGTGGGCGTGGGCTCGGAGCAGGGAGGGGACGTGGGGATTCTGTGCCTGCTGCGGGCACCGGTGACTCGTCATCAGCACCCACTTTCACAAGGGAACAGTCATTCATGCGCAGCTTTGTCGCAGAGCGCCGTACACTGCTGCTGCGTGAAGACCAAATTGAAGCCGTTGTCGGATGGATGGCAGCTAATGCATCAACTTCAATTAGTGCCACATCGTCTCAGACACAGAGCACTGGAGAGCAGCCATCTGTCTCTTCACCACCTGCCAAATTGCCCAGGCAGACAGAGAGCCCAGGACAGGAGCCGTCTCTACTTCTGTTCTCTGAATCTCCTGGCTTGGAAACAGGGGGCCAGCCAAGCAGCATTGGAGAAATGGAAGAAGAGGCAGGGTGCAGTGATGCCCAACAGCTTTTTTTCCCTTCCTCTGAAGAGGCGGGTGGGCCAGTGGCTCCGTTCACCACATCGCAGGCCGCATCAGCTGATGATGACACTCAGGTGCCACTTACTGGTGCGTGCTCTGCTGCTGAGACTACCCAGGAGGAGCAGTTGGGGGCAGAGGGTAGTGTAGATGATGAGGTCCTTGACCCATCTTGGCGTGAGGGACAGGAAGGTGGTGGGAGCAGCTCTGAGGAAGAGATTCCCCGTACGGCCCAAAGAGGGAGAGGGAGGGGGAAGACTGCGGATCCTGCAGCCTCCGCTTTGGCAGCCGTTAGGAGCATGTCTCTACCAAAAGCCAAAAAGGGCGCTCCAAAGACTTGCAGTGCCTGGTCCTTTTTTGACACAGTTGCAGATGACATTTGCTTTGTCAAATGCAAGGTGTGTCATCACAAAGTCAAAAGAGGGAAAAATGTCAGCAACCTCAATACCTCCAACATGTGGAAACATGTGCGCACCAGGCACCCGGCGGAGTTAGAAAAACACACTGAAGAACTAGGCCAACCAACAGCGGCAGCTACCACCTCTTCAGCTCGTGTTGCCTCTTCCTCCAGCTCACACGCAGCTGGTTCGGCTTCCTCCCAGGATCGCCGTGGAAGAACCTCTGGCCCTGTTGTCCAGAGACCCGCTGTAATTCCACCCGCAGCACCACTTTCCCAGTCATCCACACACTCCCATTAATATATATATACAAAAAGGTTGCACTCTATCGTGCCAAAGCATGTCTAATATGGAATACATGAAATTTGAATAGCAAAATGGCTTTTGAACATTAGAAAAATATTTAAGAGACGCTTGGCACAGAATTTGATATAAATCAAATAGTGTGAGCCCATCAACTTCGTCAAAGTGGTCTCAGACTGATGGGTCCCTGACCTCCCTGTCCAAATGTGAACACTTACCAAAGGCCAATATCTGTATGCCTGGGTGAATGTGGACACCTCTATTCAGCAAAGCCTACATATGAGTTAGCCGGGACCAAGTGTAATGAGATGCAATTAAAAACCACATGGTGATGGGAGGAGTGCACAGCCAGTAAGCTAACATGGAATTAACAGAAAAACGGCTCGCACATCCTAACCAGTGTGAATAGGTGCATACCAGGAGCAGCTACCTCCATACATAAATATACAAAAAGGTTGCACTCTATCGTGCCAAAGCATGTCTAATATGGAATACATGAAATTTGAATAGCAAAATGGCTTTTGAACATTAGAAAAATATTTAAGAGACGCTTGGCACAGAATTTGATATAAATCAAATAGTGTGAGCCCATCAACTTCGTCAAAGTGGTCTCAGACTGATGGGTCCCTGACCTCCCTGTCCAAATGTGAACACTTACCAAAGGCCAATATCTGTATGCCTGGGTGAATATGGACACCTCGATTCAGCAAAGCCTACATATGAGTTAGCCGGGACCAAGTGTAATGAGATGCAATTAAAAACCACATGGTGATGGGAGGAGTGCACAGCCAGTAAGCTAACATGGAATTAACAGAAAAACGGCTCGCACATCCTAACCAGTGTGAATAGGTGCATACCAGGAGCAGCTACCTCCATACATAAATATACAAAAAGGTTGCACTCTATCGTGCCAAAGCATGTCTAATATGAAATACATGAAATTTGAATAGCAAAATAGCTTTTGAACATTAGAAAAATATTTAAGAGACGCTTGGCACAGAATTTGATATAAATCAAATAGTGTGAGCCCATCAACTTCGTCAAAGTGGTCTCAGACTGATGGGTCCCTGACCTCCCTGTCCAAATGTGAACACTTACCAAAGGCAAATATCTGTATGCCTGGGTGAATGTGGACACCTCTATTCAGCAAAGCCTACATATGAGTTAGCCGGGACTAAGTGTAATGAGATGCAATTAAAAACCACATGGTGATGGGAGGAGTGCACAGCCAGTAAGCTAACATGGAATTAACAGAAAAACGGCTCGCACATCCTAACCAGTGTGAATAGGTGCATACCAGGAGCAGCTACCTCCATACATAAATATACAAAAAGGTTGCACTCTATCGTGCCAAAGCATGTCTAATATGGAATACATGAAATTTGAATAGCAAAATGGCTTTTGAACATTAGAAAAATATTTAAGAGACGCTTGGCACAGAATTTGATATAAATCAAATAGTGTGAGCCCATCAACTTCGTCAAAGTGGTCTCAGACTGATGGGTCCCTGACCTCCCTGTCCAAATGTGAACACTTACCAAAGGCCAATATCTGTATGCCTGGGTGAATGTGGACACCTCTATTCAGCAAAGCCTACATATGAGTTAGCCGGGACCAAGTGTAATGAGATGCAATTAAAAACCACATGGTGATGGGAGGAGTGCACAGCCAGTAAGCTAACATGGAATTAACAGAAAAACGGCTCGCACATCCTAACCAGTGTGAATAGGTGCATACCAGGAGCAGCTACCTCCATACATAAATATACAAAAAGGTTGCACTCTATCGTGCCAAAGCATGTCTAATATGGAATACATGAAATTTGAATAGCAAAATGGCTTTTGAACATTAGAAAAATATTTAAGAGACGCTTGGCACAGAATTTGATCCACACACTCCCAGCCCAGTCTACAGCCATCGGTAGTACAGGCATGGGAGAAAAGGCGGCCTTTCTCGTCAAACCACCCACGAGCACAGGCTCTGACTGCAGGCATTGCATTCTCTTGAATACCATTGCCAAACTTCTGTCACTGGAAATGCTGTCATTCAGGCTGGTGGAGACTGACAGCTTCCGTGACTTGATGTCATTGGCAGTCCCACAGTACAATGTGCCCAGCCGCTTTTACTTCAGCAGGCAAGCCGTCCCTGCCCTGCACAAGCATGTGGAGGGACACATAAAACACGTGCTACTGAACGCCGTCAGTAGCAAGGTCCACCTCACCACCGATGCGTGGACCAGTCAACATGGACAGGGGCGATACCTTTCCCTCACTGCCCATTGGGTTAATGTCGTTGAGCCGGGTACAGACCGTGCGAGTGGCGCAGGACGTGTCCTGCCCACTCCAAGGATTGCAGGAATCCATTCTGTATGCATTGACTCCTCCTCGTACACCAGTTCCTCAGAATCATCGCTGCAGGAGCCGTCACAGTCCACCTCCACATGGACCCGTGATGAACGTGTACCTGTTACGACCGACATGAGCACAGCCGTGGCCAAACGTCAACAGGCCGTCTTGAAATTATTTTTTGGGGGGAATCGTAGCCACACAGCGCAGGAGCTCTGGAATGCCATCAAGCAGGAGAGCGATGTGTGGTTTGTGCCAGCGAATCTCCAGCCAGGCATGGTAGTGTGTGATAATGGCCGAAATCTGGTGGCAGCTCTGGGCCTCGGCAACCTCACTCATATCCCATGTCTGGCACATGTGCTCAATTTGGTCGTGCAGAGTTTCTTGAGGGACTATCCGGATCTTGATGCACTGCTGCACAAGGTCCGCCTAGAGTGTGCTCACTTGCGGCGTTCCAGCACGGCAAAAGCGCGCATTGCGGCTCTGCAGCGCCGACACCGCCTGCCGGAACATCGCATCATATGTGACCTACCTACCAGGTGGAATTCCACGTTACATATGTTGGAGCGGTTGTGTGAGCAGCAGCAAGCTGTAATGGAGTACCAGCTGCTTCAGGCGCAATGAAGTTGCACTCAGCGCCGTACAGACTTCACAATCACAGAGTGGGCCACTATGAATGACGTCTGCCAGGTTTTGCGTCCCTTTGATTATTCCACGCGGATGGCGAGTGCAGATGATGCACTAGTCAGCATGACTGTCCCCCTTATCTGCCTGCTTGAAAAATCACTGCAAGCGCTAAGGGATGATGTTGTGGAAGAGGTGGAGGATGAGGATTCAGCATTTCCATCATCTTCTGGACAGTCAGCGCCACGTGGTTCCTCACAAACGCGTAGGCAGGGGACAGTTTGTGAGGAGGATGAGGAGGAGTCAATGGAGGAGGAAGACATCCGTCCAGAGGAGGGAGTTACAGAATTGTCCAGTACTCAGTGTGTACAGCGAGGGTGGGGTGATGACGAGCGGGCAGAGATCACGCCTCCAGCAGGGGACAGCGTTTCTTGGGCAGTTGGCAGTCTGCAGCACATGGTGGATTACATGCTGCAGTGCCTGAGAAACGACCGCCGCATCGCCCACATTCTCAACATGTCTGATTATTTGGTGTTCACCCTCCTCGATCCTCGCTACCGGGACAACGTAGAAAGCCTCATCACACCGTTGAACCAGGAGCGAAAAATGCGGGAGTACCAAGACACACTGGTGAATTCCATCATCTTCTCCATTCCAAGTGAGAGAAGTGCTGCTAGTGCATTCCAAAGCAGCTCAGTGCGTCCAGGCAGTGGTGGAGGCTCTGCACAAAGAGGGAGCAGAAACAGTGGCAAGACCAGTATGGCCCAACTGTGGCACAGTTTTCTGTGCCCGCCACAAAAGTCTACACCATCACAGACGGCTCCAGTCAGCAGGAGGCTACGGTTCCGTCAGATGGTGACAGACTACATGTCTTGCCCTCTTGCTGTACTCCCAGACGGCTCTTCCCCTTTCAAGTTTTGGGTCTCAAAGCTGGATACATGGCCAGAGCTAAGCCAGTATGCATTGGAGGTGCTGTCTTGCCCTGCGGCCAGTGTATTATCGGAACGTGTCTTTAGTGCTGCAGGTGGTGTACTAACTGACCGTCGCATGCGACTATCCACCGATAACGTTGACCGGCTTACTTTCCTGAAAATGAACAAGGCCTGGATCTCGCAGGAATTTGCCACTCCTCTTCCTGATTAAATAATTAGGTCACTGTCTACGTTATCCAGGTCTCCTGTTGTGTTCATCTTTCTACCACCTGAACTTAAATTCCTGGGCTCCAACACCGCCAGTTGAGGCTCAGAAGTGTCGTCTGCACAGTCAAAACATACGACCCAGTGTTATTGGGTTTCAGTAACGTCAGCTGATCCCCAGCTGTGTAGCCGGCAATGTGTCCTGCGACCGCCACGCTGACACAACAACTGAAATGTAAGGGAATCTGTCCCCCCCCCCAAGGCGTTTGTTACTGAAAGAGACACCTTGTGCAGCAGTAATGCTGCACAAGGAAAAGGTAGCTATTTTTGTTTAGCTCCTTGCACACGCAGAACTTAACACTTATAAAATGTGTCCACTGATACCGTAAAACCGTCCCGGAGGTGGGACTTTCCTTCGTAATATGACGCAGCACAGCCGTCATTCCTACCCCCTTGGCGCCGTGCCCCGGCTCCTCAGCGTTGTTTGATTCCGTCCCGTAGCCTGCACTGTTATGTTATCCCGTGGCCAGGCACACTTAGCGCTGCCCGTCTTCTGGCATCATTTGGTGTCAGGATGGCTGCGCCTGTGCGGCCGCGCTGGCCGAGAGCCCGCCTCGCAGTGTCTTCTGATTTAATCCCACTGGGGGCCTGAGATCCATGGACATGCGCAGTGCATATCTGAACCTCCACCTCTCACTCATTTCCCTATGGCTTCTTCAGACTGTTCGGTGTCAGCTGGTCCCTAATAGCATGCCACGGCCGTGACACCGCACAGTCTTAAGAAGCCGTAGGGAGGGGAGTGAGAGGCGAGGATATGCACTGCGCATGGCCACGCATCCCAGGCCCGCGGTGGAATTACATTAGACGACACTGCGAGGCGGGCTCTCGGCCAGCGCGGCCGCACAGGCGCAGCCAGACCGGCACACAAAATGATGTCAGAAGATGGGCAGCACTAAGTGTGCCTGGCCAAGGGATAACATAACAGCGCAGGCTCCGGGACGGAATCAAACAACGCTGAGGAGCCGGGGCACGGCGCCGGGGGGGTAAGAATGACGGCTGTGCTGCGTCATATTACGAAGGAAAGTCCCACCTCCGGGACGGTCTCACGGTTTCAGGGGACACATTTTATAAGTGTTTAGTTCTGTGTTTGCAATGAGCATAATGAGCCACCTTTTCCTTTTGCATCTTTTGTGCTGCACAAACTGGCTCTTTCAGCTACAAACGCCTTGGGGGGGGTTAAAGGTTCCCTTTCGACTTTCTCCAATCAGGCTTCGGCCTACATTGTGTTCCTCTGCTTTTCCACCTGTCCCTGGGCTCCAACACCGCTAGTTGCCGTCCAGAAGTGCTGTCCGCACAGTCCCAACAGTCGCTCCTCTGTTATTGGGGTTCAGTAACGTCAGCTGTTCCCCTGCTGTGTGTGTGGCAATCCCTCCTATCTCCTCCACCTCCTCCTCCTCCACCTGTCCCTGGGCTCCAACACCACTAGTTGCCGTCCAGTAGTGCTGTACGCACAGTCAACAGTCCCTCCTCTGTTATTGGGGTTCAGTAACGTCAGCTGTTCCCCTGCTGTGTGTGTGGCAATCCCTCCTATCTCCTCCACCTCCAACTCCCCCTCCTGTCCCTGGGCTCCAACACCGCTAGTTGCCGTCCAGTAGTGCTGTACGCACAGTCAACAGTCGCTCCTCTGTTATTGGGGTTCAGTAACGTCAGCTGTTCCCCTGCTGTGTGTGTGGCAATCCCTCCTACCTCCTCCACCTCCACCTCCCCCTCCTTTCCCTGGGCTCCAACACCGCTAGTTGTTGCCTGGTAGTGCTGTCCGCACAGTCAACAGTCCCTTCTCTGTTATTGGGGTTCAGTAACGTCAGCTGTTCCCCTGCTGTGTGTGTGGCAATCCCTCCTACCTCCTCCACCTCCACCTCCCCCTCCTTTCCCTGGGCTCCAACACCGCTAGTTGTTGCCTGGTAGTGCTGTCCGCACAGTCAACAGTCCCTCCTCTGTTATTGGGGTTCAGTAACGTCAGCTGTTCCCCTGCTGTGTGTGTGGCAATCCCTCCTACCTCCTCCTACCTCCTCCACCTCCTCCTCCTCCACCTGTCCCTGGGCTCCAACACCGCTAGTTGCCATCCAGAAGTGCTGTCCGCACAGAGCCAAACACCTCGCCAATGTGTTAGTGGGGTTCAGCACCGCCAGCTGTTCCCCTGCTGTGTATACGGCAACGTGTACTGCGACCGCCACGCAGGCACAACAAGTTAAATTTAAGGGAACCTGTCCCCCCCCCCCAGGCGTTTGTTACTGAAGGAGCCACCTTGTGCAGCAGTAATGATGCAAAGGGAAAAAGTGCCTCTGTTCGTGGTGCTCCTTGCACATGCTGAACCTAACACTTATGAAAAGTGTCCCCTCCTACCGTGATACCGTCCGGTTGGTGGAACTTTCCTTTGTGATGTGACGCAGCACAGCCGTCATTCTTACCCCCTTGGCGCCGTGCGCCGCCTCCTCAGCGTTGTTTGAATCAGTCCCGGAGCCTGCGCTGTTAGGTTAGCCCTTGGCCATGCACACATTTTGCGCTGCCCGTCTTCTGACATCATTTGGTGTCAGGCTGGCTGCGCCTGTGCGGCCGCGCTGGCCGAGATCCCGCCTCGTACTGTCTTCTGATTTAATCCCACTGGGGGCCTGAGATCCATGGACATGCGCAGTGCATATCTGAACCTCCACCTCTCACTCATCTCCCTACGGCTTCTTCAAACTGTGCGGTGTCAGCTGGTCCCTAATAGCATGCCACGGCCGTGACACCGCACAGTCTGAAGAAGCCGTAGGGAGGGGAGTGAGAGGCGAGGATATGCACTGCGCATGGCCACGGATCTCAGGCCCCCAGTGGGATTAAATCAGAAGACAGTACGAGGCGGGATATCGGCCAGCGTGGCCGCACAGGCACAGCCAGCCTGACACCAAATGATGTCAGAATACGGGCAGCGCAAAATGTGTGCATGGCCAAGGGCTAACCTAACAGCGCAGGCTCCGGGACTGATTCAAACAACGCTGAGGAGGCGGCGCACGGCGCCAAATGGGTAAGAATGACGGCTGTGCTGCGTCACATCACAAAGGAAAGTTCCACCTCCTGGACGGTATCACGGTAGGAGGGGACACTTTTCATAACTGTTAGGTTCAGCATGTGCAAGGACCATAATTAAAAGAGCTAAGTTTACCTTTTCCAGCATTAGTGCTGTACACGATGGCTCTTTCAGCTACAAACGCCTGGGGGGGGGGTTAAAGTTTCCCTTTCAACTTGCTCCAGTGCAGGCTTCGGCCTACACTCTGCTCCCTCTTCTCCTCCTGCTGACCCTGGGATCTAACACCGCCAGTTGGGGCCCAGATGTGCTAGCTGCACAGAGCCAAACACCAGCCAATGTGTCAGTGGGGTTCAGCACCGCCAGCTGTTCCCCTGCTGTGCAGCCGGCAACGTGTCCTGCAACAGCCACGCAGGCACAACAGACCCAAAGCTGCCGCCAGTGCAGGCTTCGGCCTACACTCTGCTCCCTCTACTCCTCCTGCTGACCCCGGGCTCTAACAACGCCAGTTGGGGCCCGGTACTGCTAGCTGCACAGAGAAAAACACCAGCCAATGTGTCAGTGGGGTTCAGCACCGCCAGCTGTTCCCCTGCTGTGCAGCCGGCATCGTGTCCTGCAAAAGCCACGCAGACACAAGAACTGAAATTGAAGGGAACCTGTCCCCCCTCCCCCAGGCGTTTGTACGTTTTACAGCCACCTTGTACAGCGGTAATGCTGCATGTGTGCAAGGTGTCTCATAAACGTATTCTCGCCCATGTGGAACTGAAAACACGTCTAAAATGTGTCCTCTGTGTGACCATTTAACCGTCCCGGTGGTGTGACTTTCCTTTGTAATGACACGCTGCAACCCCCTTGGTAGCGCTGCCCGTCTTCTGGCATCATTGTTTGGCTGCCTGCGCCTCTGCGGCCGCCCTGACCCACACAACGCCCCTCGGTGTCTTATTTATTGGGACTGCGAGGGTGTGATTGATGGGCATGAGCAGTGCATCAGTTCGCCTGTCCCTCATCTCCTTCCGCCTTCTTCAGACTGTGCGGCTTCATGGCCGTGGCATGCGATAAGGGATCAGCTGACGCCGCAAAGTCTGAAGCGGGTGTAAGGACCCGAGTGTGAGAGGCGAACATATGTGCTGCGCCAGGCCATGAATCCCAGCCCCGCAGTGTTTTAACAATGTTAAGACACCGCGGGGCTGGGATTCATGGTCATCGCGAACCGCACCGGCCGACATTAAATGATGTCAGAAGATGGGCAGCGCTAACAGCGCTAGGCCAGGGGATAACACGACAGCGCAGACTCCTGTACAGCAAATAACAACGCTCAGGAGGCTGCACCCAGCACCAAGGTGGGATTCTTGACATCTGTGCTGCGTCTCATTACAAAGGGAACTCGCGCCTCCAACACAGTTTGACTGTATAAAGGGCTAAATGATATACGTGTTTCATTCAGCGTGTGCAAGGAGCAAAATTAAAAGAGCAAACTTTCACTTGTGCAGCACTACTGCTGCATAAGCTGTGGCTCTTCGAGTTTGTAACCCCTGAGGGGGGGTTAAAGGTTACCTTTGAAATTGGTTCAATTAGGCTTCGGCCTACACTCTGCTCCCCCTGCAGAGCCCGGGCTCCAACACCGCCAGTTGGGGCCCGGTACTGCTAGCTGCACAGAGCCAAACACCAGCCAATGTGTCAGTGGGGTTCAGCACCGCCAGCTGTTCCCCTGCTGTGCAGCCGGCAACGTGTCCTGCAACAGCCACACAGGCACAAGAGACCCAAAGCTGCCGCCAGTGCAGGCTTCAGCCTACACTCTGCTCCCTCTACTCCTCCTGCTGACCCCGGGCTCTAACAACGCCAGTTGGGGCCCGGTACTGCTAGCTGCACAGAGAAAAACACCAGCCAATGTGTCAGTGGGGTTCAGCACCGCCAGCTGTTCCCCTGCTGTGCAGCCGGCATCGTGCCCTGCAAAAGCCACGCAGACACAAGAACTGAAATTGAAGGGAACCTGTCCCCCCTCCCCCAGGCGTTTGTACGTTTTACAGCCACCTTGTACAGCGGTAATGCTGCATGTGTGCAAGGTGGCTCATAAACGTATTCTCCTCGCCCATGTGGAACTGAAAACAAGTCTAAAATGTGTCCTCTGTGTGACCATTTAACCGTCCCGGTGGTGTGACTTTCCTTTGTAATGACACGCTGCAACCCCCTTGGTAGCGCTGCCCGTCTTCTGGCATCATTGTTTGGCTGCCTGCGCCTCTGCGGCCGCCCTGACCCACACAACGCCCCTCGGTGTCTTATTTATTGGGACTGCGAGGGTGTGATTGATGGGCATGAGCAGTGCATCAGTTCGCCTGTCCCTCATCTCCTTCCGCCTTCTTCAGACTGTGCGGCTTCATGGCCGTGGCATGCGATAAGGGATCAGCTGACGCCGCAAAGTCTGAAGCGGGTGTAAGGACCCGAGTGTGAGAGGCGAAAATATGTGCTGCGCCAGGCCATGAATCCCAGCCCCGCAGTGTTTTAACAATGTTAAGACACCGCGGGGCTGGGATTCATGGTCATCGCGAACCGCACCGGCCGACATTAAATGATGTCAGAAGATGGGCAGCGCTAACAGCGCTAGGCCAGGGGATAACACGACAGACTCCTGTACAGCAAATAACAACGCTCAGGAGGCTGCACCCAGCACCAAGGTGGGATTCTTGACATCTGTGCTGCGTCTCATTACAAAGGGAACTCGCGCCTCCAACACAGTTTGACTGTATAAAGGGCTAAATGTTATACGTGTTTCATTCAGCGTGTGCAAGGAGCAAAATTAAAAGAGCAACCTTTCACTTGTGCAGCACTACTGCTGCATAAGCTGTGGCTCTTCGAGTTTGTAACCCCTGAGGGGGGGTTAAAGGTTACCTTTGAAATTGGTTCAATTAGGCTTCGGCCTACACTCTGCTCCCCCTGCAGAGCCCGGGCTCCAACACCGCCAGTTGGGGCCCGGTACTGCTAGCTGCACAGAGCCAAACACCAGCCAATGTGTCAGTGGGGTTCAGCACCGCCAGCTGTTCCCCTGCTGTGCAGCCGGCAACGTGTCCTGCAACAGCCACGCAGGCACAACAGACCCAAAGCTGCCGCCAGTGCAGGCTTTGGCCTACACTCTGCTCCCTCTACTCCTCCTGCTGACCCCGGGCTCTAACAACGCCAGTTGGGGCCCGGTACTGCTAGCTGCACAGAGAAAAACACCAGCCAATGTGTCAGTGGGGTTCAGCACCGCCAGCTGTTCCCCTGCTGTGCAGCCGGCATCGTGTCCTGCAAAAGCCACGCAGACACTTGCTCTTGTACCTTCTGCTCCCCATCCTGGTTCCAGTACCGTCAGCTGGTTCCGGGCAGAGCCTTTGGCTTAGGTGCCTCCCTCTGGGTATCCGAGTTCCACCAACGTCAGGTGGTCCTTGGTAGTGCTTTCAGGCACGGGTACCTCCTGCTTAGTAACCGGGTTCCAGTAACGTCAGCTGGTTTTCGGTAGTTCCATTGGCTCTTGGACCTTCGGCTACCCATCCGGGTTCCAGCACCGTCAGCTGGTTCTCGTCAGTGTCTTTTGCTCTTGTACCTTCTACTCCCCATCCTGGTTCCAGTACCGTCAGCTGGTTCCGGGCAGAGCCTTTGGCTTAGGTGCCTCCCTCTGGGTATCCGAGTTCCACCAACGTCAGGTGGTCCTTGGTAGTGCTTTCAGGCACGGGTACCTCCTGCTTAGTAACCGGGTTCCAGTAACGTCAGCTGGTCCTCGGTAGTTCCATTGGCTCTTGGACCTTCGGGTAGCCATCCGAGTTCCAGTTCCATCAGCTGGTTCTCGGCATTTTCTCAGCCTTCTTGTACCTTCTGCTACATTTCCAAGTTCAAGAGACTAAACACGATGACCCAGAAGACCACCCCTAAGATGACGACGACACCAGAGACGACAACCACCGTGATGACGACGACCCTGGAGACGATGACCCTGAAGACCACCCCGATGACGACGACCCCGGAGACGACGACCCTGAAGACCACCCCGATGACAACGACCCCGGAGACGACGACCCTGGAGACGACGACGACCTGGAAGACCGAGAAGCAGAAGAACAAGAGGCTGCAGAACAAAGAGCAGAAGAACATTAAGCATAAGACTAAATATCAGAGCAAAAGATATTATCTAAATTATAAGCAGAAGAAGACTAAGCAGTGTATGGGGGTGAGTCCGTTCCTCCTCGTGGTGCCCCTGGATAAAGCCTGATGCTGCAGGCCAAACTGAACGCGGACAAATGTAACTGTTTTGTGACAGGCAGAACGGAAGGTGTAATCTTCAAACTTTTATAGATAACAACTACGGGAATGCCTGTCACAAATAAGAATATGATGAAGAAGTAGAATATGATGAAGATAATAGTAAAATAAAAAGAATATGAACAATGTAACCCAAAAAATAGTAGGTAGAAGATGAAGAAGAAGATGAATAAGGTGAAGAAGTTGATGTCAAAGAAGCTGATGATGAGGATAATGAAGAAGAAAGTGTGGGAGAAGTAAAAAAGAAGGTGAAGGGCGTGGAAGTAGTGAAACATCAATATCTGACAAAATAAAAAAAAAATTAACATAGTCAAAATCTTTCTAACGCCGAACGTCATAAAAAACAAAACAAAATCCTGCTATTCTATTAGATTGGGCTAAACCTCTGTGCCTTTAATGTCTCCGCCACGTCCCCCAATACATCCTACATTATTCTTAGTTGTTTTCCTTCATGTAGAATGAACCTACAAGTTAAGAAAGGGTTTATTTTAATTCCGATATTTTCGTCCCATTGACTTGCATTGGGATCGGGTATCGGTATCGGATTAGATCCGATACTTTGACGGTATCGGCCGATACTTTCCGATACCGATACTTTCCGATATCGGAAGGTATCGCTCAACACTATTCATTATGTTTTTAGTCCAGCTCGCTAAAATGTGATTTCCTCGCTTGCTGGTTGCTCTAGGAGACTGAGTTTCTCCCCCCACACCGTTAGTTGGTGTGGGGGATCTTGAAATCTCAGAGTGGATATTTTGTAAGGGTTTTTTACTGACCGCATAGATTCCCTTTTCTATTTTCTGCTATCTAGTATTAGTGGGCCTCATTTGCTGAATCTGCTTTCACCCCTGTGTATGTGCCTTCCTCTTACCTCACCGTTATTATTTGTTGAGGGCTTCTATATCTTTGGGGATTATTTCTCTGGAGGCAAGAGAGGTCTTTCTTTCTCTCTAGGGGTAGTTAGTTCCTCAGGCTGGCTCGAGACGTCTCGGATTTTTAGGCACGTTCACCGGTTACTTCTAGTGTGTTTGGATAGGTTCAGATTTGCGGTCAGTCCAGTTTGCCACCTCCCTAGAGCTTGTCCTATGTTTGTTACTTAGCTGGAGTAATTTGTGATCCTCAACCACTAAGGATCATAACAGTATAGCAGGCCAAAAAGTGTTTAATGCATCGCAGAAGTGGGATAAAAAGAAGACCTGAGTACATTTTTTTTTTTCCTCCCGCTTTTCCTTTGCTGCAGTCTGTTTAGCTTCTTTCATCCCCTTGAACTCTGGGTGGTTTTGAGCTCAGCTGCAGACATTAATGTTCAGACTCTGACTTCTAGTGTGGATCATCTTACTGCACGGGTGCAAAGTATTCAGGATTTTGTTATTCATAGCCCTATGTCAGAACCTAAGATACCCATTCCTGAGTTGTTTTCTGGAGATGGATCTAGGTTTCTAAATTTTAAGAATAATTGTAAGTTATTTCTATCTCTGAGACCTCGTTCCTCTGGTGATTCCGCTCAGCAAGTTAAAATTGTTATCTCCTTGTTGCGTGGCGACCCTCAAGATTGGGCTTTCTCTCTGGCGCCAGGAGATCCTGCATTGCTTAATGTAGATGCATTTTTTCTGGCTCTTGGACTGCTTTATGAGGAGCCTAATCTTGAGAATCAGGCAGAAAAAGCGTTGCTGGCTATCTCTCAAGGTCAGGATGAAGCAGAGGTGTATTGTCAAAAATTTCGGAAATGGTCGGTGCTTACTCAATGGAATGAGTGTGCCCTGGCTGCAAATTTCAGAGAAGGTCTTTCTGAGGCCGTTAAGAATGTTATGGTGGGGTTTCCCACCCCTACAAGTCTGAGTGATTCTATGGCTTTAGCCATTCAGGTTGATCGGCGTTTGCGGGAGCACAAATCTGCTCATCCTTTGGCGGTATTTTCTGGACAGAGACCTGAGTCTATGCAATGTGACCGAACTCTGACCAGAATTGAGCGACAAATTCATAGACGTCAAAATGGGTTGTGCTTTTACTGTGGTGATTCTACTCATGTTATCTCAGCATGCTCTAAACGCTTAAAAAAAATCGCTAAACCTGTCACCATTGGTACTATACAGCCTAAATTTATTTTGTCTGTTACTTTGATTTGTTCTTTGTCGTCCTACCCGGTTATGGCTTTTGTGGATTCGGGTGCTGCCCTGAATCTGATGGATTTGTCGTTTGCCAGGCGCTGTGGTTTTGTCCTGGAGCCTTTGGAATTTCCTATTCCTCTGAGGGGAATTGATGCTACGCCATTGGCTGAGAATAAGCCTCAGTATTGGACGCAAATGACCATGTGCATGACTCCCGTACATCAGGAGGTGATTCGCTTTCTTGTTCTGCATAATTTGCATGATGTTGTCTTTTGGGTCTGCCATGGCTGCAAGTTCATAATCCAGTTTTAGATTGGAAAGCTATGTCTGTGTCAAGTAGGGGTTGTCAGGGAATTCATGGCGATACTCCGTTGGTGTCTATTGCTTCTTCCACTCCTTCTGAGGTCCCTGAGTTTTTGTCTGACTACCAGGATGTATTTGATGAGCCCAGGTCCAGTGCCCTGCCCCCTCATAGGGATTGTGACTGTGCTATAAATTTAATTCCTGGTAGTAAATTCCCTAAGGGACGACTTTTTAATTTGTCTATACCAGAGCATGCCGCGATGCGGAGTTATATAAAGGAGTCTTTGGAGAAGGGACATATTCGCCCATCCTCTTCCCCTCTTGGTGCAGGATTTTTTTTTGTGGCCAAGAAGGACGGTTCTTTGAGACCTTGTATAGATTATCGTCTTCTGAATAAAATTACAGTCAAATTTCAGTATCCTTTGCCACTATTGTCTGATTTGTTTGCTCGGATTAAGGGTGCCAGTTGGTTCACCAAGATAGATCTCCGTGGTGCATATAACCTTGTGCGCATTAAGCAGGGAGATGAATGGAAAACAGCATTTAATACGCCCGAAGGCCATTTTGAGTACTTAGTGATGCCTTTTGGACTCTCTAATGCTCCTTCTGTGTTTCAGTCCTTCATGCATGACATCTTCCGAGAATATCTGGATAAATTTATGATTGTTTATTTGGATGACAGTTTGGTCTTTTCTCTGATGATTGGGAGTCCCATGTGAAGCAGGTCAGGATGGTGTTTCAGGTCCTGCGTGCTAATGCTTTATTTGTGAAGGGCTCAAAATGCCTCTTCGGAGTACAGAAGGTCTCCTTTTTGGGTTTTATTTTTTCTCCTTCTACTGTGGAGATGGACCCAGTCAAGGTCCAGGCTATTCATGACTGGACTCAGCCCACGTCTGTTAAGAGTCTTCAGAAGTTCTTGGGTTTTGCAAATTTTTACCGTCGTTTCATCGCTAATTTTTCTAGCGTGGTTAAACCTTTGACGGATTTGACCAAGAAGGGTTCTGATGTGACCAATTGGTCTCCTGCGGCCGTGGAGGCCTTTCGGGAGCTGAAGCACCGGTTTTCTTCAGCTCCAGTCTTATGTCAGCCAGATGTCTCTCTCCCCTTCCAGGTCGAGGTTGATGCTTCTGAGATTGGAGCAGGGGCTGTTTTGTCGCAGAGAAGCTCTGATGGCTCTGTGATGAAGCCATGTGCTTTCTTTTCAAGAAAGTTTTCGCCTGCCGAGCGGAATTATGATGTTGGTAATCGGGAGTTGTTGGCTATGAAGTGGGCATTTGAGGAGTGGCGACATTGGCTCGAAGGAGCTAAACATCGTGTGGTGGTCTTGATGGATCACAAAAATCTGATTTACCTTGAATCAGCCAAGCGCCTGAGTCCTAGACAGGCTCGTTGGTCATTGTTTTTCTCCCGTTTCAACTTCGTGGTCTCATACCTGCCTGGTTCGAAGAACGTGAAAGCTGATGCACTTTCTAGGAGTTTTGTGCCTGACTCTCCGGGAGTTTCTGAGCCGGCTGGTATTCTCAGAGAGGGAGTTATTTTGTCTGCCATTTCCCCAGATTTGCGACGAGTGCTGCAGAAATTTCAGGCAGATAGACCTGACCGTTGTCCACCAGAGAGACTGTTTGTCCCGGATAGATGGACCAGCAGAGTTATTTCCGAGGTTCATTCTTCGGTTTTGGCGGGTCATCCTGGGATTTTTGGTACCAGAGATTTGGTGGCTACGTCCTTCTGGTGGCCTTCCTTGTCGCGGGATGTGCGTTCCTTTGTGCAGTCTTGTGGGATTTGTGCTCGGGATAAGCCTTGCTGTTCTCGTGCCAGCGGTTTGCTTTTGCCTTTGCCTGTTCCGAAAAGGCCTTGGACGCACATTTCCATGGATTTTATTTCGGATCTTCCAGTATCTCAGAAAATGTCTGTCATCTGGGTGGTGTGTGATCGCTTTTCCAAGATGGTCCATTTGGTGCCCTTGCCTAAGTTGCCTTCTTCCTCCGATTTGGTTCCTCTATTTTTTCAGAATGTGGTTCGCTTGCACGGCATTCCTGAAAATATTGTGTCTGATAGAGGATCCCAGTTTGTGTCCAGGTTTTGGCGGACTTTTTGTGCTAAGATGGGCATTGATTTGTCTTTTTTGTTGGCCTTCCATCCTCAGACTAATGGCCAAACCGAGCGAACTAATCAGACGTTGGAAACTTATTTGAGAGGTTTTGTTTCTGCTGATCAGGATGATTGGGTGACTTTTTTGCCTTTGGCCGAGTTTGCCCTTAATAATCGGGCTAGTTCTGCTACTTTGGTTTCGCCTTTTTTCTGCAATTCTGGTTTCCATCCTCGTTTTTCCTCGGGTCAGGTTGAGCCTTCTGACTGTCCTGGGGTGGATTCTGTGGTGGATAGGTTGCAGCAGATTTGGAACCATGTGGTGGACAATTTGAGGTTGTCACAGGAGAAGGCTCAGCGCTTTGCCAACCGCCGCCGCGGTGTGGGTCCCCGACTTCGTGTTGGGGATTTGGTGTGGCTGTCTTCTTGGTATGTTCCTATGAAGGTCTCCTCTCCTAAATTCAAGCCTCGCTTCATCAGTCCTTATAAGATCTTGGAAATCCTTAACCCGGTGTCTTTTCGTTTGGATCTCCCAGCATCGTTTGCCATTCATAATGTGTTCCATAGGTCTTTGTTGCGGAGGTATGTGGTACCTGTGGTTCCTTCTGTTGAGCCTCCTGCTCCGGTGCTGGTCGAGGGCGAATTGGAGTACGTGGTGGAGAAGATTTTGGATTCTCGTATCTCTAGATGGAGGCTTCAGTATTTGGTTAAGTGGAAGGGCTATGGTCAGGAAGATAATTCCTGGGTTGTCGCCTCTGATGTTCATGCTGCCGATTTGGTTCGTGCCTTCCACGCGGCTCATCCTGATCGCCCTGGGGGTCTTGATGAGGGTTCGGTGACCCCTCCTCAAGGGGGGGGTACTGTTGTGAACTCTATTTTTGGGCTCCCTCTAGTGGTCACAAGTGGTACTGTGTATTGTTGTCTTTCTGCAGGTTGCAGCATCAGCTGGTTCGTTATCCTTGGTTGGTTTCCTATTTAGCCCACCTGGATACTCAGTTCCTTGCCTGCTATCAATGTATTCAGTGCTCTTCAGATTCCTTGTGTCTACCTTGCTCCCAGTCTCTCCAAGACAAGCTAAGTTTTTGTTTGACCATTTTTTGATTATCAGCGTTCATTATGTTTTTAGTCCAGCTCGCTAAAATGTTATTTCCTTGCTTGCTGGTTGCTCTAGGAGACTGAGTTTCTCCCCCCACACCGTCAGTTGGTGTGGGGGTTCTTGAAATCTCAGAGTGGATATTTTGTAAGGGTTTTTTACTGACCGCATAGATTCCCTTTTCTATTTTCTGCTATCTAGTATTAGTGGGCCTCATTTGCTGAATCTGCTTTCACCCCTGTGTATGTGCCTTCCTCTTACCTCACCGTTATTATTTGTTGGGGGCTTCTATATCTTTGGGGATTATTTCTCTGGAGGCAAGAGAGGTCTTTCTTTCTCTCTAGGGGTAGTTAGTTCCTCAGGCTGGCTCGAGACGTCTAGGATTTTTAGGCACGTTCACCGGCTACTTCTAGTGTGTTTGGATAGGTTCAGATTTGCGGTCAGTCCAGTTTGCCACCTCCCTAGAGCTTGTCCTATGTTTGTTACTTAGCTGGAGTAATTTGTGATCCTCAACCACTAAGGATCATAACAGAAGCCCCTCCATAGAATATAATGCAACCCCCTTATATAGTATAATGTAGCCCCTCCATAGAATACAATGTAGCCCCCCATAGAATATATTGTAGTCCCCCATAGAATATAATATAATGTACCCCACATAGAATATAAAACAGCCCACCTCCCCATAGATAATGAATCCCCCATAGAATATGATAATATTCTTCCAAGAAAGAATGTTTTTACACTTTTTTCCACAAAACAGATACCGTAGGTTTCCTATACCAACAAAGTGATTGGGATTTCTTAAATCTGACACAAGATCTGCTTATTTTTTCTTGGTAGATTTGAAGAAGTTTCATATCTGTCATGCATCAATTCTTTCAGATTTTTTCCTGCAAGCAGACTCGTATTTTGGTGCAGAAACATCTGCTGTAAATTCCTAATGTGTGCACACAGCCTTAGGTTTTTCACCTCCTGTTACCGTTTTCTCCGTTTTGTAGTGCAGCGTGGTGTAGTCCGCACTAGTTATATCAGATGATACTACGCACATTATACAAGTGCAGAGCAAGCAAAAAACCTGCATTCTGGTGTTTATGCATTTGTGAAAGCGGAAGGAAATCAATGATAAGAAGAAAAAAAATTCACAACCAAGTGACATTATATTAACACAGGAGATGGTGCGAACATGAGACCCTTGTAAGGTGGAGGGTCACATGGGGCAGTGAGAAAGATACGGGCAAACGGTGGCTGGGGGCAGGGGAGAAGGACACAAGGTGGCTAGGGGAGACAGGCACAAGGGTGATACAGGGGGGTTAGGGAGCAAGGAAGACAGGCACAAGGGGGCACACGGGGGGTAGGAGGCAGGGGAGACTGACACAAGAGGACACACGGGGCCTAGTGGGCAAAGGAGACTGATGCAAGGGGACAAGGGAGACAGGCACAAGGGGGCATATGGGGACTAGTGGGCAAGGGAGACTGACCCAAGGGGACACATGGGGACTAGTGGACAAAGGAGACTGACACAAGGGGACAAGGGAGGCTGACAAGAGGACAAGGGAGACTGACACAAGGGGACACACGGGGACTAGTGGGCAAGGGAGACTGACACAAGGGGACACACAGGGACTAGTGGGCAAGAGAGACTGACCCAAGGGGACACATGGTGACTAGTGGACAAGGGAGACTGACACAAGGGGACAAGGGAGACTGACAAGAGGACAAGGGAGACTGACACAAGGGGACACACGGGGACTAGTGGGCAAGGGAGACTGACACAAGGGGACACACAGGGACTAGTGGGCAAGAGAGACTGACACAAGGGGACACACGGACAAGGGACACAAGCACAAGGGGAAAAGGGAGTCAAGCACAAGGGGACTCATGGGGACTAGAAGGAAGATGAGAGGGGCACAAGGGGTCACACGGAGACTCCGAGGGCAGAGTAGATAGGGAAGCATGGGGAGACGGAGCTGCAAGGGGACAGGGGGAGACGGGGTGAGACTTGGGAACAGGGAAGAAGGGGGCACAGGGATTACGAGGACAGGGTAGAAGGGGACACACAGTGAGAAAGGGGACAAGAGAGACGGGGAACAAGGGGATGCAGGAGAAACTTGAGAGCAGGGCAGACGCGTCACATGGTAACAAGGGGCTGGAAATGCATGGGGGTGCAGGAGGACTCAGGGCATGGGAGATGGGGAGCATTGGAGGACCAGGGGAGGAGGGACAAGGCGCCTATGGGGGCCTGTCATGAATCCCAATGGCTAGGGATAGCACAGGACAAGCAAAGTACAAATATATTACGGACGAGCTCTAGGGTGATGGAACCTGGGCTGACCGCTGCCCTACGCCTGACAAACGCAACTAGAGATAGCCAGGGAGCGTGCCTACATTGGTTCTAGACGCCACGCACCAGCCTAAGAGCTAACTAGCTGAGCGGTCAGCAAAAAACCCTAATCAAAAAAACCATCCTGAGATTACAAGAACCCATGTGCCAACTCATGGCACATGGGGAGAACCTCAGTCCACTAGAGCTACCAGCTAGCATAGAGACATAATAAGCAAGCTGGACAAAAAAACAAACAACTGAAAATCAAACAGAGCACATCTGAATACATTGATAGCCGGCAAGGGAAATGACAGAAAGGCCAGGTAAAATAGGAAACACCCAGCCACTGATGGACAGGTGGAAACCAAAGGCCGCAACCCACCAAAGTCACCCAGTACCAGCAGTAACCACCAGAGGGAGCCCACAAACAGAATCCACAACAGTACCCCCCCCTTGAGGAGGGGTCACCGAACCCTCACGAGAACCCCCAGGGCGATCAGGGTGAGCTCTATGGAAGGCGCGGACCAAATCAGTCGCATGAACATCGGAGGCGACCACCCAGGAATTATCCTCCTGACCATAACCCTTCCACTTAACCAAATACTGGAGTTTGCGTCTGGAAACACGAGAATCCAAGATCTTCTCAACAACATACTCCAATTCTCCCTCCACCAGCACCGGAGCAGGAGGCTCAACCGAAGGAACAACGGGCACCTCATACCTCCGCAACAACGACCGATGGAACACATTATGAATAGCAAACGATGCTGGGAGATCCAAACGAAAAGATACAGGGTTAAGAATCTCCGAGATCCTATAAGGACCGATGAACCGAGGCTTGAACTTAGGAGAAGAGACCTTCATAGGGACAAAACGAGAAGACAACCACACCAAATCCCCAACAAGAAGTCGGGGACCCACGCGGCGACGGCGATTAGCAAACTGCTGAGTCTTCTCCTGAGATAACTTCAAATTGTCCACCACCTGATTCCAAATCTGATGTAGCCTGTCCACCACCACGTCCACTCCAGGACAATCCGAAGGCTCCACCTGACCAGAGGAAAAACGAGGATGAAACCCCGAATTACAAAAAAAAGGAGAGACCAACGTGGCCGAACTAGCCCGATTATTAAGAGCAAATTCGGCCAGTGGCAAAAAAGCAACCCAGTCATCTTGATCAGCAGAAACAAAACACCTCAAATAAGTTTCCAAGGTCTGATTAGTTCGCTCCGTCTGGCCATTCGTCTGAGGATGGAATGCAGACGAGAAAGACAAATCAATGCCCATCTTGGCACAAAACGTCCGCCAAAATCTAGACACAAACTGGGATCCCCTGTCAGAAACGATATTCTCTGGAATCCCATGCAAACGAACCACGTTCTGAAAAAATAAAGGGACCAACTCAGAGGAGGAAGGCAACTTAGGCAAGGGCACCAAATGAACCATCTTAGAAAAGCGGTCACACACAACCCAGATAACGGACATTTTCTGTGAAACCGGGAGATCAGAAATAAAATCCATGGAAATGTGCGTCCAAGGCCTCTTCGGGATGGGCAAGGATAACAACAACCCACTGGCCCGAGAACAGCAAGGCTTAGCTCGAGCACACACTTCACAAGACTGCACAAATGTACGCACATCCCTAGACAAGGAAGGCCACCAAAAAGACCTGGCCACCAAGTCTCTAGTACCAAATATTCCAGGATGACCAGCCAACACAGAAGAATGGACCTCGGAGATGACTCTACTGGTCCAATCATCCGGAACAAACAGTCTTTCTGGTGGACAACGATCCGGTTTATCCACCTGAAACTCCTGCAATGCACGTCGCAAGTCTGGGGATACGGCGGACAATATTACCCCATCCCTAAGGATACCAGTAGGCCCAGAGTCTCCAGGAGAGTCAGGCACAAAACTCCTGGAAAGAGCATCTGCCTTCACATTCTTTGAACCTGGCAGGTATGAAACCACGAAATTGAAACGAGAAAAAAACAACGACCAACGAGCCTGTCTAGGATTCAAACACCTGGCAGACTCAAGGTAAATGAGATTCTTGTGATCAGTCAAGACCACCACACGATGTTTAGCACCCTCAAGCCAATGACGCCACTCCTCAAATGCCCACTTCATGGCCAAAAGCTCCCGATTACCCACATCATAATTGCGCTCGGCGGGCGAGAATTTTCTAGAGAAGAATGCACATGGCTTCATCACCGAGCCATTAGAACTTCTCTGTGACAAAACCGCCCCCGCTCCAATCTCGGAAGCATCAACCTCAACCTGAAAAGGAAGTGAAACATCTGGTTGACACAACACAGGAGCAGAAGAAAACCGGCGCTTAAGTTCCTGAAAGGCCTCCACGGCCGCAGGAGACCAATCAGCAACATCAGCACCCTTTTTAGTCAAATCAGTCAAAGGTTTAACAATACTGGAAAAATTAGCAATGAACCGACGATAAAAATTAGCAAACCCCAAGAACTTCTGAAGGCTCTTAACAGATGTAGGTTGTGTCCAGTCACAAATCGCCTGAACCTTGACGGGATCCATCTCAATAGTAGAAGGAGAAAAAATGTACCCCAAAAAAGAAATCTTCTGGACTCCGAAGAGACACTTTGAGCCCTTCACAAACAGAGAATTGGCCCGCAGAACCTGAAACACCTTCCTGACCTGTAGAACATGAGACTCCCAGTCATCAGAAAACACCAAAATATCATCCAAATACACAATCATAAACTTATCCAGATATTCACGGAAAATATTGTGCATAAAGGACTGAAAGACTGACAGAGCATTGGAGAGTCCAAAAGGCATTACCAAATACTCAAAATGGCCCTCAGGCGTATTAAATGCGGTTTTCCACTCATCACCCTGTTTTATCTGCACCAGATTATACGCACCGCGAAGATTTATCTTAGTGAACCACCTAGCCCCCTTAATGCGAGCAAACAAATCAGTCAATAATGGCAATGGATACTGATACTTGACTGTAATCTTATTCAGAAGGCGATAATCTATACAAGGCCTCAGGGAACCATCTTTTTTTGCCACAAAAAAAAAAACCTGCTCCCAGAGGGGACGAAGATGGACGAATATGTCCCTTTTCCAAGGACTCCTTAATATAATTCCGCATAGCAGTATGCTCTGGCAGTGACAGATTAAATAAACGACCCTTAGGGAACTTACTGCCAGGAATCAATTCTATAGCACAGTCACAATCTCTATGCGGAGGGAGCGAATTGAGCTTAGGCTCCTCAAAAACATCCCTATAGTCAGACAAAAACGCAGGGATCTCAGAAGGAGTAGATGAAGCGATTGAAATCGGAGGTGCATCATCATGAACCCCCTGACATCCCCAGCTTAACACAGACATTGTTTTCCAGTCCAGGACAGGATTATGAGTTTGTAACCATGGCAGACCAAGCACTAGTACATCATGTAAATTATAAAGTACAAGGAAGCGAATCACCTCCTGATGAACGGGAGTCATGCGCATGGTCACTTGTGTCCAATACTGTGGTTTATTCATAGCCAATGGTGTAGAGTCAATTCCCTTCAGAGGAATAGGAACTTCCAGAGGTTCCAGACTAAAACCGCAGCGTTTAGCAAATGACCAATCCATAAGACTCAGGGCAGCGCCCGAATCCACATAGGCATCGACGGAAATGGAAGACAGTGAAAAAATCAGAGTCACAGACAAAATGAACTTAGGCTGCAGAGTACCAATGGCAAAAGATTTATCAACCCTTTTTGTGCGTTTAGAGCATGCTGATATAACATGAGCTGAATCACCACAATAGAAACACAATCCATTTTTCCGCCTATAATTTTGCCGTTCACTTCTGGACTGAATTCTATCACATTGCATAGTCTCAGGTGCCTGTTCAGAAGACACCGCCAACTGGTGCACGGGTTTGCACTCCCGTAAACGCCGATCAATCTGAATGGCCATAGCCATAGACTCATTCAGACCTGTAGGCGTAGGGAACCCCACCATAATATCCTTAATGGCCTCAGAAAGACCATTTC
Organism: Ranitomeya variabilis; assembly: GCF_051348905.1. Lineage (NCBI taxonomy): Eukaryota > Metazoa > Chordata > Amphibia > Anura > Dendrobatidae > Ranitomeya > Ranitomeya variabilis. The sequence goes on from NC_135235.1 coordinate 491,783,413, forward strand.
TGAAGTTTGCAGCCAGGGCGCACTCATTCCACTGAGTAAGCACCGACCATTTCCGAAACTTCTGACAATATATCTCCGCTTCATCATGCCCCTGAGAGAGGGGCTAATAAAGCCTTTTCAGCCTGAATCTCCAGGTTAGGTTCCTCATAGAGCAATCCCAATGCCAGAAAAAACGCATCCACACTGAGCAATGCAGGATCCCCTGGTGCCAATGCAAATGCCCAATTCTGAGGGTCGCCCCGCAGGAAAGATATTACAATCTTGACCTGTTGAGCAGGGTCTCCAGAGGAGCGAGATTTTAAAGAAAGAAACAATTTACAATTGTTCCTGAAATTCAGGAAGGTAGATCTATCTCCAGAAAAGAACTCTGGAATAGGAATTCTAGGTTCAGACATGGGAGTGTGAACAACAAAATCCTGTATGTTTTGAACTTTTGCCGCGAGATTACTCAGGCTGGAAGCCAAACTCTGGACATCCATGTTAAACAGCTAAGATCAGAGCCATTCAAGGGTTAAGAGGAGGTAAGAAGCAGCTAGACAGTAATTAAGGGCTAGGCAGCAAAACTCTGAAGGGAAAAAAAAAAAAAAAATTTCCTTTAAACACTTCTCTTTCTCCTGCTTCAGCCCAAACAATTAACACTTTGATGGCCGGCTATACTGTCATGAATCCCAATGGCTAGGGATAGCACAGGACAAGCAAAGTACAAATATATTATGGACGAGCTCTAGGGTGATGGAACCTGGGCTGACCGCTGCCCTACGCCTGACAAACGCAACTAGAGATAGCCAGGGAGCGTGCCTACGTTGGTTCTAGACGCCACGCACCAGCCTAAGAGCTAACTAGCACTGCAGAGAAAATAAAGACCTCACTTGCCTCCAGCGGAATGAACCCCAAAAGATATAGTTGCCCCCCCACATGTATTGACGGTGAAGTGAGAGGAAGGCACACACATAGAGATGATATATATAGTTTTAGCAAATTGAGGCCCGCTGTAAACTAGAAAGCAGAACGATACAAAAGGGGACTGAGCGGTCAGCAAAAAACCCTAATCAAAAAAACCATCCTGAGATTACAAGAACCCATGTGCCAACTCATGGCACATGGGGAGAACCTCAGTCCACTAGAGCTACCAGCTAGCATAGAGACATAATAAGCAAGCTGGACAAAAAAACAAACAACTGAAAATCAGCACTTAGCTTATCCTGAAAGATCTGGGAGCAGGTAGGCAGGAACCAAACAGAGCACATCTGAATACATTGATAGCTGGCAAGGGAAATGACAGAAAGGCCAGGTAAAATAGGAAACACCCAGCCACTGATGGACAGGTGGAAACCAAAGGCCGCAACCCACCAAAGTCACCCAGTACCAGCAGTAACCACCAGAGGGAGCCCACAAACAGAATCCACAACAGTACCCCCCCCTTGAGGAGGGGTCACCGAACCCTCACGAGAACCCCCAGGGCGATCAGGGTGAGCTCTATGGAAGGCGCGGACCAAATCAGTCGCATGAACATCGGAGGCGACCACCCAGGAATTATCCTCCTGACCATAACCCTTCCACTTAACCAAATACTGGAGTTTGCGTCTGGAAACACGAGAATCCAAGATCTTCTCAACAACATACTCCAATTCTCCCTCCACCAGCACCGGAGCAGGAGGCTCAACCGAAGGAACAACGGGCACCTCATACCTCCGCAACAACGACCGATGGAACACATTATGAATAGCAAACGATGCTGGGAGATCCAAACGAAAAGATACAGGGTTAAGAATCTCCGAGATCCTATAAGGACCGATGAACCGAGGCTTGAACTTAGGAGAAGAGACCTTCATAGGGACAAAACGAGAAGACAACCACACCAAATCCCCAACAAGAAGTCGGGGACCCACGCGGCGACGGCGATTAGCAAACTGCTGAGTCTTCTCCTGAGATAACTTCAAATTGTCCACCACCTGATTCCAAATCTGATGTAGCCTGTCCACCACCACGTCCACTCCAGGACAATCCGAAGGCTCCACCTGACCAGAGGAAAAACGAGGATGAAACCCCGAATTACAAAAAAAAGGAGAGACCAACGTGGCCGAACTAGCCCGATTATTAAGAGCAAATTCGGCCAGTGGCAAAAAAGCAACCCAGTCATCTTGATCAGCAGAAACAAAACACCTCAAATAAGTTTCCAAGGTCTGATTAGTTCGCTCCGTCTGGCCATTCGTCTGAGGATGGAATGCAGACGAGAAAGACAAATCAATGCCCATCTTGGCACAAAACGTCCGCCAAAATCTAGACACAAACTGGGATCCCCTGTCAGAAACGATATTCTCTGGAATCCCATGCAAACGAACCACGTTCTGAAAAAATAAAGGGACCAACTCAGAGGAGGAAGGCAACTTAGGCAAGGGCACCAAATGAACCATCTTAGAAAAGCGGTCACACACAACCCAGATAACGGACATTTTCTGTGAAACCGGGAGATCAGAAATAAAATCCATGGAAATGTGCGTCCAAGGCCTCTTCGGGATGGGCAAGGATAACAACAACCCACTGGCCCGAGAACAGCAAGGCTTAGCTCGAGCACACACTTCACAAGACTGCACAAATGTACGCACATCCCTAGACAAGGAAGGCCACCAAAAAGACCTGGCCACCAAGTCTCTAGTACCAAATATTCCAGGATGACCAGCCAACACAGAAGAATGGACCTCGGAGATGACTCTACTGGTCCAATCATCCGGAACAAACAGTCTTTCTGGTGGACAACGATCCGGTTTATCCACCTGAAACTCCTGCAATGCACGTCGCAAGTCTGGGGATACGGCGGACAATATTACCCCATCCCTAAGGATACCAGTAGGCCCAGAGTCTCCAGGAGAGTCAGGCACAAAACTCCTGGAAAGAGCATCTGCCTTCACATTCTTTGAACCTGGCAGGTATGAAACCACGAAATTGAAACGAGAAAAAAACAACGACCAACGAGCCTGTCTAGGATTCAAACACCTGGCAGACTCAAGGTAAATGAGATTCTTGTGATCAGTCAAGACCACCACACGATGTTTAGCACCCTCAAGCCAATGACGCCACTCCTCAAATGCCCACTTCATGGCCAAAAGCTCCCGATTACCCACATCATAATTGCGCTCGGCGGGCGAGAATTTTCTAGAGAAGAATGCACATGGCTTCATCACCGAGCCATTAGAACTTCTCTGTGACAAAACCGCCCCCGCTCCAATCTCGGAAGCATCAACCTCAACCTGAAAAGGAAGTGAAACATCTGGTTGACACAACACAGGAGCAGAAGAAAACCGGCGCTTAAGTTCCTGAAAGGCCTCCACGGCCGCAGGAGACCAATCAGCAACATCAGCACCCTTTTTAGTCAAATCAGTCAAAGGTTTAACAATACTGGAAAAATTAGCAATGAACCGACGATAAAAATTAGCAAACCCCAAGAACTTCTGAAGGCTCTTAACAGATGTAGGTTGTGTCCAGTCACAAATCGCCTGAACCTTGACGGGATCCATCTCAATAGTAGAAGGAGAAAAAATGTACCCCAAAAAAGAAATCTTCTGGACTCCGAAGAGACACTTTGAGCCCTTCACAAACAGAGAATTGGCCCGCAGAACCTGAAACACCTTCCTGACCTGTAGAACATGAGACTCCCAGTCATCAGAAAACACCAAAATATCATCCAAATACACAATCATAAACTTATCCAGATATTCACGGAAAATATTGTGCATAAAGGACTGAAAGACTGACAGAGCATTGGAGAGTCCAAAAGGCATTACCAAATACTCAAAATGGCCCTCAGGCGTATTAAATGCGGTTTTCCACTCATCACCCTGTTTTATCTGCACCAGATTATACGCACCGCGAAGATTTATCTTAGTGAACCACCTAGCCCCCTTAATGCGAGCAAACAAATCAGTCAATAATGGCAATGGATACTGATACTTGACTGTAATCTTATTCAGAAGGCGATAATCTATACAAGGCCTCAGGGAACCATCTTTTTTTGCCACAAAAAAAAAAACCTGCTCCCAGAGGGGACGAAGATGGACGAATATGTCCCTTTTCCAAGGACTCCTTAATATAATTCCGCATAGCAGTATGCTCTGGCAGTGACAGATTAAATAAACGACCCTTAGGGAACTTACTGCCAGGAATCAATTCTATAGCACAGTCACAATCTCTATGCGGAGGGAGCGAATTGAGCTTAGGCTCCTCAAAAACATCCCTATAGTCAGACAAAAACGCAGGGATCTCAGAAGGAGTAGATGAAGCGATTGAAATCGGAGGTGCATCATCATGAACCCCCTGACATCCCCAGCTTAACACAGACATTGTTTTCCAGTCCAGGACAGGATTATGAGTTTGTAACCATGGCAGACCAAGCACTAGTACATCATGTAAATTATAAAGTACAAGGAAGCGAATCACCTCCTGATGAACGGGAGTCATGCGCATGGTCACTTGTGTCCAATACTGTGGTTTATTCATAGCCAATGGTGTAGAGTCAATTCCCTTCAGAGGAATAGGAACTTCCAGAGGTTCCAGACTAAAACCGCAGCGTTTAGCAAATGACCAATCCATAAGACTCAGGGCAGCGCCCGAATCCACATAGGCATCGACGGAAATGGAAGACAGTGAAAAAATCAGAGTCACAGACAAAATGAACTTAGGCTGCAGAGTACCAATGGCAAAAGATTTATCAACCCTTTTTGTGCGTTTAGAGCATGCTGATATAACATGAGCTGAATCACCACAATAGAAACACAATCCATTTTTCCGCCTATAATTTTGCCGTTCACTTCTGGACTGAATTCTATCACATTGCATAGTCTCAGGTGCCTGTTCAGAAGACACCGCCAACTGGTGCACGGGTTTGCACTCCCGTAAACGCCGATCAATCTGAATGGCCATAGCCATAGACTCATTCAGACCTGTAGGCGTAGGGAACCCCACCATAATATCCTTAATGGCCTCAGAAAGACCATTTCTGAAGTTTGCAGCCAGGGCGCACTCATTCCACTGAGTAAGCACCGACCATTTCCGAAACTTCTGACAATATATCTCCGCTTCATCATGCCCCTGAGAGAGGGGCTAATAAAGCCTTTTCAGCCTGAATCTCCAGGTTAGGTTCCTCATAGAGCAATCCCAATGCCAGAAAAAACGCATCCACACTGAGCAATGCAGGATCCCCTGGTGCCAATGCAAATGCCCAATTCTGAGGGTCGCCCCGCAGGAAAGATATTACAATCTTGACCTGTTGAGCAGGGTCTCCAGAGGAGCGAGATTTTAAAGAAAGAAACAATTTACAATTGTTCCTGAAATTCAGGAAGGTAGATCTATCTCCAGAAAAGAACTCTGGAATAGGAATTCTAGGTTCAGACATGGGAGTGTGAACAACAAAATCCTGTATGTTTTGAACTTTTGCCGCGAGATTACTCAGGCTGGAAGCCAAACTCTGGACATCCATGTTAAACAGCTAAGATCAGAGCCATTCAAGGGTTAAGAGGAGGTAAGAAGCAGCTAGACAGTAATTAAGGGCTAGGCAGCAAAACTCTGAAGGGAAAAAAAAAAAAAAAATTTCCTTTAAACACTTCTCTTTCTCCTGCTTCAGCCCAAACAATTAACACTTTGATGGCCGGCTATACTGTCATGAATCCCAATGGCTAGGGATAGCACAGGACAAGCAAAGTACAAATATATTATGGACGAGCTCTAGGGTGATGGAACCTGGGCTGACCGCTGCCCTACGCCTGACAAACGCAACTAGAGATAGCCAGGGAGCGTGCCTACGTTGGTTCTAGACGCCACGCACCAGCCTAAGAGCTAACTAGCACTGCAGAGAAAATAAAGACCTCACTTGCCTCCAGCGGAATGAACCCCAAAAGATATAGTTGCCCCCCCACATGTATTGACGGTGAAGTGAGAGGAAGGCACACACATAGAGATGATATATATAGTTTTAGCAAATTGAGGCCCGCTGTAAACTAGAAAGCAGAACGATACAAAAGGGGACTGAGCGGTCAGCAAAAAACCCTAATCAAAAAAACCATCCTGAGATTACAAGAACCCATGTGCCAACTCATGGCACATGGGGAGAACCTCAGTCCACTAGAGCTACCAGCTAGCATAGAGACATAATAAGCAAGCTGGACAAAAAAACAAACAACTGAAAATCAGCACTTAGCTTATCCTGAAAGATCTGGGAGCAGGTAGGCAGGAACCAAACAGAGCACATCTGAATACATTGATAGCTGGCAAGGGAAATGACAGAAAGGCCAGGTAAAATAGGAAACACCCAGCCACTGATGGACAGGTGGAAACCAAAGGCCGCAACCCACCAAAGTCACCCAGTACCAGCAGTAACCACCAGAGGGAGCCCACAAACAGAATCCACAACAGGGGCCCAAAGGTGCACAATGACCTGAACCTTGGGTGCAGCGAGGACATGGGGCACGGAAGAGCAGGGAGCAAGGGCAGAGCATGGAGGAAATGGGGCTGGTGTCACAGGGGGTCAGGGACACTGGGGGCCGAGGATGGCGACACACGAGCGGCAGACACACCTTACTGCCACCAGTCCTGTACACCTCCATGTTCATCCCCAGATCCTCCAGATGGCTGAGCCTAGGTGCCATCCCCCTCCTGGGTGGCTCGGTCCACGCACCCCCGCCAGCTCCGAAAAGGGGAGCGGAGAGGTGAGAATACCCCCCCTCTGGAGCTGCCTGTTCCCGGTCCCAGCAGCTGCCACAGATGCTGCACTACCTGGGCCCGGCACACAGTAAGTGCGCGATGAAGTGTTGTCATTGCGCACCCGCAGTGTCAGAGGCAGAGGGGAATGATTGGAGAGGAAGCATCATCTGGCACTCTCTCCTCCATCATTGCTTTGAACTGTACCAGCGTCATAATGATGCCGGTATAGTTCAATCCGGTGGCGGAGGCAGTTGACGCTGGCAGCAGGAGGATCCCCCTGACCAATGGGCCCCATAGCGACTGTGTGATGTGCTGCTATTAGTAGCATGCCACTGGCTGGAGGCTGCTGGGGGAGCGGGGGCGCTAGGCAGCTGCTTGGTGTGCCTGCCGCTAACGCCGGCCCTGAGTAATAGTGCCTCCTCATCTCTCATTCAATGAGGCACGTAGAACAGAGGGCGCTCAATAGCAAATTTAAATTCTCCCATATATTATGGTGCGGGGTTTTTCTATCCATAATAGAAGGGTCTGATATTTGTTACCCCTTCATGTAATTTCTGTTGCCAATTAGATTGCTAATAATGCATTTCTTACATAGAGGGTAGTCCTGTACAGCTTTTTACCACAGAATAGCAAAGAGTTTTGACCATCTATGCCTTAGTACCATTGAAGTTGCATGGTCTGGCTCTATGGTAGCAATGGTTTTAACCCTTTCCTGACATGTGCCGTGCATGTACGGCACTGCGGGAGCTGAGTTTCCATAAAGTGAGGTACATGTACAGCTCACGCAGTCAGGTGCGGGTGTCAGCTCTATGTGAGAGCTGACACCCTGCAACAACATCCACGATCCATGATGATCCATAATGCCGCTCTCAATAGTGACAGTGATATCGAGGAGCATCTCACAGGGAGTGAGATCCCTGTGTGCTTCCATCTGTACAACGCGATGCGATTGCATTGTGCTGATGGCCTCCATGGTGAACGGAAATAAAAATAGATTAGAAAGTGATCAAAAAATGTCATGTGTCCATCCATAATAGAAGGGTCTGATTGATATTTGTTACCCCTTCATGTAATTTCTGTTGCCAATTAGATTGCTAATAATGCATTTCTTACATAGAGGGTAGTCCTGTACAGCTTTTTACCACAGAATAGCAAAGAGTTTTGACCATCTATGCCTTAGTACCATTGAAGTTGCATGGTCTGGCTCTATGGTAGCAATGGTTTTAACCCTTTCCTGACATGTGCCGTACATGTATGGCACTGCGGGAGCTGAGTTTCCATAAAGCAAGGTACATGTACAGCTCACGCAGTCAGGTGCGGGTGTCAGCTCTATGTGAGAGCTGACACCCTGCAACAACATCCACAATCCATGATGATCCACAATGCCGCTCTCAATAGTGACAGTGACATCGAGGAGCATCTCACAGGGAGTGAGATCCCTGTGTGCTTCCATCTGTACAACGCGATGCGATTGCATTGTGCTGATGGCCTCCATGGTGAACGGAAATAAAAATAGATTAGAAAGTGATCAAAAAATGTCATGTGTCCCAAAAAAACAAGCCGCTACATGACTCTCTGCCAAAATATGAAAAAATTCTAGCTATCCAAATATGGCGATGCAAAAACTTGTAAAAAAAAAGCGTCTTTTAGTGTGTGACGCAGCCAAACATAAAAAGAACTATATTAATATGGTATTGCTATAATTGCACTGACCCGAAAAATAAAGAAGCCTTATCACTTATACCACATGAGGGACAGCATAAAAAATAAATAAAACCAATTCTTCACCCGCTGTTAATTTGTTCATTCTGCCTCCCAAAGATCGCAGTATGACTCGGCTCACATTTGTCCTGCACTCTACGCTGAGCACTTACACCAGGGTTTCCATGTAATTCTCTGAAACACGTGATTCACACGGAACCCCCACAGGAGATTCCTTATAATGATGCAGATGGAGACACTGTGGGCGCCTTAGGACCTGTGATTCGGTGGTCTCTGTCTTTTTAGGGATACATAAAAGCGCAGTCCGTCACAGTTTTGTACACCTCTAAAAAGAAAGACAATGCTGAACAGAGGTCAGATGGAGTCCAGAGTAACTCTGCTACTTCATTATAGTGAATAAATCCCTCGGAGGTTTCATCTGAAACACCTTACTCTGAGATTTAGATGGAAACCCCAACGTAAGTGCTCTTAGTAGAGCGACGGATAACCGTGATCCAGAATGTTATGTAAAATGCTCCCAATAAAAGCTTCAACTCAATCCACAATAAAAGTACCCACTCAGGTCCATCATCTGTCAATGGAAATATAGGGGGCTTCCATGTTACTGGTAGGTACTGTTAAATGCAAAATGGCTCATTGCCCCTCAAAAGAATTTCAGCAAATTCTGTGCTCCCAATTCCATGTGACCCCCTTCCTTCAGAGCCACAGTGAACTTAAACCACATTTAGCCTCCACATGTTTGGCATCTCATTTTCTAATTTACAGGTGCATGTCTCCAGAAACATGAGCTGGTAATAATGTACTGGTCATGTCAACATACTGGTCACTTCAACATACTGGTCAATACAATGGCAGTTTGCAGTTTTCACCAAGCAACATCCACTACTGTTTGTTTCTGGAAAACACCAATGGAGTCAAAATTGTCATTACATCTGTAGATAAATTTCCAGAGGAGCATAATTTCCAAAATGGGGTCACTTGAGGGAGGATTCTGCTTTCTAGCACTTGGGGATCTGTCTATGGAGTCTGCAAACGTTTTAAAGAAAGTCTGCGTTCCTGGAGGCTAAGCAGTAACTTAAAGGCCTCATTTGGGGTATTTCTACATTCAGCAGAAATTGTGAGACACATTTTGGTGTCATTTTTATCCATTTCCCAGTATGAAAATTTAAAACTTGGGGCTAACACACAATCTTGGTGGTAAAAATGTAAATTATTTTTTATTCGCTGACCAATGGTATACATTTCTATAGCTCAACTGTGGTGTCAATATGATCACTGCACCCCTAGATGAGTTCATTGAGAGGTGTAGTGTGTAAAATGGGGTCAATTTGGGGGGGAGTCTGCTCTTCTGGCTCCTCAGGGGCTCTACCAATGTGACATGGCACCTTTAAACTAATGCAGCAAAATCTGCACTGTAATATTGCGCTCTTTCCCTTCTGAGCTTTGCACTGTGCCTCAAAGGTAGTTTTTAACCACATATGGGGTATCAGTGTACTCAGGAGAAATTGCATAACAAATTTTGAGATCCATTTTCTCCTGTTACCCTTGTGAAAATGCAAAATTTGGGACTAAAATACTTTTTGTGAGAAAAAATGTATTCTTTTTCTTTTCATGGCTCAACGTTATAAACTTCTGTGGAGCACCTAGAGGTTGTAGGTGCTCAACACACATCTAGATAAATTCTTTGAGGGGTCTAGTTTCCAAAATGGTGTGACTTGTGGGGGGTTCTACTGTTTATGCACATCAGGGGCTCTCCAAATGAAACATGGCATCCGCTAATTATGCCAGCACAGCTTACCTTCAAAAATGGTGCTCCTTCCCTTCCGAGCCCTGCTGGTTGCCTAAACAGGGGTTTTCCCCATGGGGTATTGGTATGCTCAGCAGAAATTGCACAACAAATTTTATGGTCCATTTTCTCCTGTTATCCTTGAGAAATTAAAAAAAATTAGGTCTAAAAGAAATTTTTTTTGAAAAAAAGTCAAATGTTTATTTTTTTCCTTCCATATTCCATTAATTCCTGTAAAGCACTTGAAGGGTTAATACACTTTTTGAATGTGGCTTTGAGCATCTTGAGGGGTGAAGTTTTTAGAATTATGTCACTTTAGAATATTTTCTGTCACATAGGCCCTTCAAAGTCACTTCAAATATGAGGTGGTCGCTAAAAAAAATGGTTTTGTAAATTTTGTTGGAAAAATGAGAAATTGATGGTCAACTTTTAACCCTTATAACTTAAAAAAATTATGTTCCAAAAATTATGCTGATATAAAGGAGACATGTAGGAAATGTTATTTATTAACAATTTTGTGTGACATAACTCTCTGATTTAAGGCATAAAAATTAAATGTTTGAAAATTGCTAAATTTTCAAAAATTTTCCCCCAATTTTTCCCAAATTTTCACTTTTTTCAAGAATAAACATAAGTCATATCAAACAAATTTTACCACTACCTTGAAGTACAATATGTCACGAAATAAACAGTCTCAGAATCAGTGGGATCTATTGATGCGTTCCAGAGTTATGACCTCATAAATTGACAGAGGTCAGAATTGAAAAAATTGGCTTGGTCGGGAAGCTGAAAACAGGCTTCGGGATGAATGGGTTAATCTATATGGAGGCTGTATGACTGGTTGACCATACTGGGGGATGATAATACATAGAAGCATTGAGGGGGTATGTATTATAATATATTTTCTATAACACAGTAAGTGATGGATATTGTATTGAAGCTTTGACTCTGCTATTAAACCACTAACTTTGCAGTCAGGTAGGAAATGAAAAAAAAACATTTTTGTGTGAAAACTTACATATTCTTGGATGATAGAAGGTTAAAGTTATGTAACTCTTTAAAGACACTGACTATTTTTTATTCTTGATATATCAGCTTGACGCAGGGGAAGACTACATTTTAATTTACAGTTGAGACAAAAAAAAGTCACAAAGTTCGTGTTTTTCATAGGAGAGGGTTTCCTGCAATGCAAGCAATCCTCTACGAATTAACAGCATGCACTCCAGGCTGATATATTTTACCACCGCTGAAACATTGCAGCATCAGAACAGGAAACTGAATTATAAAATTGTGTTACAGTCCTTTTCAGGACAGAATCCAAAGATCTTGAAAAGACTGCCAATTAAAAAGAATATCAGAAAGTTTCAACCCTTTTTAATTATGATGAAAGGGGTCTTGAATTACATTGTATGCTTTCTATAATAAATAGTAAACCCATCATGCTTACCAACATCAGCAACTATGTGTCAACCATGTGACCATTATACTTACCCATAAAAACACAAATGTGTCCACTATGTGACCATCACCCCTGTGCCTCCCACATGAACAACATAATTACCAACATCTCCACTTATGGGTCCACCATGTGACTAGCATACTTACCAACATCACCACTTATGGGTCCACCATGTGACCAGCATGCTTACTAACATCACCACTTATGGCTCCACCATATGACCAGCATGCTCACTCACATCAACACATATGTGTCCACTATGTGACCAGCATACTTACCCACATCACCACCTATATGTTTCTCACATGAACAACATAATTATCAACGTCATCACCTATGTGTCCACCACGTGATCAGCATACTTACCAACATGACCACCTGCAATGTGTGTACACAATATCACCATCTTACTTACCAACATTACCACTTATGGGTGCACCATGTGACCAGCATGCTTACCAACATCACCACTTATGGGTCCACCATGTGACCAGCATGCTTACCAACATCACTACTTATGGGTCTACCATGTGACCAGCATGCTTACCCACATCAACAATATGTGTCCACTATATGACCAGCATACTTACCCACATCACCACCTATATGTCTCCCACATGAACATCATAATTACCAACGTCACCACCTATGTATGTTTTCCTTGTTTTTGTCAGGAAGATTGTAATTTCTGTTAAAGGAATGCAGAACAGAAGAACAGTAAATTTCAAGATAAAAGCTGTAACTTTTGCATCACTTACCATGTTCCATGTTTTGCACTAGGGTCTTATGTGCCAGAGTGACTTTTGGGCCCAGTGAGTCTTCTATATTCGCACCCCTTTTAGGTACTATATAGTCCTGTTTAAGGTAGAGCAGACACTGAGTAGACAGATTACCAGACTTATTAATTCTCACTTCAAATAATAAAGATCTTAATGTATCCATAGTAATAACAAGTTAAATGGAAGTTCATCTAATAAAATGAACCAAAGTTAAGAAGCATACAACAACATAATACTGCAATTGCATTACAATGATGGCATTTGCATATTACTGTGTGGGCCACATTGGGTGAACGCATTCTCAATCACTTCAACAATAAGGCCAGATGGCTGGAAGCACATAGTGGAGGAGTGGGATAAGTGGGATCGGGGATGGGTATATATTATATTGTAGGTGTTAGATGAATGCTGCATTGTTGGAGCCTTCTGTCCTCATCAACCTTCTTTGTAGTGTGGTTAGATGTCATATTTTGCCTTTGCTGCTATTCTCTTTATAAATTTCAGATTTATAGTGATGAAATCCCCAGCAAGTTTATACAAGGTAATAGCTGTGAATGTTTAATGTAAGGAAACAAATACAAAATTTCTGTATACATTTGGAATAATTTAAATGTGCAGTACATCTTATTTTCTGTATGTAGTTAGGGGTCCTGTGAAACAGCATTATATCTAGACTTACTGAGACTTCTGACTTACACTGGCTTCACATGTCCGGATTCTATGGACTGCAATTACAAGTTCAGTCTGGGATCTCCTGACCTGGAGGAACAGCCTCATAAATGCATTCATGATATGCTGTTGTGGGCATCTGGTCTTAGCAATTAAAGTGACCGTCCTCCCTGAGACTGAAAAGTGACTATACATTTCACATGTATAGTCCGCCCTCCTGTTTTCAAAATGCAAATGTGCAAAAAGAAAAGGCTATAAGAAGCCACAGCCAGCTCACCAATCCAGGCAGGTGCACGGAACATCATCTTGGACTAAGATAGATATACATAACGAAGTAAGGAAGGCGTTCCAGCTCCATAAAATTCAAATGCTTTATTTCTCCATTAAAAATTGGTGTAGTACAAACAGTCCTTGCCTTAGCGCAAAAGTCCAAGTACAGAGTACATGCGACGCGTTTCGATCGTACCCGATCTTAGTCAATGCATTGACTAAGATCGGGTACGATCGAAACGCGTCGCATGTACTCTGTACTTGGACTTTTGCGCTAAGGCAAGGACTGTTTGTACTACACCAATTTTTAATGGAGAAATAAAGCATTTGAATTTTATGGAGCTGGAACGCCTTCCTTACTTCGTTATGTTTTCAAAATGGCTGCTGCATTGGCATAGTGATCACAATGGAAAGCCAAACCCTTTCTCTGATTCTGGATATAAAATGCAGGTGAGGCGTGACTTAGACTTACCACTGCACTTCCCATGGCACTGCAAGAGCAATTTTGGATTCGAGAGAAATGGAATTCCGAAACAGAGGGCATAAGGTAGGGCATCTATACATGAGAAATGTGTAGCCAGTTTTCAAGTAGGCTAAGCCTTTATTAATCCTTTACAAGATTTTCTACTTGTTTATTGTGGTCAGTACAACTCATTTATAGTTAAACAGGTTTTCAGTCTTATAAGAAAAGATATATAATGAAAAATTAGCCAACTTTTTAATATTACACTTACTTATATACCATCAACATATTCCACAGTGCTTAACAGACATCATAAATACTATGGCCATTAGGATTCACAATCGAAAATTCTTATCAGTATATTCGTGGAGCATGGAAGGAAACCCTCACAAACAAAAGTCGAACATGGGGTGTAAATCCATGACCCTACTGCTTCAAAGCTAACCACTGAGCCACCATGATGTACTAAAACATGTTCTCATGATTTCTATGTTGCTTGATAGCAATGAATGAGAACATTCTTGTTTACAACCAGAGGCTGAAAGTCCATAAAAATCAAGCTATTCTTACAGCTGAGAGCTTGCTACAGTGCTCCAATCTAGACAATAATGCATCTAAAGAGTTTATAAGAAGTAGATGGTATAGTAGACAGAAGAACAATACAATATAAATCATTCAAATCCCAACATGTCCTATACTCCACATAATATATACAGAATTAAGACCTGGTATGCTGGATATATTCAGGGAAAGATATACTTTCTCCCTAGTGACACTATTTGATAGCTGTCATTCTTAGACAGTACACAACAAGCAATATGTAATCCAATTTTCCCTATGCCTAATAATATTTAATGGATGTTCACAGCGTAAGTATCTGTGCAAATATCCCAGCATTCTCCAACCCCATCCAGGCTTATGGCATTAGCAACATTAGTATGCTTGGATATGATGGAGCCCCTCATGGTTGTTATAGACACAGGAGCAAGCGAGTCTTTGATCGGGATGTACAATGCACACAAATCCTTAACTGCAATCACTTCCCCCAGCACTGAGTTATCGGTTTGGAGATTCAGTCCCACTGAGGCATAAATGAATTGTGTTTGCTCCCTTAACTGGCATGGAAATGGAGAACGTGGTTAATGTGAAAAGAAGCCATTTATTCCCTGGATAAATTCTCTTCAACCTGAAGCAATTTCAATTCCCATACATTTTATAAGTGGCCGCTGGTCTCATATGTTGTAGAGACAGCATGATAAAAAGGGAAGGGAGGGTGAGTAAGATTTCTCCATTACACCTCCTTGATCTATAGGTATGGAGGTGCAGATGTGTGTTTCTGTTCTCCCTGGCAGCTAAATGGTCAATCAGATGCAAATTGTACTGTTAACAGAAATATGGAACTGTTGAGAAGAGCTGCACAATGAGAAGCTGCCTTCTCTATTTTATAATGTGTTCTATATGTGCATCCACATAATGGGGATCATAAGGCACACCATAAGATTAATGATTTACTACAGTCCATGTCTCTAATAGGCAGCCACAGTATTTAACCAAAGATTATTTAGGTTCGTTTGAATAAATTAATAATTTGTAGAGTTGAGAAAAAAATATTTGCATGACCCTGGTCCTGCGGCCACATTGATGATGCGTTGTCACCGAATCAGAGCCTGGTGAACCTCCTCCTAAATGGGGCTTCTGTAGGCCATCGTTACAGCATGATGTACGCATCTCATCGCACCAGGCCTAATAAATCAAAAAAGCCGCTAGGATTTAAGGAGCTTCACAATGCTCTGATTCAGCAGCCACGGAATACTAACTAGACCCTTGGACGAGGGTCCTGTGAATCTATTCGATAAGCTATAATAATCTTGTTATGTACAGGGGATCTTCAGTTTTATGTTATCAAAGTAAAGCTTCATGTATATGGAGTCCATGCATATCAGGGCTAGATGGGCCAGAGTCATTCAGAGCTGTATTATGGCCCTCATAGACCTCTAGGGGGTGAACTGCATATCTGTATAGTACCAATTCCATTTAATGGCAGACAACTTGTTTTCTGTCAGATGCATCTAAAAAAAATGCACCAGGCTTCATCAGGTGTCATATAGCTGGGATATTCCTACGGTAACATGGTTCTGAACAGTCACATCATACAGGGGCACAGAGAATACCAATGACAGGGCTCCACATACCAATTGAATAGGGGATACATACTTGCACAGACCTCATAGTACTTTGCCTGGTACTGTGAGTCCCCCTTTCCCCCCCTTTTTCTCTTCCTCTATAAGAGCAAAGGTCAAAATATTGGGTCAGGCTGTGGTCCACGAACAGATTCAAACTAGTAACAGCAGGCTGGTCTTCGCAGACTTTTCCTGTCTTCCTTCCGATTTGTGGAACTAAAAAAGTGTGGGAAGAGACATTCCATTCACAGCCAGCAGTCGTCGCAAGTTCAAGAGAGAAGACACCAGCTTTCCCTCCCTAATTTTATCTTGCCCCACCTCCTATGGACTGTTGTAGTGTTTGTCAGTGGGATAATTGCTCAAATTGGCTGGATTTGGTAACTGGTCATTCATATTTTAGGATATGGTTAATTGTTATATATATATATATATATATATATATATATATATATATATATATATATATATTGAGTCTTAATAAACATCTCACAGAGCAAAACCCCTAAGGAACTCTAAAAAATGTATCTTTATTAACAATTATTTAAAATTAGTGCATGCAAAACCATCACCAAGGTGAACACTTGAAAAATAGAAGACAAACCTAGGGGGGTGCCTGTCCCTAGTGGCCTACAACTAGTCAATACCCTACCTGTCAGCGGAGGTTGGCACCCTGATCCTGCGCAATGGCGCCCCCGCTCACCGTCGACTGTCCCTTCTGATCTAATAGACCCTGCCAAGGAAGGGAAAAGATAAATGTAATGGTGTATATTTGTGAGGAGGGTTTAAAGTGTGTGAAAAAATGCTGTCCCTCACACTAACCCTACCTGCCAGCGGGGGTTGGCACCCTAACCCTGCGCAATGGCGCCCCCACTCCTCGACGGCTGTCCCAAAAAAATATTGACACTAAATAGCAAAACTCGAGACCCTTGTGGTAGGGCACTGGAAAACGTGAGAGCGTGATGAACACAACAAAAAAAAAAAACGACACCAGGGGGATTTTTTGGGGGGATATAATAATCCAAATGATTTACCACATTATGTACTAGATAGCACAATTTCTAGGCTGCTCAAAATCCAGCAAAAGATATATATTGCCTAAAAAATCTTAATCAGGCTATTCAGCCTTAATGCTGTACCACATATTGCAATTATATATCAAATAGCACAATTTCTAGCTGTTCAGAATCCAGCAAAAATATATATTGCCTGCAAATCTTAATCAGGCTATTCAGCCTCAACACTGTGCCATATATTGCACCAATACCCACATTTATTAAAAAAAAAAAATAAAAAATACTCCCAAGGTGATGTTTCAGTTCACACACTTTTAAATAATAGGGTCATGAAGCAGACGTATCTGTTTCTCTGGCTTCATAGTGCTGTGACCCACAATCTGTTAAGAGAGGCAAATCCCTCAGTTTAACAAATATACCAAACTCACGTTTCAGTAAATAGGCATAAACAAATCAGTCTCATAACTCATTAGTCTCATGGCTCGACGCGTTTCTCCTCCCAACGGAGGTTCTTCAGGAGCATATTTACAATAATATCAGAGACCGTTACTTAGCTTAGTGTTGTGCATCACGATACGGGACACACGCACCAGGTATATACCCTCCAGATTCAGAGGCTCTGAGGCGCCATTACGCAGGATCATGGTGCCAACCTCCGCTGGTAGGTAGGGTATTGACTAGTTGTAGGCCACTAGGGACAGGCACCCCCCTAGGTTTGTCTTCTATTTTTCAAGTGTTCATCTTGGTGATGGTTTTGCATGCACTAATTTTAAATAATTGTTAATAAAGATAATTTTTTTAGAGTTCCTTAGGGGTTTTGCTCTGTGAGATTAGTAAATTGATAACTCCTTTATTATTGTTTTTTCTGTGAGTCTTAATAAACATCACAGCCTGTTTAACCCGTTAGTGACGGAGCCAATTTGCAGCTTAATGACCGGGCCAATTTTCACAATTCTGACTACTGTCATTTTATGAGGTTATAACTCTGGAACACTTTAATGTATCCCGCTGATTCTGAGAATGTTTTTTCGCGACATACTGAACTTCATGATAGTGGTATAATTTATTCAATATTAATTGCATTTATTTATGAAAAAAATGTAAATATGGCAAAAAAAATTAAAATTTAGCAATTTTCAATCTTTGAATTTTTATGCCCTTAAATCAGAGAGATATGTCACACAAAATGGATAATAAATAACATTTTGCACATTTCTACTTTACATCAGCACAATCTTGGAAACAATTTTTTTTTGTTAGGAATTTATAAGGGTTAAAATTGACCAGCGATTTTTCATTTTTACAACAAAATTTACAAAACCATTTTTTAGGGACCATTTCACATTTAAAGTCACTTTAAGGGGTGCACATGACAGAAAATACCCCAAAGTGACACCATTATAAAAACTGTACCCCTCAAGGTGCTCAAAACCACATTCAAGAATTTTATTAACCCTTTACGTGCTTCACAGGAACTGAAGCAATGTGGAAGGAAAAAATTAACATTTTTTTTGCAAACATTTTACTTCAGAACTAATTTTTTTTTGTTTTCGCAAGTGTAAAAAAAGAAAATGAATCAGAAAAGTTGTTGTGCTATTTCTCCTCAATACGCCGATACCTCATATGTGGGGATAAACCACTGTTTGTGCGCACGGCAGAGTTTGGAAGATAAGGAGTGCTGTTTGACTTCTTCAATGCAGAATAGGCTGGAATTGAGATCGGACACCATGTCGCATTTGGAGAGCTCCTGATGTGCCTAAAACAGTGGAAACCCCCCACAAGTGAAACCATTTTGGAAATGTGACCCCTTAACCCCTTAATCGCATATGACGCACTATCCCGTCGAGGTGGGGTGGGCCCGTATGACCAACGATGAGATAGTACGTCATATGCGATCGGCCGCGCTCACGGGGGGGAGCGCGGCTGGGTGTCAGCTGACAATCGCAGCTGACATCCGGCACTATGTGCCAGGAGCAGTCACAGACCGCTCCTGGCACATTAACTCCTGGAACACTGCGATCAAACATGATCACAGCGTTCTGGCGGTACATGGAAGCATCGCGCAGGGAGGGGGCTCCCTGCGTGCTTCACTGAGACCCTCGGTCTAAGGCGATGTGCTCTCCTTCTACCGAGCATCTCCTCCCTGCAGGTCCCGGATCCAAAATGGCCACGGCGCTACATCCGGGTCCTGCAGGGAGGTGGTTTACTAGCGCCTGCTCATAGCAAGCGCTGGTAAGCCTGCAGCCCTGCAAGTCAGATTGCTGATCTGACACATTGCTCTGCAAAGTGTCAGATCAGCGATCTGACCCTATAACATGATGCGCCGCCCCTGGGGCAATGCTATAAAGTAAAAAAAAAAATACTCACGTGTAAAAAAAAAAATAAAAAAAAAATTCCTGAATAAAGAAAAAAAAAAAAATATATATATATATGTTGTTCCCATAAATACATTTCTTTATCTAAATAATAAAAAAAAAAG
The DNA here is from genome assembly GCF_051348905.1 of Ranitomeya variabilis. NCBI lineage: Eukaryota > Metazoa > Chordata > Amphibia > Anura > Dendrobatidae > Ranitomeya > Ranitomeya variabilis. Next base: position 491,802,926 of record NC_135235.1, read on the forward strand.
TACACATATTTAGTATCACCGCGTCCGTAACGACCCCACCTGTAAAAGTGTCCTGCTAGTTAACCCCTTAAGTGAACGCGGTTACAAAAAAAAAAAAAAACAGGCACAAAACAGTGCTTTATTATCATACCACCAAACAAAAAGTGGAATAACACGCGATCAAAAAGACGGATATAAATAACCATGGTACCACTAAAAACGTCATATTGTCCCGCAAAAAAAGAGCTATGACACAGCATCATCAGCAAAAAAATAAAAAAGTTATAGTCCTCAGAATAAAGAGATGCAAAAATAATTATTTTTCTATAAAATAGTTTTTATGGTATAAAAGCGCCAAAACATAAAAAAATGATATAAATGAGGTATCGCTGTAGTCGTACTGACCAGAAGAATAAAACTGCTTTATCAAGTTTACCAAACGTGGAACGGTATAAACGCCCCCCCCAAATGAATTTCATGAATAGCTGGTTTTTGGACATTCTGCCTCACAAAAATCGGAATAAAAAGCGATCACAAAATGCCCAAAAATAATACCAATAAAAACGTCAACTCGTCCCGCAAAAAACAAGACCTCACATGACTCTGTGTACCAAAATATGGAAAAATTATAGCTCTCAAAATGTGGAGATGCAAACACTATTTTCTGCAATAAAAAGCGTCTTTTAGTGTGTGATGACTGCCAATCATAAAAATCCGCTAAAAAAACACTATAAATAGTAAATCAAACCCCCCTTCATCACCCCCTTAGTTACGGAAAAATAATAAAATTTTAAAAATGTATTTATTTCCATTTTCCCATTAGGGTTAGGGCTAGGGTTAGGGTTAGGGCTAGGGCTAGGGGTAGGGTTAGGGGTAGGGTTAAGGCTAGGGTTAGGGCTAGGGTTAGGGCTAGGGTTAGGGTTAGGGCTAGGGTTAGGGCTAGGGTTAGGGTTAGGGCTATGGCTAGGGTTAGGGCTAGGGTTGGGCTAGGGTTAGGGTTGGGGCTAGAGTTAGGGTTTCAGTTAGAATTGGGGGTTTCCACTGTTTAGGTACATCAGGGGCTCTCTAAATGCAGCATGGCATCCGATCTCAATTCCAGCCAATTCTGAGTTGAAAAAGTAAAACAGTGCTCCTTCCCTTCTGAGCTCTCCTGTGCGCCCAAACAGGGGTATACCCCAACATATGGGGTATCAGCGTACTCAGGACAAATTGGAAAACAACTGTTGGGGTCCAATTTCTCTTGTTACCCTTGGGAAAAAAAATTTGGGGGGCTAAAAAACATTTTTGTGGGGAAGAAATGATTTTTTATTTTCACGGCTCTGCGTTATAAACTGTAGTGAAACACTTGGGGGTTCAAAGTTCTCACAACACATCTAGATAAGTTCCTTGGGGGGTCTAGTTTCCAATATGGGGTAATTTGTGGGGGGTTTCTACTGTTTAGTTACATCAGGGGCTCTGCAAATGCAACATGATGCCTGCAGACCAATCCATTTAAGTCTGCATTCCAAATGGCGCTCCTTCCCTTCCGAGCTCTGCCATGCGCCCAAACGATGGTTCCCCCCCACATATGGGGTATCAATGTACTCAGGAAAAATTGGAAAACAATTTTTGGGGTCCAAATTCTCCTGTTATCCTTGGGAAAATACAAAACTGGGGGCTAAGAAATAATTTTTGTGGAAAAAAATTGATTTTTTATTCTCATGGCTCTGCGCTATAAACTGTAGTGAAACACTTGGGGGTTCAAAGTTCTCACAACATATCTAGATAAGTTCCTTGGGGGGGTCTAATTTCTAATATGGGGTCACTTGTGGGGGGTTTCTACTGTTTAGGTACATTAGGGGCCCTGCAAACGCAATGTGACGCCTGCAGACAAATCCATCTAAGTCTGCATTCCAAATGGCGCTCCTACCCTTCCGAGCTCTGCCATTCGCCCAAATGGTGGTTCCCCCCACATATGGGGTATTAGCATACTCAGGACAAATTGGAAAACTTTTGGGGTCCAATTTCTCTGTTACCTTTGGGAAAATACAAAATTGGAGGCTAAAAAATAATTTTGTGGGAATTTTTTTTTTTTATTTTCACGGCTCTGCGTTATAACTGTAGTGAAACACTTGGGGGTTCACAGCTCTCACAACACATCTGGATAAGTTCCTTAGGGGGTCTACTTTACAAAATTGTGTCACTTTTGTGGGGTTTCACTATTTAGGCACATCAGTGGCTCTCCAAACGCAACATGGCGTCCCATCTCAATTCCAGTCAATTTTACATTGAAAAGTCAAACGGCGCTCCTTTCCTTCCGAACTCTGCCATGCGCCCAAACAGTGGTTTACCCCCACATATCGTGTATCAGCGTATTCAGGACAAATTGCACAACAACTTTTGGTGTCCAATTTCTTCTCTTACCCTTGGAAAAATAAAAAATTGGGGGAGAAAAGATCATTTTTATAAAAAAAATATGATTTTTTATTTTTGCGGCTCTGCATTATAAACTTCTGTCAAGCACTTGGTGGGTCAAAGTGCTCACCACACATCTAGATAAGTTCCTTAGGGGGTCTAATTTCCAAAATGGTGTCACTTGTGGGGGTTTTCAATGTTTAGGCACATCAGTGGCTCTCCAAACGCAACATGACGTCCCATCTCAATTCCTGTCAATTTTCCATTGAAAAGTCAAACGACGCTCCTTCCCTTCCGAGCTCTGCCATGCGCCCAAACAGTGGATAACCCCCACATATGGGGTATCAGCGTACTCAGGACAAATTGCAGAACCACTTTTGAAGTCCAATTTCTTCTCTTACCCTTTGGAAAATAAAGAATTGAGGCGAAAAGGTCATTTTTGTGAAAAAATATGATTTTTTATTTTTACAGCTCTGCATTATAAACTTCTGTGAAGCCCTTGGTGGGTCAAAGTGCTCACCACACATCAAGATAAGTTCCTTAGGGGGTCTACTTTCCAAAATGGTGACACTTGTGGGAGGTTTCAATGTTTAGGCACATCAGGGGCTCTCCAAACGCAACATGGCATCCCATCTCAATTCCTGTAAATTTTGCATTGAAAAGTCAAACGGCGCTCCTTCCCTTCTGAGCTCTGCCATGCGCCCAAACAGTGGTTTACCCCCACATGTTGGGTATTGGCGTAATCAGGACAAATTGTACAACAACTTTTTGTGTCCATTTTCCCCTGTTACCCTTGGTAAAATAAAACAAGTTGGAGGTGAAGTAAATTTTGTGTGAATAAAAGTTAAATGTTCATTTTTATTTAAACATTCCAAAAATTCCTGTGAATACCAGAAGGGTTTAATAAACTTCTTGAATTTTGAGCATCTTGAGGGGTGCAGTTTTTAAAATGGTGTCACACTTCATTATTTTCCATCATATAGACCCCTCAAAATGACTTCAAATGAGATGTGATCCCTAAAAAAAATGGTGTTGTAAAAATGAGAAATTGCTGGTCAAATTTAACCCTTATAACTCCCTAAGAAAAAAAAAATTGGTTCCAAAATTGTGCTGATGTAAAGTAGACACGTGGGAAATGTTACTTATTAAGTATTTTGGGTGACATATCTTCTGTGAATTAAGGGCAAAAAAATTCAAAGTTGGATAACTGCGAAATTTTTTAAATTTTTGCCAAATTTCCATTTTTTTCACAAATAAACGCAAGACTTATCGAAGAAATTTTACCACTGTCATGAAGCACAATATGTCACAAGAAAACAGTTTCAGAATCATCAGGATCCGTTGAAGCGTTCCAGAGTTATAACCTCATAAAGGGACAGTGGGCAGAATTGTAAAAATTGGCCCGGTCATTAACGCGCAAACCACCCTTGGGGCTTAAGGGGTTAAGAAACTTATAAATAAAAAAATGGCTAAAAAAGCCATAGCCAGCTCACCAACCAGACCTGCAGGTACGGAGCACGGAGTTAAGAAACTTATCTAGATGTGAAATGAGCACTTTGATCCCCCAAGTGCTTCACAGAAGTTTATAACGTAGAGCCATAAAAATAAAAAATTGTTTTTTTTCCACAAAAATTATTTTTCTCCCCCAAACTTTTATTTTTACAAGGGTAACAGGATAAATTAGATCCCCAAAGTTGTTGTGCAATTTGTCCTGAGTTCACGGATACTTCATACATGGGGGTAAACAACTGTTTGGGCTCACGGTAGAGCTTGGAAAGCAAGGAGCGCCGTTTGACTTTTTCAATGCAGAATTGCCTGGAACTGAGATCGGACGCCTGTCACATTTGGAGAGCCCCTGATGTGCCTAAACAGTGGAACCCACCCACAAGTGACACCCTTTTGGAAACTAGACCCCTTAAGGAACTAGTCTAGATGTGTGGTGAGCACTTTGAACCCCCAAGTGCTTCACAGAAGTTTGTAACGTAGAGCCGTGAAAATAAAAAATCATATTTTTTCCACAAAAATGATCTTTTCGCCCCAACATTTATATTTTCACAAGGGTAAAAGGAGAAATTAGACCACCCAAGTTGTTGCGCAATTTGTTCTGAGTACGCTGATACCACATATGTGGAGTAAACCACTGTTTGGGCGCACGGCAGAACTCGGAAGGGAAGGAGCTCCGTTTGACTTTTTAAATGCAGAATTAGCTGGAACTGAGATCGGACACCATGTCGCGTTTGGAGAGCCCCTGATGTGCCTACACAGTGGAAGTGACACCATTTTGGAAAGGAAACCCCATAAGGAACTTATCTAGATGTGTGGTGAGTAGTGTTGAGCGATACCGTCCGATACTTGAAAGTATCGGTATCGGATAGTATCGGCCGACACCTGAAAAGTATTGGATATCGCCGATACCGATACCCGATACCAATACAAGTCAATGGGACACCAAGTATCGGAAGGTATCCTGATGGTTCCCAGGGTCTGAAGGAGAGGAAACTCCCCTTCAGGCCCTGGGATCCATATTAATGTGTAAAATAAAGAATAAAAATAAAAAATATTGATATACTCACCCTCTGACGCGCCCAGGTTGTAACCGCCAGCCTCCATTCATAAGAATGAGCGCTTGAAAGTCCTTAGATGACGTCGCGGTCTGTGATTGGTCGCGGAGCGGTCACGTGACCGCAACGCGACCAATCACAAGCCGTGACGTCATCTAAGGTCTTTCAAGCGCTTGAAAGTCCTTAGATGACATCGCGGCCTGTGATTGGTCGCGGAGCGGTCACGTGACCGCTCCGCGACCAATCACAGGCCGCGACGTCATCTAAGGACTTTCAAGCGCTAATTCTTATGAACGGAGGCTGGCGGTTACAACCAGGGCGCGTCAGAGGGTGAGTATATCAATATTTTTTATTTTTATTCTTTATTTTACACATTAATATCGATCCTGATACCGATTCCCGATACCACAAAAGTATCGGATCTCGGTATCGGAATTCCGATACAGCAAATATCGGCCGATACCCGATACTTGCGGTATCGGAATGCTCAACACTAGTGGTGAGCACTTTGAACCCCCAAGTGCTTCACAGAAGTTTATAACGCACAGCCGTGAAAAAAAATATATTTTTTTCACTCAAAAATGATTTTTTAGCCAGCAATTTTATATTTTCTCAAGGGTAACTTGAGAAATTGGATCCCAATAGTTGTTTTACAGTTTGTCCTGAGTACGCCGATACACCATATATGGGTGGGGATCACTTTTTGGGCACACATTGGAGCTCGGAAGGGAAGTAGTGACGTTTTAAAATGTAGACTTTGATTAAATGGTCTGTAGGTGTCATATTGAGTTTGCAGAGCCCCTGATGTACCTAAACAGTAGAAACCCCAACAAGTGACCCCATTTTGGATGTGAGTATTCTACAAGAGAGAATGAAATAGTGGACTCTCTGGACCGTGACGACGATCCCCTCACGGACGAGCTGACTAGATGGACCGCCCCCTATACAGGGAGAGTTAGGGGCAGGCCCGTGAAGGACTATCGCCACGGAAGCTGGAGGACCAAGACAGAAGCAAAGGAAACGGAGGAGACACTGGAGTGGCGAGAGGGGCTGAGACACAGAACCGCAGAGGTATTAGAACTGCAGAAACACTGGAAGGCTGAGACACAGAGCTGTAAGGATACTGAAACTGTGGAGCTGCGGGATGAATAAGACACAGGACTGCAGAGGTACTGAGACTGCAGGGTAACGAGGAGACACAAAGCTGCAGAAGAACGGGAACTGACGCTGGAAGAAACCAAAGAAGAAGAAGCAAGGTTAGGCACAGGAGAACACCAAGGTAGCATGCGGCCAAGAGCATTCGAAGACACAATTGATCACCAGGCAAGGAAGAGAGGATGGAAACAGATTAATATACCGGCATAATGCAGCACTTCCGAGTGACAGTCCTCCACGGTGAAAGAGAGGAAGAAGAAAAGCACTGAGAGGTAAGTTAGTAGTGCTGAGTCCAGAGCTGAACCTGGCATGCGCGTGCGCCCGACGGACAGCAGAGGGCGGTGGCGAGCACTGAGAGGAAGAAGCAGGAGAGGAGGACACGCGCTTGGATGCCGAGGACAGGTAAGTATAACAGGGAGAGGAGTGCAGCAGCGACGTGACATTGGAAACTAGACCACCCAAGGAGCTTATCTAGATATGTGGTGAGCACTATGAACCCCCAATTGCTTCACAGAAGTTTATAACGTAGAGCCGTGAAAATAAAAAGTCATATTTTTTCCACAGAAATTATCTTTTCACCCTCAAATTTTTACTTTCACAGGGGTAACAGGAGAAATTGGACCATAAAATTTGTTGTGCAACTTGTCCTGAGTACTCTGATACCCATATGTTAGGAGGGACCACTGTTTGGGCACATGGCAGAGCTCAGAAGGGAAGGACTGCTATTTTGGAATGCAGAGTTTAATAGAATGGTCTGTGGCCGTCATGTTGCATTTGCAGAGCCCCTGATGTGACTAAACAGTAGAAACTACCCACAAGTGACCCCATTTTGAAAACTAGACCCCCCACGTAACTTATCTAGATGTGTTGTGTGAACTTTGAACCCCCAACTGTTTCACTCAAGTTTATAACGCAAAGCCATGAAAATAAAAAAAAAAATTGGGGGGTTTTTGCCCCTCATCAGTGTGGAGTAGGAATCTGTGAAAAGGCTGTAAAGGCACAGATGATTGGCCTCGGGGAGACCAAAACATCCAACACCACGGAGACACCATCACGTGTTTCTCAACGCAGTGATCCAGAACACAGGCAATCATCTGTGCCTTTACAGCCTTTTCACTAGGCACTGCTCCTAAAAGCCAGATTCCTACTCCACACTGATGAGGGGCAAAAACCCCGAAACAGCTGTCTGTGGATGGATACCATGCTTGGCATAGGTGGTTTTCCTATATTGGATGTTTTCCTTTATTGGATGCTGCCCTTCCCATGGTTGTTCCTTCCCGGGGAAAGGCCTGGCTATTCACTGCTTGCGTTGAGAAACACGTGATGGTGTCTCCGCAGCTACTCTACATGCATTTGCATATTTCCCATAAGGGATGGGGGCAGTGTTCTGGATCACTGCATTGAGAAACACGTGATGGTGTCTCCGCGTTGTTGGATGTTTTGGTCTCCCCGAGGCCAATCATCTGTGCCTTTACAGCCTTTTCACTAGGCACTGCTCCTAATAGCCAGATTCCTACTCCACACTGATGAGGGGCAAAAACCCCGAAACAGCTGTCTGTGGATGGATACCATGCTTGGCATAGGTGGTTTTCCTATATTGGATGTTTTCCTTTACTGGATGCTGCCCTTCCCGTGGTTGTTCCTTCCCGGGGAAAGGCCTGGCTATTCACTGCTTGCGTTGAGAAACACGTGATGGTGTCTCCGCAGCTACTCTACATGCATAAACAGTAAAAAAAAAAACACAATTGACCCCATTTTGGAAATTAGACCCCACCAAGGCGCTTATCTAGATGAGTGGTGAGCACTTTGAACTCCCAAGTGCTTCACAGAAGTTTGTAACTCAGAGACGTGAAAATAAAAAATCTTTTTTTTTACACAAAAATTGTATTTTAGCCCCCAATTTTTTATTTTCCCATGGGTAACAGGAGAAACTGGACCCCAAAAGTTGTTGTCCAATTTGTCCGCTGATGCCCCATATGTGGGGTTAAACCACTGTTTGGGCACATGGCAGAACTCAGAAGTGAGGGAGCACCATTTGACTTTTTAATTGGCTGGAATCAATGGTGGCACCATGCTGCGTTTGGAGATGTACCTAAACAGTGGAAACCCCCCAATTTTAACTCCAAACCTAACCCCAACTCACCCCTAACCCTAATCCCAACCTTAACTATAACCCTAATCACAACCCTAACTCCAACACACCCCTAACCATAATCCCAACCTTAACATAACCCTAATCACAACTCTAACCCCAAAGCACCCCTAACACTAACCCCAACCCTAACCCTAAACCTAACCCTATCCCTAATCCCAGCCCTAATCCAAACACACCCCTAACCCTAATCCCAACCCTAACCATAACCCTAACCTCATACCTAACCCTAATCCCAACCCTAAACCTAATCCCAACCCTAACCCTAATCTTAGCCCTAATGCTTATCCAAACCCTAATGCCAACCCTAACACTAATCCCAACACTAACCCTAATCCTAACCCTAATCCCAACCCTAACCCTTATCCCAACTGTAAACCTAACCCTAATTTTAGCCACAACCCTAACCCTAACTCTTACTTTAGCCCAACTCTAACCTTAACGGAAAAATGGAAATAAATGCATAAAGGGGGAGTTTGTTTACTCCAATAGGAACCAATAGGAAAAAATCTTCCTATTGTTGCCGGGTGCCACTTGGCAGATCTCGACGGGTTCACTGCACATGTGCCCACCATTTTCTTACTGGAAAAAGATGCCAGCGGCCGTGGGGGGAAGCAGGAGGACCCAGGGAACCCGGGAGACACTGGTAAGTATCGAGGGATCGAGAACCCTATTTCTCTGTCCTCTGATGTGCAATCACATCAGAGGGCAGAGAAATTAAATGGCAAATTGCTCTTTTTTTTGCGGTCGCCGTTATATGGTTAATAACGGTAGATCGCAACCCAGGAGTCGGTAAAAACCAACTAGAATCATGTTCTCTGGGGTCTCGGCTTCCCCCGGCAGCCGAGACCCTGGACAAAATCCGACTCAGGGGGGGCGTGATACACTTTTTCCACAGCGCCGTTAATTAACGGCGCTGTGGTTTAAGTACCCTTAACTACCGCCGTTAAAAGGCATATCGGCGGTCGGTAAGGGGTTAAATCCATTCTTCAGTTGTGTGTACTTCTTTGTGTTAGAATTTATTATTTATTAAAGGGGTTTCCCCACAAATAAAGTACATTTTAATCAATAGATCTTGGAATAATAATAAACTACACAATCGGATGCTCTTGTGCTACAGATAATCTTATAAATGTACCCTGCTGTGTACTGTGTAATGGCCGTGTCTGACCATGCTGGAACATGATCTGATCATACCACAGCTTATGGGCATGGGAGGAAGTAAAAGAGAGTATACAGACATTATAGCAGGTGATCACAGCTGATTCTTTTTGTGAGGCAAAACATTTCACTGCCTGTTTTTAACCAATGTTTTACTTTAAGGAAAGAATCAGCTGTTACCCTGTATATTCCTGTCTCTATACTCTTTTTCTTCCTCCCCTGCCCAGGAGATCTGATATGATCAGACCATGTTCCTGAACGATCAGACACAGCCATTACACAGTACACAGCAAGGGCACATTTATAAGATTATCTCAGCACAGGAAAAAAAAATTTAAACACATCCATTTGCGAAAATTATTATTATTCAAAGATCTATTTATTAAAATTAACTTTATTCAAGGGGAAACCCCTTTAAACGGTTCCTACCCTCCCATTGTATATTAACGTCGGTGCTTGCTGGGCTCTGTGCAACGCCGACATTTCTCTACGGTCGGTGGTCTTGCAGTTCTCAGGACCCTCAGGGTCCTGCAAGATCTGCGATTCCAGTGCAGAGCGGTACTTCTGACAGGTAACATCATCCTGGATCAGATCCCAATGATGCCAACCCTTTGAAATCACAGTACCTAGAAGATAACAGAGGGAAAGCTCGGCTTTACTCACCTCTTCCTCACCCCACGTGATGAGATATGATCACATCACAAGGGATCTGAACATCACATGATGACAGCCGAGTCTGCCACCTACGATGGCCTGTTCAACTCACCCACCAGCTGAGTCTAACAGGTGATATGCCAGTGTAAACTGACAGGTCTCAAGCATTGTAATACATGTGTATTGCAATGCATGAGACCAGTGATCACAAAAATAAATTGCAGTCCCATGCAGGGACTAAGTTAAAAAGGTAAAAAATAAAAAAGTTAAAAAATGTTTAAGAACTATTAAAAAAATCACTAAATAAATAAAAAAATACATATTAAAGCAATAAATACGTATATACATACATATTTAGTTCGCCACAACCAGACCTATGAGTGTCACACTAAATAACCCCTTCAGTGTGCACTGCTGAACAAAAAGTGGAATAAAACATGATCAAAAAGTCAAATGGAAAAAAGTTATAGCTCTCAGAATAAAGCGATGCAAAAGCGATTCTTTTTTTATATAAAATAGTTTTTATTGTGTACATCATCTGCAAATCATAAAGAAAAACAATATAAGTAAGATATAAAGCTGTAATCTTACTGACTCAAAGAATAAAGTTGCCTTATCAATTTTACCACACATGGAACAGCAATAAAAAGCAAAAAAACAACTGCCGAGTTGCTGTTTTTGCTCATTTTGCCTCCCAAAAATAGCATAGACAGCGCTCAAAAAATGTAATGTGCCCGATAAAAAGAAGCCCCCACATGAATCTGTGAGAAGAAATATGGAAAAATTGTAGCTATCTAAATATAGCAATACAAAAATGTGTTTTTGTAAAAAAAAGGGTCTGTTAGTAGTTAGCTGTGAGAGCAGCCAAACATAAAAATACTATATACATTTGGTATCGCTGTAATCGTACTGACCCACAGACTAAAGTCACTTAATCACTTATACTGCACGAGAGATGGCGTTAAAAAATAAAACCAATTATTCGCCTGCTGTTGATTTGTTTTTTCTGCCTCCTAAAGATCGTAGTATGGCTCGGGTCATATTTATCCTGTGCTCTACGCTGAGGGCTTACACCTGTGTTTCCATTTATTTCTCTGAAATATGTGATTCAGATGCAACCCCCAGCAGAAGATGCCCTATAATGAGGTAAATGAAGACACTGTAGAAGCCGCAGTACCTGTAATCCGGTGGTCTCTGTCTTTTTAGGAGTACATAAACGCATTGTTTGCCACAGTTTTGTGCACCTCTGAAAAGAAGTACAACTCTGAACAAAGGCTAGACCAAGTCCAAAGTAAATCCGCTTTTTCATTATAGTGAATGGATCCCTTGGGGGTTTCATCTGAAACATGTTACTCAGAGATTTAGATGGAAAACCCAAAATAAGCACTCAGCGTAGAGTGCCGGATAAACGTGATTGGTTTTAGCATGTCGCATACTAGAAAACGTGAAAAAAATTCCAAGTGCGGTGAAATTGCAAAAAAAGTGCAATCCCACACTTGTTTTCTGTTTGTCATTTTTACTACATTCACTAAATGCTTAAACTGACCTGCCATTATGATTCTACAGGTCATTACGAGTTTATAGACATCAAACATGTTTAGGTTCTTTTTCGTCTAGGTGGTGAAAAAAATTCAAAATTTTGTAAAAAAAAAAAATTGCGCTATTTTCCGACACCCATAGTGTCTCCATTTTTTGTAATCTCAGGTTGGATGAGGGCTTATTTTTTGCGTGCCGAGCTAAAAATTTTAATGATACCATTTTGGTGCAGGTACGATGTTTTGATCACCTGTTATTGCATTTTAAAGCAATATCATGGCGACCAAAAAAGCGTAATTCTGACATTTTGACTTTTTTTTACTCACAATGCCGCTTAGTGATCAGGTTAATTCTTTTTTGATTGATAGATCAGGAGACTCTGAACATGGCAATATCAAATATGTGTATCTTTGATTTTTTTCTTAATTGTTTTATTTTGAAAGGTGTGTGATTTGAACTTTTATATATTTTTTATTTTTTTATATTTTTTAAAACATTTTTTTTTCTCTTGGCATGCTTCAATAGTCTTGATGGGAGACTAGAAGCTGCCATAACCCGATCGGCTCAGCTATATATAGTGTGATGCAGTGACCCCTGTTACAGCTAGGTGGCACTGCATGTGCTCCTCAGGATATGCATGGAAGCATATCTATAGTTGTAATGGTTGAACTAGCCACACACACCTCCCACCTATGGGAGTGGCTACAAGTATATAATGTGACCATGTGGGTCACATGGGAAAAAGATGGAAGGACCTGAGTGGTCTGTGTGCCGGATCCTGGAGGGCCTCTGTGTTGGAAGGTCCTGGGAGTAGGACTAGATCCCTGAAGGGCACATGGGGGGAGGCCTTGGACCTGGGGGCCTGTGTGTTGGACGGTCCCAGATGGGGATGGACGTCCTGAATAGTGCACAGAGAGGACGCGCGTGCAGAGTCTGTGATGGCACTGTGTTTGGGGACGCTACAGCCCGTCTGAGGATCTGGACTGTCAGGTGGCCTGGTGAGCAAGGCATTGCCCGGGATGGTGATCCCAGTTCGGCAACTTCCCTGAGAGAGAGAGTACTGACAGGAGTCAGCATATGGAGCAGGAGCTCCTGGAAGGTAACCCAGCGTATGGGGTGCTGTGCAGTCACCCATGGTAACTGGACGGAGTAAGGCCCAGCATGATTAGAGACTGTCACCATAATGTCGTATATTGGTGCCTGTTGTGCTCCATGGACATTAATGAACTGTGTGGCGTGCGGTCACCCACGATAACTGGACACAGAGGTTCGGCATGTTTAGTGACCGCATTTCAAAGCTGTATACTATGATGTGAAGATTGATGTAAAGATTGTTTGCTTGTTGATCATATTTCTGTGGCTTATGACTCCATAATAAACCACATGGACTGTTAAAGTGAAAACCCGTGCCTGACTACGTTAATCCGCTGCCAAATGAGTGTCCCCCAGTACACACAGTAAGTGCAATCTTACAATAGGCAATGATCAGATCACCTATATGTAGCTGAATTACCCACTTGCTATGAGAGCCGATCACTGGGCAGTACTCACAGCAAGCCAGCAAGCCGGCAGAGTTTGACAGCGGCATTTATCGGGTTAATAGCCACGAGTGGATCATGATTCCACCCGCTGCTGTGCCAGACACATGTCAGCTGGTCAAAACAGCTGACATGTGGCAGGAAAGATGTGGGCTCACCACCGAAGCCCACAACAAAGGGAGGGAGTCCGACGTGGGCGTACTAGTATGCCCAATGTTCTGAAAGGGGTTAGTAGTGCTATGGCTCCTTGCATCCTGCCAAAGAAATTAAATAAATTCTGCACTCCCAAGTCCAAATGCCCTTCTGGGCACCACAGTGTGCCTAAACCACATGTTTGGTATTTCTGTAGCGATAAGAGGAGAGCCCACCTAATTTTACGGGTATGTGCATGAGCTGGGCATAATGTGCTGGTCCTTAAAATGTACTGGTCACTACGGCAGCAGTTTTTATTTTTCACTCAGCAACATCCACTGCTCCTTCTCTCCCGAGTCTCGCTATGTGGCTAAGTAGTTCCCTACAGCCACATATGGGTTATTGCCACATTCAGCAGAAATTGTGTGACACATTTTGGCACCATTTTTACCCATTTCCCCTTGTCTCAATGTAAAGTCCGGGGCTAAAACAATTTTTTGGTGGTAAAAATTGAAATATTTTTTCTTCACTGCCTAATGGTATAAAATTCAGTGACACACCTGTGGTGTCAATATGATCACTACACACCTAGATGAATTCATTGAGAGGTGTAGTTTATAAAATGGGGTCTCTTATGGGCATTCTGCCAATGTAACATAGCACCCTAAACCATTGCAGCAAAATCTTCACTGTAATATGGCGATACTTTCCTTCTGAGCTTTGTACTGTGCCTCAAAAGTAGTTTCAACCACTTATGGTGTATTGATCTACCCAGGAGAAATTGCGTACCAAATTGTACTGTTTATTTTCTCCTATTACTCCTTTTAAAAATTGCAAACTTGGGGTAAAAGCAATATTTTAGTGGAATAAATAGTAATATTTAATTTACTTATCCCAATGTTATACAAGTTTGTGCATCGCCTGAAGGTTAAATATATTCACTACACCCCTAGATGAATTCCTTGAGAAGTGTAGTTTAAAATATGGTACCCTTGTGAAAATAAAAATATTAAGGCTAAAACAAAATTTGTGGGAAAAACTTGATTTTTTATTTTTATGGCTCAACATAATAAAATTCTGTGAAGCCACTGACGGTTCAAGATGTTCACCCATCGTCTAGATAAATTCTTTGAGGGGTTTAGGAAAGATAAATATCTTGGTCCTGTGTTAGCCAGTAGATAGAAAAATATTTAGAATTGAGAGTCCTCAGTGGTTGATACCTTTTTAATGGCTAACTGAAAAGATGGTAACAAATTGCAAGCTTTCGAGACTACACAGGTCTCTTCATCAGGCACAGACTAAAGCAAATTCTGAAGAATCACATATTTATACACAACACAGAACTGATTGGGGTCTGGTTCTGTTATGATGCCCCCATATGGTAAAAGAAAAAAGAATGGATCTACCTGTGGCCAAACATTTTTGTATGCCTGATCATAGCACCATGGACCTGAAATTACTTGTATTGAAAGGTAGCTTCAAATCTCAGAGAGATAGGAGAATTTGGGAGTATAAACTTATGACGACCTTTGACACACTTAGTGCAGGAATGAATATGTCACATGGATTTATGTCTTTTTACATCAATTAAGGAATTTGCCCTTCAGACCATGTGGGGCATCATAACAGTACCAGACCCCAATCAGAGGACAACAAAACATTCACTCCTAACCTAAATCTAGGAACTTTCCAATATTTATGGACACAACTGTCTATCACTCTCCCATAATGACAGTTCTGTGCTGTGTTGTGTATAAATATGTGATTCTTCAGAATTTGCTTTAGTCTGTGCCTGATGAAGAGACCAGTGTAGTCTCGAAAGCTTGCAATTTGTTACCATCTTTTCAGTTAGCCATTAAAAAGGTATCAATCACTGAGGACTCTCAATTCTAAATATTTTTGAGGGGTTTAGTTTTCAAAATGGGGTAATTTGTGGTGGGTTTCCACTGTTTAGGAACATCAGGTACTCTCCAAACGTGACATGGTGCTATGGATTCCAGCAATTTCGCATTCCAAAACTCTAATGGAGTTTCTTCTCTTCTGAGCCCTTCCATGTACCGAAACAATAGTTTTTCACCACATAAGAGGTATTGGCGTACTCAGGAGAAATCGCACAACAAATTATATGGTACATTTTCTCCTGTTACCCTTGTGAAAATCAAAAATGTGGACCTAAAGAAACATTTTTGTTGGAAAAAGTTAAATGTTAATTTTTTCTTTTCACATTACAAAAATTCTTGTGAAGCACCTGAAGGGTTAATAAACTTCTTGAATGTGGTTTTGAGCACCTTAAGTAGTGAAGTTTTTGAATGGTGTTGCTTTTGGTTATTTTCAGTCATATAGGCCCCTTAAAGTCACTTCAAATGTGAGGTGGTAACTAAAAAAAGGTTTTGTTAATTTTATGGAAAAATGAGAAATCGTTGGTCAAATTTTAACCCTTCTAACTTCATTAAAAAAAAAAAAAACATGCTTCAAAAATTGTGCTGATGTAAAGTAGACATGTGGGGAATGTTATTTACAAACTATGTTGAGTAACAAAACTTTCTCGTTTAAGGGCATAAAAATTTAAATTTGAAAACTGTGGGATTTTCAATGTTTTCACCAAAATTCCAATATTTTCAGAAATAAACGCAAGTTATACAGCACAAATTTTACCACTGTCATGAAGTACAATACGTCACAAAAAAGCTGTCTCAGAATCACCAGAATCCGTTGAAGTGTTCCAGAGTTGTTACCTCATAAAGTGACAGTGGTAGAATTGAAAAAATGCAGGGGAAAACTAACCTTGGTGACAAAGGGTTAAATATTAGGTCTTGTGCCATGGCTTGCAGTATGGTGCTCTGTGTTGCCAAACATCTGTATGTTCACTGATTGTCCGGAAAAAAAACATTTACTATTTTCTGCCATCAGTAATGACCGGCAGAAAAACCTGCCCAATTCAAGCCTTGATGAAGCATCCCCAGATCATCACCGATCCTCCACAAAATTTCACAGTGGGTGCAAGACACTGTAGCTTGTACGCCTCTCCAGATCTCCATCTAACCACTAGACGACCAGGTGTTGATCTGGGGATGCATCAGTAAGGCTGGATTTGGGCAGGTTAATCTTTGCGAAGGACGTATGAATCGAGCTGCATACAAGGTTATCCTGGAAAATAAGTTGATTCCTTCTGCTCAGGCAATGTTCCCCAACTCTGAAGACTGGTTTTTTGAACAGGACAATGCGCCATGCCACAAAGCTAGGTCAATCAAGGTGTGGATGAAGGACCACCACATCAAAACCCTGTCAAGGCCAGCCCAATCTCCAGACCTGAACCCCATTGAAAACCTCTAGAATGTAATCAAGAGGAAGATGGATAGTCATAAGCCATCAAACAAAGAACTGCTTAAATTTTTGTACCCGGAGTGGCATATGGTCACCCAAAACCAGTGTGAAAGACTGGTGGAAAGCATACCAAGATGCATGAAAGCTGTGATTAAAAATCATGGTTATTCCACAAAATATTGATTTCTGAACTCTTCCTGAGTTAAAACATTAGTATTGTTGTTTCTAAATGATTATGAATTTGTTTTTTTGCATTATTTGAGGTCTGCAAGCAATGCATTTTTTGTTATTGTGACCATTTCAAATTTTCAGAAAATAAATGCAAAATGTATTGCTTGAAACTTCGGAGACGTGTTGTCAGTAGTTTATTGAATACAAGAACAATTTACATTTTACTCAAAAATATACCTATAAAAAGAAAAATCAGACAAACTGAAAATTTTGCAGTGGTCTCTTAATTTTTGCCAGAGCTGTATATAGATAGATAGATAGATAGATAGATAGATAGATAGATAGATAGATAGAAAAGGTAATTCAGCACCTGTGGTATTGTAAAATCACAGCAGGAGCTGACATGATAGAAGAGATGGATTACATACAGTAAATACATATAGACTAGGTAGATATATAGATGTCTGTGACAAATCAATTAGTACAGTGTGTATACAAATTACTGTACATGTATTTAATTAATAATAAAAAAAATTTCGGGAAAAATGGTGTGAGCTCCTGTGCAATTTTCAAAACCAGCAGAGGGAAAGCCAACAAATGGGGGCAGATTTTATAGCCTGGGAAGGGGGTAATATCCATGGAGCTTCCCAGGCTATTTATTTCAGCTCACAACTGTATGCTTAGCCTTTACTGGCTACTAAAATGGGGGACCCTATTGGGTTTGGGTTCCGGGTCACGTTCGTATACCGAACCAAGCTTTTAACTCTAAAACCCAACGAAGCAGAACATCCTTACATCCATAGGTTCACTAATTCCTAATCACCATTTGCGAATGGTGGATCCTGTGTTATCAGCTGTGTTTAGAGGTGTTACCTTTGTAATCCTGCCTCTAATGAGAAATACACAATGTAAAACTCTTCCTGAAAGGATAGGAAGAATCAGTATTCCGAGTAGCCACTGTAAAAATTACAGGAATAATAATTTTGTTTTTCAATTAAGCTTGTGATATGAAAAAAAAATTGCCAAATAGGTCATTTTCTGACAACATATTCCATTTAAAGAGGTATTCCCATCTGCAAGATCCTATCCCAATATGCAGCAGGTGTAATAATAATAATATTAGCAAATACCTCCAATTGGAAATGTAGTATAGTTTTTCTGAATCACTGTGTAGGCATTGTAGGATCTTAGGTGTCCATGATTACTACCCCCTCAGTCAGTTACAATAATAGAAAAATCAAGAATTTATGGCATTCACAATTTGGAAATGAGAAAAAAACTTACAAATAACATCAAACAACCAAACTACATACTTAGGTCAAGTTCAAAGATTCAGTATCCGGTCAGTATTTTTGTCCGGTCAGTGTTTGTCAGCCAAAACCAGGATTGGAGCAATCAGAGGAAGAGTATAATAGAAACACATCACCACTTCTGTATTTATTACCCAGTCCTGTATTTGGCTTACAATTGCTGAAATAAAAAAAACTCATCAAATACTGATGTATATGGGCAGCATGTATCAGGCAGTGGCAGTATGAATACAGCCAGGTATGTTTCACTCTGAAATGCTGTGGCGTTGCAGAGGGCTGAACCCGCGCTATAGACTAGTCGGACAGGTGGGTCCCACACAACTTTCCCCCACACGCTGTCCTGAATTGACAGGTCTTTGCCTGCATGCAAATATAGGCAGAGACCTGTCAATCTGGAGCAGTGGTCTCTATTCCGATTGCTATCAAAGCATGTTTTTCTTTGAAACATCACAGTATTTCAGAGTCAAACAAGCTGTACAGCCAGTGCCTGATTCAAGTTGCACATTAGTCCGTATACATCAGGTTTCAGGTTCCTTTTAACCCTCTTAATTAGGGATGGGCGAACCCGAACTGTAAAGTCACCGCACAAACACTGCCGGAAAAAGCCGAAGACTGCTGAGTGCAGTGAATACAGCCGGAAGTTAATGAGTACAGCACGGCACGGGAGGATGCGCTGCTGGACAGGTAAGTATAATTAAAATGTTTATTATTAATTTTATGCTTTCTTTTACAGCCCCCCGCCCCATCCCGCATTTGTAAAGTCCAAGTTCGGGGTTAGGATGCAAGTTTGCGTCATCTACAGCCCCGAATTTGAACTTTACAGAAAATCCCGGGCGAACCCATTAATCCTGAACATCAGGGGGTTCGCCCATCACTATTTTTAATGATGGAGCTAATTTTGACCTTAATGACCAAGCCAAATTTTGCAATTCTGACCAATGTAATTTTATGTGGTAATAACTCAGGAATGCTTCAACATATCCCACTGATTCTGAGATTGCTTTTCGTGACATGACGTACTTCATGACAGTGGTAACATTTCTTCAATATGACTTGTGTTTATTTATGAAAAAAATTGAAATTTGGCAATATTTTGAAAATTTTGCAATTTTCAAACTTTTTTTATGCCCTTAAATCAGAGAGATATGTCACACAAAATAGATCATAAATAATATTTCCTACATGACTACTTTACATCACCACAATTTTGGAAACTTCATTTATTTTTATTATGAAGTTAAAAGGGTTAAAAGTTGACCAGCAATTTCTGATTTTTGCAGCAAAATTTACAAAACCATTTTTTTTAGGGACCACATCACGTTTGAAGTGACTTTGAGGGGTCTATATGACAGAAAATACCCAAAAGTAACACTATTATAAAAATTGCACCCCTCAAGTTTATTAACCCTTCAGTTACTTCACAGGAACTAAAGCAATGTGGAAATAAAAAATGAACATTTCACTTTTTTCACAAAAAATGTACTTTATGCACAAACTTTTTTATCTTCACAAGACTAACAGGAGAAAATAGGCCCAAAAATTTGCTGTGCAATGTTTCCTCAGGGTGCTAATACCCCATTTGTGGAGGAAATCTATTGTTTGGGCACACGACAGGGCTCGGAAGGTAAGGAGCACCGTTCGATTTTTTGAGAGCAGACACCATGTTGCATTGGAGAGCCCCTGATTTGCCTAAACAGTGGAAATCCCCAACAAGTGATACAATTTTGGAAATTATACCTTTCATGTGTGCCTCACAGAATTTTATACCATTGAGCGGTGAAGAAAGAAGAAATTACATTTTTACCACAAAAATATTGTTTTAGCCAAAGTTTTTAATATTTCTAAGGGCTAATAGGAATTTTTTTTTACAACAAACTGAGGTCCATTTTTTCCTAAGTGCGCCAATATCCTACATGTAATCAGGAAATATTTTTCAAGCTCAGGGCAAAGCTCAGAAGGGAAGAAGCGCCATAAAATAGTGCAGATTTTACTGTTATGGTATGCTTCCAGAACAGCAGAACCCCTCATAAATGACCCCATATTACAAACTACACCTCTCAATAAATTAATCTAAGGGAGCAGAGATCATATTGACACCACGTGTGTCACAGAATTTTATACTATTGGGCAGTGAAGAAAAAATAACTACATTTTTACCACCAAAATGTTGTTTTAGCCTCAGATTTTACATTTTCACATAAGAAGTTTGTCCCACAATTTCTACTGAATGCGCAATACCCCAAATGTTGCTGTCTGGATAAAATCCCTGAGGATTCAATATGTAACTATGATCACTGCACCCCTAGGTGATTTAATTGGGGAGTATAGTTTGCAAAATGAGTTCAAATATCAGGAGTTTCTGTTGTTCTGGCACTTTAGGGGCTCTGCCATTGTGACATGGCACCCTCAAACCATTCCAGCAAAATCTGTACTCCAATATGTCGCCTCCTCCTTTCTGAGCTTTGCACTGTGCCTCAAAGTAGTATTCCTTCACAAATGGGGTGTCAGCATACCCAGGAGAAATTGCACAACAAATTGTATGGTGCAATTTATCCTATCACCCTTGTGAAAATAAAAAAAATTGGGGCTAACATAACATTTTTGTGGGGAAGATGTGATTATTTTCAGTTTCACGTCTCAACCTTATGAACTCCTGTGAAGCACCTTGGGGTTCAAATGCTTACCACACATCTAAATACATTCTTTGAGGTGTATAGTTTCCAAAATGGGGTCACTTGTGGGGGATTTTTAGTGTTTAGGCACATCAGGGGCTCTCCATCACGTCCACTAATAATTCCAGGAAATTTTATATTCAAAAAGTCAAATGGCACTCCTTCCCTTCTAAGCTATACAGTGCTCCTCTAAACAGTGTTTTTTTCCCCCACATATGGGGTATCGGCATGCTCAGAAATTGCACAAATTTTGGGGTCCATTTTTCCTGTTACCCTTGTGAAAATAGAAAAAAAAATTGGGGTCTAAAGTAAATTTTTTTGTGAAAAAAAATTTAAATGTTCATTTTTTTCACATTCCAAAAATTCCAGTGAAGCCCCTTAAGGGTTAATAAACTTCTTGAAGGTGGTTTTGAGCACTGTGAGGGGTGCAGTTTTTAGAATGGTGTCACTTTTGAGTATCTTCTATCATATAGACCCCTCAAAGTCACTTCAAATGTGAGGTTTTCCCTAAAAATTAGGTTTTGTAAATTTTGTTGAAAAAAGGAGAAATTGCTGGTCAACTTTTAACTCTTTTAACTTCGTAACGAAACAATTTTTTGCTTTAAAAATTGTGCAGATGTAAAGTAGACATGTGGGAAATGTTATTTATTATCGATTTTGTGTGACATATCTCTGTGATTTAAGGGCATAAGAATTCAAAGTTTGAAAATTGCAAAATTTTCAAAATTTTCAACAAATTTGTTTTTTTTTCACAAATAAACACAAGTCATATCGAAGAAATGTTACCACTGTCATGAAGTACAATATGCCATGAAAAAAACATTCTCAGAATCAGTGGGATCCGTTGAAGCGTTCCAGAGTTATTACGTCATAAAGTGACAGTGATCAGAATTGTAAAAATAGGCTTGATCATTAACGTGCAAACTACCTAGAGTGGTAATGGGGTTAACTCCCGCCGTTAGAAGGCGCATCGGTGGTTGTCCAGGGGTTAAAAGGGGAAAGGGAATTCATACTGCCAGAGCTATGAGAATGCAATGACACTATGTGGCGACATTATGTGCTATTATGCAGCAAAAGTGCCTGAGGTATGTTTTTCCAGTACATATTTTTATTGCATCTCCCTAGTGCTGATGTTCCTGGCTATTTGAATGTATAGTTATCTCATATATTAGTATGAGCAGGGACCTCTCGCCCTTAGGTATCAGTGTTCATTTATGGTTTTGCTAAATTTTTCTATATGGAATACTGCATGGTTGAATGCTTTGATGAGTAAAATATATTGAATAATGTAAAACATGAACTTGAAAATATGCACTAGCTGAACATCTAAATGAAGCAGGTAGCATGTGAATAATATTGTAAAACTATCCACAACTCAGCCCTGCAGGCAGTAAATTGCATTTCAGATAGTTCAGCATTTCCTATAGTTTTGAGCATCATTATAATTATTTTAAAGAAGCCACATGATCCAGGCAATCGTGAGACAGAATATATAACAACTGCATCTGTGCTGGACGTATGATGCACAGCATGATCTGACAGCTCTGAAGAATACATCAATGCTTTCCTTCTGATATATGCACTTAAGATCCTTTATCTTTTTACCATATTTAAATTTGCCGCATGTACAATCAACAGAGAGGTGAAGTAGTCCTTAAAGGGATTGTCTGGCTTGGAAAACCCATTTTCAAATATCTGGTTAAAGAAATATCAATAAATAAAAGGAGATTTACTCTTCAGTTAGAGCGAAAAGTGGACTGACATCTTTTTTTCCTGTGGTGATACAGTAATCAAAACTGTCTATCATATTTCCCCTGAGATTATGGCTGATTGCTCAAGGTCTCAAAAGTACGACAAAAAAGAATTATACAAAGCGAGAACACCTTTAACTCCTTAAAGGGGTTTTCCTATGAGCAAAAGTTAATTTTATTCACTAGATCTTGGAATGAAAATAAAGTCCATAATAGGAAGTGATTAAAAATTGTCCCTGTGTTGAGATAATCTTATAAATGTGCCCCTTCTGAGTACTTTGTAATGGCTGTGGCTGGCCATGTAGTAACATGGTCTGATCATAACTAGGGTTGATCGATGACCCTAAAAATTGGATCGGAAAGGATCGGTCCGATCACACTTGAAAATTGGCGATCGGGAATTCCGATTTCCGATCCTCACTGAAGTCAATGGGGATAAAAAAATCAGAATTCCTAAAACACCTATTTTACATTGTGGTGTTATCTAAATGACTAAAAACGCCAAAATAACATGTAGAATTGGTAATCGGAGGCAGCGGAGCCAGAGACATCAAATAATAATGGGCACAAGTACTGTTTTTAGTATGAATAGCGGTTATAATAGGGCACATTTGGTCTACGGGTCAAAATAATATTGTAATGCTTGGCAAACTCTTTGGAATTTACTTTTTCTTCATTCATTTCATTTTATTCTTCAACGGTGGGCACGGCGTTGTAGATACCATTATCACATCTGTAGATCTCCCAGGCCGAGGTGCCTGCTTCGCTCTTTTTTCCGCTAAGATCAAGGGCAAAAACGGTTCTTAAATGTTTGTCTGTTGTTTCTGCTGCAATCTACGCCTGAGATGCAGGGAGGCCATACACTGGAACCAGGGGGGAAAACCAAAAAATTCACTATAGATACTGATGACCCGAAATCACACCAACATCTTTCTGACCCATGTCGCACATGACAAGATGCTAACGCCCAGTCGCCACAGTCAATAAAAATGTTGAAGAGATCTAAAGCTGCGCACCACAATCCAAAACAGAGTGCGCTGTAGCAAGAGTCCTGCCTACATTTTTGTCTGCACATCACGGCTGCACTAACGGCTACCCTCTCTCCTACCGAGTGATCCACCCTGAAAGAAAAAACTGACAAAATCATCGCCGAACATCAGAAAAACCTACAAGACCGCAAGAGGCAGAAATTACAGAGAGATAACGACGACTATCTGAACAACATTGTCTACAGATGGAGCAATACCAATATGTATACACCTTAGCGATGGCGCCCTATGCAAAGAAGATTCGACTCACACAGCTCTGGCAGCGATTCATCTACAATCTCAACCAGGCCGCCTTTTTTAGCGAAAGAACGCAGGGGAGGATACCAACACGGAGAACAGTCCGAAGGGTGAGGAGAAAGAGTGGTAATGCGCAGCCAGGTAAGCCATCCAACCTGGTCGAGCTATACCCTGTCCCCTGCTGAACTATCAGTGTTGCAAAAAGGACTATCCTTTTGCCCTACCCCTCATTGGGATTCATTTCAACTTGAGAAGGACCTACACCGATTATACAGAACCATCAGACTTAAAACTCATTTCGGCACAGGGGCCGGTACTGGACCCACTAGTTTACCTACTACTGAAAATGCTACTGATCTGTCTATTTCTTCTCTGGGTCTATGCAACACTATCACCTTTTCACCTACACATTCTTACCATGCAGCTGAAACTGTCATTTCCCTCATTGACCGTGACATTAAGTCCCTTATACACCAACAAAAGCTTGACCTTTATCCCACTCATACTAATCTTACCTTTAATGAGAAACAAGCACTTACGGCCCTATGATCTAATAGGGATATAATTATAAAACCAGCCGACAAAGGGGGTGCCACGGTCGTGATGGACCAATCTCAATATCATAACAAGGTCCTCTGACAACTGTCTGACACAGATACCTACCAGGTCATCTCTAGGGATCCCACTCCTAGAATTACTCAATTAATACATGTGTCACGGGAGACCTAGGTAGGAAAGAGCTAATAACCCGGGCCTCTGCGATTTCCCTCAGACTAGGGAAACCCTGACTGACCCTCTCCCAGAGTTTACACTGATGGTGTGCATGTCTGGGCCTCCACCCTCGCCCTATCTCCTGTTTCAACCCTAGGCTGAAACCACCACTCACCACCCAGTGAAGAGACCACACTCCAATACCCACAGTTAGCACAGACAAGGATAACGGAAAAATAAGCACCACGCCGCAGTCACTCAGGAATACACTATAAGTGCAAAGGGCAAAACAAATACAAATATGGAAAGGAGAAAATAAGACAAAGGGAGATACACCACCAGCAACGATACTCCAACTACTAGCTCACCACTCCAGACCGAGATAACCACGCACAAGACAGAAGCTATAATCGGCGACGCCCAATGTTCAGGAGAACTATTTAAAGGCAGTGGGCATGGCCCAGCTTCCAATCTGAGCACCAGGTAAATTAACCCCGGACCAGCTAGATAAAATCTAGCCGACGCCAATGAGCGCATAGTTGACAAAAGCGGAATTACCGCTGTCTGTCGAACGACCTGGTCTGAACAGCATCCGACATGACAGTACCCCGCCTTCTACGAGGGACCCCAGGGCCCTCACGGCTTATAGGACCTGGCTTGTCTTGATGGCGGCGGTGAAAAAACCTGACCAGCCGATCCGCATGAATGTCCGAGGCTGGTACCCAGGACCTCTCCTCAGGCCCATAACCACGCCAGTGTACCAAGTACTGTAAAGTGCGGCACACTACACGAGAGTCAACCACCTTGGAGACTTCAAATTCCAAATTACCATCCACAAAGGCTGGAGAAGGCATTAGTGTCGCGTCCACAAGACCCACCACCTTCTTTAACAACGATCTGTGGAACACGTTGTGTATTTTATACACCGTAGGAAGCTCCAACCGGTACGCTACTGGGTTAATGACAGCGGCGACCCTAAATGGACCAATAAACCGTGGACCCAATTTAAGGGATGGTATTTTGAGTCTTATGTTTTTTGTGGATAACCACACCCAGTCATCCACACTCAGGTCCGGACCTGGCACACGCCTACTGTCAGCCACACGTTTGTACCTAGCACCCACACTCAACAGGTGCTGTTTAACTCTCCTCAAGACTGATGATAATTGTGCTCCTAACTGGTCTTCCTCCGGGAAGCCGGAAGAGCCCCCTGACTCAAAGTACAAAATTGAGGATGAAGCCCATAAACACAAAAAAACGGAGACTCCCCAGACGACTCCTGGCAGGGATTATTGATGGCAAACTCAGTCAAAGGAAGAAACTTCGACCACTCCTCCTGGTTATCCAAAACAAAGCAGCGTAAGTACTGTTCCAAATTTTGGTTCATACGCTCGGTCTGACCATTTGACTGAGGATGAAATGCCGAAGAATGAGACAACTTGATCCCCAGCCATGAACAAAATGCTTTCCAAAATTTAGCCACAAACTGAGACCCCCTATCAGAAACGATGTCAGACGGAACCCCATGAAGTCTGACCACCTCCAGCACAAATAACTGAGCCAGAGTCTTAGCGTTAGGCAACGAAGGCAAAGACACAAAGTGCGACATTTTTGAGAACCGGTCAACAATCACCAAGATGACCGTGTTCCCAGCTGAGGAGGGCAAGTCAGTGATAAAATACATGGAGATTTCCGTCCATGGCTTAATAGGTACCTCGAGAGGAAGTAGTGTGCCAACAGGACGGGAGCGGGGCGTCTTAGTCCTAGCGCACGTGGTGCAAGCTGACACGTATGAGACCACGTCCTGTCGGATCTTGGGCCACCAAAACCGACGTGACACCAACTCCAAGGTACCCCTAACCCCTGGATGGCCAGCCAGGACAGCATCATGATGCTCTGCCAAAACCTTTAAGCGGAGATGAAGCGGTACAAACGTTTTGTTGATGGGAAGCTCAGATGGTACCTCCTCCTGGGCCTCGGCAATCTCAGCCTCAACCTCGGTAGTGAAAGCCGAAACCACAAAACCCTTTTGGAGGATGGGTACTGTATCTTCCTGAGGCTCTCCCCCAGGAAAACACCTGGACAAAGCATCCGCCTTAGTGTTTTTAGAACCAGGTTTGTAAGTGACAACAAAGTTGAACTGCGTGAAAAACAATGCCCAGCGAGCCTGCCTGGGAGACAGACGCTTGGCAGACTCCAAATAAAGCAAATTCTTATGGTCGGTAATAACAGTAACCTGATGAACTGACCTGTTGTGAATTCCGTTCTCGGGCTCCCTCCTGCGGTCATGAGTGGTACTGTGTGAGTTTGTTCTTGGGCTCCCTCTGGTGGCCTTTAGCGATATGGCTGGGCTCAGCTGCTTCATTTCCTTCTATGCTGGGCCTATTTAACTCACCTGGACCTTCATTTGTTGCCTGCTGTCGGTGTATTCAGTCCTGTTTCTGAGAGCTCCTGAATATTCCTTGTGACCAGTCTCCTGCTGGAGAAGTTAAGTTTGTTTGTTCATTTTGCTCATTATTTCCTTGAAAAAGTTTCTCTGTATATGATGAGTTCAGTCCAGCTTGCTTATATGTGATTTTTCGCTTGCTGGTTAGTTCTGGGGTGCAGAGTGCGCCCCTCACATCGTGAGTCGGTGTGGGGGTTCTTGTATTCTCTGTGTGGTTTATTTTTGATAGTTTTGTACTGACTGCACAGACTCCTATCTATTTTCAGTCTATCTAGTGTTAGCGGGCCTCATTTGCTGAACCTGTTTCATTTCTACGTTTGTCTTTTCCCCTTAACTCACCGTTATTATTTGTGGGGGGCTGACTATAACTTTGGGGTTATTTCTCTGAGGCAGGTGAGGTCTTTGCTTTCTCTCTAGGGGTAGTCAGTTTCTCAGGCTGTGAACGAGGCGTCTAGGATTTTAGGAACGCTCCACAGCTGCCTTTAGTGTTTGTGGATAGGATCAGGATTGCGGTCAGTATAGCTTCCACATCCCCAGAACTTGTCCTATATTCTGGTCATATGTGTCAGGTCAGTTTTGAGATCCTACCACCGGATCATAACAGTACAGCAGGCCCAAAAGTGTTAATGCAGCAGAAGAGGGAGAAGAGAAATCCTGAAGTCATTTTTTTTTTCCTCTGCACTGTGTTTAGTTTCTCTCCTCCCCTTAATCTCTGGGTGGTTCTGAACTCAGCTGCAGATATGGACATTCAGAGTCTGTCTTCTAGTGTGGATCATCTCACTGCAAGGGTACAGGGCATTCAGGATTATGTAGTCCGCAGTCCTATGTCATAGCCTAAAATACCAATTCCTGAGCTGTTTTCCGGAGATAGATCTAGGTTTTTGAACTTTAAGAATAATTGTAAGTTATTCCTTTCTCTGAGAACTCGCTCCTCTGGTGATTCTGTTCAGCAAGTTAAAATTGTTATTTCTTTGTTACGCGGTGACCCTCAAGATTGGGCATTCTCTCTGGCGCCAGGAGATCCTGCATTGCTAAATGTGGATGTGTTTTTTCTGGCGCTTGGAGTGCTTTATGAGGAACCTAATCTGGTAGACCAAGCAGAGAAGGTCTTGCTGGCTCTCTCTCAGGGTCAAGATGAAGCAGAGGTTTACTGTCAGAAGTTTAGGAAGTGGTCTGTGCTCACTCAATGGAATGAGTGCGCCCTGGCGGCGATTTTCAGAAAGGGTCTTTCGGAAGCCCTTAAAGATGTTATGGTGGGGTTCCCCACGCCTGTGGGTCTGAATGAGTCTATGTCTTTGGCCATTCAGATAGATCGGCGTCTGCGGGAGCGCAAACCTGTGCACCATCTGGCGGTATTTTCTGAGCAGAAACCTGAGCCTATGCAATGCGACAGGATTCTGACCAGAGTTGAACGGCAAAACCACAGACGTCAGAATGGGTTGTGCTTTTACTGTGGTGATTCTACTCATGTTATCTCAGAGTGTTCTAAGCGCACAAAAAGGTTCGCCAAGTCTGTCACCATTGGTACTGTACAACCTAAATTCATTTTGTCTGTTACTTTGATTTGCTCTCTGTCATCCTACTCAGTTATGGCTTTTGTGGATTCAGGTGCCGCCCTGAATTTGATGGATTTGTCATTTGCCAGGTGCTGTGGTTTTATCTTGGAGCCTTTACAGTTCCCTATCCCACTAAAGGGAATTGATGCTACGCCATTGGCCAAGAATAAGCCTCAGTACTGGACCCAAGTGACCATGTGCATGGCTCCTGCACATCAGGAGGTGATTCGCTTTCTTGTGCTACATAATTTGCATGATGTTGTCGTGTTGGGTCTGCCATGGCTGCAGGCTCATAATCCAGTCCTGGATTGGAAAGCTATGTCTGTGTCAAGTTGGGGTTGCCAGGGAATTCATGGCGATGCTCCTTTGGTGTCAATTGCTTCTTCTACTCCTTCTGAAGTCCCTGAATTTTTGTCGGACTACCAGGATGTATTCGATGAGCCCAAATCTAGTGCTCTACCTCCTCATAGAGATTGTCATTGTGCTATAAATCTGATTCCTGGTAGTAAGTTCCCTAAGGGACGACTTTTCAGAGTCTGTCTTCTAGTGTGGATCATCTCACTGCAAGGGTACAGGGCATTCAGGATTATGTAGTCCGCAGTCCTATGTCATAGCCTAAAATACCAATTCCTGAGCTGTTTTCCGGAGATAGATCTAGGTTTTTGAACTTTAAGAATAATTGTAAGTTATTCCTTTCTCTGAGAACTCGCTCCTCTGGTGATTCTGTTCAGCAAGTTAAAATTGTTATTTCTTTGTTACGCGGTGACCCTCAAGATTGGGCATTCTCTCTGGCGCCAGGAGATCCTGCATTGCTAAATGTGGATGTGTTTTTTCTGGCGCTTGGAGTGCTTTATGAGGAACCTAATCTGGTAGACCAAGCAGAGAAGGTCTTGCTGGCTCTCTCTCAGGGTCAAGATGAAGCAGAGGTTTACTGTCAGAAGTTTAGGAAGTGGTCTGTGCTCACTCAATGGAATGAGTGCGCCCTGGCGGCGATTTTCAGAAAGGGTCTTTCGGAAGCCCTTAAAGATGTTATGGTGGGGTTCCCCACGCCTGTGGGTCTGAATGAGTCTATGTCTTTGGCCATTCAGATAGATCGGCGTCTGCGGGAGCGCAAACCTGTGCACCATCTGGCGGTATTTTCTGAGCAGAAACCTGAGCCTATGCAATGCGACAGGATTCTGACCAGAGTTGAACGGCAAAACCACAGACGTCAGAATGGGTTGTGCTTTTACTGTGGTGATTCTACTCATGTTATCTCAGAGTGTTCTAAGCGCACAAAAAGGTTCGCCAAGTCTGTCACCATTGGTACTGTACAACCTAAATTCATTTTGTCTGTTACTTTGATTTGCTCTCTGTCATCCTACTCAGTTATGGCTTTTGTGGATTCAGGTGCCGCCCTGAATTTGATGGATTTGTCATTTGCCAGGTGCTGTGGTTTTATCTTGGAGCCTTTACAGTTCCCTATCCCACTAAAGGGAATTGATGCTACGCCATTGGCCAAGAATAAGCCTCAGTACTGGACCCAAGTGACCATGTGCATGGCTCCTGCACATCAGGAGGTGATTCGCTTTCTTGTGCTACATAATTTGCATGATGTTGTCGTGTTGGGTCTGCCATGGCTGCAGGCTCATAATCCAGTCCTGGATTGGAAAGCTATGTCTGTGTCAAGTTGGGGTTGCCAGGGAATTCATGGCGATGCTCCTTTGGTGTCAATTGCTTCTTCTACTCCTTCTGAAGTCCCTGAATTTTTGTCGGACTACCAGGATGTATTCGATGAGCCCAAATCTAGTGCTCTACCTCCTCATAGAGATTGTCATTGTGCTATAAATCTGATTCCTGGTAGTAAGTTCCCTAAGGGACGACTTTTTAATTTATCTGTACCAGAACATGCCGCTATGCGGAGTTATATAAAGGAGTCCTTGGAGAAGGGGCATATTCGCCCGTCCTCGTCCCCTTTAGGTGCGGGGTTCTTTTTTGTGGCCAAGAAGGATGGTTCTCTGAGACCCTGTATAGATTATCGCCTTCTAAATAACATCACGGTCAAATTTCAGTACCCCTTGCCACTGTTGTCCGATCTGTTTGCCCGGATTAGGGGGGCCAGTTGGTTCACCAAGATAGATCTTCAAGGAGCGTATAATCTTGTGCGCATAAAGCAGGGCGATGAATGGAAAACAGCATTTAATACGCCCGAAGGCCATTTTGAGTGCTTGGTGATGCCTTTTGGGCTTTCTAATGCCCCCTTTGTGTTTCAGTCCTTCATGCACGACATCTTCGGAGAGTGTCTGGATAGATTTATGATTGTGTACCTGGATGATATTTTGGTCTTTTCTGATGATTGGGAGTCTCATGTGAAGCAGGTCAGGATGGTATTTCAGGTCCTGCGTGCCAATGCCTTGTTTGTGAAGGGCTCTAAATGTCTCTTCGGAGTCCAGAAAATTTCCTTTTTGGGCTTTATTTTTTCTCCTTCTACTATTGAGATGGATCCAGTTAAGGTCCAGGCTATTCATGACTGGACTCAACCTACATCTGTGAAGAGTCTTCAGAAGTTCTTGGGTTTTGCAAATTTTTACCATCGCTTCATCAATAATTTTTCTGGCGTGGTTAAGCCTTTGACGGATTTGACCAAGAAGGGTTCTGATGTGACGAATTGGTCTCCTGCGGCCGTGGAGGCCTTTCAGGAGCTGAAACGTCGGTTTTCTTCGGCTCCTGTCTTGCACCAGCCCGATGTCTCTCTTCCCTTTCAGGTCGAGGTTGATGCTTCTGAGATTGGAGCAGGGGCTGTCTTGTCGCAGAGAAGCTCTGATGGCTCTGTGATGAGACCATGTGCTTTCTTTTCAAGAAAGTTTTCGCCTGCCGAGCGGAATTATGATGTCGGTAATCGTGAGTTGTTGGCAATGAAGTGGGCATTTGAGGAGTGGCGTCATTGGCTTGAGGGAGCCAAGCATCGTGTGGTGGTCTTGACTGATCACAAGAATTTTACTTATCTCGAGTCTGCCAAATGGTTGAATCCGAGACAGGCTCGATGGTCGCTGTTTTTCTCTCGTTTCGATTTCGTGGTTTCATATCTTCCGGGTTCGAAAAACGTGAAGGCTGATGCCCTTTCTAGGAGTTTTGTACCTGACTCCCCGGAGGTTTCTGAACCGACTGGTGTCCTCAAAAAGGAGGTGATTTTGTCTGCCATCTCTCCTGATCTGCGACGGGTGTTGCAGGAGTTTCAGGCCAATAGACCTGACCGTTGTCCTCCGGAGAGACTGTTTGTCCCGGACAGATGGATCAGTAGAGTTATTTCCGAGGTTCATTCTTCAGTGTTGGCGGGTCATCCTGGGATTTTTGGTACCAGGGATTTGGTGGCAAGGTCCTTTTGGTGGCCTTCCTTGTCACGGGATGTGCGTTCCTTTGTGCAGTCCTGTGGGATTTGTTCTCGGGCTAAGCCTTGCTGTTCTCGTGCCAGTGGATTGCTTTCGCCTTTGCCTGTCCCGAAGAGGCCTTGGACGCATATTTCCATGGATTTTATTTCGGATCTTCCTGCCTCTCAGAGGATGTCTGTCATCTGGGTGGTTTGTGATCGTTTTTCTAAAATGGTCCA
This sequence comes from Ranitomeya variabilis, assembly GCF_051348905.1. NCBI lineage: Eukaryota > Metazoa > Chordata > Amphibia > Anura > Dendrobatidae > Ranitomeya > Ranitomeya variabilis. The sequence continues at coordinate 491,835,001 of NC_135235.1, forward strand.
TTTGGTACCCTTGCCTAAGCTGCCTTCCTCTTCCGATTTGGTGCCACTATTTTTTCAGAATGTGGTTCGTTTACATGGTATTCTGGAGAACATTGTGTCTGACAGAGGATCCCAGTTTGTGTCCAGATTTTGGCGGTCTTTTTGTGCTAAGATGGGCATTGAATTGTCTTTTTCATCGGCCTTGCATCCTCAGACGAATGGCCAAACCGAACGAACTAATCAGACCTTGGAAACTTATTTGAGATGTTTTGTTTCTGCTGATCAGGATGATTGGGTGACTTTTCTGCCATTGGCTGAGTTCGCCCTCAATAATCGGGCTAGTTCTGCTACTTTGGCTTCACCGTTCTTTTGCAATTCTGGGTTTCATCCTCGTTTTTCCTCGGGTCAGGTTGAGCCCTCTGACTGTCCTGGGGTGGATTCTGTGGTGGATAGGTTGCAGCAGATTTGGAACCATGTGGTGGACAATTTGACGTTGTCCCAGGAGAAGGCTCAGCGCTTTTCTAACCGCCGTCGCTGTGTGGGTCCCCGACTTCGTGTGGGGGATTTGGTATGGTTGTCTTCTCGTTATGTCCCGATGAAGGTTTCCTCTCCTAAGTTCAAGCCTCATTTCATCGGTCCTTATAAGATTTTGGAAATCCTCAACCCTGTGTCATTTTGGTTGGACCTCCCAACATCGTTTGCCATTCATAATGTGTTCCATAGGTCATTGTTGCGGAGATACGTTGTGCCTGTGGTCCCTTCTGTTGATCCTCCTGCTCCGGTCTTGGTTGAGGGGGAGTTGGAGTATGTGGTGGAGAAGGTCTTGGATTCTCGTATTTCGAGACGGAAGCTTCAGTACTTAGTTAAATGGAAGGGCTATGGTCAGGAGGATAATTCCTGGGTTGTCGCCTCCGATGTCCATGCGGCCGATTTGGTTCGTGCCTTTCATTCGGCTCATCCTGATCGGCCTGGGAGCTCTGGTGAGGGTTCGGTGACCCCTTCTCAAGGGGGGGTACTGTTGTGAATTCCGTTCTCGGTCTCCCTCCTGTGGTCATGAGTGGTACTGTGTGAGTTTGTTCTTGGGCTCCCTCTGGTGGCCTTTAGCGATATGGCTGGGCTCAGCTGCTTCATTTCCTTCTATGCTGGGCCTATTTAACTCACCTGGACCTTCATTTGTTGCCTGCTGTCGGTGTATTCAGTCCTGTTTCTGAGAGCTCCTGAATATTCCTTGTGACCAGTCTCCTGCTGGAGAAGTTAAGTTTGTTTGTTCATTTTGCTCATTATTTCCTTGAAAAAGTTTCTCTGTATATGATGAGTTCAGTCCAGCTTGCTTATATGTGATTTTTCGCTTGCTGGTTAGTTCTGGGGTGCAGAGTGCGCCCCTCACATCGTGAGTCGGTGTGGGGGTTCTTGTATTCTCTGTGTGGTTTATTTTTGATAGTTTTGTACTGACCGCACAGACTCCTATCTATTTTCAGTCTATCTAGTGTTAGCGGGCCTCATTTGCTGAACCTGTTTTATTTCTACATTTGTCTTTTCCCCTTAACTCACCGTTATTATTTGTGGGGGGCTGACTATAACTTTGAGGTTATTTCTCTGAGGCAAGTGAGGTCTTTGCTTTCTCTCTAGGGGTAGTCAGTTTCTCAGGCTGTGAACGAGGCGTCTAGGATTTTAGGAACGCTCCACAGCTGCCTTTAGTGTTTGTGGATAGGATCAGGATTGCGGTCAGTATAGCTTCCACATCCCCAGAACTTGTCCTATATTCTGGTCATATGTGTCAGGTCAGTTTTGAGATCCTACCACCGGATCATAACACCGACCCCTCCAAGAAGTGTCGCCATTCCTCAAAGGCCAATTTGATTGCCAACAACTCTCTGTTGCCGATATCGTAGTTACGTTCGGCGGGCGACAGTTTCTTGGAAAAATAGGCGCATGGACGCAAACCGCTCAAGGATGAGCCTTGTGACAGCACTGCCCCCACGCCAACCTCAGACGCATTGACTTCTACAACAAAAGGTTTTGATATATCTGGCTGCACAAGAATGGGATCCGAAACAAATCTGTTCTTAAGAGATTAAAATGCACACACGGCAGCCTCAGGCCAAACGGAGAAATTGGTACCCTTTTTAGTCATGTCAGTTAGCAGTTTAGCAATGATAGAAAAATCCTTGATAAACTTCCTATAGTAGTTAGAAAACCCAAGGAACCGCTGAAGTGCTTTTAGGTTATCAGGCCGTTCCCAATGCAACACCGCTTGCACCTTAGCGGCGTCCATTTTAAAACCAGAAGCAGACACAATATAGCCCAAGAAAGGCAACTCCTGTACTGAAAATACACATTTCTCCAGTTTTGCATGTAGCATATTCTCTCTGAGAAGCTGTAACACCTGCCTGACATGATCTAAATGAGTATCACGGTCGCAAGAATATATGAGGATGTCATCTAGGTACACAATAACGAATTTTCCCAAAAAATGCGAGAACACATCATTTATGAAATGTTGAAACACTGCAGGTGCGTTTGTCAACCCAAATGGCATCACCAAATTTTCAAAATGACCCTCAGGGGTATTAAAAGCCGTCTTCCACTCATCACCTTGACGGACTCTTATAAGGTTGTACGCCCCCCTGAGGTCAAGCTTGGTAAACCACTTAGCACCTGCCACCTGGCTGAACAAATCCTGTATCAATGGCATAGGGTATGGATCACGAACCTTAATCTGGTTTAACTCCCTGAAATCCAGACACGGCCGTAGTCCACCATCTTTCTTCTTAACGAAGAAGAACCCTGCTGCCACTGGTGAGGATGAAGGCTTGATGTGCCCTTTGCTCAAACTTTCAGCAATGTAATCCTTTAGCGCTTGTCTCTCCAGACCGGAGATGTTAAACATCCTTGCTTTAGGCAATTTGGCCCCTGGTTTAAACCTGATAGTACAGTCATAGGAGCGATGTGGTGGCAACTCTGAACAACCCTTCTCAGAGAACACATCCACAAAATCCAGAAGTGACTCAGGAACGCTTGAAGTCACAGCAGAAACACATGTGGCCAAGCAATTCTCCTGACAGAAATCACTCCACTGAATTATGTCCTGAGTTTTCCAGTCAATAACCGGGTTGTGTGTAAACAACCATGGAAAACCCAGAACCAATTGTGCCGGAAGACTCTTGAGCACCTTACATGTAACCTGCTCGAAATGAAGAACCCCAATATGGAGTTTAACCTCAGCCACAAACTCAGTAATCTCCCCCTGTGGGAGAGGAGCAGAATTGATGGTGACCACGCGGATAGGATGAGGCAGTCTTTTGATCCTAAAACCAGCAGTGCGCGCAAACTCCTCATCAGTGAGATTTGTGGCAGAACCACTATCCACAAAAACAGTGATTGGCAGCTCTCTGCCAGTGACAACAACTTTGGCAGGGAGCATGCGCTGAGAAACCATCATGGAGGATATACATAAGCTCAGATTGGACTCCTCCACACCCTCTGAGCTTAGAAGTTTTCCGCCGTTGCGTTTTTCTTTGACAGCAGAGGACAGATATTAATAAAATTACCAGTTTTACCGCAGTAAAAACAGGCTCCCTGCTTCCTGAGTACAGGGGCTCGATGCTTAACATATGATACCCCTGCGATTTGCATAGGTTCCATGGGCTCACCTGCAGCAACCTCACGTGAACCTAAACCTTCTCCCACAGGCGGTGTCTCATGATCCCCCTGATGCAAACGGTGATCAATGCGGACAACAAGACTCATAGCGGAATCTAGTGAAGCAAGAGTCTCGTACATCATGAGGGCTTTTTTAACCCTATCAGAAACTCCATGAATAAAGTGACTCCGCAGCGCGGGATCATTCCACTGTGTGTCGACCGCCCAGCGGCGAAATTCAGAACAGTAATCCTCTGCAACACGCTCCCCCTGGCTAATAGTGTGTATCTTAGATTCTGCTAGAGCCATTCTGTCCGGATCGTCGTAAATGTGTCCTAGAGCAGAAAAATAACTCTCCACAGAGTTAAATGTAGCAGAATCAGATGGCAAAGAAAACGCCCATGCTTGGGTATCCCCGCTTAATAATGACAACACCAGGCCCACACGCTGAGTCTCATTACCTGAGGAGATCGGGCGCATACGGAAATACAGTTTGCAAGCTTCACGAAAAGAAACAAATTTACTGCGTTCCCCAGCAAACTTTTCAGGCAAAGGAAACTTAGGCTCAGCAACTTTACCTGTAACTCCAGCTTGCACATTACATACTGCTAGTCCCTGTTGCTGCACTGCCCCCCTCAACTCAGTGACCTGTAGGGACAGCGCCTCCAACTGGCGGGTTATGGAAATCATGGGATCCATGGAAATAATGTTGGCCGATTATAATGTCACGGGAGACCTAGGTAGGAAAGAGCTAATAACCCGGGCCCCTGCGATTTCCCTCAGACTAGGGAAACCCTGACTAACCCTCTCCCAGAGTTTACACTTATGGTGTGCATGTCTGGGCCTCCACCCTCGCGCTATCTCCTGTTTCAACCCTAGGCTGAAACCACCACGCACCACTCAGTGAAGATACCACACTCCAATACCCACAGTTAGCACAGACAAGGATAACGGAAAAATAAGCACCATGCCGCAGTCACTCAGGAATACACTATAAGTGCAAAGGGCAAAACAAATACAAATATGGGAAGGAGAAAATAAGACAAAGGGAAATACACCACCAGCAACGATACTCCAACTACTAGCTCACCACTCCAGACCGAGATAACCACGCACAAGACAGAAGCTATAATCGGCGACGCCCAATGTTCAGGAGAACTATTTAAAGGCAGTGGGCATGGCCCAGCTTCCAATCTGAGCACCAGGTAAATTAACCCCGGACCAGCTAGATAAAATCTAGCCGACGCCAATGAGCGCATAGTGGACAAAAGCGGAATTACCGTTGTCTGTCGAACGACCTGGTCTGGACAGCATCCGACATGACAACATGACCTCCTCACGTCATATCTAGACAGTAGGACCATAGACACCAAGACAGTCACCTATCTCAAAAATCCTCATGCCATAATTCCTGTGTTTTATATCCTCCCTAAAATTCATAAATCTCTCAATAACCCACCGGGGAGGCCCATTGTGGCCTCCACCGATTCCATCTTTTCATCTTTATCTGTTTTTCTGGAAAAAATCATGACACCTCTCATCAAAGGGTCTAGGTCCTTCCTCCTAGACACAAGCCAATTTCTAGATATTATTAAACGAATCCGACAAGTACCCGAACCCTGCCTTTTTGCTACACTGGACATAAACAGCTTATACACGTCTATCTCCCATGATAAGGGCATTCTGGCAACAAAGGACCTGTTAGATAAATCTGACATGTCTCGCAACTCCATCAATTTTTGTCTCGACCTCCTCAGGGTATTACTCTATGAAAACTATTTCCTGTATGAAGATACGTATTACGTGCAGGCACGGGAGACCGCGATGGGCTAAAATGTGGCCCCGGCTTATGCCAATGCCTATATGCACTTCTTTGAGGAACAGTATATCTACAACAATGAGCTCTTTCTCCTACACGCAATTGAATATCACCGCTACATAGACGATATTTTCCTAATCTGGACAGGTACCCCGACACGCTGAACAGTTTCCATACATACCTCAACTCCATCTACCAGGAATTACAGTTCACTATGAATTTTAACACCACACAGATTGCTTTCCTGGACACTCTGGTCCTCAAAGACCATCAAGGGGTTTTGAGCACAGATTTGTATACCAAACCTACTGACTGCAATAGTTTATTGCTATACTCGAGCTGTCATCCTAAATCCACAAAAGATAGCTTACCACGTTCCCAGTTTAAAAGAGTGTCCTGGATAGTGTTGAGCGATACCGTCCGATACTTGAAAGTATCGGTATCGGAAAGTATCGGCCGATACCGGCAAAGTATCGGATCCAATCCGATACCGATACCCGATACCAATACAAGTCAATGGGACTCAAGTATCGGACGGTATCCCTGATGGTTCCCAGGGTCTGAAGGAGAGGAAACTCTCCTTCAGGCCCTGGGATCCATATTAATGTGTAAAATAAAGAATTAAAATAAAAAATATTGCTATACTCACCTCACCGAGGGAACCGGCAGCGTTCTTTGCTTAAAATTCGAGCGTTTACTTCCTTACGTGAAGTCCCGGCTTGTGATTGGTCGCGTGCCGCCCATGTGGCCGCGACGCGACCAATCACAGCAAGCCGTGACGTAATTTCAGGTCCTTCAGGATTTTAAAATTACGTTCTGGCTTGTGATTGGTCGCGTCGCGGTCACATGGGCGACGCGACCAATCACAAGCCGTGACGTCACGGGAGGCTGGACACGCGCACATTTTAAAATGCGCGCGTGTCCTGCCTCCCGTGATGTCCCGGCTTGTGATTGGTCGCGTCGCCCATGTGGCCGCGACGCAACCAATCACAGCAAGCCGTGACGTAATTTCAGGTCCTTCAGGATTTTAAAATTACGTTCTGGCTTGTGATTGGTCGCGTCGCGGTCACATGGGCGACGCGACCAATCACAAGCCGTGACGTCACGGGAGGCTGGAAACGTGCGCATTTTAAAAGGCTTAAAGGCTTTGAGGCTTGTCCGGATGGCGACGATGAAAAAACCTGACCAGCCGATCCGCATGAACGTCCGAGGCTGGTACCCAGGACCTCTCCTCAGGCCCATAACCACGCCAGTGTACCAAGTACTGTAAAGTGCGACGCACTACACGAGAGTCAACCACCTTGGAGACTTCAAACTCCAAATTACCATCCACTAAGACTGGAGGTGGCATAGGCGCCACGTCCACAAGACCCACCACCTTCTTTAGAAGAGACCTGTGGAACACGTTGTGTATCTTATACACCGTAGGGAGCTCCAATCGGTACGCTACTGGGTTAATGACGGCGGTGACCATAAATGGACCAATAAACCGTGGACCCAATTTAAGGGACGGTATTTTGAGTCTTATGTTTTTTGTGGATAACCACACCCAGTCATCCACACTCAGGTCCGGACCTGGCACACGCCTACTGTCAGCCACACGTTTGTACCTAGCACCCATACTCAACAGGCGCTGTTTAACTCTCCTCCAGACTGATGACAATTGTGCTCCTAACTGATCCTCCTCTGGAACACCGGAAGAGCCCCTCTGACTCAAGGTACAAAATTGAGGATGTAGCCCGTAAACACAAAAAAACAGAGACTCCCCAGATGACTCCTGGCGGTGATTATTGATGGCAAGCTCAGCCAAAAGAAGAAAGGTCGACCACTCCTCCTGGTTATGAGAGACAAAGCAGCGTAGGTACTGTTCCAAATTTTGGTTCATACGCTCCATCTGACCATTTGACTGAGGATGGAACGCCGAAGAATGAGACAACTTGATCCCCAGCCGTGAGCAAAATGCTTTCCAAAATTTTGCCACAAATTGAGACCCCCTATCAGACACGATGTCAGACAGAACCCCATGAAGTCTGACCACCTCCTGCACAAATACCTGAGCCAGAGTCTTAGCGTTAGGCAACGAAGGCAAAGACACAAAGTGCGACATTTTTGAGAACCGATCAACAATCACCAAAATGACAGTGTTCCCAGCTGATGAGGGCAAATCAGTGATGAAATCCATGGAGATTTCCGTCCATGGCTTACTAGGTACTTCAAGAGGAAGTAGCGTGCCAACAGGACGGGAGCGGGGCATCTTAGCCCTAGCGCACGTGGTACAAGCTGACACGTATGAGACCACGTCCTGTCGGATCTTGGGCCACCAAAACCGACGTGACACCAACTCCAAGGTACCTCTAACCCCTGGGTGGCAAGCCAGGACAGCATCATGATGCTCCGCCAAAACCTTTAAGCGGAGATGAAGCGGTACAAAAGATTTTTTGATGGGAAGCTCAGATGGTACCTCCTCCTGAGCCTCGGCAATCTCAGCCTCAACCTTGGTAGTGAGAGCCGAAACCACAACACCCTTTTGGAGGATGGTTACTGGATCCTCCCGAGGTTCTCCCCCTGTAAAACACCTGGACAGAGCATCCGCCTTAGTGTTTTTAGACCCCAATCTGTAAGTGACAACGAAATTGAACCGCGTGAAAAACAATGCCCAGCGAGCCTGCCTGGGGGACAGACGCTTGGCTGACTCCAAATACAGCAGATTCTTATGATCGGTAATAACAGTAACCTGATGTACCGACCCCTCCAAGAAGTGTCGCCATTCCTCAAAGGCCAACTTAATAGCCAACAACTCCCTGTTGCCGATATTGTAGTTATGTTCGGCGGACGACAGTTTCTTGGAGAAATAGGCGCACGGACGCAAACCACTCAAAGATGAGCCTTGAGATAGTACCGCCCCCACACCAACCTCAGATGCATCGACTTCCACAACAAAAGGTTTCAATACATCTGGCTGCACAAGAATGGGGGCTGAAACAAAACTGTTCTTAAGAAATTCAAATGCGCGCACAGCAGCCTCAGGCCAAACGGAGAAATTGATACCCTTTTTAGTCATGTCAGTTAGCGGTTTAGCAATGATGGAAAAATCCTTGACAAATTTCCTATAGTAGTTAGAAAACCCAAGGAACCGCTGAAGTGCTTTCAGGTTATCAGGACGTTCCCAATGCAGCACCGCTTGCACCTTAGCGGCGTCCATTTTAAAATCAGAAGCAGACACAATATAACCCAAGAAAGGCAACTCCTGAACAAAAAATACACATTTCTCAAGTTTAGCATACAGCTTATTCTCTCTGAGAAGCTGTAACACCTGCCTGACATGATCCAAATGAGCATCACGGTCGCAAGAATATATGAGAATGTCATCTAGGTACACGATAAAAAATTTCCCCAAAACATGCGAGAACACATCATTGATGAAATGTTGGAACACTGCTGGTGCGTTAGTCAACCCAAATGGCATCACCAAATTTTCAAAATGACCCTCAGGGGTATTAAACTTCCACTCATCACCTTGATGGACTCTTATGAGGTTGTACGCCCCCCTGAGGTCAAGCTTGATAAACCACTTAGCACCCGCCACCTGGTTGAACAAATCTGGTATCAGTGGCATAGGGTATGGATCACGAACCGTAATCTGGTTCAACTCCCTGAAATCCAAACACGGGCGTAATCCACCATCTTTCTTCTTCACGAAGAAGAACCCTGCTGCCACCGGCGAGGATGACGGCCTGATGTGCCCTTTGCTCAAGCTTTCAGCAATATAATCTTTTAACGCTTGTCTCTCCGGACCAGAGATGTTAAACATCCTTGCTTTAGGCAACTTGGCCCCTGGTTTAAACCTGATAGAACAGTCATAGGGACGATGTGGCGGCAACTCTGAACAACCTCTCTCAGAGAACACATCCACAAAATCCAGAAGTGACTCCGGAACGCTTGAAGTCACCGCAGCCACACATGTGGCCAGGCAATTCTCCTGGCAGAACTCGCTCCACTGAATTATGTCCTGAGTTTTCCAGTCAATTACCGGGCTGTGCATAGACAACCAAGGAAAACCCAAAACCACCTGAGCAGGAAGATTCCTGAGCACCTTACATGTAACCCGCTCGGAATGTAGAACCCCAATGTGGAGTTTCACCTCAGCTACAAATTCAGTAATCTCCCCCTGAGAGAGAGAAGCAGCATTGAGGGTGACCACGCGGATAGGATGAGACAGTTTTTCAATCCTAAAACCTGCTGTGCGTGCAAACTCCTCATCAATGAGATTTGTGGCTGAACCACTATCCACAAAAACAGTAATTGGCAGCTCACTGCCAGCGATAAAAACCTTAGCAGGGAGCATGCATTGAGAAACCACCAGGGAGGATATACATAAGCTCAGATTGGTCTCCTCCACACCCTCTGAGCTTAGAAGTTTTCCGCTGTTGCGTTTTTCTTACACAGCAGAGGACAGATGTTTATAAAATGACCAGTTTTACCACAGTAAAAACAGGCTCCCTGCTTCCTGAGCTCAGGGGCTCGACGCTTCACATGTGACACCCCTGCGATTTGCATAGGCTCTGTGGGCTCACCTGCAGCAACCTCATGTGAACCTAAACCCTCTCCCATAGGCGGTGTCTCATTCTCCCCCTGATGCAAACAGCGATCAATGCGGACAACCAGACTCATAGCGGAATCTAGAGAAGCAGGAGTCTCGTACATCAGAAGGGCTTTGTTAACCCTTCCAGAAACCCCATGAATAAACTGACTCCGCAATGCTGGATCATTCCATTGTGTATCGATCGCCCAGCGACGAAATTCAGAACAGTAATCCTCTGCAACACGCTCCCCCTGGCGAATAGTGCGTATCTTAGATTCTGCTAGAGCCATTCTGTCAGGTTCATCGTAGATTTTTCCAAGAGAGGAAAAAAAACTCTCCACAGAGTTAAATGTAGCAGAATCAGATGGCAAAGAAAACGCCCATGCTTGGGGATCCCCGCTTAACAATGACAACACCAGGCCCACACGCTGAGCCTCATTGCCTGAGGAGATCGGGCGCATACGGAAATATAGTTTGCAAGCTTCACGAAAAGAAACAAATTTACTGCGTTCCCCAGCAAATTTTTCAGGCAAAGGGAATTTAGGCTCAGCAATTCTTCCTGTCGCTCCAGCTTGCACATTAGATACTGCTAGTCCCTGTTGCTGTACTGCCCCCCTCAACTCAGTGACCTGTAGGGACAGCGCCTCCAACTGGCGTGTTATGGAAGTCATGGGATCCATGACAAAACACAAAAAAAGAAACCCTTTTTTTTGTTGTTGTTGGGCCGATTATAATGTCACGGGGAGACTAGGTGAGCGAGAGCTAATAACCCGGGCCCCTGCAATTTCCCTCAGACTAGGGAAATCCTGACTGACCCTCTATCTGGAGTTTACACTGATGGTGTGCATGTCCAGGCCTCGAACCTCACCCTGTTTCCTTTTTCAACCCTAGGCTGAAACCTCCGCCCGCCACCCAGTGAAGAGGTAATTCACAAATACCCACAGTTAGCACAGACAAGGATAAAGGAAAATATACACCACGCCGCAGTCACTCAGGAATACACTATAAATGTGCAGGGCAAAATAAATACCAATATAGGAAGGAGTAAATAAGACAAAGGAAAATACACCACCAGCAACGAATCTCCAACAACCAGCTCTACACTCCAGACCGAGATAACAACGCACAAGACAGAAGCTATAATCAGCGACGCCCAATGATCAGGAGAACTATTTAAAGGCAATGGGCATGGCCCAGCTTCCAATCCGAGGATCAGGTAAATTAATCCCGGAACAGCTAGATAAAATCTAGCTGACGCCAATGAGCAAATAGTGGTCAAAAGCGGAATTACCGCTGTCTGTCGAATGACCTGGTCTGAACAGAGTCTGACATGACAGACCACCAGTGATGTTATACACAGGAGCTCTGTATATAGTGTCAGTGTACAGGTAATACAGGGATCACCAATGACATTATGCACAAGAGCTCTGTATATAGGGTCAGTGTACAGGTAATACAGTGATCACCAGGGACCTTCCACACAGTAGCTCTGTATGTAGTGTCAGTGTACAGGTAATACAGTGACCACCAGTGACATTGTACATAGGAGCTCAGTATATAGTGTACAGGTAATACAGTGATCACCAGTAACATTTTATACAGGAGCTTTGTGTATAGTAATTGTAGTTATGTATAATTATAGTATAATATATAAATAAATATAGTATAATTATAGTGTATAGTGTGCAGGTAATACAGTGATCACCAGTGACATTATATATAGGAGCTCTTTATATATTGTCAGTGTACAGGTAATACAGTGATCACTGGTGACATTATACACAGGAGCTCTGTATATAGTGTTAGTGTACAGGTAATACAGTGATCCCCAGTGACATTACACACAGGAATGCTGTACACAGTATATAGTGTATAGTGTGCTTAAACATGTAATACTCACCAGTGACGTCTCTAGTTGAAGTCATTCTTTGTCAAGTTTCTTCTTCGGCCAGCACAGACCGCCATCACTTCTTCAAACCAGGACTCATCTCTGCAAAAAATAACACACCAGTCATTAATAGCTGATCACTTCCAGAGCACTTTCCCCACTTTTTCCCTGACTTCTACACTACGTCAGATGAAGAGAAAAAGTGACGTAGTGCTGCCCTGCACAGTAACAGGACCCCCCTTTTGTTCCATCCATGGAAAACAATTTCCTAAAAAGCTAATTATATTACAGTAGTAATAAAGTCCCTAATTGGACCCTAAAGAAATTATGCTTCCCACTTGTCACCATAAACTAATATAGCATGATCCTCATTCTGGCCCCCAAACAGTAACTAAGTCCCTCATCTTGGCCCCCTTTATTTAATAATCTCACCTAGCCTGGCCAACTTTATTTTATAATATGCCCCAGCCTGGCTCCCTATGTCTCTTGTGCAGCCTGGCCCACAGATTTCCATCCTGCCCCCCAGCTATCCATACTGTCCCCCATATGTCCCATGTCCTGCTCCCCATATATCTCTCCTGGACCCCCATATATCCATCCTGGTCCATTGTCTGGGCCTCCCCCCAATAAATCCACCCTGGTTCCACCCATATATCCATCCTGATCCCACTTATATATGCATCCTAGCTCCCCCATATATAACTATCCTGGCTCCCCCATATAAAACCATCCTGGCTGCCTCATATATATATGCATCCTGTCCCTCCATATATATCCATCTTGGCACTCCAATATATATCCATCCTTGCTCCCCAATATATCCATCCTGGCTCCCCAATATATATCCATCCTGGCTCCCCATATATGCATCCTGGACCCCCCATATATGCATCCTGGTCCCTTGTCCGGCCCCCCATAAATTCATCCCGGCCCCCCATATATCGATCCTGGCTCTACCATATATCCATCCTGATCGCCCATATATCTGCATCCTTGCCCTCCATATATATGCATCCTGATCCTTTGTCCTGCCCCCGCATATATATATCCTGGCCTTCTGATATGTATCCATCCTGGCTCCCAGCGCCCCATATGTTTCCATCCTGGCTCCTCATATGCATCTATCCTATTCCTTTGTCCTGCTCCCCATATATCCATCCTGCCACCCCCTTATATCAATCCTGGTCCTTTCTTCCTGCCCCATCTTCCTGGTCCATTTTTCCTGCTCCACATATATCCATCCTGCCACCCTACTTATATCCATCCTGGCCCTTTTTTCCTGCCCCCCATATATCCATTCTGCTACCCCCCTTATATCCATCCTGGTCCATTTTTCCTGCCCCCATATGTCCATCCTGCAACCCCCTTTATATAAATTCTGGTCTGTTTTTACTGCCCCCCATATATCCATCGTGGCCCCTTATCCTGGCTTCATGGAAAGAGAGACAGAGAGGGACAGAGAGAGAGAGAAAAAAAGATTCCTCTTACCTTCCTGCGCTCCCAGCGTCGGGGGGTGTCCTCCTCCTCTGCAGGTCTGGTGCGCACTTAATAAAATGGCCGCCAACCTAGCAGAGGCCGTCGGCTGATGTGCGCCCGTCGCATGCCGCGCATGACACTGATGTCATATGCTGCTGACAATGAGTGCACACTTCACAGATACGATCGGGATGTGCGATGCTGTGGTTCAGGTAACGAATGCTGCGTGCATGCGCCTACACGCGCCTGCACATTCTCTGTCTGCACTTTTAAAGGGCTCGTGCTCCTAAAAACCACAGACTTTTTTTTTGTTTCTTCTTCTTCTCCTCCTCTCCTGCCCCCAGAGACAAGGGCCCACCGGGGATTTCCACGATACCCCGCCAGGCCAGTCTGACCCTGACTGTAACTAAAGTGTAATCATTGGTCACAGACCTAGCAGAGAAACTAAAAAGCCAAAGGAAGCAAGATCTGAGATATATAGCAAGAAATCGTCCCATGTAGGCACTGACGACAACCTCTTTTTAAAGTAAAGTTACCATAGCTGATCCTCACATTTCCATCTTCCGTAACCTCTATTATCAGCTGTTAATGTGATGATGCACTGTAGGGATGTAGCATTTTATTTTGGATACTCAAATGAATGGACAATTATTTAATGGGAACTTGCAACTAGATTCATGCTCTCCAAACGTAGGACAGCATGAATTAGAACCTGCCTGTGTAAGGAAGTGAAAATGTTGTCTACAATTCACCTTGAAGACATGTGTTGTTGTCACGGGGTTACTGCGACAGAGAAGAGCCAGAAGACTGCAGCGTCTGATTGCTCCTACTCCTGCACTGAAAAGCACTAATTGTTTGAAAAGTGAATACTCCTGATTGGGTCTCTCCATCTGCTGGGTTAGCTGTAGTGTAAGAGGTGTCGGTCTCTATTTTACAATTTCTACTGTGGTGAAATTGATGCCATTTTGGTGGTTTCTGCTACAAATTTTTGGAAATGTAAACACTCCTGATTGGGTTTCCATCTGTTGGGTTGACTGTGGTGGAAGACGTATCGGTCTCTATTACACTATTTCTACTGTGGTGAATAGTGTTGAGCGATACTTTCTGATATCGGAAAGTATCGGTATCGGAAAGTATCGGCCGATACCGTCAAAATATCGGATCCAATCCGATACCGATACCCGATCCCAATGCAAGTCAATGGGACGAAAATATCGGAATTAAAATAAACCCTTTATAAACTTGTAGGTTCATTCTACATGAAGGAAAACAACTAAGAATAATGTAGGATGTATTGGGGGACGTGGCGGAGACATTAAAGGCACAGAGGTTTAGCCCAATGTAATAGAATAGCAGGATTTTGGGGTTTTTTTATGACGTTCGGCGGTAGAAAGATTTTGACTATGTTAATTTTTTTTTTTATTTTGTCAGATATTGATGTTTCATTACTTCCACGCCCTTCACCTTCTTTTTTACTTCTCCCACACTTTCTTCTTCATTATCCTCATCATCAGCTTCTTTGACATCAACTTCTTCACCTTATTCATCTTCTTCATCTTCTACCTATTATTTTTTTGGTTACATTGTTCATATTCTTTTTATTTTACTATTATCTTCATCATATTCTACTTCTTCATCATATTCTTATTTGTGACAGGCATTCCCGTAGTTGTTATCTATAAAAGTTTGAAGATTACACCTTCCGTTCTGCCTGTCACAAAAGAGTTACATTTGTCCGCGTTCAGTTTGGCCTGCAGCATCAGGCTTTATCCAGGGGCACCACGAGGAGGAACGGACTCACCCCCATACACTGCTTAGTCTTCTTCTGCTTATAATTTAGATAATATTTTTTGCTCTGATATTTAGTGTTATGCTTAATGTTCTTCTGCTCTTTGTTCTGCAGCCTCTTGTTCTTCTGCTTCTCGGTCTTCCAGGTCGTCGTCGTCTCCAGGGTCGTCGTCTCCGGGGTCGTCGTCATCGGGGTGGTCTTCAGGGTCGTCGTCTCCGGGGTCGTCGTCATCGGGGTGGTCTTCGGGGTCATCGTCTCCAGGGTCGTCGTCATCACAGTGGTTGTCGTCTCTGTTGTCGTCGTCATCTTAGGGGTGGTCTTCCGGGTCATCGTGTTTAGTCTCTTGAACTTGGAAATGTAGCAGAAGGTACAAGAAGGCTGAGAAAATGCCGAGAACCAGCTGGTGGAACTGGAACTCGGATGGCTACCCGAAGGTCCAAGAGCCAATGGAACTACCGAGGACCAGCTGACGTTACTGGAACCCGGTTACTAAGCAGGAGGTACCCGTGCCTGAAAGCACTACCAAGGACCACCTGACGTTGGTGGAACTCGGATACCCAGAGGGAGGCACCTAAGCCAAAGGCTCTGCCCGGAACCAGCTGACGGTACTGGAACCAGGATGGGGAGCAGAAGGTACAAGAGCAAAAGACACTGCCGAGAACCAGCTGACGGTGCTGGAACCCGGATGGGTAGCCGAAGGTCCAAGAGCCAATGGAACTACCGAGGACCAGCTGACGTTACTGGAACCCGGTTACTAAGCAGGAGGTACCCGTGCCTGAAAGCACTACCAAGGACCACCTGACGTTGGTGGAACTCGGATACCCAGAGGGAGGCACCTAAGCCAAAGGCTCTGCCCGGAACCAGCTGACGGTACTGGAACCAGGATGGGGAGCAGAAGGTACAAGAGCAAGTGTCTGCGTGGCTTTTGCAGGACACGATGCCGGCTGCACAGCAGGGGAACAGCTGGCGGTGCTGAACCCCACTGACACATTGGCTGATGTTTTTCTCTGTGCAGCTAGCAGTACCGGGCCCCAACTGGCGGTGTTGGAGCCCGGGGTCAGCAGGAGGAGGAGATGGAGCAGAGTGTAGGCCGAAGCCTGCACTGGCGGCAGCTTTTGGGTCTGTTGTGCCTGCGTGGCAGTTGCAGGACACGTTGCCGGCTGCACAGCAGGGGAACAGCTGGCGGTGCTGAACCCCACTGACACATTGGCTGGTGTTTTTCTCTGTGCAGCTAGCAGTACCGGGCCCCAACTGGCGGTGTTGGAGCCCAGGGCTCTGCAGGGGGAGCAGAGTGTAGGCCGAAGCCTAATTGAACCAATTTCAAAGGTAACCTTTAACCCCCCCTCAGGGGTTACAAAGTAGAAGAGCCACAGCTTATGCAGCAGTAGTGCTGCACAAGTCAAAGGTTGCTCTTTTAATTTCGCTCCTTGCACACGCTGAATGAAACACGTATAACATTTAGCCCTTTAAACAGTCAAACTGTGTTGGAGGCGCGAGTTCCCTTTGTAATGAGACGCAGCACAGATGTCAAGAATCCCACCTTGGTGCTGGGTGCAGCCTCCTGAGCGTTGTTATTTGCTGTACAGGAGTCTGCGCTGTCGTGTGATCCCCTGGCCTAGCGCTGTTAGCGCTGCCCATGTTCTGGCATCATTTAATGTCGGCCGGTGCGGTTCACGATGACCATGAATCCCAGCCCCGCAGTGTCTTAACATTGTTAAAACACTGCGGGGCTGGGATTCAGGGCCTGGCGCAGCACATATGTTCGCCTCTGACACTCGGGTCCTGACACCCGCTTCAGACTGTGCGGCGTCATCTGATCCCTTATCGCATGCCACGGCCATGAAGCCGCACAGTCCGCAGAAGGCGGAAGGAGATGAGGGACAGGCGAACTGATGCACTGATCATGCCCGTCAATCACACCCTCGCAGTCCCAATAAATAAGACAACGAGGGGCGTTGTGTGGGTCAGGGCGGCCGCAGAGGCGCAGGCAGCCAAACAATGATGCCAGAAGACGGGCAGCGCTACCAAGGGGGTTGCAGCGTGTCATTACAAAGGAAAGTCACACCACCGGGACGGTTAAATGGTCACACAGAGGACACATTTTAGACGTGTTTTCAGTTCCACCTGTGCGAGGAGAATACGTTTATGAGCCACCTTGCACACATGCAGCATTACCGCTGTACAAGGTGGCCTTTAAAACGTACAAACGCCTGGGGGAGGGGGGACAGGTTCCCTTCAATTTCAGTTCTTGTGTCTGCGTGGCTTTTGCAGGACACGATGCCGGCTGCACAGCAGGGGAACAGCTGGCGGTGCTGAACCCCACTGACACATTGGCTGGTGTTTTTCTCTGTGCAGCTAGCAGTACCGGGCCCCAACTGGCGGTGTTGGAGCCCGGGGTCAGCAGGAGGAGGAGATGGAGCAGAGTGTAGGCCGAAGCCTGCACTGGCGGCAGCTTTTGGGTCTGTTGTGCCTGCGTGGCAGTTGCAGGACACGTTGCCGGCTGCACAGCAGGGGAACAGCTGGCGGTGCTGAACCCCACTGACACATTGGCTGGTGTTTTTCTCTGTGCAGCTAGCAGTACCGGGCCCCAACTGGCGGTGTTGGAGCCCAGGGCTCTGCAGGGGGAGCAGAGTGTAGGCCGAAGCCTAATTGAACCAATTTCAAAGGTAACCTTTAACCCCCCCTCAGGGGTTACAAAGTAGAAGAGCCACAGCTTATGCAGCAGTAGTGCTGCACAAGTCAAAGGTTGCTCTTTTAATTTCGCTCCTTGCACACGCTGAATGAAACACGTATAACATTTAGCCCTTTAAACAGTCAAACTGTGTTGGAGGCGCGAGTTCCCTTTGTAATGAGACGCAGCACAGATGTCAAGAATCCCACCTTGGTGCTGGGTGCAGCCTCCTGAGCGTTGTTATTTGCTGTACAGGAGTCTGCGCTGTCGTGTGATCCCCTGGCCTAGCGCTGTTAGCGCTGCCCATGTTCTGGCATCATTTAATGTCGGCCGGTGCGGTTCACGATGACCATGAATCCCAGCCCCGCAGTGTCTTAACATTGTTAAAACACTGCGGGGCTGGGATTCAGGGCCTGGCGCAGCACATATGTTCGCCTCTGACACTCGGGTCCTTACACCCGCTTCAGACTGTGCGGCGTCATCTGATCCCTTATCGCATGCCACGGCCATGAAGCCGCACAGTCCGCAGAAGGCGGAAGGAGATGAGGGACAGGCGAACTGATGCACTGATCATGCCCGTCAATCACACCCTCGCAGTCCCAATAAATAAGACAACGAGGGGCGTTGTGTGGGTCAGGGCGGCCGCAGAGGCGCAGGCAGCCAAACAATGATGCCAGAAGACGGGCAGCGCTACCAAGGGGGTTGCAGCGTGTCATTACAAAGGAAAGTCACACCACCGGGACGGTTAAATGGTCACACAGAGGACACATTTTAGACGTGTTTTCAGTTCCACCTGTGCGAGGAGAATACGTTTATGAGCCACCTTGCACACATGCAGCATTACCGCTGTACAAGGTGGCCTTTAAAACGTACAAATGCCTGGGGGAGGGGGGACAGGTTCCCTTCAATTTCAGTTCTTGTGTCTGCGTGGCTTTTGCAGGACACGATGCCGGCTGCACAGCAGGGGAACAGCTGGAGGTGCTGAACCCCACTGACACATTGGCTGGTGTTTTTCTCTGTGCAGCTAGCACATCTGGGCCCCAACTGGCGGTGTTAGAGCCCAGGGTCAGCAGGAGGAGCAGGGGGAGCGGAGTGTAGGCCGAAGCCTGCACTGGAGCAAGTTGAAAGGAAACCTTTAACCCCCCCCAGGCGTTTGTAGCTGGAAGAGCCATCGTGTACACCACTAATGCTGGAAAAGGTAAACTTAGCTCTTTTAATTATGGTCCTTGCAGATGCTGAACCTAACACTTATGAAATGTGTCCCCTCACAGCGTTCAACCGTCCGGTAGGTGGAACTTTCCTTTGTCATGTGACGCAGCACAGCCGTCATTTTTACCCCCTTGGCGCCGTGCGCCGCCTCCTCAGCGTTGTTTGAATCTGTCCCGGAGCCTGCGCTGTTAGGTTACCCCTTGGCCATGCACACATTTCGCGCTGCCCGTCTTCTGACATCATTTGCTGTCAGGCTGGCTGCGCCTGTGTGGGTGCGCTGTCCGAGATTCAGCCTCGCGGTGTCGTGTAATGTAATCCCACCGCGGGCCTGGGATCCGTGGCCATGCGCAGTGCATATCCTCACCTCTCACTCCCCTCCCTACGGCTTCTTCAGACTGTGCGGTGTCACGGCCGTGGCATGCTATTAGGGATCAGCTGACACCGAACAGTCTTTAGAAGCCGTAGGGAGGGGAGTGAGAGGCGAGGATATGCAATGCGCATGGCCACGGATCCCAGGCCCGCGGTGGGATTACATTACACGACACTGCGAGGCTGAATCTCGGACAGCGCACACACACAGGCGCAGCCAGCCTGACAGCAAATGATGTCAGAAGACAGGCAGCGCAAAATGTGTGCATGGCCAAGGGGTAACCTAACAGCGCAGGCTCCGGGACAGATTCAAACAACGCTGAGGAGACGGCGCACGGCGCCAAGGGGGTAAAAATGACGGCTGTGCTGCGTCACATGACAAAGGAAAGTTCCACCTACCGGACGGTTGAATGCTGTGAGGGGACACATTTCATAAGTGTTAGGTTCAGCATCTGCAAGGAGCACCACGAAAAGAGGCACTTTTTCCCTTTGCATCATTACTGCTGCACAAGGTGGCTCCTTCAGTAACAAACGCCTGGGGGGGGGGGGGGGACAGGTTCCCTTAAATTTAACTTGTTGTGCCTGCGTGGCGGTCGCAGTACACGTTGCCGTATACACAGCAGGGGAACAGCTGGCGGTGCTGAACCCCACTAACACATTTGCGAGGTGTTTGGCTCTGTGCGTACAGCACTTCTGGACGGCAACTGGCGGTGTTGGAGCCCAGGGACAGGTGGAGGAGGAGGAGGTTGGAGGAGGTTGGAGGGATTGCCACACACACAGCAGGGGAACAGCTGACGTTACTGAACCCCAATAACAGAGGAGGGACTGTTGACTGTGCGTACAGCACTTCTGGACGGCAACTGGCGGTGTTGGAGCCCAGGGACAGGTGGAGGAGGAGGAGGTTGGAGGAGGTTGGAGGAGGTAGGAGGGATTGCCACACACACAGCAGGGGAACAGCTGACGTTACTGAACCCCAATAACAGAGGAGGGACTGTTGACTGTGCGTACAGCACTTCTGGACGGCAACTGGCGGTGTTGGAGCCCAGGGACAGGTGGAGGAGGAGGTTGGAGGAGGTTGGAGGAGGTAGGAGGGATTGCCACACACACAGCAGGGGAACAGCTGACGTTACTGAACCCCAATAACAGAGGAGGGACTGTTGACTGTGCGTACAGCACTTCTGGACGGCAACTGGCGGTGTTGGAGCCCAGGGACAGGTGGAGGAGGAGGAGGTTGGAGGAGGTTGGAGGAGGGATTGCCACACACACAGCAGGGGAACAGCTGACGTTACTGAACCCCAATAACAGAGGAGGGACTGTTGACTGTGCGTACAGCACTTCTGGACGGCAACTGGCGGTGTTGGAGCCCAGGGACAGGTGGAGGAGGAGGAGGTTGGAGGAGGTTGGAGGGATTGCCAAACACACAGCAGGGGAACAGCTGATGCTACTGAACCCCAATAACAGAGGAGGGACTGTTGACTGTGCATACAGCACTTCTGGACGGCAACTGGCGGTGTTGGAGCCCAGGGACAGGTGGAGGAGGAGGAGGTTGGAGGAGGTTGGAGGAGGTAGGAGGGATTGCCACACACACAGCAGGGGAACAGCTGACGTTACTGAACCCCAATAACAGAGGAGGGACTGTTGACTGTGCGTACAGCACTTCTGGACGGCAACTGGCGGTGTTGGAGCCCAGGGACAGGTGGAGGAGGAGGAGGTTGGAGGAGGTTGGAGGAGGTAGGAGGGATTGCCACACACACAGCAGGGGAACAGCTGACGTTACTGAACCCCAATAACAGAGGAGGGACTGTTGACTGTGCGTACAGCACTTCTGGACGGCAACTGGCGGTGTTGGAGCCCAGGGACAGGTGGAGGAGGAGGAGGTTGGAGGAGGTTGGAGGAGGGATTGCCACACACACAGCAGGGGAACAGCTGACGTTACTGAACCCCAATAACAGAGGAGGGACTGTTGACTGTGCGTACAGCACTTCTGGACGGCAACTGGCGGTGTTGGAGCCCAGGGACAGGTGGAGGAGGAGGAGGTTGGAGGAGGTTGGAGGGATTGCCACACACACAGCAGGGGAACAGCTGACGTTACTGAACCCCAATAACAGAGGAGGGACTGTTGACTGTGCGTACAGCACTTCTGGATGGCAACTGGCGGTGTTGGAGCCCAGGGACAGGTGGAGGAGGAGGAGGTTGGAGGAGGTTGGAGGAGGGATTGCCACACACACAGCAGGGGAACAGCTGACGTTACTGAACCCCAATAACAGAGGAGGGACTGTTGACTGTGCGTACAGCACTTCTGGACGGCAACTGGCGGTGTTGGAGCCCAGGGACAGGTGGAGGAGGAGGAGGTTGGAGGAGGTTGGAGGAGGTAGGAGGGATTGCCACACACACAGCAGGGGAACAGCTGACGTTACTGAACCCCAATAACAGAGGAGGGACTGTTGACTGTGCGTACAGCACTTCTGGACGGCAACTGGCGGTGTTGGAGCCCAGGGACAGGTGGAGGAGGAGGAGGTTGGAGGAGGTTGGAGGAGGTAGGAGGGATTGCCACACACACAGCAGGGGAACAGCTGACGTTACTGAACCCCAATAACAGAGGAGGGACTGTTGACTGTGCGTACAGCACTTCTGGACGGCAACTGGCGGTGTTGGAGCCCAGGGACAGGTGGAGGAGGAGGAGGTTGGAGGAGGTTGGAGGAGGTAGGAGGGATTGCCACACACACAGCAGGGGAACAGCTGACGTTACTGAACCCCAATAACAGAGGAGGGACTGTTGACTGTGCGTACAGCACTTCTGGACGGCAACTGGCGGTGTTGGAGCCCAGGGACAGGTGGAGGAGGAGGAGGTTGGAGGAGGTTGGAGGAGGGATTGCCACACACACAGCAGGGGAACAGCTGACGTTACTGAACCCCAATAACAGAGGAGGGACTGTTGACTGTGCGTACAGCACTTCTGGACGGCAACTGGCGGTGTTGGAGCCCAGGGACAGGTGGAGGAGGAGGAGGTTGGAGGAGGTTGGAGGGATTGCCACACACACAGCAGGGGAACAGCTGATGCTACTGAACCCCAATAACAGAGGAGGGACTGTTGACTGTGCGTACAGCACTTCTGGACGGCAACTGGCGGTGTTGGAGCCCAGGGACAGGTGGAGGAGGAGGAGGTTGGAGGAGGTTGGAGGAGGTAGGAGGGATTGCCACACACACAGCAGGGGAACAGCTGACGTTACTGAACCCCAATAACAGAGGAGGGACTGTTGACTGTGCGTACAGCACTTCTGGACGGCAACTGGCGGTGTTGGAGCCCAGGGACAGGTGGAGGAGGAGGAGGTTGGAGGAGGTTGGAGGAGGTAGGAGGGATTGCCACACACACAGCAGGGGAACAGCTGACGTTACTGAACCCCAATAACAGAGGAGGGACTGTTGACTGTGCGTACAGCACTTCTGGACGGCAACTGGCGGTGTTGGAGCCCAGGGACAGGTGGAGGAGGAGGAGGTTGGAGGAGGTTGGAGGAGGGATTGCCACACACACAGCAGGGGAACAGCTGACGTTACTGAACCCCAATAACAGAGGAGGGACTGTTGACTGTGCGTACAGCACTTCTGGACGGCAACTGGCGGTGTTGGAGCCCAGGGACAGGTGGAGGAGGAGGAGGTTGGAGGAGGTTGGAGGGATTGCCACACACACAGCAGGGGAACAGCTGACGTTACTGAACCCCAATAACAGAGGAGGGACTGTTGACTGTGCGTACAGCACTTCTGGACGGCAACTGGCGGTGTTGGAGCCCAGGGACAGGTGGAGGAGGAGGAGGTTGGAGGAGGTTGGAGGAGGGATTGCCACACACACAGCAGGGGAACAGCTGACGTTACTGAACCCCAATAACAGAGGAGGGACTGTTGACTGTGCGTACAGCACTTCTGGACGGCAACTGGCGGTGTTGGAGCCCAGGGACAGGTGGAGGAGGAGGAGGTTGGAGGAGGTTGGAGGAGGTAGGAGGGATTGCCACACACACAGCAGGGGAACAGCTGACGTTACTGAACCCCAATAACAGAGGAGGGACTGTTGACTGTGCGTACAGCACTTCTGGACGGCAACTGGCGGTGTTGGAGCCCAGGGACAGGTGGAGGAGGAGGAGGTTGGAGGAGGTTGGAGGAGGTTGGAGGAGGTAGGAGGGATTGCCACACACACAGCAGGGGAACAGCTGACGTTACTGAACCCCAATAACAGAGGAGGGACTGTTGACTGTGCGTACAGCACTTCTGGACGGCAACTGGCGGTGTTGGAGCCCAGGGACAGGTGGAGGAGGAGGAGGTTGGAGGAGGTTGGAGGAGGTAGGAGGGATTGCCACACACACAGCAGGGGAACAGCTGACGTTACTGAACCCCAATAACAGAGGAGGGACTGTTGACTGTGCGTACAGCACTTCTGGACGGCAACTGGCGGTGTTGGAGCCCAGGGACAGGTGGAGGAGGAGGAGGTTGGAGGAGGTTGGAGGAGGTAGGAGGGATTGCCACACACACAGCAGGGGAACAGCTGACGTTACTGAACCCCAATAACAGAGGAGGGACTGTTGACTGTGCGTACAGCACTTCTGGACGGCAACTGGCGGTGTTGGAGCCCAGGGACAGGTGGAGGAGGAGGAGGTTGGAGGAGGTTGGAGGAGGGATTGCCACACACACAGCAGGGGAACAGCTGACGTTACTGAACCCCAATAACAGAGGAGGGACTGTTGACTGTGCGTACAGCACTTCTGGATGGCAACTGGCGGTGTTGGAGCCCAGGGACAGGTGGAGGAGGAGGAGGTTGGAGGAGGTTGGAGGGATTGCCACACACACAGCAGGGGAACAGCTGACGTTACTGAACCCCAATAACAGAGGAGGGACTGTTGACTGTGCGTACAGCACTTCTGGACGGCAACTGGCGGTGTTGGAGCCCAGGGACAGGTGGAGGAGGAGGAGGTTGGAGGAGGTTGGAGGAGGTAGGAGGGATTGCCACACACACAGCAGGGGAACAGCTGACGTTACTGAACCCCAATAACAGAGGAGGGACTGTTGACTGTGCGTACAGCACTTCTGGACGGCAACTGGCGGTGTTGGAGCCCAGGGACAGGTGGAGGAGGAGGAGGTTGGAGGAGGTTGGAGGAGGTAGGAGGGATTGCCACACACACAGCAGGGGAACAGCTGACGTTACTGAACCCCAATAACAGAGGAGGGACTGTTGACTGTGCGTACAGCACTTCTGGACGGCAACTGGCGGTGTTGGAGCCCAGGGACAGGTGGAGGAGGAGGAGGTTGGAGGAGGTTGGAGGAAGGATTGCCACACACACAGCAGGGGAACAGCTGACGTTACTGAACCCCAATAACAGAGGAGGGACTGTTGACTGTGCGTACAGCACTTCTGGATGGCAACTGGCGGTGTTGGAGCCCAGGGACAGGTGGAGGAGGAGGAGGTTGGAGGAGGTTGGAGGGATTGCCACACACACAGCAGGGGAACAGCTTACGTTACTGAACCCCAATAACAGAGGAGGGACTGTTGACTGTGCGTACAGCACTTCTGGACGGCAACTGGCGGTGTTGGAGCCCAGGGACAGGTGGAGGAGGAGGAGGTTGGAGGAGGTTGGAGGAGGTAGGAGGGATTGCCACACACACAGCAGGGGAACAGCTGACGTTACTGAACCCCAATAACAGAGGAGGGACTGTTGACTGTGCGTACAGCACTTCTGGACGGCAACTGGCGGTGTTGGAGCCCAGGGACAGGTGGAGGAGGAGGAGGTTGGAGGAGGTTGGAGGAGGTAGGAGGGATTGCCACACACACAGCAGGGGAACAGCTGACGTTACTGAACCCCAATAACAGAGGAGGGACTGTTGACTGTGCGTACAGCACTTCTGGACGGCAACTGGCGGTGTTGGAGCCCAGGGACAGGTGGAGGAGGAGGAGGTTGGAGGAGGTTGGAGGAGGTAGGAGGGATTGCCACACACACAGCAGGGGAACAGCTGACGTTACTGAACCCCAATAACAGAGGAGGGACTGTTGACTGTGCGTACAGCACTTCTGGACGGCAACTGGCGGTGTTGGAGCCCAGGGACAGGTGGAGGAGGAGGAGGTTGGAGGAGGTTGGAGGAGGTAGGAGGGATTGCCACACACACAGCAGGGGAACAGCTGACGTTACTGAACCCCAATAACAGAGGAGGGACTGTTGACTGTGCGTACAGCACTTCTGGACGGCAACTGGCGGTGTTGGAGCCCAGGGACAGGTGGAGGAGGAGGAGGTTGGAGGAGGTTGGAGGAGGTAGGAGGGATTGCCACACACACAGCAGGGGAACAGCTGACGTTACTGAACCCCAATAACAGAGGAGGGACTGTTGACTGTGCGTACAGCACTTCTGGACGGCAACTGGCGGTGTTGGAGCCCAGGGACAGATGGAGGAGGAGGAGGTTGGAGGAGGTTGGAGGAGGGATTGCCACACACACAGCAGGGGAACAGCTGACGTTACTGAACCCCAATAACAAAGGAGGGACTGTTGACTGTGCGTACAGCACTTCTGGACGGCAACTGGCGGTGTTGGAGCCCAGGGACAGGTGGAGGAGGAGGAGGTTGGAGGAGGTTGGAGGAGGGATTGCCACACACACAGCAGGGGAACAGCTGATGTTACTGAACCCCAATAACAGAGGAGGGACTGTTGACTGTGCGTACAGCACTTCTGGACGGCAACTGGCGGTGTTGGAGCCCAGGGACAGGTGGAGGAGGAGGAGGTTGGAGGAGGTTGGAGGAGGTAGGAGGGATTGCCACACACACAGCAGGGGAACAGCTGACGTTACTGAACCCCAATAACAGAGGAGGGACTGTTGACTGTGCGTACAGCACTTCTGGACGGCAACTGGCGGTGTTGGAGCCCAGGGACAGGTGGAGGAGGAGGAGGTTGGAGGAGGTTGGAGGAGGTTGGAGGAGGTAGGAGGGATTGCCACACACACAGCAGGGGAACAGCTGACGTTACTGAACCCCAATAACAGAGGAGGGACTGTTGACTGTGCGTACAGCACTTCTGGACGGCAACTGGCGGTGTTGGAGCCCAGGGACAGGTGGAGGAGGAGGAGGTTGGAGGAGGTTGGAGGAGGGATTGCCACACACACAGCAGGGGAACAGCTGACGTTACTGAACCCCAATAACAGAGGAGGGACTGTTGACTGTGCGTACAGCACTTCTGGACGGCAACTGGCGGTGTTGGAGCCCAGGGACAGGTGGAGGAGGAGGAGGTTGGAGGAGGTTGGAGGAGGTAGGAGGGATTGCCACACACACAGCAGGGGAACAGCTGACGTTACTGAACCCCAATAACAGAGGAGGGACTGTTGACTGTGCGTACAGCACTTCTGGACGGCAACTGGCGGTGTTGGAGCCCAGGGACAGGTGGAGGAGGAGGAGGTTGGAGGAGGTTGGAGGAGGTAGGAGGGATTGCCACACACACAGCAGGGGAACAGCTGACGTTACTGAACCCCAATAACAGAGGAGGGACTGTTGACTGTGCGTACAGCACTTCTGGACGGCAACTGGCGGTGTTGGAGCCCAGGGACAGGTGGAGGAGGAGGAGGTTGGAGGAGGTTGGAGGAGGTAGGAGGGATTGCCACACACACAGCAGGGGAACAGCTGACGTTACTGAACCCCAATAACAGAGGAGGGACTGTTGACTGTGCGTACAGCACTTCTGGACGGCAACTGGCGGTGTTGGAGCCCAGGGACAGGTGGAGGAGGAGGAGGTTGGAGGAGGTTGGAGGAGGTAGGAGGGATTGCCACACACACAGCAGGGGAACAGCTGACGTTACTGAACCCCAATAACAGAGGAGGGACTGTTGACTGTGCGTACAGCACTTCTGGACGGCAACTGGCGGTGTTGGAGCCCAGGGACAGGTGGAGGAGGAGGAGGTTGGAGGAGGTTGGAGGAGGTAGGAGGGATTGCCACACACACAGCAGGGGAACAGCTGACGTTACTGAACCCCAATAACAGAGGAGGGACTGTTGACTGTGCGTACAGCACTTCTGGACGGCAACTGGCGGTGTTGGAGCCCAGGGACAGGTGGAGGAGGAGGAGGTTGGAGGAGGTTGGAGGAGGGATTGCCACACACACAGCAGGGGAACAGCTGACGTTACTGAACCCCAATAACAGAGGAGGGACTGTTGACTGTGCGTACAGCACTTCTGGACGGCAACTGGCAGTGTTGGAGCCCAGGGACAGGTGGAGGAGGAGGAGGTTGGAGGAGGTTGGAGGAGGGATTGCCACACACACAGCAGGGGAACAGCTGACGTTACTGAACCCCAATAACAGAGGAGGGACTGTTGACTGTGCGTACAGCACTTCTGGACGGCAACTGGCGGTGTTGGAGCCCAGGGACAGGTGGAAAAGCAGAGGAACACAATGTAGGCCGAAGCCTGAGAAAGTCGAAAGGGAACCTTTAACCCCCCCAAGGCGTTTGTAGCTGAAAGAGCCAGCTTGTGCAGCACAAAAGATGCAAAAGGAAAAGGTGGCTCTTTTCATCATGCTCCTTGCAAACACAGAACTAAACACTTATAAAATGTGTCCCCTGCAACCGTAAAACCGTCCTGGAAGTGGGACTTTCCTTCGTAATGTGACGCAGCACAGCCGTCATTCCTACCCCCCCCCCGGCGACGCGCACTGGCTCCTCAGCGATGTTTGATTCTGTCCCGGAGCCTGCGCTGTTATGTTATCCCGTGGCCAGGCACACTTAGCGCTTCCCGTCTTCTGGCATCATTTGGTGTCAGGATGGCTGCGCCTGTGCGGCCGCGCTGGCAGAGAGCCCGCCTCGCAGTGTCTTCTGATTTAATCCCACCGCGGGCCTGGGATCCATGGACATGCGCAGTGCATATCCTCGCCTCTCACTCCCCTCCCTACAGCTTCTTAAGACTGTGCGGTGTCACGGCCGTGGCATGCTATTAGGGACCAGCTGACACCGAACAGTCTGAAGAAGCCATAGGGAGATAAGTGAGAGGTGGAGGTTCAGATATGCACTGCGCATGTCCATGGATCCCAGGCCCCCAGTGGGATTAAATCAGAAGACACTGCGAGGCGGGCTCTCTGCCAGCGCGGCCGCACAGGCGCAGCCATCCTGACACCAAATGATGCCAGAAGACGGGCAGCGCTAAGTGTGCCTGGCCACGGGATAACATAACAGCGCAGGCTCCGGGACGGAATCAAACAACGCTGAGGAGCGGGTGCGCGGCGCCGGGGGGGTAGGAATGACGGCTGTGCTGCGTCACATTACGAAGGAAAGTCCCACCTCCGGGACGGTGTTACGGTATCAGTGGACACATTTTATAAGTGTTAAGTTCTGCGTGTGCAAGGTGCTAAACAAAAATAGCTACCTTTTCCTTGTGCAGCATTACTGCTGCACAAGGAGGCTCTTTCAGTAACAAACGCCTTGGGGGGGGGGACAGATTCCCTTACATTTCAGTTGTTGTGTCAGCGTGGCGGTCGCATGACACATTGCCGGCTACACAGCTGGGGATCAGCTGACGTTACTGAAACCCAATAACACTGGGTCGTATGTTTTGACTGTGCAGACGGCACTTCTGAGCCTCAACTGGCGGTGTTGGAGCCCAGGAATTTAAGTTCAGGTGGTAGAAAGATGAACACAACAGGAGACCTGGATAACGTATACAGTGACCTAATTATTTAATCAGGAGGAGGAGTGGCAAATTCCTGCGAGATCCAGGCCTTGTTCATTTTCAGGAAAGTAAGCCGGTCAACGTTATCGGAGGATAGTCGCATGCGACGGTCAGTTAGTACACCACCTGCAGCACTAAAGACACGTTCCGATAATACACTGGCCGCAGGGCAAGACAGCACCTCCAATGCATACTGGCTTAGCTCTGGCCATGTTGAGACCCAAAACTTGAAAGGGGAAGAGCCGTCTGGGAGTACAGCAAGAGGGCAAGACATGTAGTCTGTCACCATCTGACGGAACCGTTGCCTCCTGCTGACTGGAGCCGTCTGTGATGGTGTAGACTTTTGTGGGGGGCACAGAAAACTGTGCCACAGTTGGGCCATACTGGTCTTGCCTTGGGCAGAGGCACTGCTTCTGCTCCCTCTTTGTGCAGAGCCTCCACTACTGCCTGGACGCACTGAGCTGCTTTGGAATGCACTAGCAGCACTTCTCTCAGTTGGAATGGAGAAGATGATGGAATTGACCAGTGTGTCTTGGTACTCCCGCATTTTTCGCTCCCAGTTCAACGGTGTGATGAGGCTTTCTACGTTGTCCCGGTAGCGAGGATCGAGGAGGGTGAACACCCAATAATCAGACATGTTGAGAATGTGGGCGATGCGGCGGTCGTTTCTCAGGCACTGCAGCATGTAATCCACCATGTGCTGCAGACTGCCAACTGCCCAAGAAACGCTGTCCCCTGCTGGAGGCGTGATCTCTGCCTGCTCGTCATCACCCCACCCTCGCTGTACACACTGAGTACTGGACAATTCGGTAACTCCCTCCTCTGGACGGACGTCTTCCTCCTCCATTGACTCCTCCTCATCCTCCTCACAAACTGTCCCCTGCCTACGCGTTTGTGAGGAACCACGTGGCGCTGACTGTCCAGAAGATGATGGAAATGGTGAATCCTCATCCTCCACCTCTTCCACAACATCATCCCTTAGCGCTTGCAGTGATTTTTCAAGCAGGCAGATAAGGGGGACAGTCATGCTGACTAGTGCATCATCTGCACTCGCCATCCGCGTGGAATAATCAAAGGGACGCAAAACCTGGCAGACGTCATTCATAGTGGCCCACTCTGTGGTTGTGAAGTCTGTACGGCGCTGACTGCGACTTTTTTGCGCCTGAAGCAGCTGGTACTCCATTACAGCTTGCTGCTGCTCACACAACCGCTCCAACATATGTAACGTGGAATTCCACCTGGTAGGTAGGTCACATATGATGCGATGTTCCGGCAGGCGGTGTCGGCGCTGCAGAGCCGCAATGCGCGCTTTTGCCATGCTGGAACGCCGCAAGTGAGCACACTCTAGGCGGACCTTGTGCAGCAGTGCATCAAGATCCGGATAGTCCCTCAAAAAGCTCTGCACGACCAAATTGAGCACATGTGCCAGACATGGGATGTGAGTGAGGTTGCCGAGGCCCAGAGCTGCCACCAGATTTCGGCCATTATCACACACTACCATGCCTGGCTGGAGATTCGCTGGCACAAACCACACATCGCTCTCCTGCTTGATGGCATTCCAGAGCTCCTGCGCTGTGTGGCTACGATTCCCCAAAAAAATTAATTTCAACACGGCCTGTTGACGTTTGGCCACGGCTGTGCTCATGTCGGTCGTAACAGGTACACGTTCATCACGGGTCCATGTGGACGTGGACTGTGACGGCTCCTGCAGCGATGATTCTGAGGAACTGGTGTAAGAGGAGGAGTCAATGCGTACAGAATGGATTCCTGCAATCCTTGGAGTGGGCAGGACACGTCCTGCGCCACTCGCACGGTCTGTACCCGGCTCAACGACATTAACCCAATGGGCAGTGAGGGAAAGGTATCGCCCCTGTCCATGTTGACTGGTCCACGCATCGGTGGTGAGGTGGACCTTGCTACTGACGGCGTTCAGTAGCGCGTGTTTTATGTGTCCCTCCACATGCTTGTGCAGGGCAGGGACGGCTTGCCTGCTGAAGTAAAAGCGGCTGGGCACATTGTACTGTGGGACTGCCAATGACATCAAGTCACGGAAGCTGTCAGTCTCCACCAGCCTGAATGACAGCATTTCCAGTGACAGAAGTTTGGCAATGCCTGCAGTCAGAGCCTGTGCTCGTGGGTGGTTTGACGAGAAAGGCCGCCTTTTCTCCCATGCCTGTACTACCGATGGCTGTAGACTGGGCTGGGAGTGTGTGGATGACTGGGAAAGTGGTGCTGCGGGTGGAATTACAGCGGGTCTCTGGACAACAGGGCCAGAGGTTCTTCCACGGCGATCCTGGGAGGAAGCCGAACCAGCTGCGTGTGAGCTAGAGGAAGAGGCAACACGAGCTGAAGAGGTGGTAGCTGCCGCTGTTGGTTGGCCTACCTCTTCAGTGTGTTTTTCTAACTCCGCCGGGTGCCTGTTGCGCACATGTTTCCACATGTTGGAGGTATTGAGGTTGCTGACATTTTTCCCTCTTTTGACTTTTTGATGACACACGTTGCATCTGACATAGCAAATGTCATCTGCAACTGTGTCAAAAAAGGACCAGGCACTGCAAGTCTTGGGAGCGCCCTTTTTGGCTTTTGGAAGAGACATGCTCCTAACGGGTGCCAAAGCGGAGGCTGCAGGATCCGCAGTCTTCCCCCTCCCTCTCCCTCTTTGGGCCGTACGGGGAATCTCTTCCTCAGAGCTGCTCCCACCACCTTCCTGTCCCTCATGCCAAGATGGGTCGAGGACCTCATCATCTACACTACCCTCTGCCCCCAACTGCTCCTCCTGGGTAGTCTCAGCAGCAGAGCACGCACCAGTAAGTGGCACCTGAGTGTCATCATCAGCTGATGCGGCCTGCGATGTGGTGACCGGAGCCACTGGCCCACCCGCCTCTTCAGAGGAAGACAGAAAAAGCTGTTGGGCATCACTGCACCCTGCCTCTTCTTCCATTTCTCCAATGCTGCTTGGCTGGCCCCCTGTTTCCAAGCCAAGAGATTCAGAGAACAGAAGTAGAGACGGCTCCTGTCCTGGGCTCTCTGTCTGCCTGGGCAATTTGGCAGGTGGTGAAGAGACAGATGGCTGCTCTCCAGTGCTCTGTGTCTGAGAGGATGTGGCACTAATGGAAGTTGATGCATTAGCTGCCATCCATCCGACAACAGCTTCAATTTGTTCTTGACGCAGCAGCGGTGTACGGCGCTCTGACACAAAGCTGCGCATGAACGACTGTTGCCTGGTGAAAGTGGGTGCTGATGAGTCACCGGTGCCCGCAGCAGGCACAGAATCCCCACGTCCCCTCCCTGCTCCGCGCCCACGCCCACGCCCACGTGCCTTAAGGCCCCGTCTCACTAAGCGACGCTAAAGCGATCCCGACAACGATACGACCTGTCAGGGATCGTTGCTGCGTCGCTATGTGGTCGCTGGTGAGATGTCAAACAGTGAGATCTTCTAACGATCGCAGCTGCGATCTCACTGTTTGACATCTCACCAGCGACCTGTAGCGACCTGTACAACGATGTCACATGGGAGCTATTATGACGATTCAGTGTCTGAGTTGTCAACGAGGTCGTTGGTAAGGTGTCAAACACAGCAATGTGTGCTACCCAGCGGGACCTCAACGATCAAAAAAAGGTCCAGGCCATTCCGACACGACCAGCGATCTCACAGCAGGGGCCTGGTCGCTGCTACGTGTCACACATAGCGAGATCGCTACTGAGGTCGCTGTTGCGTCACGAAACTTGTGACTCAGCAGCGATCTCGCTAGCGATCTCGCTTAGTGAGACAGGGGCTTTACTCACTGCCTTCTTCATCTTGGTTGACTGATAAAGATAAGCAGAAAAGTACTAACGGATTTGTGTGCTTATTCCTGAGCAACTCCTCCTAACAGGTATAAGAAACACTAATTTTCTAAAGTATGGACTAGACTTTAATATGAGCTAATGTGGCCTACACAAATGTAAAGTGGTGTAACTGGTGTGTTTGGTGAACTTTATTATTTATTTCTTTTTTGGGGGCTGAACTGACAACAGATAGAGCTG
Organism: Ranitomeya variabilis; assembly: GCF_051348905.1. Taxonomy (NCBI): domain Eukaryota; kingdom Metazoa; phylum Chordata; class Amphibia; order Anura; family Dendrobatidae; genus Ranitomeya; species Ranitomeya variabilis. Next base: position 491,868,128 of record NC_135235.1, read on the forward strand.
CAGTCACACGGAGACCGTGCAGACAGACGTAAACGGCGCTGCAAGGCCCAAAAACCCTCCTCTACTTTATCCTATGTAGTGTTTTTCCACAAGTTAGCTGGAGACGGGTGGAAAGACACTAATAGGATTTTTTAAAATAAATTAGCAGCAACCTACACTACTTGAAAAAAAAAGAAAATTGATTTGGCGGTATGACGCAGTGAACAACCCTGAGCTGGAGACAACCAGGCTATGGCTGCTCACAGACTACAGGGCGAGCTGCAATCACACGGAGACCGTGCAGACAGCCGTAAACGGCGCTGCAAGGCCCAAAAACCCTCCTCTACTTTATCCTATGTAGTGTTTTTCCACAAATTAGCTGGAGACGGGTGGAAAGACACTAATAGGATTTTTTTAAATAAATTAGCAGCAGACTACACTACTTGAAAAAAAATTAAAATTGATTTGGCGGTATGACGCAGTGAACAACCCTGAGCTGGAGACAACCAGGCTATGGCTGCTCACAGACTACAGGGCGAGCTGCAATCACACGGAGACCGTGCAGACAGCCGTAAACGGCGCTGCAAGGCCCAAAAACCCTCCTCTACTTTATCCTATGTAGTGTTTTTCCACAAATTAGCTGGAGACGGGTGGAAAGACACTAATAGGATTTTTTTAAATAAATTAGCAGCAGACTACACTACTTGAAAAAAAATTAAAATTGATTTGGCGGTATGACGCAGTGAACAACCCTGAGCTGGAGACAACCAGGCTATGGCTGCTCACAGACTACAGGGCGAGCTGCAGTCACACGGAGACCGTGCAGACAGCCGTAAACGGCGCTGCAAGGCCCAAAAACCCTCCTCTACTTTATCCTATGTAGTGTTTTTCCACAAATTAGCTGGAGACGGGTGGAAAGACACTAATAGGATTTTTTTGAATAAATTAGCAGCAGACTACACTACTTGAAAAAAAAAAAAAAAAAAAAGAACAGTATGAGGCAATGAACCACCCTCCCTGAACTGAATACAACCAGCTATGGATGGCCTATGTGGCTGCACTCAGACTAGAGAGTGGGCTGCACTCACACACACACACACACACAGACCTTGCAGATCGCTGTGAAAACAGCGCTACAAGGCAAAAGCAAGGTGAATAGTAGGTGAACACAGCGGTTGCTAAATTAGCCTTTGGAAAGCACAAAGAAGCAAATCGCTATCTCTAAACTGTCCCTCAGTCAGCAAACAGCGTCCTGTCACTAACTGAATTCACAGCAGAGTGATCGCAAAATGGCGCCAGCGACTTTTAAACTGCAGCATGACATCATTTCAGCAGCCAATCACAGCCTTGCCAGTAGTTTCATGCCCTCCATGCTAAACAGGATGTGCCCACACTTGGAATCATTCTCATTGGCTGAATTTCTGCATTTTGAATCTTTGAACTTCCGATTCCGGTATCCGATACGCGGCAAGTATCGGAATCCCGGTATCGGAATTCCGATACCGCAAGTATCGGCCGATACCCGATACTTGCGGTATCGGAATGCTCAACACTAGTGGTGAAATTAATGCCACTTTGGTGATGTCTGCCACTAATTGAAATGTAAACACTCCTGATTGGGTCTCTTCGTCTGCTGGGTTTGTTGTAGTGTAAGTGGTGTCGATCCCTATCACACTATTTCTAATGGGATGAAATTGATGAAACTTTGTAGGTGTCTATTACTAATTTAAAATTTAACACTCCTGATTGGGTCTCTCCATCTCCTGGGTTGGCTGAAGCATAAGAGGTGTCTGTCCCTATAATACTATTTATACACAGGTGAAATTCATAACACTTTGGTGGTGTCTGCCACTAATTCTTTGAAATGTGAACACTCCTGGTTGGGTCTCTTCATCTGCTGGGTAGACTGTAGTATATCACGTGTCGGTCCCAATTATACTATTTCTATTGTGGTGAAATTCATGCCACTTTGGTGGTGTCTGCCACTAATTGTTTGAAATGTTAGCACTCCTGATTGGGTCTCTCCATCTGCTAGGTTGGCTGTATTGTAAGAGGTGTCGTTCCCTATTTTACTCTTTCTACTGTGGTGAAATTGATGCCATTTTGGTGGTGTCTGCCAATAATTATTTTAAATTTGAAGACTCTTGATTGGGTCTCCATCTTCTGGGCTGCCATAGTGGACGATATGTTGGTCCCTATTATACTGTTTATACTCTTGTGAAATTGATGCCATTTCATTGGGGACAGGCCTTAATTTTTTGAAATTTGAATACTCCTGGTTAGGTGTCCATCTGCTGGGTTGGCTGCAGTGGAAACAGCTAACCATGTCGGTCCCTATTACACTATTTCTAATCTCGTGAAATTGATGCTACTTTGGTGGTGTCTGCACTAATTTTTGGAAATGTGAACAATGTGCTGTGTTGGTTGTAGTGGAAGATATGTCGGTCCCTATTATACTATTTCTACTGTGGTGAAATTTATGCCACTTTGGTGGTGTTTGCCACTAATTCTTTGAAATGTGAAAATTCCTGATTGGGTCTCTCCATCTGCTGGGTTGGCTGTAGTGTAAGACGTGTCAATACCTTTTATACTATTTCTTCTGTGGTGACATTGATGCCACTTAGTGTCTGCCACTAATTTTTGTAAATGTGTAGACTCCTGGTTGGGTTTCATCTATGTGTTGCCTGTAGCAGTAGGCCTAGGAGACCGGCAGCCCTCCATCTTCATTAAGTCAACTACCCTTGTTACTATCCTTACATTTTTCTGACAATAATAGTCTGCGAACTTATATTGTGCCATCTGAGAGTGGCTGAGAATGAAAGCAGGTTGAGCTGTTGCATGTGGTATCAGGTCTCCCAGCACAGCAGGCCTACACTGATCCCTCACCAAATAAAAGCTGTAAATGCTGGCCCAGACGCCAATACCTCATGCATGGCTGATTGCAGCTGTGCCATGCTTAAATTTTTACTGTGGGTGAATAAAGTCCACTTTCCTGGTGTCTGTCCCTCATTTGATGTGTTTTGACAGCTTTTAGGCCCGTTCGAAGGTGTTGTGTATGTGTTTGTTTTTGCCTCCCATTGACTTGAATGGCTTTCGGCTATGTTCGGCAAATATTCGACAAATAAATCGGTGAATAATGCAAATTCTGAAATCTTAATCCGAAGTGGGCATTGAAATATTTGCTCATCTCTAGTCACTATATTGGGACACACACACTCCTAATGAGAGAGAGAGCGAGAGAGGGGGGGATGCACTGCAACGGAATGGAGTCTGTGACTCTTGCTAACTGGACATTAGTGATTTTGTTGAGGAAGATGGATGTTCGCAAGATAGTTTGCTGGGCTATACCATTAAAAGAGACAGACACTAAGAAGAGCAGAGCAATTTCAGAAAGGAAGAAACTTGTGTGATATTATGTGTTACTAAAGAAACGTTTGGGACGATTCATAAGTACTATCTGCTGTACCTGGTTCCTACTAGTTCCTGTTATTGTTCAGTAAAAAAAAGTTTATTTTTAAACTGTGGTCTCTCTCCATTAGCTTCACAACAACCAGTCCTGGCCAACCAAGTACAATTGTACTTGAATTACTGATATAGCCAAAGTCCACACACCCAGCTGTCAGGGTGTGGAAGATGAGTACCTAGGACATAGCTATTGCCCTGTGCCATTTTACATATGCATGATTGCAGCCAGGAATGTCTTACTCTGAAACACTCCCATGTTTTAATCTGAAATGCAACTGTGTTCCAGAAAACATAAAGTTTAAAGAAGAAACCATACTAGAAGACCGGCTGGCTTCTCCCGTCTCCACTCCAGGGTATTTATTGGTCTATTCAATGTTCGTACATAGTGAGAGACTTGTCATTCAACTGGAGTGGTGCAGGGACTAGTGGGCTCTTCAAACTACTTTTTGTTTTCTCTGAAATGCCAAAGCATTTCAGGGGCTTCAATCATACTGCCAAGCTGATTCATGTTGTCAGTAGTTTGGGCAGCATCGATCTACTGACAGGTTCCCTGCTACTGAACTATGAGTACTATGATTTCCATAGATAATGGATATGCAATAATTTACATATTGACTTTAAGAGGGGAGTGAATCGTTCTTTATATATATATATATATATATATATATATATATATATATATATATATACACTCACCGGCCACTTTATTAGGTACACCTGTCCAACTTCTTGTTAACACTTAATTTCTAATCAGCCAATCACATGGCGGCAACTCAGTGCATTTAGGCATGTAGACATGGTCAAGACAATCTCCTGCAGTTCAAACCGAGCATCAGTATGGGGAAGAAAGGTGATTTGAGTGCCTTTGAACGTGGCATGGTTGTTGGTGCCAGAAGGGCTGGTCTGAGTATTTCAGAAACTGCTGATCTACTGGGATTTTCACACACAACCATCTCTAGGGTTTACAGAGAATGGTCCGAAAAAGAAAAAAAATCCAGTGAGCGGCAGTTCTGTGGGCGGAAATGCCTTGTTGATGCCAGAGGTCAGAGGAGAATGGGCAGACTGGTTCGAGCTGACAGAAAGGCAACAGTGACTCAAATCGCCACCCGTTACAACCAAGGTAGGCCTAAGAGCATCTCTGAATGCACAGTGCGTCGAACTTTGAGGCAGATGGGCTACAGCAGCAGAAGACCACACCGGGTACCACTCCTTTCAGCTAAGAACAGGAAACTGAGGCTACAATTTGTACAAGCTCATCGAAATTGGACAGTAGAAGATTGGAAAAACGTTGCTTGGTCTGATGAGTCTCGATTTCTGCTGCGACATTCGGATGGTAGGGTCAGAATTTGGCGTAAACAACATGAAAGCATGGATCCATCCTGCCTTGTATGGAGCATCTTTGGGATGTGCAGCCGACAAATCTGCGGCAACTGTGTGATGCCATCATGTCAATATGGACCAAAATCTCTGAGGAATGCTTCCAGCACCTTGTTGAATCTATGCCACGAAGAATTGAGGCAGTTCTGAAGGCAAAAGGGGGTCCAACCCGTTACTAGCATGGTGTACCTAATAAAGTGGCCGGTGAGTGTATATATATATATATAGGTTCAATACATTATGGTAAAAACATCAGGTATTAAGCATATGAAACAGTGCCTAAAATTTAGAATAATTAGCATCTTTTCAGGTATACGTTTCCTTCAACATTGTCCTGCCATAAAACGGTAAGTTGACATTTGGATTACGGTAATTAGTAGTTTACTATGTACTGATTAGTTTAGTTTGATGTGTTAATTAGAATCAGTTTTATCAGATATGAAAATGACAGCATGGCAATATCACTGCAGTAAATGAAAAGCAACTCAGGGTTTATTTCTGTAAGAAATTCTCCTTCATTCCAACAGACAGTTTATCTGTAGGGCAGCTGCAGATGGCCAGTCTGTTCATGCAATTTTCTGCGTGGTGAACCAGAAGGGTGCTCTGCACCTCGCATCCTCCCTGCCAGTGGTGGTAGTGAAATTATTCAGAGATGTCCCGAGTCATCCACTGCTCTCCAGTCATTAATCAACCTCGTCACACAGGCATTACTCAGAATTAAGGATTCCCCCTGAGCACACACAGTCAGTGGGAAAACTGAAGTCAATTTTCCATGCTTGCCAAAGGCAATAAGATAATGTTAACAGGGATAGAAGCCATAAATGTACACGGAAGGGATGTTCAATTATCTATGGTTTAGTATAGCCAGTACATTTACTGAAAAGAATTGGGATAGCTTATCCAGAAGTATAAAAATCAAGATTATTCAGCAAGTGTAAATTAAAAAGGATATGCTTAAAGGGGTTATCCAGGACTATATTATTTATTTTACTGTAGGCCTACCTGCGTGTTCTGGCCTGTGCAGACCTCTGTCAGCACAGAGTGGTCACTGATCGTTTCTGCCAGTGATTCAGCGGCTTCCGCTGATGTCACATTGACAGAGCAGAGGCTTAATTTCCTCTCTCCTCTGTAGATGGGGTGTGAATGCTGATGTCATGCTGATTGACAACCGACTTCCTGCTGCAAAACTGCAGGAAACCAAATGTCGACAGTCAGCCTGGAAGAAGAAGAAGTGCTCTGTTGACATGTAGCATCGGAAATGTCAGCAGACGCAGTCAGTGACCACACCGAGACAGCGCCATAGTTTTTTGGCTTATAGTAAAAAAAAAAAAACAATTACTACTGGATAACCACTCTAAAGTTAATCATTCAGGACGTTCATCATTATAAGTAAGTCGCTTTGTATATGGTGTATTTGAGAGGCTCATTGGTATATGTAGAAGACAGACGGAGCTTTCATCGCTTCGTATGTTTCCAACCAAAGGTGAAGCACTTAGCACTGTAACACTGCCCTTACGACATGACCAGCCATGCTTGGGCTGATGACAGATGCCCTTTTTAACAAACCTTCATCCAGTTCCCCGCAATCAATGATACTGGGAGAGTTCACTGATTTTGCAGTGATCCACTGAAATTCAACCCAAAAGTACATGGCAGATACCAACCACAATAGGAAGAACACAAGCAAAACATGGCAAAACACTGAGGGACAAAACAAAGTCCAGAACACAAAAATACCATATGGGGGAGCAAAAGTTACCTCCGGACATTTCACCTGACTCACTGTTAGGTGTCGAGTTCTTGCCTCTGCACAGTGGGAATCTCGAGCCATCTCCACTGCGGTCTCCCATCCTTCTCCAGCCGCAGTGGAGCCTGCTCAGCGGAGACGTCGGTCCCAGCATCTGACTCAGGCAGATACTCTGCGCCTGGTTACTGCTGTTCTTCCAGGTTCTGCCATTAAGACCAGTGCTGGGCAGCGGCGAGCAGACGCTTTTGGGACTAAGTCCTGCTTTTCTCGTTCTCAGCATGCCCAGAGTAAGATCTCTCAGTGAAGATCGAGGGTCACATGCTTTGATACTGCAGCAAAACACATTGGTCCTCCAGGAAGGTCCTGAAGGTGCTCAGGCTCTGTGGCAGCCTCTCATTGGTCCTTCTTGGAAGGTCATGTACCTGCAGCAGCTATAAAGGGTTCGCATGGCCGCATGGCCATGCGCTAGTATCAAATCTGTTATGTGCATGCGCCAGTGTGGTCACATTTATGTGTGTTCAGGGACTCGGCTGAAATAAGCCCTTAGAATGCCGGCACCTCCAGCGAGGAGATTTTGTGCGTGGATTTAGGGCCCCGGCTGAAATAAGCCCCTAGAATACCGGCTCCTCCGGTGAGGAGATTGTATGTTTGCGTGACCACAGACTGCCTTCAGCTCGGCAGTTAGCTGTGAACTCCCGTGGGGTTAACAGGGCACAGCGTCTTGTTTCCGTGCGACTCTGTGAAGTAACAGAGTTCGCTTAAACCGCCATATAGTGCCGTCATTTGCTAGCAGCAGGTTCCTCCAGCACGGTGGACCCCGGGCTGCGAACGCACCAATAATAACATCTATATTTACTCGGTGTGTTCCTCTAGCCCTAACACACACATTGGGTGCATTGGGTTCCATCATAATGGCTTTAGCTTTGAGAATAGGGATAATGCTACATTTTTTACTCTCAAGCCTTACAGCATCTGCATTTCTGAACATAGTCTTTATACAAAAATAAATCCTTACAGGTTTCTGTAAAGAGTATACTTTGTGACATTTTGCATTATAGTCTTCTACATGCATTGAAACATTGTTTTTGTGAACAGAAATTTTGATTAAAACATGGGCTATGGAATAGTTGTTGACTTTAGAGTTTGTAAAGCTGCTCTTGTCCTAACCTGTGGAAATACAAGTGTTGTACAAGTTGTACAAGTTTCCTCTTCTGGCAGTCAGTAGGCAGTCTTCATGTACAAGGGTTTCTCTCAGCCACAAATCCCAGCGTGTTACTTCTCTCTTAGTGAGCACTCTGTCAATGCCAGACTACTATAGTAGGAAGGATATTCAGCTGCCTCATCGATTGCTAGATTTTAGTACAGGACAAAAAGATCTGTATTCATTACCTATAGAGATATTGTATCATAGTAACATGTCATACGTGTAAATCATTGCAGTTAGGTCCCTGAGGATCCCAGTTTTCACAAAAGACTAGAGTAATGGACCTTTATTGTTAAAATGTGTTTAATTAGGTGGTCTATGTTAATATTGGTATATGAAAGTTATGAGGGAATTATACTTCACATGGGAGAACTGGAGCTACGTCATACTGGGGATAGGGGAGCTGTAGGGGGCATTATTTTGCGCATAGGGAAGAAGTCAAATGTGTTTTTGTTGCAACCACTGCAGAGAAGTTGTGGATGGAAAAGGTGTCATGGTGGTCTGGTCAAATGGAAAATACAGGAAAAGTGAAGGACTCTATCAGAAAGAATGTCACCTGTAAGACGCTATATACAGTGGGAAAAATCAGTATTTTATACACAGCCGATTTTGCAAGTTTTCCCACCTACAAAGAATGGAGAGGTCTGTAATTTTTTTCATTGGTACACTTAAACTGTGAGAGACAGAATCTAAAAATAAAAAACAGAAAATCACATTGTATGATTTTTATATAATTAATTTGCATTTTATTGCATGAAATAAGTATTTGATACAATAGAAAAACAGGACTACAAAGAGTGTAACACCACCATACTTTTTCTTGCCAATGACCTGGTTCACGCAGGCACCACACAGACTGCATCCTGAGATGAACCTTTATAATAAAGATACCGTAGAACCAATGTTGGGTTATGTCAGTTGGCCACAGCTTTTTATTTTACCAAAAAATACCATATATACATTAGTGTTCAAAATTATAGCAGTGTGTTCAAAAACATGAGATAATTAGTGTTGAGCATTCCGATACCACAAGTAACGGGTATCGGCCGATATTTGCGGTATCGGAATTCCAATACCGAGTTCCGATATTTTTGCGATATCGGGAATCGGTATCAGAATGCATATTCATGTGTAAAATAAAGAATAAAAATAAAAAATAGGGATATACTCACCCTCTGACGAGCCCTGGTTGTAACCGCTGCAACCGGCAGCCTCCGTTCCTAAGAATGAGCGAGTGAAGGACCTGCGATGACGTCGCGGTCTTGTGATTGGTCGCGTGAGCGGTCACGCGACCAATCACAAGCCGCCACGTCATCGAAGGTCCTTCACTCGCTCATTCTTAGGAACGGAGGCTGCCGGTTAACACCGCTAGGTCCAGTTTCCTCTCCTTCAGACCCTGGGAACCATCCAGGATAGCTTCCGATACTTGTGTCCCATTGACTTGTATTGGTATCGGGTATCAGTATTGGCGATATCCGATATTTTTCGGATATCGGCCGATACTATCCGATACCGATACTTTCAAGTATCGGAAGGTATCGCTCAACACTAGAGATAATCACAACATTTTTATACTAGGTTTTATTTCCATGCATTGGGAACATTGCACACGATTTTCTAATTCAAATGAAGAAGAGAAATGTATAGCATTTTACCTACTTTACAGAAAGTAACAAAAAAATCAACATTTGGCAGTTCTAAAAAATAGCAGTATCTGCATTTCTTTTTACAAACTCACATTTTGTACGTTTTTTGTGGATTTAGCATTCCTGTAAATCATTAACCTAATATTTAGTTGTATACCCACAGGTCTCTAGGAACTGCTTCACATCTATGTTGCATATAGTCAACCAACTTCTGGCACCTGTCAACTTTTATTACAGCCCAGGATGATTTGACTACATCCCACAATTTTTTGGCATTAGTTAGATTTGACTAAAAAACTGAATTTTTTTTTTATGCCACCCCACAAAGTGTTCTATCAAATGAAGGTGTGTGAAGTGGGCTTGCCACTCAGAAACCTCAATTTTGTTGGACTGGAACCAAGATTTTGTTCCTTTACTGGTGTGTTTAGGGTTATTGTCTTGTTGACACACCCATTTCAAGGGAATATCCCCTTCAGAGTAAGGCAACATGACCTCTTCAAGTATTTTAATATATGCAAACTGGTTTATGATCCCTGGTATGCGGTAAATAGGTCCAGAACCATAGTAAGAGAAACATGCCCATATCATGATGCTTGCGCCACCATGCTTCACTGTCCTGTACGGTGGCTTGAATGCAGAGTTTGGGGGTCATCTGACGAACTGTCTGCGGCCCTTGGACCCCCCAAAAAACAATTTTACTTTCATCAGTCCACAAAATGTTTCTCCATTTCTCTTTATGCCAGTTGATATATTCTTTGGCAAATTGTATCCGCTTCAGAACATGTCTTTTTTTAGCAGTGGGACTTTGTGGTGACTTCTTGCTAAGAGATTAGCTTCACACAGGAGTCTTCTAATTGTCATAGTACTCACAGGTAACTTGAGACTGTCTTTTATCATCCTGGAGCTGATCATGGGCTGAGCCTTTGTCATTCTGGCTATTCTTCCATCCATTCGAATGGTAGTCTTCCTTTTTCGTCCACATCACTCCGGGTGGCTTTCTATTTTAAAGCATTGGAAATCATTTTAGCTGAACAGCCTATAATTGTCTGCACTTCTTTATAAGTTTGGTACTCACTCAGGTGCTCTTGAGGTAGAAACAGGTGGTGGTTTTCATGCAAATGCTGAAGCATGCTTCCGAGCTCACATCACTGCAGCTAACAGCCGCGATGACACATACCTCCCCTAAAGAACTTGTCGGAATGCCATCTTACATACCCTCCCCTTCTGCCCAAAGCATGGGGGCTTGGCACCTTCTGCCCACAAACAGTGGATCCACGACAGAGCATCAGCATTGCCATGCAGTTTCCCTGGCCTATGCTCCACATGGAAGTTAAGATCCTGAAGTGCTAGGAACCACCTGGCCACTCAGGCATTGTTCCCTTTCTTCTCCCTCATCAACTTCAGTGGGGCATGGTCTATCACTAGTCTGAACCTCCTGTCTAAAAGATAGTACCTTAGAGAGTCTAACACCCACTTGATGGCTAATCATTCCTCCTCCACTGACGGATGACAACTTCCTGCTAAGGTACATTAAGGGGTGCACTTCCCCATTTACCTCTTGATATAAGACAGCGCCCAGCCCGACATCCTATGCGTCCGTCTGGACCACAAAGTCCTTGGAGAAATTGGGTGCTACCAGCATCAGCTGTTTGCACAGGGCCAGTTTCACTTCTGGGAAGGCCGTCTCAGCTTCTGGAAACCACTTAGCCATAGCTGACTTTGTTCCTATAAGGAGGTCTGTCAGAGAGGAAGCTACCATGGCGAAGTTTGGGATAAATCGGTGGTAATAGCCCACAATGACCAGGAACATGTCACGGGGATACAAGGAGGGCGAGAGCTAATAACCCGGGCCCCAGCAATTTCCCTCAGACTAGGGAAACCCTGTCTGACCCTCTACCTGAAGTTTACACTGAAGGTGTGCATGTTCAGGCCTCCACCCTCACCCTGATTCCTGATTCAGCCCTAGACTGAACACCACCGTCCACCACCCAGTGAATGCAATAGACCAATACCCACAATTATAACAAACAAGGATAAAGGAAAATATACACCATGCCACAGTCAATCAGGAATACACTATAAAGGTGCAGGGCAAAATAAACACAAATATAGGAAGGAGTAAATAAGACAAAGGAAAATACACCACCAGCAACGATTCTCCAACAACCAGCTCTCCACTCCGGACCGAGATAACTACGGATAAGACAGAAGCTATAATCGGCGACGCCCAAAGATCAGGAGAACCATTTAAAGGAAATGGGCATGGCCCAGCTTCCAATCCGAGGATCAGATAAATTAACCCCGGAGCAGCCAGACAAAAACTAGCCGAAGCCAATGAGCAAACAGTGGTCAAACGCGAAATTACCGCTGTCTGTCAGACGACCTGGTCTGCACAGTGTCCGACATGACAGAACACCCTGACCTTCTTTGAGAGGAGTTGTGGCAGCCCTGGATCAACTCAACCTTATTTATCTGGGGTTTTATTTCACCCCTGCCTACAACATAGCCCAAGTATCTAGCTTCCTCCATTCCCAAGTCACACTTCTTCGGGTTTATGGAAAATCTCGCCTTCCGTACAGCATTAAATATTGTTTGGACCTTCCTGAGATGGCTTCCCCAATCCTGGCTGAAGATGACAATATCATCCAGGTAGGCCACTGGGTACCTCTTGTGGGCTCTCTAGAATGTTGTCGGTGCTCCTTGTAACCCAAACGGCATCCTTGTGTAATGGAAGCATCCATCTGACGTGGAAAAGGCAGTCTTCTCTTTGGCGTCTTGGGACATGGGGATTTGCCAATACCCTTTTGAGAGGTTAAGGGTCATAATGTAATGAGACTCACTCAGGACGTCATGCTCTATGATGTTCGTACAACCTGAAAGTTCTGAGAACAGGTCTCTGTTACGCTGTAGCAACTCTCAGCACTGCTGCTTCTGCGAGCGTGTCTGCCACCTTAAATCCTTCGCACCGACATCGGACTTGGCCAGCAGACATGGAGAATTTACGGGTTCTCTGTCCTGCCATGGCTTGATCAGGATCACGTAGGGCTTCCGCTTCCCCAGTTGATGTACTTTGTAGTTGACCTCACCAACTTTCTCCTCCAACTCATAGGGACCATGCCACTTTGCCAGGAATTTGGTCTCCATCGTGGGCACCAGCACAAGTACTCGATCCCCTGGGTTGAACTGTCTTACCCTGGCTGACCTGTTATACACCATGGACTGGGCTTCATGAGCCTTAAGGAGGTGTTCCTTCACAATGGGCATCACGGTGGCAATCCTCTCTTGCATCTAAGTGATATGCTCTACCATGCTTCTATAGGGGGTGGTTTCAGCCTCCCAGGATTCCTTCGCCACATCCAGGAGCCCTCGAGGGTGTGGTCCATAGAGTAGTTCAAATGGGGAGAAGCCAGTGGAAGTTTGGGGAATCTCCTGGATGGAGAACAACAGGTAAGGAAGCAGACAGTCCCAGTCTCTGCTGTCCTTCTCCACTGCTTTCTTCAGCATAGCCTTCAAGGTTTTGTTAAACCTCTCCACCAGCCCATCAGTCTGGGGATGGTACACTGAGGTTTTGAGCTGGGAAATTTGCAGGGACTTGCACAATTCCCTCATGACCTTCGACATGAAGGGGGTCCTTTGCTCCGTCAGTATCGTCTTCGGTTGCCTGGTTCAGGAAAAGATTTGGATCACCTCCTTAGAGATACTCTTGGCATTTCTTAAGGGTACCGCCTCTGGGTAATGGGTAGCATAATCCAGGACCACCAATATGTATTGATGTCCTCTTGCAATCTTTACCAGGGGTCCCACCATCCCACCAGGTCCATCTCTATTCGCTAGAATGATGTGCAACAGTATCATAGGATTGCAGAAGTGGGCCACTGAGGAAGTCAGCTAGCACGTGGGGCAGGAATGACAGTAGTTCAAGATTTCTCTGTAGCACCCCAGTCAGTAAAATCTCTGCAGAATACGCTCATGGGTCTTGTCTGCCCCCAGGTGACCACCCAACACATGGGAATGAGCCATGTCTAACACGCTGTGTCTATAGGGCCCTGGCACAGTAATTGCTTCATCACTTCACCCCTTTGCTTAATTACTCTATAAAGCAGATCCCCAAACACAGCAAAATGAGGGAATCGATTGTTGACCCCTGGCTCCTGAGGCACACCATTTAACACAGTTACATTTTCAAATGCCCTTTAAGAGATAAGTCCCTGAGTTTGGCAGTTCCAAAGTTTCCCCCGGACACCTCGAGCTCAGGGACGTTGGCCTCAGTGAATGCTGCCTCGTCCTCATCGCCATTAAGCACACAAAATGGAAACCTTTCATCCGCAGCCTGCTACGAGGTTTCTTTGGGAGCAACATGGCTGTTATCCGGACAACCAGACATCCCCCTTTTCCCCACAAGTCCCAAAACAACACAAAGTCCAACCCTATTATAATAGGGTGCAATATGTCCTCGACCATGCCTGTCTCATGGGACTCAGTATAACAGTTTGTGTTTATGACGTCTTGGGCCACAGGGTAGTCCTTTGCGACACCATGGATAAAGCGAATGCCTACCCTCTTTCCAGGAATCAGCTGATGAGGAATTGTGGCCCTCACTATGGTTACCAAACTTCATGAGTCCAGCAGACCATAAACTTGCACCTCGTTTACTGACACGGGGCATGCCTGCTGTTCCTCGCCTGGTTGAGGGACAGCACTGTGGGTGGGGTATGCAAAGTATGAGCAGCAGCGGAAGAAGTTTGGGACCACCAGAAGTCTTCCTAGACCTGGCTGTCCAGCCCAACTGAGTAATTGTGGGAGAATAGGCTTTGTGAGAGAGGTAAAGATGAACCTCAAGATCACTGTAGCTGAGCTCCAGAGATGCAGCAGGGAGATAGGAGAAAGTTCCACAAAGCCAACTATCACTGCAGGCCATCACCAGTCAGGCCTTTATGGCAGAGTGGCTTGAAGGAAGCCTTTCCTCAGTGCAAGACATATGAAAGCCAGCATAGAGTTTGCTAAAAAAAACACATGAAAGACTTATAGATTATGAAAAATAAGATTCTCTGGTCTGATGAGATGAAGATAGACCTTTTTGGTGATAATTCTAAGCAGTATGTGTGGAGAAAACCAGGCACTGCTCATCACCTGACCAATACAATCCCAACAGTGAAACATGGTGGTGGCAGCATCATGCTGTGGGGGTGTTCTTCAGCTGCCAGGACAGGACGACTGGTTGTCATTGAAGGAAACACGAAAGTGGCCAAATACAGAGATATCCTGGATGAAAACCTCTTCCAGAGTGCTCTGGACCTCAGACTTTGGCTGAAGATTCACCTTCCAACAAGACAATGACCCTACCCACACAGCTAAAATAACAAAGGAGTGGCTTCAGAACAACTCTGTGCCCATTCTTGACTGGCCCAGCCAGAGCTCTGGAGAAGATCTGCAAGGAGTAATGGCAGAGGAACTCTCAGGTGTGAAAAACTTGTCGCATCATTCCCGAGAAGACTCATGGCTGTACTAGCTAAAAAGGGTGCTTATACTCAATACTGAGCAAAGGGTCTGAATACTTATAACGATGTAATATTTCAGTTTTTCTTTTTTAATACATTTGCAAAAAATTACTACATTGATGGTGAAGTTCAAGCTGTTAGCTTTGCCATGTGTAGGAGGAAAGAATCTTATACACTCACCGGCCACTTTATTAGGTACACCTGTCCAACTTCTTGTTAACACTTAATTTCTAATCAGCCAATCACATGGCGGCAACTCAGTGCATTTAGGCATGTAGACATGGTCAAGACAATCTCCTGCAGTTCAAACCGAGCATCAGTATGGGGAAGAAAGGTGATTTGAGTGCCTTTGAACGTGGCATGGTTGTTGGTGCCAGAAGGGCTGGTCTGAGTATTTCAGAAACTGCTGATCTACTGGGATTTTCACGCACAACCATCTCTAGGGTTTACAGAGAATGGTCCGAAAAAGAAAAAAAATCCAGTGAGCGGCAGTTCTGTGGGCGGAAATGCCTTGTTGATGCCAGAGGTCAGAGGAGAATGGGCAGACTGGTTCGAGCTGACAGAAAGGCAACAGTGACTCAAATCGCCACCCGTTACAACCAAGGTAGGCCTAAGAGCATCTCTGAACGCACAGTGCGTCGAACTTTGAGGCAGATGGGCTACAGCAGCAGAAGACCACACCGGGTACCACTCCTTTCAGCTAAGAACAGGAAACTGAGGCTACAATTTGTACAAGCTCATCGAAATTGGACAGTAGAAGATTGGAAAAACGTTGCTTGGTCTGATGAGTCTCGATTTCTGCTGCGACATTCGGATGGTAGGGTCAGAATTTGGCGTAAACAACATGAAAGCATGGATCCATCCTGCCTTGTATGGAGCATCTTTGGGATGTGCAGCCGACAAATCTGCGGCAACTGTGTGATGCCATCATGTCAATATGGACCAAAATCTCTGAGGAATGCTTCCAGCACCTTGTTGAATCTATGCCACGAAGAATTGAGGCAGTTCTGAAGGCAAAAGGGCGTCCAACCCGTTACTAGCATGGTGTACCTAATAAAGTGGCCGGTGAGTGTATGTTAGCACAATTGCACAAATGAATGTTTGATGCTGTGCTCACACAGGGTGGGGTAGGGTGAACACGACAATCTGCTGGACTGTGAGAGAGGTGCAGGCTTAGATGTTACGGTGGATTAAAAAAGATGGGGTGTGCTTGCTATGTAAGATCAGTCAAAAACAGGAGGCTATCCACTTTCATATCACCTGACAGGCTCTCAGTCACCCCAACTGTAGGGGTAAACAAGTGGAGGTTCTGTGTCCGGAGACCTTTGTGACAACACTTGCCACGGTGAGGGAGGAGGAAGAATCAGAAGATGCTGTTGAATGGGTGAACGGTGGTTTGTGATTAGTGTTGAGCATTCCGATACCGCAAGTATCGGGTATCGGCCGATACTTGCGGGTATCGGAATTCCGATACCGAGATCCGATACTTTTGTGATATCGGGAATCGGTATCGGGATTAATAGCAATGTGTAAAATAAAGAATTAAAATAAAAAATATTGCTATACTCACCTCTCCGACGCAGCCTGCACCTCACCGAGGGAACCGGCAGCCTTCTTTGCTTAAAATGCGCGCGTTTACTGCCTTCCGTGACGTCACGGCTTCTGATTGGTCGCATGCCGCCCATGTGACCGCGACGCGACCAATCACAACAAGCCGTGACGTAATTTCAGGTCCTGAATGCCTAATTCTAGGCATTCAGGATTTGAAAATTACGTCACAGCTTGTGATTGGTCGCGTGCCGCCCATGTGACCGCGATGCGACCAATCACAAGCCGTGACGTAATTTTCAAATCCTGAATGCCTAGAATTAGGCATTCAGGACCTGAAATTACGTCACGGCTTGTTGTGATTGGTCGCGTCGCCGTCACATGGGCGGCACACGACCAATCAGAAGCCGTGACGTCACGGAAGGCAGTAAACGCGCGCATTTTAAGCAAGGAAGGCTGCCGGTTCCCTCGGTAAGGTGCAGGCTGCGTCGGAGAGGTGAGTATAGCAATATTTTTTATTTTAATTCTTTATTTTACACAGTAATATGGATCCCAGGGCCTGAAGGAGAGTTTCCTCTCCTTCAGACCCTGGGAACCATCAGGGATACCGTCCGATACTTGAGTCCCATTGACTTGTATTGGTATCGGGTATCGGTATCGGATTAGATCCGATACTTTGCCGGTATCGGCCGATACTTTCCGATACCGATACTTTCAAGTATCGGACGGTATCGCTCAACACTATTTGTGATGCCATCTAGTCTGAATTTTCGCACTAAAACTATTTCATTTTTTTCTCTACTATATAATTTTAAAAAAAGTTGACAGATAACGTGATTTATTAGATTTTTGCCTCAACTATCTGACTCTTGTCACGAATGGACCACTTTCACCCAATGGGTCTGTTGACGAGGATTTCGATTATGCTCAGACCCAACTTTGTCCGGCCTTGGATCAAACTGATAAAAAATGTGGCCATTGGTGCAAATGATTTCCGATTGACTCGTGAATCTTTGGAGTACACGTCCGATGCCCATGGCATTAATGTGTGAAAAGACCTGCAGCCAACTGTGGTTCCCAACAGTCAGTTGGGAGGTTGGAGAGTTGTGACGTGTGGGAAAACAAGTAATTATGGCACCACCACTGAGGACTGTACTGTGTGTGATGTTAAGGTGGATGAAGAGGAGCAGTGACCATTTGACGCAGCGCTTGCCATCTACTGGAGCACATGTTCTTTCTGGCCTTCATCTACAAAGCATACCGCTGTACGGCTGCCAAAGAGAGGGAGTGGAGTAGCCTGTCCAGTAACAGAAGTTGTTAAAATGCAGCGCAATCGTTCACTACTGCAAGACAAACCGACTTCTCAGCCCTCATGTCATACCTGTTTCACCACCCTACACAGCTATTCAGTACTTTCAACTCTCTCCTCCATCCAACAGCTCCTCCTCCCTCTCCTATCATCTCAGCTGAAGATTTTGCCTCACCATCTGTGAACTTGACCCAATAATGTCCCACCTCATTCCAAACCTTACCACAATCTTCATCCCAAGCCTAACCCACATCTTCAACCTGTCACTAACAACTGTTGTCTTTCCTCCTGATTGAAACATACCTCGATCACACCCATCCTCAAAAAGCCTACCCTTGATCCATCCTCTGTCTAGCTATTGCCAAATATCATTTCTACCCTATGCCTCCAAACTACTGGAACAATGCTTCCATTTTGAACTCTCCTCCCACCTCTCCTCGTGCTCCCTCTTTGACCACTTACAATCTGGCTTCAGACTTCACCATTCCACTGAAACTGCCCTGACTAAAGTCACCCACAACCTACTAACCGCCAAATGAAAGCAACGTGAGTTTGTCCTCCCTCTCCTGGACTTGGCATCTGTCCTTAACACAGAGGACCATTCTTTCTTACTACAGACTTTCTGATCTGTTGCCTTTATAGACTTGGCCCTTTGTTGGACCATTTTGTACCTAACATACAGGACATTCAGTGTCTCCCCCTCACTCACCACCTCCTCATCTCACCCCTTATGTGTCGATCTCCCCCAAGGTTCAGTTGTATGCCCATGCACTATGCTTAGGGTGCGTGCGCTCCCTCCCTCTTAAATGGACCGCTCACATAAATCTAAGGTATTTACAGCCTATATATAGCGACATCTTCTTCTATTTAATGTTTCTCCTCCAATATGGAGGTGCCTGAGCTATGCTGTTAGTTTGCCTTGTGTGCTTGCTAGTTGTCAGGTACTTCAGGTCCGCCCTTTTGCTTGCCTACCCTGCACCCATCTGCTCACACCTGTCTGAGCTCTTCTGTCCATTAGCCGGTCCAGATTGCACCTGCTACTGCCCATCTGTCAAACACCCGATCCAGCCCATACCTGCCAGTGCTTTTCTGTTCCTCAGTCGGTCTCATCTGCACTTGTAGTTCCAATGTCCCTCCAGTACCTGCCTGCATTCTTCATCCCTCTGTCGGTCTGTAGTAGCCTATCCACTGTAGGGGAGCAGCTGCCATCATCTGTAGGTCAGCCCTGAAGTAGGACCTGGTGTCACCTCCTTATCCCTCCTTGGGTTGCAGTTTTTGCATGCTGCCACTTAACCGAGTTGGGATTTTGTAGGCCACCTAGTTATGCCCTTCCAGTCTTTCCGAGGGATACGATACAGTGGTTCCACCACCTTGCACGTTACAATCTACACCTGTTGGGTTGGCTGCAGTGGCAGAGGTGTCTGTCCCCGCTATACTAGTTCTACTCTAAAACAATATAATAAAACCTTGAGAAAATGGAGTTCTATACAAAATTTATAAAAAATCAAAACAGGTACTTTATTGCATATAATGATAATACAAAAATATAGTTCAAACAAGCACAAATACAGGACATATGACCCTACTAAAGACACATGGGTCTAAGGCATAAAGAATACTAGTAAACACCATCATGATGGTGAAATGGTGGCACTTTAAATCTTGAATGTATCAATATATCTTGTCAGCCATATGTAATTGTAACTAATCTTGGACATCAATGTAGTCCCATTATGCTGACACACACATGTAAGAAAAAAACTATCATGAAGAGTTCTCTATGACTGCCATAGTAACATTACGCCCACAAAGGAAAGAAAGATAGTGCCCTTGACAGCTCAATCGCTTACCCATGATGGAAGTGACAGAATGCCGAGGCGCCAAGTTCACCCCCTGATGCACATTTCGCATTTGCTTTGTGGAAAGGGAATGACCATACTTCCCCAGACCGGCATTTTATAGTCATCTTCATTCTGCGGTGTGTCAGTGTTGCGCCTGCGCACCGCCGGAAGAAGTTCCCCATTCCCCATAGCTGAGAAATTGCTGTACCACCAGGTTGAGGGCGTGAACCATTGTGTGAGGTTGCACGCTGTAGGGATGCCACATGGTTTGCATCATTATTGCAACTTGCCTTCCCTTCCTCAAGGTTCAGTGGAGACAGCCATTGCTCTAACTCGGCCTGGATAGCTATCCTCAACTCTTGAGCTGTATCACTGCGATCTCCAAGGCATATTAATTTTAACACTGCCTGATTCAGGTGAGCCCTGGCTGCGCAGTATGGAGGTGGGGGGATTTTCTCTGTACTTTTGGAATGCATGTCTCATTAAGGGAGATGGTGAGAACGCAGATGGAGGCCCTAGAGGAGATGGAGGAACTAGAAGCAGTGAAGGAAGTGTGAGATAGAGATCTTGAAGAAAGGGAGGTTTGTCCATCAAGCATTGGGGATTCCAAGATTTGCTGTCTAGTTTCACTTTGGTGTCTAGTGTTTTAATTCATCATCCCTTGGTGTGTAGTGGTTTACTTCTCCATCCCCTGGTGTGTAGTGGTTAAGTTCTACATCCCCTGGGGTGTAGTGGTTTAGTTCCCTCAAAGTAGGTGTTTATTAGTTTAGTTCTCCAACCTCAGTTGTCTAGTAGTTTAGTTATCCTTCCTACGGTGTGTAGTCATTTAGTTTGCCATCCCCAAGCGCCCTGCAAGCTTTGGGGATTCCAATACTTGTGGAGCAGCCCCTTCCCCGACTGCCCCCACAGCCACCAGAGTCTCCAAATGCCCAGTCAGCGACATGTCATGCCCCTGCCCATGTTTGCTTGTCCAGGTGTCAGTGCACACTGGCAAATATAGATTTTTTTAGGTAACGGGTGATGTTGTCTGCGACATGCTCGTGTAGCGCAGGTACATCTTCTTAGAGAAGTAATGGCTACAAGGCAGCGGGGACTGTAATGGCCATCAGCCTTCTGAAACCAGTTTCAGTATCCATCATGCGGAAAGGCTGCATTTTCAAGGCCAACAGATTGGACTAGCCAAAAAATGTATCAAGGATGTCATCCCCATATGCATCCCAGTTTGTATCTCTAATCACTTCTCCTGGCCTCTCACAACTTTCAACCTCTTAGGGTATGTGCACACGTCAGGATTTCTTGCAGAAATTTCCTGAAGAAAAACGGAAATTTTCTGCAAGAAATCCGCATTTTTTTTTTGCATTTTTTTCCCGTTTTTTTCGCGTTTTTTTTAGCATTTTGCAAGGGAAATTAGCTTGCAGAATGCTAAAGTTTCCCAAGCAATCTGTAGCATCGCTTGGAAAACTGACTGACAGGTTGGTCACACTTGTCAAACATAGTGTTTGACAAGTGTGACCAACTTTTTACTATAGATGCTGCCTATGCAGCATCAATAGTAAAAGATAGAATGTTTAAAAATAATAAAAAAAATAAAAAAAATGGTTATACTCACCTGCAGACAGCTGATCTCCTCAGCGGCGTCCTTTCCTATAGATGGTGTGTGTGCGCAGGACTTTCCATGACGTCGCGGTCACGTGAGCGGTCACATGACCGGTCTCGCGACCAATCACAAGACCACGACGTCTTCGCAGGTCCTTCACCGCACACCAGCTATAGGAACCAAAGCGGCAGCATGCACCAGAGAGGGGGGAAGACTCCGGAGGCCATCAAAGGTGAGTATATCACTATTTTTTATTTTAATTCGTTTTAATTATATGGTGCCCAGTCCGTGGAGGAGAGTCTCCTCTCCTCCACCCTGGGTACCAACCGCACATAATCTGCTTACTTCCCGCATGGTGTGCACAGCCCCGTGCGGGAAGTAAGCAGATCAATGCATTCCTAGGTGTGCGGAACCCCGCAATTCCGCAAATTTAATGAACATGTTGCTTTTTTTTCCGCGATGCGATTTTTTCGCGGAAAAAATGCAACATTTGCACAAAAAATGCGGAATACCCTGAAAATAATGGGAGGCATATGTTAGCGTTTTTTTCACATTTTTTTTCGCGTTTTTATCACGTTTTTATAGCGAAAAAACGCGAAAAAAACGCGAAAAATACTGAACGTGTGCACATGGCCTAAGACATACAAAGAAGGTAACACCCTTGATCTGGTCTTTGTCCAGCTCTGTTCAATCTCCTACCTAGATAACACACCTCTACCACTCTCTACCCCTTGAAATTAGGACTAACGACTAACTTAAATAGTTTTAGGTGCTCCCTAAAAACACATCTGTATAAGGCATCCTATCACTTTTCCTAATCAAAGTCCTTTTTATATTTAGCCCATTCTCTACTTCTCTGAACATAATTTGCCAACAAACTTAACCGCACTCAAAATCACTACAAATATTAGCTAGTGACTACATCAGCCAGCCTTTATCTACCCCCTATTTTCTCAAGATGGCTGGACCATCATTGTTAATAAGCACCTGTATTTTGTCACCCCCCACCTCATTGTACTTTGTAACCTCTTACAAGCAGGGTTGTCATTATTTTGGCTTTAAATATTGGATTATCATTCACTTAGTAACGTACAGTATGACTGTTTTATATGAACTGCTGACTTGTAAAGCACTGTGGAATATGTTTGCGCTATATAAATAAAGGTTGTTATTATTATTATTATTATTAATAGATTGGAGATAGTGAAGTTCAACCTTTTATTTTTGTCATGTGTAGGAGAAAACAATCTTTTATGTGACCACAACTGTGTGAATGAGGGCTGGCTGTTGTACTGAGAGAGGGTGGAGTGGGGTGGACATGACAAACTACTGTATTGTGAGTGTGGTGTAGGCGGGAATGTTATGGTAGATTGAGAAAGATGTGATGTGCTCGGTGTCTGAGATTCTATTCCCCTCTTATCTCCTCTTCCAACAATGGCATACTAGATTTCTCCTGTAGATCCCTTTTACTCTGGAACTGTGTACCACAACTAGTGTTGAGCATTCTGATACTGCAAGTATCGGGTATCGGCCGATATTCGCGGTATCGGAATTCCGATACCGAGTTCCGATACTTTCAGTGTATCGAAAACCGGAATCGGAAATTCACATCATGCAAACTCCTGGTTTTTTATGAATCAGCCAATGAGGAATGATTTGAAGTGTGGGCACATCCTGTTCTGCATGGTGGGCATGCAACTACTAGCATGGCTGTGATTGGCTGCTGAAATGATGTCACAACGCCCTTTAAAAGTCACCGCCGCTATTTTTTGCTCACTCTGCTGTGAATTCAGTTAGTGACAGGACGCTGTGTTCTGACTGAGGCCCAGTTTAGAGATTGCGATTTGCTTAATTGTGCTTAATCCAGGCTAAATTAGCAACCGCTGTGTGTTCACCTTGCTTTTGCCTTGCAGCGCTGTTTTCACAGCTGTCTGCAAGGTCTCTGTGTGTGTGTGTGTGTGTGTGTGTGTGAGTGCAGCTGTCTGTCCATAGCCACAGCTGGTTGTGTTCAGGGTGCTTCACTGCCTCATACTGCTAAATCCTTTTTTTTTTTTTTAAATTAGTGCAGCCTGCTGCACATTTTTTCAAATATATCCTATATTAGTGGCTTTCCATCTGTATCCTGCTAGATTGTGGAAAATCACTATATAGGATTAGATAGAGGAGCTTTGTTTGGCCTTGCAACGCCGTTCGCGGCTATCTACACGGTCTGTGTGGGTGCAGCTCACTCTGCTTTCTGTCCGCAGCCACAGCTGGTTGTGTTCAGCTCAGAGTGCGTCACTGCCTCATACTGCTAAATCCATTTTTTTTTTAAATTAGTGCAGCCTGCTGCACATTTTTTCAAATATATCCTATATTAGTGGCTTTCCATCTGTATCCTGCTAGATTGTGGAAAATCACTATATAGGATTAGATAGAGGAGCTTTGTTTGGCCTTGCAGCGCCGTTCGCGGTTGTCTGCACGGTCTGTTTGGGTGCAGCTCACTCTGCTGTCTGTCCGCAGCCACAGCTGGTTGTGTTCAGCTCAGAGTGCGTCACTGCCTCATACTGCTAAATCCATTTTTTTTTTTTAAATTAGTGCAGCCTGCTGCACATTTTTTCAAATATATCCTATATTAGTGGCTTTCCATCTGTATCCTGCTAGATTGTGGAAAATCACTATATAGGATTAGATAGAGGAGCTTTGTTTGGCCTTGCAGCGCCGTTCGCGGCTGTCTGCACGGTCTGTGTGGGTGCAGCTCACTCTGCTGTCTGTCCATAGCTAAAGCCGGTTGTGCAGCTCAGTGTGCTTTACTGCCTCACACTGCTAAATCCTTTTTTTTTTTCAATTTAGTGCAGCCTGCTGCACATTTTCTCAAATATATCCTATATTAGTGGCTTCCATCTGTATCCTGCTAGATTGTGGAAAATCACTATATAGGATTAGATAGAGGAGCTTTGTTTGGCCTTGCAGCGCCGTTCACGGCTGTCTGCACGGTCTGTGTGTGAGTACTGCACTCACTCTGTAGTGTCTGTTCTGCTAAATAAACCCAAAGTTCACCAAACACTCCACTTTACTGTTGTGTAGGCCACATAAGCTCATAATAAAGTCTAGTCCACACTCCATAAAATAAGTGTTTCTTATACCTGTTAGCAGCTGTTCAGGAATAAGCACACTAAGCCGTTAGTACTTTTCTGCCTATCTTAACCACTCAGTCAGGATGAAGAAGGCAGGGAGTAAGGCACGTGGGCATGGGCGTGGAGCAGGGAGAGGACGTGGGGATTCTGCGCCAGCTGCGGGCACCGGTGACTCATCATCCCCCAGTTTCAGCAGGGAGCAGACCTTCATGCGCAGCTTTGTCAGAGCTCGCCGTACCCCGCTGCTGCGGGACGAACAAATTGAAGCCGTTGTCGGATGGATGGCAGCTAACGCATCGACTTCAATTAGTGCCACATCCTCTCAGGCACAGAGCAATGAAGAGCAACCATCTGTCTCTTCACCACCTGCCAAATTGCCCAGGCAGTCAGAGAGCCCAGGACAGGAGCCATCTCTACTTCTGTTCTCTGAATCTCTTGGCTTGGAAACAGGGGGCCAGCCAAGCAGCATTAGAGAATCAGAAGAAGAGGCTGTATGCAGTGATGCCCAACAGCTTTGTCTCTCTGAATCAGAAGAGGCGGGTGGGACAGTGCCTCCGGTTACAATTTCTCAGTACGCATCAGATGATGGGACTCAGGTGCCAGTTTCTGGTGCATACTGTGCTGCCGAGACTACCCAGGAGAAGCAGTTGGAGGCAGAGGGTAGCGTAGATGATGAGGTCCTCGACCCATCATGGCGTGAGGAACAGGAAGGTGGTGGGAGCAGCTCTGAGGAAGAGATTCCCCGAATGGCTGGGAGAGGAAGGGGGAAGACTGCGGCGCCTGGAGCCTCCACTTCGGCAACCATTAGGAGCATGCCTTTTCCAAAAGCCAAAGTGGGCGCTCCCAAGAGTTGCAGTGCCTGGTCCTTTTTTGACACAGTTGCAGATGACATTTGCTTTGTCAAATGCAAACTGTGTAGTCAGAAAATCAAACGAGGTAGAAATGTCAGCAACCTCAATACCTCAAACATGTGGAAACATGTGCGGACCAAGCACGCGGTGGAGTTACAAAAACATACTGAAGACCTAGGCCAACCTACAGCAGCAACTACCACCTCTTCAGCTTGTGTTGTTGCCTCTTCCTCCAGCTCACACACTGCTGGTTCGGCTTCCTCACAGGATCGCCATGGAAGAACCTCTGGCACTGTTGTCCAGAGACCCAGTGTAATTCCACCCACAGCACCACATTCCCAGTCATCCTCACACTCCCTTCCCAGTCTACAGCCATCAGTAGCACAGGTATGGGAGAAAAGGCGGCCATTCTCGGCAAACCACCCATGAGCACAGGCTCTGGATGCAGGCATTGCTAAACTTCTGTCACTGGAAATGCTCTCATTCAGGCTGGTGGAGACTGACAGCTTCCGTAACTTGATGGCATTGGCAGTCCCACAATACAATGTGCCCAGCTGCTTTTATTTCAGCAGGCAAGCCGTCCCTGCCCTGCAAAAGCATGAGGAGGCAAACATCAAACATGCGCTACTAAACGCCGTTAGTAGCAAGGTCCACCTCACCACCGATGCATGGACCAGTCACCATGGACAGGGACGATACCTTTCCCTCACTGCCCATCGGGTCAATGTTGTGGAGCCGGGTACAGACATGGCGAGTTGTGCTGTACGTGTACTGCCAATGCCAAGGATTGCAGGAATCCAGTCTGTGCACATTGACTCCTCCTCATACTCCAGTTCCTCAGAATCATCGCTACAGGAGCCGTCATGGTCTACCTCCACCTTGACCTGTGAATGCTTACCTGTAACAACCGATATGAGCACAGCTGTGGCCAAACGTCAACAGGCCATACTTAAATTAATTTCTTTGGGGAATCGAAGCCACACAGTGCAGGAGCTCTGGAATGCCATCAATTCTGAGAGCGACAAGTGGTTTGCGCCAGCGAATCTCCAGACAGGCATGGTAGTGTGTGACAATGGCCGAAATCTGGTGGCAGCTCTGGCCCTTGGCAACCTCACTCACATCCCATGTCTGGCACATGTGCTCAATTTGGTTGTGCAGAGTTTTCTGAGGGACTATCCAGATCTTGATGCACTGCTGCAAAAGGTCCGCCTTGAGTGTGCTCACTTGCGGCCTTCCAGCATGGCCAGATCGCGCTTTGCAAGTCTGCAGCACCGATTCCCTCTTCCGGAACATTGCATCATATGTGACCCCACCCGGTGGAATTCCACGTTACATATGTTGGAGCGGTTGTGTGAGCAGCAGCCAGCAGTAATGGAGTACCAGCTGCATCAGGCGCAAAGAAGTCGCAGTGCGCGCCGTTCAGACTTCACAACCACTGAGTGGGCCACTATGAAGGACATCTGCCTGATTTTGCGGGCCTTTGATGAATCCACGCAGATGGCGAGTGCAGATGATGTGCTAGTCAGCATGACTGTCCTCCTTATTTGCCTGCTTGAAAGAACCCTGCAAGCGCTAAGGGATCAGGTGGTGGAAGAGGTTGAGGATGAGGAGTTACCAATTCCATCAGCTTCTGGACAGTCTGCGCGACGTGGTTCCTCACAAAGGAATAGGCAGGGGACCTTTTGTGAAGAGGATGAGGAGGAGTCAATGGAGGAGGAAGACATCTTTCCAGAGGAGGGAGTTACACAAATCTCCAGTAGTGTAGAGCGAGTGTGGGGTGATGCAGAGCAGGCAGACATCACGCCTCAAGCAGGGGGCAGCTTTTCTTGGCCAGTTGGCAGTCTGCAGCACATGGTTGATTTCATGCTGCAGTGCCTGAGAAACGACCGCCGCATCGCCCACATTCTTACCACGGCTGATTATTGGGTGTACACCCTCCTCGACCCACGCTACAGGGACAATTTGCAAACCCTCATACCACCGTTGCAGCGGGAGCATAAAATGCGGCTGTACCAAGACACACTGGTGCAGTCCATCATCTTCTCCAGTCCAATCGAGAGAAGTGCTGCGCCGGCTACTGCTTTGCAAAGCAGCTCTGTGCATTGAGGCAGTGGAGGAATCTCTGCACAAAGAGGTAGCAGAAGCAGTGGCCCAGCACAAGCCAAGACCAGTCTGTTCCAACAGTGGCAAAGTTTTGTGTGCCCGCCACAAATGAATAAACCATCACTGAGGGTGACGGATCCAGTCAGCAGGAGGCTACGTTTCCGTCAGATGGTGACAGACTTCATGTCTTGCACTCTCAGTGTACTCCCAGACGGCTCTTCCCCCTTCAAGTTTTGGGTCTCTAAGCTGGATACATGGCCAGAGCTTAGCCAGTATGCGTTGGAGGTGCTGGCTTGCCCTGCTGCCAGTGTATTATCGGAACGCGTCTTTAGTGCTGCAGGTGGTGTACTAACAGACCGTCGCATGCGACTATCATCCGATAACATTGACCAGCTTATTTTTTGAAAATGAACAAGGCCTGGATCTCACAGGAATTTGCCACTCCTCTTACCGATTAAATAATTGGTTGCCAACAGTATCCAGGTCTCCAGCTCTGTTCATGTTTCAACCACCTGAACTTTAATCCCTGGGCTCCAACACTGCCAGTTGCTGCCCAGAAGTGCCGGCTGCACAGACAACACATGACCCAGTGTTATTGGGTTTCAGTAAAGTCCGCTGATCCCCTACTGTGTATCTGGCAACGTGTCCAGCGACCGCCATGCTGGCACTACAACAGCAATTAAAGGGAACCTGTCCCCCCCAGGCGTCTGTATCTGAAAGAGCCACCTTGTGTAGCACAAATGCTGCACAAGGAACAGGTGGCTCGTTTAGTTCTGCTTCTTGCACACGCTGCACTTAACACTTATAAAATGTGTCCCCTGATACCGTGATACGGTCCCACAGGTGGTACTTTCCGTCGTGATGAGACGCAGCACAGCCGGCATTCACAACCCCATGACGCCGGGCGCCGCTTCATCAGCGTTGTTTGCATCTGTCCCGGAGCCAGCGCTGTTATGTTTAACCTTGGGCATGCACAGTTAGCGCTGCCCGTCTTCTAACATCATTTGGTGTCATGGTAACTGTGCCTGTGCGGCCGCACCGCCCGAGAAACCGCCTCGCAGTGTCTTCTGATTTAGTCCCAATGCAGGGCTGGGATTCCTGGGCATGCACAGTGCATATCTTCGCCTCTCCCTCTTCTCCCTCCACCTTCTACAGACAGTGTGGCGTCAGCTGATCCCAATTCACATGCCACGGCCGTGACACCGCACACTCTGAAGAAGGCGGATGGAGAGTAGTGAGAGGCGAAGATATGCACTGCGCATGCCCAGGAATCCCAGCCCTGCAGTGGGACTAAATCTGAAGACACTGCGAGGCGGTTTCTCGGGCGGTGCGGCCGCACAGGCACAGTTACCATGACACCAAATGATGATAGAAGACGGGCAGCGCTAACTGCGTATGGCCAAGCTTTAACATAACAGCGCGGGCTCCGTGACAGATTCAAGCACCGCTGATAAGCCGGCGCCCCGCGTCATGGGGGTGTGAATGCCGGCTGTGCTGCATCTCATCACGACGGAAAGTTTAGTTCACCGTGTGCAAGGAGCATAATTAAAAGAACCACCTTGTGCTGCACAAGTTGGCTCTTTCAGTTGCTAATGCATGGGGGGGTTAAAGGTTCACTTTTAACTTGACCCAATTAGGCCTCGGCCTACACTCAGCTCCTCCTGCTGTCCCTGGGCTCTAACACCACCAATTGGTGCCTGGAAGTGCTGTCCACACAGTCAACAGTCGCTCCTCTGTTATTGGGGTTCAGTAATGTCAGCTGTTCCCCAGCTGTGTGTGCGGCAATACCTCCAATCTGCTCCTCCTGCTGTCCCTGGGCTCTAACAACGCCAGTTGGTGCCTGGAAGTGCTGTCCGCACAGTCAACAGTCGCTGCTCTGTTATTGGGGTTCAGTAACATCAGCTGTTCCCCAGCTTTGTGTGCGGCAATACCTCCAATCTGCTCCTCCTGCTGTCCCTGGGCTCTAACACGGCCAGTTGGTGCCTGGAAGTGCTGGCTGCACAGTTAACACTTGCTGCCGGCTTACTAGGGTTCAGTAACGTCAGCTGCTCCCCTGCTGTGTATCTGGCAAAACAAATCTGCTCCTCCTGCTGTCCCTGGGCTCTAACACCACCAGTTGGTGACTGGAAGTGCTGTCCGCACAGTCAAAAGTCGCTCCTCTGTTATTGGGGTTCAGTAACGTCAGCTGCTCCCCAGCTGTGTGTGCGGCAATACCTCCAATCTGCTCCTCCTGCTGTCCCTGGGCTCTAACACAACCAGTTGGTGCCTGGAAGTGCAGTCCGCACAGTCAACAGTTGCTCCTCTGTTATTGGGGTTCAGTAACGTCAGCTGTTCCCCAGCTGTGTGTGCGGCAATACCTCCAATCTGCTCCTCCTGCTGTCCCTGGGCTCTAACAATGCCAGTTGGTGCCTGGAAGTGCAGTCCGCACAGTCAACAGTCGCTCCTTTGTTATTGGGTTTCAGTAACGTCAGCTGTTCCCCAGCTGTGTGTGCGGCAATACCTCCAATCTGCTCCTCCTGCTGTCCCTGGGCTCTAACACTGCAAGTTGGTAGTTGGTGCCTGGAAGTGCTGGCTGCACAGTTAACACTTGCTGCCGTGTTATTGGGGTTTAGTAACATCAGCTGCTCCCCTGCTGTGTATCTGGCAACGTGTCATGCGACCGCCACGCTGGCACAACTACTGAAATTTAAGGGAACCTGTCCCCCCCCCAGGCGTTTGTTACTGAAAGAGCCACCTTGTGCAGCAGTAATGCTGCACAAGGAAAAGGTGCCTCTGTTCGTTGTGCTCCTTGCAAACGCTGAACTAGACACTTATGAAATGTGTCCCAAAAACACCGTAAAACCGTCCCAGAGGTGGGACTTTCCTTTGTAATGTGACGCAGCACAGCCGTCATTCCTACCCCCTTGGCGCCGTGCGCCGCCTCCTCAGCGTTGTTTGATTCTGTCACGAAGCCTGCGCTGTTATGTTATCCCTTGGCCAGGCGCACTTTGCGCTGCCCGGCTTCTGACATAATTTCGTGTCAGGCAGGCTGCGCCTGTGCGGCCGCGCTACCAGAGATCCCGCCTCGCAGTGTCTTCTGATTTAATCACACTGCGGGCCTGGGATCCATGGGCATGCGCAGTGCATATCTTCACCTCAGGCTCTCACTCATCTCCCTCCGCCTTCTTCAGACTCTGCGCCATCAGCTGATCCCTAATAGTGTTGTGAATTTGGTTTTTGGGCTCCCCCGGTGGTCGCTGGTGGTACTGGACTTGTGTGCTTCACTTTCTCTGTTCACCTGTTTCCATCAGGATGTGGGAGTATCCTATTTAGCCTTGCTGCTCAGTTATTCTAGTGCCGGCCATCAATGTAACCAGAGCCTTTCTGTTGCATGTTCCTGCTTCTAGACTACTATCAGCTAAGTTGGACTCTTAGTCCTAAGTTTGTTTGCATTTTTGTTCCAGTTCACAGTTATGTTATGTTTCTGTAGCTGGAAGCTCTTGTGGGCCGAAATTACCACTCCGGTGTCATGAGTTGACACATGAGTCTTAAAGTAATTTCTGGATGGTATTTTAATAGGGTTTTCAGCTGACCGTGAAGTTCCCTATTGTATCTTCTTACTATCTAGTAAGCAGACCTCGCTTTGCTGAACCTACCTTCATACTGCGTATGTCTTTTCCTCTGAACTCACCGTCAATATATGTGGGGGGCTTCTGTCTCCTTTTTGGGGAATTTCCCTAGAGGTAAGCCAGGTCTGTTTTTTCCTCTATTAGGGTTAGTTAGTTCTCCGGCTGGCGCTGGGCGTCTAGGGATAAAACGTAGGTACGTCACCCGGCCACTGTTAGTTGTGTGGTAGGTTTAGCTCACGGTCAGCTCGAGATTCCATCACCCAAGAGCTAGTCTGTTATTTAAGTTCTCTGACGTTCCCTTGCCATTGGGAACCATGACAGTATGGCCGGCCAAGGGTTAAAACCGTTGGCAGAAGAAAGGAGAGAAAAAGAAGTCTGCAGATTTTTTTTTTTTTTTTTCTTCTGAGCTTGCTCTATAGTTGACTCAGTTGCATTTCTGCTCTAATTGCAGCCTTTGCCTCTCTCTCTCCTTCTAATCCTTGAATGGCTCTGATCTCACCTGATTAAAATGGATCCTCAGAGTTTGGCTACAGGTTTGAATAATCTTGCTACGAAGGTTCAAAATTTACAGGATTTTGTTATTCATGCTCCTATATCTGAACCTAGAATTCCTATACCAGAATTTTTCTCCGGGGATAGATCTCGTTTCCTGAATTTCAAATATAATTGTAAATTATTTCTTTCCCTGAGATCTCGCTCCGCTGGAGATCCCGCACAGCAGGTTAGGATAGTAATTTCCTTGCTGCGGGGTGACCCTCAAGACTGGGCATTTGCATTGGCACCCGGGGATCCTGCGTTGCTCAATGTGGATGCGTTTTTTCTGGCTTTGGGGTTGCTTTATGAGGAACCTAATTTAGAGATTCAGGCTGAAAAAACCTTGATGGCCCTATCTCAAGGGCAAGATGAAGCTGAAATATACTGCCAAAAATTTCGTAAATGGTCTGTGCTTACTCAGTGGAATGAGTGCGCCCTGGCGGCGAATTTCAGAGAGGGTCTCTCTGATGCCATTAAAGATGTTATGGTGGGGTTCCCTGCACCTACAGGTCTGAATGAGTCCATGACAATGGCTATTCAGATTGATCAGCGTTTGCGGGAGCGCAAACCTGTGCACCATTTGGCGGTGTCTTCTGAGAAGGCTCCAGAAAATATGCAATGTGATAGAATTCTGTCCAGAAGCGAACGGCAGAATTTTAGGCGAAAAAATGGGTTGTGCTTCTATTGTGGTGATTCAACTCATGTTATATCAGCATGCTCTAAACGTACAAAAAAGGTTGATAAGTCTATTTCAATTGGCACTTTACAGTCTAAGTTTATTTTGTCTGTGACCTTGATTTGTTCATTATCGTCAATTACCGCGGATGCCTATGTCGACTCTGGCGCCGCTTTGAGTCTCATGGATTGGTCCTTTGCCAGGCGCTGTGGGTTTGATTTAGAGCCTCTGGAAGTTCCTATACCTCTGAAGGGTATTGACTCTACACCATTGGCTAAGAATAAACCACAATACTGGACACAAGTGACTATGCGTATGAATCCAGACCATCAGGAGACGATTCGCTTCCTTGTGTTGTACAATCTACATGATGTTTTGGTGCTCGGATTGCCATGGTTACAATCTCATAACCCAGTTCTTGACTGGAAAGCAATGTCTGTGTTAAGCTGGGGATGTCAGGGGGCTCATGGGGACGTACCTTTGGTTTCCATTTCGTCATCTATTCCCTCTGAGATTCCGGAATTTTTATCTGATTATCGTGATGTTTTTGAGGAGCCTAAGCTTGGTTCACTACCTCCTCACAGAGATTGCCATTGTACCATAGATCTGATTCCGGGCAGTAAATTTCCAAAGGGTCGTTTATTTAATCTATCTGTACCTGAACATGCTGCTATGCGAGAATATATTAAGGAGTCCCTGGAAAAGGGACATATTCGTCCTTCTTCATCTCCCTTAGGAGCCGGTTTTTTCTTTGTATCTAAAAAAGATGGCTCTTTGAGGCCGTGTATTGATTATCGACTCTTGAATAAAATTACAGTCAGATATCAGTATCCTCTGCCACTGCTGACTGATTTGTTTGCTCGAATAAAAGGGGCTAAGTGGTTCTCTAAGATTGATCTCCGTGGGGCGTATAATTTGGTGCGAATTAAGCAGGGGGATGAGTGGAAAACCGCATTTAATACGCCCGAGGGCCATTTTGAGTATTTAGTAATGCCTTTTGGTCTTTCAAATGCCCCTTCAGTCTTTCAGTCCTTTATGCATGACATTTTCCGGGAATGTTTGGATAAATTCATGATCGTGTATCTGGATGATATTTTGATTTTTTCGGATGACTGGGATTCTCATGTCCAACAGGTCAGGAGGGTTTTTCAGGTTTTGCGGGCTAATTCCTTGTGTGTGAAGGGTTCTAAGTGTATTTTTGGGGTTCAAAAGATTTCTTTTTTGGGGTACATTTTTTCCCCCTCTTCCATTGAGATGGATCCTGTCAAGGTTCGGGCTATTTGTGATTGGACGCAACCTTCTTCGCTTAAGAGCCATCAGAAATTTTTGGGCTTTGCTAATTTTTATCGTAGATTTATAACTGGTTTTTCTGATGTTGCTAAACCTTTGACTGATTTGACCAAAAAGGGTGCTGATGTTGCTGATTGGTCCCCTGCTGCTGTGGAGGCCTTTCGGGAGCTTAAGCGCCGCTTTTCTTCCGCCCCTGTGTTGCGTCAGCCTGATGTTACTCTTCCTTTTCAGGTTGAGGTCGATGCTTCCGAGATCGGAGCTGGGGCGGTCTTGTCGCAGAAAAGTTCCGATTGCTCCGTGATGAGACCTTGTGCGTTCTTTTCTCGAAAATTTTCGCCCACCGAGCGAAATTATGATATTGGTAATCGGGAGCTTTTGGCTATGAAGTGGGCTTTTGAGGAGTGGCGTCATTGGCTTGAGGGGGCTAGACATCAGGTGGTGGTATTGACCGATCACAAGAATTTGATTTATCTTGAGTCTGCCAGGCGCCTGAATCCTAGACAGGCGCGCTGGTCGTTGTTTTTCTCTCGGTTTAATTTTGTGGTCTCATACTTACCAGGTTCTAAAAATGTGAAGGCGGATGCCCTTTCTAGGAGTTTTGAGCCTGATTTCCCTGGTGATTCTGAACCTACAGGTATCCTTAAGGATGGGGTGATATTATCTGCTGTTTCCCCAGACCTGCGACGGGCTTTGCAGGAGTTTCAGGCGGATAGACCTGATCGTTGCCCGCCTGGTAGACTGTTTGTTCCTGATGATTGGACCAGTAGAGTCATCTCAGAGGTTCATTCTTCTGCGTTGGCAGGTCATCCCGGGATCTTTGGTACCAAGGATTTGGTGGCTAGGTCCTTCTGGTGGCCTTCTCTGTATCGAGATGTACGAGTTTTTGTGCAGTCTTGTGATGTTTGTGCTCGGGCCAAACCTTGTTGTTCTCGGGCTAGCGGATTGTTGTTATCTTTGCCTATTCCAAAGAGGCCTTGGACTCACATCTCTATGGATTTTATTTCTGATCTCCCTGTTTCTCAGAAAATGTCTGTCATCTGGGTGGTGTGTGACCGTTTTTCAAAGATGGTTCATTTGGTGCCCTTGCCTAAGTTGCCATCCTCTTCCGAGTTGGTTCCTCTGTTTTTTCAAAATGTGGTTCGCTTGCATGGTATTCCGGAGAATATCGTTTCTGACAGGGGGACCCAGTTCGTGTCTAGATTTTGGCGGGCGTTCTGTGCTAGGATGGGCATTGATTTGTCTTTTTCGTCTGCGTTCCATCCTCAGACTAATGGCCAGACTGAGCGAACTAATGAGACCTTGGAGACTTATTTGAGGTGTTTTGTGTCTGCGGATCAGGATGACTGGGTTGCCTTTTTGCCGTTGGCGGAGTTTGCCCTCAATAATCGGGCTAGTTCTGCCACTTTGGTTTCTCCTTTCTTTTGCAATTCGGGGTTTCATCCTCGCTTTTCTTCTGGTCAGGTGGAGTCTTCGGATTGTCCTGGAGTGGATACTGTGGTGGATAGGTTGCATCGGATTTGGGGACAGGTGGTGGACAATTTGGAGTTGTCCCAGGAGAAGACTCGGCATTTTGCTAACCGCCATCGTCGTGTTGGTCCTCGTCTTCGTGTTGGGGACTTGGTGTGGTTGTCTTCTCGTTTTGTCCCTATGAGGGTTTCTTCTCCTAAGTTTAAGCCTCGGTTCATCGGCCCGTATAAGATTTTGGAGATTCTTAACCCTGTGTCCTTTCGATTGGACCTCCCGGCATCTTTTTCTATCCATAATGTCTTCCATCGGTCATTATTGCGCAGGTATGAGGTACCGGTTGTGCCTTCCGTTGAGCCTCCAGCTCCGGTGTTGGTTGAGGGTGAATTGGAGTACGTTGTGGAGAAGATCTTGGACTCCCGTGTTTCCAGACGGAAACTTCAGTATGTGGTCAAGTGGAAGGGTTACGGTCAGGAGGATAATTCTTGGGTGACAGCCTCTGATGTTCATGCCTCTGATTTGGTCCGTGCCTTTCATAGGGCTCATCCTGATCGCCCTGGTGGTTCTTGTGAGGGTTCGGTGCCCCCTCCTTGAGGGGGGGGTACTGTTGTGAATTTGGTTTTTGGGCTCCCCCGGTGGTCGCTGGTAGTACTGGACTTGTGTGCTTCACTTTCTCTGTTCACCTGTTTCCATCAGGATGTGGGAGTATCCTATTTAGCCTTGCTGCTCAGTTATTCTAGTGCCGGCCATCAATGTAACCAGAGCCTTTCTGTTGCATGTTCCTGCTTCTAGACTACTATCAGCTAAGTTGGACTCTTAGTCCTAAGTTTGTTTGCATTTTTGTTCCAGTTCACAGTTATGTTATGTTTCTGTAGCTGGAAGCTCTTGTGGGCCGAAATTACCACTCCGGTGTCATGAGTTGACACATGAGTCTTAAAGTAATTTCTGGATGGTATTTTAATAGGGTTTTCAGCTGACCGTGAAGTTCCCTATTGTATCTTCTTACTATCTAGTAAGCGGACCTCGCTTTGCTGAACCTACCTTCATACTGCGTATGTCTTTTCCTCTGAACTCACCGTCAATATATGTGGATGGCTTCTGTCTCCTTTTTGGGGGAATTTCCCTAGAGGTAAGCCAGGTCTGTTTTTTCCTCTATTAGGGTTAGTTAGTTCTCCGGCTGGCGCTGGGCGTCTAGGGATAAAACGTAGGTACGTCACCCGGCCACTGTTAGTTGTGTGGTAGGTTTAGCTCACGGTCAGCTCGAGATTCCATCACCCAAGAGCTAGTCTGTTATTTAAGTTCTCTGACGTTCCCTTGCCATTGGGAACCATGACATAATAGCATGCCACGGCCGTGACGCCGCACAGTCTGAAGAAGCCGGAGGGAGGGGAGTGAGAGGCGAGGACATGCACTGCGCATGCCCATGGATCCCAGGCCCGCAGTGGGATTACATTAGATGACACTGCGAGGCGGTATGTCGGGCAGCGCGGCCGCACAGGCGCAGCCAGCCGACACCAAATGATGTCAGAAGACGGGCAGCTCTAAGTGCGCCTGGCCAAGGGATAACATAACAGTGCAGGCTCTGTGACAGAATTAAACAACGCTGAGGAGGCGGTGCACGGCGCCAAGGGGGTAGGAATGACGGCTGTGCTGCGTCACATTACAAAGGAAAGTCCCACCTCCGGGACGGTTTTACGGTGTTTTTGGGACACATTTCATAAGTGTCTAGTTCAGTGTTTGCAAGGAGCATAACTAAAAGAGCCACCTTTTCCTTTTGCAGCATTAGTGCTGTACAAGATGGCTCTTTCAGCAACTAACGCCTGGGGGGGGTTAAAGGTTCCCTTTCAACTTGCTCCAGTGCAGGCTTCGGCCTACACTCTGCTCCTCCTGCTGTCCCAGGGCTCTAGCACCACCAGTTGGTGCCCGGAAGTGCTGGCTGCACAGAGAAAAACACCCGCCAATGTGTCAGTGGGGTTCAGCAATGCCAGCTGTTCCCCTGCTGTGTAGCCGGCAACGTGTCCTGCAAATGCCACGCAGACACAACAGATATTAAACTGCCTCCAGTGCAGGCTTCGGCCTACACTCTGCTCCTCCTGCTGACCGTGGGCTCCAACACCACCAGTTGGTGCTCGGAAGTGCTAGCTGCACAGAGAAAAACACCCGTCAATGTGTCAGTGGGGTTCATGTCATGATCTCAATGGCAAGAGATCATAGCATAAGCATATATAGGAACTAGCTCTTGGAAGATGGGAACTGAGCTGACCATGAACTAAACCTAACACACAACTAGCAGTGGCCGGGTAGCATGCCTACGTTGATTCTAGATGCCCAGCACCAGCCGGAGGACTAAATAATGCTAGCAGAGGAAAATATTAGTCCTAGCTCACCTCTAGAGAAATACCCCAAAAGGAGACAGAGGCCCCCAACATGTATTGGCGGTGAATTAAGATGAAATAACAAACGTAGTATGAAAATAGGTTTAGCAAATTTGAGGTCCACTTACTACATAGCAGAAGACAGAAAGGACACTTTCATGGTCAGCTGAAAACCCTAATCAAAACACCATCCAGAAATTACTTTAAAACTCTGGCATTAACTCATAACACCAGAGTGGCAATTCCTGTTCACAAGAGCTTTCCAGACACAGTAACGAAACTACAGCTGTGAACTGGAACCAAAATGCAAAAACAAACATGGACAAGAGTCCAACTTATCTAGTAGTTGTCTAGGAGCAGGAACAAGCACAGAGAGGCTTCTGATAACATTGTTGACCGGCAAGCAACTAACAGAGCAGCAAGGTTATATAGCGACTCCCACATCTTGATGGGAACAGGTGAACAGAGAAGATGAAGACACCAGTTCAATTCCACCAGTAGCCTCCGGGGGAGCCCAGAATCCAAATTCACAACAGTACCCCCCCCTCAAGGAGGGGGCACCGAACCCTCACCAGAACCACCAGGGCGATCAGGATGGGCCCTATGAAAGGCACGAACCAGATCAGAGGCATGAACATCAGATGCATTCACCCAAGAATTATCCTCCTGGCCGTATCCCTTCCACTTGACCAGATACTGGAGTCTCCGTCTGGAAACACGAGAGTCTAAGATTTTCTCCACAACAGACTCCAACTCACCCTCAACCAACACCGGAGCAGGAGGCTCAACGGAAGGCACAACCGGTACCTCATACCTGCGCAATAATGACCGATGAAAAACGTTATGAATAGAAAAGGATGCAGGGAGGTCCAAACGGAAGGAAACAGGGTTAAGAATCTCCAATATCTTATACGGGCCAATGAACCGAGGCTTAAACTTAGGAGAAGAGACCCTCATAGGGACAAAACGAGAAGACAACCACACCAAATCCCCAACACAAAGCCGAGGACCAACACGACGGTGGCGGTTGGCAAAAAGCTGAGTCTTCTCCTGGGACAACCTCAAATTGTCCACCACCTGCCCCCAGATCTGATGCAATCTCTCCACCACAGCATCCACTCCAGGACAATCCGAAGATTCCACCTGACCAGAGGAAAATCGAGGATGAAACCCCGAATTACAGAAAAACGGGGACACCAAAGTGGCAGAGCTGGCCCGATTATTGAGAGCGAACTCCGCCAATGGCAAAAAAGCAACCCAATCATCCTGGTCAGCAGACACAAAACACGTCAGATATGTCTCCAGGGTCTGATTAATCCGCTCGGTCTGGCCATTCGTCTGAGGATGGAAAGCGGACGAAAAAGATAAATCTATGCCCATCCTAGCACAGAATGCCCGCCAAAATCTAGACACGAATTGGGTCCCTCTGTCAGAAACGATATTCTCAGGAATACCATGCAAACGAACAACATTTTGAAAAAACAGAGGAACCAACTCGGAAGAAGAAGGCAACTTGGGCAGAGGAACCAAATGGACCATCTTAGAGAAACGGTCACACACCACCCAGAT
The DNA here is from genome assembly GCF_051348905.1 of Ranitomeya variabilis. Lineage (NCBI taxonomy): Eukaryota > Metazoa > Chordata > Amphibia > Anura > Dendrobatidae > Ranitomeya > Ranitomeya variabilis. The sequence goes on from NC_135235.1 coordinate 491,906,925, forward strand.
GACAGACATCTTCTGAGAAACAGGCAGATCTGAAATAAAATCCATCGAGATGTGCGTCCAAGGCCTCTTAGGAATAGGCAAGGGCAACAACAATCCACTAGCCCGAGAACAACAAGGCTTGGCCCGAGCACAAACGTCACAAGACTGCACAAAGCCTCGCACATCTCGTGACAGGGAAGGCCACCAGAAGGACCTTGCCACCAAATCCCTGGTACCAAAAATGCCAGGATGACCTGCCAACGCAGAAGAATGAACCTCAGAGATGACTCTACTGGTCCAATCATCAGGAACAAACAGTTTATCAGGTGGGCAACGATCAGGTCTATCCGCCTGAAACTCCTGCAAGGCCCGCCGCAGGTCTGGAGAAACGGCTGACAATACCACTCCATCCTTAAGGATACCTGTGGGCTCAGAGTTACCAGGTGAGTCAGGCTCAAAACTCCTAGAAAGGGCATCCGCCTTAACATTCTTAGAACCCGGTAGGTATGACACCACAAAATTAAACCGAGAGAAAAATAATGACCAGCGCGCCTGTCTAGGATTCAGGCGCCTGGCGGTCTCAAGATAAATCAAATTTTTGTGGTCAGTCAATACCACCACCTGATGTCTGGCCCCCTCAAGCCAATGGCGCCACTCCTCAAAAGCCCACTTCATGGCCAAAAGCTCCCGATTCCCAACATCATAATTCCGCTCAGCGGGCGAAAATTTACGGGAAAAGAAGGCACAAGGCCTCATCACGGAGCAGTCAGAACTTTTCTGCGACAACACTGCCCCCGCTCCGATCTCAGAAGCGTCGACCTCAACCTGAAAAGGTAGAGCAACATCAGGCTGACGCAACACAGGGGCAGAGGAAAAACGGCGCTTAAGCTCCCGAAAGGCCTCCACAGCATCAGGGGACCAATCAGCAACATCAGCACCCTTCTTAGTCAAATCGGTCAATGGCTTAGCAATATCCGAAAAACCAGCAATAAATCGACGATAAAAGTTAGCAAAGCCCAAAAATTTCTGAAGACTCTTAAGAGAAGAGGGCTGCGTCCAATCACAAATAGCTTGAACCTTGACAGGATCCATTTCAATGGAAGAGGGGGAAAAAATATATCCCAAAAAGGAAATCCTCTGTACCCCAAAAACACACTTAGAACCCTTCACACACAAAGAATTAGACCGCAAAACCTGAAAAACCCTCCTGACTTGCTGGACATGAGAGTCCCAGTCATCCGAAAAAATCAGAATATCATCCAGATACACAATCATAAATTTATCCAAATAATCGCGAAAAATATCATGCATAAAGGACTGGAAAACTGACGGAGCATTAGAAAGACCAAAAGGCATCACTAAATACTCAAAGTGGCCCTCGGGCGTATTAAATGCGGTTTTCCACTCATCCCCCTGCCTGATTCGCACCAAATTATACGCCCCACGAAGGTCAATCTTAGAGAACCACTTGGCCCCCTTTATGCGAGCAAACAAATCAGTCAGCAACGGCAATGGGTATTGATATTTAACAGTGATTTTATTCAAAAGCCGATAATCAATACATGGTCTCAAAGAGCCGTCTTTTTTTGACACAAAGAAAAAACCGGCTCCTAAGGGAGATGACGATGGACGAATATGTCCCTTTTCCAAGGACTCCTTTATATATTCTCGCATAGCAGCATGTTCAGGCACAGACAGATTAAATAAACGACCCTTTGGGTATTTACTACCCGGGATTAAATCTATGGCACAATCGCACTCTCGGTGCGGAGGTAACGAACCAAGCTTGGATTCTTCAAAGACGTCACGATAGTCAGACAGGAACTCAGGAATTTCAGAGGGAATAGATGATGAAATGGAAACCACAGGTACATCCCCATGAGCCCCCTTACATCCCCAGCTCAACACAGACATAGCTTTCCAGTCGAGGACTGGGTTGTGAGATTGCAGCCAAGGCAATCCTAGCACCAAATCATCATGTAGATTATACAGCACCAGAAAGCGAATAATCTCCTGGTGACCCGGATTAATACGCATAGTTACTTGTGTCCAGTATTGTGGTTTATTATTAGCCAATGGGGTGGAGTCAATCCCCTTCAGAGGAATAGGAGTCTCCAAAGGCTCTAAATCATACCCACAGCGTTTGGCAAAGGACCAATCCATAAGACTCAAAGCGGCGCCAGAGTCGACATAGGCGTCCGTGGTAATAGATGACAAAGAGCAAATCAGGGTCACAGATAGAATAAACTTAGACGGCAAGGTGCAAATGGAAACAGATTTACCAAGTTTTTTAGTGCGCTTAGAGCATGCTGATATAACATGAGTAGAATCACCACAATAGAAACATAACCCATTTTTCCGTCTAAAATTCTGCCGCTCGCTTCGGGACAGAATTCTATCACACTGCATACTCTCTGGCGATTTCTCAGTGGACACCGCCAGATGGTGCACTGGTTTGCGCTCCCGCAAACGCCTATCGATCTGAATAGCCATTGTCATGGACTCATTCAGACCCGCAGGCACAGGGAACCCCACCATAACATCCTTAATGGCATCAGAGAGACCCTCTCTGAAAGTCGCCGCCAGGGCGCACTCATTCCACTGAGTAAGCACAGACCATTTACGGAATCTTTGGCAGTAAATTTCCGCTTCATCTTGCCCCTGAGATAGGGACATCAAAGTTTTTTCTGCCTGAAGCTCCAAATGAGGTTCGTCATAAAGCAACCCCAAGGCCAGAAAAAACGCATCCACATTGAGCAACGCAGGATCCCCTGGTGTCAATGAAAAAGCCCAGTCTTGAGGGTCGCCCCGGAGCAAGGAAATCACAATCCTGACCTGCTGTGCAGGGTCTCCGGCAGAGCGAGATTTCAGGGACAAAAATAATTTGCAATTATTTCGAAAATTCTGAAACCCAGATCTATTCCCCGAGAAAAATTCCGGCAAAGGAATTCTCGGCTCAGATACAGGTGCATGACAAACAAAATCTTGCAAATTTTGTACCTTCGTGGCGAGATTATTCAAACCTGCAGTTACACTCTGAAGATCCATTACAAACAGGTGGACACAGAGCCATTCAAAGGAGAGAAAAAAAAAAAAAAAAAAATTTCAGCAGACTACTTATTTCTCTCCTTTCTCAGCCAAGGATTTTAACCCTTTAGTGGCCGGTCAAACTGTAATGATCTCAATGGCAAGAGATCATAGCATAAGCATATATAGGAACTAGCTCTTGGAAGATGGGAACTGAGCTGACCATGAACTAAACCTAACACACAACTAGCAGTGGCCGGGTAGCATGCCTACGTTGATTCTAGATGCCCAGCACCAGCCGGAGGACTAAATAATGCTAGCAGAGGAAAATATTAGTCCTAGCTCACCTCTAGAGAAATACCCCAAAAGGAGACAGAGGCCCCCAACATGTATTGGCGGTGAATTAAGATGAAATAACAAACGTAGTATGAAAATAGGTTTAGCAAATTTGAGGTCCACTTACTACATAGCAGAAGACAGAAAGGACACTTTCATGGTCAGCTGAAAACCCTAATCAAAACACCATCCAGAAATTACTTTAAAACTCTGGCATTAACTCATAACACCAGAGTGGCAATTCCTGTTCACAAGAGCTTTCCAGACACAGTAACGAAACTACAGCTGTGAACTGGAACCAAAATGCAAAAACAAACATGGACAAGAGTCCAACTTATCTAGTAGTTGTCTAGGAGCAGGAACAAGCACAGAGAGGCTTCTGATAACATTGTTGACCGGCAAGCAACTAACAGAGCAGCAAGGTTATATAGCGACTCCCACATCTTGATGGGAACAGGTGAACAGAGAAGATGAAGACACCAGTTCAATTCCACCAGTAGCCACCGGGGGAGCCCAGAATCCAAATTCACAACAGGTTCAGTAACGCCAGCTGTGCCCCTGCTGTGTAGCCGGCATTGTGTCCTGCAAACGCCACGCAGACACAACAGATATTAAACTGCCTCCAGTGCAGGTTTCGGCCTACCCTCTGCTCCTCCTGCTGACCCTGGGCTCTAACACCGCCAGTTGGTGCTCGGAAGCGCTAGTTGCACAGAGAAAAACACCCATCAATGTGTCAGTGGGGTTCAGCAATGCCAGCTGTTCCCCTGCTGTGTAGCAGGCAACGTGTCTTGCAAACGCCACACAGACACAACAGATATTAAACTGCCTCCAGTGCAGGCTTCGGCCTACACTCTGCTCCTCCTTGATTCCCTGGGCTCTAACACCGCCAGTTGGTGCCTGGTAGTGCTGGCTGCACAGAGAAAAACACCCGCCACTGTGTCAGTGGGGTTCAGCAACGCCAGCTGTTCCCCTGCTGTGTAGCCGGCATCGTGTCCTGCAAACGCCACGCAGACACAACGGACCTCCAAATGCCTCCCGTGCAGGCTTCAGCCTACACTCAGATCCCCCTGCTGACCCTTTGCTCCAACACCACTAGTTGGGGCTCTAGGAAGACAATCTTGAATAGGTCCCCATCCTGGTTCCAGTACCGTCAGCTGGTTCCAGGTAGAGCCTTTGGCTTAGGTGCCTCCTTCTGGGTATCCGAGTTCCACCAACGTCAGGTGGTCCTTGGTAGTGCTTTCAGGCATGGGTACCTCCTGCTTAGTAACCGGGTTCCAGTAACGTCAGCTGGTCCTCGGTAGTTCCATTGGCTCTTGGACCTTCGGCTACCCATCCGGGTTCCTGTACCGTCAGCTGGTTCTCGGCAGTGTCTTTTGCTCTTGTACCTTCTGTTCTCCATCCTGGTTCCAGTACCGTCAGCTGGTTCCGGGCAGAGCCTTTGGCTTAGGTGCCTCCTTCTGGGTATCCGAGTTCCACAAATGTCAGGTGGTCCTTGGAAGTGCTTTCAGGCATGGGTACCTCCTGCTTAGTAACCAGGTTCCAGTAACGTCAGCTGGTCCTCGGTAGTTCCATTGGCTCTTGGACCTTCGGGTAGCCATCCGAGTTCCAGTTCCATCAGCTGGTTCTCGGCATTTTCTCAGCCTTCTTGTACCTTCTGCTACATTTCCAAGTTCAAGACCCTAAAGACGACGACCCAGAAGACCACCCCTAAGATGACGACACCAGAGACGACAACCACTGAGATGACGACCCTGGAGACGATGACCCTGATGACCACCCCGATGACAACGACCCCGATGATGACGACGACGATGACCCCGGAGACGACACTGGAGACGACGACATGGAAGACCGAGAAGCAGAAGCACAAGAGGCTGCAGAACAAAGAGCAGAAGAACATTAAGCATAAGACTAAACATCAGAGCAAAAGATATAATCTAAATTATAAGCAGAAGACTAAGCAGTGTATGGGGGTGAGTCCGTTCCTCCTCGTGGTGCCCCTGGATAAAGCCTGCTGCTGCTGGCCAAACTGAACGCGGACAAATCCTGTTTTAACCCCTTAGTGACAGAGCCAATTTGGTACTTAATGACCGAGCCAATTTTTACAATTCTGACCACTGTCACTTTATGAGGTTATAACTCTGGAACGCTTTATCAGATCCCGCTGATTCTGAGATTGTTTTTTCGTGACATATTGTACTTCAAGTTAGTGGTAACATTTGTTCGATATTACTTGCGATTATTTATGAAAAAAAACGGAAATATGGCGAAATTTTTATGCCCTTAAATTAGAGAGATATGTCACGAAAAATAGTTAATAAATAACATTTCCCACATGTCCACTTTACATCAGCACAATTTTGGAAACAATTTTTTTTTTTGTTAGGGAGTTATAAGGGTTAAAAGTTGACCAGCAATTTCTCATTTTTACAACACCATGTTTTTTTTAGGGACCACATCACCTTTGAAGTCATTTTGAGGGGTCTATATGATAGAAAATAACCAAGTGTGACACCATTCTAAAAACTGCACCCCTCAAGCTGCTCAAAACCACATTCAAGAAGTTTATTAACCCTTTACGTACTTCACAGGAACTGAAACAATGTGGAAGAAAAAAATGAACATTTAACTTTTTTTTGCAAACATTTTACTTCAGAACCATTTTTTTTAATTTTCACAAGTGTAAAAACAGAAATTTAACCACAAATTTTGTTGTGCAATTTCTCCTGAGTACGCCGATACCCCATATATGGAGGTAAACCACTGTTTGGGCGCACCGCAGAGCTTGGAAGTGAAGGAGCGCCGTTTGACTGTTTCAATGCAGAATTGGCTGGAATTGAGATCGGACGCCATGTCGCGTTTGGAGAACCCCTAATGTGCCTAAACAGTGGAAACCCCCCACAAGTGACACCATTTTGGAAACTAGACCCCTTAAGGAACTTATCTAGATGTGTGTTGAGCACTTTGAACCCCCAAGTGCTTCACAGAAGTTTATAACGTAGAGCCGTGAAAATAAAAAATCGCATTTTTTCTACAAAAATGATATTTTTGCCCCAAAATTTTTATTTTCACGAGGGTAACAGGAGAAATTAGACCACAAAAGTTGTTGTGCAATTTCTCCTGAGTACGTCGATACCCCATATGTGGGGGTAAACCACTGTTTGGGCGCACCGCAGAGCTTGGAAGTGAAGGAGCGCCGTTTGACTTTTTCAATGCAGAATTGGCTGGAATTGAGATCGGATGCCATGTCGCGTTTGGAGAGCCCCTGATGTGCCTAAACAGTGGAAACCCCCCACAAGTGATTCTATTTTGGAAACTAGACCCCTTAAGGACCTTATCTAGATGTGTGTTGAGCACTTTGAACCCCCAAGTGCTTCACAGAAGTTTATAACGTAGAGCCGTGAAAATAAAAAATCGCATTTTTTCTACAAAAATGATATTTTTGTCCCCAAATCTTTATTTTCACAAGGGTAACAGGAGAAATTAGACCACAAAAGTTGTTGTGCAATTTCTCCTGAGTACGTCGATACCCCATATGTGGGGGTAAACCACTGTTTGGGTGCACCGCAGAGCTTGGAAGAGAAGGAGTGTCGTTTTACTTTTTCAATGTAGAATTGGCTGGAATTGAGATCGGATGCCATGTCACGTTTGGAGAGCCCCTGATGTACCTAAACAGTGGAAACCCCCCACAAATGACACCATTTTGGAAACTAGACCCCTGAAGGAACTTATCTAGATGTGTGGTGAGCACTTTAAACCCCCAGGTGCTTCACAGAAGTTTATAACGTAGAGCCGTGAAAATAAAAAAATCGCATTTTTTCTACAAAAATGATTTTTTGCCTCCAAATTTTTATTTTACCAAGGGTAACAGGAGAAAATGGACCCCAGAAGTTGTTGTACAATTTGTCCTGAGTACGCCGACACCCCATATGTGGGGGTAAACCACTGTTTGGGCGCATGGCGGAGCTCGGAAGCAAAGGAGCGCCATTTGACTTTTCAATGCAAAATTGACTGTTATTGAGATCGGATGCCATGTCGCGTTTGGAGAGCCCCTGATGTGCCTAAACAGTAGAAACCCCCCAAAAGTGACCCCATTTTGGAAACTAGACCCCCCATGGAACTTATCTAGATGTGTAGTGAGAACTTTGAATGCCAAAGTGCATCACAGAAGTTTATAATGCAGAGTCGTGAAAATAAAAAATATTTGTTTTTTTAACAAAAAAGATTTTTAGCCCCCAAGTTTTTATTTTCACAAGGGTAACAAGAGAAATTGGACCCCAAAAGTTGTTGTCCAATTTGTCCTGAGTATGCTGGTCCCCTATATGTGGGGGTAAACCACTGTTTGGGCGCATGGCTGAGCTCGGAAGGGAAGGAGCGCCGTTTTGGAATGCAGACTTTGATAGAATTGTCTGCTGGCATTATGTTGGGTTTGCAGACCCCTAATGTACCTAAACAGTAGAAACCCCCAACAAGTGACCCCATTTTGGAAAATAGACCCCCCAAGGAACTTATCTAGATATGTGGTGAGAACTTTGAATGCCCAAGTGCTTCACAGAAGTTTATAATGCAGAGTAGTGAAAATAAAAAATATATTTTTTTCCCACAAAAAAGATTTTTTAGCCCCCAAATTTTTATTTTCACAAGGGTAACAAGAGAAATTGGACCCCAAAAGTTGTTGGCCAATTTGTCCTGAGTATGCTGGTACCCAATATGTGGGGGTAAACCACTGTTTGGGCGCACGGCAGAGCTCGGAAGGGAAGGAGCGCCATTTTGGAATGCAGGCTTTGATAGAATGGTCGCGGGCGTTATGTTGCGTTTGCAGAGCCACTGATGTACCTAAACGGTAGAAACCCCCACAAATGACCCCATTTTGGAAACTAGACCCCCCAAGGAACTTATCTAGATATGTGGTGAGAACTTTGAATGCCAAAGTGCTTCACAGAAGTTTATAATGCAGAATAGTGAAAATAGAAAATATTTTTTTTTCCACAAAAAAGATTCTTTAGCCCCCAAGTTTTTATTTTCACAAGGGTAACAAGAGAAATTGGACACCAATATTTGTTCTCCAATTTGTCCTGAGTATGCTGGTACCCCATATGTGGTTGTAAACCACTGTTTGGGCACACGGCAGAGCTCAGAAGGGAAGGAGCGCCATTTTGGAATGCAGGCTTTGATAGAATAGTCTGTGGGTGTTATGTTGCGTTTGCAGAGCCCCTGATGTACCTAAACAGTAGAAACCCCTCACAAGTGACCAAATTTTGGAAACTAGACCCCCAAAGGAACTTATCTAGATATGTGGTGAGAACTTTGAATGCTCAAGTGCTTCACAGAAGTTTATAATGCAGAGTAGTGAAAATAAAAAAATATTTTTTTTCCCACAAAAAAGATTTTTAGCCCCCCAATTTTTATTTTCACAAGGGTAACAAGAGAAATTGAACCCCAAAACTTGTTGGCCAATTTGTCCTGAGTATACTGGTACCCAATATGTGGGGGTAAACCACTGTTTGGGCGCACGGCAGAGCTCGGAAGGGAAGGAGCGCCATTTTGGAATGCAGGCTTTGATAGAATGGTCTGCGGGCGTTATGTTGCGTTTGCAGAGCCACTGATGTACCTAAACGGTAGAAACCCCCACAAGTGACCCCATTTTGGAAACTAGACCCCCCAAGGAACTTATCTAGATATGTGGTGAGAACTTTGAATGCCCAAGTGCTTCACAGAAGTTTATAATGCAGAGTAGTGAAAATAGAAAATATTTTTTTTTCCACAAAAAAGATTTTTTAGCCCCCAAGTTTTTATTTTCACAAGGGTAACAAGAGAAATTAGACACCAATATTTGTTCTTTAATTTGTCCTGAGTATGCTGGTACCCCATATGTGGGGGTAAACCACTGTTTGGGCACACGGCAGAGCTTGGAAGGGAAGGAGCGCCATTTTGGAATGCAGGCTTTGATAGAATGGTCTGTGGGTGTTATGTTGCGTTTGCAGAGCCCCTGATGTACCTAAACAGTAGAAACCCCTCACAAGTGACCAAATTTTGGAAACTAGACCCCCAAAGGAACTTATCTAGATATGTGGTGAGAACTTTGAATGCTCAAGTGCTTCACAGAAGTTTATAATGCAGAGTAGTGAAAATAAAAAAATATTTTTTTTCCCACAAAAAAGATTTTTAGCCCCCAAATTTTTATTTTCACAAGGGTAACAGGAGAAATTGGACCCCAAAAGTTATTGTACAATTTATCCCGAGTACGCTGATGCCCCATATGTGGGGGTAAACCACTGTTTGGGCGCACGGCAAAGCTCAGAAGGGAGGGAGCACCATTTGACTTTTTTAGCGCAAAATTGTCTGTCGTGTTTGGAGACCCCCTGATGTACCTAAACAGTGGAAACCCCCCAATTCTAACTCCAACCCTAACTCCAACACACGCCTAACCCTAATCTCAACCCGATCCATAATCCTAATCACAACCCCAACGATAATCACAACCCTAACCCCAAAACAGCCCTAATCTCAACTCTAACCATAACCCTAATCAAAACCCTAAATCCAACACAACCCTAACCCTAATCTCAACCCTAACCTCAAACCTAACCCTAATCCCAATACACCCCTAACCCTAATCCCAACCCTAACCTTAACCCTAATCCCAACCCTAACCCTAATCCCAACCCTAATCCCAAACGTAACCCTAATCCCAACCGTAACCCTAATACCAACCCTAATACAAACCCTAACCCTAATCCCAACTCTATCCCTAACTTTAGCCCCAAACCTAACCCTAACCCTAATTTTAGCCCCAACCCTAGCCCTAACCCTAACTTTAGCCCCAATCCTAACCCTAAATTTAACCCTAACCCTAGCCCTAACTTTAGCCCTAACCCTAACCCTAAGGCTACTTTCACACTTGCGTCGTGTGGCATCCGTCACAATCCGTCAATTTGGACAAAAAACGGATCCTGCAAATGTGCCCACAGGATGCCTTTTTTGCCCGTAGACTTGTATTACCGACAGATGGCCACATGTCGCGTCCATCGTGCACTGGATCCATTGTGTTTTGGCAGACCGTCGTCACAAAAAAAGTTCAATGTAACCTTTTTTTTGTACGTCGCGTCCGCCATTTCCGCGCATGCGTGGCCGTAACTCTGCCCCCTCCTCCCCAAGACATAGACTGGGCAGTGGATGCGTTGAAAAACTGCATCCACTGCCCACATTGTGCAGAATTTTCACAACGTGCGTCGGTACGTCGGGCTGACGCATTGCGACCGCCCCGTACCGACGCAAGTGTGAAAGAAGCCTAAGGCTACTTTCACACTAGCGTCGTACTCGGCCCATCGCAGTGTGTCGGGCCGACGTACCGACGCTAGCGTTGTAAGCGCCGCACAACGGGTGCAGAGGATGCTGTTTTTTCAATGCATCCGCTGCCCCATTGTGAGGTGCGGGGAGGCGGGGGCAAAGTTCCGGCCGCGCATGCGCGGTCGGAAATGGCGGACACGTCGCACAAAAAAAGTTATATGTAGCGTTTTTTTGTGCCGACAGTCCGCCAAAGCACGACGCATCCGTCGCACGACGGATGCGACGTGTGGCAATCCGTCGCAATGTGTCGCTAATGCAAGTCAATGGAGAAAAAAAACGCATCCTGCAAGCACTTTTGCAGGATGCGTTTTTTCTCCAACGACGCATTGCGACGGAAGCCAAAAAACGCTAGTGTGAAAGTAGCCTAACCCAACCCTAACCCTAGCCCTAACCCTAAATTTAGCCCCAACCCTAGCCCTAACCCTAGCCCTAACCCTAACCCTAACCCTAGCCCTAACCTTAGCCCTAACCCTAACCCTAACCCTAGCCCTAACCCTAACCCTAATTTTAGCCCCAACTCGTCTCTCCTGCCGGCAAGATGAGACGCAGGAGGACCCGGGGACACCGGGTGAGTATGATAGGGTCCCAAATCCCCCTATTTCTCTGTCCTCTGATGTGCGATCACATCAGAGGACAGAGAATTACAGATCGCTTTTTTTTTTTGTTTTTTTTTTCGGTCGCCGGTGAACAGTTAATTACCGGCGATCGCAAAACAGGGGTCGGTAAAAACCGACCCCGATCATGTTCTTTGGGGTCTCGGCTACCCCCGGCAGCCGAGACCCCAAAGATCTTCCGGGTGCCGGGCGGCGGGCGCACTGCGCATGCGCCCGCCATTTTTTCCCGGAAAAAAGATGGCGGCGCCCATCGGGAGCCACGAGGAGCACCGGGGGAGATAGGTGAGTATTGGGGGGCTATTGGGGGCCATCGGGGACACTATTTCTCTGTCCTCCGATGTGCGATCACATCGGAGGACAGAGAAATTAAATGGCAAATCGCGTTTTTTTTGTTGTTGCGACCACCCGTAAACAGTTAATTACCGGCGATCGCAACTCGGGGGTCTGTAAAAAACCCCCGAATCATGTTCTCTGGGGTCTCGGCTACCCTCGGCAACCGAGACCCCAGAGAAAATCCGACTCTGGGGGGCGCTATTCACTTTTTCCACAGTGCCGTTAATTAACGGCGCTGTGGTTTAAGTACCCTTAGCGGCCGCCGTTAAAAGGCGTATCGGCAGTCGTTAAGGGGTTAAATCTTTTGCCTCAGGCAGAACAGATGGTGTAATCTTCAAACTTTGATAGATAACAAGTACAGGAATGCCTGTCAAACATAATATTTTGATGAAGAAGAGGAATATGAAGGAGATTATGAACTTGAATATGGAGAAGAATAAGATTTGAATGAGAAGAATATGAAGATTTAAAAAAAAAAGAATAATAGGAAGAAGGTGAAGAAGAAGAGGAATAAGGTGGAGAAGAAGTTGATGAAAAAGATGCTGCTGCTGAGGATGATGAAGAAGAAAGTGTGGTAGAAGTAAAAAAAAGGTGCAGAGCATGGAAGTAGAGAAACATAAATATCTGACAAAATCTAAAAAATCCAAACATAGTCAAAATCTTTGTAACTCCGAACGTCTTAAAAAATTTATAATTCCTGCTATTCCATTTCAATGGGCTAAACCTCTATGCCTTTAATGTCCCCTCCACCTTCTCCGATACATTCTACGTTATTCTTAGTTGTTTTCCTTCATGTGGAATTAGGCTACAAGGAAATAAAGGGTTTATTTTAATTCCGATATTTTGCTCCCATTGACTTGCATTGGTATCGGGTATCGGTATCGGCGAGATCCGATATTTTGCCGGTATCGGACGATCCAATCCGATACCGATACTTTCGAATATCGGAAGGTATCGCTCAACACTAACCACAACATATCATATTCTCACTTACCATCCGAACCTTCAAAAGAAACTTGACAAACCACCTCTTATGACAAGCCTACAACCTACACTAACCATAGCTGCACCCTAACACTGCACAAGCCGCTCTACCCTCACCTCTTGGATCCTCACCCATCCCTTGTAGAATATGCTCTGATCACTCCCAGAGACCTCTCTCTTCCAGTACCAGTTGTGACTTGTATTGTTTAAGATTATTGTCCTTGTTTTTATTATGCATACCCTTTTACACATGTAGAGTGCCATAGAATAAATGGCACTATAACAATAAATGCTAATAATAATACCGCTGTGGGGCTGCCAAAGAAAGGGAGCTGAGTTGCCCATACAGGAGCAGAAGTTTTTTTATTTTTATTTTTTTAAATGTGTAATTATACTATTGCTACTGTGGGGAAATTGATGACTCTTTATTGTTGTGTGGGAATAATTTTGGTAAATGTTTGTACTCCAAGTTGGGTCTACTTCATGTGGGTTGCCTGAATTTGGCAGGGCTCCCTTAACAGTAGGCCTACCCATGTCCTTCAACCACCTCTTAATGCCAACCAAATTTCAAAGCTGTAAATTCTGGCACAGACCCCGATACCTTATGGATGGCCCGTGACTGACTGCTTCTGTGCCATTATAAAATGTTCTACTGTGGGTTAATTGATCAGTCAGCTACCTGTGTTATTATCCTTACATTTTTCTAACAATGGTAGTCTATGGAAGTGATGTCTGTGCCACCTGACAGTGGCTGTGAAAAAAAAATTGAGCTGTTGCATGAGGTATCAGGAGTTCCAACAAAGAAGGCTTACAACTCTCTCTTACCCACTACGTCATAATTGAAACTTCAATTAAAAGTTCAAAATGCTGTCCCAGACCCTGATACCTCATGCATGGCTCATGGCTGACTGCTGATGTGCCATTCTAAAATTTTTACTGTGAGGAAATTGATCAGTCAACTACAGTACCTTTGCTACTATCCTTAAATTTTTTCTAATATTGGTGGTCTAATATTTGATATACTGAGTGTTGCTTAGCAAAAAAGCAGTTTGAGTTGTTGCATGAGGTATCAGGGCTTACACTGGTCCCTCACCCACCTCATCTTAATTTAAAATTTAATTAAAAGATATGAATGCTGGCCCAGACCCTGATACCTCATGCATGGCCCATGGCTGACTGCTGCTGTGCAATTATCAAAGTTGGGTCAATTGATGCCACTTTTCCTGGTGTCTGCCCGTAATTATAGTTGTTTTGGCAGGTTTTTGTCTATGTGTTAGGTTTTGCTTCCCATTGAATTTAATTAGGTTCGGGTACGTTCGTCTAACCGTTCGATGAACATGTTCGGCGAACGTCTAAACGTTCAGCGAATCTAACCAAACCAAACCTTGAAAGGTTTGCTCATCTCTACTCCTGACAGTCGGGATTCCCCACTACTTCTGCATCTTGCCTGTCTGTGATTGATGAGCAGCCCGTGCACTGAGCTGTGTGACATCCAATGACGTCATCCATGCACACCCAACATCTTCCGGTTCCAGGATCCGAGCAGGGGCTCAGATGCGATGGAGGCCTTGCGTGCCGCCTCAGATGGACCTGTAGTGATGAGCTATTCTGCACTTCTCCTATGGCCTCCAGAATAGGAGAGGGCAGTGGGCTTCCTTCCTGGGCGATCCTGTCCCTTAACTGATCCTCCAAACTGGACATCTTCTTAATTTGGAAAGCGTCTTAACAGTGACCATTTGCGCCTTTTCCCCCCTTTTACATATCTTTTTGCATGCCACACTCCTAAAATCCAAAGTGCAGCCCCACAAATTCCTGAACTTTTATTTAACCATTCAGAGGTCTACCAAAAATTCCCTCACAGTCCTAGGCTCTTTCCCTACTCAGCTCTGTGTAAAATAAACTTAATATTTGGTTCAAAAACTTTTGTTTGCAATTACAGAGGTCAGACATTTCCTGTAGTTCTTGACAAAATTTGTGAACACTGCAGCAAGGCAGGGATTTTGTCCCACTCCTACATACAGGTCTACGAAGCCACTAATTTGTTGCCCTAGCTATGTGTTTCAGGTTATTGTCATGCTGGAAGACCCAGCTATGTTCCATCTTCATTGCTTTTACTGAAGGAAGGAGGTTGTGGGCAGCAATTTCATGATACATGACCACATCCATTCTCCCTTCAATACTCAATTCCTGTCCTCTTTGCATAAAAGCACCCCCAAAAGTATAATGTTTCCCATACCATGCTTCATGGTTGGGATGGTGTTCTTGGGGTTGTACTCATCTTTCTTCTTCCTCCAAAACACGTCAAGTGGAGTTGATACTAAACAGTTATTTTTTGGTCACATATGACCACATGACCTTTTCTCATGCCTCCTCCGGATCATCCAGATGGTCATTAGTAAACTTTAAACGGGCATGAACATGTGCTGGTGTGATCAGGGGGACCTTGCATACACTGCAGGATTTTAATAGTAGTAGTAGTGTGTTAC
This sequence comes from Ranitomeya variabilis, assembly GCF_051348905.1. Lineage (NCBI taxonomy): Eukaryota > Metazoa > Chordata > Amphibia > Anura > Dendrobatidae > Ranitomeya > Ranitomeya variabilis. The sequence continues at coordinate 491,922,034 of NC_135235.1, forward strand.
TAAGGGTAATGTTTGGATTGTGATCACAGCTCTCTTCAGGTTATTAACCAGGTCCCCCATGTAGTTCTGGGTGGATTTCTGACCTTTCTCAGAATCTTCCTTACCTCATGAGGCGAGATCTTGCATAGAGCCATTGACCAAGGAAGATTGACAGTCATCTTGTGTTTCTTCTATTTTCTAATAATTGTGCCAACAGTTGGTGTCGTCTCACCGAGCTGCTTGCCTATTGTCCTGTAGCCCATCCCAGTCTTGTTCAGTTCTACAATATTGTTCCTGGTGTCCTCAGACAGCTCTTTGGTCTTGGAGATGGTGGAGAGGTTGGAGTGTGATTGATTTTGTGGGCAGGCGTCTTTTATACATGTAACAAGTTCAAACTACTAATACAGGTAATAAGTGCAGAGTGGGAGGGCTTCTTAAAGAAAAATTAACAGGTCTGTGAGAGCCAGAATTCTTGCTGGTAAGTAGGTGATTAAAGGGATACTGTCAGTAGGATTCTGCACAGTAACCTTTAGGCAGTGTGAGGTCAGCTCCGTTATACTGATTAAAATGATACCTTGGTTGATGAAATCATCATGTGGTTGTTGTTTAGTCTTTATTTTCAGATTTGAGTTAATACTATGCTTGTGTTTTGGGGTGGGCCTGTGGGGAGTCTTCATGTGGTGATCCAATAGCTGCTACTGCAACAGGCACGGCCGGCGCCATTTTCAAACAGATTTGTTTTTTAGGAACTTCAGGATTACAACAAACAAATGTGTATATAATTCATTACATATGCGATCATGCTGCAGCGCAAGTTCCACTGCCGGCGCCTACTTGCAGAAGTTTTTTTTTTTTTAAATGCAAGATACATATAATATTCATTATGTAAAATAGGATGCAGGTCACTGAGGGATCAATGACTTGTCAGAAGACATACACATGAATACCTAAGCAGAGCACCACGTGAAGACCCCTCCACACAGGCCCCAAAGCATGAGTATATCATTACCTGAAAACTGGAAATATAGATTAAATAACAACCACAAGATGGATTTCATCAACCAAGGTATCATCTTAATCAGTATAACAGTGCCGAACCAACACTGTCTGTAGGTTACTGAGCACAATCCTGCTGACAGGTCCACTTTAAATACTTATTTCAACCAATAAAATGCAATTTAATTATTTAAATATTATACAATGTAATTTTCTGGTTTTTATTTTTATATTCTTTCTCACAGTTGAAGTGTACCTACATACGATAAAATTTATAGATCTCTCCATTCTTTGTAGGTGGGAAAACTTGCAAAATCTGCAGTGTAGTAAATACTTATTTCCCCCACTGCATATGTACTAAGATCTTTTACATATTTTGCAGGACTGGTATCTGCCATTGTAACATCACCGTATGGTGGCTATATGGGTCTTGGTCATCTCCTGAGGATCCCCTATATCTTGAATCAGGTTGCATCACTGTAATTGGAAACAGGGTTACTGGGTTAGAGGCCAGCTCAGATGTGTTTTGCCAGGTCCCCCTCACCCCTATGCTGAACCCCTAGCTAAGCCTCTGCCAGGACAATTTTTCAGATCATCATGGCTCAGTACTGCCAGTTACATCCCATGAGATCTTATGCTTTAAAAGCTGTAACCAACCAGTGGGTACATAAAAGTGGTAAAGGAACATGCACCACTTTTAGGTATTCTAGAACTTCCCTTTAAAAAGCTGACACCAACCACAGTATTCATAAAAGGGTTTTAGAAAGATTGAAAGAGAGTAGCAAGTACCGTATATATTGAAGGATGGATGGATTGCAGAATACTGATTAAAGAATTCTCTGCAATCTCTGATTTAGGTTTGGTTCACATGAGCAAATGCAAAATCATCAGTTTTACATTCAGAAAAAACAGCTTGTCACCCATATGCTGTCAGTGTATGCGTTTTTTACACCCATCTGCAATCCATATGTCATAGGTTTTTATATGAACAATTTAATAAAATAATAAAGGACAAATACAGTTTCCTATAAATTGAATTGACAGTGACATGACAGTAACCTCTATGTGATCCATTTTTTACACACCTATTGGCAAAAAGTGGGCAGGTCTGATCTGAAATACTGATCAAAGTAGTGCATGCTGCTATTTTTTTGGGATTGGGTGTGTAAAATGTCATGAATTTTTCACCGATTCATTACAATATAAATGATAGGAAACTGTGTTTGACCTTTATTATTTATTTATTATTTATTACATTTTTCATTTAAAAAAACTGATGCAATACAGTTGTACAAAACGGACATAGAGATTGCATACAGGTGTAAAAAAAAATGGACATACGAATGGTATATGGATGACAATAAGAATGTAACATTTACAGTGTTTTCTGTCGTCCTGTAAATTGTTGTTTCCTTCAGTATATTATGTACATAATCTGTATTTCCCATGCAGAAAGTACATGTGCAGGCTCCTAAGCTCATGAGAGGGTTACCCAACCATATTTTTGGCAACGAGAATCTTTGTGTAAATCCCTGACCAGCAGAATAATTAGGGTTACAAATATTTCTGCTTGTTCTATACATGTATAGGTGTTAGGGTATGTGCACACGTCCGGATTTCTTGCAGAAATTTCCTGAAGAAAACCGGAAATTTTCTGCAAGAAATCCGCATTTTTTTTTTTTGCGTTTTTTTTCCGTTTTTTTTCGCGGTTTTTTTAGCATTCTGCAAGCGTAATTAGCTTGCAGAATGCTAAAGTTTTCCAAGCGATCTGTAGCATCACTTGGAAAACTGACTGACACGTTGGTCACACTTGTCAAACATACTGTTTGACAAGTGTGACCAACTTTTTACTATAGATGCAGCTTATGCAGCATCTATAGTAAAAGATAGAATGTTTAAAAATAATAAAAAAAATAAAAAAAATGGTTATACTCACCCAGACATCTCATCAGCGGCGTCCGTTCCTCTTCCTATAGCTGGTGTGTGCGCGCAGGACCTTCCATGACGTCGCGGTGATGTGAGCGGTCACGTGAGCGGTCACATGACCGCTCACGACCAATCACAAGACAGTGACGTCATCGGCAGGTCCTTCACCGCACAGCAGCTATAGGAACCGAAGCGGCAGCATGCAGCGGTGAGGCGGGAAGACATCGAGGGTGAGTATAGGACTATTTTTTATTTTAATTCTTTTTTTTTACCAATTATACGGTGCCCAGTGCGTGGAGGAGAGTCTCCTCTCCTCCACCCTGGGTACCAACCGCACATAATCTGCTTACTTCCCGCATGGTGGGCATAGCCCCGTGCGGGAAGTAAGCAGATCAATGGACTCCTAGGTGTGCGGAATCCTCGCAATTCCGCATTTTTAATGAACATGTTGCTTTTTTTTCTGCGATGCGATTTTTTCGCGGAAAAAATCGCAACATTTGCACAAAAAATGCGGAATACACTGTAAATAATAGGAGGCATATGTTAGCGTTTTTTTTTTGCATTTTTATCACGTTTTTATAGCGAAAAAACGCGAAAAAAACGCTAAAAATCCTGAACGTGTGCACATGGCCTTAAAAGCAGAGACTATATTTGCGTGATAGACTCGACTCTGGATCTCTAAATTGTTGACCTGCTGGCTCCTGCTGCAACTGCACTTTCTACCTTGCCTTCATCTGATTAGATTACTGCTAAAGAATTGAGTACACATTGAAAAAGGTATTAGTTTCTCAAACAAACTGATGAAGTCTTTTCAGAAAGAGATGTAAGATCAGCTTTCTTTCCAACATGAATTGTATCAGCAGGAGTTTGCACAGACCTTTGAGAGCATTTTCTTTTCTTTAACCTACTGCAAATAAATATTATAAAAAGTTTCTCCATTGTGTGAATGTCTTCTGTCTTCTTCAATACAATGGACTGACAACTACAGAGGTTTAAAGGGCCACACAAAAATATTGAAATGGGATTGTTAAAAAACATTGTTCCCACAGTTGGGTGTGTGGGTCACTGACAAATATACTCAGATGTCCTCCAGTTCTAGAGCACTTTATGGTTCTCTGTAAAATCCTTGACCTCAAAGCCAATCAGTAAATGTCAGCCATTAAAGTATGTTGTGTTTTATTATTTATTATTACCTGCTGCTAATGAAGCGCAAACATATTAAATACCTTGTATAAAGTGGTTGAGGAATTTCCTTAAAAAATGAGCTACAGGCAGTGATGGTTAAGCTGAAGACATGCCTGCAAACAACAGGGGTTTGGTAAAAAATGCTTGAGAGTTACAGATTATATAAAAAGCACATTTAGTTTGGTGGTTAAAATTCCCTCTAGGTTATGCATCGGGTGCTGATCACACTTGATTTTGCAAAACACTTGAACATAAATTTAACAAATCCTCTCTAAACATAAACGCTCACATGAGGTAGGCCAATGTTAATTCCTCAAAATCTCCAACCAAACCTCCACACTGTGTCCCATATAGTGTCAGCTCTAAAATTAACAAGGCAAAAGCAGAAAAAAAATTGAACTCGAGGAAGGGGCAAACATGTAGGGACGTGGGTTGTTATTATCCAATAAATTAGTTTTTACTTTTTGTCACAGGTGGTAAAAATAACAGTGACAGCAGACTTTAGTGAAAAACTTAGACAACTCCTTTATACCCAATCCAGTCTCAAGCTCACCAGCACTCCCCCAATGGATAAGTCACATCTTGTACCATAGGCTAAATACCTATTCCCCAGGCCAGACGCATCATGCCAACAAATCACACACAGAAACTTGATGCCAAACTACTCTCTTATGTTTCCTTCTTTGTTCCTCCATTCTCCTACTGTGATGGGACATGTAGGATCCATTGGGCATCATAGACTACTAGTCAATGCAACCGCAAACCTCGAAGCACATAGATGGTGGAGGCCACAACACACCAAATCACAGTCTTCAGCAAACTTTCATATATACCTCACATTTACAGTATAACATATATACAGAGCATGAACAAATGGATTAAAAAGTAATCTCTTAAAAGGAATCTTCCAGCACTTCACTGCATTTCAGAACTCAAACTATATATGTATGCATGACTATCTGTAGACAGGTCTGGCAATACTTTTGCATGGTCAGTTCATTCCCCGTTACTGAGCATTCAGCTTTTGAATTTACATGCAAATAAGGCTTTAGATCTGAACCCTTTGTCACTCCAAATCTTTTTCCCGCCCAGTGCTACCTCCTCCTGCTTGATAGATGGCTCCTTTACCTGAAGTCACACAGCATAGAGACTGTAAGTCAACCATGAGGAGGTGGTGGTGAGTGGGAAAGATAGTTGGAGTATAAAGGGGTAAAAGGAAATATGTTTCCAACTTTAGATTGTGGAGAGCCTGGTGCAGAAGTTGTTGCAAGGCAGAGATCAGTTGGAAAAAGGAGGTGGGGTTGTCCAATATTTCATCATGGTTAAGGACATATTTAGCTTTTGAAACGTGTTAATGATCAGTATACACTCACAACTCTCGTATGGATCTTAAATGTTTGAAACACAGTGCTAATTTTAACCTATTTGGATTGAACAAACCCACCTCCTTTTACCAAGAGAGCTGGTATGACAGAGGCTTCAGATCTACAACATCATTTGCATATCAATTCAAACTCTAATTTTTCAGTAACAGAGAAATGTACTGGCCATGTAAAAGTATTCCTAGGCTTGTCTTAGAAGGAGCTGCATGCACATATAACATGCACAATAGATTGGGAGTGTGAAATCCTGCGGACAGATTCCCTTTAAATTCCAACAGTCATTTTTTCATCTCAACACGCAGTGTGACAAACAACTATCACAGTAGGGCCAATTTCTTAGCTAGCAAGTTGCACTGGCAAAATGCCTGGTGGAAAGCTACAAAACACAAAGGGAACAAACATTATTTAACCACTTTCCGATGTTGGGCGTAATAATACGCCCACGTTGGACTCCCTCCCTCAGCTCCGAAGCCCACATCTTTCCCGGAACATGTCACTTTTTATTGAACTGTAACTAGGGCTTATTTTTGGAGTAGGGCTTATATTTCAAACATACTGCAGAAATCTTTAAAAATCATACTAGGGTTGATATTTGTGGTAGGTCTTATTTTCGGGGAAACACCGTACTAATGTTTTGGTTAGTAATGTACTGTATAGCAATAATGTATAGGATCTCAGAGAACATATAGTGCATTTTTAGTTTACATTTCTGTATATTTTCATAGGCAAACAGTATAAAATGAACATAATAAAACACAGGTAAGAAAGGGGTCATTACAAAAAAAATTCCATTCCCCATTATGGCACCCCTGGGAACAAGTACAGTTTAAAGAGCAATTTAATGGTGTGGCAATTGCATCAATATATTTTGTAAGGAATCATATAACAAATGACCAGGGAGCAATAGATTGAGCACAGCTAGAGGAATGGGAAGGTTTATGGGACCTAATACAGACAGATAAATCAACAATGTTTCGCATGTCACAAGAGTTAACAGAAAAGCAGTGGGTGCAAAAAGAAGCTGTGTCAGGGAGAGTTGAACAGGCAGTTTGTGTAATGAAGGATGCATGCTGAAACCGAGCTCTTATTCTTCCAATTTGATCAGCTGCTTATGGTGCTGAATAATTGCAAGCAGCTTCTCCCCGGCAGATGTCTGTTAGCAAGGCTGACGTGCGGGGAGAAGGGAAACGTGTGCTTGCTTTATTGTTTACTTTTAAACCTTCTCTGTCATAGGTGCAGCGCCCCAGAGTCCTGGTCGTTGCAGTACTGTGGCTCCGCCACTATGGGGAGCTATGGTGCGTCTGATGGCACTGAAGGAGTTCATCTGACCAGGTATCACAGACACCAATACATTTCACAGCTGGGCCTCCGGGGGGAGCTAAGGGTTCTATTCATTAGGCCACTCCCCACCATAGTGGGTAAACTGGGGGTCAGGCAGGAAGTTAGATCAGAAAGCTGACTGGGTTGGAACCAGGCAACACCTTGTGGCAGAGGGTGTTGTGGGGGAAGATACAGTAGGGTCTCTGCCAGGGGTGGGATCCTGACAGAGGCTTGGCAACTTGAACGAACGTAACGGGACCGCGCCTGCTCCGGGTAGCGGCGGTGCCCAAGGAAGGACTAGAAGCGAGATAGATTGTGCTGAGTGAGAAACGAGATCACGCAAAAGGAGAAATACCAGTAGGGGTCGTGCTGTAAGACCGGAGCAACACCCTACTGAGGCGCACTACCGGTGGCCGGAACGCCGAGGGAGTATCATAACATTCAGCTTCAAGCAATACTCTAAACAGCGGCAGGACAGTCAGTCTAAGGCGGGCTGTCTAACCTAAATCACCTATGCAGTCTTGGGGGGCAACTTGTGGAGAGGGGCGACTCTAGGGTCCCGGAAGAGCTCCGAGCCTACCCGTCATACGGGTGCCGTCACAACCAGAACAACAGGGAGGGACGGAGGATTAGAAGAACATCATTTAATCGAGTTGTGAGGGAACTTAAGAAACAGACACAACGGTTGTGGGGACTTTCCGTAAGCACAGCAGGGAAGGACCACAACACATAGCGCTAGAAGGAAGGCACCGATTTCCACCTGTGAGGAGAACTCCGGAGGTGCCATTGGACCGGCCGGACTTGCGCAGCCTGGTGAACCGTATTCCGGACTGAGGACCCAGAGATCTTCAGTAAAGAGGTAAAGAGACTGCAACCTGGTGTCCTCGTTATTTACTGCACCGCACCACTACAGCCTCACCCCCATCTACATCATCCACTCCTAGTAATCCCCTGCGCGCCCCACGGCAGGGTCACGGACCAGGGCCTAGCCGCCGTGACAACCCCAGAGCAGAGACTCAGAGGCCCGGTACTGGGTACCCCTCGGCCCTGCGGCAGTGGGGGCGCTACAACTTGGCGTCACGAACAGGATCTACTTAAGCCTGAAGAATCAGGTCATGTGTGCCTTGGAACTGTGATTTGTTGTGCTTGGACTGAACTATATTGCAAAGACTGTGCTGTGCCGTTTGCCGCCAAAAGTTCCCGCCAAAAACCGCCGCCATTGCTACACCAAAGAAGAAGGGGGGCGTGCCATGGGAGGAGACTACCAAAGTGGCGCCAGAAGCGGTGACCGCCCCCTGCACCTCTTGCTGCAAAGTGGAGACCTGCCTCAAAGCAGAGGACAACCCCTTGGTTTGCAGCGGCGGGAGGCGGATGACAGAGGAGCTCGACCTTGGAGAAATGGCGGAGTCAGGTGCATGCACTGTCACCGACTATCAGGCAGCGATGATGAACAGCAAGTGCCTGAATGAGGAAGGAGCGATCCTGGCTTGTCCTCTTCCACCAGAGGCGGACCTACGTCCACTGCAGCGGAAGGATCTGAATTCCTTGGAACCGGCCGCGGAGCTGAACTTACCCATCCCGTCCTCGGAGCTAGTGGAGGAGGAACCATGGTGGGCGGAGCCACATCCGGGGACCGCGGTGGAGGAGCCGCGGTCCGGACTGCAGCCGACTCCAGCGTCCTCGTTGAGGGACCGGGTCGACATCGGTGGAATCAAAACAGGCGCAGGTATGGAAGATGCCCCTGCTCCCTCGCTCGATCCCGCTCCCACGACCGGCCCTCACCCCAGTAAAAGCCGTCTCCGCTCGGCAGAGTTAATGGTGTTACCTCCTGATGCAATGGGGAAGCTGGTACCGCCGCTGCCGACTAGGATGGGAGAGCCCATAGACGTGGGGCCAGATGGGGTGATCCTCCAGTGGGACACCCCCCGGGTTGGGCCAGATGGCGTTCGGGAAGAAGGATTCACCCTTGCCGTGCTGAATTGGGAACAATATAAGGGGTACTTGATCCTACAATGGAAGGACTGGAAAGAGAGGGAACAAACTACCGCTGCATCAGCCGTGGACCAAGGGCTGAAGCCTGCATGGTCGGGAGATGTCCACCATCAGCTGATGTTTGGCAACCTACCAAGAGAATAAACCTCGATACCATGAATCTGTAAATAGTTGCTGTTTTCCTGTTGTTCTGCTAAACCCGTCCAGGGTTAACTCTTAAGGGGATCCTTCTGTGGACCTGGGATCCCTATTGTTTTGCTTTTGTTTGATTTTTCTAAAGTTTTATTTGCACAAGTTTCTAGAACTGCTGAAATCATGAACAGTGCATGATCCGAACTTCTTGTATATAGTTTGCACCTTATTAAAGGCGCTCCCTACTGGTTTTACTTAAAGAAGGACTCTTTGTGAAGATACCACACTGGAACCTTTGCTGAGTATGGACTGGTAGCTTGAGAAGGCGTGCTACCTCACAGAGACTTGGTCCCCTCTTAAAGGGGATGTTCATTTGTTGCGCTTAAACCGTGATATTGCTTTAAGACAAATAGCAATAATGCTTTGACGACAGAAAGTGATGATGATGTTTACATGAATAAGTTATATGTATTTGACTAGTTAAATTGTGAAGAAATATTGATGATGTTCTCTGAGAAGAAAAAGGTGAAAGATAGAAGAAGGATGCAGTGGACCCGTAGGGATAGACGTGGTGTCCAGCATGCATGAAAGGAAGAAAGATAATGAGAAGGCTTAATGTTCAATAGAAAATGTTTTTGATAATGCTGATAGATAGTTAGGATAGAAGGTAAACCCTGAGTCCTCATAGGAGTCATGTAGAGATGACTTAGTGCTCTTAAACTGAAAGTAATGTTATGTTCTATACTGTGTATAGTAGTTGAAAAGGCAGTAGGCCCTGGCTGAACGGGGCGGTCCTGTAACTGAAAGGAGAGGCAGTAGGTCTGGTGCCGATAGGACAGGCGGTCCTGCAGATTTAAAGAAGGAGAATGAAAAAGTTAAAATACCTTATAATGTGATTATAGGAAGGTCTTTAGTGGATTCAGAGTGTATGTCCTTAAAGGCAATGTTAAATTATTGTTCAACAATTTTGCACTTAGTAGAATACCCGGTTGGGTAAGAAGAGTTATTTATAGCATGTTGCTATGATATTTAACCATGTTTGTAACGTTCAAGTGTCCTTACCTCCCATAAAGGGAAGCCTGTTCAAGTATACTTATTGTTATTGCACTCAACAAAACTGTATGTCTTTTTGCTAACTTGTATTGTTGTTTTCTTCCCAGTCCCGGAGTACTGTGTTTAACCAGGGGGGAGTGCAGCGCCCCAGAGTCCTGGTCGTTGCAGTACTGTGGCTCCGCCACTATGGGGAGCTATGGTGCGTCTGATGGCACTGAAGGAGTTCATCTGACCAGGTATCACAGACACCAATACATTTCACAGCTGGGCCTCCGGGGGGAGCTAAGGGTTCTATTCATTAGGCCACTCCCCACCATAGTGGGTAAACTGGGGGTCAGGCAGGAAGTTAGATCAGAAAGCTGACTGGGTTGGAACCAGGCAACACCTTGTGGCAGAGGGTGTTGTGGGGGAAGATACAGTAGGGTCTCTGTCAGGGGTGGGATCCTGACAGAGGCTTGGCAACTTGAACGAACGTAACGGGACCACGCCTGCTCCGGGTAGCGGCGGTGCCCAAGGAAGGACTAGAAGCGAGATAGATTGTGCTGAGTGAGAAACGAGATCACGCAAAAGGAGAAATACCAGTAGGGGTCGTGCTGTAAGACCGGAGCAACACCCTACTGAGGCGCACTACCGGTGGCCGGAACGCCGAGGGAGTATCATAACATTCAGCTTCAAGCAATACTCTAAACAGCGGCAGGACAGTCAGTCTAAGGCGGGCTGTCTAACCTAAATCACCTATGCAGTCTTGGGGGGCAACTTGTGGAGAGGGGCGACTCTAGGGTCCCGGAAGAGCTCCGAGCCTACCCGTCATACGGGTGCCGTCCCAACCAGAACAACAGGGAGGGACGGAGGATTAGAAGAACATCATTTAATCGAGTTGTGAGGGAACTTAAGAAACAGACACAACGGTTGTGGGGACTTTCCGTAAGCACAGCAGGGAAGGACCACAACACATAGCGCTAGAAGGAAGGCACCGATTTCCACCTGTGAGGAGAACTCCGGAGGTGCCATTGGACCGGCCGGACTTGCGCAGCCTGGTGAACCGTAGTCCGGACTGAGGACCCAGAGATCTTCAGTAAAGAGGTAAAGAGACTGCAACCTGGTGTCCTCGTTATTTACTGCACCGCACCACTACAGCCTCACCCCCATCTACATCATCCACTCCTAGTAATCCCCTGCGCGCCCCACGGCAGGGTCACGGACCGGGGCCTAGCCGCCGTGACAACCCCAGAGCAGAGACTCAGAGGCCCAGTACCGGGTACCCCTCGGCCCTGCGGCAGTGGGGGCGCTACAATAGGTCTGATGAAACCAAACTGGAACTGTTTGGTAGAAACACAACTTGTCGTGTTTGGAGGAAAAAGAATACTGAGTTGCATCCATCAAACACCATACCTACTGTAAAGCATGGTGGTGGAAACATCATGCTTTGGGGCTGTTTCTCTGCAAAGGGGCCAGGACGACTGATCCGGGTACATGAAAGAATGAATGGGGCCATGTATCGTGAGATTTTGAGTGCAAACCTCCTTCCATCAGCAAGGGCATTGAAGATGAAACGTGGCTGAGTCTTTCAACATGACAATGATCCAAAGCACACCGCCAGGGCAACGAAGGAGTGGCTTCGTAAGAAGCATTTCAAGGTCCTGGAGTGGCCTAGCCAGTCTCCAGATCTCAACCCTATAGAAAACCTTTGGAGGGAGTTGAAAGTCCGTGTTGCCAAGCGAAAAGCCAAAAACATCACTGCTCTAGAGGAGATCTGCATGGAGGAATGGGCCAACATACCAACAACAGTGTGTGGCAACCTTGTGAAGACTTACAAAAAATGTTTGACCTCTGTCATTGCCAACAAAGGATGTATTACAAAGTATTGAGATGAAATTTTGTTTCTGACCAAATACTTATTTTCCACCATAATATGCAAATAAAATGATAAAAAAACAGACAATGTGATTTTCTGGATTTTTTTTTCTCAGTTTGTCTCCCATAGTTGAGGTCTACCTATGATGTAAATTACAGACGCCTCTCATCTTTTTAAGTGGTGGAACTTGCACTATTGCTGACTGACTAAATACTTTTTTTCCCCACTGTAGTTGTTGCTGTGGGCGCCTGCACCGCAGTAGGAATCCTCGGTGCAGTAATGGCTTTACCCAAGTCTCTGGCTCTTGTCTGTGTTCAATTTCATGCAATCTCAGTCTCACAAGCTTTGACAAAGAACGTCTGTGCTGCATTTGAAACGCGTTGCTTCATGTCCTCTTTTTGATGCATATCACTCATTACATGCGATTTCAACCTCCGATGGATCCTGTTGCATGATGTTAATCTTGAGATTTATCACTTTTTAATCCATGTTCCTTGACATTAATAAATACATACCATAAGATACAGCCTTCCCAAAACCCTGCCTGGTGACAAATGCACATTAAGCAGGATGCAGCAGGCCTCCGCTAATAAAGGCAAGGGGCAGCACAAGTGCAAACTACTGATAAAAACAGCCACCCCTACACTAGCCAGATATTGGAGGGGTAGGCTGCCTAGTAGAAAAAATGCACATTGATATAGCTTGCATAGGATGCCAGTCACACACGTAAGTGTGGTGCACAAAGTCTGATTTTCAGCTTATTAATGATGCCTTTGTATGAACAGGCAGCCCTCCTGAGTTGGCTCAGACCTCTTTTGTTTAGGCATGCACAGAGCCTAAAGCTCTGCTGCACTTGAAAATAACAACGGACACACTCAACCCTTACCTGCAGGATTAAATGTGAATCATGGCTATGAGCCACTTGCAAAAATCGGAGAGGAGGGAGAGATTCATCCCACTACCTGACTTCAGATCTCTCCATAAATAAAAGCCCATATCTGCTGTTCCTAAATCTGACTTAGTTAAATACCTTGAACCAGTCAACTCTTACGTTAATTTTGTTTTGTATGAATGAGTGATGAATGAACGAGTTTGGATAACATGTTATCCAAGCAAGCTTGGGTGTTATCCGAGTATCTCAGGAGTGCTCAGATAATATGTTCGAATCCCTGCGGCTGCATGTTTTACGGTTATTAGATAGCCACAGCCCATGCGGGGATTGCCTAACAAACAGGCAATTCCCTTATGTGTTGCGATTGGCTAACAACTATAACACATGCAGCTGCAGGGACTCAAACATAGTATTCGAGCATGCCAAAGGCACACGGATAACACCCGAGCATGCTTGGATAACACGTTAACCGAGCACATTTACTCATCACTAGTTGTATCCACAGCTGTGGCTGTGATTGCAATGCTTTCCAGTGGGTTCAATATGTTTTCATACACATCCTGGGGGACACACAATGACCATCGTATATGACTCCCATCACTTCCTCACATACCCTTCCTCTGTTCAAACTTGAGGAGTTGAACACCTGTTACCATACAAGGTGCCCGTGACAGGACATCCACATTTTCTTGCAACTTCCATGCTCAATGTTCCACCTATAAACTGAAGTTTTGTAACAACAAAAAACCATCACTCCTTGGCATTTATCATCTAGACCAAGGGAGAATGGGCCATTAATCCCATCAAGTTATAGCGTAGGGACTCCAAGGCCCAGTTAATGACCAACTACTCCTTCTCCACTATGCTATAGCTTTTCTCGGCCAGGGTAAGTTTTCTACTCAAGTAGGTAACTAGATGTTTCTCTCCTTGCACTTCCTGTGACAGAACCGCTACTAGGCCTACTTCAGAGGCATTGGTTTGAGCGAAAAAACTATTCCTAAAGTTAGGGCTGGTGAGGACAGGTTGTCCACACAATGCCAACTTCATGGACTTGAATGCTTCCTCCATCTTAGGGTCCCACCAAGCCACAACTGATTTTCTTCCCTTTAGAAGATCGGTGAAAGGTGCGATCTCCTTGCAAAATTAGGTATAAAACGTTGGTGTTATCCAACGCTCCAGAGGAATGCTCTTACCCCTTTTGTAGTAAGAGGCTTGGACCCATTTTGAATGGCCTCAAATTTACTTATTTGGGGTTTGAAAATCCCACTGCCAAACACATACTCCAAGTAACGAGTTTCTTCAAGACCTATTGCACATATTTTTTGGATTCAACATCAAGCCCACAGCTCTGAACGAATCCAGTACCATTTATGTCTGTGAAAAGTGGGTAAGCCATTCTTTACTATAGATGACATCATCCAGGTATGCCAAAGCATACATCTGATGGGGCTCTAAAACTATGTCCATCAGCCTCTGAAACGTGGCCGGAGCCCAATATAACCCCCCAAAAAAGTTGACATAGTAAAAGAGACAACCCTGGTGTAATGAAGGCAGTCTTTTGCCAACTCTGTCAGAACAACCTGCCAGTAATATTTGGTAAGATTGAGTTTCAAGGAGTACTGGGCCTGTCCCTCTCTATCAATTAGCTCATCCACCTGGTGCATTGGATAAAGGCCAAATTTTGACACTTCATTCAATTTCCAGAAATCATTACAAAACTGTAACGATCCATCTGGCTTTGGAATCAGTAGAATGGGACAATCCCACTCACTCCTGGGCTCCTCTATGACTCCTAGCTGGATATATTTTCACCTCCTCCACAATGGCTTGCCTCCAGGCCTTTGGCACATGGTACGGTTTCATTTGCCCACTTACCTGAGGCTCATTGACAATATCATGTTGGATTATAGATGTACGACCGGGCAGTTCCAAGAGTACATCCATATTCTGCAGCACTAATTTACGAGCCTCCATTTTTTTGCTGGTTGGAGAGAGCACTGCTTTTCTTTATCTTGTTCCTAGCCTCTTTCTGGGCCGGTGTCAGAGAGTTCAGAGTAGATACGACCAGAGTCGTGTCTGTAACCATACATTCCTAGTGTTTCCAGGTGTTAACAGATTTACATGATATAGTTGCTCTAGTTTAGTTTCCGGTATGATATACCCTATAATTCACCTCCCCAACCTTTTCCCAAACTTCATATGACCCTTACCACTTGGCCATGAACTTACTTTCTGTGGTGGGCACCAAAACCAATACCCAATCCCCTATTTTAAGGGACTTGACTATTGCCTTTCTATTGTAATCTCGGCTCTGCATTGCCTGGGCATCCACGAGATGTTCCTTTACAGTAGGCATCACAGCCATGATCCAGTCCTGCATACTCGCAATGTGCTCTATTACGCTTTTATGGGGGGTAGGCTCCTGTTCCCATGTCTCTTTGGCAAAGTCCAGCAGACCTCTGGGATGTCTAACGTACAATAATTCAAATGAAGAGAACCCCGGTGAGGATTGTGGTACTTCCCGGACGACATAAATTAAATAGGGACGTAACATATCCCAATCCTTGCCATCTTTGGAGACTCTTTTTTAAATAGATTTGAGTGTTTTGCTAAATCTCAGCACTAAACCTTCTGTCTGGGGGTGGTACACCGGCGTGCGTAATTGTTTGGTCTGGAGTAGCTCATACATTTACTTTGTTACATTGAACATAAAAGAAGTCTCCTAAGTAAGGATCTCCTTAGGCAGCCCAAGATGGCAAAACATGGCAAACAGCTCCCAAGCAAAAAGTTTCGCCGAGGAATAACAAAGCGGAAACTGCCTTTGGGTAATGAGGTGGTATGGGCCCGTATGACCACCGACGGGATAGTACGTCATCACCGATCAGCCGAATATCGCAGCTGACATCCGGCACTATGTGCCAGGAGCAGTCACGGACTGGTACTGGTACATTAACCCCAGGCACACTGCGATCAAACATGATCACAGCATTTCGTCGGCATAGGAAAGCATTGTGCAGGGAGGGGGCTCCCTGCGTGCTTCCCTGAGACCCTCGGAGCAACGCAATGTGATCGCATTGCTCTGAGGGTCTCTTACCTCCTCCTCCCTGCAGGCCCGGATTCAAAATGGCCACGGGGGCCTTCCGGGTCCTGCAGGGAGGTGGCTTCCAAGCGCCTGCTTGGAGCAGGCGCCGGGAAGCTTCCCTGCTGTGTCTGTCAGATCGCTGATCTAACACAGTGCACAGCAAAGTGTCAGATCAGTGATCTGACCCTTTATAGTCATGTCCCCCCTGGGACAAAGTAAAAAAGTAAAAAAAAAATATTTACAAATGTGAAAAAAAAAAAACCTCAATAAAGAAAAAATATATATATATTGTTCCAATAAATACATTTCTTTGTCTAAATAAAAAAACAATAAAAGTACACATATTTAGTATCGCCACATCCGTAACGACCCGACCTATAAAACTGTCCCACTAGTTAACCCCTTCAGTGACAACCGTAAAAAAAATGCAGCAAAAAACGACGCTTTGTTATCATACCACCAAGCAAAAAGAGGAATAACAAGCGATCAAAAAGACGAATATAAATAACCATGGTACCTCTGAAAACGACATCTTGTCCCACAAAAAATGAGCCGCCATACAGCATCATCAACGAAAAAATAAAAAAGTTATGGTCCTCAGATTAAAGCAATGCAAAAATAATTATTTTAAATATAAAATAGTTTTTATTATATAAAAGCGCCAAAACATAGACAAATTATATAAATGAGGTATCGACATAATCGTACTAACCCGAAGAATAAAACTGCTTTATCAATTTTACCAAACATGGAATAGTATAAGCGCCCCCCCTAAAAGAAATTCATGAATAGCTGGTTTTTGTTCATTCTACCTCGCAAAAATCAGAATAAAAAGCGATCAAAAAATGTCACGTGCCCGAAAATGGTACCATTAAAAATGTCAACTCATCCCGCAAAAAACAAGACCTCACATGACTCTGTGCACCAAAATATGAAAAAATTATAGCTCTCAAAATGTGGAGATGCAAAAACTATTTTTTTGCAATTAAAAGCGTCTTTTAGTGTGTGACGGCTGCCAATCATAAAAATCTGCCAAAGAAAGCTATAAAAGTAAATCAAAACCCCCCTTCATCACCCTCTTAGTTAGGGAAAAATAATAAAATTTTAAAAAATGAATTTATTTCCATTTTCCCATTAGGGTTTGGGTTAGGGTTGGGGCTAAAGTTAGGGTTAGGGTTGGGGCTAAAATTAGGGTTAGGGTGGGGGGCTAAAGTTAGGGTTGGGGTTAGGGTTAGGGGAGGGGTTAATGTTAGGGTTGGGGCTAAAGTTAGGGTTGGGGTTAGGGTTGGGGCTAAAGTTAGGTTTAGGGTTGGGGCTAAAGTTAGGGTTAGGGTTGGGGCTAAAATTAGGGTTAGGGTGGGGGGCTAAAGTTAGGGTTAGGGTTGGGGTTAATGTTAGGGTTGAGGCTAAAGTTAGGGTTGAGGTTAGGGTTGAGGCTAAAGTTAGGGTTAGGGTTGGGGCTAAAGTTAGGGTTAGGGTTGGGGCTAAAGTTAGGGTTAGGGTTGGGGCTAAAGTTAGGGTTTGGATCACATTTATGGTTGGGATTAGGGTTGGGATTAGGCTTAGGGGTGTGGTTAGGGTTAAGGTTGGAATTAGGGTTAGTGGTGTGTTGGGTTAGGGTTTCAGTTAGAATTCCAGCCAATTCTGCATTGAAAATGTAAAACAGTGCTCCTTCCCTTCCGAGCTCTCCCGTGCGCCCAAACAGGGGTTTACCCCAACATATGGGGTATCAACATACTCAGGACAAATTGGACAACAACTTTTGTGGTCCAATTTCTCCTGTTACCCTTGGTAAAATACAAAACCGGGGGCTAAAAAATAATTTTTGCGGAAAAAAAGGATTTTTATTTTCACGGCTCTGTGTTATAAACTGTAGTGAAACACTTTGGGGTTCAAAGTTCTCACAACATCTAGATAAGTTCCTTGGGGGGTCTAGTTTCCAGTATGGGGTCACTTGTGAGTGGGTTCTACTGTTTAGGTACATCAGGGGCTCTGCAAATGCCACGTGACGACTGCAGACCAATCCATCTAAGTCTGCATTCAAACAACACGCCTTCCCTTCCGAGCTCTACCATGTACCCAAACGGTGGTTCCCCCCCACATATGGGGTATCAGCGTACTCAGGATAAATTGGGCAACAACGTTTGGGGTCCAATTTCTCCTGTTACCTTTGGGAAAATACAAAACTGGGGGCTAAAATATAATTTTTGTAGAAATTTTTTATTTTATTTTCATGGCTCTGTGTTATAAACTGTAGTGAAACACTTGGGGGTGCAAAGTTCTCACAACACATCTATGTAAGTTCCTTGGGGGCTCTAGTATCTAATATGGGGTCACTTGTGGGGGGTTTCTACTGTTTAGGTACATCAGGGGCTCTGCAAATGCAACGTGACGCCTGCAGACCAATCCATCTAAGCCTGCATTCCAAATGGCGCTCCTTCCCTTCCGAGCTCTGCCATGCACCCAAACGGTGGTTCCCCCCACATGTGGGGTGTCAGCGTACTCAGGACAAATTTGACAACAACTTTTGGTGTCCAATTTCTCCTGTTACCCTTGGGAAAATACAAAACTGGGTTCTAAAAAATAATTTTTGTGGAAAAAAAATAATAATTTTTATTTTTGCGGCTCTGCGCTATAAACTGTAGTGAAACACTTGGAGGTTCAAAGTTTTCACAAAACATCTAGATAAATTCCTTAGGGAGTCTTCTTTCCAAAATGGTGTCACTTGTGGGGGGTTTCAATGTTTTGCACATCAGGGGCTCTCCAAACCCGACATGGCGTCCCATTTCAATTACAGTCAATTTTGCATTGAAAAGTCAAATGGCTCTCCTTCCCTTCCGAGCTCTGCCATGCACCCAAACAGTAGTGTACCCCAACATATAGGATATCAGCGTACTCATGACAAATTGGACAATGACTTTTGGGGTCCAATTTCTCCTGTTACCCATGGTAAAATAAAACAAATTGGAGCTGAAAAAATTTTTTGTGAAAAAAAGTGAAATGTTCATTTTTTTTTTCAACATTCCAAAAATTCCTATGAAACACCTGAAGGGTTAATAAACTTCTTAAATGTGGTTTTGAGCACCTTGATGGGTGCAGTTTTTAGAATGGTGTCACACTTGGGTATTTTCTACCATATAGACCCCTCAAAATGACTTCAAATGTGATGTGGTCCTAAAAAAATATGGTGTTGTAAAAATGAGAAATTGCTGGTCAACTTTTAACCCTTATAACTCCCTAACAGAAAAAAAAATTTGGTTCCAAAATTGTGCTGATGTAAAGTAAACATGTGGGAAATGTTACTTATTAAGTATTTTGTGTGACATATCTCTTTCATTTAAGGGCATAAAAATTCAAAGTTGGAAAATTGCGAAATTTTCAAAAGTTTCGCCAAATTTCCGTTTTTTTCACAAGTAAACACAGGTAATATCAAAGAAATTTTACCACTATCAGAATCATCAGGGTCCGTTGAAGCGTTCCAGAGTTATAACCTCATAAAGGGACAGTGGTCAGAATTGTAAAAATTGGCCCGGTCATTAACGTGCAAACCACCCTTGGGGGTAAAGAGGATAATAGGCAGAGGAACCACTTGGACTACGTAAACATGTGGTGGGTGTAGTCAGCTGACACTCTGGGCAAGACTCACAAAACCTCTGGACCTCGACATAAATCCCAGGCCAAATGAACTTTTGCAGAATAAGCGATTGCGTGTTTTTTTTAAGTTTGGGGACACAAACGCTCCATCGACTAGTCAAAGGCCTCATTTACATATCATAAACAGACTTCAGAAATACTTTTGCTAAAGGTCTGTTTGTGTGTAATGTAATACAGGAACTGTTTTGCAGGGTATTTACTTATGCAGAAACAACTGCTGGTGGTTCTAGAAGCACAGCGAACCTGACATGTTCCCATTAAAACAGCACCAGCAAATCATATACACTAAATCACTTTGCAGGTATTGACTTGATACTGCATAAAATGTTAAGAACAATGGCTCGGATCATAATAGCCAAGCACAATACAATGCCGTATTAACAAGCATCAGTAACAAAGGCTGCAATACTTGACACGATAACCAGGCTGAGCGCAGAATGAGCAGCAAGCAGCAGGAGAGGAAAGTGCAGACCAATAGCAGGCAAGTTGATTATGTGATAAGCACATACGGCTCTATCCCACTTATTAGAAGAAGTAAAATATATTCAACAAAGTTCCTAGAAAAATCTGCTGGGACCAATGAGTTCACATAGACAGGTCCTGAAATGATTAAGGTAGCTGCAATATCACTTTAGTGACTTGTATCTGCCAGGGCACCAGTAAAGAACTCATTCTTAAGAAGCATCTTGCAATAAAGTGACAGTAAAACAATAGGGAATATCTATGGGAAATCCATTGTACAAAAATCGACCAGACACAATATAATACAATGTAAAGTGACATACAAACAATCAAGGTAATAGTCAGTAGAGGCTGTATTTAATATATTAAAATGTAACTGAAAAAAATTGAACTTCTGGCAAACAATAAATATTATGTAAAAATGTATATACATTTTAATATGAGGCTCCCCTAACAATCACTTTGAAGAATAAATTATAGATTTGCTCAGATAACGCTTTTCTAATGTGATGTCATCAATGGATATGCTTCCTTTAGTCAAGGAAGCAATTAAAGAGGACTTTTCAGCAAAATGTTTCATGTTCAGCTGAACACACAATGTAATAGTGGCTAAAGAGCAGAATACAATGTTTTCATTTGTTTGTTTTTATTTCGTCTTTCCATTGCACAGATATTAGTAATCAAAGTATTCGGGACCTATGCAGTTAAGGAATGTTAAAGGGGTTGACCACCGAACAAAGTACATTTTAATCAATAAATCTTGAAATATTAAGTTCCACAATTGGATGTGTTTAAAAAACGTTCCTGTGCTGAGATAATCTTGTAAATGTGCCCCTGCTGTGTACTGTGTAATGGCTGTGTCTGACCATGGAAGAATATGGTCTGAACATACCACATCTCCTAGTGAGGATGTAAAAGTACACAGACATTACAGCACGGGATCGCAGCTGATTCTTTTCTCTTGGGTAAAGCATTTGATGATTGCTTTTAAACATGTTTTGACTCACAGAAAGTCTGTATACTTTATTTTGCTTCCTCCCTTGCCCTGGAGCAGTGGTATGTTCAGACCATGTTCCTGTAAAGTCAGTCACAGAAATTACATAGTACACAGAAGGGACACATTTATAAGATTATCTCAACACAGGAACATTTTTTCTTAACACATCCGATGTGGAGCTTA
Organism: Ranitomeya variabilis; assembly: GCF_051348905.1. NCBI lineage: Eukaryota > Metazoa > Chordata > Amphibia > Anura > Dendrobatidae > Ranitomeya > Ranitomeya variabilis. The sequence continues at coordinate 491,943,124 of NC_135235.1, forward strand.
GGGTTCCAAGACCTATTAATTAAAATGTACTTTGTGGGAAACCACATTAAGTCCAAGTGAGTGTTATTAGATATTTTTCGCTGGTAGCATGTACTTTCTCTCCCTGAATGAGTTGATCAATTATAAGCAAGCAGCAACATAGCAGGAAAAGAACAAGTCATCACAACTTAAGGTTTCTCAGTGTGTAAGATGTAAATGATACAGCTCTGATCCTCTTATCCAGCCTCCTGCATAATTAAAAGTGGAGTTGAGTTTAGCTGTGTCACATTACAAATCCTCCAATTAGCTCTGCTCCTCTCATAGCATTGTCAGCTCTGCTGTACTGCATCTCCTCACACACTGCATCTACTATTAAACTGTGTGTCCCATTCAACATGAATAATTTAGTGAAAGGTCCTCCTTAAATGATACAGGTCAGATACTGATATAAAATAGTCAATGGTTTATAGACTAATTAGTATGGAATCAGATTTTGTCACATAGGGCAAATAACTTGGTATTCATCTCATCTTCCATTTGCATTTTACCATTTTGCTTACTAACAATGTAATCACCACCAAAGAAGCACTGCCCAAAGTCCTCATCAACAAGTAGTAATGGGATAGGATCATCCAGGGTCAGAAAACCACTGTCAGAGGTCACCAAAGGTACCGCATGGTCATTTTCCATGTTATATACACTCACCGGCCACTTTATTAGGTACACCATGCTAGTAACGGGTTGGACCCCTTTTGCCTTCAGAACTGCCTCAATTCTTCGTGGCATAGATTCAACAAGGTGCTGGAAGCATTCCTCAGAGATTTTGGTCCATATTGACATGATGGCATCACACAGTTGCCGCAGATTTGTCGGCTGCACATCCCAAAGATGCTCCATACAAGGCAGGATGGATCCATGCTTTCATGTTGTTTACGCCAAATTCTGACCCTACCATCCTAATGTCGCAGCAGAAATCGAGACTCATCAGACCAAGCAACGTTTTTCCAATCTTCTACTGTCCAATTTCGATGAGCTTGTACAAATTGTAGCCTCAGTTTCCTGTTCTTAGCTGAAAGGAGTGGTACCCGGTGTGGTCTTCTGCTGCTGTAGCCCATCTGCCTCAAAGTTCGACGCACTGTGCGTTCAGAGATGCTCTTAGGCCTACCTTGGTTGTAACGGGTGGCGATTTGAGTCACTGTTGCCTTTCTATCAGCTCGAACCAGTCTGCCCATTCTCCTCTGACCTCTGGCATCAACAAGGCATTTCCGCCCACAGAACTGCCGCTCACTGGATTTTTTTTCTTTTTCGGACCATTCTCTGTAAACCCTAGAGATGGTTGTGCGTGAAAATCCCAGTAGATCAGCAGTTTCTGAAATACTCAGACCAGCCCTTCTGGCACCAACAACCATGCCACGTTCAAAGGCACTCAAATCACCTTTCTTCCCCATACTGATGCTCGGTTTGAACTGCAGGAGATTGTCTTGACCATGTCTACATGCCTAAATGCACTGAGTTGCCGCCATGTGATTGGCTGATTGGAAATTAAGTGTTAACAAGAAGTTGGACAGGTGTACCTAATAAAGTGGCCAGTGAGTGTATATGATTAGCAAAAATAAGTTAGTTTTTATGTCTGACATTTCTATGTAAGGGTAAAGCAAGCCAAATAAATAGAGGAAAAGATGGTGAACAAGCTTGATACGTAGTTTAAATCTAGCTAAGCATTTTTAGCTTTCCAATTGAATCTTCAATCTGAAGAGCCTTCTCAGGCTAAGTTCACATTAGCGATTCTGCGCAGTGTATCATATGCATGTTCAAACACATGCAAAAACAATGCAAATGCATGTTTACGCAACGTTTTTTATACGTACTGTATGCTCTTACGCGTGACGTAAAAAAAAGCTGTGTACACATGCGTTTGTATGAGTTTTTGCATGCGTTTGCATTGTTTATGCGCATGCGTATATTATTTTCCAATGGGCATGGCTTATGGGGTTTCTATATATTCTTCTTTGGATGCTGTATCCTGCTGCAAGATGGATCTTAGCATGGAGAGCTTCAATCTAAATCTGGATTTATCACTGAAATTGGCTTTTGCTTTCGCTGTGACTTGTGAGGAAGAAAGGAGAAGAGATAGACCGAGCAGACGTCATCGTCGCTATTGGCAACACCCCATTGTTGAAGTCCGAGAGAGCCATGGAGCCTACCACTTATTGTACACCGAGCTTCGTGAAAACCCAGAGAAGTTTTTCGACTACACGAGGATGTCGGAACAGAGCTTTGACGACTTGCTGCAAAGTGTCCGAGGATCCCTCACCAGGCAGAACACACAACTATTTCGAGCAATTCATGCTGAGGAACATCTGTTGGTGACCCTAAGGTATGTAATTTTGAAAAACAAGCACCTATCATTAATATTCTTGTTCTAAAAACCATGTACTGATTTTTTTTTTCACATTTTCTTTTCCACAGATTCCTGGCTACCAGAGAGAACTTAAGATCTCTACATTTCCAGTTTTGGATTGGACTGTAAACCCTTTCTGGGATTGTTGTAGACACCTGCAGGGCATTGTGTGACGTTCTGCTTGCAGAATTACTCCCCCAACCCACAACTGAACTGTGGCTGCAAAATGCTGAAAAATTCAATGAAGTTTATAAAATTCCTAACTGTGTGGGGACTGTGGATGGCAAACATATTCGGATTCTGAAACCTGCAGGAAGTGGATCTGAGTACTTCAATTATAAAAAATACTTTTCCGTTGTTCTCATGGCGATTACATATGCTGAGTGTCGATTTGTCACCATTGATTTTGGCTCATTTGGACGAGGAAATGACTTACAGACTTTTAAAAACTCTGACATGGGACAACATTTGTATGGTAATAATTTTAATTTTCCACCGCCACAACCTCTTCTGAACACTGAAGGACCGCCAATGCTGTTTGTTATTGTTGGGGATGAGGCCTTTCAAATGTGTGCCAACCTAATAAAACCGTACTCAAGTCAGGACTTGATTCACACAAAAAGGATTTTCAACTACCGACTGACAAGGGCACGAAGAACTGTGGAGTGTGCCTTTGGTTTGTTGTCATCTAAATGGCATATTTTGGGAACAGCCACTAATCCTAAAATAGAGACAGTTGATGAGGTTGTGAAAGCTTGTGTTGCTCTGCATAATTACATCCTGTTAAAAGAGCAACCCCACTTTGAACTTGAGGAACCTGTTAATACTAGGGTTGAGCAACTTTCACTTTTTTAGGATCGAGTCGGGTTTCGCGAAACCCGACTTTGTCAAAAGTCGAGTCTAGTGAAGTCGTCCGATTATCGCCAAAAGTCAGGGATCGACCGAAACACGAAACCCAATGCAAGTCAATGGCGAAGCATAGTCGGTAGTTAGTGGAGGCCAGGAAAACACCTACAGTGCCCATTTTAATGGCAAAAACATCCATTCTTGTGACTGAAGCTTGTCAATCTTAATTTACTTTATAATAATAGTTAGGCATTGGAAATTGGGGGTCATTTGGCTAAAGTTGTGGGGGGTAGGGCTGCTGGTTAAAGTTTTAGTGGGCCCAGGAAACGTGGACTACGTCACGGTGGTGGAGCAGTGAGAGGTAAGTATTTCAACTTTGCAAGTGCTGTAATCCTGAGCAAGCAGGGGGGGCCCAGTCGTTCTCATTGGCACTGGCACAGGGCCCCTCAAAGTACGGTGGTGTGTTTGCATGGCGGGGGCGCCTCCCACCGGCAGCAACACTTTTGAATACTATGAGGGGCCCTGTGCCAGTGACATCACCAGTGAGTATGCCCCCCACCTGATGAAGGAACCTGCACTTTCATCTGCACCTTCCTCTTTGTCCCTGTGAAAGGTGGTATAGTATACGGGAAGGGGAACCTGACTTTCAGCAGGGTCAGATTGTGGCTGTGTAGCGTGCAAGGGGAATGTAGTGGTCTGGGTCAATGTACCACAAGAGTCATCTAGCACTGGCTGGGCAATGGGCAGGATGAGGAGGAAACACAGATATAGGCCCAAATAATAAAGTGGGCTAAATGCAGTTCAAAATTGGTAACAGGACTAACCAGGCGGCATTGCTTAGTTCAGTGGAGGACAACTGTAATGAGAGGCAGACACAGTTAGTAGGCCCAAATAATAAAGTGGGCAAAATAAAGTTCAAAATTGGTAACAGGAGTAAACAGGTGGCACTGCTTTGTTCAGTGGAGAACACCTTGGAGCGGCAGACACCGTTAGTAGGCCCCAACCAAACTAGTAGGCCAACTGCAGTGTTTTATTAACAATTACTTAATGAGAGCCTGAAGATTGAAGCTCAGGCAAGTAAACCTGGAAAACACCTTGGAGCGGCAGACACAATTAGTAGGCCTCAACCAAAATAGTAGGCCTAATGCCGTGTTATATTTACAACAACTTAATGAGAGCCTGAAGATTGAAGCTCAGGCAAGTAAACCTGGAGAACACCTTGGAGCAGCAGACACCGTTAGTAGGCCCCAACCAAACTAGTATGCCTAATGCCGTGTTATATTAACAACAACTTAATGAGAGCCTGAAGATTGAAGCTCAGGCAAGTAAACCTGGAGAACACCTTGGAGCGACAGACACCGTTAGTAGGCCCCAACCAAACTAGTAGGCCAACTGCAGTGTTATATTTACAACTACTTAATGAGAGCCTGAAGATTGAAGCTCAGGCAAGTAAACCTGGAGAAAACCTTGGAGCGGCAGACACCGTTAGTAGGCCCCAACCAAACTAGTAGGCCAACTGCAGTGTTATATTAACAACTGCTTAATGAGAGCCTGAAGATTGAAGCTCAGGCAAGTAAACCTGGAGAACACCTTGGAGCAACAGACACCGTTAGTAGGCCCCAACCAAATAGTAGGCCAACTGCAGTGTTATATTAACAACTACTTAATGAGAGCCTGAAGATTGAAGCTCAGGCAAGTAAACCTGGAGAACACCTTGGAGCAGCAGACACCGTTAGTAGGCCCCAACCAAACTAGTAGGCCTAATGCTGTGTTATATTAACAACAACTTAATGAGAGCCTGAAGATTGAAGCTCAGCAAGTAAACCTGGAGAACACCTTGGAGCGGCAGACACCGTGAGTAGGCCCCAACCAAACTAGTAGGCCAACTGCAGTGTTATATTAACAGCTACTTAATGAGAGCCTGAAGATTGAAGCTCAGCTTTGTTCAGTGGAGGACAACAGCAGGGAGCGGCAGACACCGTTATTAGGCCCCAACCAAATTAGTAGGCCAATTGCAGTGTTATATTAACAACTACTTAATGAGAGCCTGAAGATTGAAGCTCAGGCAAGTAAACCTGGAGAACACCTTGGAGCGGCAGATACCGTTAGTAGGCCCCAACCAAACTAGTAGGCCAACTGCAGTGTTATATTAACAGCTACTTAATGAGAGCCTGAAGATTGAAGCTCAGGCAAGTAAACCTGGAGAACACCTTGGAGCGGCAGACACCGTTAGTAGGCCCAAACCAAACTAGTAGGCCTAATGCCGTGTTATATTTACAACAACTTAATGAGAGCCTGAAGATTGAAGCTCATGCGAGTAAACCTGGAGAACACCTTGGAGCGGCAGACATTGTTAGTAGGCCCCAACCAAACTAGTAGGCCTAATGCCGTGTTATATTAACAACAACTTAATGAGAGCCTGAAGATTGAAGCTCAGGCAAATAAACCTGGAGAACACCTTGGAGCGTCAGACACCGTTAGTATGCCCCAACCAGCTAGTAGGCCTAATGCCGTGTTATATTTACAACGACTTAATGAGAGCCTGAAGATTGAAGCTCAGGCAAGTAAACCTGGAGAACACCTTGGAGCGGCAGACACCGTTAGTAGGCCCCAACCAAACTAGTAGGCCTAATGCCGTGTTTTATTTACAACAACTTAATGAGAGCCTGAAGATTGAAGCTCAGGCGAGTACACCTGAAGAACACCTTGGAGCGGCAGACACTGTTAGTAGGCCCCAACCAAACTAGTAAGCCTAATGCCATGTTATATTAACAACAACTTAATGAGAGTCTGAAGATTGAAGTTCAGGCAAGTAAACCTGGAGAACACCTTGGAGCAGCAGACACCGTTAGTAGGCCCCAACCAACCTAGTAGGCCTAATGCTGTGTTATATTTACAACAACTTAATGAGAGCCTGAAGATTGAAGCACAGGCAAGTAAACCTGGATAACACCTTGGAGCGGCAGACACCGTTAGTAGGCCCCAAACAAACTAGTAGGCCTAATGCCGTGTTATATTAACAACAACTTAATGAGAGCCTGAAGATTGAAGCTCAGGCAAGTAAACCTGGAGAACACCTTGGATCGACAGACACCGTTAGTAGGCCCCAACCAATCTTGTAGGCCAACTGCAGTGTTATATTAACAACTACTTAATGAGAGCCTGAAGATTGAAGCTCAGCTTTGTTCAGTGGAGGACAACAGCACGGAGCGGCAGACACCGTTAGTAGGCCCCAACCAAACTAGTAGGCCAACTGCAGTGTTATATTAACAACTACTTAATGAGAGCCTGAGGATTGAAGCTCAGGCAAGTAAACCTGGAGAACACCTTGGAGCGGCAGTCACCGTTAGTAGGCCCCAACCAGACTAGTAGGCCAACTGCAGTGTTATATTAACACCTACTTAATGAAAGCCTGAAGATTGAAGCTCAGGCAAGTAAACCTGGAGAACACCTTAGAGCGTCAGACACCATTAGTAGGCCCCAACCAAACTAGTAGGCCAACTGCAGTGTTATATTAACAACTACTTAATGAGAGCCTGAAGATTGAAGCACAGGCAAGTAAACCTGGAGAACACCTTGGAGCGGCAGACACCGTTAATAGGCCCCAACCAAACTAGTGGGCCTAATGCCGTGTTATATTAACAACAACTTAATGAGAGCCTGAAGATTGAAGCTCAGGCAAGTAAACCTGGAGAACACCTTGGATCGACAGACACCGTTAATAGGCCCCAACCAAACTAGTTGGCCTAATGCCGTGTTATATTAACAACAACTTAATGAGAGCCTGAAGATTGAAGCTCAGGCAAGTAAACCTGGAGAACACCTTGGATCGACAGACACCGTTAGTAGGCCCCAACCAATCTTGTAGGCCAACTGCAGTGTTATATTAACAACTACTTAATGAGAGCCTGAAGATTGAAGCTCAGCTTTGTTCAGTGGAGGACAACAGCAGGGAGCGGCAGACACCGTTAGTAGGCCCCAACCAAACTAGTAGGCCAACTGCAGTGTTATATTAACAACTACTTAATGAGAGCCTGAAGATTGAAGCTCAGGCAAGTAAACCTGGAGAACACCTTGGAGCGGCAGTCACCGTTAGTAGGCCCCAACCAAACTAGTAGGCCAACTGCAGTGTTATATTAACACCTACTTAATGAGAGCCTGAAGATTGAAGCTCAGCTTTGTTCAGTGGAGGACAACACCAGGGAGCGGCAGACACTGTTAGTAGGCCCAACCCAACTAGTATCCCAAATGCAGTTTCATATTTCAAATATAGGCCGAAAGCCTGAAGATTGAAGCTCAGGAAAAAAAAACAGGAGAACACCTTAGAGCGGCAGACACCGTTAGTAGGCCCCAACCAAACTACTAGGCCAACTGCAGTGTTTTATTAACAATTACTTAATGAGAGCCTGAAGATTGAAGCTCAGGCAAGTAAACCTGGAAAACACCTTGGAGCGGCAGACACAATTAGTAGGCCCCAACCAAACTAGTAGGCCTAATGCCGTGTTATATTTACAACAACTTAATGAGAGCCTGAAGATTGAAGCTCAGGCAAGTAAACCTGGAGAACACCTTGGAGCGGCAGACACCGTTAGTAGGCCCCAACCAAACTAGTATGCCTAATGCCGTGTTATATTAACAACAACTTAATGAGAGCCTGAAGATTGAAGCTCAGGCAAGTAAACCTGGAGAACACCTTGGAGCGACAGACACCGTTAGTAGGCCCCAACCAAACTAGTAGGCCAACTGCAGTGTTATATTTACAACTACTTAATGAGAGCCTGAAGATTGAAGCTCAGGCAAGTAAACCTGGAGAAAACCTTGGAGCGGCAGACACCGTTAGTAGGCCCCAACCAAACTAGTAGGCCAACTGCAGTGTTATATTAACAACTACTTAATGAGAGTCTGAAGATTGAAGCTCAGGCAAGTAAACCTGGAGAACACCTTGGAGTGGCAGACACCGTTAGTAGGCCCCAACCAAACTAGTAGGCCAACTGCAGTGTTATATTAACAACTACTTAATGAGAGCCTGAAGATTGAAGCTCAGGCAAGTAAACCTGGAGAACACCTTGGAGCGTCAGACACCGTTAGTATGCCCCAACCAAACTAGTAGGCCTAATGCCGTGTTACATTAACAACTACTTAATGAGAGCCTGAAGATTGAAGCTCAGGCAAGTAAACCTGGAGAACACCTTGGAGCAACAGACACCGTTAGTAGGCCCCAACCAAACTAGTAGGCCAACTGCAGTGTTATATTAACAACTACTTAATGAGAGCCTGAAGATTGAAGCTCAGGCAAGTAAACCTGGAGAACACCTTGGAGCAGCAGACACCGTTAGTAGGCCCCAACCAAACTAGTAGGCCTAATGCTGTGTTATATTAACAACAACTTAATGAGAGCCTGAAGATTGAAGCTCAGCAAGTAAACCTGGAGAACACCTTGGAGCGGCAGACACCGTGAGTAGGCCCCAACCAAACTAGTAGGCCAACTGCAGTGTTATATTAACAGCTACTTAATGAGAGCCTGAAGATTGAAGCTCAGGCAAGTAAACCTGGAGAACACCTTGGAGCGGCAGACACCGTTAGTAGGCCCAAACCAAACTAGTAGGCCTAATGCCGTGTTATATTTACAACAACTTAATGAGAGCCTGAAGATTGAAGCTCATGCGAGTAAACCTGGAGAACACCTTGGAGCGGCAGACACCGTTAGTAGGCCCCAACCAAACTAGTAGGCCTAATGCCGTGTTATATTAACAACAACTTAATGAGAGCCTGAAGATTGAAGCTCAGGCAATTAAACCTGGAGAACACCTTGGAGCGTCAGACACCGTTAGTATGCCCCAACCATCTAGTAGGCCTAATGCCGTGTTATATTTACAACGACTTAATGAGAGCCTGAAGATTGAAGCTCAGGCAAGTAAACCTGGAGAACACCTTGGAGCGGCAGACACCGTTAGTAGGCCCCAACCAAACTAGTAGGCCTAATGCCGTGTTTTATTTACAACAACTTAATGAGAGCCTGAAGATTGAAGCTCAGGCGAGTAAACCTGGAGAACACCTTGGAGCGGCAGACACTGTTAGTAGGCCCCAACTGTTATGACCCCAGTGGACAGGGTCTCAGAGGAACGTGTAAGTCTGCAAGATACAAAAATCCAGCTCATAGGGCTGTGGTAACTGGGTTGACCAAATAGCTACTCCTAACGCCAACACTAGAAGTAGCCGGGGATCATGCCTACGGTGATCGCTAGATGACTCGCGCCAGCCGGAGAATCTAACTACCCCTAGGAGAAGAAAACAAAGACCTCTCTTGCCTCCAGAGAAAGGGACCCCAAAGCAAGATACAAGCCCCCCACAAATAATAACGGTGAGGTAAGAGGAAATGACAAACACAGAAATGAACCAGGTTCAGCAAAGAGAGGCCAGCTTACTAATAGCAGAATATAGCAAGATAACTTATCTGGTCAACAAAAACCCTATAAAAATCCACGCTGGAGATTCAAGAACCCCCGAACCGTCTAACGGTCCGGGGGGAGAACACCAGCCCCCTAGAGCTTCCAGCAAAGGTCAGGATACAGATAGGAACAAGCTGGACAAAAATACCAAACAAAACAAAAGCAAAAAGCAAAGAAGCAGACTTAGCTTGAAAAACAGGAACCAGGATCAGAGGACAAGAGCACAACAGATTAGCTCTGATTTCAACGATGCCAGGCATTGAACTGAAGGTCCAGGGAGCTTATATAGCAACGCCCCTGAACTAACGGCCCAGGTGAGGATATAGGAAAAGACAGACGCTCCAGAGTCAAATCACTAATGACCACTAGAGGGAGCAAAAAGCAAAATCACAACACCCAACCAAACTAGTAAGCCTAATGCCGTGTTAAATTAACAACAACTTAATGAGAGTCTGAAAATTGAAGTTCAGGCAAGTAAACCTGGAGAACACCCTGGAGCAGCAGACACCGTTAGTAGGCCCCAACCAACCTAGTAGGCCTAATGCTGTGTTATATTTACAACAACTTAATGAGAGCCTGAAGATTGAAGCACAGGCAAGTAAACCTGGATAACACCTTGGAGCGGCAGACACCGTTAGTAGGCCTTAACCAAACTAGTAGGCCTAATGCCGTGTTATATTAACAACAACTTAATGAGAGCCTGAAGATTGAAGCTCAGGCAAGTAAACCTGGAGAACACCTTGGATCGACAGACACCGTTAGTAGGCCCCAACCAATCTTGTAGGCCAACTGCAGTGTTATATTAACAACTACTTAATGAGAGCCTGAAGATTGAAGCTCAGCTTTGTTCAGTGGAGGACAACAGCACGGAGCGGCAGACACCGTTAGTAGGCCCCAACCAAACTAGTAGGCCAACTGCAGTGTTATATTAACAACTACTTAATGAGAGCCTGAGGATTGAAGCTCAGGCAAGTAAACCTGGAGAACACCTTGGAGCGGCAGTCACCGTTAGTAGGCCCCAACCAGACTAGTAGGCCAACTGAAGTGTTATATTAACAACTACTTAATGAGAGCCTGAAGATTGAAGCTCAGGCAAGTAAACCTGGAGAACACCTTAGAGCGGCAGACACCATTAGTAGGCCCCAACCAAACTAGTAGGCCAACTGCAGTGTTATATTAACAACTACTTAATGAGAGCCTGAAGATTGAAGCACAGGCAAGTAAACCTGGAGAACACCTTGGAGCGGCAGACACCGTTAATAGGCCCCAACCAAACTAGTAGGCCTAATGCCGTGTTATATTAACAACAACTTAATGAGAGCCTGAAGATTGAAGCTCAGGCAAGTAAACCTGGAGAACACCTTGGATCGACAGACACCGTTAATAGGCCCCAACCAAACTAGTAGGCCTAATGCCGTGTTATATTAACAACAACTTAATGAGAGCCTGAAGATTGAAGCTCAGGCAAGTAAACCTGGAGAACACCTTGGATCGACAGACACCGTTAGTAGGCCCCAACCAATCTTGTAGGCCAACTGCAGTGTTATATTAACAACTACTTAATGAGAGCCTGAAGATTGAAGCTCAGCTTTGTTCAGTGGAGGACAACAGCAGGGAGCGGCAGACACCGTTAGTAGGCCCCAACCAAACTAGTAGGCCAACTGCAGTGTTATATTAACAACTACTTAATGAGAGCCTGAAGATTGAAGCTCAGGCAAGTAAACCTGGAGAACACCTTGGAGCGGCAGTCACCGTTAGTAGGCCCCAACCAAACTAGTAGGCCAACTGCAGTGTTATATTAACACCTACTTAATGAGAGCCTGAAGATTGAAGCTCAGCTTTGTTCAGTGGAGGACAACACCAGGGAGCGGCAGACACTGTTAGTAGGCCCAACCCAACTAGTATCCCAAATGCAGTTTCATATTTCAAATGTAGGCCGAAAGCCTGAAGATTGAAGCTCAGGAAAAAAAAACAGGAGAACACCTTGGAGCGGCAGACACCGTTAGTAGGCCCCAACCAAACTAGTAGGCCCAATGCAGTTTTCAAATTCCTATAGGCTGAAAACCTGACAATTGAAGTTCAGCTTTTTCAGAGGAGGACAGCTGTATTGAGAGGCGCAGACAGACACAGGTAGTAGTAAAAAAGTTGGCTCAATGCAGTTTAAAAAAGGTTACAGGCGTACACAGGCAGCATTAGTGTGGTCAGCGGAGGACAATTGGAAGGAGTGGCGCAGACTTACTAGGCCTAAAATAAAAAAGTAGGCTCTATGCATGTTTAAATAGGTTACAGGGTAACAAAGGCAGCATTGGTGTGGTCAGCGGAGGACGATTGCAAGGAGGGACCGCAGACAGACTTACTAGGCCTAAAATAAAAAAGTAGGCTCTATGCAGGTTTAAATAGGTTACAGGGTTACACAGGCAGCATTGGTGTGGTCAGCGGAGGACGATTGCAAGGAGGGACCGCAGACAGACTTACTAGGCCTAAAATAAAATTGTTGGCTCTATGCAGGTTTAAATAGGTTACAGGGTTACACAGGCAGCATTGGTGTGGTCAGCGGAGGACGATTGCAAGGAGGGACAGAAGACAGACTTACTAGGCCTAAAATAAAAAAGTAGGCTCTATGCAGGTTTAAATAGGTTACAGGGTTACACAGGCAGCATTGGTGTGGTCAGCGGAGGACGATTGCAAGGAGGGACCGCAGACAGATTTACTAGGCCTAAAATAAACAAGTAGGCTCTATGCAGGTTTAAATAGGTTACAGGGTTACACAGGCAGCAGTGGTGTGGTCAGCGGAGGACGATTGCAAGGAGGGACCGCAGACAGACTTTCTAGGCCTAAAATAAAAATGTAGGCTCTATGCAGGTTTAAATAGGTTACAGGGGTACACAGGCAGCATTGGTGTGGTCAGCGGAGGACGATTGCACCGAGGGGCAGACACAGTTAGTAGGGCCAAAAAAGTAATAGGCAAAATGCAGTTAAAAATAGGTTACAGGAGTACGCAGGCGGCCTAGCTTTGTTCAGTGGAGGACAACTGTAAGGAGTGTCTGACACAGTTAGTAGGCCAAAATAATAAAGTGAGGTTAATGTCTGGCCCCAAAAAAATTCACAAATAAACAGGTGGCATACCTAGGTACAGGGGTGGGCTCCTCTGCTGACTTGTAGACAGTGGTAGTTGGCGCAAAGCATTAACTGGTGTAAATGTAGGGCAGGGCCCCTGAATATTTTTACTATCAAAAATCATGTCAACAAATTGATATTGGCAGTGCCATTGAAGGATTTCACAGCACAGACTAAACAATGGTGGAGCAGTGAGAGGTAATTTTGCAAGTGGTAGAGCACTGTTTGAGCTGGGGGGGAACACTCTCTCGTGGGCGGCGGTACTGGCCCAGGGCCCCTCATGTTACGACGGTGTGTCTGACGTTGGGTGTGCACCACCACTGCCAGAGACACTTCATTGTACTATGAGGGACCCTGTGCCAGTGCCGTCGCCCAAAAGTGGGCACACCCACCTGTTTAGCCAAACGGCACTCGCACGGGTGCTTGCGCCGAGTGGTAACCACGGCCCCGTGGGGGGAGTCAGCCCATTTAGGGAGGTGTAAAAAAGGCATATGGTGGACATACAGCAGCTGCAAATGGAGAAATTGGAGCAGTCAGTAAGACGAGTCCAAAAGCAAGACCTTTTTAGAGGAAAGCTAGGTGTCAGCAGGGAAAGGTGGGGCAAAATAATTAGAAATCCATGATTGGTTCATTTTAATAAAGGTTAGATCATCAACATTTTGGGTAGCCAGACGAGTCCTTTTTTCGGTCAGTATTGAACCAGCAGCACTGAATACTCTTTCTGATAGCACACTAGCAGCTGGGCAAGCGAGCTCCTGTAATGCATATTCTGCCAATTCAGGCCAGGTGTCTATTTTAGATGCCTAGTAATCAAAGGGGAATGACGTGTGAGGGAGAATATCAATAAGGGAGGAAAAATAGTTAGAAACCATACTGGACAAATGTTGTCTCCTGTCACTTTGAATCGATGCTGCAGTACCTGTCGTGTCTCCGGTCATTGCGAAATCACTCCACAACCTGGTCATAAAACCCTCTGTCCAATGCCATTTCTGATTTGTGCCCCTCTAACACCTCTTGCATGTTGCCCCCTGCAGCTCGTGTGAGAACCATCACCGCCGCTGTGTGCTGGGAATGCCTGAATCAAACGGTCTACAAGAGTTGCTTGTTTGGTAGCCAATATTTGCTCAAGGTTCTCATGTGGCATGATATTTTGCAATTTCCCTTTATAGCGTGGAACCAGGAGGCAGGCCAACCAGTAATCGTCATTGGTCATCATTTTGATAATGCGGGGGTCCCTTTTTAGGATACGCAAGGCATAATCAGCCATGTGGGCCAATGTTCCAGGTGTCAAATCAATGCTTGTGCTGGGTTGAGGAGCACGTTCTGGCAAATCCACATAACTTGTCTCCCCCAAAAAAACCTGTACCTGACCTTGCACCACCAACACTTTCTATTCCCCCTGAGATGCTTCCTCCTCCCATAAGTAATCATCCCCATCTTCCTCCTCCTCCTCCTCCTCTTCATCCGCAACCTCATCCCCGAGACTTCCCTGAGCGCACAATGGCTGACTGTCATCAGGGCTTCCCTCCTCCTCGGCTGCAGATTCCTGCTCCTTAATGTGCGTCAAACTTTGCATCAGCAGACGCATTAGTGGAATGCTCATGCTTATGATGGCATTGTCCGCACTGACCAGCCGTGTGCATTCCACAAAACACTGAAGGACTTGACAGAGGTCTTGGAGCTTCGACCACTGCACACCAGACAACTCCATGTCTGCCATCCAACTGCCTGCTCGTGTATGTGTATCCTCCCACAAATACATTACAGCACGCCTCTGTTCGCACAGCCTCTGAAGCATGTGCAGTGTAGAGTTCCACCTTGTTGCAACGTCGATTATTAGGCGGTGCTGGGGAAGCTTCAACGATCGCTGATGGTTCTGCATACGGCTGGAGTGTATGGGCGAACGGCGGATGTGAGAGCAAAGTTGTGGCACCTTGAGGAGCAGGGCTGGTAACCCCGGATAACTTTTCAGGAAGCACTGCACCACCAGGTTCAAGGTGTGAGCCAGGGAAGGTATGTGTTTTAGTTCTGAAAGGGCTATGGCAGCCATAAAATTCCTCCTGTTATCACTGACTACCTTGCCTGCCTCAAGATGTACACTGCCCAGCCATGACTGAGTTTCTTGCTGCAAGAACTCGGCCAGAACTTCCGCGGTGTGTCTGTTGTCGCCCAAGCACTTCATTTCCAACACAGCCTGCTGACGCTTACCACTAGCTGTTCCATAATGGGACACCTCGTGTGCAACACTGGCAGCTGCGGATGGAGTGGTCGTGTGACTGCACTCTGTGTATGAGCTTTCGCTTCGGCTGGAAGAGGAGGAGGAGGACGCCTACAGCCAACTGTTTCCTAGACCGTGGGCTAGGCAGAACTGTCCCACTGTAGCTGTCCCCTGTGGACCCTGCATCCACCACATTAACCCAGTGTGCCGTGATGGACACGTAATGTCCCTGACCATGCCTACTGGTCCATGCATCAGTTGTGAGGTGCACCTTTCTACTGACTGATTGCCTCAGTGCATGGAGAATGCGGTCTTTGACATGCTGGTGGAGGGCTGGGATGGCTTTTCTCGAAAAGAAGTGTCGACTGGGTAGCTCATAGCGTGGTACTGCGTAGGCCATCAAGGCTTTGAAAGCTTCTCTTTCAACCAAGCGGTAGGGCATCATCTCTTACGATATAAGTCTAGCAATAGTGGGCGTTCAAACCCTGTGTACGTGGATGAGAGGGTGAGTACTTTCTTTTCCTAATGAGAGTCTCTTGGAGGGTGAGCTGGACTGGCGAGGTGCATATGGTGGGACTTGCTGTGGTGGTGGTGGTGGACATGGCGGATTGAGAGAGGGTTGGTGATGGTATTCTCGATGTAGGCCTACATGATTTGTTTCCTACCAATAAACTTGTGATTCCCTGACTGCTTTGCTCTAGTGACGACACCTCCACATTTGCTGCTGTTGTGAACTTCTAACCGGTGGGCTTACAGTGAGGGAAGGAATGTAGCGTTGCTGACTAGCTTCATTGTGAGCGGGTGCAACAACGTTACGGGACGTTTGGTAGCTAGTCCAGGCTTGCAAGTGCATGGTGGTTAAATGTCGACGCATGCAAGTTGTATTAAAACTTTTGACATTCTGACCTCTGCTAAAGGTCCTTGAGCATTTCTTACAGGTCACTTTGCACTGATCATTTGGATCTTGGTAAAAAAATTGCCAGACTGCACTCTTCCTACTATTGAATACCTTTTCAGGCATTGCACACTGTGCTACTTTAACCAGATGGCCACGCTGTCCGAAAAATCGTTTTGGTTTTGCCAAACTTTTTTGGCCAGAGACGGGCCTGCCAGATGAATGCAAATGTGATGTAGATGGCTGCTGCCGATCCTCCTCCTCCGCTTCTGAGCTACTGCCAGCGGCACCCTCTTCCCCCAATGGCAGCCAATCTGGGTCAACAACTGGGTCATCTATCACCTCCTCTTCAATCTCATGTTCAGCTATCTCTGTGTCACCGTGTAAGGTGCTATAACATTCGGGAATGGGCACCATCGTCTCATCAGGGTCAGTTTCTGGCTCAGTACACTGCAAGGGCAACGTAGTTATGTGAGTCGTTGGAACAGCATGACAATCTAGCTGTGGCTGTGCATCAGTGCACTCCATGTCCGAATCATCTTTTAGTGGGCTGTTAACTATTTCCCTTTCTAACCCAGGCACGGTATGTGTAAAGAGCTCCATGGAGTAAACTGTTGTGTCGCCTGACGCATCCTTCACTGTTGTTTTGGGGGAAGGACACCAGGAATCAACTTGTTCCTGACCGGGAGCATCCACCGACGACTGGCTACTTTTCAGTTTTGAACTATCCAAAGAGGAGGCGAAAGAGCTAGAGGCAAGTCAGCAAGGAAAGCCAAAACTTTTTCCTGCTGCTCCGGCTTTAACAGCGGTTTTCCTACTCCCAGAAAAGGTAGCGTTCGAGGCCTTGTGTAGCTGGACAATGATGCTGGCTCAACAACTCGAGACTTAGGTGCTATTTTGATTTTCCCTCTCCCACCCGATGCTCCACCAGCACCACCTGTTGTGATTCGGTTCGTGGGCTCCCCCGGTGGTCTCTTGTGGTACTGGTGTCCTGCAAGCCTTGCCTTCTCAGTTCACCTGTTCCTATCAGGATGTGGGAGTATCCTATTTAACCTTGCTCCTCAGTCATTCTAATGCTGGCCATCAATGTATCCAGAGTGATTCTGTTGCATGTTCCTGCTCCCAGTTTTCTGCTCAGCTAAGTTGGACACTTTAGTCCTTAAGTCTATTTTTGTATGTTTTGTCCAGTTTGCACTTATGTGAATCTCTTCAGCTGGAAGCTCTTGTTGGGCTGAAATTACCACTCCAGTGGCATGAGTTGTCACATGAGTTAAGGTAATTTCAGCATGGTGTTTTGAAGGGTTTTGCAGCTGACCGCGAAGTCCTCTGTTGTATCTTTCTGCTATTTAGTTAGCGGGCCTCTCTGTGCTAAATCTGCTTTCATACTACGTGTGTCTTTTCATCTGCTCTCACCGTTATTATATGTGGGGGGCTGCTATCTCCTGTGGGGACATTCTCTGGAGGCAAGCCAGGACTGTGTTTTCTTCTACCAGGGGTAGTTAGTTCTCCGGCTGGCGCGCGGCATCTAGAGACAACGCAGGAATGCCCCCTGGCTACTTCTAGTGTGGTGTGTAGGTTTAGCATCGCGGTCAGCTCTAGTTTCCATCACCCGAGAGCTTGTCCATTTATTCTATGCTTCTGATGTTTCCTTGCCATTGGAAACCATAACAGTATGGCCAGCCCAAATGTTTAATCTATAGGCTGAAGCAGGAGAGAAAAGGAACTGTGTGAAACCTTTTTTTTTTTTTTTTTCCTTCCTCAGAAGTTGCACTCCAGCTCTAATTGCAGTCTCCTGTTTTCCTCTCCTCTTAACCCCTGAATGGCTCAGACTTTATCTGTTGAAATATGGATCCCCAGAGTCTGGCTACCAATTTGAATAATCTTGCCTCTAAAGTTCAGAATATACAAGATTTTTTGTTACATGCTCCTCGGTCTGAACCTAAAATTCCTATACCGGAGTTTTTTTCTGGAGATCGATCTTGTTTTCTAAATTTTAAATACAATTGTAAATTGTTTCTTTCGCTGAGATCTCATTCTGCTGGAGATCCTGCCCAGCAAGTAAAAATTGTTATTTCTTTACTGCGGGGTGACCCCCAAAATTGGGCATTTTCATTGGCACCAGGGGATCCTGCGTTGCTCAATGTGGATGCGTTTTTTCTGGCTTTGGGGTTGCTTTATGAGGAACCAAATTTGGAGATTCAGGCTGAGAAAGCCCTAATAGCCCTCTCTCAGGGGCAAGATGAAGCCGAAATATATTGCCAAAAATTTTGAAAATGGTCTGTGCTTACTCAGTGGAATGAGTGCGCTCTGGCGGCAATTTTCAGAGAAGGTCTCTCTGATGCTGTAAAAGACGTCATGGTGGGGTTTCCTGCGCCTACTGGTCTGAATGAGTCCATGACAATGGCAATTCAGATTGATCGGCGTTTACGGGAACGCAAACCTGTGCACCAGTTGGCGGTGTCTTCTGAAGAGGCACCACAGAGTATGCAATGTGATAGCTTTCTGTCCAGAAGCGAACGACAGATTTATAGGCGCAAAAATCATTTGTGCTTCTATTGTGGAAATTCTACTCATGTTATATCAGCATGCTCTAAACGAACAAAGAAAGTTGATAAATCCTCTGCTATTGGCACTTTGCAGTCCAAGTTTATTTTGTCTGTAACTCTAATTTGTTCGTTATCTTCTATTGTTGCGGATGCGTATGTGGATTCTGGCGCCGCTTTGAGTCTTATGGATTGGTCCTTTGCCAGGCGCTGTGGGTTTGATCTAGAGCCTCTGGAAGTTCCTATACCTTTAAAGGGTATTGATTCTACACCATTGGCTAGTAATAAACCACAATACTGGACACAAGTGACTATGCGTATGACTCCAGACCATCAAGAGGTGATTCGCTTCCTTGTACTGTATAATCTACATGATGTATTGGTGCTGGGATTGCCATGGTTGCAAACTCATAACCCAGTCCTTGACTGGAAAACAATGTCTGTACTAAGCTGGGGATGTCAGGGAAATCATGGGGACACATCTTTGGTCTCCATTGCTTCATCTATTCCCTCTGAAATTCCTGAGTTTTTGTCTGATTATCGTGAGGTTTTTGAGGAATCTACTCTTAATTCTCTTCCTCCTCACAGAGATTGCGATTGCGCCATAGATTTGATCCCTGGCAGTAAATTTCCTAAGGGTCATCTATTCAATCTGTCTGTACCTGAACATGCTGCCATGCGAGAGTATATTAGGGAGTCCTTGGAAAAGGGACATATTCGTCCTTCTTCGTCTCCTCTTGGAGCGGGGTTCTTTTTCGTAGCTAAAAGCGATGGTTCTTTGAGACCTTGTATTGATTATAGACTCTTGAATAAGATCACAGTCAAGTATCAGTATCCTTTGCCATTGCTGACAGATTTATTTGCTCGCATTGAGGGGGCGAAGTGGTTCTCTAAGATTGATCTTCGCGGTGCGTATAATTTGGTGCGAATTAAGCAGGGGGATGAGTGGAAAACCGCATTTAATACGCCCGAGGGCCATTTTGAGTATTTGGTGATGCCTTTTGGTCTGTCAAATGCCCCTTCGGTCTTTCAGTCTTTTATGCACAATATTTTCCGTGAATATCTGGATAAATTTATGATTGTGTATTTGGACGATATCTTGATTTTTTCGGATGACTGGGAATCTCATGTTCAACAAGTTAGGAGGGTTTTTCAGGTTTTGCGGACCAATTCTCTGTTTGTTAAAGGTTCAAAGTGTGTTTTTGGGGTTCAGAAGATTTCTTTTTTGGGGTACATTTTTTCCCCCTCTTCTATTGAGATGGATCCTGTGAAGGTTCGGGCTATTTGTGACTGGACGCAACCGACTTCTCTTAAGGGCCTTCAGAAATTTTTGGGCTTTGCTAACTTTTATCGTCGATTCATAACTGGTTTTTCTAGCGTTGTCAGGCCTTTGACTGATTTGACTAAAAAGGGTGCTGATGTTGCAGATTGGTCTCCTGCTGCTGTGGAGGCCTTTCGGGAGCTTAAGCGCCGTTTTTCTTCTGCTCCGGTGTTGTGCCAGCCTGATGTTTCTCTTCCTTTTCAGGTGGAAGTTGATGCTTCCGAGATCGGAGCGGGGGCGGTTTTGTCGCAGAAAAGTTCAGATTGTTCAGTGATGAGACCTTGTGCGTTCTTTTCTCGAAAATTTTCGCCCGCCGAGCGAAATTATGACGTCGGTAATCGGGAGCTTTTGGCGATGAAGTGGGCATTCGAGGAGTGGCGTCATTGGCTTGAGGGTGCTAAACATCAGGTGGTGGTCTTGACTGATCACAAAAATTTGATTTATCTTGAGTCGGCCAGATGTCTGAATCCTAGACAGGCGCGCTGGTCGTTGTTTTTCTCCCGGTTTAATTTTGTGGTTTCGTATCTGCCAGGTACTAAGAATGTGAAGGCGGATGCCCTTTCTAGGAGTTTTGAACCTGATTCCCCTGGTGATTCTAAACCTACGGGTATACTTAAGGATGGGGTGATATTGTCTGCTGTCTTCCCAGACCTGCGACGTGCTTTACAAGAGTTTCAGGCGGATCGGCCTGATCGTTGTCCGCCTGGTAGATTGTTTGTGCCGGATGAGTGGACCAATAGAGTCATCTCGGAGGTTCATTCTTCTGCGTTGGCAGGTCATCCGGGAATTTTTGGAACCAGAGATTTGGTGGCTAGGTCCTTCTGGTGGCCTTCCCTGTCTCGGGACATGCGTACTTTTGTGCAGTCTTGCGATGTTTGTGCTCGGGCCAAGCCTTGTTGTTCTCGGGCTAGTGGGTTGTTGTTGCCCTTGCCTGTTCCTAAGAGGCCTTGGACACACATCTCTATGGATTTTATTTCTGATCTCCCTGTTTCTCAGAAGATGTCCGTCATTTGGGTGGTGTGTGACCGCTTTTCTAAGATGGTTCATTTGGTGCCCTTGCCCAAGCTGCCTTCCTCATCTGAGTTGGTGCCCCTGTTTTTTCAGAATGTGGTTCGGCTGCATGGTATTCCGGAGAATATCGTTTCCGACAGGGGATCCCAGTTTGTGTCCAGATTTTGGCGGGCGTTTTGTGCCAGGATGGGCATTGATTTGTCTTTTTCGTCTGCATTTCATCCCCAGACAAATGGCCAGACGGAACGTACTAATCAGACCTTGGAGACTTATTTGAGGTGTTTCGTGTCTGCTGATCAGGATGACTGGGTCTCCTTTTTGCCGTTGGCTGAGTTTGCCCTTAATAATCGGGCCAGTTCTGCCACTTTGGTCTCCCCTTTCTTTTGCAATTCAGGGTTCCATCCTCGTTTTTCATCTGGTCAGGTGGAGTCTTCGGATTGTCCTGGAGTGGATACCATGGTGGATAGGTTGCATCGTATTTGGGGGCAGGTGGTGGACAATTTGGAGTTGTCCCAGGAGAGGACTCAACGTTTTGCTAATCGCCATCGTCGTGTTGGTCCTCGTCTTCGTGTTGGGGACTTGGTGTGGTTGTCCTCCCGTTTTGTCCCTATGAGGGTCTCTTCTCCTAAGTTTAAGCCTCGGTTCATCGGTCCTTATAAGATTTTGGAAATTCTTAACCCTGTGTCTTTTCGTTTGGACCTCCCGGCATCCTTTGCTATCCATAATGTCTTCCATCGGTCATTATTGCGGAGGTATGAGGTACCACTTGTGCCTTCTGTTGAGCCTCCTGCTCCTGTGCTGGTTGAGGGTGAATTGGAGTACGTGGTGGAGAAAATCTTGGACTCCCGTGTTTCCAGACGGAGACTTCAATATCTGGTGAAATGGAAGGGCTACGGTCAAGAGTATAATTCTTGGGTTACAGCTTCTGATGTTCATGCTTCTGATTTGGTCCGTGCCTTTCATAGGGCTTATCCAGATCGCCCTGGTGGTTCTTGTGAGGGTTCGGTGCCCCCTCCTTAAGGGGGGGGTACTGTTGTGATTCGGTTCGTGGGCTCCCCCGGTGGTCTCTTGTGGTACTGGTGTCCTGCAAGCCTTGCCTTCTCAGTTCACCTGTTCCTATCAGGATGTGGGAGTATCCTATTTAACCTTGCTCCTCAGTCATTCTAATACTGGCCATCAATGTATCCAGAGTGATTCTGTTGCATGTTCCTGCTCCCAGTTTTCTGCTCAGCTAAGTTGGACACTTTAGTCCTTAAGTCTATTTTTGTATGTTTTGTCCAGTTTCCACTTATGTGAATCTCTGCAGCTGGAAGCTCTTGTTGGGCTGAAATTACCACTCCAGTGGCATGAGTTGTCACATGAGTTAAGGTAATTTCAGCATGGTGTTTTGAAGGGTTTTGCAGCTGACCGCGAAGTCCTCTGTTGTATCTTTCTGCTATTTAGTTAGCGGGCCTCTCTGTGCTAAATCTGCTTTCATACTACGTGTGTCTTTTCATCTGCTCTCACCGTTATTATATGTGGGGGGCTGCTATCTCCTGTGGGGACATTCTCTGGAGGCAAGCCAGGACTGTGTTTTCTTCTACCAGGGGTAGTTAGTTCTCCGGCTGGCGCGCGGCATCTAGAGACAACGCAGGAATGCCCCCTGGCTACTTCTAGTGTGGTGTGTAGGTTTAGCATCGCGGTCAGCTCTAGTTTCCATCACCCGAGAGCTTGTCCGTTTATGCTATGCTTCTGATGTTTCCTTGCCATTGGAAACCATAACAACCGCCACCATCAGCATTACCAGATGGCAATGACCGCCCATGGCTACGACCTCTTCCATTCTTGGGAAAATGTAACCAAACTAACAACCGTTATATGGTAATGAAAAACAAGGTAGAAGGTGTATGTTAACTTGTTGTGAATATAAATCTCCCTTTTTATGTGTGGGTGATTGCTGAATAAATCAGGCCCACTGTATGACAATATAGTTTCTGTGGCAGAAAATGACTGACAGAGATACCAAAGACACGACTGGCACAGATTTGGCAATATTAATCTCCCTTTATTTATTTTTTTTATATGGGAGACTAGTGAATAAATCAGGCCCAATGTATGACAGTATAGTTTCTGTGGCACAAAATGACTGACAGAGGTACCACAGACATGACTGGCACAGATGCCCAGATTTGGCAATATTATTCTCCCTTTATTTTAATTTTTTGGGGGGAGACTAGTGAATAAATCAGGCCCAATGTATGACAGTATAGTTTCTGTGGCACAAAATGACTGACAGAGATACCACAGACAGGACTGGCACAGATGCACAGATTTCGCAATATTATTCTCCCTTTATTTTTTTTATGGGAGACTAGTGAATAAATCAGGCCCACTATATTACAGTATAGTTTTGTGGCACAAAATGACTGACAGAGATACCACAGACAGGACTGGCACAGATTCACAGATTTGGCAATATTATTCTCCCTTTATTTTTTTTTTTATATGGGAGACTAGTGAATAAATCAGGCCCACTATATTACAGTATAGTTTCTTAGTTTCTGTGGCACAAAATGACTGACAGATATACCACAGACATGACTGGCACAGATGCACAGATTTGGCAATAATATTCTCCCTTTATTTTAATTTTTTTGGGGGAGACTAGTGAATAAATCAGGCCCAATGTATGACAGTATAGTTTCTGTGGCACAAAATGACTGACAGAGATACCACAGACACAACTGGCCCAGATTCACAGATTTGGCAATATTATTCTCCCTTTATTTCTTTTTTTATATGGGAGACTAGTGAATAAATCAGGCCCAATGTATGACAGTATAGTTTCTGTGGCACAAAATGACTGACAGAGATACCACAGACAGGACTGGCACAGATGCACAGATTTGGCAATATTATTCTCCCTTTATTTTTTTTTTATATGGGAGACTAGTGAATAAATCAGGCCCACTATATTACAGTATAGTTTCTTAGTTTCTGTGGCACAAAATGACTGACAGAGATACCACAGACAGGACTGGCGCAGATGCAATGATTGGCAATATTAATCTCCCTTTTCAGGTGTGGGACAGTGCAGAAAAATACAGGCCCACTGTTTTACACTACACAGTTTCAGGGGCAGAAAGTTGCTGGAAGATATATATATATATATATATATATATATATATATATATATATATATATATATATATATATACTGTATATATATATATATATATATATATATATATATATATATATATATATATATATATATATATATATATATATATATATATATATTGTAGCGTGGCTAAAGGTTGGATAGTCGACGGGAGGTATGTATCACAGAGAAGGCTTGTCGCTGTGATGTAACCCGGAGTGTTTTCTTTAATGCACATAAAGTAATAAGGCATTGTTTGGTATATTTGGGTCCAGGTTACGGGTAGCTATGAGAGATGGGAGGGTCTGGCTACCCATATAACTCATCCCTGGGTAAGGGGCAGAACCATACCTATCTATGTTTGTTTCAGGACCTGTGGTGATGTCAGAACCACATGTCTAATCATGTGACAGGTACCTGGGTGTGGTTTCAGGCTACATAATGGAGGTGTGTTTGGCACATGTGGGTGAGTGTTTGGGAATCCGTCAGTGTGGACAGAGATCCCTGTGTCCAGACAGGAGCCTGTGTGTGTGGAGGAGAAAGCCTCCACAGTGTGTTAATGCTCCAGGACTGGGCCTGCATGCTGGACATTGCACAGCTTGTGTGCTGTCAGGTCTGAGAAGAGCAGAGCTCTTCTATGGACTTTTATGCTATGTCGGCCTGATATACAGACTGTTTTCCTTTTTGTTGCTGCCTTGCTGGTTTATGGAGTGAATAAACCTACATGAACGCTGAAGAGAATGTGCCTCCTGTTTCCTCCTATGCACCTGAGCGAGTGAACCCCTACAATATATATAAAAAAGGGACTGTACTACAATTACTATCTCCCTACAATAATCTCTGAAAAGTATGGCAGGCAGTAATAAAAAGGACTGCTGCACACAAAAAGTGTGGACAAACAAACAAGATAGCTGTGCAGAAAGGAAGGAGCAACAGGATTTGTGCTTTTAAAAAAGCAGTTGGTTTGCACAGCGGTGTACAAACAGCAATGCAGCTATCAGGGAGCCTTCTAGGGCAGCCCAATAAGCTACAGAGCTGATGAAGAGAAATCTAGCCTCCACTGTCTCTGAAAAGAAAAGGTGGTGTTGGACAGTGGAAATCGCTACAGCACAAGCAGTTTGGGGGTTAATGTACCCTGCCTAACGCTATCCCTGCTTCTGAAGAAGCGGCATCAACCTCTCCCTATGCTCAGCTCGGCAGCAGTAAGATGGTGGTCGGCGTGCACGCCCCTTTTTAGCCCCTGTGATGCCGTAGAGAGCAAGCCAATCACTGCCATGCCCTTCTCTAAGATGGTGGGGACCGAGAGCTATGTCATCACGCTGCCCACACTTTGCGTCCACCTTCATTGGCTGAGAAAAGGTGCTGAAAGCGTAATACGAATTGCGACTTTGGCGCGAAGATCGCCGACCGCGTGGCCGATCCCACTCTGGGATCGGGTTGGGTTTCACGAAACCTGACTTTGCCAAAAGTCGGCGACTTTTGAAAATGTTCGATCCGTTTCGCTCAACCCTAGTTAATACCACATTGCAGGATTACCAAGATCACCCTCTGAGGACTACAGTGGAAGTTGCCCAAATGAGGGATAAATTTGGTGCCTACTTTGTTTCTGATATTGTACGTGTGGCATGGCAAGATGAAATGGTTTAACCTGTAAATAAGTCAAATGTACCTGTAATGTTATGTACCTGTACTGTTTTCTAACTGTAATATTAACACCTTGACTGTAACTTTAATAATAAAACATCTTAACTGTAACACCCATTCATGCTTTACTCAACAATACACACATGTTTAAATAAAGAGATAAAGAAAACAGAGAGACAGATATTGTGAATCAAAATAATTTTTACTAACAGAAATAAAAATAATTACAAATTTTAAATAAAAAAGGGAAATGAGATTTACTTTCGGGGTCTGTGGGAGGGAGTTACATGGTGGACCTGGGGAGATGTTGGGCTGTGATGGTAGTGTAGGAGTGGTTGGGAAAGTTGTTACAGGGGAAGTGGCAGACAATTCGAGGATTGGGTCAGACTCATTAGCAGAGGATACATTGGGGGAAGAGGACACATTAGCAGTGGAAAACAAGTTGGAAGAGATTGACACATTGGAAGGAAAAGAACCAAAGGAAGGTGTGGACATATTGGAAAACAAAGACACATTCAGAGGTGAGGGTTGAGAGGGTGGGTAATGTCTTTTGACATTTTTTTCTTCCTAGGCTTTGCTTTAGCTGTTTTTTGTTCCTGGTGCTGCATTGTTGGAGTAGAAGTATGGGCTGCTGCACTCAGCTGCATGGTGGAACAGGACACCTGGGCTGCTGCACTCAGCTACACGGTGGTGGATGTAGATGGCTTGGCTGCTGCCCTCGGCTGCATGGTGAAGCTGGGTATTGGAGGAATGGTCCCAATGTCCAGCGGTGGTTGTGGTGGTGGTGGATAAAGTCCCTTGGTATTCAACTCCTTTTGCTGTTGGGATAGGTGCTGGGAGATTCTGCCATAGCTCCTGTCCTGGAGCTTGTTGCCCTCTAGGGAATAAAGTTGGTGCCTGCTTCTAAAATCGGGACCGCTGCATGGCCTCTGAGTAAGCATCCTGACAGGCCTTCATCACAAACAGCTGGAGATCAGGACAAAAGTTTTCTGTCACGCCCCATTCTATAGAGGAAAAATAATATTGTGCCGGTTTATTAAGGTCAACATCCAGGTGGTCAAGGCGTCTGTGGACTTCCTGGAAAAGTGTGTTCATCTGATTGAACCCACTCTCCATTCTATCTACAACCGCCTGCATCCCTGCCTGGAAGACCAAGCTTAAGTGAATAAACTCGGGCCTCTCCCAGGTCCTCTGCCGCTGGCGAGCAGATCCAAGTAAAGCAGTGGCAGAGGACTGGGAGAGGGGAAAACCAGATGGACCGTCTTCCTGTTTCCCAGCCTGTGAAGCCTGCATGGCTGCTCCATTGTTGGTGGATGATTGGGATGGTTCCGGTTCGTTTGCTGGTCGATGAGGGGCCGCTCCAACAGAGGATGATCCAGGTTCTGCAATGCTGCTCCAGGTTCTGTGTGGAAAATAAATAAAAATTCCTTATTAACCCCTTCACCCCGAACCCTGTTTTCACCTAAGTGACAGGGACAATTTTTACAATTCTGACCATTGTCACTTTATGAGGTAATAACTCTGAAAAGCTTCCTGAAACGGATCCTGGTGATTCTGACACTGTTTTCTCGTGACATATTGTATTTTATGATAGTAGCAAAATTTCTTTGATATTACTTGCGTTTATTTGTGAAAAAAAACAGAAATTTGGTGAAATATTTGAAAATTTTGCAATTTTCAAACTTTGAATTTTTATACCCTTGCATTAGAGACTCATATCGCACAAATTAGTTAATAAATAACAAAGATAAAAAATAGTAAATACAAAAGTTAATAAATAACATTTCCCACATGTCTACTTTACATCAGCAAAATTTTGGAACCAAATTTTTTTTTGTTACGGAGTTATAAGGGATAAAACTTAAACAGCGATTTCTCATTTTTTTCAACAACCTTTACAAAACCATTTTTTTTTTAGGGACCACATCACATTTGAAGTCACTTTGAGGGGCTTATAGGATTTAAAATACCCAAAAGTGACACCATTCTAAAAACTACACCCCTTGAGGTACTCAAAATCACATTCAAGAAGTTTATTAACCCTTCAGGTGCTTCACAGGAATTAATGGAATGTGGGAGGTAAAAATGAACATTTAACTTTTTTTTCCACATAATAATCTTTTAGCAACATTTTTTTTATTTTCACAAGGGTAAAAGGAGAAAATGGACCACTAATGTTGTTGTGCAATTTCTCCTGAATACACTGATATACCATATGTGGGGGAAAACCACTGTTTGGGCGCAAGGCAGGGCTCGGAAGGGAAGGAGAGCCGTTTGACTTTTTCAAACCAAAATTGGCTGGAATTGAGATTGGACACCATGTCGCGATTGGAGAGCCCCTGATGTACCTAAACAGTGGAAAACCACCACAAGTGACCCCATTTTGGAAACTAGACCCTTCAGGGAATTTATCTAGCTAGTGGTGAGCACTTTGAACCCCCAGGTGCTTCACAGAAGTTTAGAACGTAGAGGCGTGAAAATAAAAAATCACATTTTTTCCCCAAAAATGATCTTTTAGCAACAATTTTTTTTTATCTTCACAAGTGTGAAAGAAGAAAATGGACCCCTAATGTTGTTGTGCTATTTCTCCTGAATACACTGATACCCCATATGTGGGGGAAAACCACTGTTTGGGCGCATGGCAGGGCTCGGAAGGGAAGGAGCGCCATTTGACTTTTTCAAACCAAAATTGGCTGGAATTGAGATCGGACACCATGTCGCGTTTGGAGAGCCCATGATGTACCTAAACAGTGGAAAACCGCCACAAGTGACCCCATTTTGGAAACTAGACCCTGCAAGGAACTTATCTAGCTATGCTGTGAGCACTTTGAACCCCCAGGTGCTTCACAGAAGTTTAGAACGTAGAGGCATGAAAATAAAAAAAATCACATTTTTTCCCCAAAAATGATCTTTTAGCAACAATTTTTTTATCTTGACAAGTGTAAAAGGAGAAAATGGACCACTAATGTTATTGTGCTATTTCTCCTGAATACAATAATACCCCATATGTGGGGTAAAACCACTGTTTGGGCGCATGGCAGGGCTAGGAAGGGAAGGAGTGCCCTTTGACTTTTTCAAACCAAAATTGGCTGGAATTGAGATCGGACACCATGTCGTGTTTGGAGAGCCCCTGATGTACCTAAACAGTGGAAAACCGCCACAAGTGACCCCATTTTGGAAACTAGGCCCTTCAAGGAACTTATTTAGCTATGTGTTGAGCACAATGAAACTCCAAGTGCCTCACCAAAAATTATAACGATGAGTCGTAAAAAAAAATAAAACACATTTTTTCCACAAAAATGATCTTTTAGCTGCGATTTTTTAATTTTCCCAAGGGTTATAGGACAAAATAGACAGAAAAAGATGTTGTGAAATTTTTCACAAGTACGCCGATACCCCATATGTGGGGAAAAACCACTGTTTGGGCACACATCGGGGCTTTGAATGGAATAAGTGACGTTTTGGATTGCAGACTTTGATGGAATGATCTGCGGGCGTCATGTTGCAATTGCAGAGCCCCTGATGTACCTCAACAGTAGAAATCTCCCACAACTGACCCCATTTTGGAAACTGGACCTCCCAAGGAATTTATTTAGATATGTGGTGAGCACCGTAAACCTCCAAGTGCCTCACCAAAAATTATAACGATGAGTCGTGAAAAAAACTAAAACACATTTTTTCCACAAAAATGATCTTTTAACTACGATTTTTTTATTTTCTCAAGGGTTTTAGGACAAAATAGACAGAAAAAGATGTTGTGCAATTTTTCACGAGTACGCCGATACCCCATATATGGGGAAAAACCACTGTTTGGGCACACGTCGGGGCTTGGAATGGAATAAGTGATGTTTTGGATTGCAGACTTTGATGGAATGGTCTGCAGGTGTCATGTTGTGTTTGCAGAGCCCCTGATGTGCCTAAACAGTGGAAATCCTCCACAAGTGACCCCATTTTGGAAACTACACCCCTGAAGAAATATATCTAGAGGCATAGTTTTATAGTTTTGATTATAATTCTTTTGGTTTTACTGGTGTATGAATTTATAATGTGGCGGTATGTGTAAGATGTGTGGGGTACATCAGATAATAAAAGTGTGTTGTGTCAACAGGGTATAAACTAATTTTATTAATTTGTGGATGTGTGGTATGCTTTGAAGCAATCCTTAATGCAAAGGCCAGGTTTCTCAGGGTGGGTTTCACAATGGTAAGTTGTGTCCTTTCGGATTCCCCTCTTGGAACATTCTCTGCACCGTTTTTGTGATCGTCCTGTCCTCACTGTTTGGGGAACCTGTCCTGGGAAATGTTGACCTGGGACAATATGGGCACTAACTGATTTATAAGTACTGGGACCCTCACCTCCCTGAGTGCCAAACATTAGGGCCTTGATGACTACCTCCTGAAACTGAAGGAAGGTCCCCCCCGTATTGCTTGTAGATCGGAACAGCACAAAAGCATTGTACAGTGCCATCTGTACAATGTGCACGACCAATTTTTTGTACCATACGTAAGATTTTCGCATGGCACTGTATGGTTGAAGGACCTGATCTGAGAGATCCACACCCCCCATGTACCGATTGTAATCCAGGATACAATCTGGCTTTGGGACTTGTGTTGTGGTCCCACGAACAGTGACAAGGGTGCTGTTGTCACGGTGTATGGTGGTCAGGATAAGGACATCACTTTTGTCGTTATACTTGACCACCAGCATGTTGTCGCTGCATTTGGCTCTGCTTTCCCCTTTTCTCAGCATTTGCCCAATTAGCGACTTAGGGAGGCCTCGCTGATTTTTTCACACGGTGCCACATGCAGCTGTACCTCTGGCAGAGAGGGCCTTGAAGAGTGGGATGCTGGTGTAAAAGTTGTCAATGTAGAGGTGATAACCCTTATCCAGCAGTGGGTGCAGCAATTCCCACACAATTTTCCCACTCACCCCCAGGATGGGGGGGCATTCAGGCATTCAGGGGGGTTAATCTGGGTGTCCTTCCCCTTGTAGACCCTAAATCTGTGGGTGTACCCTGAGGTACTCTCGCACAGTTTGTACAGCTTTATTCCATACCTGGACCTCTTACTGGGCAGGTACTGTTGGAATTTTAGCCTCCCTTTGAAGTGAATGAGAGATTCATCAATAGCGATGTCCCTCTGGGGTGTGTACGCCTCAGCAAATTTTCTGCTGAAGTGTTCAATCACTGGCTGAATTTTTTATAGACGATCAAAGTTTGGATCATCTCGAAGAGGACACTGTGCATTATCACTGAAATGGAAAAATTTTTGGATCCCTTCAAATCGTGTCCTTTTCATGGCCATGCGGAATACCGATGTACTGTAGAGAATGTCAGTACTCCAGTATTGCCGAAGCTTTGGCTTTTTGATTATGCCCATATGCAGCACAATTCCCCAAAATGTCATCATCTCTGCTGCATTTACGGGGGTCCATCTGGCGCATGATGACGTGGGATTTTGGGTGAAAAATTGTTGGGCATACAGGTTTGTCTGGGCCACCATAAGATTTATTATTTCTTCACTGAAAAAGAATTTGAAGAAGTCAATTTCAGTGAGGCCAGTCGTGTCAAACTGGATTCCTGAGCTGCTGCTGAAATCCGGAATGATGGGCTGAAAATTATCAGGGGGTGCAATCCATACGGGATTGATTGCTGCAGGAGTTGCCTGGGTCCTACGGCGCCTTGCTGGGGGTCCTTCCTCACCAGATGAGGAGGAGGATGAGGAGGAGGAGGAGGAGGAGGAATAGAGGAATGTGGGATCTTCCTCACTGGCTGTATCAGTGTCGGACGCAAGGATGGCATAAGCCTCCTCTGGTGAATAGCGCCTTGTTGACGAATGGGCCATTTTTTTTTCCCAAACCCTGGGGATGTGTGTGTAAGTGGTACTTTTACATGTGTAATGTGTGGGGCTTGTGTATAGGGTACTCTTTAATATAACAAAACAGAGAAAAAAACAAGTAGTGAGAAAAAATGTAGAAGAAACAAGAAAAAAAGATGAAAAGAAAAATCAGATGTAAAAAAATAAGTTTGTATAAAAAAAAGTAGTAACGTTTCTCCTTGTGGAGAGTGACATACCAGCTGGCTTGTCAAGGTAAGGAGGCTTATTTGCCGTGCAATGCTCCTCTGGGAAATTAAATATGCAAATTGCCTCTTCTGACCCCCCCTTAGACCCCAGTCCAGAGCCTCTCACCTAGCCAAATCAGTTCTCATGCTTCGCACTGACAAGGGCCAACAGCCCGAAACACCGTGTCTGCGAATTGAGATACTGATTTGGCTTTTATCCTAAGTCATATTGCACGACTCGTTAAAGGGTTGATTGTGACTTGTAGGATCACTACTTCCAACAGGTGGCGCTATAGAGTTAAGTCCTCTTTTTCTCAGAAGAGGCAATTTGCATATAAAAAAAAGTATAAATTTACCCTACGCAACTAAATCTTTTTTTTGCAAAAGAAAAAACGAACGCCACTAACAGTGTGACGTACGCTCCCCTAATGGACGCGCTAAAAATTAGGCAACGCAACTAATTATTCTTTTTACAAAAGAAAAGCGAACATCACTAACAGTGTGACGTATGCTCCCCTAATGAACGTGCTAAAAATTAGACACTGCAACTAATTATTCTTTTTACAAAAGAAAAAACGAACGCCACTAACAGTGTGACGTACGCTCCCCTAATGAACGTGCTAAAAATTAGACACTGCAACTAATTATTCTTTTTACAAAAGAAAAAAGAACGCCACTAACAGTGTGACGTACGCTCCCCTAATGAACACGGTAAAAATTAGGCGACGCAACTAATTATTCTTTTTACAAAAGAAAAGCGAACGCCACTAACAGTGTGACGTACGCTCCCCTTACGCACTAGAGGTTATCCGGCGATAGCAGATTTTTTTATGCAAAAAAGACGCTACCTCGCTACCTATAAAACTACTCTGTACGATTTTTTTTTCTAAAAGATGATCGATCGTCACTAACGCTGCGACGCCGGCTACACTAACACGCTACCACTAAACTACTCTGTACAATTTTTTTTTCTCTAAAAAAAAAGACCGGTCGTCACTAATGCTGTGATACCAGCTAATCTACGTCTAAAACTACACTGTACTAACTACTATTATTGTGTTTTTGTAAAAAAAAAAATCGGACGTCGCTTAGACTGCAAAGTCCGCTACACTAACTAGCTAAAAAAAGAAAAAGTCCTGTGGCGCAGTCTCTGATCAGCAGCGATACTGATCAGAGTGCTGCAGACACAGGAAGAGTACGAATGCTCTGCACGGGATGCCGCGCTCAGGAAAAAAAGCGCAAAAAAGCGCGCTACTGATCAGAGTGCTGCGGACACAGGAAGAGCACGAATGCTCTGCACGGGATGCCGCACACAGGAAAAAAAGCGCAAAAAAGTGCGCTAAAAATTTAATTGGAGGGGGGAGGGGGGTATTGGAACAGGGATGGAGGGACGTCACCAAACACTGACACCAGCTACGCTACCTTATTACGTCTAAAACTACACTGTACTAACTACTATTTTTTTTCTAAAAAAAAAAACAGACGTCGCTTAGACTGAAATGTCCGCTACACTAACTAGCTAAAAAAAAAAGTCCTGTGGCGCAGTCTCTGATCAGCAGCGATACTGATCAGAGCGCTGCGGACACAGGAAGAGCACAAATGCTCTGCACGGAAAAACATTCAGGCTATGTGCACACGTCAGGATTTCTGGCAGAAATTTTCCTGACAAAAACCGGACATTTCAGCCAGAAATCCGCATGCATTGTTACAGCGATTTTACCACGTTTTTTCCCTGTTTTTGATGTGGGTTTTTTTGCGTTTTTTTCCCAATACATAGAATAGCAGGAAAAATGCAAAAAAAACGCAAAATTAATGAACATGCCGCTTTTTTTACCGCGATGCATTTTTTCATGGAAAAAAACGCATCATGTGCACAAAAATTGCAGAATGCATTCTTAATGATAGGATGCATAATGCATGCGCTTTTAATGAGTTTTTATAGCGTTTTTATCGCGAAAAAATGCAAACAAACCTGAACGTGTGCACATACCCTCAAGTACAACATTGCAATACTTACGAAAATCCTTTCTGACTTGTGGCGTTGCATGATCCCAATCAGCGATCAGGTCACTTCTTCCCAGAGTCGTCGGGTCAAGGCTGAGTCGGAATGATTCCGATCATGCGGGTCACACAATGCTGCTCGCTCTTGCACAGCTTCAATTAGTACGTTGATATCTACGTCACGTTGTGGATAGTGTTGAGCATTCCGATACCGCAAGTATCGGGTATTGGCCGATACTTGCGGTATCGGAATTCCGATACCAAGTTCTGATACTTTTGTGATATCGGGAATCGGTATCGGAACCATATTCATGTGTAAAATAAAGAATTAAAATAAAAAATATGGATATACTCACCTCTCCGGCGGCCCCTGGATCTTACCGCTGTAACCGGCAGCCTCCGTTCCTAAGAATGAGCGCGTGAAGGGCCTTTGATGACGTCGCGGCTTTTGATTGGTCATGTGAGCGCTCATGTGACCGCTCACGCGACCAATCACAAGCCGCGACGTCATCGCAGGTCCTTCACGCACTCATTCTTAGGAACGGAGGCTCCCGGTTATGGCGGTAAGGTCCAGGGGCCGCCGGAGAGGTGAGTATATGGATATATATACAGGTCCTTCTCAAAAAATTAGCATATAGTGTAAAATTTCATTATTTACCACAATGTAATGATTACAATTAAACTTTCATATATTATAGATTCATTATCCACCAACTGAAATTTGTCAGGTCTTTTATTGTTTTAATACTGATGATTTTGGCATACAACTCCTGATAACCCAAAAAACCTGTCTCAATAAATTAGCATATCAAGAAAAGGTTCTCTAAACGACCTATTACCCTAATCTTCTGAATCAACTAATTAACTCTAAACACATGCAAAAGATACCTGAGGCTTTTATAAACTCCCTGCCTGGTTCATTACTCAAAACCCCCATCATGGGTAAGACTAGCGACCTGACAGATGTCAAGAAGGCCATCATTGACACCCTCAAGCAAATTTCTCAACAAATAGGCTGTTCCCAGAGTGCTGTATCAAGGCACCTCAATGGTAAGTCTGTTGGAAGGAAACAATGTGGCAGAAAACGCTGTACAACGAGAAGAGGTGACCGGACCCTGAGGAAGATTGCTGAGGAAGCAGTGGACTGAGTCTGGTGTGGAAACATCCAGAGCCACCGTGCACAGGCGTGTGCAGGAAATGGGCTACAGGTGCCGCATTCCCCAGGTAAAGCCACTTTTGAACCATAAACAGCGGCAGAAGCGCCTGACCTGGGCTACAGAGAAGCAGCACTGGACTGTTGCTAAGTGGTCCCAAGTACTTTTTTCTGATGAAAGCAAATTTTGCATGTCATTCGGAAATCAAGGTGCCAGAGTCTGGAGGAAGACTGGGGAGAAGGAAATGCCAAAATGCCTGAAGTCCAGTGTCAAGTACCCACAGTCAGTGATGGTGTGGGGTGCCATGTCAGCTGCTGGTGTTGGTCCACTGTGTTTCATCAAGGGCAGGGTCAATGCAGCTAGCTATCAGGAGATTTTGGAGCACTTCATGCTTCCATCGGCTGAAATGCTTTATGGAGATGAAGATTTCATTTTTCAGCACGACCTGGCACCTGCTCACAGTGCCAAAACCACTGGTAAATGGTTTACTGACCATGGTATTACTGTGCTCAATTGGCCTGCCAACTCTCCTGACCTGAACCCCATAGAGAATCTGTGGGATATTGTGAAGAGAAAGTTGAGAGACGCAAGACCCAACACTCTGGATGAGCTTAAGGCCGCTATTGAAGCATCCTGGGCCTCCATAACATCTCAGCAGTGTCACAGGCTGATTGCCTCCATGCCACGCCGCATTGAAGCAGTCATTTCTGCCAAAGGATTCCCGACCAAGTATTGAGTGCATAACTGAACATTATTATTTGATGGTTTTTTTGTTTGTTATTAAAAAACACTTTTATTTGATTGGTCGGGTGAAATATGCTAATTTATTGAGACAGGTTTTTTGGGTTATCAGGAGTTGTATGCCAAAATCATCAGTATTAAAACAATAAAAGACCTGACAGATTTCAGTTGGTGGATAATGAATCTATAATATATGAAAGTTTAATTGTAATCATTACATTATGGTAAATGTTATGGTTCTCAATGGCAAGAGAACATAGCCCAGCAAACATACGAACTAGCTCTTGGAAGGATGGAAACTAAACTGACCATGAACTAAACCTGCCGCACAACTAACAGTAGCCGGGTAGCGTAGCCTGCGTTTTATCCCTAGACGCCCAGCGCCGGCCGGAGGACTAACTAATCCTGGCAGAGGAAAATATAGTCCTGGCTCACCTCTAGAGAAATTTCCCCGAAAGGCAGACAGAGGCCCCCACAAATATTGGCGGTGATTTTAGATGAAATGACAAACGTAGTATGAAAATAGGTTTAACAAAATTGAGGTCCGCTTACTAGATAGCAGGAAGACAGAAAGGGCACTTTCATGGTCAGCTGAAAACCCTATCAAAATACCATCCTGAAATTACTTTAAGACTCTAGTATTAACTCATAACATCAGAGTGGCAATTTCAGATCACAAGAGCTTTCCAGACACAGAAACGAAACTACAGCTGTGAACTGGAACAAAATGCAAAAACAAACAAGGACTAAGTCCAACTTAGCTGGGAGTTGTCTAGCAGCAGGAACATGCACAGAAAGGCTTCTGATTACAATGTTGACCGGCATGGAAGTGACAGAGGAGCAAGGCTAAATAGCGACTCCCACATCCTGATGGAAACAGGTGAACAGAGAGGATGATGCACACCAGTTCAATTCCACCAATGGCCACCGGGGGAGCCCAAAATCCAATTTCACAACAGTACCCCCCCCTCAAGGAGGGGGCACCGAACCCTCACCAGAACCACCAGGGCGATCAGGATGAGCCCTATGAAAGGCACGGACCAAATCGGAGGCATGAACATCAGAGGCAGTCACCCAAGAATTATCCTCCTGACCGTATCCCTTCCATTTGACCAGATACTGGAGTTTCCGTCTGGAAACACGGGAGTCCAAGATTTTTTCCACAACGTACTCCAACTCGCCCTCAACCAACACCGGAGCAGGAGGCTCAACGGAAGGCACAACCGGTACCTCATACCTGCGCAATAATGACCGATGAAAAACATTATGAATAGAAAAAGATGCAGGGAGGTCCAAACGGAAGGACACAGGGTTAAGAATCTCCAATATCTTGTACGGGCCGATGAACCGAGGCTTAAACTTGGGAGAAGAAACCCTCATAGGGACAAAACGAGAAGACAACCACACCAAGTCCCCAACACAAAGCCGAGGACCAACCCGACGCCGGCGGTTGGCAAAAAGCTGAGTCTTCTCCTGGGACAACTTCAAATTGTCCACTACCTGCCCCCAAATCTGATGCAACCTCTCCACCACAGCATCCACTCCAGGACAATCCGAAGATTCCACCTGACCAGAAGAAAATCGAGGATGAAACCCCGAATTACAGAAAAAGGGAGACACCAAGGTGGCAGAACTGGCCCGATTATTGAGGGCAAACTCCGCTAAAGGCAAAAAAGCAACCCAATCATCCTGATCTGCAGACACAAAACACCTCAAATATGTCTCCAAGGTCTGATTCGTCCGCTCGGTCTGGCCATTAGTCTGAGGATGGAAAGCAGACGAAAAAGACAAATCTATGCCCATCCTAGCACAGAATGCTCGCCAAAATCTAGACACGAATTGGGTACCTCTGTCAGAAACGATATTCTCCGGAATACCATGCAAACGGACCACATTTTGAAAAAACAGAGGAACCAACTCGGAAGAAGAAGGCAACTTAGGCAGGGGAACCAAATGGACCATCTTAGAGAAACGATCACACACCACCCAGATGACAGACATCTTCTGAGAAACAGGAAGATCCGAAATAAAATCCATCGAGATGTGCGTCCAGGGCCTCTTCGGGATAGGCAAGGGCAACAACAATCCACTAGCCCGAGAACAACAAGGCTTGGCCCGAGCACAAACGTCACAAGACTGCACGAAGCCTCGCACATCTCGAGACAGGGAAGGCCACCAGAAGGACCTTGCCACCAAATCCCTGGTACCAAAGATTCCAGGATGACCTGCCAACGCAGAAGAATGAACCTCAGAAATGACTCTACTGGTCCAATCATCAGGAACAAACAGTCTACCAGGTGGGCAACGATCAGGTCTATCCGCCTGAAACTCCTGCAAGGCCCGCCGCAGGTCTGGAGAAATGGCAGACAATATCACTCCATCCTTAAGGATACCTGTAGGTTCAGAATTACCAGGGGATTCAGGCTCAAAACTCCTAGAAATGGCATCCGCCTTAACATTCTTAGAACCCGGCAGGTAGGACACCACAAAATTAAACCGAGAGAAAAACAACGACCAGCGCGCCTGTCTAGGATTCAGGCGTCTGGCGGACTCAAGATAAATTAGATTTTTGTGGTCAGTCAATACCACCACCTGATGTCCAGCCCCCTCAAGCCAATGACGCCACTCCTCAAAAGCCCACTTCATGGCCAAAAGCTCCCGATTCCCAACATCATAATTCCGCTCGGCAAGCGAAAATTTACGCGAGAAAAAAGCACAAGGTCTCATCACGGAGCAATCGGAACTTCTCTGCGACAAAACCGCCCCAGCTCCGATTTCAGAAGCGTCGACCTCAACCTGAAAAGGAAGAGCAACATCAGGCTGACGCAACACAGGGGCGGAAGAAAAGCGGCGCTTAAGCTCCCGAAAGGCCTCCACAGCAGCAGGGGACCAATCAGCAACATCAGCACCCTTCTTAGTCAAATCAGTCAATGGTTTAACAACATCAGAAAAACCAGCAATAAATCGACGATAAAAGTTAGCAAAGCCCAAAAATTTCTGAAGACTCTTAAGAGAAGAGGGTTGCGTCCAATCACAAATAGCCTGAACCTTGACAGGATCCATCTCGATGGAAGAGAGGGAAAAAATATATCCCAAAAAGGAAATCTTTTGAACCCCAAAAACGCACTTAGAACCCTTCACACACAAGGAATTAGACCGCAATACCTGAAAAACCCTCCTGACCTGCTGGACATGAGAGTCCCAGTCATCCGAAAAAATCAAAATATCATCCAGATACACAATCATAAATTTATCCAAATAATCACGGAAAATGTCATGCATAAAGGACTGAAAGACTGAAGGGGCATTTGAAAGACCAAAAGGCATCACCAAATACTCAAAGTGGCCCTCGGGTGTATTAAATGCGGTTTTCCACTCATCCCCCTGCTTAATTCGCACCAAATTATACGCCCCACGAAGATCTATCTTAGAGAACCACTTGGCCCCCTTTATGCGAGCAAACAAATCAGTCAGCAGTGGCAACGGATACTGATATTTAACCGTGATTTTATTCAAAAGCCGATAATCAATGCACGGCCTCAAAGAGCCATCTTTCTTAGCCACAAAGAAAAAACCGGCTCCTAAGGGAGATGACGAAGGACGAATATGTCCCTTTTCCAAGGACTCCTTTATATATTCTCGCATAGCAGCATGTTCAGGCACAGACAGATTAAATAAACGACCCTTAGGGTATTTACTACCCGGAATCAAATCTATGGCACAATCGCACTCCCGGTGCGGAGGTAATGAACCAAGCTTAGGTTCTTCAAAAACGTCACGATATTCAGTCAAGAATTCAGGAATCTCAGAGGGAATAGATGATAAAATGGAAACCACAGGTACGTCCCCATGCGTCCCCTTACATCCCCAGCTTAACACAGACATAGCTTTCCAGTCAAGGACTGGGTTATGAGATTGCAGCCATGGCAATCCAAGCACCAACACATCATGTAGGTTATACAGCACAAGAAAGCGAATAATCTCCTGGTGATCCGGATTAATCCGCATAGTTACTTGTGTCCAGTATTGTGGTTTATTGCTAGCCAATGGGGTGGAGTCAATCCCCTTCAGGGGTATAGGAGTTTCAAGAGGCTCCAAATCATACCCACAGCGTTTGGCAAAGGACCAATCCATAAGACTCAAAGCGGCACCAGAGTCGACATAGGCATCCGCGGTAATAGATGATAAAGAACAAATCAGGGTCACAGATAGAATAAACTTAGACTGTAAAGTGCCAATTGAAACAGACTTATCAAGCTTCTTAGTACGCTTAGAGCATGCTGATATAACATGAGTTGAATCACCGCAATAGAAGCACAACCCATTTTTTCGTCTAAAATTCTGCCGTTCACTTCTGGACAGAACTCTATCACATTGCATATTCTCTGGCGTCTTCTCAGTAGACACCGCCAAATGGTGCACAGGTTTGCGCTCCCGCAGACGCCTATCGATCTGGATAGCCATTGTCATGGACTCATTCAGACCCGCAGGCACAGGGAACCCCACCATAACATCCTTAATGGCATCAGAGAGACCCTCTCTGAAATTCGCCGCCAGGGCGCACTCATTCCACTGAGTAAGCACAGCCCATTTACGGAATTTCTGGCAGTATATTTCAGCTTCGTCTTGCCCCTGAGTTAGGGACATCAAGGCCTTTTCCGCCTGAAGTTCTAACTGAGGTTCCTCATAAAGCAACCCCAAGGCCAGAAAAAACGCATCCACATTGAGCAACGCAGGATCCCCTGGAGCCAACGCAAAAGCCCAATCCTGAGGGTCGCCCCGGAGCAAAGAAATCACAATCCTGACCTGCTGAGCAGGATCTCCAGCAGAGCGAGATTTCAGGGACAAAAACAACTTGCAATTATTTTTGAAATTTTGAAAGCAAGATCTATTCCCCGAGAAAAATTCAGGCAAAGGAATTCTAGGTTCAGATATAGGAACATGAACAACAAAATCTTGTAAGTTTTGAACTTTCGTGGTGAGATTATTCAAACCTGCAGCTAAACTCTGAATATCCATTTTAAACAGGTGAACACAGAGCCATTCCAGGATTAGAAGGAGAGAGAGAGAGAAAGGCTGCAATATAGGCAGACTTGCAAGAGATTCAATTACAAGCACACTCAGAACTGAGAAAAAAAAAAAAAAAATCTTCAGCAGACTTCTCTTTTCTCTCCTTTCTCTGTCAATTAATTTAACCCTTTTAGGCCGGTCAAACTGTTATGGTTCTCAATGGCAAGAGAACATAGCCCAGCAAACATACGAACTAGCTCTTGGAAGGATGGAAACTAAACTGACCATGAACTAAACCTGCCGCACAACTAACAGTAGCCGGGTAGCGTAGCCTGCGTTTTATCCCTAGACGCCCAGCGCCGGCCGGAGGACTAACTAATCCTGGCAGAGGAAAATATAGTCCTGGCTCACCTCTAGAGAAATTTCCCCGAAAGGCAGACAGAGGCCCCCACAAATATTGGCGGTGATTTTAGATGAAATGACAAACGTAGTATGAAAATAGGTTTAGCAAAATTGAGGTCCGCTTACTAGATAGCAGGAAGACAGAAAGGGCACTTTCATGGTCAGCTGAAAACCCTATCAAAATACCATCCTGAAATTACTTTAAGACTCTAGTATTAACTCATAACATCAGAGTGGCAATTTCAGATCACAAGAGCTTTCCAGACACAGAAACGAAACTACAGCTGTGAACTGGAACAAAATGCAAAAACAAACAAGGACTAAGTCCAACTTAGCTGGGAGTTGTCTAGCAGCAGGAACATGCACAGAAAGGCTTCTGATTACAATGTTGACCGGCATGGAAGTGACAGAGGAGCAAGGCTAAATAGCGACTCCCACATCCTGATGGAAACAGGTGAACAGAGAGGATGATGCACACCAGTTCAATTCCACCAGTGGCCACCGGGGGAGCCCAAAATCCAATTTCACAACAGGTAAATAATGAAATTTTACACTATATGCTAATTTTTTGAGAAGGACCTGTATATAAATATGGATATACTCACCTCTCCGACGGCCCCTGGACCTTACCGCCGTAACCGGGAGCCTCCGTTCCTAAGAATGAGCGCGTGAAGGACCTGCGATGACGTCGCGGCTTGTGATTGGTCGCGTGAGCGGTCACATGAGCGCTCACGCGACCAATCAGAAGCCGCGACGTCATCGCGACGTCATCGAAGGCCCTTCATGCGCTCATTCTTAGGAACGGAGGCTCCCGGTTACATCGGTAAAGTCCAGGGGCCGCCAGAGAGGTGAGTATATCCATATTTTTTATTTTAATTCTTTATTTTACACATGAATATGGATCCCAGGGCCTGAAGGAGAGTTTCCTCTCCTTCAGACCCTGGGAACCATTCCGATACTTTGCGTCCCATTGAAATGCATTGGTATCGGGTATCTGTATCGGCGAGATCCGATATTTTGCCGGTATCGGCCGATACTATCCGATACCAATGCATATCGGAAGGTATCGCTCAACACTAGTTGTAGAACCTATAGATGAAATACAAAAAAAGAATTTGTAAGTAAAAATTAAAACAAATTCAGTTACAAATCTGATAAAGGATATACACCTCGTCTTTCCTCCTCAGCAACTTGAGGTTGACGACCCAGGGAAGAATCATTTCCTCTCGACTGCTCCTGCTCTTCCGCATTGGAAGGAACCTGCAAGAAAATACATGATTTACCAAATGTATAATATTGCCAGTCAATACATACCAATCAGTTTATCAAATGTGATTACATAATCATTGTCATGTCCAGGCTCTGAAGCCTCACTGGAGGACATGTTGGAATCACAGGCAGCAGTCAAGTGAAACACTGAAGAAAAAAATAAACTTGTTAAGAGTCACACACAATGTAGCCCCCCCCCAAAAAAAAAAAAAACCCACAATGGACTCATATACTTACATTACAGACAGTAGTTCAACCGCACAGCAGTCAGGCACCACACAACAGGGACCACGGCACACAGCATCAGGACTGACGAAAGAACAGCACCAGGAGAGCAGCACCAGGACAGCAGCATCGGGACCAAGACAGCAGCACCTGGACCAGGACAGCAGCAGCGGGAGCAGGACAGCAGCACCTAGTCTACAAGGAATGGTAAAAAAATTATTGTACAGAGTGCAAAGACAGAAAGACATTTTCCAAGCTTCTATACTTACATAGACGGCAGCACTGGGACCAGGACAGCAGCACCAGGAAGAGGACAGCAGCACCGGGAACAGGATAGCAGCACCAGGAGCATGACAGCAGCACCTAGTCTACAAGGAATGGAAAAATAATCTGTACAGAGTACAGAGTGCAAAGACAGAAATACATTTTCCAAGGTACTATACTTACATAGATGACAGCACTGGGACCAGGACAGCAGCACCAGAAAGAGGACAGCAGCACCAGAAAGAGGACAGCAGCACTTGGACCAGGACAGCAGCGTCGGGAGCAGGACTGCAGCACCAGGATGGCAGCAACAAACAGTCTAGAAGCAACAGAAAAAAAACATAAGTACAGAGTACAGAATGCAGTGAGAGACAGACAGACATTTTCAAAGCTTCTATAATTACATCCAGAATCAAGTGCAAGAAATCAAGAATCTTGTGCCTGCATGCAGAGTCTTCTGCCTTTATCCAAAGTCCTGTGCCTGCATCCAGAGTCTTGAGAGTAATGGACTTCCTTTCTCCAGATCCCCATTTATAATGCTGGCAATGTTCAGGTAGTTACATAATTTCCAAGACATAATTAGTCAGAAGTACGCATGTGTATTGAACGCATGCACACGCATGACCTTGCGTTCCAATGCGTTCTCATAGACAGTAATTCGTTGTTTTGACGCACTCCGTCTGCAATAATCTGCATGTGCATGGCTGCACATAATTGACGCCTCAAAAAATGCAACATGTTGCATTCGCCGGACACCGCCGCTTGCCTCAAAACGACGCATGCGTATGCAAATGCATGTCCCTCCGTACACCATGTTAAAGATATGTATACTCACAAAGCCAAATCAATTAGTGGCACAAGGAATGTAAGAAAAAATCAATAGTTTTATTTATATAAAAATTCATATAAAATCATATCAATGTATATAGGTACCTTAAAATAGAATTAGAGAGAGAGACATCAAAATTGCGCACAAGAACAGTCCTAATAAATCCAATAAACACTATATGGCACCCATAACACGTAGCTGCCGCTTGATCATATGATCATCAGTAATCCAGTGATCTCAAATATAATACTACATAGCCAATGCTAGCAACTTCTGTATCAGTGGCTCATACAAGAGCGCTAATTATGACCATCTGCAAAAGCTGAAAAAATGTCTTAGGGACCATAAAAAAGTCCATATAATAGGTATAATAGCTGTAGCGTGCCCAATTGCTGTCACGTCCCATCCCTGTGCTGGCTTTTTTGGA
Source organism: Ranitomeya variabilis (assembly GCF_051348905.1). NCBI lineage: Eukaryota > Metazoa > Chordata > Amphibia > Anura > Dendrobatidae > Ranitomeya > Ranitomeya variabilis. The sequence continues at coordinate 491,987,073 of NC_135235.1, forward strand.
AGTTTTTTAGCAAAGTCCAGTCTAGCCTTTTTATTCTTGATGCTTATGAGTGGCTTGCACCGTGCAGTGAACCCTCTGTATTTACTTTCATGCAGTCTTCTCTTTATGGTAGATTTAGATATTGATATTAGGGTTGAGCGACTTTCATTTTTTTAAGATCGAGTAGGGTTTTGGGAAACCCGATTTTGTCCAGAGTCGAGTCGAGTGCAGTCGGCCGATTATCGCTAAAAGTCGGGGATCGACCGAAACACGAAACCCAATGCAAGTCAATGGGGAAGCATAGTCGGCAGTGAGTGGAGGCCAGGAAAACACCTACAGTGCCCATTTTAATGCCAAAAACATCCATTCTTGTTTCTGAAGCTTGCCAATCTTAATTAACTGTATAATAATAGTTGGGCATAGGGAATTGGGGGAAAGTTGTGGGGGGAGTAGGGCTGGCTCAAGTTTTTCGTGGGCCCAGGAAATGCGGACTACGTCACGGCGGTGTTGCAGGGAAAGGTAAGTATTTAAAAGTTGCAAGTGCTGTGATCCTGAGCAAGCAGGGGGGGCCCACTCGTTCGCATTGCCACTGGCACAGGGCCCCTCAAAGTACGGCGGTGTGTTTGCATGGCGGGGGCGCCTCCCACCAGCAGCGACACTTTTGCGTACTCTGAGGGGCCCTGTGCCAGTGACGTCGCCAACGAGTATGCCCCCCCACCTGATGAAGGAACCTGCACTTTCATCTGCACCTTCCTCTTTGTCCCTGTGTAAGGTGGTATAACATGCGGGAAGGGGAACCTTACTTTCAGCAGGGACAGATTCTGGCTGTGTAGAGTACAAGGGGAATGTAGTGGTCTAGGTCAATGTACCAGCAGACTCATTTAGCAGTGGCTGGGCAATGGGCAGGATGAGGAGGAAACAGATATAGGGCCAAAGAATAAAGTAGGCTACATGCAGTTCAAAATTGGTAACAGGACTAAACAGGCGGCATTGCTTTGTTCAGTGGAGTAGCAAACCCAAGAGCAGCAGACACTGTTTCAAGGGCCTAACCACACTAGTAGGCCAAATGCAGTTTAATATCTGATAGTATAGGGCGAAAGCCAGAATGTGGAAGCTCAGCTTTGTTCAGTTGAGGACAACACCAGGGAGGGGCAGACACCTTTAGTAGGCCGGAAAAGCCTATTGCATTTTTTAAAATGGTAATTTGGAGCAGAAGGTTGAAGCTCAGCTTTATTTAGTTGAGGGCAACACCAGGGAGGGGCAGAAGCCGTTAGTAGGCCCTAACCACCATTTTTTTTTTTTTTAAAACCACTTAATGAGAGCCGGAAGGTTGAAGCTCAGCTTTATTTAGTTGAGGACAACACCAGGGAGGGGCAGAAGCCGTTAGTAGGCCCTAACCACCATTTTTTTTTTAAAACCACATAATGAGAGCCGGAAGGTTGAAGCTCAGCTTTATTTAGTTGAGGACAACACCAGGGAGGGGCAGAAGCCGTTAGTAGGCCCTAACCACCATTTTTTTTTTTTTTAAAACCACATAATGAGAGCCGGAAGGTTGAAGCTCAGCTTTATTTAGTTGAGGGCAACACCAGGGAGGGGCAGAAGCCGTTAGTAGGCCCTAACCACCATTTTTTTTTTAAACCACATAATGAGAGCCGGAAGGTTGAAGCTCAGCTTTATTTAGTTGAGGACAACACCAGGGAGGGGCAGAAGCCGTTAGTAGGCCCTAACCACCATTTTTTTTTTTAAAACCACATAATGAGAGCCGGAAGGTTGAAGCTCAGCTTTATTTAGTTGAGGGCAACACCAGGGAGGGGCAGAAGCCGTTAGTAGGCCCTAACCAAAGTTGAAGGCCAAATGCAGTTTAATTTCTGATACTATAGGCCGAAAGCCAGAAGGTGGAAGTTCCGATTTAGACAGTGGAGGACAATTTGAATTAGGGACTGCAGACAGACTTAGTAGGCTGTCCCCTGTGGACCATGCATCCACCACATTAACCCATTGCGCCGTAATGGACACGTAATCTTCCGTGGCCATGCCTACAGGTCCATGCGTCTGTTGTCAGGTGCACCTTTGTACTCACAGATTGCCAGAGTGCATGGACAATGCGGTCTTCTACATGCTGGTGGAGGGTTGGGATGGCTTTTCTCGCAAAAGAAGTGTCGACTGGTTAGCTTGTAGCGTGGTACAGCGTAGTCCATCATGGCCTTATTAATAGTAAATAAAATATATAACTAGGCTCTATGAACTTTTAAATAGGTTCCAGGGGTACACGGGCAGCATTGGTGTGGTCAGTGGAGGAGTATTGCAAGTAGGGGCTGCAGACAGGCTATCAAAGGCCTAAAATAACAAACAGTAGGCAGTCATGGCAGTTTTACATCGGTTACATGGATACACAGGCAGGCACTCCAGGCAGCATTGTGCTCAGTGGAGGAGTATTGCAAGTAGGGGCCGCAGACAGGCTATCAAAGGCCTAAAATAACAAACAGTAGGCAGTCATGGCAGTTTTACATCGGTTACATGGATACACAGGCAGGCACTCCAGGCAGCATTGTGGTCAGTGGAGGAGTATTGCAAGTAGGGGCCGCAGACAGGCTATCAAAGGCCTAAAATAACAAACAGTAGGCAGTCATGGCAGTTTTACATCGGTTACATGGATACACAGGCAGCTAGGTGGTGAGTGGAGGAGTATTTAAAGTAAGGACCGCAGACAGGCTATCAAAGGCCTAACATAACAAACAATAGGCTCATGGCAGTTTTACAGCGGTTACATGGATACACGGGCAGGCAGCTTGGTGGTGAGTGGAGGAGTATTTAAAGTATGGACCGCAGACAGGCTTCGAAGGCCTAACACAATAAAATGGGCTGGCTGTAGGCACTTTAAAATTGGTTCCAGGGGTACACGGGCAGCAGTGGTCTGGTCAGTGGAGGCCTAGTGGAAGTATGGACCGCAGACAGGCTTCGAAGGCCTAACACAATAAAATGGGCTGGCTGTAGGCACTTTAAAATTGGTTCCAGGGGTACACGGGCAGCAGTGGTCTGGTCAGTGGAGGCCTAGTGGAAGGAGGGAGCGCAGAAAGGCTTCAAAGGCCTAACACAATAAAATGGGCTGGCTGTAGGCACTTTAAAATTGGTTCCAGGGGTACACGGGCAGCAGTGGTCTGGTCAGTGGAGGACTAGTGGAAGTATGGACCGCAGACAGGCTTCGAAGGCCTAACACAATAAAATGGGCTGGCTGTAGGCACTTTAAAATTGGTTCCAGGGGTACACGGGCAGCAGTGGTCTGGTCAGTGGAGGCCTAGTGGAAGTATGGACCGCAGACAGGCTTCGAAGGCCTAACACAATAAAATGGGCTGGCTGTAGGCACTTTAAAATTGGTTCCAGGGGTACACGGGCAGCAGTGGTCTGGTCAGTGGAGGACTAGTGGAAGTATGGACCGCAGACAGGCTTCGAAGGCCTAACACAATAAAATGGGCTGGCTGTAGGCACTTTAAAATTGGTTCCAGGGGTACACGGGCAGCAGTGGTCTGGTCAGTGGAGGACTAGTGGAAGGAGGGAGCGCAGAAAGGCTTCAAAGGCCTAACATAACAAACAATAGGCTCATGGCAGTTTTACAGCGGTTACATGGATACACGGGCAGGCAGCTTGGTGGTGGTGAGTGGAGGAGTATTTAAAGTAGGGACCGCAGACAGGCTATCAAAGGCCTAACATAAAAAAACAATAGGCTCATGGCAGTTTCACAGCGGTTACATGGATACACGGGCAGGCAGCTTGGTGGTGGTGAGTGGAGGAGTATTTAAAGTAGGGACCGCAGACAGGCTATCAAAGGCCTAACATAACAAACAATAGGCTCATGGCAGTTTTACAGCGGTTACATGGATACACGGGCAGGCAGCTTGGTGGTGAGTGGAGGAGTATTTAAAGTATGGACCGCAGACAGGCTTCGAAGGCCTAACACAATAAAATGGGCTGGCTGTAGGCACTTTAAAATTGGTTCCAGGGGTACACGGGCAGCAGTGGTCTGGTCAGTGGAGGCCTAGTGGAAGGAGGGACCGCAGACAGGCTTCGAAGGCCTAACACAATAAAATGGGCTGGCTGTAGGCACTTTAAAATTGGTTCCAGGGGTACACGGGCAGCAGTGGTCTGGTCAGTGGAGGACTAGTGGAAGGAGGGAGCGCAGAAAGGCTTCAAAGGCCTAAAATAACAAACAATAGGCTCATGGCAGTTTTACAGCGGTTACATGGATACACGGGCAGGCAGCTTGGTGGTCAGTGGAGGAGTAGGGACCGCAGACAGGCTATCAAAGGCCTAAAATAACAAACAATAGGCTCATGGCAGTTTTACAGCGGTTACATGGATACACGGGCAGGCAGCTTGGTGCTGAGTGGAGGAGTAGTGCAAGGAGTGTCTGTCCCAGTACTCCCAAAATATAAATAGATGTTAATGTCTCGCAAAACAACCAAAACAAAAAAAAAGATGGCATACTTAGGTACAGGGGTGGGCTCATCTGCTGTGTTTCTGACATAGTAATTTGGCAGTAACTATTTAATGGTGCCAATATAGGACACAGACACAGACTACTTTAAGTTGCATCATAGATGTCTACAAATTTGTATTGTCAGTGCCAGACATTGAATGATGTCAGCGAATAGACTAAAGATTGGTGGAGCTGTGCGACATAATTTTGCACGTAGTAGAGCCCAGTTTGAGCTGGGGTAGGGGGGAACTCTCTTGAGGCCGGCGGGACCGCCCCAGGGCCACTCATGTTACAACGGTGTGTCTGACGTTGGGTGCGCACCACCACCGCCAGAGACACTACATTGTACTATGAGGGACCCAGTAGCAATGCCGTCAACCAAAAGCGAGCACACCCACCTCTTCAGACAAACAGCAGTCTCACGGGTGCTTGCGCCAAGTCGCGATACCACGGCCCCGTGTGGGGAGTTTGGCCATTTAGGGAGGTGTAAACATGTCGTATGCTGTACAATCTGCAGCAGCAAATTAGACATTAGAAAAGTAATTCACAGGCAAGAGCTTTTCATAGGAAAGCTAGGTGTCGGCCGGGCAAGGTGGGGCAAAAGATTTTGAAATCCAGTTGTGGTTCATTTTAATGAATGTTAGATCGTCAACATTTTGGGTAGCCAGACGAGTCCTTTTTTCGGTTAATATTGACCCTGCAGCACTGAATACTCTTTCTGATAGGACACTTGCTGCCGGGCAAGCAAGCTCCTGCAATGCATATTCTGCCAATTCTGGCCAGGTGTCTAATTTGGAGGCCCAGTAATCAAATGGGAATGACGGTTGAGGGAGAACATCGATAAGGGATGAAAAATAGTTAGTAACCATACTGGACAAATGTTGTCTCCTGTCACTTTCAATTGATGCAGCAGTACCTGTCCTGTCTGCGGTCATAGCAAAATCACTCCACAACCTGGTCAGAAAACCCCTCTGTCCAACGCCACTTCTGATGTGTGCACCCCTAACACTCCTAGTCTGCTGCCCCCTGGAGCTCGTGTGAGAACGATCACGTGCGCTGTGTGCTGGGAATGCCTGAAGCAAACGGTCAACAAGAGTTGATTGTTTGGTTGCTAATATTAGTTCCAAGTTCTCATGTGGCATAATATTTTGCAATTTGCCTTTATAGCGTGGATCAAGGAGGCAGGCCAACCAGTAATCGTCATCGTTCATCATTTTCGTAATGCGTGTGTCCCTTTGTAGGATACGTAAGGCATAATCCGCCATGTGGGCCAAAGTTCCACTTGTCAAATCTCCGGTTGTGATTGGTTGAGGGGCAGTTGCAGGCAAATCTACGTCACTTGTGTCCCTCAAAAAACCAGAACCCGGCCGTGACACGCAACCAATTTCCTGTGCCCCCGTGAAAGTTTCCGCATTAAAAATATACTCATCCCCATCATCCTCCTCGTCCTCCACCTCCTCTTCGCCCGCTACCTCGTCCTGTACACTGCCCTGACCAGACAATGGCTGACTGTCATCAAGGCTTCCCTCTTCCTCTGGTGCAGACGCCTGCTCCTTTATGTGCGTCAAACTTTGCATCAGCAGACGCATTAGGGGGATGCTCATGCTTATTACGGCGTTGTCTGCACTAACCAGCCGTGTGCATTCCTCAAAACACTGAAGGACTTGACACATGTCTTGTATCTTCGACCACTGCACACCTGACAACTCCATGTCTGCCATCCTACTGCCTGCCCGTGTATCCTCCCACAAATAAATAACAGCACGCCTCTGTTCGCACAGTCTCTGAAGCATGTGCAGTGTTGAGTTCCACCTTGTTGCAACGTCTATGATTAGGCGATGCTGGGGAAGGTTCAAAGACCGCTGATAGGTCTGCATACGGCTGGCGTGTACAGGCGAACGTCGGATATGTGAGCAAAGTGCACGCACTTTGAGGAGCAGGTCGGAGAACCCAGGATAAGTTTTCAATAAGCACTGCACCACCAGGTTTAAGGTGTGAGCCAGGCAAGGAATGTGTTTCAGTTGGGAAAGGGAGATGGCAGCCATGAAATTCCTTCCGTTATCACTCACTACCTTGCCTGCCTCAAGATCTACTGTGCCCAGCCACGACTGCGTTTCTTGTTGCAAGAACTCGGACAGAACTTCCGCGGTGTGTCTGTTGTCGCCCAAACACTTCATAGCCAATACAGCCTGCTGACGCTTGGCAGTAGCTGGCCCATAATGGGACAACTGGTGTGCAACAGTGTCATCTGCCGATGGAGTGGTTGGCCGACTGCGTTCTGTGGAAGAGCTGTAGCTTCTGCAGGAGGACGAGGAGGAGGAGGAGGGGGTGCGAACGCCTACAGCCAACTGTTTCCTAGACCGTGGGCTAGGCACAACTGTCCCTAAATTGATGTCGCCTGTGGACCCTGCATCCACCACATTCACCCAGTGTGCCGTGATGGACACATAACGTCCCTGGCCATGCCTACTGGTCCATGCATCTGTAGTCAGGTGCACCTTTGTACTCACAGATTGCCTGAGTGCATGGACGATGCGCTGTTTAACATGCTGGTGCAGGGCTGGGATGGCTTTTCTGGAAAAAAAGTGTCGACTGGGTAGCTCGTATCGTGGTTCAGCGTACTCCATCAGGGCTTTGAAAGCTTCGCTTTCAACTAACCGGTAGGGCATCATCTCTAACGAGATTAGTCTAGCTATGTGGGCGTTAAAACCCTGTGTACGCGGATGCGAGGATAAGTACTTCCTTTTTCTAACCAGAGTCTCATGTAGGGTGAGCTGGACTGGAGAGCTGTAGATCGTGGAACTTTCGGGTGTGCCGGTGGACATGGCAGACTGAGAGACGGTTGGAGACGGTATTGTTTCCGCCGGTGCCCTACATGCAATATTTCCTCCTACAAAACTGGTGATTCCCTGACCCTGACTGCTTTTGGCTGGCAAAGAAACCTGCACAGATACTGCCGGTGGTGCGGAAAATGGTGGCCTTACAGTGACGGAAGGGATGTTGCGTTGCTGACTAGCTTCATTGGCCGAGGGTGCTACAACCTTGAGGGACGTTTGGTAGTTAGTCCAGGCTTGAGAATGCATGGTGGTTAAGTGTCTATGCATGCAACTAGTATTTAGACTTTTCAGATTCTGACCTCTGCTTAAGCTAGTTGAACATTTTTGACAGATGACTTTGCGCTGATCAGTTGGATGTTGTTTAAAAAAATGCCAGACTGCACTCTTCCTAGACTCTGATCCCTTTTCAGGGATTGCAGACTGAGCTTTAACCGGATGGCAACGCTGTGCTCCAACAGGTTTTGGCTTTGACACGCGTTTTGGTCCAGATACGGGCCCGGCAGATGGAACCTGTTGCGATGTTGATGCCTGCTGCGGCCCCTCCTCCACCTCCGCTTCTGAACTACTGCCGCCTGCACCCTGTTCCCCCAATGGCTGCCAATCGGGGTCAATAACTGGGTCATCTATTACCTCCTCTTCGAGCTCGTGTGCAACTTCGTCTGTGTCACTGTGTCGGTCGGTGGTATAGCGTTCGTGGCGGGGCAACATAGTCTCATCAGGGTCTGATTGTGGATCTGTACCCTGAGAGGGCAATGTGGTGGTCTGAGTCAAAGGAGCAGCATAGTACTCTGGCTGTGGCTGTGCATCAGTGCACTCCATGTCAGAATATACTTGTAATGGGCATGGCCTGTTAAATGTTTCACTTTCTAAGCCAGGGACGGTATGTGTAAAGAGCTCCATGGAGTGACCCGTTGTGTCGCCTGCTGCATCCTTCTCTCTTGTTGTAGTTTTTGCTGAGGAGGACAAGGAAGCGACTTGTCCCTGACCGTGAACATCCACAAGCGACGCGCTGCTTTTACATTTACCAGTTTCGGAAGAGGAGGCAAAAGAGCTAGAGGCTGAGTCTGCAATGTAAGCCAAAACTTGCTGTTGCTGCTCCGCCTTTAAAAGCGGTTTTCCTACTCCCAGAAAAGAGAGCGTTCGAGGCCTTGTGTAGCCTGACGACGAAACTGGCTCCACAGCTCCAGACTTAGGTGGAATATTTTTATCCCCACGACCACCTGATGCTCCACTACCACTACCATCATTACCAGCTGACAATGAACGCCCACGACGACCTCTTGCACCAGACTTCCTCATTGTTTTAAAATCTTAACCAAAGTAACTTTATTTGTTGCTATCAAACAACTTACACGGTGAGCTATAACTTCAGTATGATTTCAATATCCCTTAACAGGTTGGTGAGACCACAAGGAAAATCAGGCACAATGTTACACACTCTGTTTTCTGTGGCACAAAATCACAGAGATGACACACACGCAGGACTGTCACTCAAGCACTAATGTCAATATTAATCTCCCACCTAATTTATTTATTTTTTTTTCTCAGGGAGACTTTAGAAACCAAATAATATTAAAAAAAAAAAAAAAAAAGGCTTTCTATGGCCCACAATTAGAGAGAGAGAGGTGGCACAACCAGGAGTCAAGACTGGCGCACAAGCTGAAAGGGCAATATTACTCTCCCACTGTTTTTTATGTTTTTTTTGTTTTTTTCAGGGAGACTTTAGAAACCAAATAATATTAAAAAAACCAAAAAAAAAAAAGGCTTTCTATGGCCCACTGAATGAGAGGGAGAGAGGTGGCACACCCAGGAGTCAAGACTGGCACACAAGCTGAAAGGGCAATATTACTCTCCCACTGTTTTTTTATGTATTTTTTGTTTTTTCAGGGAGACTTTAGAAACCCAATAATATTTAAAAAAAAAAATAAATAGGCTTTCTATGGCCCACTGAATGAGAGGGAGAGAGGTGGCACACCCAGGAGTCAAGACTGGCACACAAGCTGAAAGGGCAATATTACTCTCCCACTGTTTTTTTAGGTTTTTTTTTTTTTTTCAGGGAGAATTAGAAACCAAATAATATTAAAAAAAAAAAAAATAGGCTTTCTATGGCCCACTGAATGAAAGGGAGAGAGGTGGCACACCCAGGAGTCAAGACTGGCACACAAGCTGAAAGGGCAATATTACTCTCCCACTGTTTTTTTATGTATTTTTTGTTTTTTCAGGGAGACTTTAGAAACCCAATAATATTTAAAAAAAAAAATAAATAGGCTTTCTATGGCCCACTGAATGAGAGGGAGAGAGGTGGCACACCCAGGAGTCAAGACTGGCACACAAGCTGAAAGGGCAATATTACTCTCCCACTGTTTTTTTAGGTTTTTTTTTTTTTTCAGGGAGACTTTAGAAACCAAATAATATTAAAAAAAAAAAAAAAAAAAAAAAAATAGGCTTGCTATAGCCCACTGAATGAGAGATAGCACACACAGCAGTGGCACACAAGCCCTGACTGAGGCCAATATTTTTCTCCCACTGATTGATGTAGTGTTTTTGTGTTGAGGTAGAATTTAGAACACAAATCACGGAAAAAATAAATAGGCTTTCTATGGCCCACTGAATGAAAGGGAGAGAGGTGGCACACCCAGGAGTCAAGACTGGCACACAAGCTGAAAGGGCAATATTACTCTCCCACTGTTTTTTTATGTATTTTTTGTTTTTTCAGGGAGACTTTAGAAACCCAATAATATTTTAAAAAAAAAATAAATAGGCTTTCTATGGCCCACTGAATGAGAGGGAGAGAGGTGGCACACCCAGGAGTCAAGACTGGCACACAAGCTGAAAGGGCAATATTACTCTCCCACTGTTTTTTTAGGTTTTTTTTTTTTTTTCAGGGAGAATTAGAAACCAAATAATATTAAAAAAAAAAAAAAAATAGGCTTTCTATGGCCCACTGAATGAAAGGGAGAGAGGTGGCACACCCAGGAGTCAAGACTGGCACACAAGCTGAAAGGGCAATATTACTCTCCCACTGTTTTTTTATGTATTTTTTGTTTTTTTCAGGGAGACTTTAGAAACCCAATAATATTTAAAAAAATAAATAAATAGGCTTTCTATGGCCCACTGAATGAGAGGGAGAGAGGTGGCACACCCAGGAGTCAAGACTGGCACACAAGCTGAAAGGGCAATATTACTCTCCCACTGTTTTTTTATGTATTTTTTGTTTTTTTCAGGGAGACTTTAGAAACCCAATAATATTTAAAAAAAAAAATAAATAGGCTTTCTATGGCCCACTGAATGAGAGGGAGAGAGGTGGCACACCCAGGAGTCAAGACTGGCACACAAGCTGAAAGGGCAATATTACTCTCCCACTGTTTTTTTAGGTTTTTTTTGTTTTTTCAGGGAGACTTTAGAAACCCAATAATATTTAAAAAAAAAAATAAATAGGCTTTCTATGGCCCACTGAATGAGAGGGAGAGAGGTGGCACACCCAGGAGTCAAGACTGGCACACAAGCTGAAAGGGCAATATTACTCTCCCACTGTTTTTTTATGTATTTTTTGTTTTTTCAGGGAGACTTTAGAAACCCAATAATATTTAAAAAAAAAAATAAATAGGCTTTCTATGGCCCACTGAATGAGAGGGAGAGAGGTGGCACACCCAGGAGTCAAGACTGGCACACAAGCTGAAAGGGCAATATTACTCTCCCACTGTTTTTTTAGGTTTTTTTTTTTTTTTCAGGGACAATTAGAAACCAAATAATATTAAAAAAAAAAAAAAAATAGGCTTTCTATGGCCCACTGAATGAAAGGGAGAGAGGTGGCACACCCAGGAGTCAAGACTGGCACACAAGCTGAAAGGGCAATATTACTCTCCCACTGTTTTTTTATGTATTTTTTGTTTTTTTCAGGGAGACTTTAGAAACCCAATAATATTTAAAAAAAAAAATAAATAGGCTTTCTATGGCCCACTGAATGAGAGGGAGAGAGGTGGCACACCCAGGAGTCAAGACTGGCACACAAGCTGAAAGGGCAATATTACTCTCCCACTGTTTTTTTAGGTTTTTTTTTTTTTTCAGGGAGACTTTTGAAACCAAATAATATTAAAAAAAAAAAAAAAAAAAAAATATAGGCTTGCTATAGCCCACTGAATGAGAGATAGCGCACACACAGCAGTGGCACACAAGCCCTGACTGAGGCCAATATTTTTCTCCCACTGATTGATGTAGTGTTTCTGTGTTGAGGTAGATTTTAGAACACAAATCACGGAAAAAATAAATAGGCTTTCTATGGCCCACTCAGTGAGAGATGGCACACACAGGGATGGCACTGTAGCAGAAATGCCAATCTTAATCTCCCACAAAAAAAAAACAAAAAAAAAAAAAAAACTGTCCTACAATTACTATCTCCCTGCAGTAATGTAAGCCAGGTATGGCAGGCAGCAATAGGAGTGGACTGATGCACAAATTAAATAAAAAGTGTGGACAAACAAAAAAGATAGCTGTGCAGAAAGGAAGGAACAAGAGGATATGTGCTTTGAAAAAAGCAGTTGGTTTCCACAGTGGCGTACACACAGCAATACAGCTATCACGGAGCCTTCTAGGGCAGCCCAATGAGCTACAGCGCTGAGGGGAAAAAAAAAAAAAAATAGCTTCCACTGTTCCTGCACACCGAAGGTGGTGTTGGACAGTGGAAATCGCTGCAGCACAAGCGGTTTGGTGGTTAGTGGACCCTGCCTAACGCTCTCCCTGCTTCTGATGAAGCGGCAGCAACCTGTCCCTAAGCTCAGATCAGCAGCAGTAAGATGGCGGTCGGCGGGAACGCCCCTTTATAGCCCCTGTGACGCCGCAGACAGCAAGCCAATCACTGCAATGCCCTTCTCTAAGATGGTGGGGACCAGGATCTATGTCATCACGCTGCCCACACTCTGCGTTCACCTTCATTGGCTGAGAAATGGCGCTTTTCGCGTCATTGAAACGCGACTTTGGCGCGAAAGTCGCGTACCGCATGGCCGACAAGCACAGGGGTCGGATCGGGTTTCATGAGACGCCGACTTAGCCAAAAGTCGGCGACTTTTGAAAATGATCGACCCGTTTCGCTCAACCCTAATTGATATGCCTACCTCCTGGAGAGTGTTGTTCACTTGGTTGGCTGTTGTGATGGGTTTTCTCTTCACCACGGAGATTATTCTGCGATCATCCACCACTGTTGTCTTCCGTGGGCGCCCAGGTCTTTTTGCATTGATGAGTTCACCAGTGCTTTCTTTCTTTCTCAGGATGTGCCAAACTGTAGATTATGCCACTCCTAATATTGTAGCAATTTCTCGGATGGGTTTTTTCTGTTTTTTGCTGCTTAAGGATGGCTTGTTTCACTTGCATGGAGAGCTCCTTTGACTGCATGTTTACTTCACAGCAAAACCTTCCAAATACAAGCACCACACCTCAAATCAACTCCAGGCCTTTTATCTGCTTAATTGAGAATGACATAACGAAGGGATTGCCCACACCTGTCCATGAAATAGCCTTGGAGTCAATTGTCCAATTACCGTATATACTCGAGTATAAGCCGAGATTTTCAGCCCACATTTTTGGGCTGAAAGTGCCCCTCTCGGCTTATACTCAAGTCATGGTCGGCGGCAGGGTTGGCGGGTGAGGGGGAGAGGGCGCTGAGGCATACTTACCTGCTTCCGGGGCTCCTGGCGCTGTCCCTGCAGTCCCACGGTCTCCGGTGCCGCAGCTCTTCCCCTGTTCAGCGGTCACATGGGACTGCTCATTAGAGAAATGAATATGGACTCCACTCCCATAGGGGTGGAGCCGCATATTCATTTCTCTAATGAGCGGTAACGGTGACCGCTGACAGAGGAAGAGGCTGCGGCACCGAAGACCTGCTGTCCGGCGGAAGGAGCGGGACGCCGGGAGCAGGTAAGTATGTCATATTCACCTGTCCGCGTTCCACACGCCGGGCGCCGCTCCATCTTCCCGGCATCTCTCCGCACTGACTGTGCAGGTCAGAGGGCGCGATGACGCATATAGTGTGCGCGCTGCCCTCTGCCTGATCAGTCAGTGCAGAGAGACGCTGGGACGGGACGCTGAGGAGCTGCAAGCAAGAGAGGTGAGTATGTCATATTTTTTTATTGCAGCAGCAGCAGCACAGCTTTCTATGGTACATCTATGGGGCAATAATGAACGGTGCCGAGCACTATATGGCACAGCTATGGGGCAATAATGAATGGTGCAGAGCACTATATGGCACAGCTATGGGGCAATAATGAACGGTGCAGAGCACTATATGGCACAGCTATGGGGCAATAATGAACGGTGCAGAGCACTATATGGCACAGCTATGGGGCAATAATGAACGTTGCAGAGCACTATATGGCACAGCTATGGGGCAATAATGAACGGTGCAGAGGACTATATGGCACAGCTTTCTATGGTACAGCTATGGGGCAATAATGAACGGTGCAGAGCACTATATGGCACAGCTATGGGGCCATAATGAACGGTATGGAGCATCTATTTTTATTTTTGAAATTCACCGGTAGCTGCTGCATTTTCCACCCTAGGCTTATACTCGAGTCAATAAGTTTTCCCAGTTTTTTGTGGCAAAATTAGGGGAGTCGGCTTATACTCGGGTCGGCTTATACTTGAGTATATATGGTACTTTTGGTCCCTTTAAAAACAGGGTGGCACATGCTAAGGAGCTGAAACTGCTAAACCCTTCATCCAATTTTAATGTGGATAACCTCAAATGAAAGCCAAAAGTCTGAACTTCAACTGCATCTGAATTGTTTTGTTTAAAATTCATTGTGGTAATGTCTATAACAAAAATTAGAAAAATGTTGTCTCTGCCCAAATATATATGGAATTATCTGTATAAGAGAAAATGGGAAAAGGAGAAATAACCCACAGCAACATGTGATTCTACTCCACAATTTGCCTCCCAGCTGAACAAGCCATGGACTCAGTCAAAGAAACCATCTGAAAGAAATCCTACACGTATATGGAGTTGATCTAAATTAAATTAATTTAGCCATTAAAATGTTACCATTAAAGAGCCGTATAATTGTAATCTTTATATTACTTTGTCTATGTCCATCTTGTTAGAAAATCTTTTTAACATGTAATAATCATGTGTCAATACGTCATGAGCTCTGAGGTGGCATCTTGGCACCGATTTTGAATTCTGAACCTATTTAAACAATTTTTATCCTGAAGAAGGAGTCATATAGACTCAGAAACGCGTTGAATAAACCACCATTGGTTCCTTCACTACATCTGTCTTCGAATTGGTTAGCAGCGTGGACAAAATCCACAAATCTTCCTCTATAACATTCAAAATTATGCAAGGGCTATTTAGGGAAGAAGCAGGCAGTTGGTATTCTATCTGTAATGGAGTGGCCAGTGCAGTCACCAGATCTCAACCCCATTGATCTGTTGTGGGAGCAGCTTGACCGTATGGTACGCAAAAAGTGCCCATCAAGCCAAACCAACTTGTGGGAGGGGCTTCTGGAAGCATGGGGTGAAATTTCTCCAGATTACCTCAGCAAATTAACTGCTAGAATACCAAAGGTCTACAATGCTGTAATTGCAGCAAAGGGAGCATTCTTTGAAGAAAGCAAAGTTTGAAGGAGAAAATTATTATTTGAAATAAAAATCTTTTTTTTGAACCTTGTCAATGTCTGGACTAGATTTTCAATTGATTTGGCAACTCATTTGATTAATAAAAGTATGAGTTTTCATGGAAAGCACAAAATTGTCTGGGTGGCCCCAAAATTTTGAACAGTAGTGTAAATGCTAACCATTTTTCTAAATAACTTTGTTTAGCTAAAATGTATGCTGATTTACTGCACTCTGTCAGCATTCTAACATGGCAGCTACCATCAATCACACCATGTCCTATATTTCAACAGGGCTGTGTGAAGAACAAGAGAGAGGTCATGTTGATTTCTCCAGTGATGCTCTAGGAGTGCTGAACGGTTATGGAGGAAAACTCGCACATCAGAAGACTTCATACACTTCAAATTTATGTTAAAAACCTATATCTCTGCCCTTCACCTTGGCAAACAGAACTACTACACCACCCTGATCTCCTCACTATCCAACAACCCCAAGAAACTTTTTGACACCTCTCACTCCCTCGTCAGCCCAAAAGCACAAGCCCCTATCACAGACATTTGTGCTGATGACATGGCCTCCCATTTTTGTAGAGACAATGGACAATATCCGTCAGGAAATCCACTCCCAGCCACAAAGTGCAGTGACTCCCATCCCTCCCTGCATTTCACCTGGCTCACTCTCCACATTCGATCCCATCATAGAAGAAGAAGTCTCCAGGCTCCACTCTTCTTCTCACCCCACTACATGCACTACTGACCCCATTCCCTCTCATCTCCTCCAGTCTCTCTCTTCAGTCGTCACAACTAACCTAACTAAAATCTTTAATCTTTCCCTCCCCTCAGGCATTTTCCCATCCTCCTTCAAACACTCTATCATTACTCCATTATTAAAGAAACCCGCCCTCGACCCATCATACACAAATAACTACAGACCAGTCTGCAATCTCCCTTTCATCTCTAAACTCTTGGAGCTCCTGGTCTACTCCCGCCTTACCCATTACCTCTCTACTCACTCCTAGACCCTTCCTAGTCTGGTTTCCGCCCCTTTCATTCAACAGAAACTGCACTTATCAAAGTGACCAATGACCTTCTGACAGCAAAATGTAATGGTGACCAATCTCTGCTCATTCTTCTCGACCTTTCTGCAGCTTTTAACACCATCTCCTACTCTCTAGGCTCCAGTCACTAGGCATTAAGGACACTACTTTCTCTTGGTTCTCTTCCTACCTTTCTGATCGCTTCTTCAGTGTTTTGCTTGCTGGCTCCACTTCATCACCTCTTCCTCTCGCTGTTGCGGTACCTCTGGGCTCAGTCCTTGGCCCCCTTCTCTTCTCTCTCTACCCGGCCCCAATTGGACAGACCATCGGCAGATTTGGCTTTCAGTACCATCTTTATGCTGATGACACACAACTATACACGTCATCCCCTGACCTTACCCCCGCTGTACTACAAAATGTCAGTGACTGTCTGTCTGCAGTCTCCAACATCATGTCCGCCCTCTAGCTGAAACTCAACTTCTCCAAAACTGAACTTCTTCTGCTCCCACCGTATATTAACATCCCTAAACCTGACATTTCCCTCTCCGTGGGTGGCACCATAATAACACCCCGGCACTTCTCATCCCATATATAATCTCTTGCTTGCTCTTGCCGCTTACACCTAAAGAACATCTATAGAATCCGCCCTTTTCTCACCATGGAAACAACAAAAACCCTCACTGACGCCCTGATCCACTCCTGCCTGGACTACTGCAATTCTCTATTAATTGGCCTCCCCCTCACTTGACATTCCCCTCTCCAGTCTATCCTTAATGCAGCAGCCAGGGTCATCCATCTAGCTAATCGGTATTCAGACGTGTACGCTCTTTGCCAGTCGTTACACTGGCAGCTAGTGTTGAGCATTCCAATACTGCAAATATCGGGTATCGGCCGATATTCGCTGTATCGGAATTTTGATACCGAGTTCTGATACTTTTGCTATATCAGATACCAGAATCGGAAGTTCCTATAGTGCAATTATGCCCTATAATGGAGTGTGGGCGGTGCGTGGGCGGAGACTGCGAGTGTGTGCGCAGGCGGGGTCTGTGCGTGACCATGGGGGGCCTGTACGTGCCTGCCAGGGTCTGCGGGCTACCGGGGGTCTGTGCAGGCACGCACAGAGCCACGGCAGTCCCGCACAGAGCCCCGGTAGCCCACACAGAGCCCCAGCAGCCTGCACAGAGCCCCAGCAGGCACGCACAGACCCCCAGCAGCCCCGCACAGAGCCCCAGCAGCCCGCACTGAGCCCCAGCAGCCCACACAGAGCCCTGGCAGGCACACACAGAGCCCTGGCAGGAACACACAGAGCCCCGGCAGGCCCGCATATTTTTTGGATATCGGCCGATCCAATCTGATACCGATACTTCTGGTTATCGGAAGGTATCGCTCAACACTACTGGCAGCCCATTCATTATAGAATCCAATTCAAAGTACTTGTTCTCACCCACAAAGCTCTCCACAGTGCGGTTCCCCCCTACATCTCCTCCATCATTTCTGTCAATCGGCCTAACCGACCGCTGCGCTCTGCAAACGACTTTCAACTAACCTCTGCCCTAATCCGTACCTCCCACTCCCGACTCCAAGACTTCTCCCGTGCTGCACCAATCCTTTGGAATGCTCTACCCAAAGATATTAGGACCATCCACAATTTGCATAGTTTTAGGCGCTCCCTCAAAACACATTTGTTCAGAGTGGCCTATCACGTTCCCTAATCAAAGTCATTTTAGATTTGTGTGTGTAGCCCATTCACTACTTCCATCTATCCCCAATCCCCTGAAGATGGGTGTACCATCATTGTAAATACATCATTGTAAATACACACCTGTACTTTGTATCTCCCCCACCTCATTGTAGATTGTAAGCTCTCACCAGCAGGTTCATCTTATTTTGCTTTAATTATTGTATTGTTAACATTGTTACTTATGACTGTTGTGTTTGAAACTGTTAAATTGTAAAGTGCTGCGGAATATGATGATGCTACATAAATAAAGATTATTATTATTATTATTAATTAGCATCACCATCCCCCTTCTCAGCATTGTGAAAACCTCTCTGCTCACAAATAAAGAGGATGCATTGCAGGCAGAGCACGAGGACATAGAACAAGGAACCATACAAGGGTACACTCAGCCGAGCCTCATGTCTTCCCAACATGGATTGGTAGGCAATGAGGAGGAGGAGGAGGAGGAAGAACAGGAACTACTTTCATGAGCTATAGATGGTACTACAAGCACAGCTATCTATTCCATCTGTTCAGCAGGGATGGCCTAAGGACAGGGAGGAGGAGGAGGAGAAGGACAGCATGGTCAGTCATCCTGTTGGTGAGGATACAAAAGTCTTGCCTGTTAGCAGTCAGGCACGCATGGCTGACTTTATGTTGCGCTGTGTTTCACGTGACCCTCACATTATGAAAATTTTTGGCGACACTCATTACTGGTTGGTGACACTTCTAGACCCACGCTATAAGGAGAACATTCAATCTCTTCTGCCAGAGGCAGAGAGGTGTTCAAAAATGTTGCAGTACCAGAGGGCTCTTGTAGCGGAATTGCTTAGAAAAATCCCATGTGAGAACGCTGGCAGCAGACGTCACAGTTTGTTGTACAACCAAGGAGTCCAAGTGAGAGAGACAGAAGTACAATCCAGCTCAGGCAGGGGAACAATGGCAAAGTTCTGGGACAGTTTTCTCAGACCCTCCCATCGTGCAGCAAAGAGGCAATGGGTTCTGTCACAAGAAGTGCAATGTTTGGGAAGATGCTGAGGGAGTACCTTACAGATCGTACAAACATCCTCTGTGATTCCTCTGTGCCTTTTAATTATTGGGTATCCAAGCTGGACACGTGGCATGAACTGGCTCTCTATGCCTTGGAGATCCTGGCCTGCCCTGTTGCTAGCATTCTGTCAGAGCGGGTTTTTAGTGCCCCTGGTGGAATTATAACAGATAAGCGCATCCACCTGTTAACTGAAAATGCTGACAGGCTGACTCTTATAAAAATGAACAAGGGCTGGATTGGGCAAGATTTCTGTACACCACCAAGTGAAAACAGTGAAAAATAACCTCTAATACATTGTCTTTTTTGTGGAGGTGTATTGTCATGCACCTCTCCCCAACCACACATGGCTATCCGCTAACTGATTTTGTCTGTTTGGTGTTATCCTCCTCCTTATCCTCATCCTCATCATGCACAACCAGTACAACACCAGGGTGAACGTTATCTATGATGCAAAAGTCACTCAATTTTTGTGCAAGTGTGTTTTTCTGATGCCTGTTACTAATTAGAAAGGAACATAAACTTCCCTCAGGGGGAACTGTCATCAAAGTGAGATGTACATACATTTTTTTCATTTATTCTTATATATTCCAGTTTTAATATCTCTGCACCGTCCTTTTATGACTCAGTGTATACCTCTACAATATGAAAATATTGAAATACTATTATATATTTTTTTTATATCTCTGACTCTGAGCTGTTGCTAAGGACAAACATATCTCGTTGGACACAATCTGGCATCATATATATGAACCTGTGTTCACCCCTCCCTTTTGTTATTTACTTTCATCTGTGCATTCACATCCTTTTTTCTTAAAATTTCAGTATGATTTATCTTAATATCTCCTCATTCTCCACCACTAGATCACCAGGCTTAACGTGTTCTGTACCGCTACAGGCAGTCCAATTTTTGGCTAGGGTGTCTATGATGGCCATAGTATATTTTTAAAAAATGTATCCTCCTTGGGGAAATGACCCACTGTATAATAATGGCCCTTTAAGAATATTAATGCCACCTGATGCCACTGCAAAAATAGGTTTTGTGACTTTAAGAGTCCCTCCTTGATAAATGAAACAAGATGTGCCTGATGATGTGTCAAACACCACATGGCCAGCTAGAGTTGTTAAATGTTACAATAACATTTCCCAGTGAATGCATTTGTATTGGTTTAAAGCAATGTTAAAGTTGAAAAACGCATCAAAAATGCTGCGTGTGAACATAGCCCAAGTGGTGAAGGAACATTTTGGTCTGGGGTTAATTATTTGTACAGTAAGCTACACAAGCACTGTACTAATTGCTTATGTCGCTAACATCTTTATATCTATCATTCTATGTATATGTATTCTATCTTTTCTATTTTGTCGGCTCATGCTGTGATTTTACTGTATGTGGCAAATGAATTTCAAAGGATATAGGTGTGCAAAAATTGGAAGGCATTTGCATGGTCTGAGTGCCGTGCGATTTTTTTCTGGCACCCATTGACTTGCTAAATTAGCAAGTCTCGTCCAAGATATGAGGACAATAGTGATGAGCGTGCACTAAAATGCTCGGGTGCTCGTTGTTCGAGTCGAGCAAATGGGAATACTCGGGCACTCGACCCAAGCTACAAGCTCAATGTAAGTCTATGGGAAACCCGAGTATTTTTACTGTGATACCCCCCCGTGGGTCCTTTTAAGGTCTAAAAACATCTGAAAATGATAGAAACACTGCTAAAATTACATGGGAACATCATGAAGATCGTTCCTGGAAGCATTCCTGACTCCTAGGTCACAGCTGTAAGCAATGTTGTCAGAGTTTCTCGCCATTTTTACAGGTGCACCAAAAAACATACAAAAACGAAACCAAAATGGATTTTGCTGGGAAATATGTTAAGGTACATCCTTTCCAGGGTAATGACTTGTATATAAGGCAAAATAATTGGCCACGACCAATCAGCGACAGGCACAGTCCGGCCGCTAATTGGCCCTTCCCTACTTTTGTCCAGTCAGTCAGTGCCCCCTCCATACTCCCCTCCAGTCAGTGCACACATAGCGTTTTAGGACTGCATTACACCACTGCCATTAACCGTGTGTGTCCAACTTTTTACTATTGATGCTGCCTATGCAGCATCAATAGTAAAAACATATAATGTTAAAAATAATTAAAAAAAAAAATATTCTCACCTTCCGCCATCCGCGCCAGCCTTTTCCGGTCCTTGCGATGCTCCAGTCCCAAGAATGCATTGCAGCAATGACTGGAGATGACATAGCGGTCTTGCGAGATTGCTACATCATCACGTGTTATTGCCGCAATGCATTACTGGGAACGGAGCGTCGTGACGAGCATCGGTAAAGGCCTGGCCTTGATCTGGGGTCCACCGGAAGGTGAGTATATAACTATTTTTTATTTTAATTATTTTATTACCTGGGATATGGTGCCCACATTGCTATATACTATGTGGGCTGTGTTATATACTACTTGGGCAGTGTTACATATTGCGTGGGCTGTGTTATATACTGCGTGGGCTGTGCTATATACTACGTGGCTGTGCAATATAGTACGTGGGCTGTGCTATATACTACATTCATATTCTAGAATACCCGATGTGTTAGAATTGGGCCACCATCTAATTTGTGAATAAAGTTTTTGAATTGTATTTTTGGCTTATGCTTCCTTGCTTTGTTTTGGATTGGTATATATATGGGAAGTGACATAAACTAAGTCATCTCCTTGTAGGTTTAACTAACAGTTTGTCTGGTACCATGTGATTGATGTAATCTACCCTCTCATGGCATCTGCTTGTGCGGCGACAGTCCAAAACTTAGACATTTTGATGCCACTTCTGCATCCTCGTCTGCTTTCACCTCTACCTCTGGGACCACTACCTTCTCCCGCAGACTATTTAAAATGTGCTCCAGCATGTAGATGACCGAGATAATGATGCTGATGATGGAATTGTCAGCGCTTACCATTTAAATAGCCATTTTGAAACTGCACAGGAGGGTACAGGGGTCCTTCATCTGTGCCCACTCTGCAAGCATGATTTGCACCACATCTGTACTGCGTTGGCCCAGGCTATGCAAAAGGACATATTGCACCAGGGCTAATCGCTGCTCCCACAGTTGCTGCAACATGTGCAGAGTGGAATTCTACTGTGTCAGCACATCACATATCAAATGGTTAACCAGTAAGCCAAAAGACTTCTGTAGAGATGCAAGTCGATGATCTGCGAGGGCAAAAGTAAGCGCACAGTGATCGTGCTTTCTGCAGCAGCGCATCCAGGTCAGGATAGTGGCGGAGAAATTGCTTCACCACCAGATTGAGAACGTGAGCGATGCAAGGCATGTTTGTGAGGTTGCCCGAGATAGGGCCACCAACAGGTTCACACCATTATCTCACACGACCTTTCCTGACTGTAGGTTCAGTGGAGGTAACCATTGTTCAAACTTGGCCTGGAGAGTAGTGTTGAGCATTCCGATACCGCAAGTATCGGGTATCGGCCGATACTTGCGGGTATCGGAATTCCGATACCGAGATCCGATACTTTTGTGGTATCGGGAATCGGTATCGGGATTAATATCAATGTGTAAAAGAAAGAATTAAAATAAAAAATAGGGATATACTCACCTCTCCGACGCAGCCTGGACTTTACCGCCGTAACCGGGAGCCGTTGTACCTAAAAATGCGCGCTTGAAGGGCCTTAGATGACGTCAAGGCGCTCTGATTGGTCCGTAGTGGTCGCGTGACCGCTACGCGACCAATCACAAAGCAGTGACGTCACCTAAGGTATTTCAAGCGCTTGAAAGACCTTAGGTGACGTCACTGCTTTGTGATTGGTCGCGTAGCGGTCACGCGACCGCTACGCGACCAATCAGAAGCTGCGGACGTCTTCTAAGGTATTTCAAGCGCTTGAAAGACCTTAGGTGACGTCACTGCTTTGTGATTGGTCGCGTAGCGGTCACTCGACCGCTATGGACCAATCAGAGCGCCGTGACATCATCTAAGGCCCTTCAAGCGTGCATTCTTAGGTACAACGGCTCCCGGTTACGGCGGTAAAGTCCAGGCTGCGTCGGAGGGTGAGTATATCCCTATTTTTTATTTTAATTCTTTCTTTTACATATTGATATGGATCCCAGGGCCTGAAGGAGAGTTTCCTCTCCTTCAGAACCTGGGAACCATACAGGATACCATCCGATACTTGGTGTCCCATTGACTTGTATTGGTATCGGGTATCGGTATCGGATTAGATCCGATACTTTGCCGGTATCGGCCGATACTTTCCGATACCGATACTTTCAAGTATCGGATGGTATCGCTCAACACTACTGGAGAGCTGTCCTCAACTTTTGAGCAGTGTGACTGCGATCTCCAAGGCATATTAATTTAAACACTGCCTGATTGCGGTGGGCCCTGGTTATGCAGTACAGAGGTGAGGGGATTCTCTCTGCACTTTTGGAATGCTTGTCTCATTAAGGGAGAGGATTACGGAACAGGTGGAGGTCCCAGAGGAGGTGGAGGAGGCAGAAGCAGTGGAGGAAATGTTAGATAAGGGATTACAAGACTTATGGAGCAGTCCCTTGCACCCCTGCCCCCACAGCCATTAGAGTCACCCAGTGCCCAGTCAGCGAGATGTAACGCCCCTGGCCATGTTTGCTTGTTCAGGTGTTAGTGGTGAAATGCACCCTGGCAGACATAGATTTTTTTCAACAAACGGGTGTTGTTTTCTGTGACATGCTGGTGTAGTGCAGGCACAACTTTCTTAGAGAAGTAATTGCAACTGGCCTACTGGTACTGAGGGACTGCAACGGCCATCAGTCTTCAGAAACTGTGTATCCACCAGGTGGAAAGGCAGCTCCTGATGAGGCTGCCATTGCTGGCCCTACACTGTGAGGCACCTCCTTGTCTGGCCCTCTTATTTTTCACTCCTGTGAGTTCTACCACTGTTACTGCGCCAAGACAAGCATTCACATTTCCTGCTCACTCCTATAATTTTTTTGTTCTCGCATATTTAATGTTGCACAGTGTGAATTGCTAAAATAGACAGTTATATAGATTATATAAAACAATACACACAATTATGAAACTATATTGTCTGTATCTTCCTCACACTAATAATGTGATCTTGGACTTGGGAGATTTGTTTTCCATTTAATATTTTTATTCTACGCTCAATGAATAAGCTTATAGTCATAAACATTTTAAATCAGCATGGAACAATGCAGCAGTACAAACATGTACAGTGAATGACCATGAGTTTACAATATTGCAAATTTCTGTAATAGTGGCCATTATGTCACAATAATGGAACTTAGATGGAATGCTTGGTTTAGGTCTGTTGTTTGCTTTCATACTATAGATGCTGAAAAGATAATAAAGCACAAAGTAAAAAGGTTAAGACACACCTTTTACATAAAGAAATCAAATCATAAGTGTTACAGCTAATCCAGAACGTCTATCATCCTGAAGTTAGATTATTGACACATATCTTAGATTCGGGGTCCATGCAAAGAACCATAAAATGGCTCCCCGCAACCTACAATTTATTAAAAAAAAGTACCCATGCTATCTGTTAGGTATTTTTTTTTTATCTGTATATGACTCTGATTTTATAATGGGAAACTCTTTTTTTTCTACTGTCAGATTTTGAACAAATAAATTGGGGCTCAGTCACATGGCAGAGATGTGTGCATGATGTTGTACATCAATATGTTTGCTTACTGCTATCTCAAATGTCTATCTTTGAATAAACACTTAACATCTTGATGGTAGACGTAAGGAGTGGAATTGACCTTTAAATGCTACAGTGTTCCCCCGGTGTCTGTCTTTCTCACCTAGTGTGCACTCCCGATTTTCTACCTGTCCAGTGTGTACATTAGTTTTCTGTTTTATCTTTCCTGTGCGGTCCTTCTGTGTCCCATATGTTTTATTCTAGTCTGTTTTAGTCTGTTTTATGGATCAGGGAGTGTTATTTTAATGGCAGATAGCGCCTGCAGGAGTTCATGGTGTGGGCAGGAGAGCGCGTAGCTCAACCACTCAGGTGTTTGGATGAGAGACCCAACAGCCCAACCGATTATCCCAGACTCTCCTCCTACCCTGCGTCAACTAGAATACACATGGCAATGTCATTGAAATCAGGGTATTTTTCGGACCATGCGTGTATTTCCTGGTCACAAATGGACAAGATGGAAGTCTTAAAAAAGCTGATTTATGCATTATAAATGTATCCAATATCAAGAGAGACTGCAACAAATGTGTAATTTTTCACATATAATCCACCCAGCTGGGAAACTATGATAAAACTAATGCCCAAAGCTTTCTGAGTTATAATTCTGATCTCCTGCTTTAAAGCAAAAACACGTGCATATGATCATCAGAAAGTAAAGGCTGGATCCTACAGAAATTAAAATTCTACTGTCATCAATTCCTCGGAATATCAAGTAAACACCTCCACAGGAATCCTCTTTTTCCCCCTATCCTTAGAAAGAACACAGGTTTCATGTATAAAAAAGCAGAGACAAGATATGATATAAAATGCTTAATTATACGGGAAAAACATGACTAAATGAAGTGAAACAAAACATCATGTACTAGGACCTGCAAGCAATACAGGCAACAAAAGAAAAATAATCTCAGGTTAAGTATAGAAGACTACAAGCAATTTCAAGAACTTGGAGGCAACATGCATGTCTGAATCCTAGTAATCTCTCCAGAATTTAACACATTAACAGTCAACAAGAGTTAAAAAACTTAGAAACGGGATGTACACGGGTAAGATGGTGTTTGGGGACATTAGGTAACAACTTTATTTTATTTAGTACTGTATGTTTTATCATTTTTCTTGACTTACAATGAACAGCGGGAGTGAGGGAAGTGCGAGTATTATACAGCTGGTCCACCTCCAGTCTGAACTCAGTCATTACAAGAAGATGACTTTGGTCACATACGGAAATGAACGAACCTCATACCCCTTGAAGTAGTAAATGATATGTTATATTCGGGAGCTAGAAGATTGCAGCTCCACACTCATCTATTGAAAGGAAGTAGATAAACATAGACATCACATCTCTAACAACTAGTGAGCACTAGAAAACAGGTTTAAAATGAAAGGGGATGTTTCTTAAATTGTAGTACGTCCTATAGGGAGACCATTTAAAAGTAGAAGAGGAATTCGTTAAAGGTCACTTTTATAACACTTTTTATTATATAAATAAATGACTAGTGTACACTGATCCATTTACTGTTTTATTTTTTTGGAGAAGAATGAACTGTTTTACTCAGGACATTCAACCATTTTATTTTGGTTCCTTTTCCATGAGATTTCATTATTTTAACTTTTTCTTCCTTTTTTCTGGTTTAATTGGGATTTAGCCATAAGTAATTCAGACGCAGGATCTGAAAAAGGACGGGAAGGTCTTCTTGGTTAAACCTTGATTAAGGCGTAATTTGAAATGCTT
The DNA here is from genome assembly GCF_051348905.1 of Ranitomeya variabilis. Lineage (NCBI taxonomy): Eukaryota > Metazoa > Chordata > Amphibia > Anura > Dendrobatidae > Ranitomeya > Ranitomeya variabilis. The sequence continues at coordinate 492,013,209 of NC_135235.1, forward strand.
AGTGTGCTACAGTTCAGATGACAAGTGAGGTGGATATCTCTATGTTTTAATCACAGGAAATAAAGAAATAATTTCAATGTATTCCTGTTACTAGATGTCTGTTTTCTGATAATTGCTAATACAGCAGCCATCATTTGCATCAGCACAATATGGAGGGTTAATGGAGATAACTGAAAATAAGCTAAACAAAAAGTTGTTCACACAGTACAGTATTAACAACTATCATAGCTCTATCTACTGTCTGCATAAGATAGTCTGCCAGCATAAGTTTGCGGCTGTTGTATACCGCCTAATTAGCAGTCCTTGTTCTCGAAGATCCCTCAGAATAGGAAATATAATATGTGTGTACAACATTCTTTTCTTGGGGATGAAGCTATAATATACGTATTCTAACAGCTAAAGAGTTTGATAGATACCGATTGGTTCCTCGGTTAGTACAACCGCACCCATTAGCAATGAAAATGGGTATAAATAGCTTACAACAAAATCATTTAATTATACACCTGATGGAAGCCTACGTGGCCGAAACGCGTTGAGTTTTTTAATACGTTTTTATTGTCTTTTATCTTTTATAAAATTTTGCATTTTACTTAGCCAGTACAATATTATCTGGTTCAACATCAGGGATACTTGGTTTTTTGCTATATAACCCTCTTATTCTAAATTGGGTTAAGGATCCTCTGAAGTAAGAGCCCTGAAACATCCTTATTCACAATATACTGCATCGGCTTTACCACTTTAGGAGTCCCACTCATTTCCAATGTTAAAATAATTATGAGTCCATCCTCTACATCTCTTCCAGGGTGTACTGCAATTCCTCCTTTAAATATTTACTAGAACTTGCACTAAATGCATAGGTTTTAGGAGTGTAGGAGTCCCACTGTTTTTAAAATTCTCACTCCTAATTTTGGGAGGTCAAGCTTAACTGCCGGATCACGGGTAGCACCTCCATTCTGCTCTATTGTAGGGACAGGACGCAGCTCGAGTGAGGAGCAGTGTCAGGCTCTCTGGGTGTCACTGTAAAACAGCCACTATGCGGGCACCGAGCACCAGGCTGCATTGAAAACAGGAATCATTTTCTGGCACATTAGTTTACAGTCTTGCAAGGATTTAAAAGAATCTCTTGCACAGGTTTTTTGCAAAATTTTTGATAATTTTTGGTATCAGAAATCCTAAAGTACTAGCAGCACATTTTACTTGTTGTAACAGATGCAGAATCTTTGCTTTTTTTTCTGTTCGGGTAGTTATTATTATTTTATTATTATCTATAATATAACGCTGGGAGCGTCACTCTGTCCAAAGCCTTTATAGACTGCGCAGGCGTGACGCTCCTAGTGTTATATTATAGCCAGTGCCAGAAAAAAAAAAAATGGCGCCGGAAAGCGCAGACTGCCGGGAGCAGGGGGACATTTATGATCCGTGGTGACACCGTGGACATGTTTGCGCCCTGATGATGCTGTGGCAGTTCATGCCACAGCAATTTGTTGCTTACGCCACCTGATTCCTTTCCGCCGCCATTTTCTTGGTCCTCCTGCTGCCGGGATCGGCGCCTGCGCAGTCTGCACTTTCCGGCGCCATTTTCTTGAAGACACACTGCAGTGCAGGAATCAGGTAGCGTGTGCACAGGATCCCGCCCTCATTACGCTGTGGCACTTCATTTCTTACTGAGGCCCCCTGACTCCGGGCCATGATGTCTCCCTTCTCCCGGAATCGGCGCATGCGCAGTGCGCGCTTTCCGGCGCCATTTTCTTGGATACCTCAGTGTGTCTTCAAGAAAATGGTGCTGGAAAGCGCGGACTGCGCAGGCGCCGATTCCGGCAGCAGGATGACCAAGAAAATGGCGGCGGAAAGGAATCAGGTAGCGTATGCACAGGATACCTCAGCACCACCACGCACAGCCGCCCGCACTCAGCACCGCCACGCACAGCCGCCCGCACTCAGCACCGCCACGCACAGCCGCCCGCACTCAGCACCGCCACGCACAGCCGCCCGCACTCAGCACCGCCACGCACAGCCGCCCGCACTCAGCACAGCCGCCCGCACTCAGCACAGCCACGCACAGCCGCCTGCACTCAGCACAGCCACGCACAGCCGCCCGCACTCAGCACAGCCACGCACAGCCGCCCGCACTCAGCACCGCCACGCACAGCCGCCCGCACTCAGCACAGCCGCCCGCACTCAGCACAGCCGCACTCGGGCAGTAGAGAAAGATGAGAGCAACATATGGCAGAATGGAAACAGGAACAGGCAGAATGGGTGCAGCATATTACAACAGAATGGGGGCACAGGATGGAAGCAGCACAAGACAGAATGGGGGCGCAGGATGGGAGCACCACATGACAGAATGGGGGCACAGGATGGGAGCAACACATGACAGGATGGGGGCGCAGGATGGGAGCACCACATGACAGAATGGGGGTGCAGGATGGGCGCAGCACATGACAGAATGATTGCGCATGATGGAAACAGCACATGACAGAATGGGGGCGCACACATGACAGGATGGGGGTGCAGGATGGGAGCACATGACTGGAAGGGGTGCAGGATGGGAGCACATGACAATGGGAGCAGCACAAGACAGAATGGGGGCACAGGATGGGAGCAGCACATGACAGAATGGGGGCACACATGACAGGATGGGGGTGTAGGATGGAGCAGCATATGACAGGATGGGGGTGCAGGATGGGAGCACATGACAGGATGGGGACGCAGGATACAGCAGCACATGATAGGATGGGGGCGCAGGATGGGAGCACATGACAGGATAGGGACGCAGGATGGAGCAGCACATGACAGGATGGGAGAGCAAGATGGGAGCAGCACATACCAGGATGGAGACCATATACCAATATAAATGCTCGCCACCCGGGCGTAGAACGGGTTCAATAGCTAGTTTATTTATATAGCACCATTGATTCCATTGTGCTGTACATGAGAAGGGGTTACATACAAATTGCAAATATCATTTACAGTAAGCAAACTAACAATTACAGACTGATACAGAGGGGCGAGGACTCTGCCCTTGCAGGCTTACATTCTACAGGATAGTTGTACTCATTAACTCTATTTGACTTTTTATTTGAATATTTACATATGGATCTAGTCAGGGATGAAATCAGTTTCCTGACTTGAGAAAATATTCTTTTACAGGTAAGTTCTTTCACCTTCTTTGTTTTGGACTTTTCCACAGTCCATAGCATGACGCCTTCCTTCTATGCAGTAATTGCTTGATTGTGTCTCTTTATGGTCATGTGTAGACAGAAATTCCCAAAATAATGCAATTTAATTCAAAATCTTTATCAAAATCATCGTAAAAATTTAGTCTGAGGTGCCCCCTCTACGTCTGTTGCTGGTTGTATTGCAATGCCTCTTTATGAGACCTTGTAATTTTAGCTAGGCCTCGCACTGAGTGCTTTGACTTTCCCAGTTTTGGAGTTTAAATCATATTAAAATTGTAGCAAAAGTGAATCTGAATCCCTCCTCTATGTCGCTTCCAGGGTGTATTGCTGTCCCTCCTTCTAGTTTTTGTCAGACCTTGCACATACTATATTGACTTTACCAGTCTAGGAATCCCACTCCTTTAATAAAGGTAAAAAACGTTTTTCTGAGGCCCTCAGCTGCATGTCTTACTGGGTGTAGTGGTGTGCCTCTTTCTAATTTTTAGCAGGCCTTGCACATAGTGCATTGGATGGTGGATGGCAGACATTAACCTGTCTCGGAGTCTCAATTTTTTTTTAAATTGTCAAAAAAATTATTCTTTAATCCAAATCCAATTCACAATCTTTTTAATATTGTCCAAAAATGTATTCAGAGTACCCCCTCTTTGTGTCTTGTTGACTGTATTGCAATGCCTCCTTGTAAGTTTAGCTAGGCCTCGCAGTGACTGCATAGCCTTTGCCAGTTTCGGAGTCAGAATCTTTTAAAAATAGTACCAGAATTGAATCAGTGTCCATCATGTATGTGTCTATGTATCTAAAGCCTTCGCCTGCATGTCTTGCAGAGCGTGTTGGAGATCTTCCTTCTAAGTTTAGCTAGCCCTTGGACATAGTGCATTGGCTTTACGAGTGTAGGAGCTGCAGTACAATTTTAACAGAATGTGTATGAGGCCCTCCTTTATGTTTAATACAAGGTGCATCAGAATCCCTCCTCTGTACGACATGCTCAATATGAGTAACGGGCACCCGTGTATTTTAGTGCGTGCTCATTACTACATAACAACATCACTTGCTGTTATCTGTGTCTCATCATCATCAACCACTTGAGACTTTAATTGAGATAGCACACCATCGTGTTCTTCTGACCATTGCTGCACAAATATGCGGCCCTTATTACACACGATTTCCTCATGTTCCTCTTGAAATGACAAGGGCCAGAGGCTAGAATCGATAAATACAAATGTCAACGCTCACTCCTCGGAGTGTTGGAGTGTCTCCTGGGACTTGCCATCTTGGGAGGAAGGAGGATCAAGCTGATGATTAGATGGTCCAGATTCTTGGCTAGTGAGACTGGACCGTGTAGAAGACAGGGTGGTGCTGGGAAACAGACTGGAAACTATATGTGCCATGCAACCAAACACCTGTTCACACAGTCCTGCCTTAAACTATGTTGTTCTGCGTCCCCCTTCAAAGTGTGACAGGAATTTTGGTCTCATGGATGAGCATATTTATTGTGCTCCAAAGATATTTATTTTTGAATGAGTATCACGAGTGTGTCAGAGGCTACAGACATTCACACTACGTCTAGCTGCTGAAGGTCTTTGCATTTTGCCTTGCAGACACCTTCTTAACCCTTCTGATTCTTCGACCCAGTGGCAACCTTTCACTGGCTCTAATTGACACACCTGGACAGGGGTGTTTATAGACTCCCAGCCTGCTGCTGGGAGTTGCCGGTGATATTTTCATTTCCCCTTGTTGAGGCTTGGAGCTATAGGAGTCAACTATCTTATGCTTTGGTGTTGCTGGAGGACGTCTGTTTTACATATCTGACTCTACTCCAGATAAGTGTTCCCTTTGTTCACCTATCCAAGCTGTCTTTAGTGGTAGGGATCGACTAGTGCTCACCCTGTCATTCCTTTGGTAGGGCTTATAGCCAGGGTCAGGCAAGGATTAGGTTCCTGCTCGGCGATAGGTGCCGAACCTATATAGGGATGTTTAGGGCAAACAGGATAACTTTAGATCTGCCTAGGGGTCTCTACTCCCCCATTCCCTAGCGTTGGTCTCCCTTCCTCTCATCCCTTCGTATTGCACTTAGTCTTTCCTACACTGTGCATGACAGTGAGACACGGCTGCTGGCCCTCCAAAAATAAGAAGCGAGGGCCAGCTGCTGGGCTTCCAAATTTTGTAATTTAGTGTATTTATGAGTAGTCCTCAAAGCATGGGTCAAGAAGGGTGAATAACCAGTAATGAGTGTTTTCAAAACTGCAAATAAGAAATTAGCCATGTCTGCCAGAGTCCCAAAAGTCCAGATTTCTCTGTTCCCACAATGAAGAGGACTATCCATCTCCTGTTCCTCCCACTCTCCTCCTCATTACATTTTAGTATTGTTGATGGATAACATTTAGCTAAAAGCTTGTGAGGCGGATAATTTATGATTGCAACACTGTGAATCGCTCATCTGCCAGAAAATAATTCCTGCTCAAATTACACATGCATTACCAAAATTGAGTAATGGCAACCTGAGGGCAGCCTGAGGTCTTTCCCAAATGTATGAGTGATGGCCTTCCAAAATTTAGGAGTTTATTTAGGAGTTCTCCTAGGAGCATGGGTTGAGAAGGGTGAACAACCAGGAATCAATGTTGTACAAACTGCATGTAACACGTGGGTCACGGGAAATGCAGCAGTACATAAAGTTAGCCATTCATTTCAGTAATTTCAATGCCCCCCAGACCTCCTGGGAGGGTCCATTGTAAAAATGCTCGAGATTCCTATTGACTTCTATTATACTCATTACTTGAGACGAGAACTCGAGCATTACAGAAAGCATTTTATTGATCGCTCATCACTAATGAAGTAAAGCATGTTATGAATTGTACCACCATGGACAACTTTTTTAATCGTTTTGAAGAGTAATGTTTTCATAGCTGATTACTCAGATTAGTATAATAACTTTTACAATGTTTTGTTTTGAAATGCGCAATAATTCTCTTTTTGCCTTGGAGTTGTTCTGCAGATTTTTTTCTGGTCTAGAGAAACTCCTTTGTGTGAATGATGGATGAACGGGACCATAATTGTCTAATTTTGTATTGCTATGTATTGATGTTGATGTAAGTACATGTCTATATATGTTGCATGTGGCATTCACCAGTGAAAGAAAAGAGCATCTGGGATGTCACAGGAAATACCACCTAAAAAGATCAAAATGAGTCACACACATAGAAGGAAATGTATATTATAGAAAGACAACCTCTATGCTACTCGTCCTCTAACATACATAACTACACAGTACCCTCATAAAGGAAAAAATCCTAATTATTTGCTCAATTAACTTGATTAGGTTATGATTTCAATCATATATCTGTAGTTTAGGGTTTTATTAAAGATTCCAGCATAAGACTTTTGTGTCTGAACAGTGGCAGTGGCAGCTGTTCACAAAGGTAAAGGAATATTCGTATACAGTTAGATTAAACAATAACCATACAAGTACCACATGCTGTGTCTGAAATCCTCATGCAGGCCTAAACAAAACATTTATACAAAATATGAGGAAGCTCTACTGACCCTGCTAATGAGACTTTGAAATGGTGCATTGAACGCATTGTAAACAAAAAAGGGGACATAGATTTTGACAAAGCAAGAATAGAAAATGGAATCGGAATATGAGAAAGCAGAAGAGGAAGTCAGAGACATAATAGCACAAGAGATCATTTACTAGGGGAAGTCTGGAAATTAAGGATATGTTTTCTTTTTCTGATCACTATTATGATTGCCTGGACATAATGAAAACTGAAATGAAAGAACTTGAGAATGTTGATGAAACCTCAAATACTAATGCATACAGTCATGGTCAAAAGTGTTGGCACCCTTAAAATTGTTCCAGAAAATGAAGTTTTTCTCTAATGAAATTATTGCAATTACACATGTTTTGTTATACAAATGTTTATATCCTTTGTGTGTATTGGAACCACACAGAAAACAGTGTAAAAAAAGGCAAATTTGACATAATTTCAAACAAAACCCCCAAAATAAGCCGGACAAAATTGTTTGCACCTTTTCAAAATTGTCGGTAAACTACTTTATTTCAAGCATGTAATGATCGTTCAAACTCACCTGTGGCAAGTAACAGGTGTGGGCAATATGAAAATCACATTTCAAGTCAACCAAAAAGGGGAGAAGATGACTCAATCTTTGCATTGTGTGTCTGTGTGTGCCACAATAAGCAAGGAGAACAGAAAGACAAAAAGAGAAGTGTCTGAGGACTTAAGAACCAACATTGTTGAAAAATATCAACAATCTCAAGGTTACAAGTCTATTGCAAGAGATTCTGATGTTCCTTTGTCCACGGTGTGCAACATAATCAAAATGTTTACTACCCATGGCACTGTAACTAATCTCCCTGGGCAGAGAAAAATGTATGAATGATTGCAATTCAGGATAGTCTGGATGGAGGATAAGCAGCCCCAATAAGGTTCCAAATAAATTACAAAGTCCTGTAGGATCAGGGTGCATCAGTGTCAGCACAAACTATCCATCAACATTTGAATGAAATGAAATGCAAGGCAGGAGACCCAGGAGTACCCCACAGCTGACACAGAGACATAAAAAAGCTAGACTGCAGTTTACCAAAATGTATGTGAGTAAGGCAAAATCCTTCTAGGAAGTGTCTTGTGGACAGATGGGACCAAGATAGAGCTTTTTGGTAAAGCAAAACATTCTGCTGTTTTGCTGAAAATTGAATAAGGCCTATAAAGAAAAGAACACAGTTCCTTCAGTCAAATATGGTGGAGAGTAAAAGTTGTTTTGGGGTTGTTTTGCTTCCTTTGGCACTGGATGCCTTGACTGTGTGCAAGGCATCATGAAATCTGAAGATTACCAATGAACTTTGGGTTGAAATGTAGTGCCTAGTGTCAGAAAGCTGGGCTTGCGCCATAGGTCATGGGTCTTCCAGCAGGACAATGATTACAGACATACTTCAAGAAGAACCCAGAAATGGATGTGCTGGAAAGTTCAAAAGTGTCCAGCAGTGGGTCCAGATCTAAATCCCATTGAACACCTGTGGAGAGATCTTAAAATTGCTGTTGGGTAGAAGGCACCCTTCAAATGTGAGAGACCTCAAGCAGTTTTCAGAAGAAGAGTGGTCCAAAATTCCAGTTGGGAGGTATAAGAAGCTTGCTGATGGTTATAGGAAGCGATTGATTGCAGTTATTTATTCCAAAGGATGTGCAACTAAATATTTAGTTGATGTCCAGCCTATTTTTAAGATTTTGTGTGAAATGCCTTTTTTTTACAGTTTTTTTGTGCTGTTCCAATATTCCAATACACACAAAGGAAATAAACATGTGTATAACAAAACACATGCAATTGCAATAATTTTTTGAGAGAAATACTTCATTTTCTGGAACAATTTAAAGGGTGCTAACAATTTTGACCATGGCTGTATACATCTATATCTATACCCTAGTAGAAAGAAATATCCATCGAATAGAAGCTGAGCTGCAGTTCTTGGCAATCGTCACTAGACTGTGAACAGAACTGAGAATTTCCCGGGTTTATTCACTGTTTGCATCTGGCTGCCGGGGCAAAAAACAGCGGAAAGCCAGACTCCACAATCTGATATTAATGACCTATCTCAGCAAAGAGTGACACAGAACACAAACCAAACATGTTACTTAGGGCGCAGGAAAGACTTAACAGATAATAAGAATACCGAAACGATGTATGAGTTTATTTCATTATATTTCATGCATGGTTCTGAAAAATGTACAACTGTCATGACTTGTTTCTGCTGTCATTCATTTTTTGCTCACTTCAAATTACAAAATAGTCAATAAGATGAGGGATGATGACAGTAGCAATAATTTATCTTATGCGTTTTTCCACTACCTTCATTTAAACTGAGAAATCGGCATCATCACAGCAGTTGACAATGAATGCAATGCAATCAATGGGATCCGCCCTCACATCTGCTGTCATATTATTACTCTCAGAAATAATATTGAATTAATAAATAGCAACGAAGCAGTGCTGCAGCCTACCAAAGCACTGAAGGATGGATCATTATTGACCTAGTAATGCTATGCACCTCACCCAAAGAACAGACACCTCGAAACGTTTTTATTTATTAACCCTACTATTCCTGTTTCCTTACAGATATTAAGTTCTGATTATTACCTTTGCAGTCAAAGGTCTTAGCTTTGCATTATATCTCTATAATCTCAATAGCAGATTAAAGGGAAGGCCTAAATTTAACTTTCTGGTCTCTTAGGCCTCCATCAAAGGACCTTTTTACACAGCCAACTTCAAAGCCCAAAGCTCCTTCACATGTTCTTTTGTGTAAGCAAAATAAATCATTTGACAAATATTGAATCGTGATTGATTTATCTTTTATGTTACATTTCACTGTAAATCAACCTGTAGGATAACAAAAATCTAGAATTCCCAGCCTCTTAAATGACTTTAAATACAAGACTATGAATAAATGACTAATCGAGTCCGTTTTCTACTTATGGAAAGATCGGATTAATCATGCACACTGAGGTATCTAGAGAGCACATTTTTTTCAATAAATATTACCGACAAAAATATAGCTAACAAAAAAATCCAGGGAAATTGTCCAATGTCTATGTCTATGTCTATGGATACTGAAAGGGTTAATGACATGACAGGGAATGCAATTACCAGTTGCTCTAGGGATGGAAAGGGGGGTAGGAGAAAGGAGCAGTTCCACCTGGGTTCACAATTTTCTGTTTTTACTACTACCTGAACGGCAAAAAATAGGAATGAACTGCAAGTGGCGAATGACAGATGTTATCGAGAGACCAGAAGAGGGATCAGACTTATCTGCGGAGCCAGATGTGAGAATATCAGCCACCCACTCCTACACCTACCCTATATCTTGCACTATTTCAAGTGATTTCAGGCTCGGCACATAAAGACAGTGCTAAGAAAGGACAGAGGGAATCCAATGAATGGTTTCACTGCTGGTTGGAGAGGTTCATCAGTCTGAAACTGACACCGTCACCTCTGATTTCCCCATCAGCCAGTAACAGTCACAAAAAAAGGATTATCCTCTGCAAATGAGCGCTGCGGCAGGGAAGGCTCCATGCGTCCTGGAGCACAGTGAGGATTCTTATCGCTAATTTGGCGTAAGGACACTTAAGTCTCTCCCCCAGCAAACTCCTGTGTATTAACTAGGATTATTTCAATCTGTGACAGAAGAGATCTTCAAAGAGTTTCTTGTTGCATGCGGAGAGATTCACGCTCTTCACAGATGTTTCTAGAGTGATGCATAATGAATGTACTCAGGGCAGGCTGAGAAGTTTCACTATTGCAGTTTTATTCAAAATGTGTATTTTTGTTTTAATGTGTGTCACAAAAGCATTCACATAATAAATCTACCATAAGCCACTAACAAGATTAAAAGAAAAAAATAATAAAGCATACCAAGAATTAATTAAACAATTCAGTGTACTTAGTCTAGTGTATCAGACAAAATTAAAATATATATATATATATATATATATATATATATTCTCTGTGCTGTTTATTAGCTGGTTTCATTTTAATTCTGCACATTCATTTCAATATGGAGCAGGGTATGGTTTGAACTGGAATTCCTGCTGTCCTTTATTTCTACCCTGCTATGATCTAGGAAATTCTGAAGGATTTTGTGCCAGTTTTTGTCAATAAAGTTGCAAATGTTGTCACATGTAGTGTTGAGCATTCCGATACCGCAAGTATCGGGTATCGGCCGATACTTGCGGGTATCGGAATTCTGATACCGAGATCCGATACTTTTGTGGTATCAGGTATCGGTATCGAAACAACATTAATGTGTAAAACAAAGAATTAAAATAAAAAATATTGCTATACTCACCTCTCCGACGCAGCCTGGACCTTACCGAGGGAACCGGGAGCCTTCTTTGCTTAAAATGCACGCTTTTACTTCCTTCCGTGACGTCACGGCTTGTGATTGGTCGCGTGCCGCCCATGTGGCCGCGACGCGACCAATCACAGCAAGCCGTGACGTAATTTTCAGGTCCTCAATGCCTAATTCTAGGCATTCAGGATTTTAAAATTACGTTCCGGCTTGTGATTGGTCGCGTCGCGGTCACATAGGCGACGCGACCAATCACAAGCCGTGACGTTACGGGAGGCAGGAAACGCGCGCATTTTTAAAATTACGTCACGGCTTGTGATTGGTTGTGTGCCGCCCATGTGACCGCGACGCGACCAATCACAGCAAGCCGTGACGTAATTTCAGGTCCTGATGCCTATTTCTGCATTCAGGACCTGAAATTACGTCACGGCTTGCTGTGATTGGTCGCGTCGCGGTCACATGGGCGGCACGCAACCAATCACAAGCCGTGACGTAATTTTAAAAATGCGCGTGTTTCCTGCCTCCCGTGACGTCACGGCTTGTGATTGGTCGCGTCGCCCATGTGACCGCGACGCGATCAATCACAAGCCGGAACGTAATTTTAAAATCATGAATGCCTAGAATTAGGCATTGAGGACCTGAAAATTACGTCACGGCTTGCTGTGATTGGTCGCGTCGCGGCCACATGGGCGGCACGCGACCAATCACAAGCCGTGACGTCACGGAAGGAAGTAAAAGCACGCATTTTAAGCAAAGAAGGCTCCCGGTTCCCTCGGTAAGGTCCAGGCTGCGTCGGAGAGGTGAGTATAGCAATATTTTTTATTTTAATTCTTTATTTTACACATTAATATGGATCCCAGGGCCTGAAGGAGAGTTTCCTCTCCTTCAGACCCTGGGAACCATCAGGGATACCGTCCAATACTTGAGTCCCATTGACTTGTATTGGTATCGGGTATCGGTATCGGATTAGATCCGATACTTTGCCGGTATCGGCCGATACTTTCTGATACCGATACTTTCAAGTATCGGACGGTATCGCTCAACACTAGTCACATGTCATTCTTGTTAAAAAATTGTGACTTTTGTTGTTTAACCCAACTTTAGCCTCTTATGGGGGTGTAGCCTGAGAGTGGTTAGCTATTTAAATAAAGTAATGTTACGTCCCCCCAATAAGCTTTTGGTGAGTTTTTGATGTTGCAGATTTTCTGCACCCTTTAAGGCCTGTTTCACACGTCAGTGGCTCCGGTACGTGTGGTGACAGTTTCCTCACGTACCGGAGACACTGACACACGTAGACACATTAAAATCAATGTGTCTCTGCACATGTCAGTGATTTTTCGCGGACCGTGTGTCCGTGTGCAAAACACGGAGACATGTCTGTTTTTCTCCGGCAGCACGTTCCGCAAAACATCCCGCACACGTACACGCGGAGAACAGTGTGCACTCTCCTCCGTGTGCACATACCACCACAGGAGAAACAGCGCTACAGTAAGCGCTGTCCCCCTGCGTGTGGTGCTGAAGCCGGTATTCATTCCTTCTTCCCAGCAGTGCTCGCTGGAGAGAAGGAATGACAAATCAAGGGTTTTTTATTATTATTGTGTTTAAAATAAAGTTCCTGGTCACCTCCCGCCTCCCACCCCCTGTGCGCCCGCCCGCTTGCATTAAAATACTCACCCAGCTCCCGCGATGCTTCCTCTCAGCGTCGGCAGCTTGTCGTGTGTGAGCGGTCATGTGGTACCGCTCATTACAGTGATGAATATGCGGCTCCACCTCCCATAGGGGAGGACGGCGGCAGGTGGGGAAGGATGGACTGAGCCCGGAGAGTACTGTAAATGTAGGGCCAAGCCACCTGCACTTAGCAGCTCATTTACAAAAAAATTGGAAAAGTGATTAACCCCTTCACCCCCAAGGGTGGTTTGCACGTTATGGACCGGGCCAATTTTTACAATTCTGATCACTGTCCCTTTATGAGGTTATAACTCTGGAAAGCTTCAACGGATCCTGGTGATTCTGACATTGTTTTCTCGTGACATATTGTACTTCATGATAGTGGTAAAATTTCTTTGATATTACCTGCGTTTATTTGTGAAAAAAATGGAAATTTGGCAAAAATTTTGAAAATTTCGCAATTTTCCAAATTTGAAATTTTATGCAATTAAATCACAGTGATATGTCACACAAAATACTTAATAAGTAACATTTCCCACATGTCTACTTTACATCAGCACCATTTTGGAACCAAAATTTTTTTTTGTTAGGGAGTTATAAGGGTTAAAAGTTGACCAGCAATTTCTCATTTTTACAACACCATTTTTTTTTAGGGACCACATCTCATTTGAAGTCATTTTGAGGGGTCTATATGATAGAAAATACCCAAGTGTGACACCATTCTAAAAACTACACCCCTCAAGGTGCTCAAAACCACATTCAAAAAGTTTATTAACCCTTCAGGTGTTTCACAGGAATTTTTGGAATGTTTAAATAAAAATGAACATTTAACTTTTTTTCACACAAAATTTACTTCAGCTCCAATTTGTTTTATTTTACCAAGGGTAACAGGAAAAAATGGACCCCAAAAGATGTTTTACAATTTGTCCTGAGTACGCCGATACTCCATATGTAGGGGTAAACCACTGTTTGGGCGCATGACAGAGCTCGGAAGCGAAGGAGCGCCGTTTGACTTTTCACTGCAAAATTGACAGGAATTGAGATGGGACGCCATGTTGCGTTTGGAGAGCCACTGATGTGCCTAAACATTGAAACCCCCCACAAGTGACACCATTTTGGAAAGTAGACCCCCTAAGGAACTTATCTAGATGTGTGGTGAGCACTTTGACCCACCAAGTGCTTCACAGAAGTTTATAATGCAGAACCGTAAAAATAAAAAATCATATTTTTTCACAAAAATGATCTTTTTGCCCCCAATTTTTTATTTTCTAAAGGGTAAGAGAAGAAATTGGACCCCAAAAGTTGTTGTACAATTTGTCCTGAGTACGCTGATACCCCATATGTGGGGGTAAACCACTGTTTGGGCGCATGGGAGAGCTCGGAAGGGAAGGAGCGCCGTTTGACTTTTCACTGCAAAATTGACAGGAATTGAGATGGGACGCCATGTTGCGTTTGGAGAGCCACTGATGTGCCTAAACATTGAAGCCCCCCCACAAGTGACACCATTTTGGAAAGTAGACCCCCTAAGGAACTTATCTAGATGTGTGGTGAGCACTTTGACCCACCAAGTGCTTCACAGAAGTTTATAATGCAGAGCCGTAAAAATAAAACAACATTTTTTTCCCACAAAAATTATTTTTTAGCCCCCAGTTTTGTATTTTCCCGAGGGTAACAGGAGAAATTAGACCCCAATAGTTGTTGTCCAATTTGTCCTGAGTACGCTGATACCCCATATGTGGGGGGAACCACCTTTTGGGCACATGGGAGGGCTCGGAAGGGATGGAGCGCCATTTGGAATGCAGACTTAGATGGAATGGTCTGCAGGCATCACATTGCGTTTGCCGAGCCCCTAATGTACCTAAACAGTAAACCCCCCCCAAAAGTGACACCATTTTGGAAAGTAGACCCCCTAAGGAACTCATCTAGATGTGTTGTGAGAGCTTTGAACCCCCAAGTGTTTCACTACAGTTTATAACGCAGAGCCGTGCAAATAAAAAATATTTTTTTTCCACAAAAATTATTTTTTAGCCCCCAGTTTTGTATTTTTCCAAGGGTAACAGGAGAAATTGGACCCTATATATTGTTGTCCAATTTGTCCTGAGTACGCTGATACCTGATATCTGGGGGGGAACCACCGTTTGAGCGCATGGCAGACCTCGGAAGGGAAGGATCATCATTTGCAATGCAGACTTAGATGGATTGGTCTACAGGCGTCACATTGCGTTTGCAGAGCCCCTAATGTACATAAACAGTATAAACCCCCACAAGTGACCCAATATTTGAAACTAGACCCCCCAAGGAACTTATCTAGTTGTGTTGTGAGAACTTTGAACCCCCAAGTGTTTCACTACAGTTTATAACGCAGAGCGGTGAAGATAAAAAAAATAAAAAATGTCCCCAAAAAATTATTTTTTAGCCCCCAGTTTTGTATTTTCCCAATGGTAACAGGAGAAATTGGACCCCAAAAGTTGTTGTCCAATTTGTCTTGAGTACGCTGATACCCCATATGTGGGGGGGAACCACCGTTTGGGCGCATGGGAGGGCTCGGAAAGGAAGGAGCGCCATTTGGAATGCAGACTTAGATGGAATGGTCTGCAGGCGTCACATTGCGTTTGCAGAGCCCCTAATGTACCTAAACAGTAGAAACCCCCCACAAGTGACACCATTTTGGAAAGTAGAACCCCTAAGGAACTCATCTAGATGTGTTGTGAGAGCTTTGAACCCCCAAGTGTTTCACTACAGTTTATAACGCAGATCCATGCAAATAAAAAAAAAAAAATTTTCCACAAAAATTATTTTTTAGCCCCTAGTTTTGTATTTTCCCAAGGGTAACAGGAGAAATTGGACCCCAAAAGTTTTTCTCCAATGTGTTCCGAGTACGCTGATGCCCCATATGTTGGGGTAAACCCCTGTTTGGGCGCACGGGAGAGCTTGGAAGGGAAGAAGCACTGTTTTACTTTTTCAACGCAGAATTGGCTGGAATTGAAATCGGACGCCATGTCACGTTTGGAGAGCCCCTGATTTGCCTAAACAGTGGAAACCCCCCAATTATAACTGAAACCCTAATCCAAACACACCCCTAACCCTAATCCCAATGGTAACCCTAACCACACCTCTAACCCAGACACACCCCTAACCCTAATCCCAACCCTATTCCCAACCGTAAATGTAATCCAAACCCTAACCCTAACTTTAGCCCCAACTCTAGCCCTAATCCTAACCCTAGCCCTTACCCTATTGGGAAAATGGAAATAAATACATTTTTTACATTTTTTTAATTTTTCCCTAACTAAGCGGGTGATGAAGGGGGGTTTGATTTACTTTTATAGCGGGTTATTTAGCGGATTTTTATGATTGGCAGCCGTCACACACTGAAAGACGCTTTTTATTACAAAAAATATTTTTTGCGTTACCACATTTTGAGAGCTATAATTTTTCCATATTTGAGACCACAGAGTCATGTGAGGTCTTTTTTTTTGTGGGACGAGTTGACGTTTTTATTGGTAACATGTTCAGGCACGGTATATTTTTTTGATCGCTTTTTATTCCGATTTTTGTGAGGCAGAATGACCAAAAACCAGCTATTCATGAATTTCTTTTGGGGGAGGCGTTTCTACCGTTCCACATTTGGTAAAATTGATAAAGCAGTTTTATTCGTCGGGTCAGTACGATTACAGCGATATCTCATTTATATAATTTTTTTTTTTTTGGCGCTTTTATACGATAAAAGCTATTTTATAGAAAAAATAATTATTTTGGCATCGCTTTATTCTGAGGACTATAACTTTTTTATTTTTTCGCTCATGATGGTGTATGGCAGCTCGTTTTTTGCAGGACAAGATGACGTTTTCAGCGGTACCATGGTTATTTATATCCGTCTTTTTGATCGCGTGTTATTCCACTTTTTGTTTGGCGGTATGAGAATAAAGCGTTGTTTTTTGCCTCGGTTTTTTTTTTTTTTTTTTACGGTGTTCACTGAAGGGGTTAACTAGTGATATAGTTTTATAGGTGGGGTCGTTACGGACGCGGCGATACTAAATATGTGTACTTTTATTGTTTCATTTTTTTAAATTTAGATAAAGAAATGTATTTATGGGAATAATTTTTTTTTTTAATTTATTTATTTAGGAATTTTTATTTTATTTTTTTTTACACATGTGGACGTTTTTTTTTTACTTTTTTACTTTGTCCCAGGGGGGGACATCACAGATCGATGATCTGGCAGTGTGCACAGCACTCTGCCAGATCTGCGATCTGCTGTGCAGGGCTGCAGGCTTACCAAGTGTCTGCTCTGAGCAGACACTCGGTAAGCCACCTCCCTCCCTGCAGGACCCGGATGCCGCGGCCATCTTGGATCCGGGACCTGCGGCGAGGAGGGAGGTAGGAGACCCTCAGAGTAACGCGATCACATCGCGTTGCTCCGGGGGTCTCAGGGAAGCACGCAGGGAGCCCCCTCCCTGCGCGATGCTTCCCTATACCGCCGGCACACCGCGATCATGTTTGATCGCGGTGTGCCGGGGGTTAATGTGCCGGGGGCGGTCCGTGACCGCTCCTGGCACATAGTGCCGGATGTCAGCTGCGATAGTCAGCTGACACCCGGCCGCGATCGGCCGCGCTCCCCCCGTGAGCGCGGCCGATCGCGTATGACGTACTATTCCGTCCTTGGGAAGTAGGGCCCACCCCACATGGACAGAATAGTACGTCTAATGACAGAAAGGGGTTAATCAGAAGTAGAATATAGGACTGAAAAATCAAAGGAACGAAATTAATCTGTATGAGGGCTTGTGCAGATGGCCGTATTTTCAGTCTGAATGTGATCTGATTTTTTCCTCGGACAAAGTCTGTCGAAGAAAATAATTGCACCATGCACGGTTTGCATCAAATATTTTTATCACATTCGCCCATGCAAGTCATTGTGTCTGTGAAAATGTTCCATGCAGGAGTTAATCTACTTAGTAATTACTCACACCAGTCCAGCAAATGTTCTGCAACAGAGGCACATAGAGCAAGCCACCACTATTTGGCAAGTCCTTAAAGGCCAGGATATTCTTCACCCACTCCTGATAAGGATGGGGGCTTAACAGATCCATTCTAAGGGCTCATTCCCACTTGCAATGAAATTGGAGGAATGCAATGTCATAAAAAATTGTATTGAATTCTGACCAATGTTATTCTATAATTGTGTGTTCATCTGCGTTTTTTTTCCAGCTTGGATCGGATCACGATGGGACTGGAAAAAAATCGCAGCATGCTGCGATTGTAATCAGAAATCGGATCGCATCCCGCAATAGAAGTCAATGGGAGCGATAAAAAAAATAACACACCACTCGGACCATGTGAGTGCTGTCTGATTTTTGCACACCGATCGAATTTGAAAAGATGGCAATTAATATGTGGGTACAGTAAAATCACACTGATAGGTTAGAATAGAATAGATAGAATAGATATATACACATAGAATACATAGATATATAGATGTCAGTGACACACACATATATATGTGTTTATATTGCATATGTAGATACAGAAAAAACAGCAGTTCTTGTGCCGTGTACTGTAAAATCACTGCAGGAGCCGACAGGAGAGAAGAGATGGATTGCATGCAGTAAATACAAATAGAAAAGGTAGATCAGGGTCACTGATCTGCTGGCTGTTCCAAAGCCCTTCATTAAACGTGTTGTTTATTCAAGGGATTGACTTGAAGCTGAGCATGTTGAGTCTTCTCCAGCTGTGGCCATACCACATATTCCTCGTGAAGTGTGGAGACCTTTCAGAGGCTGCAGAGCAGGTAAAAAGTTGAAGAAGGTTTAAATCGGTAGTACCATCAATTATCATGGGTAATGTATGCTCACTGGGAAATAAGACGGATGAACTGCTAGCTCTGTGTAAAACTCAGACGGAGTTCAAGGTATGCAGTCTCATGTGCCTTAGGCCGGTTTCACACGTCAGTGTCTCCAGTACGTGAGGTGACAGTTTCCTCACGTACCGGAGACACTGACACATGTAGACCCATTAAAATCAATGCATCTGTGCAGATGTCATTGATTTTTTGCGGACCGTGTCTCCGTGTGCCAAACACGGAGACATGTTAGTGTTCGTGGGAGCGCACGTATTACACGGACCCATTAAAGTCAATGGGTCCGTGTAAAAGACGGACCGCACACGGACGTTCTCCGTCTGCAGTCCGTTTGCGTGCAGGAGACAGCGCTACAGTAAGCGCTGTCCCCCCCACATGGTGCTGAAGCCGCGATTCATATCTTCTCTCCAGCAGCGTTTGCTGCAGAGAAGATATGAATAATAGTGTTTACAAGACAGATCTATGTGTCCGCCACCCCCCCCACCCCCTGTGCGCCCCCCCGCTGTTCTGAAAATACTCACCCGCTCCCTCGTTGGCTGTAGCTTCTTCCTGGTCTGGCCGCGGCTTCTCTACTGTATGTGGTCACGTGGGGCCGCCGATTACACTCATGAATATGTGGCTCCACCTCCAATAGGGGTGGAGCCGCCTATTCATGAGTGTAAATGAGCGGCCCCACGTGACCGTATACACTAGAAGCCGCGGCCAGACCAGGAAGCAGCGAGGGGAGCGGGTGAGTATTTTCTGACCAGCGGGGGGGCGCACAGGGGGTGGGAGGGCGGCGGACACATAGATCTTTATTTTAAACACTATTATTCATATCTTCTCTGCAGCAAATGCTGCTGGAGAGAAGATATGAATCACAGCTTCAGCACCAGATGCTGGTACATGTGGTACCCAGCACGGTGCGTGTGGTACCCAGTGGGAACACGGGCGGCACATGTGTGCCACAAGTGTGACACACTGATGTACAAAAGAAACGTAGGGGCACATGGACACGGATAATTCCGGTACCGATTGTTTCCGGTACCGGAATTATCTGGACGTGTGGGACAGCCCTTACAGAAATCTGGTTACATGGGGAGGTCCCTGATTCAAGTGTCTCGATTCCAGGGTTTCACATGGTCTGGGCTGATAGAGACAAAGCTAAGTGTGGTAAGAAGAAAGGTGGTGGGGTGATACTATACATTAATAACAGATGGTGCAATCAGCGGCAGATGACTTTTAAGGAAAGTCACTGCAGTCAAAACATTGAACTTTTAGCAGATGACCTTAGGCCTTACTATCTACCTAGAGAATTCTCCATTAGCATTGCAGTAGTCATGTATATACCTCCATCCACCAGCCAAGAGGCAGCTGGGGAAGTGTTGTCAGAGGTGTTGGCTCGCCATCCCACAAAGCACCCAAACTCTTTAATCGTAATCTCTGGGGATTTTAACAGAGTCATGTGTTGTGAATTCTGTTGTGGGTTCTGCTCTTGGGCTCCCTCCGGTGGTTATAAGTGGTAGTGCTGCTGTTTGTCCTTCACAGCAGTCATCAGCTGCTTCCACTTTGGACGGGGCTATTTAGTCTGGCTTCACTCTTTAGTGAGTGCCAGTTTACCATTGTTTTCCTGGGGATTCACATCTCTTCTTGGTTTCTCCTGCTGGATTGTTCAAATCATCAAAGATAAGTCCTGGCTCTGTTTTTGCAGTCCACATGCGGTGGACTTTATAGTTCAGTGAATTGCTATGTTTTTTCTTGTCCAGCTTTGTCTGTGTAAGGATTTATTTAGCCAAGCTGGTAGCTCTGGAGTCACAGAGTTACCCACCATGCCTTTAGTTAGGTGTGGAGATTTTTGTATCCTCTGTGGTGGATTTTTGTAGTATTTTAACACTGACCGCACAGTACTCTTTCCTGTCTTTTCTGTCTAGGAAGCGTGGCCTCCTTTGCTAAATTCTGTTTTTCAGTCTGCGTTTGTAATTTCCCTCTCCTCTCACAGTCAATATTTGTGGGTTGCTGTCTTTCCTTTGGGAATTTCTCTGAGGCAAGATAGTATTCCTGTTTCTTTCTTTAGGGGTAATTAGTCCTCCGGCCATGACGAGGTGTCTAGGGAGTGACAGGAACATCCCACGGCTACTTCTAGTTGCGGTTTTAAATTCAGGGTATGCAGTCAGTATAGAGGCCACCTACTCCAGAGCTCGTCCATGCTGCTCCTAGGCCACCAGATCATAACAGTACAACTGGCCAACAATTAGTTAACCGCATCTCAAAAGAAGGGAAAGAAAGTGCTGAGCCATTTTTTTTTCTGTACTCTGTTGTGTTTTTTTGTCCCTCTTCACTTCTGGGTGGCTCAGGAGTTAGGCGCTGACATGGATGTTCAGGGACTTGCTTCTCGGGTGGATCAACTTGCTGCTAGAGTACAGGGTATTTCTGATTATATCGTGCAGACTCCTGTTTTGGAGCCTAGAATTCCTACCCCCGATCTGTTTTTTGGGGACAGGTCCAAATTTTTGAGCTTTAAAAATAACTGTAAACTGTTTTTTGCTCTGAAGCCCCATTCCTCTGGTGATCCCATCCAGCAGGTAAAAATTGTCATTTCTCTGTTGCGTGGTGACCCGCAGGATTGGGCATTCTCCCTGGAATCTGGGAATCCGGCCTTGCTTAATGTAGACACCTTTTTTCAGGCGCTTGGGTTATTGTATGATGAACCTAACTCTGTAGAGCATGCTGAGAAAACACTTTTGGCCCTGTGTCAGGGTCAAGAAGTGGCAGAATCATATTGCCAGAAATTTAGAAAATGGTCTGTGCTTACTAAGTGGAATGAGGATGCTTTGGTGGCAATTTTCAGAAAGGGTCTTTCTGAATCTGTTAAAGATGTTATGGTGGGGTTCCTGTTATGGTTCTCAATGGCAAGAGAACATAGTCCAGCATACATAGGAACTAGCTCTTGGAAGGATGGAAACTTAAACTGACCATGAACTAAACCTGCCGCACAACTAACAGTAGCCGGGTAGCGTAGCCTGCGTTTTATCCCTAGACGCCCAGCGCCGGCCGGAGGACTAACTAATCCTGGCAGAGGAAAATATAGTCCTGGCTCACCTCTAGAGAAATTTCCCCGAAAGGCAGACAGAGGCCCCCACATATATTGGCGGTGATTTAAGATGAAAATGACAAACGTAGTATGAAAATAGGTTTAGCAAAATCGAGGTCCGCTTACTAGATAGCAGGAAGACAGAAAGGGTACTTTCATGGTCAGCTGAAAACCCTATCAATACACCATCCTGAAATTACTTTAAGACTCTAGTATTAACTCATAACATCAGAGTGGCAATTTCAGATCACAAGAGCTTTCCAGACACAGAAACAAAACTGCAGCTGTGAACTGGAACAAAATGCAAAAAACAAACAAGGACAAAAGTCCGACTTAGCTGGAAGTTGTCTGGTAGCAGGAACATGCACAGAAAGGCTACTGATTACAATGTTGACCGGCATGGAAGTGACAGAGGAGCAAGGTTAAATAGCGACTCCCACATCCTGATGGGAACAGGTGAACAGAGGGGATGATGCACACAAGCTCAATTCCACCAGTGGCCACCGGGGGAGCCCAAAATCCAATTTCACAACAGTACCCCCCCCTCAAGGAGGGGGCACCGAACCCTCACCAGAACCACCAGGGCGATCAGGATGAGCCCTATGAAAGGCACGGACCAGATCGGAGGCATGAACATCAGAGGCAGTCACCCAAGAATTATCCTCCTGACCGTATCCCTTCCATTTGACCAGATACTGGAGTTTCCGTCTGGAAACACGGGAGTCCAAGATTTTTTCCACAACGTACTCCAACTCGCCCTCAACCAACACCGGAGCAGGAGGCTCAACGGAAGGCACAACCGGTACCTCATACCTGCGCAACAATGACCGATGAAAAACATTATGAATAGAAAAAGATGCAGGGAGGTCCAAACGGAAGGACACAGGGTTAAGAATCTCCAATATCTTGTACGGGCCGATGAACCGAGGCTTAAACTTAGGAGAAGAAACCCTCATAGGGACAAAACGAGAAGACAACCACACCAAGTCCCCGACACAAAGCCGAGGACCAACCCGACGCCGGCGGTTGGCAAAAAGCTGAGTCTTCTCCTGGGACAACTTCAAATTGTCCACCACCTGCCCCCAAATCTGATGCAACCTCTCCACCACAGCATCCACTCCAGGACAATCCGAAGATTCCACCTGACCGGAGGAAAATCGAGGATGAAACCCCGAATTACAGAAAAAAGGAGACACCAAGGTGGCAGAGCTGGCCCGATTATTGAGGGCAAACTCCGCTAAAGGCAAAAAAGCAACCCAATCATCCTGATCTGCAGACACAAAACACCTCAAATATGTCTCCAAAGTCTGATTCGTCCGCTCGGTCTGGCCATTAGTCTGAGGATGGAAAGCAGACGAGAAAGACAAATCTATGCCCATCCTAGCACAGAATGCCCGCCAAAATCTAGACACGAATTGGGTTCCTCTGTCAGAAACGATATTCTCCGGAATACTATGCAAACGAACCACATTTTGAAAAAACAGAGGAACCAACTCGGAAGAAGAAGGCAACTTAGGCAGGGGAACCAAATGGACCATCTTAGAGAAACGGTCACACACCACCCAGATGACAGACATCTTCTGAGAAACAGGAAGATCCGAAATAAAATCCATCGAGATGTGCGTCCAAGGCCTCTTCGGGATAGGCAAGGGCAACAACAATCCACTAGCCCGAGAACAACAAGGCTTGGCCCGAGCACAAACGTCACAAGACTGCACAAAGCCTCGTACATCTCGTGACAGGGAAGGCCACCAGAAGGACCTTGCCACCAAATCCCTGGTACCAAAGATTCCAGGATGACCTGCCAACGCAGAAGAATGAACCTCAGAAATGACTTTACTGGTCCAATCATCAGGAACAAACAGTCTACCAGGTGGGCAACGATCAGGTCTATCCGCCTGAAAATCCTGCAAGGCCCGCCGCAGGTCTGGAGAAACGGCAGACAATATCACTCCATCCTTAAGGATACCTGTAGGTTCAGAATTACCAGGGGAGTCAGGCTCAAAACTCCTAGAAAGGGCATCCGCCTTAACATTCTTAGAACCCGGTAGGTATGACACCACAAAATTAAACCGAGAGAAAAACAACGACCAGCGCGCCTGTCTAGGATTCAGGCGTCTGGCGGACTCAAGATAAATTAAATTTTTGTGGTCGGTCAATACCACCACCTGATGTCTAGCCACCTCAAGCCAATGACGCCACTCCTCAAAAGCCCACTTCATGGCCAAAAGCTCCCGATTCCCAATATCATAATCCCGCTCGGCGGGCGAAAATTTACGAGAAAAAAAAGCACAAGGTTTCATCACGGAGCAGTCGGAACTTCTTTGCGACAAAACCGCCCCAGCTCCGATTTCAGAAGCGTCGACCTCAACCTGAAAAGGAAGAGCAACATCAGGCTGACGCAACACAGGGGCGGAAGAAAAGCGGCGCTTAAGCTCCCGAAAGGCCTCCACAGCAGCAGGGGACCAATCAGCAACATCAGCACCCTTCTTAGTCAAATCAGTCAATGGTTTAACAACATCAGAAAAACCAGCAATAAATCGACGATAAAAGTTAGCAAAGCCCAAAAATTTCTGAAGACTCTTAAGAGAAGAGGGTTGCGTCCAATCACAAATAGCCCGAACCTTGACAGGATCCATCTCGATGGAAGAGGGGGAAAAAATGTATCCCAAGAAGGAAATCTTTTGAACCCCAAAAACGCACTTAGAACCCTTCACACACAAGGAATTAGACCGCAAAACCTGAAAAACCCTCCTGACCTGCTGGACATGAGAGTCCCAGTCATCCGAAAAAATCAGAATATCATCCAGATACACGATCATAAATTTATCCAAATAATCACGGAAAATGTCATGCATAAAGGACTGAAAGACTGAAGGGGCATTTGAAAGGCCAAAAGGCATCACCAAATACTCAAAGTGGCCCTCGGGCGTATTAAATGCGGTTTTCCACTCATCCCCCTGCTTAATTCGCACCAAATTATACGCCCCACGGAGATCTATCTTAGAGAACCACTTGGCCCCCTTTATGCGAGCAAACAAATCAGTCAGCAGTGGCAACGGATATTGATATTTAACCGTGATTTTATTCAAAAGCCGATAATCAATACACGGCCTCAAAGAGCCATCTTTCTTAGACACAAAGAAAAAACCGGCTCCTAAGGGAGATGACGAAGGACGAATATGTCCCTTTTCCAAGGACTCCTTTATATATTCTCGCATAGCAGCCATGGCAATCCAAGCACCAACACATCATGTAGATTATACAGCACAAGAAAGCGAATAATCTCCTGATGATCCGGATTAATTCGCATAGTTACTTGTGTCCAGTATTGTGGTTTATTACTAGCCAATGGGGTGGAGTCAATCCCCTTCAGAGGTATAGGAGTTTCAAGAGGCTCTAAATCATACCCACAGCGTTTGGCAAAGGACCAATCCATAAGACTCAAAGCGGCGCCAGAGTCGACATAGGCATCCGCGGTAATAGATGATAAAGAACAAATCAGGGTCACAGATAGAATAAACTTAGACTGAAAAGTGCCAATTGAAACTGACTTATCAAGCTTCTTAGTACGCTTAGAGCATGCTGATATAACATGAGTTGAATCACCACAATAAAAGCACAACCCATTTTTTCGTCTAAAATTCTGCCGTTCGCTTCTGGACAGAATTCTATCACATTGCATATTCTCTGGCGTCTTCTCAGTAGACACCGCCAAATGGTGCACAGGTTTGCGCTCCCGCAGACGTCTATCGATCTGGATAGCCATTGTCATGGACTCATTCAGACCCGCAGGCACAGGGAACCCCACCATAACATCCTTAACGGCATCAGAGAGACCCTCTCTGAAATTCGCCGCCAGGGCGCACTCATTCCACTGAGTAAGCACAGACCATTTACGGAATTTTTGGCAGTATATTTCAACTTCATCTTGCCCCTGAGATAGGGACATCAAGGCTTTTTCTGCCTGAAGCTCTAAATGAGGTTCCTCATAAAGCAACCCCAAGGCCAGAAAAAACGCATCCACATTGAGCAACGCAGGATCCCCTGGAGCCAATGCAAAAGCCCAATCTTGAGGGTCGCCCCGGAGCAAGGAAATCACAATCCTGACCTGTTGAGCAGGATCTCCAGCAGAGCGAGATTTCAGGGACAAAAACAACTTGCAATTATTTTTGAAATTTTGAAAGCAAGATCTATTCCCCGAGAAAAATTCAGGCAAAGGAATTCTAGGTTCAGATATAGGAACATGAACAACAAAATCTTGTAAATTTTGAACTTTCGTGGTGAGATTATTCAAACCTGCAGCTAAACTCTGAATATCCATTTTAAACAGGTGAACACAGAGCCATTCCAGGATTAGAAGAAGAGAGAGAGAGGAAGGCTGCAATATAGGCAGACTTGCAAGTGATTCAATTCAAAGCACACTCAGAACTGAAGGAAAAAAAAAAAAAAAAATCAGCAGACTTCTTTTTTCTCTCCTTTCTCTGCCAATTAATTTAACCCTTTGTGGGCCGGTCAAACTGTTATGGTTCTCAATGGCAAGAGAACATAGCCCAGCATACATAGGAACTAGCTCTTGGAAGGATGGAAACTTAAACTGACCATGAACTAAACCTGCCGCACAACTAACAGTAGCCGGGTAGCGTAGCCTGCGTTTTATCCCTAGACGCCCAGCGCCGGCCGGAGGACTAACTAATCCTGGCAGAGGAAAATATAGTCCTGGCTCACCTCTAGAGAAATTTTCCCGAAAGGCAGACAGAGGCCCCCACATATATTGGCGGTGATTTAAGATGAAAATGACACCAGTGGCCACCGGGGGAGCCCAAAATCCAATTTCACAACAGGTTCCCCACGCCTGCAGGTCTGAGTGATTCTATGTCTCTGGCCATTCAAATTGACCGGTGCTTGCGTGAGCGCAGAGTTGTGCACACTATGGCGTTGTCTTCCGAGCAGAGTCCTGTTGTGAGTTCTGTTTTTGGCTCCCTCTGGTGGCTACTGGTGGTACTGGCTTACTTTTGTCTTTTGTTTCCAGTGCACCTGTTCCCATCAGGGTTTGGGAGTTTCCTATTTAGTTTGGCTTCTCAGTCATTCTAGTGCCGGCAATCAATGTTATCAGAGCACCTCTGTTGCTTGCTACCTGCTCCAAGTCTGCAATTCAGCTAAGTTGGATCTTCTGTATTTTTGTGTTTGTTTTGTCCAGCACGCATTTATACACTCTTGCTGCTGGAAGCTCTAGTGATCTGAAATTACTACTCCGGTGTCATGAGTTGATATCGGAGTTAAAGTAATTTCAGGATGGCTGATTAGGGTTTTGAGGTGACCGCGAAGTCCTCTTTTGTATTTTCTGCTATCTAGTCAGAGGGCCTCTCTTTGCTGAACCTATATTCATACTGCGTACGTATTTTCCTCTTACCTAACCGTTATTATATGTGGGGGGCTACTATCACTTTTGGGGTTTCCCTGGAGGCAAGTCAGGTCTGTGTATTCCTCTACTAGGGGTAGCTAGATCTCCGGCTGATGCAAGACGTCTAGGGATAAAAATGTAGGCACGCCCCCGGCTACTGTTATTTGTGTGTTAGGTTCAGCATCGCGGTCATCTGAGTTACCATCTTCCTAGAGCTAGTCCGTTTTTGCCTAAGTCCCTGCCATTGGGAATCATGACAGAGTCCTGAGCCTATGCAGTGTGATAGGATTGTGTCTAGAGCGGAACGCCAAGGATTCAAACGTCAGAATAGGTTGTGCTTTTACTGCGGCAATTCTGCTCATGTTATTTCTGATTGCCATAAGCGTGCCAAGAGAATCGCTAATTCCATTACCATCAGTACTGTACAACCTAAATTTCTGTTATCTGTGACCCTGATCTGCTCATTATCGTCATTCTCTGTCATGGCATTTGTGGATTCAGGCGGCGCTTTAAATTTAATGGACTTAGAATTTGCCAGACATTGTGGTTTTTCCTTACAGCCTTTGTGGAGTCCTATCCCTTTGAGGGGGATTGATGCTACACCATTGGCTAAAAATAAACCTCAGTTTTGGACACAGTTAACCATGTGCATGGCGCCAGCCCATCAGGAAGATTGTTGTTTCCTGGTGTTACATAATTTGCATGATGCTATTGTGCTGGAGTTTCCATGGTTACAGGTACATAATCCGGTGTTGGATTGGAAATCTATGTCTGTGACTAGTTGGGGTTGTCAGGGGGTTCATGATGATGTTCCTCTGATGTCAATTTCCTCCTCCCCCTCTTCTGAAATTCCTGAGTTTCTGTCAGAATTCCAGGATGTTTTCGATGAGCCCAAGTCCAGTTCCCTTCCACCGCATAGGGACTGTGATTGTGCTATTGACTTGATTCCAGGCTGTAAGTTTCCTAAGGGCCGACTTTTCAACCTGTCTGTGCCTGAACATGCCGCCATGCGGAGCTATGTAAAGGTGTCTTTGGAGAAGGGGCATATTCGGCCATCTTCTTCTCCATTAGGAGCAGGGGTTTTTTTTGTTGCCAAGAAGGATGGCTCCTTGAGACCCTGTATTGATTATCGCCTCTTGAATAAGATCACGGTCAAATTCCAATACTCTTTGCCTTTGCTTTCTGATTTGTTTGCCAGGATTAAGGGGGCTAGTTGGTTTACTAAGATTGACCTTCGAGGGGCATATAATCTGGTTCGTATTAAGCAGGGTGACGAATGGAAAACTGCATTTAATACGCCCGAGGGCCATTTCGAATATCTTGTGATGCCATTCGGACTCTCTAATGCCCCATCTGTGTTTCAGTCCTTCATGCATGATATTTTTCGGAATTATCTTGATAAATTCATGATTGTATATTTGGATGATATTTTGATTTTTTCAGATGATTGGGAGTCTCATGTGAAACAAGTCAGGATGGTATTTCAGGTCCTTCGTGATAATGCCTTGTTTGTGAAGGGGTCTAAGTGCCTCTTTGGAGTACACAAGGTTTCTTTTTTGGGCTTCATTTTTTCTCCATCATCTATAGAAATGGATCCGGTTAAGGTTCAGGCCATTCATGATTGGATCCAGCTTCACCATCCGTGAAGAGCCTTCAGAAATTTTTGGGCTTTGCTAATTTTTATCGCCGTTTCATTGCCAACTTCTCCAGTGTGGTTAAACCCCTGACCGATTTGATGAGGAAGGGAGCTAATGTAGCGAATTTGTCCTCTGAGGCTGTTTCTGCCTTTCAGGAGCTTAAGCGCCGATTTACTTCTGCCCCTGTGTTGCGTCAGCCGGATGTTTCTCTTCCTTTTCAGGTTGAGGTTGACACTTCTGAGATTGGTGCTGGGGCCGTTTTGTCTCAGAGGAATTCTGATGGTTCCTTGATGAAACCGTGTGCCTTCTTTTCTCGAAAGTTTTTGCCTGCGGAACGCAATTATGATGTTGGCAATCGGGAGTTGTTGGCTATGAAGTGGGCGTTTGAGGAGTGGCGACATTGGCTTGAGGGGGCCAAGCATCGTATTGTGGTCTTGACCGATCATAAGAATCTGATTTACCTCGAGTCTGCCAAACGGCTGAATCCTAGACAGGCCCGATGGTCCCTGTTTTTCTCCCGTTTTGATTTTGTTATCTCGTATCTTCCGGGTTCTAAGAATGTTAAGTGTTATGATCCTAGTGGCAAGGATCACAGGTCGGACTAGCTAAGTAACTGAACAGACTACTAGCTCTGGGGAAGTGGTAACTAGATTGACCGCAACCTGATCCTATCCGCAAACAACTATAGGCAGCCGTGGAACGTTTGCCTAAAAATCCTAGACGTCTCGTCTCGGCCTGAGAAACTGACTATTCCTAGAGAGAAAGTAAGTCCTCACTTGCCTCAGTGGAAGACCCCAAAGATATAGAATAGCCCCCCACAAATATTAACGGTGAGTTAAGGGGAAAGCACAAACGCAGAGATGAAATCAGATTTAGCAAATGAGGCCCGCTAATACTAGATAGCAGAAAATAGGAAGAGAACTGTGCGGTCAATGAAAAACCCTATTCAAAATATCCACGCAGAGATTGCTCGAGCCCCCGCACCAACTAACGGTGCGGGGGAAGCAACTCCGTACCCCAGAGCTTACCAGCAAAAAGAAATCACATGTTAGCAAGCTGGACTAGACTCATCATACACAGAAATCATATTGCAGGCAGATGAGCAAAAAATATTCAAACAGAACTTAGCTTATCCTGAAGAGGCAGAAAACGAGATAATCAGGAGTAATCAGAATAGCACTGAATACATTGACAGCCGGCAACAAGTGGAAATGAAGCAGGGCTAAATAGGAGCCTCCCTGGTGAATAACGAGGCAGCTGATCCAGCAGACCCGCAGGATAATAAACCAAACCACCAGGGGGAGCCAAAAAACCAAAGTCACACAATACCATCTGTGACCACAAGAGGGAGCCTGAAAACGGAGTTCACAACAGTACCCCCCCTTGAGGAGGGGTCACCGAACCCTCATCAAAACCCCCAGGGCGATCAGGGTGAGACACATGGAAGGCATGAACCAAATCGGCCGCATGAACATCAGAGGCGACAACCCAGGAATTATCCTCCTGACCATAGCCTTTCCACTTAACCAAATACTGAAGCCTCCGTCTAGAAATACAAGAATCCAAGATCTTCTCCACCACGTATTCCAATTCTCCCTCAACCAGCACAGGGGCAGGAGGCTCAACCGAAGGAACCACAGGCACCACATACCTCCGCAACAACGACCGATGGAACACATTATGAATAGCAAACGATGCCGGGAGGTCCAAACGAAATGACACAGGGTTAAGGACTTCCAAAATCTTATAAGGACCGATAAACCGAGGCTTAAACTTAGGAGAGGAGACCTTCATAGGAACAAAGCGAGAAGACAACCACACCAAATCCCCAACGCGAAGTCGGGGACCCACACAGCGACGGCGGTTGGCAAAGCGCTGAGCCATCTCTTGTGACAGCTTCAAATTGTCCACCACATGATTCCAAATCTGATGCAACCTATCCACCACAACATCCACTCCAGGACAGTCAGAAGACTCCACCTGACCCGAGGAAAAACGAGGATGAAACCCTGAATTACAAAAAAAAGGCAAAACCAAAGTAGCAGAACTAGCCCGATTATTAAGGGCATACTCGGCCAATGGCAAAAAAGTCACCCAGTCGTCCTGATCAGCAGAAACAAAACATCTTAAATAGGTTTCCAAAGTCTGATTAGTGCGCTCGGTTTGGCCATTCGTCTGAGGATGGAAGGCCGACGAAAAAGACAAATTAATGCCCATCTTAGCACAAAAGGTCCGCCAAAATCTAGACACAAACTGGGATCCTCTGTCAGAAACAATATTTTCAGGGATCCCGTGCAAATGAACCACATTTTGAAAAAACAGAGGAACCAACTCGGAGGAAGAAGGCAACTTAGGCAAGGGCACCAAATGGACCATTTTAGAAAAACGATCACACACCACCCAAATGACCGACATTCTCTGAGAGACAGGGAGATCTGAAATAAAATCCATGGAAATGTGCGTCCAAGGCCTCTTCGGGACAGGCAAAGGCAACAACAAGCCACTGGCACGAGAACAGCAAGGCTTAGCCTGAGCACAAATTCCACAAGACTGCACAAAGGAACGCACATCCCGCGACAAGGAAGGCCACCAGAAGGACCTAGCCACCAAATCTCTGGTACCAAAAATCCCAGGATGGCCTGCCAACACCGAAGAATGAACCTCGGAAATAACTCTGCTGGTCCATCTATCCGGGACAAACAGTCTCTCCGGTGGACAACGGTCAGGTCTATCCGCCTGAAACTCCTGCAGCACTCGTCGCAAATCTGGGGAGATGGCAGACAAAATCACCCCTTCTCTGAGGATACCAGCTGGTTCTGAATCACCAGGAGAGTCAGGCACAAAACTCATAGAAAGAGCATCAGCCTTCACATTCTTCGAACCAGGCAGGTATGAGACGACGAAATCAAAACGAGAGAAAAACAACGACCAACGAGCCTGTCTAGGATTCAGCCGCTTGGCCGACTCGAGATAAATCAAATTCTTGTGATCAGTCAAGACCACCACACGATGCTTAGCTCCCTCAAGCCAATGTCGCCACTCCTCAAATGCCCACTTCATAGCCAACAACTCCCGATTACCAACATCATAATTCCGCTCGGCAGGCGAAAACTTTCTTGAAAAGAAAGCACATGGCTTCATCACAGAGCCATCAGAGCTTCTCTGCGACAAAACAGCCCCCGCTCCAATCTCAGAAGCATCAACCTCGACCTGGAAAGGAAGGGAGACGTCTGGCTGACATAAGATCGGAGCCGAAGAAAACCGGCTCTTCAGCTCCCGAAAGGCCTCCACAGCCGCAGGAGACCAATTAGTAACATCAGAACCCTTCTTGGTCAAATCCGTCAATGGCTTAACAACACCAGAAAAATTAGTGATGAAGCGACGGTAAAAATTAGCAAAACCCAAGAACTTCTGAAGACTCTTAACAGATGTAGGCTGAGTCCAGTCATGAATAGCCTGAACCTTGACTGGGTCCATCTCAATAGCAGAAGGAGAAAAAATGAAACCCAAAAAAGAGACCTTCTGGACTCCAAAAAGACATTTTGAGCCCTTCACAAATAAAGCATTGGCACGCAGGACCTGAAACACCATCCTGACCTGCTTAACATGGGACTCCCAATCATCCGAAAAAAACAGAATATCATCCAGATACACAATCATAAATTTATCCAGATATTCGTGGAAGATGTCGTGCATAAAGGACTGAAAGACAGAAGGAGTGTTAGAAAGTCCAAAAGGCATCACCAAGTACTCAAAATGACCTTCGGGCGTATTAAATGCAGTTTTCCATTCATCACCCTGCTTAATACGCACAAGGTTATACGCACCACGAAGATCTATCTTGGTGAACCAACTAGACCCCCTAATGCGAGCAAACAGATCAGATAACAATGGCAAAGGATACTGAAATTTGACCGTGATTTTGTTTAGAAGGCTATAATCAATACAAGGTCTCAAGGAACCATCCTTCTTAGCCACAAAAAAGAACCCCGCACCAAGAGGGGAGGAGGAGGGGCGAATAAGTCCTTTCTCCAAAGACTCCTTTATATAACTCCGCATAGCAGCATGCTCCGGCACTGACAAATTGAAAAGTCGTCCCTTAGGAAACTTACTACCAGGAATCAAATTTATAGCACAATCACAATCCCTATGAGGAGGTAGAGAACTGAGTTTGGGCTCATCAAATACATCCTGGTAATCTGACAAAAACGCAGGGACCTCAGAAGGAGTGGATGAAGCAATTGACACCACAGGAGCGTCGCCATGAATTCCCTGACAACCCCAAC
Source organism: Ranitomeya variabilis (assembly GCF_051348905.1). Classification (NCBI taxonomy): domain Eukaryota; kingdom Metazoa; phylum Chordata; class Amphibia; order Anura; family Dendrobatidae; genus Ranitomeya; species Ranitomeya variabilis. The sequence continues at coordinate 492,046,165 of NC_135235.1, forward strand.
TTGACACAGACATTGCTTTCCAATCCAGGACTGGATTATGAGTCTGCAACCATGGCAGGCCCAACACGACAACATCATGCAAATTATGCAATACAAGAAAGCGAATCACCTCCTGATGAACAGGAGTCATGCACATGGTCACTTGTGTCCAGTACTGAGGTTTATTCGTAGCCAATGGTGTAGCATCAATTCCCCTTAGTGGAATAGGGAATTTTAAAGGCTCCAAAACAAAACCACAGCGCCTGGCAAATGACAAATCCATCAGACTCAGGGCAGCACCTGAATCCACAAAAGCCATAACCGGGTAAGATGACAGGGAACAAATCAGGGTAACAGACAAAATAAACTTAGGCTGTAAAGTACCGATGGTGACAGATTTATCAATCTTTTTTGTGCGCTTAGAGCATGCTGAGATAACATGAGCTGAGTCACCACAGTAAAAGCACAACCCATTTAGCCGTCTCTAATTTTGCCGTTCACTTCTGGTCAGAATTCTATCACATTGCATAGACTCAGGTGTCTGTTCAGAAGACACCGCCAAATGGTGCGCAGGTTTGCGCTCCCGCAAACGCCGATCAATCTGAATGGCCAGAGTCATTGACTCATTCAGACCTGCAGGCGTAGGGAACCCCACCATGACATTCTTAATGGCTTCAGAAAGACATTTTCTGAAATTTGCAGCCAGGGCACACTCATTCCATTGAGTAAGCACCGACCATTTCCGAAATTTCTGGCAGTACACCTCTGCATCATCTTGCCCCTGAGAGAGGGCCAACAACGCTTTTTCAGCCTGGTTCTCAAGATTAGGTTCCTCATAGAGCAATCCAAGGGCCAGAAAAAACGCATCCACACTGAGCAATGCAGGATCCCCTGGCGCCAATGCGAAGGCCCAATCTTGAGGGTCGCCACGCAAGAAAGAAATACTAATCTTAACTTGCTGAACAGAATCCCCAGAGGAACGAGGTTTCAAAGAAAGAAACAATTTACAATTGTTCTTAAAATTCAGGAACCTAGATCTATCTCCAGAAAACAACTCCGGAATAGGTATTCTAGGCTCTGACATAGGACTGTGCACAACAAAATCCTGAATACTGTGTACCCTTGCAGCAAGATGATCTACACTGGAGGCTAAACTCTGGATATCCATATCAGCAGCTGAACTCAGAGCCACACCAAGATTAAGTGGAGGAGAGAAGCTAGACACACAGCAGCTAGACACACGGCAGCAAAAAAAAAAAAAAAATATCTCCAAGCTTCTTTTCTCTTGCTTCTGCCATGCAATTAACACTTTACTGGCCGGCTGTACTGTTATGATCCTAGTGGCAAGGATCGCAGGTCGGACTAGCTAAGTAACTGAACAGACTACTAGCTCTGGGGAAGTGGTAACTAGATTGACCGCAACCTGATCCTATCCGCAAACAACTATAGGCAGCCGTGGAACGTTTACCTAAAAATCCTAGACGTCTCGTCACGGCCTGAGAAACTGACTATTCCTAGAGAGAAAGTAAGTCCTCACTTGCCTCAGTGGAAGACCCCAAAGATACAGAATAGCCCCCCACAAATATTAACGGTGAGTTAAGGGGAAAGCACAAACGCAGAGATGAAATCAGATTTAGCAAATGAGGCCCGCTAATACTAGATAGCAGAAAATAGGAAGAGAACTGTGCGGTCAATGAAAAACCCTATTCAAAATATCCACGCAGAGATTGCTCGAGCCCCCGCACCAACTAACGGTGCGGGGGAAGCAACTCCGTACCCCAGAGCTTACCAGCAAAAAGAAATCACATGTTAGCAAGCTGGACTAGACTCATCATACACAGAAATCATATTGCAGGCAGATGAGCAAAAAATATTCAAACAGAACTTAGCTTATCCTGAAGAGGCAGAAAACGAGATAATCAGGAGTAATCAGAATAGCACTGAATACATTGACAGCCGGCAACAAGTGGAAATGAAGCAGGGCTAAATAGGAGCCTCCCTGGTGAATAACGAGGCAGCTGATCCAGCAGACCCGCAGGATAATAAACCAAACCACCAGGGGGAGCCAAAAAACCAAAGTCACACAATACCATCTGTGACCACAAGAGGGAGCCTGAAAACGGAGTTCACAACAGTTAAGGCTGATGCCCTCTCTAGGAGTTTTTTGCCTGATTCCCCTGGGATTCTTGAGCCGGTTGGTATTCTTAAGGAGGGGGTGATTCTTTCTGCCATCTCCCCTGATTTGCGACGGGTTCTTCAGGAGTTTCAGGCTGATAAACCTGATCGCTGTCCAGCGGGGAAACTGTTTGTTCCTGACAGATGGACTAGTAAAGTGATTTCTGAGGTTCACTGTTCTGTGTTGGCTGGCCATCCTGGGATTTTTGGTACCAGAGATTTGGTTAGTAGGTCCTTTTGGTGGCCTTCTTTGTCACGGGATGTGCGTTCTTTTGTGCAGTCCTGTGGGACTTGTGCGCGTGCCAAACCTTGCTGCTCCCGCGCCAGTGGGTTGCTTTTGCCTTTGCCGGTCCCTGAGAGGCCTTGGACGCATATTTCTATGGATTTTATTTCGGATCTTCCTGTTTCCCAGAGGATGTCTGTTATCTGGGTGGTCTGTGACTAGTTTTCTAAGATGGTTCATTTCGTACCTTTGCCTAAGTTGCCTTCCTCTTCTGAGTTGGTTCCGTTGTTTTTTCAGCATGTGGTTCGTTTGCATGGCATTCCGGAGAATACTGTGTCCGATAGAGGTTCCCAGTTTGTTTCTAGGTTTTGGTGGTCCTTTTGTGCTAAGCTGGGCATTGATTTGTCTTTTTCTTCCGCATTTCATCCTCAGACAAACGGCCAAACCGAGCGAACTAACCAGACTTTGGAAACTTATTTGAGATGCTTTGTGTCTGCCGATCAGGATGATTGGGTGGCTTTCTTGCCATTGGCCGAGTTTGCCCTTAATAATCAGGCTAGTTCTGCTACCTTGGTTTCACCATTCTTTTGTAATTCTGGGTTTCATCCTCGTTTTCTTCAGGGCAGGTTGAGTCTTCTGATTGTCCTGGGGTGGACTCTGTGGTTGACAGGTTGCAGCAGATTTGGGCTCATGTTGTGGACAATTTGGTGTTGTCTCAGGAGGAGGCTCAGCGTTTTGCCAACCGTCGTCGGCGTGTGGGTTCCCGGCTTCGGGTTGGGGATTTGGTCTGGTTGTCTTCTCGTCATGTTCCTATGAAGGTTTCTTCCCCGAAGTTCAAGCCTCGGTTTATTGGTCCTTATAGGATTTCTGAGATTATCAATCCAGTGTCTTTTCGTTTGGCCCTTCCAGCCTCTTTTTCCATCCATAATGTTTTTCGTAGATCTTTGTTGCGGAAATATGTGGTGCCCGTGGTTCCCTCTGTTGATCCTCCTGCCTCTGTGTTGATTGATGGGGAGTTGGAGTATGTTGTGGAGAAGATCGTGGATTCTCATTTTTCTAGACGGAGGCTTCAGTATCTTGTCAAGTGGAAGGGTTATGGCCAGGAGGATAATTCTTGGGTTGTTGCCTCCGATGTTCATGCTGACGATTTGGTTCGTGCCTTCCATTTGGCTCGTCCGGATCGGCCTGGGGGCTCTGGTGAGGGTTCGGTGACCCCTCCTCAAGGGGGGGTACTGTTGTGAATTCTGTTGTGGGTTCTGCTCTTGGGCTCCCTCCGGTGGTTATAAGTGGTAGTGCTGCTATTTGTCCTTCACAGCAGTCATCAGCTGCTTCCACTTTGGACGTGGCTATTTAGTCTGGCTTCACTCTTTAGTGAGTGCCAGTTGTCCATTGTTTTCCTGGGGATTCACATCTCTGCTTGTTTTCTCCTGCTGGATTGTCCAAATCATCAAAGATAAGTCCTGGCTCTGTTTTTGCATTCCACATGCGGTGGACTTTATAGTTCAGTGAATTGCTATGTTTTTTCTTGTCCAGCTTTGTCTGTGTAAGGATTTATTCAGCCAAGCTGGTAGCTCTGGAGTCACAGAGTTACCCTCCATGCCTTTAGTTAGGTGTGGAGATTTTTGTATCCTCTGTGGTGCATTTTTGTAGTATTTTTAATACTGACCGCACAGTACTCTGTCCTGTCTTTTCTGTCTAGGTAGCGTGGCCTCCTTTGCTAAATTCTGTTTTTCAGTCTGCGTTTGTAATTTCCCTCTCCTCTCACAGTCAATATTTGTGGGGGGCTGTCTTTCCTTTGGGAATTTTCTCTGAGGCAAGATAGTATTCCTGTTTCTTCCTTTAGGGGTAATTAGTCCTCCGGCCGTGACGAGGTGTCTAGGGAGTGACAGGAACATCCCACGGCTACTTCTAGTTGCAGTGTTAAGTTCAGGGTATGCGGTCAGTATAGAGGCCACCTACTCCAGAGCTCGTCCATGCTGCTCCTAGGCCACCAGATCATAACAGTCATGATCTCAAAGGCTCTTCCAAAGTTCTATCAATATGTTAAATGTGCAAGAAGGGACAAAAGTATATTGGATCTCCTGGATGCAAATGTTAAAGATGCCTATTCATTGTCTGCACTACCCCCCCCCGGGGAAATCTGACCACAACCTCATACTATTGACTCCATCTTTTCATCCAGTTGTCAGCAAACAACCAGCAACTATAAAACTAATCAGGAGGTTGTCTCCTGCAGCTGAGGAGGCCCTGCAAGAATGCTTTGACGTCACAGACTGGGCGGTGATATGCGACAGGGGAGAGCCTGATGATGTAAATGATATTGTCGGGAGAGTAACTGGTTATATAAATTTTTGTACTGACACTGTTGTACCTGTTAAAAAGATTTGATGTTATGCAAATAACAAGCCTTGGATTACAAAAGAATTGAAATACTTACTAAACAAGAAAAAACTGGCATTTAAAATGAAGGATACAAAGAAACTGAAACTGATACAAAGGAACTTAAAGGGAAAAATTAAGAATGCCCATAAGGCGTTCCAAATAAAATTAGAAAATAAATTGTCACACAACAATTCCATGGAGGTGTGGTCAGGCATAAAGCAGTAAACTTGGTTTAAGGCAAGGCCAGAGCGTGGGGAAGTGGATCTGCCCATGTCTAATGAAATGAATGAGTTTTTCAACAGATTCACCTACACATGCACAGCGTCATCAGGAATGGGGGATGGAGCAGAGGAATGATCGGCAGCATTGACATTGGGGGATAAACTGTCTGCTGTCACTGTCTCCCCATGCAATGTGAGGAAACAGTTTAGTAAACTAGTCATTGGCAAAGCTGCTGGGCCTGATGGCCTCAGTTCACGTGTCCTCAGAGCATGCGTAAACCAACTGTGTACTGTCTTCCAGCTCCTGTTTAACTGGAGACTACAATTACAGAGAGTACCAATGGTGTTGAAGACCACCTGCCTGGTGCCGGTTCTCAAGATCACTTTTCCAACTTCCCTAAATGACTATCGTCCAGTGGCCTTAACATCGCATGCTATGAAGTCGTTGGAGAGAATAGTACTTGTCTACTTGTGCCTGAGGGTGAGGGCCTACACTGACCCCCTACAGTTTGCGTACCAGCAGAGATTGGGGGTGGATGATACGGTAGTGTCTCTGCTACATACAGTACAGTACATTCATTCTTGGACAATGATGGAACTGCAGTGCGTGCTATGTTCTTTCACTTCTCAAGTGCTTTAAATACCTTACAGAAACCCTTACTACGAAATAAGTTGACTGATGTGTCGGTAAATGAGGAAATGGTGAACAGGATAAATGACTACCCGACGGACAGGTCGCAGCTTGTAAGGATGGGGGAGGTGGTATCTGGCAGTGTATGGAGCAGTGGTGGAGCCCCTCAGGGTACAGTGTTGTCGCCATTCCTCTTCACATTGAATACAGCTGACTTTCAGTATAAATCAGATCTCTGTCACCTCCAAAAATTCTCAGATGACGCAGTGATTGTAGGGGGCATTCTGGGGGGCCAGGGTTAGGAGGAATTTAGAAAAATGTGAGGAAAACCAATGAGATGATGATGAGTTATAGAAGGAAAAAGGATCATTAATTACCAATTACTATTGCTGATCCGGAGATGGAGATGGATGAGAGCTACAAATATTTGGGGCTTCCCCTTGATGGCAAACTTGATTGGAGTTATCATATGGAGAAGGTTTACAAGAAGGGAATGAGCAGACTGTACTTTCTACAGAAGTTCAGGTCATTCAATATGTGCAGTAAACTGCTCGTAATGTTTTACCAGTCCGTTGTGGCAAGTGCCATCTTTTTTCTTGAGGTAGTGGAAGAAAGGATTCAGATGAAGTGTAGGGCTATAATGAACAATAAGACACACCCACTATATGAGCTGTTCTTGAAGCAGAAGAGCACATTCAGCAGTCATCTAATACTTAGGTGCAAGAAGGAGAAATTCAGAAATCGTTTGTGCCTACTGCTATGGGGATATATAGCAATTTCCTAAGAGTGAAAGACGACGATGACCTATGGCTGGTGCACTAATGGCAATGGTCAGAGATTTAAGTATTACATTCAGCCAAATTTGTTTGTTACGTAATGTGGTTAGTCATGTGCAAGATCTGTGTCTAGTAATTATTTTATGTAATGCTATTTGTAATGTTGTAATGTTTGAAATGCTGTTTGTAACGCTGCTGTAATACCATAATTTCCCTCTAGATCAATAAAGTGTATCATATCGCATTGTATCGTATCGTATAGATGTCTGTGACAAATACAATTAGTACAGTGTGTGTGCAGCTTTCTGTATATGTATTTAATTAATAAAAGATTATAAAAAATGGTGTGGGCACCAGTGCAATTTTTGTAACCAGCAGAGGGAAAGTCGATGGCTAGGGGCTGATGTTTAAAGCCTGGGAAGGTGGTAATCTGTTGTGAATTCCGCTCTTGGGCTCCCTCCGGTGGTTGTAAGTAGCACTTTTGTCAATTCTGCTCTTGGGCTCCCTCCTGTGGTTTTGAGTGGTATAGCTGCTTCTTGGATTTAGCATCAGCAGCTGCTTCCACTGATCGTCTTTCTGGCTCGGCTATTTTAGTCTGGCCTTATCCCTCAATCAATGCCAGTTGTCAATTGTTCCTGCTTGGAGTCACTGCTCTTTTGGATTTCCCTGACACTCTGACCCGTTCAGCAAAGATAAGTCCTTGCTTGTTCTTTTTGCAGTCCACTTGTTGTGGACTTTATTGTTCAGCACTTTCTATGTTTTGCTCATTTGTCCAGCTTATCAGTATGGATCTATTCAGCTAAGCTGGAAGCTTTGGGCAGCAGATTTTGCCCTCCACACCTTTAGTCAGGTCTGGAGATTTTTGCATTTCTCTGCGGTGGACTTTTTTCTAGTTTTTATTACTGACCGCACAGTGTTCTTTCCTGTACTATCTATCTAGCTAGAAGTGGCCTCCTTTGCTAAATCTTGTTTCATACTACGTATGTCATTTCCTTCTCCTCTCACAGCCATTATTTGTGGGGGGCTGTCTTTCCTTTGGGGATTCTCTCTGAGGCAAGATAGCTTTCCTGTTTCTACCTTTAGGGGTAACTAGTTCTCCGGCTGTGACAACGTGTCCAGGGAGTGACAGGAACATCCCACGGCTACTGCTAGTGTTGTGTTAAGATCAGGAACTGCGGTCTGTATAGTTACCACCTGCTCAGAGCTAGTCGCATGTCGCTCCTAAATCACCAGTCCATAACAGTAATCCCCATGGAGCTTCCCAGGCTATTAATATCAGCTCAAAAAAATTAAGTGGGGTGCCAATATAATTAGTAACTAGCAAAGGCTATGCAGACAGCTGTGGGCTGATATTAATAGTTTTGGAAGGGGCCATGAATACTGCCCCACATGTTAAAAACGTCAGCACTCAGCCACCCTGTAGCGGTGGCAAGTGTGATAATATTTGTGGGGTTGATGTCACCTTTCAGGTGGCATCAAGTCCACGGCTTAGTAATGGAGAGGCATCTATAAGACACCTATCCATTACTAACCCTATAGTTGTAATGTTAAATAAAGACACGGCCAGAATAAAATCTTTTATTTGAAATAATTACACAGTCACCTTTAATGTTCTAAATTAAACCATACTTACTGCAACACCTAATTCCCCGATGCCCTCAATCTCCTGTAATAAAAGTAAAATAACAAATCAACAATATATTATACCTGTCCGTCGTTGTGTCCCAACCTGTAATCCAAATCTGGGGGCTAAATAGTTTTCAACCAGGATGGTGCCAAGATGCGACCATCCTGGCTGAAAACCACTGGTGAATGAGCCTGCTGAGAGCACAGCATCATTCACCAGCGGTGACATCATCACAGCCGGGCTGAACTGAGGTGACCTCTGGACCGTGGGAAAAAGCCAGTGATGATGTCACCGCTGGTGATTAAAGAAGAATAACAAAGCAGATTTCCTCAGCAAAGGTATCAATGTAATCTGTATATCAGCGCCATTACAGCCTTGTCTTTACTTTACATTATAAAATCGTGCGGACAGGTTCTGTTTTAGAGAGATTAGTTTTTTCTTTCACTTATCAGACATTCCCCCATTCTGAACTCAACATTCACTCAGAAATACAGCTAAATCCATCTTTTCTTCAGCATAACACAGTTTAGTTATATTTCTGATTGAGTGATGAGCTATAAATCCAGTTTGCTTAATGGGGATGTCCCACAAACAGAGTACATTTTAAGTAATAATTAGTCTCCACCCTCTAGCTCAAAGAACTGAAAATAGGTGATAAAGCCAGGAGAGGTAAAAACTCATGAAAAATGCAACATGCAACTCATACTTGCTCCTTGTATAGTGTAATGCCCAATGATTACAGAAAACTTATTCTGAATTTTCACGTGAAATGACAATTAAAGTGTATTTTGCAGGTAGTCTATGAGACATAATAAAGAGGACACTGAATAACAAACTCACATCTCCTATAGTTGTACTTATGACTAGAAAGTCAGATTCTTGCTGTTAAACATAACCAGGCCTGAACAAGAACTTGAAAAGACTGACATTTTTCATTCTATACAAGCTACGATGTAAATAATTTCTCCTTCTTTAGCTCATGATCATCAGACAAGATGAAATCACCAGCTGACTATAAATTTCCAAGCACAAAAACACAACTTAGTTGCCCATAAAAAAAAGATGAATCTGTATAAATGGGGAGCCATTAGCAGCAACGATTGTCACTACGGAGGTAATAAAACTGAGACAGCTTTAATGGGGCCACCATAAAGTCTGATCTAGACTTGTAAATCTGTTAGCAAGGGATCCATTTGAATAACAAAGCTGGATTTACAGCAGCTTTGTCGGGTTTAGCTGAATACAGGGCTGATTCTGCAAATCTCAGGACAATATTTAGTGTTTGTGGAAAAAAACGAGAAGTTTCAAGAAATAGAAAAAGATATAGAGGTCACCAAGTACAGGAATGAAACAGTGAATTAGGAAAATATTATGTGTTTATAAAAAATAAAGAGATACAGAAATAATGTTCACTTGAAGAGAGGAGTAAGGGCTCATTCCCACTTGCGATGAAATCGGACAAATGCAATCCGATAAAAACTCTAATTTGGACCAATGTTATTCTATGTTTGTGTGTCGCAGCATGCTGCAATTGTAATCGTAAATCAAATCGCATCTCGCAATGGAAGTCAATGGGTGTAAGAAATAAAAATCACACAGCACTTGGACCATGCGAGTGCTGTCCGATTTTTAAACACCGATCTCATTTGAAAAGGCGGCAATTCATGTGCCGTGTACAGTAAAATCACACTGACAGGTTAGAATAAAATAGAATAGATCTATACACAGAGAATACACAGATGTCAGTGACACACACACACATATATATTTATATGTATTTATATTACATACTGTAGAGTGATAGAAGACAAGCAGGCAATTCATATGCCGTGTTCAGTAAAATCACAGCAGGAGCTGACAGGATAGAAGAGATGGATTACAAACAGTAAATACATATAGAATAGGTAGGTATACAGATGTCATTGACAGACACATTTACACATGTGGTCAAAATTGCTGGTACCCCTCGTTTAATGACAGAAAAACCCACAATGGTCACAGAAATAACTTGAATCTGACAAAAATAATAATAAATAAAAAATCTATGAAAATGAACAAACGAAAGTCAGACATTGATTGTCAACCATGCTTCCACAGAATTAAAAAAATAAATAAAATAAAACTCATGAAATAGGTCTGGACAGAAATGATGGTACCCTTAACTTAATATTTTGTTGCACAACCTTTTGAGGCAATCACTGCAATCAAATGATTCCTGTAACTGTCAATGAGATTTCTGCACCTCTCAACAGGTATTTTGGCCCACTCCTCAAGAGCAAACTGCTCTAGGTGTCTCGTGTTTGAAGGTTGCCTTTTCCAGACGGCATGTTTCAGCTCTTTCCAAGGTGCTCAATAGGATTTAGGTCAGGGCTCATAGAAGGACACTTCAGAACAGTCCAATGTTTTCCTTAGTCATTCTTGGGTGTCTTTTAGCTGTGTGTTTTGGGTCATTATCCTGTTGCAAGACCCATGAACTGGGACTAAGACCAAGCTTTCTGACACTGGGCAGCATATTTTGCTTCAGAAGCCCTTGATAATATTGAGATTTCTGCACAGATTCTAGACACCCTGTGCTAGAGACAGCAAAGGAGCCCCAGAACATAACAAAGCCTCCTCCATGTTTAACAGTAGGAACAGTGTTCTTTTCTTGATATGCTTTATTTTTCCATCTGTGAACATATAGCTGATGTGCCTTGCCAAAAAGTTTCATTTTTGTTTCATCTGTCCATAGGACATTCTCCCAGAAGCTTTGTGGCTTGTAGTTTGGACAAATTCCAGTCTGTTTTTTTTAATGATTTTTTTCAACATTGGTGTCCTCCTTGGTCGTCTCCCATAATATCCACTTTGGCTCATAAAACGACGGATGGTGCGATCTGACACTGATGTTCCTTGAGCTTGAAGTTCACCTGTAATCTGTTTAGAAGTTTTTCTGGGCTCTTTTGTTACCGTTCATATTATCCGTTTCTTTGATTTGTCATCATGTTTCCTCCTGCGGCCAAGTCTAGGGAGGTTGGCTACAGTCCCATGGATCTTAAAGGGAACCTGTCTCCTGTTTTAGCCGCTATAAGATGTGGCCACCACCTTTCAGGGCTTATCTACAGCATTCTATAATGCTGTAGATAAGCCCCCGGTCTGGCCTGCATGTGAAGAAAAATAAGTCTGGTCCGATGGGTGCTGCAGGTCCAGGTCCGGCGCCTCTCATCTTCTTGCGCCGCCACCCTCCTGCTTCTTCATTGCTCCCCGCCATCAGTGCTCCTGCGCAGGCATACTGATTTGCCCTGTTGAGGGCAGAGTAAAGTACCGCAGTGCAAAGATGTTGGGCTTCTCTGACCTTTCCCAGTGCCTGTGCACTGCAGTACTTTGCTCTGCATCAACAGGGCACATAAGTATGCCTGTGCAGGAGCGTGATGCCAGGGACCATGAAGCAAGCATTAGGGCAGCATTGCAAGAAGATGGGAGGCGCCGGACCCAGACATGCGACACACATTGGACCGGACCGCCCCCCCGGGTGAGTATATTATAACTTTTTTCTTCACTTGCAGGTCGGACCGGGGGCTAATCTACAGCATTATAGAATGCTGTAGATACGCCCTGAAAGGCAGTGTCCGCATCTTATAGTGGCAAAATCTGCTCACAGGTTACCTTTAAATTTCTGAATATGTGCAACTGTAGTCACAGGAACATCAAGCTGCTTGGATATGGTCTTATAACTTTTATCTTTAACAGGTTTGACTATAATTTTCTTTCTAATCTCCTTAGACAACTCTTTCATTCGCTTCCTCTGGTCCACGTTGAGTGTGATACACACCATGTCACCAAACAGCACAGTGAGTATCTGTAGCCCTATATACAGGCTCACTCACTGATTCCAAGATTGTAGACACCTGTGATGCTAGTTAGTGGACACACCTTGATTTAACTTGTCCCTTTTGTCACATTATTTTCATGGGTACCATCATTTCTGTCCAGGCCTATTTTGTGAGTTTTATTTATTTTTTTAATTCTGTGGAAGCATGGTTGAAAAGCAATGTCTGACTTTCATTTGTTAATTTTCATAGGTCTTATATTTATTATTACTTTTGTCAGATTCAAGTTATTTCTGTGACCATTGTGGGTTTTTCTGTCATTAAACGAGGAGTACCAACAATTTTGACTACGTGTGTGTATATGTATATACAGTGGGGCAAAAAAGTATTTATTCAGCCATTTATTCAGCAACCAATTGTGCAAGTTTTCCCGCTTAAAAAAGATGAGAGAGGAACATAACTGACATCATAGGTAGACCACAACTATTAGAGTCAAAATGAGAAAACAAATCCAGAAAATCACCTTGTCTGATTTGACAAGATTATTTTTGCAGATTATGTTGGAAAAAAGTATTAGGTCATTAGCTAAAGTTCATCTCAATATTTTGTTATACTGTATATTCTGTGTTGGCAATGACAGTGGTCAAATGCTTTCTGTAAGTCTTCACAAGGTTGGCACACACTGTTGGTGGTATGTTGTCCCATTCCTCCATGCAGATCTCCTCTAGAACAGTGATGTTTTGGGCCTGTCTCTGGGCAACACGGACTTTCAACTCCCTCCAAAGGTTTTCTATGGGGTTGAGATCTGCAAACTGGCTAGGCTACTCCAGGACCTTCATATGCTTCTTACGAAGCCACTCCTTTGTTGCTCTGGCGGTGTGCTTGAGATCATTATCATGCTGAAAGACCCTTCCACATTTCATCTTCAATGCCCTTGCTGATGGAAGGAGGTTTGCGCTCAAAATCTCACAATACATGGCCCCATTCATTCTTTCATGTACATGGATCAGTTATCCTGGTCCATTTGCAGAGAAAAAGCCCCAAAGCATGATGTTGCCACCCCCATGATTCACAGTAGGTATGGTGTTCTTCTGGATAATCCAAATGCTCTTTAACAAACTTCAGACAGGCCCGTATGTAAATAATGAAGCACTTGGCACTCAGAGATTCATTTGCAAGAAAAACGTGAAAGTTTTGTTTATTTGTGCGACCAGTTCAAGAGTGTTTAAACATTTTCGGTCACAAGACCTTCATCAGAAACATCTCTCATGAAACTGGAGGCAGACCAGCGCAATGCATAGGCCTCAAAGACCCACGTGCATGTAAAAAACCTGGCACAAACACCTCGGGGGTCCTGGAGGGTATATAGGAAGCAGGGCGCACTGGGAGGGCGGGAGACCGCTACAGGAGATGGCGCCAGTGGATCCAGGTCCGGGGTGCCGAGGTGCTGTGGGGCCGGTGTAGCCAGAAGCCGCCAGGAGCGGCTAGGTGCAGATGACCGTGTGTTCTCTCAGCAAAGAAAATGATTATGCAAATTGCACTCTGATCCCAATTTGAGCATAGTGAGATCCGATTCTCTTGGATGAGGAGAAGATGGAGAAAAAAAAATCTCCATCTTCTCCATTCTGTGAGGCTGCGGAAATTGGACTGTACTCAGATGTCATTCGAGTGCCAGCTGATATTTTTTACGGACTCATTGACTTGCATGGCCAAGCGTGATGCAAATATTGGATCAAACTCAAGCCTGCATTGACTTATTTTTCTCCAGACCAGCCCTGTCTGAGAAAAAAATTGGACATGTGCACAGCCTCATAGCTTAACATTGGTTCGGGTGCAATATAATGTTTTGTAAGATCGCACTTCGACTGATAATACGAGTACGAAAAATAAGCAAGAAAAGGTGTCCATTGTGTCTATGAGAAGACATGGATGTGGAGTCAGCTTTGCATTAAACACACAAGACCTATGTACACTTAAGCAGATTCAGAAGGAAATTATGTCACAGTTAATCTACCATACAATGGAAATCAGATGTTTTTATTCCATACTGTTGGAATCCTCAATTCCTCATTGATTGGTTCAATCATGGTGCAACATTACGTGATAACTGAAGCTTTCCTTTAAAATGGTAAAATTATAATCACTGTCATAAAATCCGTAATATTCCAGAATGATAGCCATATAGCTGAAGAAGACTGGGTTTAGGTAATATCAGTTCTAGTGCTCCCAACTGAACTAGTAAGAATAACATACTATTTTACATAAGAAAAAAAACACAATTTTCATACATAAGAGGTATTGCATATTAAAATGGAACATATAGGACTATTTTCTGGATTTTACTGCAATAAAGCTTGCCCTATATTTTATTTGGACTTAACGGACCAGTTATTCCCAATGATACCATTGTAAAATATGTGATGATAGGGGGAGGGGAATGAACTTAAAAATGTAATTACCCTGAAACACGCATCTCCGCTCACTCCAAGTACAATTAATTTTCCTCAGATGAAGGCTTGCATGGGACATTCAGTAATTAAGACTCTTCCTCTAGCTGCAAAGTCTGTGATATTGCGGAGGGGGGTATGTGTTCAAAACTGACTCACACAGTATGTTTTCATTATAGGAAAACTAATGAAATAGGACCTAGGGACTATATTGCAGCTCTGTGGTAGGCATGTGGAATATTCTATTGTCTATGGAAGTTATGCAAATCAGAGAATAGAAATGTGTCTCCTTTCAGCTGTGGCACTTAAATATGATAAGAGAGGAGTAGTATTCTATTCTCAGCAACATAAACATATAGTTATATAGTGTTAGGAATATCTGCTGTGGACGCACATGATGGTGCCTCGTGTGAGGAAGTGGTGAGTGATGTGGGAACACGGGACAGCGTGCTTCGCACTTGTTTTGTGGCCCAGGAGACATGGGACGCTGCCTTTTCATTTGAGTTTTATTCTGCTAGCTTTGGATTTACAATTGTACCTGAGTTCACACCGTCTGTGTCACCAGACTCTAGCTATCCTGCCTCAGCAGTCTGGGAAGAGCTCTATAAAGCCCCCTTCCTTAACAGGAGTGAGTGAAGAATATCCAGGCCCTAAAGGACTAGCTTAGCAGTGGTATAGGATATACTTGGCACACTCTCGTGGGTCTGATGCAATAAAGTGTTTATTATGATACATACAGTATTCACAATGTTCACAAACGTTTCGGTCATAGGACCTTCATCAGTGTGCTCTAGAAATAAACAAATAAAGTGCATAGACATAATATAAAGTACAATACCAAAATAAATAAAGTATATACAGGTAAATACATATGGTCATATATTATAAATCGGTAGAAAACGGTAGAGACCTTCCAAACAATATCGCTTGTAAGCCCCGTATGTACGGTACATAAATAGGACACAAGGAAAACCCATGAGAAATCGGTACATGGACTACATACTGGAAAAAAAGGACTAGAGTGATGGTGAGTACGTATGCTGGGAGGAAGGTTAAGGTATATGCGGTGCTGATAGGTACTAAATAAATGAGGAGTACATACCTATGAAAAGCGGGAAAAGGGTATATGGCACAGACCCTTAACCCCTTCCCGACCTTTGACGCCATGTAGGCGTCATGAAAACCCGTGCCAATCCGACCCATGACGCCTATGTGGCGTCATGGAATGATCACGTCCCTGCAGATCGGGTGAAAGGGTTAACTCCAATTTCACCCGATGTGCAGGGACAGGGGGAGTGGTACTTCAGCCCAGGGGGGGTGGCTTCACCCCCCCCCCGTGGCTACAATCGCTCTGATTGGCTGTTGAAAGTGAAACTGCCAATCAGAGCGATTTGTAATATTTCACCAAAAAAACTGGTGAAATATTACAATCCAGCCATGGCCGATGCTGCAATATCATCGGCCATGGCTGGAAAACCTAATCTGTCCCCCCCCCACACCCACCGATCTCCTCCCCAGTCCTCCGTTATGTGATCCGTCCCCCTAAGTCGTCCTGTCCGCTCCCCCGTCCTCCTACCCGCTCCCTCCGTGCTCCGATGCCACCCCCCGTCCTCCGATCCACCCCCCATGCTTAGATCCCCCCCCTCATACTTACCGAGCCTCCGGGCGTCCGTCCGTCTTCTCCATGGGCGCCGCCATCTTCCAAAATGGCGGGCGCATGCGCAGTGCGCCCGCCGAATCTGACGGCCGGCAGATTCGTTCCAGGTATATTTTGATCACTGCGATATAACCTATCACAGTGATCAAAATAAAAAAAATAGTAAATGACCCCCCCCTTTATCACCCCCATAGGTAGGGACAATAATAAAAAAAAAAGAAAATATTTTTTTTTCTTTTTCCACTAGGGTTAGGGTTAGAACTAGGGTTAGGGTTAGGGTTAGGGGTAGGGTTAGGGTTAGGGCATGTGCACACAGTGCGGATTTGGCTGCGGATCCACAGCGGATTGGCCGCGAATCCGCAGTGGATTGGCCGTGGATCCGCAGCAGATTGGCCACGGATCTGCAGCGGATTGGCCGCGGATCCGCAGCGGATCGGCCGCTGCAAATTCGTAGCAGTTTTCCATGAGGTTTACAGTACCATGTACACCTATGGAAAACCAAATCCGCTGTGCCCATGGTGCGGAAAATACCGTGCGGAAACGCTGTTTTGTATTTTCCACAGCATGTCAATTTTGCGCGGATTCCACAGCGTTTTACACCAGTTCCTCAATAGGAATCCGCAGGTGAAATCCGCACAAAAAAACACTGGAAATCCGCTGTAAATCCGCAGGTAAAACGCAGTGCCTTTTACCTGCGGATTTTTCAAAAATGGTGCGGAAAAATCTCACACGAATCCGCAACGTGGGCACATAGCCTTAGGGTTAGGGTTGGAATTAGATTTAGGGTTGGAATTAGGGCTAGGGTTGGAAATAGGGTTAAGATTAGGCTTGTGGTTAGGGTTACGGATAGGGTTAGGGGTGTGTTGGGGTTACAGTTGTGGTTAGGGTTGGGATTAGGGTAAGGGTTGGGATTAGGGTTAGGATTAGGGTTAGGGTTGGGATTAGGGTTATGGGTGTGTTGGGGTTAGGGTTGTGGTTAGGGGTGTGTTGGGGTTAGGGTTGTGATTAGGTTTATGGCTACAGTTGGGATTAGGGTTAGGGGTGTGTTGGGGTTAGTGTTGAAGTTAGAATTGAGGGGTTTCCACTGTTTAGACTCATCAGGGGTCTCCAAACGCAACATGGCGCCACCATTGATTCCAGCCAATCTTGCATTCAAACAGTCAAATGGTGCTCCCTCCCTTCCAAGCCCCGACGTGTGCCCAAACAGTGGTTTACCCCCACATATGGGGTACAAGCGTACTCAGGACAAACTGGGCAACAACTATTGGGGTCCAATTTCTCCTGTTACTAGTGTTGAGCGATACCGTCCGATACTTGAAAGTATCGGTATCGGAAAGTATCGGCCGATACCGGCAAAGTATCGGATCTAATCCGATACCGATACCCGATACCAATACAAGTCAATGGGACTCAAGTATCGGACGGTATTCCTGATGGTTCCCAGGGTCTGAAGGAGAGGAAACTCTCCTTCAGGCCCTGGGATCCATATTAATGTGTAAAATAAAGAATTAAAATAAAAAATATTGCTATACTCACCTCTCCGACGCAGCCTGGACCTCACCGAGGGAACCGGCAGCGTTGTTTGCTTAAAATGCGCGCGTTTCCTGCCTCCCGCGACGTCACGGCTTCTGATTGGTCACGTGCCGCCTATGTGGCCGCGACGCGACCAATCACAGCAAGCCGTAACGTAATTTTGAGGTCCTGGAAGCCTAATTCTAGGCATTCAGGATTTTAAAATTACGTTCCGGCTTGTGATTGGTCGCGTCGCGGTCACATGGACGACGCGACCAATCACAAGCCGTGACTTCAGGGGAGGCAGGACACGCGCGCATTTTAAAATTACGTCACGGCTTGTGATTGGTTGCGTGCCGCCCATGTGGCCGCGACGCGACCAATCACAGCAAGCCGTGACGTAATTTCAGGTCCTGAATGCAGAAATAGGCATACAGGACCTGAAATTACGTCACGGCTTGCTGTGATTGGTCGCGTCACGGCCACATGGGCGGCACGCAACCAATCACAAGCCGTGACGTGATTTTAAAATGCGCGCGTCTCCTGCCTCCCCTGACGTCACGGCTTGTGATTGGTCGCGTCGCCCATGTGACCGCGACGCGACCAATCACAAGCCGGAACATAATTTTAAAATCCTGAATGCCTAGAATTAGGCTTCCAGGACCTCAAAATTACGTCACGGCTTGCTGTGATTGGTCGCGTCGCGGCCACATGGGCGGCACGCGACCAATCAGAAGCCTTGACATCGCGGGAGGCAGGAAACGCGCGCATTTTAAGCAAACAACGCTGCCGGTTCCCTCGGTGAGGTCCAGGCTGCGTCGGAGAGGTGAGTATAGCAATATTTTTTATTTTAATTCTTTATTTTACACATTAATGTTGTATTTTACACATTAATGTTGTTTCGATACCGATACCCGATACCACAAAAGTATCGGATCTCGGTATCGGAATTCCGATACCCACAAGTATCGGCCGATACCCGATACTTGCGGTATCGGAATGCTCAACACTACCTGTTACCCTTGCAAAAATAAAAAATGACTTGCTAAAACATAATTTTTGAGGAAAGAACAATTATTTTTTATTTTCACGGCTCTGCGTTATAAACTTCTGTGAAGCACTCGGGGTTTAAAAGTGCTCACCACACATCTAGATAAGTTCCTTGGGGGGTCTAGTTTCCAAAAAGGGGTCACTTGTGGGGTGTTTCTACTGTTTAGGCACATCAGGGGCTCTGCAAATGCAACGTGACGCCCGCCGACCATTCAATCAAAGTCTGCATTTCAAATGTCACTACTTCCCTTCCGAGCCCTGACGTGCGCCCAAACAGTGGTTTACCCCCACATATGGGGTATCAGTGTACTCACAACAAACTGGGCAACAAATATTGGGGTCCAATTTCTCCTGTTACCCTTGTGAAAATAAATAATTGCTTGCTAAAACATCTTTTTTGAGGAAAGAAAAATTATTTTTTATTTTCACGGCTCTGCGTTGTAAACTTCTGTGAAGCACTTGGGGGTTGAACGTGCTCACCACACATCTAGATAAGTTCCTTGGGGGGTCTAGTTTCCAAAAAGGGTCAATTATGGGGTGTTTCTACTGTTTAGGCACATCAGGGGCTCTGCAAATGCAGCAAGATGCCCGCAGACCATTCCATCAAAGTCTGCATTTCAAATGTCACTACTTCCCTTCCGAGCCCCGACGTGCGCCCAAACAGTGGTTTACCCCCACATATGGGGTATCAGCGTACTCACAACAACCTGGGCAACAAACATTGGGGTCCAATTTCTCCTGTTACCTTTGTGAAAATAAAAAAATGTTTGCTAAAACATCTTTTTTGAGGAAAGAAAAATTATTTTTTATTTTCACGGCTCTGCGTTGTAAACTTCTGTGAAGCACTTGGGGGTTGAACGTGCTCACCACACATCTAGACAAGTTCCTTGGGGGGTCTAGTTTCCAAAAAGGGGTCACTTGTGGGGTGTTTCTACTGTTTAGGCACATCAGGGGCTCTGCAAATGCAGCGTGATGCCCGCAGACCATTCCATCAAAGTCTGCATTTCAAATGTCACTACTTCCCTTCCGAGCCCCGACGTGCGCCCAAACAGTGGTTTACCCCCACATATGGGGTATCAGCGTACTCACAACAACCTGGGAAACAAATATTGGGGTCCAATTTCTCCTGTTACCCTTGTGAAAATAAAAAATTGCTTGCTAAAACATCTTTTTTGAGGAAAGGAAAATTATTTTTTATTTTCACGGCTCTGCGTTGTAAACTTCTGTGAAGCACTTGGGGGTTGAACGTGCTCACCACACATCTAGATAAGTTCCTTTTGGGGTCTAGTTTCCAAAAAGGGGTCACTTGTGGGGTGTTTCTACTGTTTAGGCACATCAGGGGCTCTGCAAACGTAACATGATGCCCGCAGACCATTCCATCAAAGTCTGCATTCCAAATCGTCACTACTTCCCTTCCGAGACCCGGCATGTGCCCAAACAGTGGTTTACCCCCACATATGGGGTATCAGCGTACTCAGGAGAAACTGGACAACAACTTTTGGGGTCAAATTTCTCCTGTTACCCTTGGGAAAATTAAAAAATTCTGGGCTAAAAAAATATTTTTGAGGAAAGAAAACACATTTATTATTTTCACGGCTCTACGTTATAAACTTCTGTGAAGCACTTGGGGGTTCAAAGTATTCACCACACATCTAGATAAGTTCCCTAGTGGGTCTAGTTTCCAAAGTGGGGTCACTTGTGGGGAGTTCCTACTGTTTAGGCACATCAGGGGCTCTGCAAACGCAACGTGATGCCTGCAGAGCATTCCATCAAAGTCTGCATTTCAAAACGTCACTACTTCCCTTCCGAACCCCGACGTGTGCCAAAACAGTGGTTTATCCCCACATATGGGGTATCAGCGTACTCAGGAGAAACTGGACAACAAATTTTGGGGTCCAATTTCTCCTGTTACCCTTGGGAAAATAAAAAATTGTGGGCTAAAAATTCATTTTTGAGAAAAGAAAAATTATTTTTTATTTTCATGGCTCTGCGTTATAAACTTCTGTGAAGCACTTGGGGGTTCAAAGTGCTCACCACACATCTAGATTAGTTCCATGGGAGGTCTAGTTTGCAAAATGGGGTCAATTGTGTGGGAGCTCCAATGCTTAGGCACACAGGGGCTCTCCAAATGCTACATGGTGTCCGCTAATGATTGAAGCAAATTTTCCATTCAAAAAGCCAAATGGCGTGCCTTCCCTTCCGAGCCCTGCCGTGCGCCCAAACAGTGGTTTACCCCCACATATGGGGTATCATCTTACTCAGGACAAACTGGACAACAACATTTGGGGTCCAATTTCTCCTATTACCCTTGAAAAAATAAAAAATTCCGGGCTAAAAATCATTTTTGAGGAAAGAAAAATATTTTTTTATTTTCATGGCTCTGCGTTATAAACTTCTGTGAAGCACCTGGGGGTTTTAAGTGCTCACTATGCATCTAGATAAGTTCCTTGGGGGGTCTAGTTTTCAAAATGGGGTCACTTGTAGGGGAGCTCCAATGTTTAGGCACACAGGGGCTCTCCAAACGCGACATGGTGTCCGCTAACGATTGGAGCTAATTTTCCATTCAAAAAGTCAAATGGCGCGCCTTCCCTTCCGAGCCTTGCCGTGCACCCAAACAGTGGTTTACCCCCACATATGAGGTATCGGTGTACTCAGGAGAAATTGCACAACAAATTTTAGGATCCATTTTATCCTGTTGCCCATGTTAAAATGAAAAAATTGAGGCTAAAAGAAATTTTGTGTGAAAAAAAGTACTTTTTCATTTTTACGGATCAATTTGTGAAGCACCTGAGGGTTTAAAGTGCTCACGATGCTTCTAGATAAGTTCCTTGGGGGGTCTAGTTTCCAAAATGGGGTCACTTGTGGGGGAGCTCCAATGTTTAGGCACACAGGGGCTCTCCAAACCTGACATGGTGTCCGCTAGCGATGGAGATAATTTTTCATTCAAAAAGTCAAATGGCGCTCCTTCCCTTCCGAGCCTTACCATGTGCCCAAACAGTGGTTTACCCCCACATGTGAGGTATCGGTGTACTCAGGAGAAATTGTTCAACAAATTTTAGGATCCATTTTATCCTGTTGCCCATGTGAAAATGAAAAAATTGAGGCTAAAATAATTTTTTTGCGAAAAAAAAAGTACTTTTTCATTTTTACGGATTAATTTGTGAAGCACATGGGGGTTTAAAGTGCTCACTATGCTTCTAGATAAGTGATCAAAATAAAAAAAATAGTAAATGACCCCCCCCTTTATCACCCCCATAGGTAGGGACAATAATAAAAAAAAAAGAAAATATTTTTTTTTCTTTTTCCACTAGGGTTAGGGTTAGAACTAGGGTTAGGGTTAGGGTTAGGGGTAGGGGTAGGGTTAGGGCATGTGCACACAGTGCGGATTTGGCTGCGGATCCACAGCGGATTGGCCGCGAATCCGCAGTGGATTGGCCGTGGATCCGCAGCAGCTTGGCCACGGATCTGCAGCGGATTGGCCGCGGATCCGCAGCGGATCGGCCGCTGCAAATTCGTAGCAGTTTTCCATGAGGTTTACAGTACCATGTACACCTATGGAAAACCAAATCCGCTGTGCCCATGGTGCGGAAAATACCGTGCGGAAACGCTGTTTTGTATTTTCCACAGCATGTCAATTTTGCGCGGATTCCACAGCGTTTTACACCAGTTCCTCAATAGGAATCCGCAGGTGAAATCCGCACAAAAAAACACTGGAAATCCGCTGTAAATCCGCAGGTAAAACGCAGTGCCTTTTACCTGCGGATTTTTCAAAAATGGTGCGGAAAAATCTCACACGAATCCGCAACGTGGGCACATAGCCTTAGGGTTAGGGTTGGAATTAGATTTAGGGTTGGAATTAGGGCTAGGGTTGGAAATAGGGTTAAGATTAGGCTTGTGGTTAGGGTTACGGATAGGGTTAGGGGTGTGTTGGGGTTACAGTTGTGGTTAGGGTTGGGATTAGGGTAAGGGTTGGGATTAGGGTTAGGATTAGGGTTAGGGTTGGGATTAGGGTTATGGGTGTGTTGGGGTTAGGGTTGTGGTTAGGGGTGTGTTGGGGTTAGGGTTGTGATTAGGTTTATGGCTACAGTTGGGATTAGGGTTAGGGGTGTGTTGGGGTTAGTGTTGAAGTTAGAATTGAGGGGTTTCCACTGTTTAGACTCATCAGGGGTCTCCAAACGCAACATGGCGCCACCATTGATTCCAGCCAATCTTGCATTCAAACAGTCAAATGGTGCTCCCTCCCTTCCAAGCCCCGACGTGTGCCCAAACAGTGGTTTACCCCCACATATGGGGTACAAGCGTACTCAGGACAAACTGGGCAACAACTATTGGGGTCCAATTTCTCCTGTTACTAGTGTTGAGCGATACCGTCCGATACTTGAAAGTATCGGTATCGGAAAGTATCGGCCGATACCGGCAAAGTATCGGATCTAATCCGATACCGATACCCGATACCAATACAAGTCAATGGGACTCAAGTATCGGACGGTATTCCTGATGGTTCCCAGGGTCTGAAGGAGAGGAAACTCTCCTTCAGGCCCTGGGATCCATATTAATGTGTAAAATAAAGAATTAAAATAAAAAATATTGCTATACTCACCTCTCCGACGCAGCCTGGACCTCACCGAGGGAACCGGCAGCGTTGTTTGCTTAAAATGCGCGCGTTTCCTGCCTCCCGCGACGTCACGGCTTCTGATTGGTCACGTGCCGCCTATGTGGCCGCGACGCGACCAATCACAGCAAGCCGTAACGTAATTTTGAGGTCCTGGAAGCCTAATTCTAGGCATTCAGGATTTTAAAATTACGTTCCGGCTTGTGATTGGTCGCGTCGCGGTCACATGGACGACGCGACCAATCACAAGCCGTGACTTCAGGGGAGGCAGGACACGCGCGCATTTTAAAATTACGTCACGGCTTGTGATTGGTTGCGTGCCGCCCATGTGGCCGCGACGCGACCAATCACAGCAAGCCGTGACGTAATTTCAGGTCCTGAATGCAGAAATAGGCATACAGGACCTGAAATTACGTCACGGCTTGCTGTGATTGGTCGCGTCACGGCCACATGGGCGGCACGCAACCAATCACAAGCCGTGACGTGATTTTAAAATGCGCGCGTCTCCTGCCTCCCCTGACGTCACGGCTTGTGATTGGTCGCGTCGCCCATGTGACCACGACGCGACCAATCACAAGCCGGAACATAATTTTAAAATCCTGAATGCCTAGAATTAGGCTTCCAGGACCTCAAAATTACGTCACGGCTTGCTGTGATTGGTCGCGTCGCGGCCACATGGGCGGCACGCGACCAATCAGAAGCCTTGACATCGCGGGAGGCAGGAAACGCGCGCATTTTAAGCAAACAACGCTGCCGGTTCCCTCGGTGAGGTCCAGGCTGCGTCGGAGAGGTGAGTATAGCAATATTTTTTACTTTAATTCTTTATTTTACACATTAATGTTGTATTTTACACATTAATGTTGTTTCGATACCGATACCCGATACCACAAAAGTATCGGATCTCGGTATCGGAATTCCGATACCCACAAGTATCGGCCGATACCCGATACTTGCGGTATCGGAATGCTCAACACTACCTGTTACCCTTGCAAAAATAAAAAATGACTTGCTAAAACATAATTTTTGAGGAAAGAACAATTATTTTTTATTTTCACGGCTCTGCGTTATAAACTTCTGTGAAGCACTCGGGGTTTGAAAGTGCTCACCACACATCTAGATAAGTTCCTTGGGGGGTCTAGTTTCCAAAAAGGGGTCACTTGTGGGGTGTTTCTACTGTTTAGGCACATCAGGGGCTCTGCAAATGCAACGTGACGCCCGCCGACCATTCAATCAAAGTCTGCATTTCAAATGTCACTACTTCCCTTCCGAGCCCTGACGTGCGCCCAAACAGTGGTTTACCCCCACATATGGGGTATCAGTGTACTCACAACAAACTGGGCAACAAATATTGGGGTCCAATTTCTCCTGTTACCCTTGTGAAAATAAATAATTGCTTGCTAAAACATCTTTTTTGAGGAAAGAAAAATTATTTTTTATTTTCACGGCTCTGCGTTGTAAACTTCTGTGAAGCACTTGGGGGTTGAACGTGCTCACCACACATCTAGATAAGTTCCTTGGGGGGTCTAGTTTCCAAAAAGGGGTCAATTGTGGTGTGTTTCTACTGTTTAGGCACATCAGGGGCTCTGCAAATGCAGCGTGATGCCCGCAGACCATTCCATCAAAGTCTGCATTTCAAATGTCACTACTTCCCTTCCGAGCCCCGACGTGCACCCAAACAGTGGTTTACCCCCACATATGGGTTATCAGCGTACTCACAACAACCTGGGAAACAAATATTGGGGTCCAATTTCTCCTGTTACCCTCGTGAAAATAAAAAATTGCTTGCTAAAGCATCTTTTTTGAGGAAAGAAAAAATATTTTTTATTTTCACGGCTCTGCGTTGTAAACTTCTGTGAAGCACTTGGGGGTTGAACGTACTCACCACACATCTAGATAAGTTCCTTGGGGGGTCTAGTTTCCAAAAAGGGTCAATTATGGGGTGTTTCTACTGTTTAGGCACATCAGGGGCTCTGCAAATGCAGCAAGATGCCCGCAGACCATTCCATCAAAGTCTGCATTTCAAATGTCACTACTTCCCTTCCGAGCCCCGACGTGCGCCCAAACAGTGGTTTACCCCCACATATGGGGTATCAGCGTACTCACAACAACCTGGGCAACAAACATTGGGGTCCAATTTCTCCTGTTACCTTTGTGAAAATAAAAAAATGCTTGCTAAAACATCTTTTTTGAGGAAAGAAAAATTATTTTTTATTTTCACGGCTCTGCGTTGTAAACTTCTGTGAAGCACTTGGGGGTTGAACGTGCTCACCACACATCTAGACAAGTTCCTTGGGGGGTCTAGTTTCCAAAAAGGGGTCACTTGTGGGGTGTTTCTACTGTTTAGGCACATCAGGGGCTCTGCAAATGCAGCGTGATGCCCGCAGACCATTCCATCAAAGTCTGCATTTCAAATGTCACTACTTCCCTTCCGAGCCCCGACGTGCGCCCAAACAGTGGTTTACCCCCACATATGGGGTATCAGCGTACTCACAACAACCTGGGAAACAAATATTGGGGTCCAATTTCTCCTGTTACCCTTGTGAAAATAAAAAATTGCTTGCTAAAACATCTTTTTTGAGGAAAGGAAAATTATTTTTTATTTTCACGGCTCTGCGTTGTAAACTTCTGTGAAGCACTTGGGGGTTGAACGTGCTCACCACACATCTAGATAAGTTCCTTTTGGGGTCTAGTTTCCAAAAAGGGGTCACTTGTGGGGTGTTTCTACTGTTTAGGCACATCAGGGGCTCTGCAAACGTAACATGATGCCCGCAGACCATTCCATCAAAGTCTGCATTCCAAATCGTCACTACTTCCCTTCCGAGACCCGGCATGTGCCCAAACAGTGGTTTACCCCCACATATGGGGTATCAGCGTACTCAGGAGAAACTGGACAACAACTTTTGGGGTCAAATTTCTCCTGTTACCCTTGGGAAAATTAAAAAATTCTGGGCTAAAAAAATATTTTTGAGGAAAGAAAACACATTTATTATTTTCACGGCTCTACGTTATAAACTTCTGTGAAGCACTTGGGGGTTCAAAGTATTCACCACACATCTAGATAAGTTCCCTAGTGGGTCTAGTTTCCAAAGTGGGGTCACTTGTGGGGAGTTCCTACTGTTTAGGCACATCAGGGGCTCTGCAAACGCAACGTGATGCCTGCAGAGCATTCCATCAAAGTCTGCATTTCAAAACGTCACTACTTCCCTTCCGAACCCCGACGTGTGCCAAAACAGTGGTTTATCCCCACATATGGGGTATCAGCGTACTCAGGAGAAACTGGACAACAAATTTTGGGGTCCAATTTCTCCTGTTACCCTTGGGAAAATAAAAAATTGTGGGCTAAAAATTCATTTTTGAGAAAAGAAAAATTATTTTTTATTTTCATGGCTCTGCGTTATAAACTTCTGTGAAGCACTTGGGGGTTCAAAGTGCTCACCACACATCTAGATTAGTTCCATGGGAGGTCTAGTTTGCAAAATGGGGTCAATTGTGTGGGAGCTCCAATGCTTAGGCACACAGGGGCTCTCCAAATGCTACATGGTGTCCGCTAATGATTGAAGCAAATTTTCCATTCAAAAAGCCAAATGGCGTGCCTTCCCTTCCGAGCCCTGCCGTGCGCCCAAACAGTGGTTTACCCCCACATATGGGGTATCATCTTACTCAGGACAAACTGGACAACAACATTTGGGGTCCAATTTCTCCTATTACCCTTGAAAAAATAAAAAATTCCGGGCTAAAAATCATTTTTGAGGAAAGAAAAATATTTTTTTATTTTCATGGCTCTGCGTTATAAACTTCTGTGAAGCACCTGGGGGTTTTAAGTGCTCACTATGCATCTAGATAAGTTCCTTGGGGGGTCTAGTTTTCAAAATGGGGTCACTTGTAGGGGAGCTCCAATGTTTAGGCACACAGGGGCTCTCCAAACGCGACATGGTGTCCGCTAACGATTGGAGCTAATTTTCCATTCAAAAAGTCAAATGGCGCGCCTTCCCTTCCGAGCCTTGCCGTGCACCCAAACAGTGGTTTACCCCCACATATGAGGTATCGGTGTACTCAGGAGAAATTGCACAACAAATTTTAGGATCCATTTTATCCTGTTGCCCATGTTAAAATGAAAAAATTGAGGCTAAAAGAAATTTTGTGTGAAAAAAAGTACTTTTTCATTTTTACGGATCAATTTGTGAAGCACCTGAGGGTTTAAAGTGCTCACGATGCTTCTAGATAAGTTCCTTGGGGGGTCTAGTTTCCAAAATGGGGTCACTTGTGGGGGAGCTCCAATGTTTAGGCACACAGGGGCTCTCCAAACCTGACATGGTGTCCGCTAGCGATGGAGATAATTTTTCATTCAAAAAGTCAAATGGCGCTCCTTCCCTTCCGAGCCTTACCATGTGCCCAAACAGTGGTTTACCCCCACATGTGAGGTATCGGTGTACTCAGGAGAAATTGTTCAACAAATTTTAGGATCCATTTTATCCTGTTGCCCATGTGAAAATGAAAAAATTGAGGCTAAAATAATTTTTTTGCGAAAAAAAAAGTACTTTTTCATTTTTACGGATTAATTTGTGAAGCACATGGGGGTTTAAAGTGCTCACTATGCTTCTAGATAAGTTCCTTGGGGGGTCTAGTTTCCAAAATGGGGTCACTTGTGGGGGAGCTCCAATGTTTAGGCACACGGGGGCTCTCCAAACGCGACATGGTGTCCACTAAAGATTGGAGCCAATTTTTCATTCAAAAAGTCAAATGGCGCTCCTTCCCTTCCGAGCCCTGCCGTGCGCCCAAACAGTGGTTTACCCACACATATGAGGTATCAGCGTACTCAGGACAAATTGCACAACAACGTCCGTGGTCCAGTTTCTCCTTTTACCCTTGGGAAAAAAACAAAATTGTTGCTAAAAGATAATTTTTGTGACTAAAAAGTTAAATGTTATTTTTTTCCTTCCATGTTGCTTCTGCTGCTGTGAAACACCTGAAGGGTTAATAAACTTCTTGAATGTGGTTTTGAGCACCTTGAGGGGTGCAGTTTTTAGAATGGTGTCACTTTTGGGTACTTTCAGCCATATAGAACCCTCAAACTGACTTCAAATGTGAGGTGGTCCCTAAAAAAAATGGTTTTGTAAATTTTGTTGTAAAAATGAGAAATCACTGGTCAAATTTTAACCCTTATAACTTCCTAGCAAAAAAAAAATTTGTTTCCAAAATTGTGCTGATGTAAAGTAGACATGTGGGAAATGTTATTTATTAACTATTTTGTGTCACATAACTCTCTGGTTTAACAGAATAAAAATTCAAAATGTGAAAATTGAGAAATTTTCAAAATTTTCGCCAAATTTCCGTTTTTTTCACAAATAAACTCAGAAATTATCAACCTAAATGTACCACTAACATGAAGCCCAATATGTCACGAAAAACAATCCCAGAATTGCTAGGATCCGTTATTCCAGAAAGTACCATACCCATTAGCTTGCTTCCTCCTTTCAATTTTCCCCTTATATTCTTTTCCATTTCTTTTTAATCACAACACCATTATGTATTTGTTACTAATTCTCGATTTCTATCCACAGAGCCGTCCTTATTGAAACTTTCAGCGTCACTTCTCCACTTCACTCCATCCTTCCCTGCAGATATGCGCAGGAGCCACTCCTCCTGGAACGCAATAACTACCACCCCCTCCTCTGTGGAACGCACGCAGTATCAGCATTTTACTTTACGTGCACTGCGCGCGTCACTTCCGGTCGGCCACTTCCGGTTTATTCCCCAGTCGCAGCGTGCGTACTGGGCTTTATATACCCGAAATTCCCATACGCTACATGGACTGGCGTTATCCTAACAGCACCAATCTCCTTATAGATCGGCTGGTTTATAGCCCTCTACTTCAGGATTTCCTGCTTGCTCCATGTTTTATTGGTACTTCCATTGGTACACCATTTAGCCACCGTGTTAAACCGCACGTATATATGCATTTGCATACCTATATATTTTGTCTCACTGCAGATGCAAATACTCTCTTTTAAGGGCCTGTGCCATATACCCTTTTCCC
The DNA here is from genome assembly GCF_051348905.1 of Ranitomeya variabilis. Classification (NCBI taxonomy): domain Eukaryota; kingdom Metazoa; phylum Chordata; class Amphibia; order Anura; family Dendrobatidae; genus Ranitomeya; species Ranitomeya variabilis. The sequence goes on from NC_135235.1 coordinate 492,075,300, forward strand.
GCTTTTCATAGGTATGTACTCCTCATTTATTTAGTACCTATCAGCACCACATATACCTTAACCTTCCTCCCAGCATACGTACTCACTACTCACCATCACTCTAGTCCTTTTTTTCCAGTATGTAGTCCATGTACATGTAGAAGGTCTCTACCGTTTTCTACCGATTTATAATATATGACCATATGTATTTACCTGTATATACTTTATTTATTTTGGTATTGTACTTTATATTATGTCTATGCACTTTATTTGTTTATTTCTAGAGCACACTGATGAAGGTCCTATGACCGAAACGTTTGTGAACATTGTGAATACTGTATGTATCATAATAAACACTTTATTGCATCAGACCCACGAGAGTGTGCCAAGTATATCCTATATCATATCTTAAGTCTGGGCACCTACTTCTCTGGCACCTCAACCCTTGGGCTGTGCTTACCATCTATCGTACTGCACTAGCTTAGCAGTGGTGGCTTGTGCAAAGTGCATCTGTGACTGCGTTTTTGCTGGTCCGATGCGAGTTGCTGCAGAGTAGTTATTCCTGCTCATAACATCCCTACATATCAGTGGCTTTGACACTACCTGAAGATGAAATAAAAAAAGGTAAGAACAGCGATCAATCCAGGTGTAGTAATAGAGAAAGAGCTTTAATAATAAAATATGACGTTTCGACCAGCAATAGGTTTTTGTCAAGTATATATATATATATATATATATATATATATATATATATATACCTATATATACTTGACAAAGACCAATTGCTGGTCCAAATGTTGTATTTTATAAAGTCAGAATAAAGCTCTTTTTCTATTTTTTGTATTGCTGCTGTTTTCCAAGTGGGTTCCTTGGATCAGGAATGGGCATCGCAGCTCAGTGAGTGCTGTCAGCTTCTCTTTATATATTTTGACTACCTGAAGCTGAGTCACTTAGAGCCCAGGCACCCAGTAATTGGACTCCAGGAGGCAGGTGCTAGCAGTCCCCCTAACCTCCCAAGGAAGGAGAAGACACATGAAGAGGATTACTGTATTATGCTCCTTATAATTTTTTCCTGGCTTTGCACTTTCTGCAAAACATTTATCAGTGTAGGAGTACATCAACTACACTTTTGAAATATTTAAGTTCAAAAACATTATCTGGATTCTATTAGTCATCCATACAGTTTAACGTGCAGTGTGTAAAATTATGGTGGGTTAAAATTTTTAAAAATCGTTTGGCCTGGTACAGTTCACAATATTTTTTTGTTCCAAAAAGTGACCATTTTTATATATACTATAGAACATGGCCCACTACAAGTATACAAATTTGGTTGTTCAAAAATTGACATGGGCTAGCTAGACAATAACAGTAATTCCGGCACCATCTTTGGTGTGGCAATAATGTTATTGGCTTGCCTTCCAGCATCATAGGGACTATTTAAAGGCTGCTGGTGCCATCTTGCACACATTGCAGCCGGAAACAGCATAGAGAGAGCATAGTTTCAGCATAGGGAGAGTGAAAGGAGCTTAGGGAGAGTGATAGGAGGTTATAGTGAGCGTTATTTATTCTAAAAAGCTCTGAAGAGCTGAAGAGCTGAAGATTGTGAAGAGATTACTTCTTTGTTAGGTGTGGATTTAAGTAGAAAGAGATTTAATAGGAGGGAGGGCTAAAGGCAGGTACCTGGGTGTTCTCATCATTGCAGGTACATGCTGCAGATCTCTGCTATTTTCCACTGTGTTGTCTAGTAGTTAGTATTAGGAACAGACTGTCAAATTAGGGTGAAATATTGAGGGTTTCATCCACTACCAGAATATAAAAATCAGCTATTTGTAGAGGGAAATAATATTGTAATAATTATAGGGGATAACTCAGGAGACTCTTTGCGTGGAACAAGACAACTACAGAACACAGTTTTATAAGTGGTAAAGTCTATATTATCACACGGTGATTCAAACAGGTGCAGAGAGAAACTCAAGTCCACAACACTTGGTGCAAATAATAAACGCAGCTTAGCAGTCTATAGGAAACTTCAGAGGAAAATGCAATCAAACAGAAAGTCTATGAAGCACAGTTATTCTTGAGGATACTTGACATGAATAAATCCTTGTCTTAGTCCAGGCACAGATAGATATGCTTATTAGGCAGTTCAAATCATATCTTAGCTCAACCAGGGAGGCCTGGTTAATAGTCTCAGGTTATTGCAAAGAAGCAACAGCTTACATGACCAGCAAATGCAGATGGAAGTAAACACAAACAGCAGATGAAGGAGGATTACTGGAAACTTGTGTATGCAGCAGGAACTCAGAGCAGAGTAGCAGGATCACCACACAGGTTCATGGGAGCAGGTGTATAGCCAGGGAGTAATCAAAGGTCAGGAGCAGGATGCAAGGCAGAGTACTCTAGCACAGACTGAAGGCTGGGGTGGAGTTTTATAGCAGGAGATACAGTGCACATGAGACCAAAGACGCCATCTTGGAAAAGGGCAGTAATGCACAAAAGGTAAAAAATATTCAGAGTCCTGACATTACTCCCTCCTTAGAAGCAGCCTCAGGACGATCCTGGACCTGGTTTCTCAGGGAATCTCTGATGAAAATGAGAAATCTTCTGTTGTGCATTGATGATTTCCACAGGATCCCAAGAGTCTTCCTCAGGGGGATATCCCTGCCATCTTATCAGATATTGGAGCCGATTCCTGCGAATCCTGGAATCAATAATTTCCTCCACCACGAATTGTTCTTGCCCATCAATCACCACAGGCTGCGGAGGTGTCACAACACGTCCCTGGAAGGTATTAGGAGATACAGGCTTTAGTAAAGATACATGAAAAACTGGGTGTACCTTCATTGTCCTAGGCAGCTTCAGCCGGCAGGCCACAGAGCTCACAATACCGTTGATCTTGAAAGGGCCAATGAAGTTCTTGAGCTGTGGTCAGGGATTCCTTCAGAACCTCCAGATTCTGTCTCATCGCAGTCAGCCTTTCTTCCACTGCCGGAACCGGAGAATTAATTGGAGACCTAGGTAAAATACACGGATGATAACCCAGATTGGCAAAGAAAGGTGTAAATTTAGTGGAGGCGCTCTGAGAATTATTATATGAAAATTCGGCTAACGGCAACAACTCCAACCAATCATCCTGGAGATGGCTGACATAACATCTTAGATATTGTTCCAGCGTCGGGTTGGTATGCTCAGTCTGACCATTTGTCTGGGGATGGTAAGCAGAAGAGAGACAGACATTAATATTGAGTGCAAAGCAAAACCCCTTCCAGAATCTTGAAGTGAACTGTACTCCACGGTCAGAGATGATCTCATCCGGAACCCCGTGCAACCAAAAGACATTCTGTATAACCAGGTTCACTGTATCTTTAGCTGAGGGGAGGCCGGTGCATGGAACAAAATGAGCAGCTTTAGTCAGGTGATCAACTACCACCATGATTGTATTCATGCCCCCGATGTAGGCAGCTCCATAATAAAGTCCATTGATATAGACCCCCAAGGGCGGGACGGAACAGGTAATGGTTGTAGAAGACCCGTAGGTGCCACATGAGGAGTCTTGTAACGGGCACATACCTCGCAAGAGAGAACATAGTCCTTGGTATCCTTCAGGCAAGTTGGCCACCAGAAGAATTGGCTCAGGAACTCTTGTGTCTTTTGTAACCCCCTATGACCAGCCAACTTGGAGTCATATACCAACTTGAGGATCTGAAGACAGACGACCTCCGGGACGTAGATATGTCGATCTCTGTACCACATGCCACCCTTAAAGACAAGATTAATATCCACAGGTGGGTTGGCCAGAAATACATCACCTTCATAGGCCTCCCTGCACTCCTTCCACAAGTCCTGATCATGGATAACTCCGATGAAATTGGCATCAGATAGAATGATCTTGGACGGGGCTCCAGGTACGGAATCCACAGCATGGATTCGGGATAAAGCATCAGCCTTGCCATTACGAGAACCTGGACGGTACGAGATAACAAAGTTAAATTGATTTAAAAATAAGTTCCAACGAGCCTGACGAGGAGAAAGACATCTAGCGGATCTAAGGAACTCTAGATTGCGATGTTCAGTTAGCACTATGATCTGTTGTGCAGCTCCTTGCAGATGATGCCTCCATTCCTTGAAAGCTGCAATAATAGCCAGCAATTCCTTGTCTCCCACGTCGTAATTCTTCTCTGCTGAGGTTAGTCTATGGGAAAAGAAAGCACAAGGATGTAGCAGACCCTTCTCTCCAGTTCTTTGGGAGAGAATAGCCCCCAAAGCATTATCAGAAGCGTCCACCTCCACAATGAAATGAAGTGTTGGATTTGGGTGTATCAACAGCGGTGCTGATGTGAAACAGACTTTAAGCCGATCAAAAGCTTTTTGAGCCTGTGATGACCACTTAAAGGGCTTTTCCTTCTTTGTCAAGGAAGTAATGGGATGTACAATATCAGAAAAATTTTGAATGAAGCGTCTGTAGAAATTTGCAAAACCAATAAAACGTTGGAGCTCCTTAACGTTCTTGGGTACCGGCCAGTCAAGGATAGCCTGAATCTTACCAGATTCCATGTTCAGCCCCTGGGGAGAGATGATATAACCTAAGAACTGTATCTCAAAACGATGGAACGCGCATTTCTCCTGCTTAATATACAGATGGTTCTCTTTCAGATGTCTTAAAACAGTTTTGACATGTTCTTCATGTTCCTGTAGAGAGTCAGAAAAGATTAGTATATTGTCCAAATAGATCACTACAAGCTGGTCCAAAAAATCTCTGAAAATGTCATTAGCAAGGTGTTGAAACGTTGCAGGGGCATTACAAAGCCCGAAGGGCATCACAAGAGATTCAAAGTGTCCATACCGGCATCTGAATGCTGTCTTCCACTCATCCCCTGGACGAATACGCACCAAATTATCAGCCCCATGAAGATCCAGTTTAGAGAACACCTTAGCATGGCGAACTCTTTCCAGTAATTCGGGAATCAGAGGCAAAGGGTATCGGTTTCGTACGGTTACCTTATTGAGTTCTCGATAGTCAACACAGGGTCTCAGGGTCCCATCCTTCTTCTTTACAAAAAAGATAGGTGCCCCTGCTGGTGAGGAAGAAGGACGTATGAAGCCTTTGGCCAGATTTTCATCAATATACTCTTTTAAGGCTCGAAGCTCAGGTGCCGCCAAAGGGTGTAAGTTACCAAAAGGAATGGCTGCCCCGGGAAGCAGCTCAATGGGACAGTCATAATGCCTGTGTGGAAGAAGCTGATCTGCATTCTTCTTGTCACAGATGTCAGAGAACTCTTTATAAGCTGGAGGTAAAGAAAATACCTGTACATGTGGTTCCGTAGCCATGGACTCAGGGACAGCTTCTGTTAACGCTGAGTTGCTCCTTGTTGGGAAGATAATATCCTTGGTCTCCCAGTTGATAATTGGGTTCTGAGAACGCAACCAAGGAATGCCTAAAATCACAGGAAAATGAGGAGAAGAAATTACCAAGAAAGAAAGTTGCTCCTGATGATTAGGCTCCAACAAAATTTCAAGGGGTACGGTCTCCTGATCCACAGGCCCAGAGATTAAAGGTGACCCATCCACTGTTTCCATGGTAATCGGAGAGACTCTTTGCTGAATTTTAATACCATGTTCCTTGGCAAATGCGATATCCATGAAATTGCCACCTGCACCAGAGTCAATCATAGCTGAACTGGAAATCCACTGTCCTGAACACAGGATCTTAATAGGGAGAGAACAGTGAGAGTTATTTTTCTTCAGCTCCTTGGGGGGTGAAGTCATAGAAAGTGAATGGAGTACAGCACTTAAAGGCAGGCTACATTCAGAGATGTCAGATTCATCATCACAGATGTCATACTCCCCTATTGCTGCTAGCACCTTGTTATGCCGTCTTGGACACTTAGGACAATTGATCAAGAAGTGGTCAGACTGGCCGCAGTAGAAACATAGACTTTCACGCAGGCGATGGTCCCAGCGCTCATTGATCTCGCACCTTTGAACTGAATCAATTTGCATGGGCAACTCCTCCACCTCCCGAGGGGTTTTACCTACAGGCTCTTTGGAAGGAAGGGAAAAGTTAGAAACACGGTTATATGCAGCAAATTTCTCCTTCCTACGCTCAGTAAGGCGAATGTCTATGCGCACACAATGCTGTATAAATGTCTCTAGCTCTTGTGGTGACTCAAAGTGGGCTAGTTCATCTTTTACAATACTAGACAGACCGCTTTTAAAAATAGGCAATTGTGCATAACTGTCCCAATTGGTATCTACCGCCAATCTCCTGAATTCAGTGGCATACTCAATAACAGTACGTTTAGCCTGGCATAAAGACAACAAAGCAGATTCAGCGGTTGCACGGCGATTAGGGTCATCAAACTTTAATGCTATAGCGGCCAAGAAATCATCCAAGTCATTTAACCGTGGGTCACGAGACTCAATCATCGGATTCACCCAGGCGAGCGCTCGTGAGGTCAGTAGCATTATTACACACAATACTTTTGATCTATCAGTAGGAAAATGGTCAGCATGCACATCAAAATATAGCATACATTGATTCACAAAGTCACGAAATTTGTCGCAATCACCATTAAATCTGAATGGTGGCGGTTGCCCAGAGGGTAAAGTCACTTGTGCAGCTATTTGCGTGCTTATGTCCTGAAAAGCCCGTCCATACTGGGACTCTATGCCAGCAAGTTTGTTTTCCTGGGCTGCCATGCAGTTGCTCAAGTCCTGCAAAGTTTGTCCAAACACTTTTTGGAAGTGCATCTGAACAGCAAGGTGGATTGCTGTTGAGGGGAGATAGAGAGAAAAAAAAATCTATAAATCTTCAGCACAGCGAGTGTGAGCGAGCTGAGTGTGACCTGAGCATAAGTGTGAATGGCGGTAAGTGTGTGACTTGTGATTCAGTGAGGAGGTATTTGGAAGGCCTTTAACAAATACCTGTGTGAATTTGTTTGAGTTGCTGAATTGGGAGTAGCTATATTCATAAGGAGTTAACTTAGGGTGGGGGCTCTGTTATGGTTTCCAATGGCAAGGAAACATCAGAAGCATAGAATAAACGGACAAGCTCTCGGGTGATGGAAACTAGAGCTGACCGCGATGCTAAACCTACACACCACACTAGAAGTAGCCAGGGGGCATTCCTGCGTTGTCTCTAGATGCCGCGCGCCAGCCGGAGAACTAACTACCCCTGGTAGAAGAAAACACAGTCCTGGCTTGCCTCCAGAGAATGTCCCCACAGGAGATAGCAGCCCCCCACATATAATAACGGTGAGAGCAGATGAAAAGACACACGTAGTATGAAAGCAGATTTAGCACAGAGAGGCCCGCTAACTAAATAGCAGAAAGATACAACAGAGGACTTCGCGGTCAGCTGCAAAACCCTTCAAAACACCATCCTGAAATTACCTTAACTCATGTGACAACTCATGACACCGGAGTGGTAATTTCAGCCCAACAAGAGCTTCCAGCTGTAGAGATTCACATAAGTGCAAACTGGACAAAACATACAAAAATAGACTTAAGGACTAAAGTGTCCAACTTAGCTGAGCAGAAAACTGGGAGCAGGAACATGCAACAGAATCACTCTGGATACATTGATGGCCAGCATTAGAATGACTGAGGAGCAAGGTTAAATAGGATACTCCCACATCCTGATAGGAACAGGTGAACTGAGAAGGCAAAGCTTGCAGGACACAAGTACCACAAGAGACCACCGGGGGAGCCCACGAACCGAATCACAACAGTACCCCCCCCTTAAGGAGGGGGCACCGAACCCTCACAAGAACCACCAGGGCGATCTGGATGAGCCCTATGAAAGGCACGGACCAAATCAGAAGCATGAACATCAGAAGCTGTAACCCAAGAATTATCCTCTTGACCGTAGCCCTTCCATTTCACCAGATATTGAAGTCTCCATCTGGAAACACGGGAGTCCAAGATTTTCTCCACCACGTACTCCAATTCACCCTCAACCAGCACAGGAGCAGGAGGCTCAACAGAAGGCACAAGTGGTACCTCATACCTCCGCAATAATGACCGATGGAAGACATTATGGATAGCAAAAGATGCTGGGAGGTCCAAACGAAAAGACACAGGGTTAAGAATTTCCAAAATCTTATAAGGACCGATGAACCGAGGCTTAAACTTAGGAGAAGAGACCCTCATAGGGACAAAACGGGAGGACAACCACACCAAGTCCCCAACACGAAGACGAGGACCAACACGACGATGGTGATTAGCAAAACGTTGAGTCCTCTCCTGGGACAACTCCAAATTGTCCACCACCTGCCCCCAAATACGATGCAACCTATCCACCATGGTATCCACTCCAGGACAATCCGAAGACTCCACCTGACCAGATGAAAAACGAGGATGGAACCCTGAATTGCAAAAGAAAGGGGAGACCAAAGTGGCAGAACTGGCCCGATTATTAAGGGCAAACTCAGCCAACGGCAAAAAGGAGACCCAGTCATCCTGATCAGCAGACACGAAACACCTCAAATAAGTCTCCAAGGTCTGATTAGTACGTTCCGTCTGGCCATTTGTCTGGGGATGAAATGCAGACGAAAAAGACAAATCAATGCCCATCCTGGCACAAAACGCCCGCCAAAATCTGGACACAAACTGGGATCCCCTGTCGGAAACGATATTCTCCGGAATACCATGCAGCCGAACCACATTCTGAAAAAACAGGGGCACCAACTCAGATGAGGAAGGCAGCTTGGGCAAGGGCACCAAATGAACCATCTTAGAAAAGCGGTCACACACCACCCAAATGACGGACATCCTCTGAGAAACAGGGAGATCAGAAATAAAATCCATAGAGATGTGTGTCCAAGGCCTCTTAGGAACAGGCAAGGGCAACAAAAACCCACTAGCCCGAGAACAACAAGGCTTGGCCCGAGCACAAACATCGCAAGACTGCACAAAAGTATGCACGTCCCGAGAGAGGGAAGGCCACCAGAAGGACCTAGCCACCAAATCTCTGGTACCAAAAATTCCCGGATGACCTGCCAACGCAGAAGAATGAACCTCCGAGATGACTCTATTGGTCCACTCATCCGGCACAAACAATCTACCAGGCGGACAACGATCAGGCCGATCCGCCTGAAACTCTTGTAAAGCATGTCGCAGGTCTGGGAAGACAGCAGACAATATCACCCCATCCTTAAGTATACCCGTAGGTTTAGAATCACCAGGGGAATCAGGTTCAAAACTCCTAGAAAGGGCATCCGCCTTCACATTCTTAGTACCTGGCAGATACGAAACCACAAAATTAAACCGGGAGAAAAACAACGACCAGCGCGCCTGTCTAGGATTCAGACGTCTGGCCGACTCAAGAAAAATCAAATTTTTGTGATCAGTCAAGACCACCACCTGATGTTTAGCACCCTCAAGCCAATGACGCCACTCCTCGAATGCCCACTTCATCGCCAAAAGCTCCCGATTACCGACGTCATCATTTCGCTCGGCGGGCGAAAATTTTCGAGAAAAGAACGCACAAGGTCTCATCACTGAACAATCTGAACTTTTCTGCGACAAAACCGCCCCCGCTCCGATCTCGGAAGCATCAACTTCCACCTGAAAAGGAAGAGAAACATCAGGCTGGCACAACACCGGAGCAGAAGAAAAACGGCGCTTAAGCTCCCGAAAGGCCTCCAGATATAATAACGGTGAGAGCAGATGAAAAGACACACGTAGTATGAAAGCAGATTTAGCACAGAGAGGCCCGCTAACTAAATAGCAGAAAGATACAACAGAGGACTTCGCGGTCAGCTGCAAAACCCTTCAAAACACCATCCTGAAATTACCTTAACTCATGTGACAACTCATGACACCGGAGTGGTAATTTCAGCCCAACAAGAGCTTCCAGCTGCAGAGATTCACATAAGTGCAAACTGGACAAAACATACAAAAATAGACTTAAGGACTAAAGTGTCCAACTTAGCTGAGCAGAAAACTGGGAGCAGGAACATGCAACAGAATCACTCTGGATACATTGATGGCCAGCATTAGAATGACTGAGGAGCAAGGTTAAATAGGATACTCCCACATCCTGATAGGAACAGGTGAACTGAGAAGGCAAAGCTTGCAGGACACCAGTACCACAAGAGACCACCGGGGGAGCCCACGAACCGAATCACAACAGGGCTCATAATTAAGGGGATATAAGGGGCAGCTGTTTGGGGCTCAAGTCCTTTTTGGAAGTGCATCTGAACAGCAAGGTGGATTGCTGTTGAGGGGAGATAGAGAGAAAAAAAAAAATCTATAAATCTTCAGCACAGCGAGTGTGAGCGAGCTGAGTGTGACCTGAGCGTAAGTGTGAACGGCGGTAAGTGTGTGACTTGTGATTCAGTGACTTTGGAATCAGGGAGTTTCCAAGGGAGGAATTGCTTCTGTTTTTTTTTTTTTAATTAATACTTTGTATTTATTTTTAATTAACGTTTCTGTGTGGTGCAATCCCCATTAAGAAATGTGCTCCACAATTGTTAATGCCATCCAGTGCACATCTTGCCACATGTATGCAGTCCTTGACCAGCTGGTCGAGGGTGCATACTGCTGTGCGAGATGTGAGCACATTGTGCATTTGGAAACCCAGATACTGGATCTAAATGTGCAGCTGGCAACACTGAGATCCATAGACAATATGGAGAGGAGTCTTCTGCTCACAGAGCAGACGCTCAATGGGATAGAGGGGGATGGTAGGATGGAGCTGCAGGACAGTGTGGCAGTTAGCTGGGTGACAGATAGAAGGCGGGGTAGAGGGAAGAGTGCCAGGGAGGCTAGTCCTGATCTGGCACACCCCAATAAGTTTGCTAAGTTGGCAGATGACGGGGGTGCCAGTACAGGGGTAGCACTGCTGCAGCCAGGCATGTCCTCTGAAAGCCGGAGGAGTGACTGCTCCAGTAAGGAGGGAAATAGGAGAGCAGGGCAGGCCAGACAGATGCTGGTAGTGGGGGACTCAATTATTAGGGGAACAGATAGGGCAATCTGTCACAAAGACAGGGATCATCGGACGGTGTGCTGCCTACCTGGCGCTCGAGTCCGACACATCGCTGATCGGGTGGACAGATTACTGGGAGGGGCTGGTGAGGACCCAGCGGCCATGGTGCACATTGGCACAAATGACAAAGTTAGAGGTAGGTGGAAGGTCCTTAAAGATGATTTCAGGGAATTAGGCTGCAAGCTGAAAGCAAGGACCTCCAACGTGGTATTTTCCGAAATACTGCCTGTACCACGTGCCACGCCAGAGAGGCAACGGGAGATTAGGGAGGTTAATAAGTGGCTCAAGAATTGGTGTAGGAAGGTGGGGTTTGGGTTCCTGCAGAACTGGGCCGACTTCTCAGTTGGCTACAGGCTCTACGCTAGGGACGGGCTGCACCTCAATGGGGAAGGGGCAGCTGTGCTGGGGGAGAAAATGGTTAGAAGGTTGGAGGAGTGTTTAAACTAGGGATTGGGGGGAGGGTATTCATTTTATAGGAGGGGAAGATAGTGCAGATAGAGACCTGGGCACAAATAAGGAAGTTGGGGGTGGCGGTGGCATGGGGGGTGGGGTTAGAACAGTTAGTAATTTAAGAAAGAATAGAGGTACAGAGAGTAACATCAAGTGCATGTATACTAATGCCAGAAGCCTCGCCAACAAAATGGATGAATTAGAACTAATGTTGTTGGAGCATAATTATGACATGGTGGGGATATCTGAGACGTGGCTGGATGAGAGCCATGACTGGGCTGTTAACTTGCAGGGCTATAGCCTGTTCAGAAATGACCGTACAGATAAGCGAGGGGGAGGGGTGTGTCTATATGTAAAATCTTCCTTAAAACCCATCCTGCGTGATAATATAGGTGAATTTAATGAAAATGTAGAGTCCCTGTGGGTGGAGATAAGGGGAGGGGGAAAAAATAATAAATTACTGATAGGGATTTGTTATAAATCTCCAAAAATAATGGAAGCAATGGAGAATATCCTCGTAAAGCAAATAGATGAAGCTGCGACTCAAGGAGAAGTCATTATTATGGGGGACTTCAACTACCCTGAAATAGATTGGGGAACAGAAACCTGCAGTTCCAGCAAAGGTAATCGGTTTTTGACAACTATGAGAGACAATTACCTTTCACAACTGGTTCAGGACCCAACAAGGAGGGGGGCACTGCTAGACCTATTATTAACCAACAGGCCAGACCGCATATCAAATATAAGGGTTGGGGGTCACTTGGGGAAAAGTGATCACAAAATAATAAGTTTTCATGTAACCTTTAATAAGATGGGTAGCAGGGGGGTGACAAGGACACTAAACTTCAGGAGGGCAAATTTCCAACGGATGAGAGAGGATCTTGGTGCAATTAACTGGGACGATATCCTGAGACACAAAAATACACAAAGAAAATGGGAGATGTTTATTAGCATCCTGGATAGGACCTGTGCACAGTATATACCGTATGGGAATAAACATACTAGAAATAGGAGGAAACCAATATGGCTAAATAGAGCTGTAAGGGGCGCAATAAGGGACAAAAAGAAAGCATTTAGAGAATTAAAGGAAGTAGGTAGTGAGGAGGCATTAAATAAATACAGAAAATTAAATAAATTCTGTAAAAAGCAAATCAAGGCAGCAAAGATTGAGACAGAGAGACTCATTGCCAGAGAGAGTAAAAATAATCCCAAAATATTCTTTAACTATATAAATAGTAAGAAACTAAAAAATGACAGTGTTGGCCCCCTTAAAAATAATCTGGGGGAAATGGTGGATGAGGATGAGGAAAAAGCCAATATGCTAAATGACTTTTTTTCATCAGTATTTACAAAAGAAAATCCCATGGCAGACAAAATGACTAGTGATAAAAATTCCCCATTAAATGTCACCTGCTTAACCCAGCAGGAAGTACAGCGGCGTCTAAAAATAACTAAAATTGACAAATCTCCGGGCCCGGATGGGATACACCCCCGAGTACTGCAGGAACTAAGTACAGTCATTGATAGACCATTATTTTTAATCTTTAAAGACTCCATAATAACAGGGTCTGTACCACAGGACTGGCGTATAGCAAATGTGGTGCCAATATTCAAAAAAGGGGCAAAAACTGAACTCGGTAATTATAGGCCAGTAAGCTTAACCTCTACTGTGGGTAAAATCCTGGAGGGCATTCTAAGGGATACTATACTGGAGTATCTGAAGAGGAATAACCTTATGACCCAGTATCAGCACGGGTTTACTAGGGACCGTTCATGTCAGACTAATTTGATCAGCTTCTATGAAGAGGTAAGTTCCAGACTGGACCAAGGGAACCCAGTGGACGTAGTGTATATGGACTTTTCCAAAGCTTTTGATACGGTGCCACACAAAAGGTTGTTACATAAAATGAGAGTAATGGGGATAGGGGAAAATATGTGTAAGTGGGTTGAGAGCTGGCTCAGGGATAGGAAACAAAGGGTGGTTATTAATGGAGCACACTCGGACTGGGTTGCGGTTAGCAGTGGGGTACCACAGGGGTCAGTATTGGGCCCTCTTCTTTTTAACATATTTATTAATGACCTTGTAGGGGGCATTCAGAGTAGAATTTCAATATTTGCAGATGACACTAAACTCTGCAGGGTAATCAATACAGGGGAGGACAATTTTATATTACAGGATGATTTATGTAAACTAGAAGCTTGGGCTGATAAATGGCAAATGAGCTTTAATGGGGATAAATGTAAGGTCATGCACTTGGGTAGAAGTAATAAGATGTATAACTATGTGCTTAATTCTAAAACTCTGGGCAAAACCGTCAATGAAAAAGACCTGGGTATATGGGTGAATGACAAACTCATATTCAGTGGCCAGTGTCAGGCAGCTGCTACAAAGGCAAATAAAATAATGGGATGTATTAAAAGAGGCATAGATGCTCATGAGGAGAACATAATTTTACCTCTATACAAGTCACTAGTTCGACCACACTTAGAATACTGTGCACAGTTCTGGTCTCCGGTGTATAAGAAAGACATAGCTGAACTGGAGCGGGTGCAGAGAAGAGCGACCAAGGTTATTAGAGGACTGGGGGGTCTGCAATACCAAGATAGGTTATTACACTTGGGGCTATTTAGTTTGGAAAAACGAAGACTAAGGGGTGATCTTATTTTAATGTATAAATATATGAGGGGACAGTACAAAGACCTTTCTGATGATCTTTTTAATCATAGACCTGAGACAGGGACAAGGGGGCATCCTCTACGTCTGGAGGAAAGAAGGTTTAAGCATAATAACATATTCTTTACTGTAAGAGCAGTGAGACTATGGAACTCTCTGCCGTATGATGTTGTAATGAGTGATTCATTAATTAAATTTAAGAGGGGACTGGATACCTTTCTGAAAAAGTATAATGTTACAGGGTATATACACTAGATTCCTTGATAAGGCGTTGATCCAGGGAACTAGTCTGATTGCCGTATGTGGAGTTGGGAAGGAATTTTTTTCCCCATGGTGGAGTTACTCTTTGCCACATGGGTTTTTTTTGCCTTCCTCTGGATCAACATGTTAGGGCATGTTAGGTTAGGCTATGGGTTGAACTAGATGGACTTACAGTCTTCCTTCAACCTTAATAACTATGTAACTATGTAACTATGTAACTTGTTGATTGTGTTCAAAGCTTCTAAACTTCTTTTGCAGACCTTCCACATCTTTCTGCAATGATCTAATTATGGAAAACACCTGCTCTAATTTGCTTTCTGCAGTCATTGTTCCAGCAGTCTCCATTTTTTTTTTTAGGCTAGAGTATCCGGTAATAATTATAGGGGATAACTCAGGAGACTCTGCGTGGAACAAGACAACTACAGGACACAGTTTTATAAGTGGTAAAGTCTATATTATCACACGGTGATTCAAACAGGTGCAGAGAGAAACTCAAGTCCACAACACTTGGTGCAACTAATAAACGCAGCTTAGCAGTCTATAGGAAACTTCAGAGGAAAATGCAATCAAGCAGAAAGTCTATGAAGCACAGTTATTCTTGAGGATACTTGACACGAAAAAATCCTTGTCTTAGTCCAGGCACAGATAGATATGCTTATTAGGCAGTTCAAATCATATCTTAGCTCAACCAGGGAGGCCTGGTTAATAGTCTCAGGTTATTACAAAGCAGCAACAGCTTACATGACTAGCAAATGCAGATGGAAGTAAACACGAACAGCAGATGAAGGAGGATTAGTGGAAACTTGTGTATGCAGCAGTAACTCAGAGCAGAGTAGCAGGATCACCACACAGGTTCAGAGGAGCAGGTGTATAGGCAGGAAGTAATCAGAGGTCAGGAGCTGGATGCAAGGCAGAATACTCTAGCACAGACTGAAGGCTGGGGTGGAGTTTTATAGCAGGAGACACAGTGCACATGAGACCAAAGATGCCATCTTGGAAAAGGGCAGTAATGCACAAAAGGTAAAAAAATGTTCAGAGTCCTGACAAATATTAGGTAGTACCAGCATATACAAAACCATTTTTTGGGGAGCTACATAATATTCTTGTGTAGCAGCCTATAATTTTTTTTTAAGCGCAAAATAATATTCTTCAGTGGCAACATATAGGAACATCAATTTTAAAATCTATTTGCTAAATAATATTCCTCATCTATTGCTTAAAATACCAAATATTTGTCTAGCAGTTATGTGACTGGCCTAACAATTTAGCAGGGGAAATAATATTCGTGACTAGTAGTAGTCACTGACTACACATTTTGGAGTGTGTCAGCAAGGGGATTGAAAATAAATCATAGTTTTTTAATTGGTTTTAAAAATAGGATATCTTTATCTAGCAGTTGTGCGACTGGTGCAATCCAGGTAGAGATAATTGTGCATGACAATTTAGCAGGGGCAATAATCTTCATTACTCAACATTTGGAGTGTGTCAGCAAGGAGATTGAAAAAAATCATAATTTTCTATTTTTTAGAAAAATTGTGTTTCTGTATCTAGCGGTTGTGCGACAGGTGCGATCTTGGTAGAGATAATCGTACGTGACAATTTAGCATAGTCAATAATATTTATTACTCCACATTTGAAGAGTGTCAGCAAGGCGATTGAAAAAAAATCATAATTTTCTATTGGTTTAAAAAATAGCGCAGCTTTATCTAGCAGTTGTGCGACTGGCGCAATCCGGGTAGAGATAATCTTCTGTGAAAATTTAGCAGGGGCAATAATCTTCATTACTCCCCTGTTGGAGTGTGTCAGCAAGAGAATCGATAGGCAGTACAAGTTTCACCATTGCATAATGTGCCAAGTTTTCACAAAGTACAATATATTAGCCACGCGGGGTATATATACATGACCAGTAAATACTTGTTGCAAAAGCAGGATCAGGAGTTGATTTCATGAACAAAATGGGTTTTTATGGTAAGGGATGGATTTTAAGACAACTTCCCAAACAAAACATTTGGGCTGCTTTTACATTGCTTTGCTGTTATCCGTAGGGCTTACAAAGTTGCCGGAAATCCAGCCCTTGTTCAATTTTAGAAGAGTCAGCCTGTCTGCATTTTCCGTTGACAGGCGTGTGTGCCTATCCATTATGATTGCACCAGCCAACTAAAAACCCGCTCAGACAACACACTTGCAGCAGGGCATGGCAGCACCTCCAAAAGTATAGAAGGAGAGGTCAGGCTAAATGTGGAGCTTGGACAACCAATAGTTAAAGGGCAATGAAGAATAAGGAAGGATGCTGGTATGGTCACTTAAGTAGTCCTTCACCATCTTGGTCAATTTATCCCTCCTTGTCATAGTTACACCCAGAGATAGCCCTTGCTGATTTGACGGTCTCATTAAAACGTGCAAGTTGGTCGACATTCCCCCACGAGTTTCACCTGGTGTGCATTGCTCTCCAATGTAATCCTTGTGGTTTAAAAGAGTTGGTACCTCTGCCAGAAGTGTCATCTGAGGGTAATCTTTTTAGCAAGTCTTCCACAACAGCCCTCTGGCATACATGCACTGAAATTGGCATGTCTGCCTGCGACACGAGAAAAGAAAATTTCTCCTTGTACAGTGGGTCAAGAAAGGTTCACAGCCAGTATTTCATGTTGGACAAAATGTGTTTCACGCAAGGGTCTTGAGAAAGGCATCTGGACATGAACACTAACCATCCTCTCCTCTTCACGACATATAGCCTGCTCCTCCTCCTCCTCTTCTTCAGGCCATCCATGCTGGACAGCCATGAAGTTAGAATTGGGATTCCCCTCTGTAGTTCAGACCAAAAACTCCTGTTGTTAAACATCATCCTCCTCCTGTTCCTCATCATCACCCAATGCTACTTGAGAATATTGTGTGAGGTTGGGCTGTGTGGTATCAGCCACTGTAAAATCTTGCTCCACAGCCACCTGCTCAGCATTCAAAGCTTTCTCTTTGAGATTCGGCAGCGAACATTTTAATAGACAGAGCAGCGGGATGGTTACACTGACAATAGCGTCATCAGCACTCACCATCTTGGTGCAGTACTCAAAGTTTTGTAGAACCTCACCAATGTCATCGATACACACCAACTCAGCCATTGTTATGTGTGGGGGCTGAGTGTTACCCTGATTGGCATTGAGAAGCTGGAATTCAGACACTGCTCTCTGCTGCTCACTAAGCCTTGCCAACACATGAACCACCTACCGCCTCAAGACATTTATCTATCTATCCTTGTGTTGCCCATTCAAATTTTTCTTCATAACCAGGATCCTTGTATCTTGTTCTCACATGCTTTATGCATTTATCAAAAGGAGAAAAATACCTGCCTAATTTAGTGGCAATGCTCCAAAACAATATAATCATCCAAAAAAGCAACAAAGAAGCAATGTAGCCATAAAATAACAAGATTTTATTAGAACATATATAAATACAAAAAATACTAAAAAATGTATGATAACAGTATGGGGGTAGAAACTATGCAAAAAAATAACCACCAAGAGGTAGAATGTAATATCAATGTAGAATGATATATTACTTAAATAACATATTTATGCGCAGAATACATATAAGAAGCCACAAAAAATATACCTGTGGTGTGATTATACCAAATATGAATACAGAGCATGAAGCGCATAAAAGAAGGAAAAACCAGGTGTGCTAATAATAGTGCCAAAAAATAGCTACAACAGGCATGTGAAAAAGGACTATGCATATATAGATATATACTGATGTAAAACCCTATAAAAAAGGTACAAGCATATAATAGTAATATATGTGGTACTAGACCTATATCTATATAGAAACCAAGTGGTTTTTCAAAGAGTATGTAGCTAACTGAGAGAGGTGGTAGTTATAACCTACTGATAGCCAGATTCACATGCACTGAGAATTATAACATGACTAATATGAAGCAGCAAACCTGGATTGTTACCTCACGGTGGTGGCAGCGACCCGACGCGCGTTTCGCATTAAGCTTCGTCCGGGGAAGAGTGCACTATATAGATATAGGTCTAGTACCACATATATTACTATTATATGCTTGTACCTTTTTTATAGGGTTTTACATCAGTATATATCTAGTCCTTTTTCACATGCCTGTTGTAGCTATTTTTTGGCACTATTATTAGCACACCTGGTTTTTCCTTCTTTTATGCGCTTCATGCCCTGTATTCATATTTGGTATAATAACACCACAGGTATATTTTTTGTGGCTTCTTATATGTATTCTGCGCATAAATATGTTATTTAAGTAATATATCATTCTACATTGATATTACATTCTACCTCTTGGTGGTTATTTTTTTGCATAGTTTCTACCCCCATACTGTTATCATACATTTTTTAGTATTTTTTGTATTTATATATGTTCTAATAAAATCTTGTTATTTTATGGCTACATTGCTTCTTTGTTGCTTTTTTGGATGCTTTATGCATTTAATAGCCCTCTGTGTCTGTACTTTTACACATACTGGTTGGTAACCGGTTCACGCAGTATTACATGAACACCCAATTTCTAACCTTATGGCTGGTCAGAACAATGAAAGCAATTGTTACCATCCACCTTTTGTCTCTCCCATTTCCTCATAGATTGTAAACTTGCGAGCAGGGCCCTCATTCCTCTTGGTATCTGTTGTTTATGTGATTATTGTTATTCTGTAATATTGTTTATTGTCTGTACAAGTCCCCTCTAAAATGTAAAGTGCTGCGGACTATGATGGTGCTGTAGAAATAAAATTATTTATTATTATTATTATTATTATTATTATTAAAGGTTGAATAATAGCGTGTGGGCAGGACACAAATCAGTCTGTGATGAGGCAAATTAAAGCACTGTTGCAGCAAAGCTGGTCTGCCCAAAGCATGAGATGACTTTTGAAAATGATAATTATACATTTATTAACAGATTGCCAAAGGCAGATAAACCCCAACAAAAGACTATAAAAATTAACTTTTAATTAGACTATTTAAAGGAAAAAATTTTAAAAATCTGCTTAGTCAGTATATATCCTAGGATATTGGTTTACTACTTACTATATTAAGAGTTCTCAATTACATATTATATCCTGACAAACAAAGTCTTCTTATTATATTGAGATCACATCATACTGAGATCGTAATTAAATCCCAACAACTAATGTATCATTTTAGGGTTAGGATATGATGTTCGTCCTTCGTAGTTGAAGATGACCATCACTTCAGGGTTAGAAGAGAATTAGTAGTTATGGGTCCGGAGGTGGCTGATAAGTCCAATCCGGGCCCTGTAGGTTCACCAACATAATTGACATAAGGAAGCAGATATGGTCAGTACACCAGATTCTACTTGTGTACTTGTGCCTTGTGGACAGCACGCTTTCTTTTTGTGTCAAAGATTTTCCTATCTTCAGCTGCACATGCTCCGGAGGTGATCCTGCCCCGCCAACCTGGATGATCCAGTGCAAGCTCTTCCCATTCATTGGTGTTGACTTCCAGGTTTTTGAGAGACACCTTAAGGCAGTCTTTATAGTGCTTCTTCTGCCCCCCAACTGCTCGCTTTCCTTGGCACAGTTCTCCGTACAGCAGTTGTTTCGGTAGTCGGCTGTCAGGCATTCTGACCACGTGTCCAGCCCACCTGGCTTGGACTTTCAGCAGGAGAGTGTAAATGCTGCAGAGCCCAGTTTGTTCTAGAATTGCCGTGTCAGGGACATTGTCTTGCCACCTGATATGGAGGATTCTGTGGAGGCAACTCATGTGAAAATGATTAAGCTGTTTAGTATGCCCACTGTAGACTGTCCAGGTCTCGCTAGTATAGAGACGAGTGGTGAGGACCACAACGCAATAGACCTTCAGCTTGGTGGTAAGGCTGAGTCCCCTTCATTCCCAGATGTTGTTACGCAGTCTTCCGAAGGCAGCACTGGCTTTGGCATTTCTGTTATTAACCTCAGCGTCTACGGTTACTTCACGGGAAAGTGTGCTGCCTAAGTAGGTGAAGTTATCGACTGCTTTGAGGTTTTGCTCCTTTACCATGATATGTGGCTCCTTGTATAGTTTTCCTGGTACAGGTTGATACATGACTTCGGTTTTTCTAATGTTGATCTCGAGACCAAAACATCGCAAGCTTGCGAAAAACAGTCCATTTCATGCTGCATCTGCTGTTCCGTGCTAGTGTTAAGTGCTCATTCATCAGCAAATAATAATTCACAGATAACAGTCTCATGCACTTTTGTAACTGCCTTCAGGCATTTTGGGTTGAATAGCTTGCCATCAGTCCTGTACCTAACCTGGATTCCATCTTCACAGTTGTTAAAGGCATCACTTAACATTGCAGAGAATAGCATACTGAACAGGGTTAGGCTACGTTCACATTTGCGTTGAGCGCCGCAGCGGCGGCGCCGCAACGCACAACGCAAACAAAAACGCAGCAAAACGCATGCACAACGCTGCGTTTGGTGCCGCATGCGTCCTTTTTTTCATTGATTTTGGACGCAGCAAAAATGCAACTTGCCGCGTCCTCTGCGCCCAGACGCGGGCGCCGCAGGGATGCATGCGGCGCAAAACGCAAGTGCGACGCATGTCCATGCGCCCCCATGTTAAATATAGGGGCGCATGACGCATGCGGCGACGCTGCAGCGCCCGACGCTGCGGCGCAGACCGCAAATGTGAACGTAGCATTAGAGAAAGCACACAGCCTTATTTTACGCCATTTATTACTGGGAAAGCCTCAGATTCGTCTCCATCGTTCAGAACCTTCACCATCATGCCATCATGGAATTGCCGGACGATTGAGATGAACTTGCTCGGGCAGCCGAATTTTGCCATTATCTTCCACAGGCCGTCTCTACTGACTGTGTAGAAAGCCTTGGTCAAATCAACAAAAGTTACATAAAGGTCACAGTGTTGCTCCTGGCACTTTTCCTGAAGTTAACGTGCTGAAAAGACCATATCCACTGTTCCACGTTTAGCACGGAAACCACACTGGCTTTCGGGTAATAGGGTTAGGATATATTGGTGTGGCCGCTAACCATATCATTGGATTTTATAATTTCCCATAAGCATACTAACTAGATATTAAAACAAGCTCCTAAATCTCCCCAACGTGTTTCACCAGCTAGACTGGCTTGATCAAGTCAAGGGGTTGAGGCTATAATGAAATAGCACATGGGTTACTAGACCTTTTAAAGCTTTGGGTCTGATGTCATCAAGTAGAGACACAAGGGGGAGGTCGACCAATCAAAATGCTTAGACAGCTGAGCCAATCCAGACTCATTTCACATGATAGGATGGTACTTCCTAGTAAAGTTATCATAAAGATTGTCATGAGTTTTAGTGAAAAAACTTTATTAGATAGAATATGTATTAGTTCTCGATAAGGGTACCTATCCTGTGCTCATATGCATATCACATATAAAAGAAAATCCACTGCTAAATCTCCTATCTCCATGGGGACGCAATATTCCCCTGCACCATCGGTCATGATTTCTGAGTACCTAATTTACATGCGCGCACTCAGCTCTAATCAGCTGATCTTCCAAGAGGTGTGGTATTCCTGTACACCTCTTGCACTCATATTACTTCCAGGTGTACCCAGTGACATATGCGCGCCTGCGCTATACAATGTCAACAAAGAGGGAGATAACTACACATGTCACAGTAGCCAGATTAGCAATTGCGCAGATAGGTATCAAGATATATATAATCTACATTCTCATAAATGAAACAATCTGTTTTATTAAGTATACACCATCTGCCAATGATCCAAATCCATGAACTCTCAACCATATGGTATAACAAAATACATTTTGATAATTGTTTCCTCATACAACCCTGAACTCAGAGAGGTATAGTACCATAACATTTTTGCTTTAAGCTATTCGGTATGATATATTTAATTACTTCCATATCAACTATTCCTGATGACAATGTACTTATGTAACTCAAAGAAATAAATGAATTAGTGTTACATACCAAATTCCTATGTATAGACTAATGTGCTATTAATCAGGATACATTCATTTTATGCCAATAGCAGATTCAATTTATTTTCATCCGATATCTATCTTTATCAGATATGAACCTCACATTATCTGCATTGACACAAAAATAGTCTTTATAACCATGTGATTAACATTCCTAATATAGTTCTTCTGACCCCCTTAGAATTTTATCTTTGGGGTCATCTGAAGGTAATTGTTTATGCTGTGAAGATACGAGATGTGCAGCATCTGAAACAATGGATACTGGAAGCCTGTGCTAGCATTCCTTCTGTGGTGTTGCTATCAGTGTGTCAAGAGTGGCAGAAGAGGGTTGCATTGACAATCCAACACAATGGGCAGCACTTTGAACACATTTTAAAAGTAATCATAAACTTGTAAATAACTCATGAAAGAATAAAGTTACATTAAAACCAAGCACACCATTGTTTTTCTTGTGAAGTTCTCAATACGTTTGATGTGTGACCCTCTTTCCATTGACAAAAATAAAGTTGGTTCCAAAATGGCCGACTTCAAAATGGCCGCCATTGTCACTACCCATCTTGAAAAGTTTTCCCCCTCCCATATACTAATGTGCCACAAACAGGAAGTTGATATCACCAACCATTACCATTTTATTTAGGTATATCCATATAAATGGCCCACCCTGTATATACAATTTGTAAAATCCCATAGTTAATGGGTTTGTTAAATTTAGAGACAACACAGCAAAGCACTATTGCCACCATGTCATATCCATTCAAATTAGAGCCTTTAATCTTGAAGAAAAGCTGCAAAAGTAAACCCTCATTGAGTTCATAGGGACTGCACAATCTCAACCAGTTAATCCATCTACATTCTTCTAGAAGGAGCATCTGATCCAGATTTTCCTTCCCCAGACCTAAGATAAGGTGTCTGATTCTCAATATTTTCAGATTCAGGGGGTTATTACTATGCATTCCACCTCCTCATGACCCTCTTTAATGGTGCAAGTTGAGAAACCTGACAAATTAGAAGGGAACGTAAACCGTTCCTCAGAGTGGCCAGCATTGTGGTCATATGTCTCCTTGGTGGTGGGAGAAAGTAGCACCAGGTGGAGGATTCAGAGGCCCAGCCTCTTGGCTACTGAGACTGGACCGTGTGGAAGACATTGTGGTGCTGCTTGTCAACACACTGGAGCCTTTGTATGCTATCCAACCTGTAACATCATCCATTGCAATTGTGTGGGTTTGTCAATGGTGTAGTGCGCTGACCACATTTTGCAGGATGCTAGAATGAGATCCAGTCACCTTCTGATCTGTAACACGGCCCTGGAGGGCACCACCACATGCATGTCCCTTAACGTCACCCTTTCTCATATTGAATGCTTTATGCTTATGAAAATAAATTCCAGGTTTTATTTTTGACAAGTACTCTCACAGAGAAGTTATGCACAAATTCAATATATCTGGCAATATATGGCAATTTTTTTTAAAGATATTCCCTTTTTAGACATGGCAACACCAGACTCATGAAAATTAGAGAAAGTAACGTTTGAGTATCTCGGCAGGCTTTGCGACGGTCGCACAACTGCTAGATAAAGATACACTATTTATTAAACCAATAGAAAATTAAGTATTTTTTATATACCTCTTGCAATAATTGCAAAGTGTATTGTGATGTCCCCATCATGGCGTCTTTCAGCATGTATGATACAGATCCCTTGAGTTAATTTTAGGAAACCTTTGTACATTGTGCAAAGGTCAAATTTCTACTATCAAACTCTACATATTATATTATTATAATTAGTTTATTGTGTTGCCCTTCTAACTGTCTCTATATTTTGTATCTGGTAGCCTGATGTTAATTTTTGGTTGTGCACTTGGACATTTTGGTACATGACTGCATTAATATGCTCCACACAATTCTTCAGGTTTCAGCGTTACACAGAATAATAATGTGAGTAATCAAACATGCTCTATAAATACTGTATGTATAGGCGCTTCTCACAAAAATAGAATATCATCAAAAAGTTAATTTATTTCTGTTCTTTAATAGAAAAAGTTAAACTCATATATTATATAGAGTCATCACAAACAGAGTGATCTATCTCAAGTGTTTATTTCTGTCAATGTTGATGATTATGACTTACAGCCAATGAAAAACCAAAAGTCATTATCTCAGTAAATTAGAATAATTAATAAAAACACCTGCATAGGCTTCCTAATTGTTCAAAAAGTTTCCTTAGTCTCTTTTAGTAGGCCCCACAATCATGGGGAAGACTGCTGACTTGACAGATGTCCAGAAGGCAGTCATTGGCACGCTCCACAAGGTAAGCCACAAAAGTGTCATTGCTAAAGAATCTGGCTGTACACAGAGTGCTGTTTCCAAACATATTAATGGTAAGTTGAGTGGAAGGAAAAAGTGTGGTAGAAAAAGGTGCACAAGCAACCGGGATAACCGCAGCCTTGAAAGGATTGTTAAGAAAAGGCCATTCAAAAATTTGGGAAAGATTCACAAGGAGTGGACTGCTGCTGGAGTCATTGCTTCAAGAGCCACCACACACAGACATATCCAGGACATAGGCTTCAAGTGTCGCTTTCCTTGTGTCAAGCCATGTATGACTAATAGACAACGCCAGAAGCATCTAACCTGGGCCAAGGAGAAAAACAACTGAATGTTTCCACAATCAGTGATGGTTTGAGGAGGGTACCAAGGGGAGGATACCAATACTCATCCTGAATTGTGAGGAGAAAGAGGTCCATTTACCCAGGTATGCCACCCTTGCTAAATTGTTTACTGTCAGTAACAATGCAATACAAGCAACAGAACCATTGGTCCCATCTGACTAGGCGGAGGACAATGGGTCTGCGAGACAGAGGATTGGTGTCAACAGTTACACGTAGGCACTGATTCCACTCCTTCGTACCAAAAACATGGGGCCTACAAGGTGGTCCATGAGTATGAGCTGGTATTCAGCAAACACCCACTAGACTTTGGGCAGGTAAAAGGGGTCCAACATCATATCCCTACTGGAGATCATCCACCCATTAAAGAGAGGTACCGGCCTGTACCCCCAGCTCACTATCAATGTGCCAAAGATATGTTATGGGAGATGAAGGAGGCTGGGGTTATCAGAGATAGTTGTAGCCCCTGGGAAGCTCTGTTAGTCCTCGATAGAAAGAAAGATGGTACCATGAGAATGTGTGTTGACTACAGGTGAATTAACAGCATTACACACAAGGATGCCTACCCATTACCTAGAATTGAGGAGTCACTAGCTGCACTGAAATCCGCTCACTATTTCTCCACCTTAGATCTCACCAGTGGGTATCGGCAGGTTCCCGTGACAGTGGCTGACAAAGAGAAGACTGCCTTCACGACATCAGTGGGCCTCTCTGAGTTCAACTACATGCCATTCAGGCTGTGCAATGCACCAGTGGTGTTTCAGAGGATGATGGAGTGTTGCCTCAGGCATAAGAGCTTTGAGACTGATCTGCTGTACCTTCATGATGTCATCATCTTCTCCAAAACCTATGAAGACCACTTGAAGCACCTGGCCCAGGTGTTTGAAGCCCTGTCCAACTTTGGTCTGAAGGTGAAGCCGTCCAAATGCCACCTGCTGAAGCCCAAGGTGCAGTAACTAGGTCACGTGGTAAGCGCTGAAGGTGTGGCACCAGACCCTGACAAAGTCACCGTTATCAGGGACTGGCCAAAACCCATCACAATTTATGAAGTACAACATTTCCTCGGGTTGGTATGCTACTACTGAAGATTTATTAAAGTTTTCACCAAGATAGCCTCACCCCTGCAAGACTTGCTAGTGGGCCAATCCAAGAAGACTAAGAACAAGAGTCCTCCGTTTGAGTGGAACAACGGACTAGAAGAATCCTTCACTCCATTGAAGCTGGCTCTCACAGGAGATTAAGTCCTGACCTATCCTGACTATGACCAACTGTTTATACTCTAAACAGATGCCAGCAACGTGGGATTGGGAACAGTGCTGTCCCAGGTGCAGAAAGGCAGAGAGAAAGTGATTCCCTATGCCAGAAAGAATTTTCATCCCACCGAAAGTAACCCTGACAACTATAGTTCCTTTAAGTTAGAGTATCTCACCTGTTTTGAACTCTATTTCTGGGCTCCCTCTTGTGGTCACAAGTGGCACTGTGTGAGTGCTGTCTTTCTGCAGGTTTGGGACTGGCATCAGCTGTCTCGTTATCAGTGGGCTGGTTTTCTATTTAAGCTCACTTGGAATCTCAGTCTATGCCTGCTGTCATTGTATTCAGTGCTATTCTGTTTGCTCCTGTCTACATCCGTTACCAGTCTCTTCAAGAGAAGCTAAGTTCTGTTTGCTTATTCTTGCTCATCTGTTTTCAATATGTTTCTAGAATATTATGAGTTTTGTCCAGCTTGCTAATATGTGATTTCTCTGCTTGCTGGTAGCTCTGGGGTACTGAGTTGCTCCTCCCACATCGTTAGTTGGTGTGGGGGTTCTCGCATTCTCAGCGTGGATATTTTTGTATAGGGTTTTTTACTGACCGCACAGATCCCTTGCTATTTTCTGCTATCTAGTGTTAGCGGGCCTCATTTGCTTAACCTGTTTCATCTCTGCGTTTGTCTTTTCCTCTTAACTCACCGTTATTATTTGTGGGGGGCTGTTCTATTTCTTTGGGGTTATTTCCCTGAGGCAAGTGACTTACTTTAACTCTAGGGGTAGTCAGTTTCTCAGGCCGTGAAGAGACGTCTAGGATTTCAGGAAACGTTCCACGGCTACCTTTAGTGTGTTTGGTTAGGATCAGCTTTGCGGTCAGTCCAGTTACCACATCCCCAGAGCTCGTCCTATTGTCTCTGACTTAGCTGGTTAGATTTGTGATCCTAAGCCACTGGGATCATAACAGTACAGCAGGCCTGAAAAGTGTTTAATGCATCGCAGAAGTGGGATAAGAGAAGTCCTGAGTACAATTTTTTTTTTCCTCTCCCCTTGCTGCAGTCTGTCCAGCTTCTCTCATCCCCTTAATCTCTGGGTGGCTTTGAGTTCAGCTGCAGACATGGATATTCAGAGTCTGACTTCTAGTGTGGATCATCTTGCTGCAAGGGTGCAAGGCATTCAGGATTTTGTTGTTCACAGTCCTATGTCTGAGCCAAAAGTACCTATTCCTGAGTTTTTTTCTGGAGATAGATCTGGGTTTCTGAATTTTAAGAATAATTGTAAATTATTTCTTTCTTTGAGACCTCGTTCCTCTGGTGATTCCGCTCAGCAAGTTAAAAGTGTTATCTCCTTGTTACGCGGCGACCCTCAAGATTGGGCTTTCTCCCTGGCGCCAGGAGATCCTGCATTGCTGAATGTAGATGCGTTTTTTCTGGCGCTTGGACTGCTTTATGAGGAACCTTATCTTGAGAACCAGGCAGAAAAGGCCTTGCTGGCTCTCTCTCAGGGCCAGGATGAAGCTGAGGTGTATTGTCAAAAATTTCAGAAATGGTCGGTGCTTAGTGTGCCCTGGCTGCAAATTTCAGAGAAGGTCTTTCTGAAGCCATTAAGAATGTTATGGTAGGGTTCCCTACGCCTGCAAGTCTGAATGACTCAATGGCTTTGGCCATTCAGATTGATCGGCGTTTGCGGGAGCGCAAATCTGCGCACCATCTGGCGGTGTTTTCTGAACAGAGACCTGAGTCTGTGCAATGTGACCGAATTCTGACCAGAATTGAGCGGCAAAATCATAGACGTCAAAATGGGTTGTGCTTTTACTGTGGTGAATCAACTCATGTTATCTCAGCATGCTCTAAGCGCGTTAAAAAAATCGCTAAATCTGTCACCGTTGGTACTATACAGCCTAAATTAATTTTGTCTGTTACTTTAATTTGTTCTTTGTCATCCTACTCGGTTATGGCTTTTGTGGATTCGGGTGCTGCCCTGAACCTGATGGATGTGTCGTTTGCCAGGCGCTGTGGTTTTGTCCTGGAGCCTTTGGAATTCCCTATTCCACTGAGGGGTATTGATGCTACACCATTGGCTGAGAATAAGCCTCAGTATTGGACTCAAGTGACCATGTGCATGACTCCTGTACATCAGGAGGTGATTCGCTTTCTTGTGCTGCATAATCTGCATGATGTTGTCGTTTTGGGTCTGCCATGGCTGCAGGCCCATAATCCAGTTCTGGATTGGAAAGCTATGTCTGTTTCAAGTTGGGGTTGCCAGGGGATTCATGGCGATGCTCCTTTGGTGTCAATTGCTTCTTCCACTCCTTCTGAGGTCCCTGAGTTTTTGTCGGACTACCAGGATGTATTTGATGAGCCCAGATCCGGTGCCCTGCCTCCTCACAGGGATTGTGATTGTGCTATAAATTTGATTCCTGGTAGTAAGTTCCCCAAGGGACGACTTTTTAATTTGTCTGTACCGGAACATGCCGCAATGCAGAGTTATATAAAGGAGTCTTTAGAGAAGGGACATATTCGCCCATCCTCCTCCCCTCTTGGTGCTGGATTCTTTTTTGTGGCCAAGAAGGATGGTTCTCTGAGACCTTGTATAGATTATCGTCTTCTAAATAAAATCACGGTCAAATTTCAGTATTCTTTGCCATTATTATCTGATCTGTTTGCTCGGATTAAGGGGTCCAGTTGGTTCACCAAGATAGATCTTCGTGGTGCGTATAACCTTGTGCGTATTAAGCAGGGGGATGAATGGAAGACAGCATTTAATACGCCCGAGGGCCATTTTGAGTACTTGGTGATGCCTTTTGGACTCTCTAATGCTCCTTCTGTGTTCCAGTCCTTCATGCATGACATCTTCCGAGAATATCTGGATAAATTTATGATTGTGTATCTGGATGACATTTTGGTCTTTTCTGAGGACTGGGAGTCCCATGTGAGGCAGGTCAGGATGGTATTTCAGGTCCTGCGTGCTAATGCCTTATTTGTGAAGGGCTCAAAATGTCTCTTCGGAGTACAGAAGGTTTCCTTTTTGGGTTTTATTTTTTCTCCTTCTACTATTGAGATGGACCCAGTCAAGGTCCAGGCTATTCATGACTGGACTCAGTCTACATCTGTTAAGAGTCTTCAGAAGTTCTTGGGTTTTGCTAATTTTTACCGTCGCTTCATTGCTAATTTTTCTGGCGTGGTTAAACCCTTGACGGATTTGACCAAGAAGGGTTCTGATGTGACTAATTGGTCTCCTGCGGCCGTGGAAGCCTTTCGGGAGCTGAAGCGCCGGTTTTCTTCGGCTCCAGTTTTGTGTCAGCCTGATGTCTCTCTTCCTTTTCAGGTCGAGGTTGATGCTTCTGAGATTGGAGCAGGGGCTGTTTTGTCGCAGAGAAGCTCTGATGGCTCTGTGATGAAGCCTTGTGCTTTCTTTTCAAGAAAGTTTTCGCCTGCCGAGCGGAATTATGATGTTGGTAATCGGGAGTTGTTCCGGTATCAGGGCACCTGCATCATTGACTTTCGGTTCATCAAATCTGTGTCTGCCCCCTGAAGAACCGTATGACGGGGAAACGCGTCGGGGCGTTATATTGACAGCTAAGTGTCTCCTTTAGGGAGAATATCCCTCTCACTGGCTGCCTGTGTTAGCACTTAAATATTTTTTGGTCTAGCATATCATGCATTAGCATAAACACTGATTACTGGCTACTATTGATTATTGGCACCTGCATGTGATCTTGTATGCAGTGGTGTTACTACATTGTCTAGTTAAAAACATCGTTTGTATACTGCTGGCTAGCTATATGTATCCTATCTTATGTGTAGTGGTGGTAATTATAAACATCTCTTGCCAGGCAGTGTAGCTATGCACAGTCCTGTATCCGGACTGAACCAGGTCATTTGTATCTATGTTCCCCTTCCTACCGAGGTCTCATTATTGATGCACACTAGTACATTTTTTGTGAGTACATACAAGGACAATTGTACTAAAAATCTATGAGTTATCTTGGCTATATGCCTTTAGCATACTGTCCCCATTGGGACCATAAGTAGGGAGTTGGTCAACATATATATAGTGTGCACCTTAGCTTTTGCCTGCTTGCCCTTCCTTCATCTCTTTATATTGCTCATTGTTTTCTCCCCTTTAGTTGGCAAGGTATTTAATAGGGCCAGCAGGGGATAGCCGTCGCGGAGTGGGGGCGCCAAATTAACTATCAGGGTGCCAACCTCCACTGTCAGGCAGGGGCAGTAGGCCAGTGTAGGGTTATCCATTAGGATAGGTGCACCTATATCTGTATCCCTTAATATATTAATACATTTTTTCTGTTTTCACTGGGAAGTGGTATTTTTAATATATTTAATCAATAAAATTATATTTTTAAAGGGATTTATATGTTACACGCTTGATTTCCCTTTTTGTATGTAATATTTTTCTTTGATGATTATACTAATCGGGAGTTGTTGGCTATGAAGTGGGCATTTGAGGAGTGGCGACATTGGCTCGAGGGAGCTAAGCATCGTGTGGTGGTCTTGACTGATCACAAAAATCTGATTTATCTTGAGTCTGCCAAGCGGCTGAATCCTAGACAGGCTCGTTGGTCGTTGTTTTTCTCCCGTTTCGATTTCGTGGTCTCGTACCTGCCTGGTTCGAAGAATGTGAAGGCTGATGCTCTTTCTAGGAGTTTTGTGCCTGACTCTCCGGGAGTTTCAGAGCCGGCTGGTATCCTCAGAGAGGGAGTAATTTTGTCTGCCATTTCCCCAGATTTGCGACGAGTGCTGCAGAAATTTCAGGCAGATAAACCTGACCGTTGCCCACCAGAGAGACTGTTTGTCCCAGATAGATGGACCAGCAGAGTTATTTCCGAGGTTCATTCTTCAGTGTTGGCAGGCCATCCTGGGATTTTTGGTACCAGGGATTTGGTGGCTAGGTCCTTCTGGTGGCCTTCCTTGTCGCGGGATGTGCAGTCCTGTGGGATTTGTGCTCGGGCTAAGCCTTGCTGTTCTCGTGCCAGCAGTTTGCTTTTGCCTTTGCCTGTCCCGAAGAGGCCTTGGACGCACATTTCCATGGATTTTATTTCGGATCTTCCAGTCTCTCAGAGAATGTCTGTCATCTGGGTGGTGTGTGATCGTTTTTCTAAAATGGTCCATTTGGTGCCCTTGCCTAAGTTGCCTTCCTCCTCCGATTTGGTTCCTCTATTTTTTCAGAATGTGGTTCGCTTGCACGGCATCCCTGAAAATATTGTGTCTGACAGAGGATCCCAGTTTGTGTCCAGATTTTGGCGGATCTTTTGTGCTAAGATGGGCATTGATTTGTCTTTTTCGTCGGCCTTCCATCCTCAGACGAATGGCCAAACCAAGCGAACTAATCAGACCTTGGAAACTTATTTAAGATGTTTTGTTTCTGCTGATCAGGATGATTGGGTGACTTTTTTGCCATTGGCCGAGTTTGCCCTTAATAATCGGGCTAGTTCTGCTACTTTGGTTTCGCCTTTTTTCTGCAATTCTGGATTTCATCCTCGTTTTTCCTTGGGTCAGGTTGAACCTTCTGACTGTCCTGGGGTGG
This sequence comes from Ranitomeya variabilis, assembly GCF_051348905.1. Taxonomy (NCBI): domain Eukaryota; kingdom Metazoa; phylum Chordata; class Amphibia; order Anura; family Dendrobatidae; genus Ranitomeya; species Ranitomeya variabilis. The sequence continues at coordinate 492,107,069 of NC_135235.1, forward strand.
ATTCTGTGGTGGATAGGTTGCAGCAGATTTGGAACCATGTGGTGGACAATTTGAAGTTGTCACAGGAGAAGGCTCAGCGCTTTGCCAACCGCCGTCGCGGTGTGGGTCCCCGACTTCGTGTTGGGGATTTGGTATGGCTGTCTTCTCGGTATGTTCCTATGAAGGTTTCCTCTCCTAAATTCAAGCCTCGCTTCATCAGTCCTTATAAGATTTTGGAAATCCTTAACCCGGTGTCATTTCGTTTGGACCTCCCAGCATCATTTGCCATTCATAACGTGTTCCATAGGTCTTTGTTGCGGAGGTATGTGGTGCCTGTGGTTCCTTCTGTTGAACCCCCTGCCCCGGTGCTGGTGGAGGGCGAATTGGAGTACATGGTGGAGAAGATCTTGGATTCTCGTATTTCTAGACGGAGGCTTCAGTATTTGGTTAAGTGGAAGGGCTATGGTCAGGAGGATAATTCCTGGGTTGTCGCCTCTGATGTTCATGCAGCCGATTTGGTCTGTGCCTTCCATGTGGCTCATCCTGATCACCCTGGGGGTTTTGATGAGGGTTCGGTGACCTCTCCTCAAGGGGGGGGGTACTGTTGTGAACTCTATTTCTGGGCTCCCTCTTGTGGTCACAATTGGCACTGTGTGAGTGCTGTCTTTCTGCAGGTTTGTTACTGGCATCAGCTGTCTCGTTATCTGTGGGCTGGTTTTCTATTTAAGCTCACTTGGAATCTCAGTCTATGCCTGCTGTCGTTGTATTCAGTGCTATTCTGTTTGCTCCTGTCTACATCCGTTACCAGTCTCTTCAAGAGAAGCTAAGTTCTGTTTGCTTATTCTTGCTCATCTGTGTTCAATATGTTCCTAGAATATTATGAGTTTTGTCCAGCTTGCTAATATGTGATTTCTCTGCTTGCTGGTAGCTCTGGGGTGCTGAGTTGCTCCTCCCACATCGTTAGTTGGTGTGGGGGTTCTCGCATTCTCTGCGTGGATATTTTTGTATAGGGTTTTTTACTGACCGCACAGATCCCTTGCTATTTTCTACTATCTAGTGTTAGCGGGCCTCATTTGCTTAACCTGTTTCATCTCTGCGTTTGTCTTTTCCTCTTAACTCACCGTTATTATTTGTGGGGGGCTGTTCTATTTCTTTGGGGTTATTTCCCTGAGGCAAGTGAGGTCTTACTTTATCTCTAGGGGTAGTCAGTTTCTCAGGCTGTGAAGAGACGTCTAGGATTTCAGGAAACGTTCCACGGCTACCTTTAGTGTGTTTGGTTAGGATCAGCTTTGCGGTCAGTCCAGTTACCACATCCCCAGAGCTCGTCCTATTGTCTCTGACTTAGCTGGTTAGATTTGTGATCCTAAGCCACTGGGATCATAACACTCACCATAGTCTGGGCTGTAGCGGAGCGCTTCAAGCACTGCTTGGCATCAGCAAAATTTACCATCTACTCGGACAACCATCCGCTGACCCACCTGGAAATGGCAAAACTAGGTGCATTGGAACAGCAATGGATGGCTCCGTTGTCCAACTACGAGTTTACCATAATGTACTGTGCGGGGCATAAGAATGCAAATGCCGATACACTGTCCAGGATGCCCAATTTACCAGAAGAGGGAGAAGATCCGGAAGTACTCAAAGAGATCGAGTTAGCAGCCGTCCACTGCCCCGAGGCAACCCAGTACTCCCATTGTTTGAGGAACAAGCGCAATGACAGGCAAGACAGTCACAATGACAGTCACAATGACAGTCACGCTGAACCCATTGCCCCACCATGGATGGGCAGAAATGCACGATAGTGATCCAGCAGTCTGCCTTTTAAAGGAATTGCTGACACAGGCTGATTCACACCCTGGTCCAGATGCTCCACAAGAGACCCAACAGTTATGGAAGAAGAAGGGCAAGCTCTTCATCTATGAAAGCTCCTCTGGCAGGTGGTAGTTCCGAGGCGAGAGGCGCCAATGGTCTTGGAAGCGTACCACGATGGAGCAGGACACTTTGGATAGAAGAAGTTGGAGGTTCTATTTCGTGAAAGATTCCACTGGATTGGTATAAGGAAAGCCATTGCGATGTGGTGCTGAGAAAGTGGCCCCTGCAACCTGTGCAAGAAAGACCGTAATAGCCAGATGGCTCCTATAGTCACCAAACAGGGCAGCACATAGTCACCAAACAGCCACTTGAACTGGTAGCTTTGGATCATGTGAAGCTGACCCCAAACCGTTCAGGCTATGTCTACACCCTGACTATAGTGGACCACTACTCAAGGTTCCTGGTAGTTGTGCCGGTCAAGGACCAAACAGCAAAGACGGTAACCAAGGCATTTCAACATCACTTTTGTCGACCACATGGTTACCCTGAAAAGGTACTCACCGACCAAGGCCCAGCCTTTAAAGCCGAAGTGTTCCAGGAGTTCTGTAACCTGTACAGATGCAAGAGAATCAGGACAACATTGTATAATCATAGACAAATGGCATGTGTGAGAAAATGAACTAGGTGGTAATTGACCTATTAAAAACCTTGCCCCTGGAAGAGAGAAACCTGAGGCCAGAGAAATTGCTGGATTTGGTAGATCTGTACAACCGTATCCCAGTGAATTCCACCAACTGCACTCCAGTCTACCTAATGAGAGGGAGACATGGCAAGTTACCTATTGACTTAGACATGGAAGTAATGACACCTGAAACAACATCATCAGATGCAGATTTGGATACAGAGTAGCAGCAGCAATACTGCAAAGTACAAGAATGCGTGGAAAGAAGTTTGTCCCAAGCAAGACAGAGGCAGGAGAGAAACTATAATCAGCACGCCCCTACAGTTCCCTTGTCACTTGGAGAACAAGTTCTCAAAGGAAAAAGAAGAATGCACAAACTAGATGATCAGTGGGAGGCTGAACCATACATCGTCATTCCCTCAAACTTTGATAACACCAAGGTAAACCAAGATAAACCAAGTCATCGTAGTACCTGTTCTACTCTTTTCTCAACCTGCAGCACCTGAAGCAGCAGAGAGTCAAGAGAAATCTGAAGACCAGCGAGCTCAAGCAGCAGATGCCACACCAGCAGCGGAGCAAGAGAATCCGCCCCCTTGCCAACAGTGAATCTGTCATACCCACTGTGAGCAGGAGTAATCGTATAAAATCAGGTATACCTGTGCTAATTACAGTAATATCACTAGTAGCGTAGCTAATAGTGAGCACTCTACACCAGTGAGAGCAATAATAGTGAATCTGGTCAGGACACTATCAATATCTGTACTGTACAGATCTACCTGTAGTACCAGAGGTCAAATCCCAGCCTGGTACAGGGACTAAAATGTCACCATAATACTAATATAAATAAGTTAAAATGTATAAGTTAGCAACTGTTAAAGCATGTGTACCTACAGAGACTACTGTATGAACTTTCAAAATTGCATAATAACCTGTTAAAGGACAATTGGACCACAGGACTATATGTGGTCAGGACTAGTGTTGAGCATTCCGATGCTGCAAGTATCGGGTATCGGCCGATACTTGCTGTATCGGAATTCCGATACCGGGATTCCGATACTCTTGTGGTATCGGGTATCGGGTATCGCAACAACATTAATGTTAAAATGTGTAAAAGAGAGAATTAAAATAAAAAATATCGCTATACTCACCTGTCCGACGCAGCCGGGACTTCAGCGAGGGAACCGGCAGCGTTGTTTGTTTAAAATTCGCGCTATTACTTGGTTACGTGAATTCCCGGCTTGTGATTGGTCAGGTCGGCCACGTTGCCGGGACGCGGACCAATCACAGCAAGCCGTGACGAAATTACGTCACGGCTTGCTGTGATTGGTCCGCGTCCCGGCAATATGGCCGCCCTGACCAATCACAAGCCGTGACGTCACGGGAGGCTGGACACGCGCCCATTTTAAAATGAGCGCGTCCAGCCTCCCGGCTTGTGATTGGTTGACCGCGGCGCAACCAATCACAAGCCGTGACGTCACGGGAGGCTGGACACGCGCCCATTTTAAAATGAGCGCGTCCAGCCTCCCAGCTTGTGATTGGTTGACCGCGGCGCAACCAATCACAAGCCGTGACGTCACGGGAGGCTGGACACGCGCCCATTTTAAAATGAGCGCGTGTCCAGCCTCCCGTGACGTCACGGCTTGTGATTGGTCAGGGCGGCCATATTGCCGGGACGCGGACCAATCACAGCAAGCCGTGACGTAATTTCGTCACGGCTTGCTGTGATTGGTCCGCGTCCCGGCAACATGGCCGACCTGACCAATCACAAGCCGGGAATTCACGTAACCAAGTAATAGCGCGAATTTTAAACAAACAACGCTGCCGGTTCCCTCGCTGAAGTCCCGGCTGCGTCGGAGAGGTGAGTATAGCGATATTTTTTATTTTAATTCTTTCTTTTACACATTTATATGGTTCCCAGGGCCTGAAGGAGAGTTTCCTCTCCTTCAGACCCTGGGAACCATCAGGGATACCGTCCGATACATGAGTCCCATTGACTTGTATTGGTATCGGGTATCGGTATCGGATTGGATCCGATATTTTGCCGGTATCGGCCGATACTTTCCGATACCGATACTTTCAAGTATCGGACGGTATCGCTCAACACTAGTCAGGACCCTTTTCTTGTACAAAGTTACCCTGGATTGGCCTAATAAAGAAACCGCTGGCATGGCCGAAGATTAGGCCCACCAACAGAGAGTCTCGTAGCCACACCTGGGAACAAAGCAAAGGTGGGTTGGGGTGGTTCCCACCTAGGCAACTCAGAAGTCTGGAGGGAACACAAATGGATCAGTGTTGCCCCTAGGAACTTAACTGGTCAATCCTGACTGTTTGTTTGGTTTTTGTAATTTTTCCATTTTTGAAAAACTATGTAACCCTTTTACCACTGTTCACCTGTTTACATTTTTTATTTTGTTTCCTCAGTTCGGGAATACTGAATTGTACTAGGGGGAATGTGGCACCCCGGGAGTCCAAATGTCACAATGGTATTGCCTTCCTCACGGGTGAGGCGATGTCATGCCTGGAAACAAGGAGAGATCCCTTAATCAGGTAACACTGACATGCAACACCGTCCTGACTCCAGACCAGAAGGGGGAGCTCTAAACCCAGTTTCAGGGGAACTTCCCTATAAAGTCTGGCCTGTGGGAGTGGTTAGACAGTCTGTAGTTAGTCTGTGTGAGGGACAGTGAGAGGAGAGGAGGAAAAGGACAGAAGCCTGGGGTCTAGAGCTGTGATAGGGCTCACACCAGAGGAAAGCACCAAGAGACCAGACACCGGGGTCTGTGGTGGTATGGGAATTGCAGACCCAGCCACTGAACCCAGAGGGCAGGAGATTGCAAGTCTCCTGTTCCATCCAACGCCTGCAGGTACAACAGCAAGTGAGCAGCCTAGAGCTGCCAGAGAAAGGACAGTGCCCATGAAAGGTTCAAGCTGTCAGCCATACAGGTTGAGGATACAAACACTGAGAGGACTTGTGCAGAGCATCAGGCAGCAAGGATCAGATATACAGCGCAGAGGGAAGGCCTCCGAACCCACCTGGATAAGTGGATCCCAAGCTGTTTCCAGGCAGCCCAATCCCCACCATCACCTGTTACCAGTACCCTGGACTGTACCTGAATTCTACCAGTAAAAGGTAAAGGAAACTGCTATCCCTGTGTCCTGCAATTAATTCCTGCACCCCACCACCAATCATCCCTCTTACCAACTACACCGGAAGCCCTGGGGGACCAAGCCCTACCTGTGGGGAGCTGTACCCTCTAAGCTGCCAAACCATCAGCCCAATAGGACCCCTTTAAGCAGTGTCAGCCACCCCTGGCTGAATACCACACGTGGTGTCACGAAGATAGTACATTAGACTTTATTCCAATTTCCATTAATTCCCTTTTTACTGGACGCACAGGGCCACGGACTGGGTCACTGTCACCGTGACCACTCCATTAAGAACAGAACCGGTCCGGCACCGATTACCCCACGGTGCTAGTGGGCACTCCAGGTATGTGTGGAGAAAACCAGGCACTGCTCATCACCTGCCCAATACAATCCCAACAGTGAAACATGGTGGGGGCAGCATCTTCTATTCTGCTGCAGTGAAATGACAACTAGTTGTCATGGAAAGAAACATGAATGCGGCCAAGTACAGAGATATCCTGGATGAAAACCTCTTCCAGAGGGCTCTGGACCTCAGACTTGGGCGAAAGTTCACCTTCCAACAAGACAATGACCCTAAGCACACAGCTAAAATAACAAAAGAGTGGCTTCAGAATATCTTTGTGACCATTCTTGACTGGCCCAGCCAGAGCCCTGACCTAAAGCCAATTGAGTGTCTCTGGAGAGACCTGAAAATGGCTGTCCACCAACGTTCACCATCCAACCTGATGGAACTGAGAGGATCTAAAGGGAAGAATGGCAGAGGATCCCCAAATCTAGGTGTGAAAAACCTGTTGCATCATTCCCAAGAAGACTCATGGCTGTACTAGCTCAAAATGGTGTTTCTACTCAATACTGAGCAAAGGGTCTGAATACTTATGACCATGTGATATTTCAGTTTTTCTTTTTAATAAATTTGCAAAAAATACTACATTTCTGTTTTTTAAGTCAAGATGGGGTGCATAGTGTACATTAATGAGAAAAAAAAACTTTTTTGAATTTACCAAATGGCTGTAATGAAACAAAGAGTACATTAAATAAATAAATGCATTTCAGTAGGCCAACATTTTGGATTTTAAAATAATTTTTCAAGCTGGTGTTATAAAGTATTCTAATATACTGAGATAAAGACTTTTAGGTTTTCATTGGCTGGAAGCCATAATCATCAACATTAACAGAAATAAACACTTAAAATAGATCACTCTGTTTATAATGACTCTATATCATATATGAGTTTCACGTTTTGTATTGAAGAACTGAAATGAATTAACTTTTTGATGATATTCTAATTTTGTGAGAAGCACCTGTATATGCTGCTAGTTCCTAAATCTTACCCACACATCCCTTTATAAAGGGAAATTCAATATAATACCTCGGTTAGCATACACCATATACTGTTCATGGGGGGGGGGGGGGGCAGAATGCCTGGGTACAATATCTGTGTCTGATGGTGAAACCACTCGTCTTTCCCCTGTGTTACGTCATTCCCACTCTGCTGTCCAAAAAGCAGGCACTGATACCTCCTGTCCACAACCTGCAGTTGCACAGACACAACAGTCATCAACCACGTCCGGTTCATTGTCCCAGCACAGCGTTAAGTTGTCCCTTGTCAGCATATGTGTTTGTTTATGAATTGTTAGATAGGGCATACATATTCGAAAGCACTTTACATTGTCCGGTGCTGGACAAAGACCATTGCTGACTTTTCCAGGTTCCTAAATGAGACTTCTGTCTCTTTATTAAACTGTCGCTTCCCTTACATTTTCCACAATTAAGTCCTTACAAAAAAATGATGGTGGGGTATTGGCCGGTTTCTGTACATTTTAAGCATGTCTAAGAGACTGGGTTAATACACTCCACAGCCCTATTCAGGTCGCAGCCTTCCACATATTGGAACATGCCATGCTTAGGCCTTTACCTGAGCGCTGTAGCACTGCCTGTCACCTGAGAAACACACTCCACAGACCTCGACACTCTGTGGGACATATCCTGTAATTACTCCATTGTTGCTCAAAACCATGAAAAAGATACATTCTGCCTGGTTGGTTAGATTCCAGAAGAAGTGCTTGGTCTTGTGTAGATTGGTCAATGGCACTCCTGTCTCTATCCCTTGAGAAGGCTACTTCCAAGTAAAATGAGGCTTGTACATGTTCCAGACATGGGTTTCTGGTCTGACAGACTGACCACAATACAGGCCCTCGCTTGCATACACTGTATTCAGAATTTAATTCTAATGCTTTTGGTATCTGGTAGAATCCAATTTCCTGACATTAATCATACAGCTCCCCCAACTTCTGTATTATGTTCACCATACAGTGGCTTCACCCGCTATGACAGATGTTTCATTGGGATCCGGGGGGGCAAAAATGGACCCTACAAAATGCATGTTTCACAGCACCTGGTGGCCCTCTGAAAATTAAAAGCAAGGGCCACATAATGACATTGCGGTGGACATGGTGGTGTTGGTGGGCAAAGCCCAAAATTCAAATGGGCATATTTGAAATGGCATGAGGCAGGGACCTCCCAAATGTAGGAGTGAGAGGTCTCCCAAATAAATGATACAGGGCCACCTGAGGGCCCTTACAAAACTCAAGTTTCACAGCACCTGCTGGCACTCTGCAAATTGTAAGCAAGGGCCGCATAATGATAATGGTGATGGTGGTGAGCAAAGCCCAAAATTAAAATGGGCATCTTTGAAATGGCATTGTAAAGGGATGGGGAATATGTATTCCACTATCTTGCTAACTATTTGGCATGAAGTTTGGCATCATAACAGTAAAATCTGCACAATAGTATGGTGCTCCTTCCCTTCTGAGGTTTGCACTGTACCTAAAAATATTTCCCAATTACATGCAGGGTATTGTCGCATTCAGGAAAAAATGGACCTCAGTTTGTTGTAAAAAAAAATTCTGCTATTAGCCCTTAAAAAAATAAAAACTTGGGGCTAAACCAACATTTTTGTGGTAAAACTGTAATTTATTCTTTCTTCACTGCTTAATGGTATACAATTCTGTGAGGCATAAGAGGTGTCAATTTGATAACTGCACCCCTAGATGAATTGATTGGGGAGTGTAGTTTGGTCTCCAGTAATCCTCCATCTGGCTGCTTGTGTTTGTTTCCATCTGCATTTGCTGGACATGTAAGCTGTTGCTGCTCTGGTTAAACCTGAGACTTTTACCCAGGCCCCCTGGTTGTGCTAAGATATTATTTGAACTGCCTTATAAGCATATCTATCTGTGTTTGGACTAAGACAAGGACTTATTCGTGTCAAGTATACTCAAGAATAATTGTGCTTCATAGACTTTCTGCGTGATTACATTTTTCTCTGAAGTTTCCTACAGACTTTTAAGCTGCGTTTAATATTTACACCAAGTGTTGTGGACTTGAGTTTCTCTCTGCACCTGTTTGAATCACTGTGTGATAATATAGACTTTACCACTTATAAAACTGTGTCCTGTAGTTGTCTTGTTCCATGCAAAGAGTCTCCTGAGTTATCCCATATAATCTTTACATTTTACATTAAAGAGGTCAAATGATGACCCTTGCCTTACAAGCCATTCAATGCCCCCAAACAGTAGTTTTCTCCCACATATGAGGTATCGGCATACTCAGGAGAAATTGCACAACAAATTTTATGGTAAAATTTTTTTCTGTTACCCTTATGAAAATGCAAAATTTAGGGCTAAATAACATTTTTGTGGGACACATACGATTTATTTTATTTTCACGACTCAACATTATAAACTTATGCGAAGCACCTGGGGGTTCAATGTGCTCACCATACATCTCAATAAGTTCTTTGAGGGGTTTAGTTTCCAAAATGGTGTCACTTGTGGGGGAATTTCACTGTTTAGGCACATCAGGAGCTCTCCAAACGCAACATGGCCTCCGCTAATTGTCCGAACAAATTTTGCAATTAGTCAAATGGTGCTCCTTCCCTATTGAGCTGTGCTGTGTGCATAAACAGTTGCTTTTCCCCACATATCAAGTATCAGCATGCTCAGGAGAAATGGTATAACAAGTTTGAGTCAATTTTTTCCTGTTACCTTTGTGAAAATAAAAAAAATCGGGTCCAATTTAATTTTTTTTTGTGTAAAAAGTTACCGTATTTTCCGGCGTATAAGACGACTTTTAACCCCTGAAAATCTTCTTAAAAGTCGAGGGTCGTCTTATACGCCGGGTATCGTCTTGTACACCGGGTGAATATGGTGGGTGGCGGGGGTGTTATGACCTGGTGGTTAGGAGCACCCGAAGTGACCTGATGGTTAAAACAGAAAACCTGGGACAAGCTCTGAGGGAGTGGTAACTCTACTTACCGCAATCCCTAATCCTATCACACACTAGAAATAGCCGTGGAGCGTACCTAACTCTCCCTAGACGCCACTTCACAGCCTAAGAGCTAACTACCCCTAAAGATAGAAATAATAGCCTACCTTGCCTCAGAGAAATTCCCCAAAGTAAAGGTAGCCCACCACAAATATTAACTGTGAGTTAAGAGGGAAGTGACAAACACAGGAATGAAACAGATTTTAGCAAAGGAGGCCGAATCTTCTCTAGAAAGACAGAGGATAGGAAAGGGAACTATGCAGTCAGTATAAAAAACTACAAAAACCACGCAGAGTGTGCAAAAAGACCTCCACACTGACTCACGGTGTGGAGGTGCAGCTCTGCACCCCCAGAGCTTCCAGCTAGCAAGGAAATATCATAATAGCAGGCTGGACTGAAACATAACAAGTACTGAAAAATATATTCAAAAAACCAATGAACAGCAAATGATTAGCAAGGACTTAGCTTCTGCTGGAGTAGTCAGGTCATCTGAGAATTCCAAGAGAGATCTGAACCAGTACTGAGACATTGACAGCTGGCATGGACTAACGACCTGGGCAGAGTTAAAGCGAGCAGAAGCAATAAACAAGGGCAGCTGAGAAAGCCAACCTCAAAGATCAGCAGTTCCACTCAAAGCCACCAGAGGGTGTCCAAGGACAGAACTCACCAAAGTACCATTCACGACCACAGGAGGGAGCCCGAGAACGGAATTCACAACAGTACCCCCCCTTGAGGAGGGGTCACCGAACCCTCACCAGAGCACCCAGGCCGATCAGGACGAGCCAAATGAAAGGCACGAACCAAATCGGCAGCATGGACATCGGAGGCAACAACCCAGGAATTATCCTCCTGACCATAGCCCTTCCATGTAACCAGGTACTGCAGCTTCCGTCTCGAAATACAAGAATCTAAAATCTTCTCCACCACATACTCCAACTCCCCCTCAACCAACACCGGAGCAGGAGGATCAACGGAAGGAACCATAGGCGCCACATATCTCTGCAACAATGACCTATGGAACACATTATGGATGGCAAAAGAAGTTGGAAGGGCCAAACGAAATGACACAGGATTGATAATTTCAGAAATCTTATAAGGACCAATGAAAGGAGGCTTGAACTTAGGAGAAGAAACCTTCATAGAAACATAACGAGAAGACAACCAAACCAAATCCCCAACACGAAGTCGGGGACCAACACAGCGACGGCGGTTAGCAAAACGTTGCGCCTTCTCCTGAGACAACGTCAAATTGTCCACCACGTGAGTCCAAATTTGTTGCAACCTGTCCACCACAGAATCCACACCAGGACAGTCAGAAGACTCAACCTGCCCTGAAGAAAAACGAGGATGAAAACCAGAATTACAAAAAAAAGGCGAAACCAAAGTAGCAGAACTAGCCCGATTATTAAGGGCGAACTCGGCCAATGGCAAGAAGGTCACCCAATCATCCTGATCAGCAGAAACAAAGCATCTCAGATAGGTTTCCAAGGTCTGATTGGTTCGTTCAGTTTGGCCATTTGTCTGAGGATGGAACGCTGAAGAAAAAGACAAATCAATTCCCATCTTAGCACAAAAGGACCGCCAAAACCTAGAAACAAATTGGAAACCTCTGTCCGACACAATGTTCTCCGGAATGCCATGCAAACGAACCACATGCTGAAAAAATAATGGAACCAAATCAGAGGAGGAAGGCAATTTAGGCAAGGGTACCAAATGGACCATCTTAGAAAACCGATCACAAACCACCCAGATGACAGACATCCTTTGAGAGACAGGAAGATCAGAAATACAAACCATGGAAATATGTGTCCAGGGCCTCTTTGGGACAGGCAAAGGCAAAAGCAACCCACTGGCACGAGAACAGCAAGGTTTGGCCCGAGCACAAGTCCCACAGGACTGCACAAAAGAACGCACATCCTGTGACAAGGAAGGCCACCAAAAGGACCTGGCAACCAAGTCTCTGGTACCAAAAATCCCAGGATGACCAGCCAACACTGAACAATGAACCTCAGAAATAACCCTACTAGTCCATCTATCAAGGACAAACAGTTTCTCCACTGGGCAGCGGTCAGGTCTATCAGCCTGAAACTCCTGCAGCACCCGCCGCAAATCAGGGGAGATGGCAGACAGAATCACCCCCTCTTTAAGAATACCAGCTGGCTCAGGGACTCCCGGAGAATCAGGTAAAAAACTCCTAGAAAGGGCATCAGCCTTCACAGTCTTAGATCCCGGAAGGTATGAGACCACAAAATCGAAACGGGAGAAAAACAGTGACCATCGAGCCTGTCTAGGGTTCAACCGCTTGGCGGACTCGAGGTAAGTCAGATTCTTGTGATCAGTCAGGACCACCACGCGATGTTTGGCTTCCTCAAGCCAATGTCGCCACTCGTCAAATGCCCACTTCATAGCCAACAACTCCTGATTGCCGACATCATAATTACGCTCGGCAGGCAAAAACTTTCTAGAAAAGAAAGCACACGGCTTCATCAAGGAGCCATCAGAACTTCTCTGAGACAAAACAGCCCCTGCCCCAATCTCAGAAGCATCAACCTCGACCTGAAAAGGGAGCAAAACATCTGGCTGACGCAACACAGGGGCCGAAGTGAAACGACGTTTAAGCTCCTGAAAGGCCTCAACGGCCGCAGGGGACCAATTCACCACATCAGCGCCTTTCTTCTTCAAATCAGTCAAAGGCTTAACCACACTAGAAAAATTAGCGATGAAGCGACGGTAAAAATTAGCAAAGCCCAGGAACTTCTGAAGACTCTTCACAGATGTAGGCTGAGTCCAATCATAAATGGCCTGTACTTTGACAGGATCCATCTCGATAGTAGAAGGGGAAAAAATGAAGCCCAAAAAGGAAACCTTCTGAACTCCAAAGAGGCATTTAGAGCCCTTCACAAACAATGCATTAGCACGAAGGACCTGGAACACCATCCTGACCTGCCTTACATGAGACTCCCAATCATCCGAAAAGACCAAAATATCATCCAAATATACGATCATGAACCTATCCAGATACTTCTGGAAGATGTCGTGCATAAAGGACTGAAACACAGATGGAGCATTAGAAAGCCTGAATGGCATCACCAGGTACTCAAAATGGCCCTCGGGCGTATTAAATGCTGTTTTCCATTCATCGCCCTGTTTAATACGCACAAGATTATACGCCCCTCGAAGGTCAATCTTGGTAAACCAACTAGCCCCCTTAATCCGAGCAAACAAATCAGACAACAGAGGCAAAGGGTACTGAAATTTGACCGTGATTTTATTCAGAAGGCGGTAATCTATACAGGGTCTCAGAGAGCCATCCTTCTTGGCCACAAAAAAGAACCCTGCTCCCAACGGCGATGAAGACGGGCGAATATGCCCTTTCTCCAAGGACTCCTTTACATAACTCCGCATAGCGGTATGTTCTGGCACAGATAAATTGAACAGTCGGCCCTTAGGGAACTTACTACCAGGAATCAAATTAATAGCGCAATCACAGTCCCTATGAGGAGGTAGGGCACTGGACTTGGGCTCATCAAATACATCCTGGTAATCCGACAAAAACTCAGGGACTTCAGAAGGAGTGGAAGAAGAAATTGACATCAAAGGAACATCACCATGTATCCCTTGACAACCCCAACTAGACACAGACATTGATTTCCAATCCAGTACTGGATTATGAACCTGTAACCATGGCAAACCCAACACGACAACATCATGCAAATTATGCAACACCAAAAAGCGGATATTTTCCTGATGTGCGGGAGCCATGTACATGGTCAGCTGAGTCCAGTACTGAGGTTTATTCTTGGCCAATGGCATAGCATCAATCCCCCTTAAGGGAATAGGACTCTGCAAAGGCTCCATGGAAAAACCACAGCGCCTGGCAAACTCCAAGTCCATCAAGTTCAGGGCAGCGCCTGAATCCACAAATGCCATAACAGAGTAGGACGACAGTGAGCAAATCAGGGTAACAGATAAGAGAAATTTAGGCTGCAAAGTACTAATGGTGACAGACCTAGCGAACCTCTTAGTGCGCTTAGGACAATCAGAGATAGCATGAGAGGAGTCACCACAGTAAAAACACAGCCCATTCTGACGTCTGTGTTCTTGCCGTTCAGCTCTGGACAAAGTCCTATCACATTGCATAGGCTCAGGCCTCCGCTCAGAGGACACCGCCAAATGGTGCACAACTTTGCGCTCGCGCAAACGCCGATCAACCTGAATGGCCAAAGTCATTGACTCATTCAGACCAGCAGGCGTGGGGAACCCCACCATAACATCCTTAAGGGCTTCAGAAAAACCCTTTCTGAAAATTGCTGTGAGGGCACACTCATTCCATTGAGTAAGCACAGACCACTTTCTAAACTTCTGGCAATATACTTCTGCCTCATCCTGACCCTGACATAGAGTCAGCAAGATCTTTTCTGCCTGATCCACAGAATTAGGTTCGTCATAAAGCAATCCAAGCGCTAGAAAAAATGCATCCACATTAAGCAATGCAGGATTTCCTGGCTCAAGGGAGAATGCCCAGTCTTGCGGGTCACCACGCAACAAAGAAATAACAATCTTTACCTGCTGAATGGGATCACCAGAGGAGCGGGGTCTCAGAGCAAGAAACAGTCTGCAATTATTTTTGAAATTCAAAAATTTAGATCTATCCTCAGAAAACAAATCAGGAATTGGAATTCTAGGCTCTAACATCGGATTCTGAACTACATAATCTTGAATACTCTGTACCCTAGCAGTGAGTTGATCCACACAAGAGGACAAACCTTGAATATCCATATCTACACCTGAGTCCTGAACCACCCAGAGGTTAAGGGGAAAAGAAAGACAAAACAGGCTGCAAAGAAAAAAAAATTGACTCAGAACTTCTCTTATCCCTCTTTTGAGATGCATTAACACTTTGTTGGCCAGCTGTACTGTTATGACCTGGTGGTTAGGAGCACCCGAAGTGACCTGATGGTTAAAACAGAAAACCTGGGACAAGCTTTGAGGGAGTGGTAACTCTACTGACCGCAATCCCTAATCCTATCACACACACTAGAAATAGCCGTGGAGCGTACCTAACTCTCCCTAGACGCCACTTCACAGCCTAAGAGCTAACTACCCCTAAAGATAGAAATAATAGCCTACCTTGCCTCAGAGAAATTCCCCAAAGTAAAGGTAGCCCCCCACAAATATTAACTGTGAGTTAAGAGGGAAGTGACAAACACAGGAATGAAACAGATTTTAGCAAAGGAGGCCGAATCTTCTCTAGAAAGACAGAGGATAGGAAAGGGAACTATGCGGTCAGTATAAAAAACTACAAAAACCACGCAGAGTGTGCAAAAAGACCTCCACACCGACTCACGGTGTGGAGGTGCAGCTCTGCACCCCCAGAGCTTCCAGCTAGCAAGGAAATATCATAATAGCAGGCTGGACTGAAACATAACAAGTACTGAAAAATATATTCAAAAAACCAATGAACAGCAAATGATTAGCAAGGACTTAGCTTCTGCTGGAGTAGTCAGGTCATCTGAGAATTCCAAGAGAGATCTGAACCAGTACTGAGACATTGACAGCTGGCATGGACTAACGACCTGGGCAGAGTTAAATAGGGAAGCGAGCAGAAGCAATAAACGAGGGCAGCTGAGAAAGCCAACCTCAAAGATCAGCAGTTCCAATCAAAGCCACCAGAGGGTGTCCAAGGACAGAACTCACCAAAGTACTATTCATGACCACAGGAGGGAGCCCGAGAACGGAATTCACGACAGGGGGGAAGTGGTCCTGATGACGACGAGGGGGCATCTCACAGGAAAGTGCGTGGAGTATCCCCCATTACCTCATCGTAGCGCTGCAGCATGGGGTCTCTGTGCTGGGAGCAGCGGCTGCTGCTCCTCTTTGTGCCGCGTGGGTGCTTTGCTGTGGGGCGGCGGCTCCTCTTCTGCAGTGTGGGGCCTCTGTGCTGTGGGGCGGCGGCGGAGTATCTTCATGCAGTCAGTCGGGGCTCCTCCGGCATCTCCTTAAAGCCCGGAGGCCCCGCTGGCAGCTCCATTGCTATGATGCGGTGGCCTCTGGGAAAATGGCCGCTGCTCAGATTCAGATCTCGTCTCCCGAGATCTCGGGACGAGAAATGAATCTGAGCATGCGCCGCCCCCAGCGGCCATTTTCCCGGAGGCCACCGCATCGTAGCAATGGAGCTGCCTCCAGGAAAATGGCCGCTGCTCAGATTCAGATCTCGTCTCCCGAGATCTCGGGACGAGATCTGAATCTGAGCATGTGCCGCCCCTAGCGGCCATTTTCCTGGAGGCCACCGCATCGTAGCAATGGAGCTGCCGGCGGGGCCTCCGGGCTTTAAGAAGATGCCGGAGGAGCCCCGACTGACTGCATGAAAATACGCCGCCGCCGCCCCACAGCACAGAGGCCCCACACTGCAGAAGAGGAGCCGCCGCCAAACAGCACCCACGTGGCACAAAGAGGAGCCGTCGCTCCCAGCAGAGACCCCACGCTTCAGCGCTACGATGAGGTAATGGGGGATAGCCCACTCACACTTTACTGTGAGACGCCCCCTCGTCGTCATCGGGACCACTCCCACCCAAAAGGCACATTAGTCACCGGCCCTATAAGACGACATACGGCGTATAAGAAGACCCCCGACTTTTAAGAAGATTTTATATTTTAACTGGAAAAGTTGGGGGGTCGTCTTATACGCCCAGTCGTCTTATACGCCGGAAAATACGGTAAATATTAATTTTTTCCACATTCAAAAAATTCCTGTGAAACACCTGAAAGATTAATAAACTTATTTAATGTGGTTTTGAAAACCTTGAGGGATTCAGTTTTCAGAATGGTATCAGTTTTGGGCATTTTCTATCATATAGACCCCACAAAGTCACTTCAAATGAGAGGTGTTTCCTAAAAAAATGGTTTTGTAAATTTTCTTTTAAAAAATTAGAAATTGCTGGTCAACCATTAACCCTTATAACTTCCTAAGGAAAAAAATAGCTTTCAAAAATTGTGCTGATGTAAAGTAGACATGTGGAAAATGTTAGTTATGATCTATTTTGTGTGACACATCTCTTTGATTTGAGGGCATAAGATTTCAAATTTTGAAAATTGCTAAATTTTCCAAATTCTCACCAAATTTCTGTTTTCACAAATAAACTCAAGTCATTTTGAAGAAATGTTACCACTGTCATGAAGTACAATATGTTGCGAAAAAACGTTTTCAGAATCAGAGGGATCCATTGAAGCTTTTTAGAGTTATTACCTCATAAAGTGGCAGTGGTTAGAATTGTAAGAAATGGCCTGGTCATTAACGTGCAAACCACCTTGGGGGTAAAGGGGTTAACATAAGTTTAAAGTGATTGGCTAGTTCTGAATACAACCACATACCCTATTACAAGAGGGTGTTCACACTTATGTAACCAAATTATATCCATTTTTACATTTTCATTATCAAAATATTTCCTGAAGCTATTATACTTATATAACAGATGAAAATCTTATGTTTATATCTGTTCTCCCTTTGTTCTCTGTTGTGATTCGGTTCGTGGGCTCCCCCGGTGGTCTCTTGTGGTACTGGTGTCCTGCAAGCTTTGCCTTCTCAGTTCACCTGTTCCTATCAGGATGTGGGAGTATCCTATTTAACCTTGCTCCTCAGTCATTTTAATGCTGGCCATCAATGTATCCAGAGTGATTCTGTTGCATGTTCCTGCTCCCAGTTTTCTGCTCAGCTAAGTTGGACATTTTAGTCCTTAAGTCTATTTTTGTATGTTTTGTCCAGTTTGCACTTATGTGAATCTCTGCAGCTGGAAGCTCTTGTTGGGCTGAAATTACCACTTCGGTGTCATGAGTTGTCACATGAGTTAAGGTAATTTCAGGATGGTGTTTTGAAGGGTTTTGCAGCTGACCGCGAAGTCCTCTGTTGTATCTTTCTGCTATTTAGTTAGCGGGCCTCTCTGTGCTAAATCTGCTTTCATACTATGTGTGTCTTTTCATCTGCTCTCACCGTTATTATATGTGGGGGGCTGCTATCTCCTGTGGGGACATTCTCTGGAGGCAAGCCAGGACTGTGTTTTCTTCTACCAGGGGTAGTTAGTTCTCCGGCTGGCGCGCGGCATCTAGAGACAACGCAGGAATGCCCCCTGGCTACTTCTAGTGTGGTGTGTAGGTTTAGCATCGCGGTCAGCTCTAGTTTCCATCACCCGAGAGCTGGTTCGTTTTGTCCCTATGAGGGTCTCTTCTCCTAAGTTTAAGCCTCGGTTCATCGGTCCTTATAAGATTTTGGAAATTCTTAACCCTGTGTCTTTTCGTTTGGACCTCCCAGCATCCTTTGCTATCCATAATGTCTTCCATCGGTCATTATTGCGGAGGTATGAGGTACCACTTGTGCCTTCTGTTGAGCCTCCTGCTCCTGTGCTGGTTGAGGGTGAATTGGAGTACGTGGTGGAGAAAATCTTGGACTCCCGTGTTTCCAGACGGAGACTTCAATATCTGGTGAAATGGAAGGGCTACGGTCAAGAGGATAATTCTTGGGTTACAGCTTCTGATGTTCATGCTTCTGATTTGGTCCGTGCCTTTCATAGGGCTCATCCAGATCGCCCTGGTGGTTCTTGTGAGGGTTCGGTGCCCCCTCCTTAAGGGGGGGGTACTGTTGTGATTCGGTTCGTGGGCTCCCCCGGTGGTCTCTTGTGGTACTGGTGTCCTGCAAGCTTTGCCTTCTCAGTTCACCTGTTCCTATCAGGATGTGGGAGTATCCTATTTAACCTTGCTCCTCAGTCATTCTAATGCTGGCCATCAATGTATCCAGAGTGATTCTGTTGCATGTTCCTGCTCCCAGTTTTCTGCTCAGCTAAGTTGGACATTTTAGTCCTTAAGTCTATTTTTGTATGTTTTGTCCAGTTTGCACTTATGTGAATCTCTGCAGCTGGAAGCTCTTGTTGGGCTGAAATTACCACTCCGGTGTCATGAGTTGTCACATGAGTTAAGGTAATTTCAGGATGGTGTTTTGAAGGGTTTTGCAGCTGACCGCGAAGTCCTCTGTTGTATCTTTCTGCTATTTAGTTAGCGGGCCTCTCTGTGCTAAATCTGCTTTCATACTACGTGTGTCTTTTCATCTGCTCTCACCGTTATTATATGTGGGGGGCTGCTATCTCCTGTGGGGACATTCTCTGGAGGCAAGCCAGGACTGTGTTTTCTTCTACCAGGGGTAGTTAGTTCTCCGGCTGGCGCGCGGCATCTAGAGACAATGCAGGAATGCCCCCTGGCTACTTCTAGTGTGGTGTTTAGGTTTAGCATCGCGGTCAGCTCTAGTTTCCATCACCCGAGAGCTGGTCCGTTTATTCTATGCTTCTGATGTTTCCTTGCCATTGGAAACCATAACAGTTCTCCCTTTGTTCCTTTCACTTTCCTCTTTTTTACCTTGCTCTTACCCATGTGTATACTGCTTTAAAAAAAGAAATAAAAATGATTGAAAGCCAAAAATATTTCCTTAGGAAAGAAGCACTCCTCACATCAAAGTTTTTACCTCTTAATAGATTGCAATCATCATATTACACTGCTCAAAAAAAAATAAAGGGAACACTTAAACAACAGAATATAACTCCAAATGGAATAGACAACAGATGGTAATTATTGGCAATTATCAAGACACACTCAATAAAGGAGTGGTTCTGCAAGTAGGGACCACAGACCACATCTCAGTACCAATGCTTCCTGGCTGATGTTTTGGTCACTTTTGAATGTTGGTTGTGCTTTCACACTCATGGTAGCATGAGACAGACTCTACAACCCACACAAGTGGCTTAGGTAGTGCAGCTCATCCAGGATGGCACATCAATTTGAGCTGTGGCACAAAAAGGTTTGCTGTGCCTATCAACGTAGTGTCCAGAGGCTGGAGGAGCTGCCAGGAGACAGGCCAGTACACCAGGAGACGTTCAGGTGGCCGTAGGAGGGCAACAACCCAGCAGCAGAACCGCTTCTTCAGCCTTTGTGCAAGGAGGAACAGGAGGAGCACTGAATGAGCCCTGCAAAAAGACATCCAGCAGGCCACAAATGTGCATGTGTCTACAGAAACGGTTAGAAACTGACTCCATGAGGATGGTCAGAGTGCGCAAAGTCCACAGATGGGGATGTAGGACGCTTGGCATTTGCCACAGAACACCAGGATTGGCAAATTCACCACTGGCGCCCTGTGCTCTTCACAGATGAAGGCAGGTTCACACTGAGCACATGTGACAGATGTGACAGAGTCTGGAGATGCCATGGAGAGTGATCTGCTGCCTGCAACATCCTTCAGCATGGCCAGTTTTGCAGTGGGTCAGTAATGGTGTGGGGTAGCATTTCTTTGGAGGGCTACACAGCCCTCCATGTGCTCGCCAATGGCCTGACTGCCATTAGGTACTGGGATGAGATCCTCAGACCCCTTGTGAGACCATATGTTGGTGTGGTTGGCCCTGGGTACCTCTTAATGCAGGACAAAAGCCAGACCTCATGTGGCTGGAGTGTGTCAGCAGTTCCTGCAAGATGACGGCATTGAAACTATGGACTGGCCCGCCCGTTCCCCACATTTGAATCCGATTGAACACATTTAGGACATCATGTCTCGCACCATCCACCAACATCACGTTGCACCACAGACTTCCAGGAGTTGGCGGATGCTTTTGTCCAGGTCTGGGAGGAGATCTCTCAGGAGACCATCCGCCACCTCATCAGGAGCATGCCCAGGCATTGTAGGGAGGTCATACAGGCACGTGGGGGGCACACACACTACTAAGCATCATTTCCTTGTCTTGAGTCATTTCCACTGAAGTTGGATCAGCCTGTAACTTCATTTTCCACTTCGATTTTGAGCATCATTCCAACTCCAGACCTCTGTGAGATTAGTTGTGATTTACGTTGATAATTTCTAGGTTTTACTGTTCTCAACACATTCCACTATGTAATGGATAATGATTTACATCTGGAATATTTCATTCAGTGATATCTAGAATGTGGGACTTTAGTGTTCCCTTTATTTGTTTGAGCAGTGTATATAGCACTGTACACTTACAAATGCTAATTTTTCTTTTCTACCCAGTTATTTATTCTCTTTTCCTTTAGGTCTATGACATCGAGTGATTAAAAGCAGACTAGCTGAATCCGTCTAAGCTCTATCTAGAAACAGGACTGAAATATACTAAAAGGATAGACATTTTGATGGGAGTGATTCTTGAATGGATTTGTGCTGATTATGGGTGACATTTAAGGTGGCACAAGTTCTGAAAAGATTATACTTGGCATGATTTTTTACATAGCAAAAACCTGGAATTTTTACAGAGGTTTAGAAACTTTTTGTATCCACTGTACATGTGTTGTTTTTAATATTTTGTCCTTTGTTTCTACAGATAGCTTTGTGATAGACTCACCTAAACTTTAGAACTAATGCATCACATACTACACAAGTGAATAAACTTTTGTTTTCCTTTATTGCTGAAATTTTGGAGTACTGATTTTTTTTTCTATTTACATTGTGCATAGGATATGGAGTCTGTAAGCTGAGGCTCAAACTCTTTAACAGTTGCTGTATCTAGATTATAGGCAGATCTACATACTGTACATAAACACAGTAGAAAATATTAACCCCTTAAGCCCGTATGACGTACTATCCCGTCGAGGTGGGGTGGGCCTTAATTCCCGGTGACGGGATAGTACGTCATACGCGATCGGCCGCGCTCACGGGGGGAGCGCGGCCGATCGCGGCCGGGTGTCGGCTGCATATCGCAGCTGACATCCGGCACTATGTGCCAGGAGCGGTCACGGACCGCCCCCGGCACATTAACCCCCGGCACACCGCGATCAAACATGATCGCGGTGTACCGGCGGTACAGGGAAGCATCGCGCAGGGAGGGGGCTCCCTGCGGGCTTCCCTGAGACGATCGGTACAAGGTGATGTACTCACCTCGTACCGAACGTCTTCTCCCTGCAGGCCCCGGATCCAAAATGGCCGAGGGGCTGTATCCGGGTCCTGCAGGGAGCACTTCCGGGTCGGAGCAGGCTGCAGATGAAAGCTGCAGCCTGCACGGCTGTAAGTGAGATCGGAGATCTCACAGAGTGCTATGCAAACTGTGAGATCAGCGATCTGTGATGTCCCCCCCTGGGACAAAGTAAAAAAGTAAAAAAAAAAATTTCCACATGTGTAAAAAAAAAAAAAAAAAAATTCCTAAATAAATAATAATAAAAAAAAAAATATTATTCCCATAAATACATTTCTTTATCTAAAAAAAACAAACAAAAACAATAAAAGTACACATATTTAGTATCGCCGCGTCCGTAACGACCCAACCTATAAAACTGGCCCACTAGTTAACCCCTTCAGTAAACACCGTAAGAAAAAAAAAAAAAAAAAACGAGGCAAAAAACAACGCTTTATTACCATACCGCCGAACAAAAAGTGGAATAACACGCGATCAAAAAGACTGATATAAATAACCATGGTACCACTGAAAACGTCATATTGTCCCGCAAAAAACGAGCCGCCATACAGCATCATCAGCAAAAAAATAAAAAAGTTATAGTCCTCAGAATAAAGCGATGCCAAAATAATTATTTTTTCTATAAAATAGTTTTTATCGTATAAAAGCGTCAAAACATAAAAAAATGATATAAATGAGGTATCGCTGTAATCGTACTGACCCGACGAATAAAACTGCTTTATCAATTTTACCAAACGCGGAACGGTATAAACGCCTCCCCCAAAAGAAATTCATGAATAGCTGGTTTTTGGTCTTTCTGCCTCACAAAAATCGGAATAAAAAGCGATCAAAAACTGTCACGTGTCCGAAAATGTTACCAATAAAAACGTCAACTCGTCCCGCAAAAAACAAGACCTCACATGACTCTGTGGACCAAAATGTGGAAAAATTATAGGTCTCAAAATGTGGAGACGCAAAAACTTTTTTGCTATAAAAAGCGTCTTTTAGTCTGGTTTCACACTTGCGTTTTTATCTGCATGCGTTTTTTAAAAAAACCGCATGTGTGAAAAAATGCATGTAAACGCGGTAAAACGCATGCGTTTTTATAGAAAAACACAAGAAAACAAGAAAAAAAACAAAAAACCCTAACCCTACCCCTAACCCTACCCCTAACCTGAAATACGTGGCACTGAAATACGTGGCACTGAAATATACGTTTATATACGTATATACGTATATAAGTGCCACGATATTTCAGTGGCCACGTATATAAGTGCCACGTATTTAAGTGCCACGTATTTCAGTGCCACGTATTTCAGTGCCACTTATTTCAGTGCCACGTATTTCAGTGCCACGTATTTCAGTGCCACGTATTTACGTGCCACGTATTTCAGTGCCACGTATTTACGTGCCACGTATTTTTCAGTGCCTGAAATACGTGGCACTGAAATACGTGGCACTGAAATTCGTGGCACTGAAATTCGTGGCACTGAAATATCGTGGCACTGAAATATCGTGGCACTGAAGTATTTACGTGCCACGTATTTTTCAGTGCCTGAAATACGTGGCACTGAAATACGTGGCACTGAAATACGTGGCACTGAAATATCGTGGCACTGAAATACGTGGCACTGAAATACGTGGCACTGAAATACGTGGCACTTAAATACGTGGCTCTTAAATACGTGGCACTTATATACGTGGCACTTATGACTGTCAGAAAATGTTCAGTAAACGGTTAGGGGTGAGGTTCAGGCACATCAGGGGCTCTCCAAACGCGACATGGCGTCCAATCTCAATTCCAGCCAATTCTGCGTTGAAAAAGTAAAACAGTGCTCCTTCCCTTCCGAGCTCTCCCGTGCGTCCAAAAAGGGGTTTACCCCAACATATGGGGTATCAGCGTACTAGGGACAAATTGAACAACAACTTCTGGGGTCCAAGTTCTCTTGTTATCCTTGGGAAAATAAAAATTTGGGGGGCTAAAAATCATTTTTGTGGGAAAAAAAATATGTTTTATTTTCACGGCTCTGCGTTGTAAACTGTAGTGAAACACTTGGGGGTTCAAAGTTCTCACAACACATCTACATAAGTTCCTTGGGAGGTCTAGTTTCCAATATGGGGTCACTTGTGGGGGGTTTGTACTGTTTGGGTACATCAGGGGCTCTGCAAATGCAACGTGACGCCTGCAGACCAATCCATTTAAGTCTGCATTCCAAATGGCGCTCCTTCCCTTCCAAGCTCTGTCATGCGCCCAAACAGTGGTTCCCCCCCACATAGGGGGTATCAGCGTACTCAGGACAAATTGGACAACAACTTTTAGGGTCCAATTTATCCTGATACCCTTGTGAAAATACAAAACTGGGGGCTAAATTTCATTTTTGTGAAAAAAAAATAAAATAATATTTTCACGGCTCTGCGTTATAAACTGTAGTGAAACACTTGGGGGTTCAAAGTTCTCACAACACATCTAGATAAGTTCCTTGGGAGGTCTAGTTTCCAATATGGGGTCACTTGTGGGGGGTTTGTACTGTTTGGGTACATCAGGGGCTCTGCAAATGCAACGTGACGCCTGCAGACCAATCCATTTAAGTCTGCATTCCAAATGGCGCTCCTTCCCTTCCGAGCTCTGTCATGCGCCCAAACAGTGGTTCCCCCCCACATAGGGGGTATCAGCGTACTCAGGACAAATTGGACAACAACTTTTAGGGTCCAATTTATCCTGATACCCTTGTGAAAATACAAAACTGGGGGCTAAATTTCATTTTTGTGAAAAAAAAATAAAATAATATTTTCACGGCTCTGCGTTATAAACTGTAGTGAAACACTTGGGGGTTCAAAGTTCTCACAACACATCTAGATAAGTTCCTTGGGAGGTCTAGTTTCCAATATGGGGTCACTTGTGGGGGGTTTGTACTGTTTGGGTACATCAGGGGCTCTGCAAATGCAACGTGACGCCTGCAGACCAATCCATTTAAGTCTGCATTCCAAATGGCGCTCCTTCACTTCCGAGCTCTGTCATGCGCCCAAACAGTGGTTCCCCCCCACATAGGGGGTATCAGCGTACTCAGGACAAATTGGACAACAACTTTTATGGTCCAATTTATCCTGATACCCTTGTGAAAATACAAAACTTGGGGGCTAAAAAATCATTTTTGTGAAAAAAAAAAATATTTTTATTTTCACGGCTCTGCGTTATAAACTGTAGTGAAACACTTGGGGGTTCAAAGCTCTCAAAACACATCTAGATAAGTTCCTTAGGGGGTCTACTTTCCAAAATGGTGTCACTTGTGGGGGGGTTTAATGTTTAGGCACATCAGGGGCTCTCCAAACGCAACATGGCATCCCATCTTAATTCCAGTCAATTTTGCATTGAAAAGTAAAATAGCGCTTCTTCCCTTCTGAGCTCTGCTATGCACCCAAACAATGGTTTACACCCACATATGGGGTATCGTCGTACTCAGGACAAATTGCACAACAACTTTTGTGGTCTAATTTCTTCTCTTACCCTTGGGGAAATAAAAAAATGGGGGTGAAAAGATCAATTTTGTGAAAAAATATGATTTTTTATTTTTACGGCTCTGCATTATAAACTTCTGTGAAGCACTTGTTGGGTCAAAGTGCTCAACACACATCTAGATAAGTTCCTTAAGGGGTCTACTTTCCAAAATGGTGTCACTCGTGGGGGGTTTCAATGTTTAGGCACATTAGGGGCTCTCCAAACGCAACATGGCGTCCCATCTCAATTCCAGTCAATTTTGCATTGAAAAGTCAAATGGCGCTCCTTCCCTTCTGAGCTCTGCCCTGCGCCCAAACAATGGTTTACACCCACATATGGAGTATCAGTGTACTCAGGACAAATTGCACAACAATTTTTGGGGTCCAATTTCTTCTCTTACCCTTGGGAAAATAAAAAATTGGGGGTGAAAAGATCATTTTTGTGAAAAAATATGATTTTTTATTTTTACGGCTCTGCATTATAAACTTCTGTAAAGCACTTGTTGGGTCAAAATGCTCACCACACATCTAGATAAGTTCCTTAGGGGGTCTACTTTCCAAAATGGTGTCACTTGTTAGGGGTTTCAATGTTTAGGCACATCAAGGGCTCTCTAAATGCAACATGGCGTCCCATCTCAATTCCAGTCAATTTTGCATTGAAAAGTCAAATGGCGCTCCTTCCCTTCCGAGCTCTGCCCTGCGCCCAAACAATGGTTTACACCCACATATGGGGTATCAGCGTACTCAGGACAAATTGCACAACAATTTTTGGGGTCCAATTTCTTCTCTCACCCTTGGGAAAATAAAAAATTGGGGGTGAAAAGATCATTTTTGTGAAAAAATATGATTTTTTATTTTTACGGCTTTGCATTATAAACTTCTGTAAAGCACTTGTTGGGTCAAAGTGCTCACCACACATCTAGATAAGTTCCTTAGGGGGTCTACTTTCCAAAATGGTGTCACTTGTTAGGGGTTTCAATGTTTAGGCACATCAGGGGCTCTCCAAATGCAACATGGCGTCCCATCTCAATTCCAGTCAATTTTGCATTGAAAAGTCAAATGGCGCTCCTTTGCTTCCAAGCTCTGCCATGCGCCCAAACTGTGGTTTACCCCCACATATGGGGTATCAGCGTACTCAGGACAAATTGTACAACAACTTTTGGGGTCTATTTTCTCCTGTTACCCTTGGTAAAATAAAACAAATTGGAGCTGAAATAAATTTTGTGTGAAAAAAAGTTAAATGTTCATTTTTATTTAAACATTCCAAAAATTCCTGTGAAACACCTGAAGGGTTAATAAACTTCTTGAAAGTGGTTTTGAGTACCTTGAGGGGTGCAGTTTTTAGAATGGTGTCACACTTGGGTATTTTCTATCATATAGACCCGTCAAAATGACTTCAAATGAGATGTGGTCCCTAAAAAAAAATGGTGTTGTAAAAATGAGAAATTGCTGGTCAACTTTTAACCCTTATAACTCCGTCACAAAAAAAAATTTTGGTTCCAAAATTGTGCTGATGTAAAGTAGACATGTGGAAAATGTTATTTATTAAGTATTTTGTGTGACATATGTCTGTGATTTAAGGGCATAAAAATTCAAAGTTGGAAAATTGCGAAATTTTCCAAATTTTCGCCAAATATTCGTTTTTTTCACAAATAAACGCAAGTTATATCGAACAAATTTTACCACTAACATGAAGTACAATATGTCACGAGAAAACAATGTCAGAATCGCCAAGATCCGTTGAAGCGTTCCAGAGTTATAACCTCATAAAGGGACAGTGGTCAGAATTGTAAAAATTGGCCTGGTCATTAACGTGCAAACCACCCTCGGGGCTTAAGGGGTTAAAATGTATTTGGAATATAATTTTAACCCGTTACAGTGTGAATGATTTTTTTTTACATTTCTGTAGAATAACAATGTTTTTAATATTAATTTTGAAATTAAAAGCTTTAAATTGGATAATTAATTCTTATTTACCCACAAACAAAAGCAAACCTGTTACCTACTTCCCATCTGCAAAAGCATATTGGACAGCTGGGAAGAGCAAAAATAAATCAGGGCTTGAAAAATAAGGAAAGTGAAAATCTTGCAAGTATGCCAGAAAGAGATGAAATATGGGAAAAAGGAGTGAAGCATGAATCACACTGACACTTCCAATTGTATGGTATCAGCCGCTGAGCTTTTATACACCAACACCACAACTGGTCCTTGGAAACAGACAGAAGACAGATCTCCCCAAAATAGTGGTATAATAATAACTAATAACCTAAAGCCATACTATTTGACAATCTTCAGTAATTGCATGTTTGGATCCAGTTAACTTTCCTTTATATAGGACTAGGAGCAGCATCAATAGTAAGACAAGATCAGAGGAATTTAGAAACTAAAGAATGTGACTTGTTCAAATTATCTTACATGGATGTGCTTTTAATCCTTTTACCCCCAAGGGTGGTTTGCACGTTAATGACCAGGCCAATTTTTACAATTCTGACCCCTGTCCCTTTATGAGGTTATAACTCTGGAATGCTTCAACGGATCCTGATGATTCTGGCAATGTTTTCTCGCGACATATTGTACTTCATGATAGTAGTAAAATTTATTTGAAATTACCTGTGTTTATTTGTGAAAAAATGGAAATTTGGCGAAAATTTTGAAAATTTCGCAATTTTCCAACTTTGAATTTTTATGCAATTAAATCACAGAGATATGTCACACAAAATACTTAATAAGTAACATTTTCCACATGTCTACTTTACATCAGCACAATTTTGGAACCAAAATTTTTTTTGTTAGGGAGTTATAAGGGTTAAAAGTTGACCAGCAATTTTTCATTTTTACAACACCATTCTTTTTTAGGGACCACATCTAATTTGAAGTCATTTTGAGGGGTCTATATGATAGAAAATACTCAAGTGTGACAACATTCTAAAAACTGCACCCCTCAAGATTCTCAAAACCACATTCAAGAAGTTTATTAACCCTTCAGGTGTTTCACAGGAATTTTTGGAATGTTTAAATAAAAATGAACATTTAACTTTTTTTCACAAAAAATTTAATTCAGCTCCAATTTGTTTTATTTTACCAAGGGTAACAGGAGAAAATGGACATCAAAACTTGTTGTACAATTTGTCCTGAGTATGCTGATACCCCATATGTGGGGGTAAACCACTGATTGGGCGCATGGCAGAGCTCGGAAGCGAAGGAGTGCCATTTGACTTTTCAATGCAAAATTGACTGGAATTGAGATGGGACGCCATGTTGCGTTTGGAGAGCCCCTGATGTGCCTAAACATTGAAACCCCCCACAAGTGACACCATTTTGGAAAGTAGACCCCCTAAGGATCTTATCTAGATGTGTGGTGAGCACTTTGACCCATTAAGTGATTCACAGAAGTTTATAATGCAGAGCCGCAAAAATAAAAAATTATATTTTTTCTCAAAAATGATCTTTTCGCCCCCAATTTTTTATTTTCCCAAGGGTAAGAGAAGAAACTGGACCCCAAAAGTTGTTGAACAATTTGTCCTGAGTACGCTGCTACCCCTTATGTTGGGGTAAACCTCTGTTTGGATGCATAGGAGAGCTCGGAAGGGAAGGAGCGCCGTTTGACTTTTCAATGCAAAATTGACAGGAATTGAGATGAGATGCCATGTTGCGTTTGGAGAGCCACTGATGTGCCTAAACATTGAAACCCCCCACAAGTGACACCATTTTGGAAAGTAGACCCCCTAAGGAACTCATATAGATGTGCTGTGAGAGCTTTGAACCCCCAAGTGTTTCACTACAGTTTATAACGCAGAGCAGTGAAAATACCACAAAAATTATTTTTTAGCCCCCAGTTTTGTATTTTTCCAAGGGTAACAGTTTAAATTGGACCCCAAAAGTTGTTGTCCAATTTGTCCTGAGTACACGGATACCCCATATGTGGGGGGGAACCACTGTTTGAGTACATGGCAGAGCTCGGAAGGGAAGAAGCGTCATTTGGAATGCAGACTTAGATGGATTGGTCTGCAGGCGTCACATTGCGTTTGCTGAGCCACTAATGTACCTAAACAGTAGAAACCCCCCACAAGTGACCCCATATTGGAAACTAGACCCCACAAGGAACTTATCTAGATGTGTTATGAGAACTTTGAACCCCCAAGTGTTTTACTACAGTTTATAATGCAGAGCCATGAAAATAAAAAATCTTTTTTTTTTCCACAAAAAATAATTTTTTAGCCCCCAGTTTTTTATTTTCTGAAGGGTAACAGGAGAAATTGGACCCCAAAAGTTGTTGTCCAATTTGTCCTGAGTACGTTGATACCCCATATGTGGGGGGAACCACCGTTTGAGCGCACGGGAGAGCTCGGAATGGAAGGAACACTGTTTTACTTTTTCAACGCAGAATTGGCTGGAATTGAGATTGGACGCCATGTCGCCTTAGTTAGCGAAAAATTAAAAAAATTAAAAAAATGTATTTATTTCTATTTTCCCATTAGGGTTAGGGCTAGGGTTAGGGTTAGGGCTAGGGCTAGGGTTAGGGCTAGGGTTAGGGTAAGGGCTAGGGTTAGGGTTAGGGTTAGGGCTAGGGTTAGCGCTAGGGTTAGGGTTAGGGCTAGGGTTAGGGCTAGGGTTAGGGTTAGGGCTAGGGTTAGGGCTAGGGTTAGGGTTAGGGCTAGGGTTAGAGCTAGGGTTAGGGCTAGGGTTAGGGCTAGGGTTAGGGCTAGCAACGCTCCGGGGGTCTCAGGGAAGCACGCAGGGAGCCCCCTCCCTGCGCAATGCTTCCCTATATGCCAGAACACTTGATTTTGTTTGATCGCAGTTTGCCAGGGGTTAATGTGCCAGGGGCGGTTCGTGACTGCTCCTGGCACATAGTGCCGGATTTCAGCTGCGATAGTCAGCTGACACCCGGCCACGATCGACCGCACTCCCCCCGTGAGTGGTCATACGCATATGACGTACTATCCCGTCGGTGGTCATACGGGCCCACCCCACCTCGACTGGATAGTATGTCAGATGTCAGAAAGGGGTTAATACTCTACTCATTTATTTGTAATAGGCGTAAAACTCGTGACACCAAACTGTATTACCCACAACCATCAGGACACACTACAGAAAGGTGTGTGTTACATCTCACCTGGTGAGGCAGATTCCTAAAGTCTTTGGTCCAGATGAGTAGTTTGTGTGCAGCTTGGACAAATGACCAAGTTGCAGCATGGTTATAACTACGCAAACAGAGGGTGATGAGGCAGTGCTGAAACTATGACAAAAATGTCCAATGGTAAGTGTAGGAATAAAGCAGCAATAAGTCAACAGTAGTGTCGTGAACATCAACAATATTGATGCTCAAGAGAATAAATATGGTTTCAGTGGCGCTTAACGTTGAAATCTGTCTCCTGCAGCTGGTTTGCGTAGTAATTTCCACCCTTGCTAATAAAGAGGGACTATATATGATAAATAATGTAACCAGATATCACTTATTAGATGATTGCACATAAGGGATTATAATGAAGAGAAAAGGCAATGTATTTTCATGTCGCTAGCACCTATTGCCGCATTCCACCTCAGTATTGTTCTGCAAAATGTTAGAGGATAGTTACACCTATCAATATATAATATAATACAAATCCATAAATCCAATGTTAATTGTAAATATCTTGAGTATTGTGGTCTTCACTTATTGACTCCGTGGCACATATAGAGGAATATGCATTGAGGAGATTAGCTGGCAATCAAACCTCCGCTTTATAATGAATAGTATCTCTAGAGGGGACGTTCCTCAAGCCTACTCTGCCTTCAGTGACATGTAGTCCATGCGCACAAGATATTAGTGATTGTCTGATGGTATACAGTATAGGTGTACATCCAGATGGGAGTTCACCAAGGCATCCGGATGTAGATCCCAGCATGAACTAACCTCTTCAGACTTGTGCCGCCTGAATCCCAGACAAATTTCAGCTACTGGAAAGACTTGGAATAATTATAATCAACAACCTTGGAGCATTGCTTTGCTGAGTAAGATGGAGCGAACATCAGAATACTCGCAGGACCGCTGCATATAAAAGGTTAGACCTATACTCAACATAAAGTATATACCATCAGACAATTGCTATAATTTTGTGAGCATAGACTACATGTGACTCAAGGTAAAGGAAGCTAGAGGGATGACCCATCTAGAGATACTGCTTTTTATAAAGCGCAGGTTTGATGGCCGACAATTTCCTCAATGCATAATCCTCTATATGTGCCACGTAGTCATTAAGTGAAGAGCACAATACCGAAGGTCTTCACATTGACGTCCTACACATAATTTCACTACCAACTGTGATGGATGACACCGGGGAGATCATGCAGAATCCCACCACTGCCACCACTTGTGAAGGATGGCACCAGAGAGATCACTCAGAATCCCACCACATGTGACAAACCAGCACCTCGTCACCCACCTGATGTCATTATTACGTCAGACGAATCATATAATGCAGTCTTCCCACATTCACCAACGTGACGTTCTGCATCTCCCTGGAGACATGTAAGGTCAACTTGGTACAGTTTTACAGAGACACCTCCTGTCCACATGGACCCAGGGAGGCATGGGGAGTGAGAGGAAGTGGCCCACGCAGTCACTGATGTGGCATCACACTCACTCACAACCCTGAAAGGCTGAAAGGCCCCTTTCACTAGCACCAGTGAAACAGAGCTCAGCTAGCCTTCCAGCTCCTCAGTAGATAAAAGTCAGGTCCATTAACTGGATTATATAGAGTCAGAAACCATCCCAGGTAACATGGAAATTAAACCGAGAAACGGATATATGGATTTTTGGATCGAGATAACAGAACAGCCCAAGGTTAAAATAAATATTTAATTACCTTAAGGGCACACTAGACAATACACTATATATACATGGTGGTGTAGTGTGGCTAATGGTCCCATAGTCGATGGGAGGTATGTGTCACAGAGATGGTTGCACTCTGTGATGTAACCCGGAGCATCTTCTTTAGTGTATGCAAGCACTAAGAAGTTCGTTTGGTGCATCTGGTCCCAGGTTGTGAGTAGCTATGAGAGATGGGCGGGTCTGGCTACCCCCATACCTCACCTCTGGGTGTGGTTACAGTCTATATAATGTAGGCACATGGTCTGTGTGTTGGGAGAGAGAAAGCCTCCTGTATGTGTGTCTCCAGACTGAGCCTGAGTACTGGACATTACCCTAGCCTGTGTGCTCTCAGGCCTGGTGGAGCAGAACCCTGCTATGGACATATATACTTTGTTTTACCTGATCTAAAGGCTGTTTACTTTCTGTTATTGCTTCTGGGCTTTATGAAGGTATAAACCCACATGAACTTTTAAAGGAACGTGCCTCCTGTTTTCCTCCCATCGCACCCGAGTGAGTATAACCCCTTAAATTGGTGTTAGACGTGTGGGGAGCATTCCTAGCAGAGATGTGAGACTGCTACAGGAGTGACTGCATGTCCTGGGTTAAGTCTGTCGCAAGCCAGCTAGCATCGCCAGGCAAAATGAAGGACCTGCTGAAACACCTGGTCCAGTTCCAGCAGCAGAGCCAGCAGAAGCAACGGCTACAGATGAAGCATCTGGAAACCACCATCCAGGGCAGGATGAGCGCCACAACCCAAGGTCCGACTGATGACACCCACATCTGGAAGGCGGTAAGACTGGCTTTGCAGAAAATGACTCCCATGGATGATGTTGATGCCTTCCTGACAGTGTTTGAAAGGGTCAATGAGACAGAGAAACTCTCAACAGAGCAGTGGGCAGAGGTACTGGCACCATACTTGATGGGAGAACCAAATAAAGCATACTATGATTTAGCTTTCCATGATGTCAAAGAGTT
Source organism: Ranitomeya variabilis (assembly GCF_051348905.1). NCBI lineage: Eukaryota > Metazoa > Chordata > Amphibia > Anura > Dendrobatidae > Ranitomeya > Ranitomeya variabilis. Next base: position 492,140,265 of record NC_135235.1, read on the forward strand.
TGGCAAGCTAAAAAACTGAGATTCTTGCATGTTTGGGGGTGACATTGACTCTCATGGCACAGCGGGTTCACCATTAGACGTATCACCAGGACAAACCACCGCGCTCCCAAATGTTTGACCTGTTGCACCTGGTCCAGAAGTGGCTGCAGCCAGAGTCCTCTATGCCTGCGCAGATGGTAGATTGGGCGGTGATGGACCAGTTTGTGTACTCCCTGCCTAGGCCTGTACAGACTTGAGCTGCCCAGGGTGATCCCTGGAATGCTGATGAACTGATCAGACTGGTCGAGAGATACCAGGGGGTTGAAGGTTCCGTGGGAAGGCAGCCTATTCCATACTGGGGGTCCAAACAGGTGGTGGAGGCCCAAAAGGGGGTGGGGCAGCCAAGGTCCAAAGGGGCGGAGGAGGTGGAGCCCAAGGTTCCTATGTGTGATGTTATTTGCTGGAGGTACCACCGGCCAGGACATATAGCATATAGCATTGTCCCTTGACCCCTGAGCAGATGGACTGCAGCATAGGACACCGTATTTCATATTATGCATATCCACTAGTGTTGAGCATTCCGATACCGCAAGTATCGGGTATCGGCCGATACTTGCGGTATCGGAATTCCGATACCGAGTTCCGATATTTTTGTGGTATCGGAAATCGGAATCGGATGTTCCCAGTGTATGGTTCCCAGGGTCTGGAGGAGAGGAGACTCTCCTTCAGGCCCTGGGAACCATATTCATGTAAAAAATAAAGAATTAAAATAAAAAATATGGATATACTCACCCGTCCGGCAGCCCCTGGACCTTACCGATTGTAACTGGCAGCCTCTGTTCCTAAGAATGAGGAGTTTAGGACCCTCGATGACGTCGCGGCTTGTGATTGGTTGCGTGAGCGGTCACATGAGCGGCACGCGACCAATCACAAGCCGCAACGTCATCGAGGGTCCTAAACTCCTCATTCTTAGGAACGGAGGCTGCCGGTTACAATCTGTAAGTTCCAGGGGCCGCCGGACGGGTGAGTATATCCATATTTTTTATTTTAATTCTTTATTTTTTACATGAATATGGATCCCAGGGCCTGAAGGAGAGTTTCCTCTCCTTCAGACCCTGGGAACCATCCAGGATAGCTTCCGATACTTGTGTCACATTGACTTGTATTGGTATCAGGTATCGGTATCGGCGATATCCGATATTTTTCGGGTATCTGCCGATACTATCCGATACTGATACTTTCAAGTATCGGAAGGTATCGCTCTACACTAATATCCACCCAACAAGGGGCCTCAAGTGTGTCCCGTGAAGGTGAACAGTCGGGAAGTAACGGCACTGCTAGACTCCAGGAGTTTAGTAACCCTTGTGAGGGCCACTTTTCCTCTCCAACTGATCCCGGGGAAAAAGGTCGGAGTTTGGTGCATACATGGTGATGCTAAGGACTACCATATGGTCAGAGGGAACATTGATACAGCCCACGGTACTGAGTCCCATAAGGTCGGTGTCATCCAGGACTTGTTGCACTCTATTATTATAGGCCAGGACTTTTGTTTATTTTGGGATGTGGGAGAAGGGTTCTGCATTTGCTGGTGTGAAAAGGGAACCAGTGAACCTTAATAAGGTATCACCACACCCAGCTGCAGACAGGTTTCCCTTCTGTGTCCTTGTGGAGGATGAGGAGGAAGTGTCCCCTGTGTCTGACATTCTGGAGTTAAGGGTGACAGTGAGAATTTTGGGACTCCCCAACATAGGGACCCATCTCTGAAATAAGCCTTTAACAATGTCACTATCATTAATGGGGTTGCATTGGAGCCAGGGGCTGACACAAGGTTTCCCTATTTTATGATGAGTGGTGAATTGTTGAATTGGGTCACAAAAGCGAGGGAGGAGCTGATGGAACAGTTAACAGTGCCGGGCTCCTATAAACAGAAGGTGTTGGACATGGCCCATTCACACATCTTGGGGGGGCATCTGGAGTGGAAAAAATACAGGAATGGATGGTGTAGAGTTTCTGTTGGCCTGGGTGTCACCAGGAAATATTAAACTATTGCAGGTCCTGCCCTACGTGTCAGTTAACTACCCTCACCTGTCACTTTCGGAGTTCCCTCATGCCATTGTCCATCAATGAAGTGCCCTTTGAGAGAATTGCTATGGACTTGGTTGATCCCCTGGGGGAATCTGCTCGTGGGCATCAATACATATTGGTCATCCTGGACTATGCCACACACTACCATGAAGCAATTCCCTGAGAAACTCCTCCGCAAAAAGTATAGCCCGCAAATTGGTCCATGTCTTTTCCCGGACAGGTTTACCAAAGGAGATCTTGACTGACCAGGGAACACCTTTTATGAGTAAGGTGATGAGGGAGTTATGCAAGGTCCTGCAAATATCCCAGCTGAGGACTTCAGTGTAACATCCTCAGACAGGTGGCCTTGTCGAAAGGTTCAATAAAACACTGAAGAGCATGCTGAGGAAAGCTATAGAAAAAGATGGTAGAGACTGGGACTGTCTCTTACCATATCTGTTGTTTTCCATCGATGAGGTTCTACAGACCTCCACAGGGTTTTCACCATTCGAGCTTCTGTATGGCCGACATCCGCGAGGTCTCCTGGATATAGCCAAAGAAACCTGGGAAGCCGAAGTCATGCCCCACAGAAGCATCATTACGCATGTGGCACTGATGCAGCAGAGGATTGTGAAGGTGATGCCCATCATAAAAGGACACCTCCTCTAGGAACAAGAAGCTCAGGACAGGGTCTATAACTGGTCAGCCAGAGTGAGGCAGTTAATCCGGGAGACCGAGTTCTTGTGCTAATTCTCACAGTGGAGAGCAAGTTCTTGGCCAAATGGCAAGGGCCACGTGAGGTGGTGGAGAATCTTGCTGATGTTAATTATAAGATTCATCAACCAGGAAGACGAAAACCATATCAGGTCTACCATGTCCATCTCATAGAGCCATGGCAAGACAGAGAGCCGGCTGAAACTCCGTGCTTGCTGGGCAACCCAGAAGGCGAGGTTAGAGATGTTGCCATAGCAGAGATGCTGTCGAAGGCCCAGAAACAGCAGTGCTGGGAGTTGCTCCAGAAGAACAAGGACCTGTTCTTGAAATTGCCGGGGAGCACGAAGGTTGTAGAACTCGAAGTTCTGATGGAGCCACATGTGCGAGTAAACGTGAAGTCTTATTGGATTCTAGAGGCCCGTCGGGAATTGATCTCCAAGGAGGTGGAGCGCATGTTAAAACTCGGGGTCATTGAGGAGTCGAAGAGCGGTTGGTCAAGCCTGATTGGCCTGGTCCCAAAGCTGATGGTGAATGGAGGTTCTGCAATGACTATCGGAAGTTGAATGAGGTCTCCAAGTTCGATGCATATCCCATGCCATGTGTCGATAAGCTCATCGAGAGACTTGGGCCCACAAGGTACATAACCACCCTTGATTTGACAAAGGGATGTTGGTAGATCCCCATGCCACAGGAAGCCAAGGAGAAGACTCAGTTTTCTATGCCTGATGGATGCTTCCAGTATGTCTCGATGCCTTTTGGACTGCAGGGGGCTTCCAGAGACCTATGAATAGAATCCTTGCACCCCATAAACAATATGCCGCTGCATATTTGGACGATATCGTTATCTTTAGCCCAGACTGGGAAAGTCATCTGGAAAAGGTCCAAGCGGTGTTTGATGCTCTAATGAAGACAGGGTTTTCAATAAACCCAAAGAAGTGTGCCTTGGGGAAAAAAGAAGCCAAGTACTTGGGATTTGTATTGGGGCGAGGTAAGATAAAGCCCCAAATCAGTAAAGTGGAGGCAATTCAAACATGGCCGAGATTGTGGTCCAAGAAGCAAGTTAGAGCCTTCCTAAGGATTGTGGGATACTACAGGAGGTTCATCCCAAACTTTGCCATGATGGCCACACCTCTGACTGACCTCCTTAAGGGAACCAAATTGTTAATGGTCAAATTGTCTGAAGAGACAGAGACGGCCTTTCAAGAAATTAAACGGGCTCTGTGTAAGCAACCGGTTCTGATGGCCCTGACTTTGAAAAAGAGATTAACCTCCAAAATGATGCTTCAGATGTTGGGATAAGAGCAGTCCTTTCCCAGGAGGTACACAGGGAGGAGCACCCTGTTCTCTACCTGAGTGGGAAGCTGTCTTCATGTGAGAGGAATTACTCAGTCATGGAAAAGGAGTGCTTGGCCATAAAGTGGGCGGTGGACATATTACGGTACTATCTGGTAAGACGTAAGCTTAGATTGGTATCCGACCATGCCATGGACGAGGTAAGCAGAGAGCAATGCTAGGGTCACCCGTTGGTTCATAGCCCTTCAAGTAATGCTGATGCCCTCTCGTGAATCCCTTGTCTGGTAGGAGAAAGTGCCAAGTCCCATGGTTTTAGGCAGAGGGGGAGATATGTAGGGTGGCTAATGGTTGCATAGTCGATGGGCGGTATGCGTCACAGAGATGGTTGCACTCTGTGATGTAACCCGGAGTATCTTCTTTAGTGCACGTAAGCGCTAAGAGGCTTGTTTCGTGCACCTGGGACCGGGTTGCGGGTAGCTATGAGAGATGGGCGGGTCTGGCTACCCACATACCTCACATCTGGGTGTGGTTACCCACATACCTCACATCTGGGTGTGGTTACAGCCAATATAATGGAGGCTGTTGTTTATCACATGGTCTGTTTGTTGGGAGGGAGAAGGCCTCCTGTGTGTGTGGCTCCAGACTGAGCCTGAGTACTGGACATTACCCCAGCCTGTATGCCCTCAGGCCTGGTGGAGCAGTGCTCTGCTACGGATATTTATACTTTGCTTTGCCTGATCTAAAGGCTGTTTACTTTCTGTTTTTGCTTCTGGGGTTTATGAAGGAATAAACCCACATTTTAAAGGAACGTGCCTCCTGTTTTCCTCCTATCGCACCCAAGTGAGTACAACCCCTACAGTGGTTACACATATACAATATTCAGATATGCAAATACAGATAATAGTGGTAGTAAAAATGATATAAGCAGAATAAATTGGTCAGTTACCAGTAGTGTTGAGCATTCCGATACCGCAAGTATCGGGTATCGGCCGATATTTGCTGTATCGGAATTCCGATACCGAGATCCGATACTTTTGTGGTATCGGGAATCGGAATCGGAAGTTCCCAGTGTATGGTTCCCAGGGTCTGAAAGAGAGGAAACTCTCCTTCAGGCCCTGGGATCCATATCCATGTAAAAAATAAAGAATTAAAATAAAAAATAGGGATATACTCACCCTCGGAAGCGCCCTGGTAGTAACCGGCAGCCTTCTTTGCTTAAAATGAGCACGTTCAGCACCTTCCATGACATCACGGCTTCACAAGCCGCGACGTCATCCCTCAGGTCCTAAATTCCCTTCTAGGAATTTAGGACCTGAGGGATGATGTCACGGCTTCTGATTGGTCACGTGGCGGTCACATGAGCGGCACGCGACCAATCAGAAGCCGTGACGTCATGGAAGGTACTGAACGCGCTCATTTTAAGCAAAGAAGGCTGCCGGTTCACAGCGGTAAGGTCCAGGCTGCGTCGGAGAGGTGAGTATATCAATATTTTTTATTTTAATTCTTTATTTTACACATTAATATGGATCCCAGGGCCTGAAGGAGAGTTTCCTCTCCTTCAGACCCTGGGAACCATCAGGATACCTTCCGATACTTGGTGTCCCATTGACTTGTATTGGTATCGGGTATCGGTATCCGATACTTTTCGGGTATCGGACGATACTATCCGATACCGATACTTTCAAGTATCGGATGGTATCGCTCAACACTAGTGTTGAGCATTCCGATACCGCAAGTATCGGGTATCGGCCGATACTTGCGGGTATCGGAATTCCGATACCGAGATCCGATACTTTTGTGGTATCAGGAATCGGTATCGGGATTAATATCAATGTGTAAAATAAAGAATTAAAATAAAAAATAGGGATATACTCACCTCTTCGGCGACTCCTGGACTTTACCGCCGTAACCGGGAGCCGTTGTACCTAAGAATGCACGCTTGAAGGGCCTTAGATGAGGTCACTGCGCTCTGATTGGTCCGTAGCGGTCGCGTGACCACTACGCGACCAATCACAAAGCAGTGACGTCACCTAAGGTCTTTCAAGCGCTTGAAATACCTTAGAAGACGTCACTGCTTTGTGATTGGTCGCGTAGCGGTCACGCGACCGCTATGTGACCAATCAGAAGCTGCGGACGTCTTCTAAGGTATTTCAAGCGCTTGAAAGACCTTAGGTGACGTCACTGCTTTGTGATTGGTCGCGTAGAGGTCACGCGACCGCTACGGACCAATCAGAGCGCCGTGACGTCATCTAAGGCCCTTCAAGCGCGCATTCTTAGGTACAACGGCTCCCGGTTACGGCGGTAAAGTCCAGGCTGCGTCGGAGGGTGAGTATATCCCTATTTTTTATTTTAATTCTTTCTTTTACACATTGATATGGATCCCAGGGCCTGAAGGAGTTTCCTCTCCTTCAGACCCTGGGAACCATACAGGATACCGTCCGATACTTGGTGTCCCATTGACTTGTATTGGTATCGGGTATCGGATTAGATCCGATACTTTGCCGGTATCGGCCGATACTTTCCGATACCGATACTTTCAAGTATCAGACGGTATCGCTCAACACTAGTTACCAGTAGATGAAAGGTTTGACTTTCAGGGTAGGGGTTGCCACGGGAGGCTTGTGGTTCCCTTTGTTCCTTGACTTCTCCCCAAATGAAATGTCGCTGTGACCTCCCCAGAGTAAAAAGCAATAGACCACGCTTTGCATGAGCATTTAACCCTTTTGGGTCACTTCCCTCCTGCCCTCTGTGCTGACCCTGAATCCCCTCCCCTTGCAGCGAAAACTTCAAAACCTAAGATGAGTCATGACTCTTTAATAGACAGTCCTAGGGAGACAGTTTTGGCAGGGCCTCTGCTATCCTATAAGACCAAATACTGCTTTGCTATCTGATTTATACTGGCTGTTCTATGTATCTCCATACCCCTAAGTGCTAGAATGGCTCGAGAACAGATGGACTTTTGCCATGTTCTGGGGATCTCAGAAATATGCACGATGTACAGCTAGGACCTATAGTATAGTATCTATAGTATAGTATCTCCATATTTCATTTTTTCTGATGCAAGGATCTAAGTGGCTTCCATTCACAGCAACTACATTCTCTGCTTCCTACATTATTCTGTGACTGACCTACCAGATGCATGTGATTCTGATTTTAAATATTCCTTTAAATAAGCTACAGGTTATAGAAAGACTTTTTAGATTGTTGTAAGTTATGCCATGTACTTAAATTTTGTTGCACTGAATATATGGTTTATTTTGCTGGAAGACAGGCAGTGGTGCCCCAAAGTGCCACTATATGTGAAGTAAACAAATGGACAAGGTAATAAGGGTTGTCTGGGTCACAGTTCTGACATGCAACCTTTAATACATGGGTTGCATGATAGGTCCCCTTAAGGGTAGGATAAGAAAACAGCTTTTGGATACTCTTAATCCTATGGCTGTCAATATCTCAGCCATTTGTAACATATGGACAGATACTCAACAGAGATCTTTCTGCTTTGAAATTTAACGGTATTGAAAAGGTCTAGAGACCTTTAAAAGGTGGAGTTCACAAATGCAAACTCCTCAAATGAGAAAACAAATTGATTTTTTTGTTAGAAACATGCATACTCATGGGGTTAAACGTAAAACAAGATTTTACCTGACATTACTAAAATGGATCTAATTCTCTACAATTAGAGTCCCTTTCTCGTGGTTATTTATGCTTTTCATAGTTTTGTTTTCAGTTCATCTTAGGTTTTAACCGTGTATTACTGCAATGCCATTGGCTATATATTAACACATGAAATGGGATTTTGTCATAAATTAGCAACGCTGCATTGCACAGCATGCCATGACTAGGGAATACTACTAAAAGGTCTGCTAAGATCTATTTTTTTCTATTTGTGAGATTATCTCAGAATAAATACACATTTTTTAATTGAAGGAATAAAGATATCATTTTTAAACTCAACATTTTCCCTGCTGGATTTTGGATTTTTTTTTTTTTAAGAATGCTTCATGTACCACTTTGATACTACTGGCTAAGTCCGGGAATACCCTAAGTGTGGAAAAAGAACATGAGTAAGGATGTTACATTGAGCCACCACATTGTCAGGTGGGGCAGATGAAAATCTATGTACGGAGAGGCTTTTGCACCAATGTAGGGAGTTTACAAACCATGTAACATACTAGACATGAGGGTCTTCTGCAATTTTTCAGGATGAAGTATAATGTGATTGGACAAAGTCCTAATGAAGTAGGGCCTGGTCCAAAATGACAGATCTTAAGAGCAGTGTCTTTGAGAAAATGAGATAGTGTGCTGGACACGTGATACTGTAGGTGAAGAATCACAGAGCTGTATGTTGTACCTATGAAGAGAACAAAATGAGAAAATTGTTTAAAACGGCCCTTGTAAGTAGGGTTGAGCGAAACGGATCGTTCATTTTCAAAAGTCGCCGACTTTTGGCAAAGTCGGGTTTCGTGAAACCCGACCCGACTCCAGCGTGGGATCGGCCACGTGGTCGGCGATCTTGGCACCAAAGTCGCGTTTTGTATGACGCCTTCCCCGCCATTTTTTCAGCCAATTAAGGAGTGTGGGCAGCGTGATGACATAGGTTCCGGCCTGGCTTCTGCGGCGTCATAGAGCCATATTACCGTTCGGGCTGCAGAGATTTCCGCAGTCAAACACAACATTTGCTTTGCACGGAGGGGAGAGAGAGAGAGAGAGAGGGAGAGAGAGAGAGAGAGAGAGAGAGAGAGAATAAAATCACATTGACTTGCTTTGGGTTTCGTGTTCCGGTTCGGAACCCGACTTTACAGTAGAATCGGCCGATTTCACGCGATCCGACTTTCGAGAAGGTCGGGTTTCACAAAACCCAACTCGATCCTAAAAAAACAAAAGTCGCTCAACCCTACTTGTAACAATTATGTAGACAGTCTTACCTTAATGCCTTAATCTAAAGAAGGGTCAAGAATACTGATGAGCGAATACATTCGGCACTATTCAATACTCGCACGAATAGTACGCTATTCGGGCTATTCGTTACTCAGTGAAAAATTTGCTTTTCGCCTCGGTATATTCAAGTGACCCGGTTAGCATGTTTGGTGCTTTATTTGCAGCCAATGAATATGGTGTGCTTGCTTGCCAATAACAGTGATGCTGGTGCCAACTTTGGTGTGGCATTACTGTGATTGGCTGACCTTACGGTATCATAGGGGGTATTTAATGCCTGTCAGTGCCATCTTGTGCACTTTGCAGCTGGAAACAGCCTAGAGAGAGTGTAGTGTGAGCATAGGGAGAGTGAAAGCAGCATATAGGGAGAGTTTGTGATTCCAGAAATCTCTTTTAAGAGTTATTGTGGGCGAGGATTAGTTGCTTTTTAGATGGAGATAGCGTAGGTAGAGATTTAATATGAGGCAGAGTGAAAGGCAGGCACCTGGGTGCTATCAGTTCACATCATCATTGCAAGTACATGCTGGAGATCTCTGCTAGTTTTCATTGTGTTGTATAGTTTAGTAACAGACTGTGGGATTAGGGAGAGATAGGCAGCAGTGATGAGCGAATATACTCGTTACTCAAGATTTCCCGAGCAATGCTCGGGTGTCCTCCAAGTATTTGTAAATGCTCGGAGATTTCGTTTTCATCACCGCAGCTGAATGATTTACAGCTACTAGCCAGCATAAATACATGTGGGGGTTGCCTGGTTGCTAGGGAATCCCCACATGTACTTATGCTGGCTAACAGATGTAAATCATTCAGCTGCTGCAAGGAAAACTAAATCTTCGAGCACTTACAAATACTTGGAGGACACCCAAGCATGCTCGGGAAATCTGAAGTAACGAGTATATTCGCTCATCACTAATAGGCAGGGTTTCATCCACTACCATAATATGCAAAGCAGCTCATTTTAGAGCCAAATAATATTAGTTAGTACCAGCACATACTAAACCAATTTTTTTTTAGCTGCATAATATTTCTGCATGCCAGCATATAAAAAAAACATTGTAGCTAAAAATCATTTGCCAGTATATAGTAACATCCTTTTTAAAAGCTAGTTGCTAAATAATATTCCTTGCCTATTGCTGAAATAGCTAATATTTATCTAGCAGTTGTGTGGCTGGTGCAAAACCTGATGAGTAGTGTTGAGCATTCCGATACCGTAAGTATCGGGTATCGGCCGATACTTGCGGGTATCGGAATTCCGATACCGAGATCCGATACTTTTGTGGTATCGGGAATCGGTATCGGGATTAATATCAATGTGTAAAAGAAAGAATTAAAAAAAAAAAATAGGGATATACTCACCTCTCCGACGCAGCCTGGACTTTACCGCCGTAACCGGGAGCCGTTGTACCTAAAAATGCGCGCTTGAAGGGCCTTAGATGACGTCACGGCGCTCTGATTGGTCCGTAGCGGTCGCGTGACCGCTACGTGACCAATCACAAAGCAGTGACGTCATTTTTTATTTTATTTTAATTTTAATTTATTTTAATTTTTTATTTTAATTCTTTCTTTTACAGATTGATATGGATCCCAGGGCCTGAAGGAGAGTTTCCTCTCCTTCAGACCCTGGGAACCATACAGGATACCTTCCGATACTTGGTGTCCCATTGACTTGTATTGGTATCGGGTATCGGTATCGGATTAGATCCGATACTTTGCCGGTATCGGCTGATACTTTCCGATACCGATACTTTCAAGTATCGGACGGTATCGCTCAACACTACTGATGAGCTACGGTAACATCATTATTTACCAATGATTTCCATGAGTCTGCTGTTAACATATCTCATAAATGCGATATAAAAAATGCAAATTTTTTATTGGTGAAATAGCGTATCTTTAGCAGTTGTGCAACTGTCGCAAAGTCTGGTGAGACACGCAAACGTGACTATTTACCTGTAATTTTCATGAGTCTGCTGTTGCCATGTGTAATATACCTGATATCTGAAAAAAATTCCCACACAATGCTAGATGCAGGGAATTTGTCCATAACTCCTCTGTGAGGGTACTTGTGATGTTAAGGGACGTGAATATGGTGGTGCCTGCCAAGGCCGTGTGACAGATCAAAAGGTGACTGTATCTTGTTCTAGCTTCCTGTCAAAATTTGGTCAGCGCATTACACCACTGTCAAACCCAAACAAATGCAAGGATGCTGTGGGTTGGACGGCAGACAAAGGCTCCAATGTGTTGAAAAGCAGCACAACGAAGTCTACCAGATGGTCCAGTCTCAGTATCCAAGAGGCTGGAACTCTGCATCCTCAACCTTGTCCACCTTCCTCCCCCATCAAAAGTCCCAGGAGACATATGACCCCAATGCTGTTCACTCTGTGGAACTGTTTATGTTCCCTTGTAATTATTCAGGTCTCTCAACATTCACTATTAAAGAGGTTCATGAGGGGTTCAGTGCAGTGATGCCCAAACATTTGTGCACTCACTACCAGGAGATAGCCATGTTGGTGAAGGTTAGTTCATGTCTGAAGAGGTGGAGGATAATCATGACGCACAGCTGCCATCAGGTAAGCCTAAAATCACAACTCAGAAGGAGATGAATTGGAAGACGACGTGGCTGATTATGAGGCCACTGATCCAACCTGGCACTGTTGCACGCATAGCGTGCAATGCAGTGCAGAGAGAGACAGTGCCAGATTGCTAGCCCTGGAAATGTTGTTTCAGATTGTGGGAACTAAGTCTTTCTGTGACCTCTTGGCAGTGGCAGCCCCATGGTTCTTGATTCCCAGTGGTCACTATTTGCTCTGGCCAATGCAGTCACAGGGAAATTGCACCTAACCACAGACTTGTGGAAAAGTTCCTGTGGATAGGGACAGTACATTCCCCTGTCGGCGACCTGGGTGAACCTGGTGGAGTCTGGGACAGAGTCAGACACTGGGACATCACACATCTTAACCACACCAAGAACAGCGGGCCCAACTTCCATCAGGGTTTCTGACTTCTTGCATTCCAGTTTCTGTCTCTCCTCCTCCTCCTTCCCATCCTCAGCAGAACTAGCCTCCCCAACACTCTCCAGCTGGGAAGTCTGCAGCACTGCCTTGGCGAAGCATCAGCACGCTCTGCTAATGTTCATCTGTTTAGGTGATAAAGCTCACAAGGCAGAAGAGCTGCTGAAAGGAATAAAAGACCAGATCGATCAGTGGCTCTCCCCACTGAACCTCCAACCAGATCTGATTGTGTGCGATGATGGGTGTAACTTGGTGACGGCTTTAAAGCTCAGCAAGCTGGTACACGGTACGTGCATGGCCCACATGCTGAACTTGGATGTATAGCGGTTTTTAAAAACATACCCTGACTTGCTGGACCTGCTTTCCAAGGTACGCTGTGTCAGCGTACATTTCCAAAAGTCATCTCAGGCTTTTGCTAGTCTCGCTCCACTGCAGCAGCGCTTTAATGTGCCTCAACACCGACTGATTTGTTACCTGCCCACATGCTGGAATTTGACCTTTCATATGTTGGTAAGGCTTAGTGAGCAGCAGAGGGCAGTGTCTGAATTTCGGCTTCTCAATGCCTGTCAGAGTAACATTCAGCCCCCACACATAACAACTGCTGAGTGGGCGTGGATCACTGACATATATGAAGTTCTTCAAAACTTTTAATACTGCACCAAGATGCAAGATGGTGAGCGTTGATGACACTATTAGCAGCGTAACCTGTTATGATCCTTAGTGGTTGAGGATCACAAATTACTCCAGCTAAGTAACAAACGTAGGACAAGCTCTAGGGAGGTGGCAAACTGGACTGACCGCAAATCTGAACCTATCCAAACACACTAGAAGTAGCCGGTGAACGTGCCTAAAAAATCCTAGATGTCTCGAGCCAGCCTGAGGAACTAACTACCCCTAGAGAGAAAGAAAGACCTCTCTTGCCTCCAGAGAAATAATCCCCAAAGATATAGAAGCCCCCAACAGATAATAACGGTGAGGTAAGAGGAAGGCACATACACAGGGGTGAAAGCAGATTCAGCAAATGAGGCCCACTAATACTAGATAGCAGAAAATAGAAAAGGGAATCTATGCGGTCAGTAAAAAACCCTTACAAAATATCCACACTGAGATTTCAAGAACCCCCACACCAACTCACGGTGTGGGGGGAGAAACTCAGTCCCCTAGAGCAACCAGCAAGCAAGGAAATCACATTTTAGCGAGCTGGACTAAAAACATAAAGAACACTGATAATCAAAAAATTATCAAACAAAAACTTAGCTTGTCTTGGAGAGACTGGGAGCAAGGTAGACACAAGGAATCTGAAGAGCACTGAATACATTGATAGCAGGCAAGGAACTGAGTATCCAGGTGAGTTAAATAGGAAACCAACCAAGGATAACGAACCAGGTGATGAGGCCAACCTGCAGAAAGACAACACTACACAGTACCGCTTGTGACCACTAGAGGGAGCCCAAAAATAGAGTTCACAACAGTACCCCCCCCTAAGGAGGGGTCACCGAACCCTCATCAAGACCCCCAGGGCGATCAGGACGAGCCGCGTGGAAGGCGCGAACCAAATCGGCCGCATGAACATCAGAGGCGACAACCCAGGAATTATCCTCCTGACCATAGCCCTTCCACTTAAACAGATACTGAAGTCTCCGTCTAGAGATACGAGAATCCAAAATCTTCTCCACCACGTACTCCAATTCGCCCTCGACCAGCACCGGAGCAGGAGGCTCAACAGAAGGAACCACAGGTACCACATACTTCCGCAACAAAGACCTATGGAACACATTATGGATGGCAAACGATGCCGGGAGATCCAAACGAAAAGACACCGGGTTAAGGATTTCCAAGATCTTATAAGGACCGATGAAGCGAGGCTTAAACTTAGGAGATGAGACCTTCATAGGAACATACCGAGAAGACAGCCACACCAAATCCCCAACACGAAGTCGGGGACCCACATCAACCTGACCCGAGGAAAAACGAGGATGGAAACCAGAATTGCAGAAAAAAGGCGAAACCAAGGTAGCAGAACTAGCCCGATTATTAAGGGCAAACTCGGCCAATGGCAAAAAAGTCACCCAATCATCCTGATCAGCAGAAACAAAACATCTCAAATAAGTCTCCAATGTCTGATTAGTTCGCTCGGTTTGGCCATTAGTCTGAGGATGGAAGGCCGACGAAAAAGACAAATCAATGCCCATCTTAGCACAAAAAGTTCGCCAAAACCTGGACACAAACTGGGATCCTCTATCCGACACAATATTTTCAGGAATGCCGTGCAAGCGAACCACATTCTGAAAAAATAGAGGAACCAAATCGGAGGAGGAAGGCAGCTTAGGCAAGGGCACCAAATGGACCATCTTGGAAAAACGATCACACACCACCCAGATGACAGACATTTTCTGAGACACTTGAAGATCCGAAATAAAATCCATGGAAATGTGCGTCCAAGGCCTTTTTGGGACAGGCAAAGGCAAAAGCAAACCGCTGGCACGAGAACAGCAAGGCTTAGCTCGAGCACAAATCCCACAAGACTGCACAAAGGAACGCACATCCCGCGACAAGGAAGGCCACCAGAAGGACCTAGCCACCAAATCTCTGGTACCAAAAATCCCAGGATGACCCGCCAACACCGAAGAATGAACCTCGGAAATATCTCTGCTGGTCCATCTATCCGGGACAAACAGTCTCTCTGGTGGACAACGGTCAGGTCTATCCGCCTGAAATTTCTGCAGCACTCGTCGCAAATCTGGAGAAATGGCAGACAAAATCACTCCCTCTCTGAGAATACCAGCCGGCTCAGAAACTCCCGGAGAGTCAGGCACAAAGCTCCTAGAAAGTGCATCAGCCTTCACGTTCTTCGAACCAGGCAGGTATGAGACCACGAAGTTGAAACGGGAGAAAAACAACGACCAACGAGCCTGTCTAGGATTCAGGCGCTTGGCAGATTCGAGGTAAATCAGATTTTTGTGATCAGTCAGGACCACCACACGATGTTTAGCTCCTTCGAGCCAATGTCGCCACTCCTCAAATGCCCACTTCATAGCCAACAACTCCCGATTACCAACATCATAATTTCGCTCGGCAGGCGAAAATTTTCTACAAAAGAAAGCACATGGCTTCATGACAGAGCCATCAGAGCTTCCCTGCGACAAAACAGCCCCTGCTCCAATCTCAGAAGCATCAACCTCGACCTGGAAGGGGAGAGAGACATCTGGCTGACATAAGACTGGAGCTGAAGAAAACCGGTGCTTCAGCTCCCGAAAGGCCTCCACGGCCGCAGGAGACCAATTAGTCACATAAGAACCCTTCTTGGTCAAATCCGTCAAAGGTTTAACCACGCTAGAAAAATTACCGATGAAACGACGGTAAAAATTAGCAAAACCCAAGAACTTCTGAAGACTCTTAACAGATGTGGGCTGAGTCCAGTCATGAATAGCCTGGACCTTGACTGGGTCCATCTCCACAGAAGAAGGAGAAAAAATAAAACCCAAAAAGGAGACCTTCTGTACTCCGAAGAGGCATTTTGAGCCCTTCACAAATAAAGCATTAGCACGCAGGACCTGAAACACCATCCTGACCTGCTTCACATGGGACTCCCAATCATCAGAAAAGACCAAAATGTCATCCAGATAAACAATCATAAATTTATCCAGATATTCTCGGAAAATGTCATGCATGAAGGACTGAAACACAGAAGGAGCATTAGAGAGTCCAAAAGGCATCACCAAGTACTCAAAATGGCCTTCGGGCGTATTAAATGCTGTTTTCCATTCATCTCCCTGCTTAATGCGCACAAGATTATACGCACCACGGAGATCTATCTTGGTGAACCAGCTGGCGCCCTTAATCCGAGCAAACAAATCAGACAATAGTGGCAAAGGATATTGAAATTTGACTGTGATTTTATTCAGAAGGCGATAATCTATACACGGTCTCAAAGAACCGTCCTTCTTGGCCACAAAAAAGAATCCTGCACCAAGAGGGGAAGAGGATGGGCGAATATGTCCCTTCTCCAAAGACTCCTTTATATAACTCCGCATCGCGGCATGCTCTGGTATAGACAAATTAAAAAGTCGTCCCTTAGGGAATTTACTACCAGGAATTAAATTTATAGCACAGTCACAATCCCTATGAGGGGGCAGGGCACTGGACCTGGGCTCATTAAATACATCCTGGTAGTCAGACAAAAACTCAGGGACCTCAGAAGGAGTGGAATAAGCAATAGACACCAATGGAGTATCGCCATGAATTCCCTGACAACCCCAACTAGACACAGACATAGCTTTCCAATCTAAAACTGGATTATGAGCCTGCAGCCATGGCAGACCCAAAACGACAACATCGTGTAAATTATGCAGAACAAGAAAACGAATCACCTCCTGATGAACGGGAGTCATGCACATGGTCATTTGCGTCCAATACTGAGGTTTATTCTCAGCCAAAGGCGTAGCATCAATTCCCCTCAGAGGAATAGGAAATTCCAAAGGCTCCAGGACAAAACCACAGCGCCTGGCAAATGACAAATCCATCAGATTCAGGGCAGCACCCGAATCCACAAAGGCCATAACCGAGTAGGACGACAAAGAACAAATCAAGGTAACAGACAAAATAAATTTAGGCTGTATAGTACCAATGGTGACAGGTTTAGCGACCTTTTTTAAGCGTTTAGAGCATGCTGAGATAACATGAGCAGAATCACCACAGTAAAAGCACAACCCATTTTGACGTCTATGACTTTGTTGCTCAATTCTGGTCAGAGTTCGATCACATTGCATAGACTCAGGTCTCTGTTCAGAAAATACCACCAAAGGATGAGCAGATTTGCACTCCCGCAAACGCCAATCAA
The DNA here is from genome assembly GCF_051348905.1 of Ranitomeya variabilis. Taxonomy (NCBI): domain Eukaryota; kingdom Metazoa; phylum Chordata; class Amphibia; order Anura; family Dendrobatidae; genus Ranitomeya; species Ranitomeya variabilis. The sequence goes on from NC_135235.1 coordinate 492,157,098, forward strand.
CCTGAATGGCTAAAGCCATAGAATCACTAAGACTTGTAGGGGTGGGGAACCCCACCATAACATCCTTAATGGCTTCAGAAAGACCTTCTCTGAAATTTGCAGCCAAGGCACACTCATTCCATTGAGTAAGCACTGACCATTTCCGAAATTTTTGACAATACACCTCTGCTTCATCCTGCCCTTGAGAGAGGGCCAGCAACGCTTTCTCTGCCTGATTCTCAAGATTAGGCTCCTCATAAAGTAGTCCAAGAGCCAGAAAAAACGCATCCACATTAAGCAATGCAGGAACTCCTGGCGCCAGAGAGAAAGCCCAATCTTGAGGGTTGCCACGCAACAAGGAGATAACAATTTTAACTTGCTGAGCAGAATCACCAGAGGAACGAGGTCTCAGAGATAGAAACAACTTACAATTATTCTTAAAATTCTGAAACCTAGATCTATCTCCAGAGAACAACTCAGGAATGGGTGTCTTTGGTTCTGACATAGGGCTATGAATAACAAAATCCTGAATACTTTGCACCCGTGCAGCAAAATGATCCACACTAGAAGTCAGAGTCTGAACATCCATGTCTGCAGCTGAGCTCAAAACCACTCAGAGTTCAAGGGGATGAAAGAAGCTAGACAGACTGCAGCAAGGAAAAGCGGGAGGGGAAAAAAAAAATGTACTCAGGTCTTCTTTTAATCCCACTTCTGCGATGCATTAAACACTTTTTGGCCTGCTATACTGTTATGATCCTTAGTGGTTGAGGATCACAAACTACTCCAGCTAAGTAACAAACGTAGGACAAGCTCTAGGGAGGTGGCAAACTGGACTGACCGCAAATCTGAACCTATCCAAACACACTAGAAGTAGCCGGTGAACATGCCTAAAAAATCCTAGACGTCTCGAGCCAGCCTGAGGAACTAACTACCCCTAGAGAGAAAGAAAGACCTCTCTTGCCTCCAGAGAAATAATCCCCAAAGATATAGAAGCCCCCAACAGATAATAACGGTGAGGTAAGAGGAAGGCACATACACAGGGGTGAAAGCAGATTCAGCAAATGAGGCCCACTAATACTAGATAGCAGAAAATAGAAAAGGGAATCTATGCAGTTAGTAAAAAACCCTTACAAAATATCCGCACTGAGATTTCAAGAACCCCCACACCAACTCACGGTGTGGGGGGAGAAACTCAGTCCCCTAGAGCAACCAGCAAGCAAGGAAATCACATTTTAGCGAGCTGGACTAAAAACATAAAGAACACTGATAATCAAAAAATGATCAAACAAAAACTTAGCTTGTCTTGGAGAGACTGGGAGCAAGGTAGACACAAGGCATCTGAAGATCACTGAATACATTGATAGCAGGCAAGGAACTGAGTCTCCAGGTGAGCTAAATAGGAAACCAACCAAGGATAACGAACCAGGTGATGAGGCCAACCTGCAGAAGACAACACTACACAGTACCGCTTGTGACCACTAGAGGGAGCCCAAAAATAGAGTTCACAACAGTAACCATCCTGCTGCTCTGCCTATTAAAATGTTTGCTGGAGAATCTCAAAGAAGAAGCTTTGAATGCCAAGCAGGTGGCTATGGAACAAGATTTTACAGTGGCTGATACCACACACCCCAGCCTTACATAATATTCTCAGGCCATATTGCATGATGACTTGGAAAAGGTGAATGAGGAGGATGATGAAGAGGAAGAGGAGTTTTTGGTCTGTGCTACAAAGAGGACTCCCGATCCCAGCTTCATGCCTGTCCAGCATAGACTATCTGAAGAGGAGAAGGAGGAGGAGCGGATGCATCATGAGGAGATGAGGATGTTAGTGTTCTTTCTGGTGAGCACACTGAAGGTTTGACTCTTTATAGTCTGTCACACATGGAACAGTTCATATCCAGATGCCTTTCCTAAGACCCTTGCGCGACACACATTTTGTCCAATATGAAATCCTGGCTGTGCACCTTTCTTAATCCACAGTACAAGGAGAAATTTGCTTCTCTTCTGTCAGAGGCAGACATGCCATTTTCAGTGCATGTATGCCAGAGGACTGTCCTTCCTGATTCTTCAGTGCCCTTTAACTATTCGTTGTCAAAGCTGCACACTTGGCTTGACCTCTCCTTGTACACCTTGGAGGTGCTGCCATGCCCTGCCGCAAGTGTGTTGTCTGAGCAGGTTTTTAGTTTGTCCAGTGCAATCATAACAGATAGGTGCACATGCCTGTCAATGGAAAATGCAGACAGGCTGACTCTTCTAAAATTGAACAAAAGCTGAATTTCCTCTGACTTTGTAAGCCTTACGGATGAGAGCAACGTAACATAAATGCAGCCCAAATGGGTTTTTTTGGAAGTTATCTTAACGTCCATGCCTTACCATCCAAACCCATTTTGTTCATTAAATCTCGTCCTCCTCCTCCTGTTTCTGCAATAAGTACTTATTGGTCATCTATGTATACCCCACATGAATAATTTTTTTTATTTTTGGAAACCTTTGCACATTTTACAATGTGGAAGCTTGTACTCTATATCTCTAGCTATTGTAATAACTGCAAAATGTATTGTGAGGTTCCCATCACCGTCTCTTTCAGCATGTGTAATACAGACCCCTTGGGTAATTTTTTGAAAACTTTGCACATTGTACAATGGTAAAACTTGTACTCTCTATCTCTACCTATTGAAATAATGAAAAAAATGTATTGTGAGGTCCCCATCAAGGTCTCGTTTAGTGTGTATGATACAGGCTCCTTTTTTTATTTTTTGAAAAACTTTGCACATTGTGCAATGGTGGAACTTGTACTCTATCTCTATCTAATGTAATAACTGCAAAATGAATTGTGAGGTCCCCATCAAGGTCTCTTTCAGTGTGTATGATAAAGACCCCTTGGATAATTTTTGGAAAACTATGCACATTGTTCAACGGTAAAACTTTTACTATCTATATCTACCTATTGTAATAACTGAAAAATGTATTGTGAGATCCCCCTCTTGGTCTCTTTCAGTGTGTATGATACAGACCCCTTGGGAAATTTTTGGAAACCTTTGTACATTGTGCAATGGTCAAATTTCTACTCTCAATCTATATATTATATTATTATATTTTTTTACTGGGTTGCCCTTCTCACTGTCTCTTTAAGTGTTTATCTGGGAGCCTGATGTTGATCTTTGTGTCTGCACTTGGACATTGTGGAACATCATTGCATAAATATGCTACACACACTTCTTCAAGTTTCAGCTTTACACAGAATAATAATCTGAATAATAGTGTTGAGCGATACCGTCCGATACTTGAAAGTATCGGTATCGGAAAGTATCGGCTGATACCGGCAAAGTATCGGATCTAATCCGATACCGATACCCGATACCAATACAAGTCAATGGGACTCAAGTATCGGACGGTATTCCTGATGGTTCCCAGGGTCTGAAGGAGAGGAAACTCTCCTTCAGGCCCTGGGAACCATATTAATGTGTAAAATAAAGAATTAAAATAAAAAATATTGCTATACTCACCTCTCCGACGCAGCCTGGACCTCACCGGGGGAACCGGCAGCGTTCTTTGCTTAAAATGCGCGCTTTTCCTTCCTTCCGTGACGTCACGGCTTCTGATTGGTCGCGTGCCGCCCATGTGGCCGCGACGCGACCAATCACAGCAAGCCGTGACGTAATTTTCAGGTCCTTCTAGGCATTCAGTATTTTAAAATTACGTTCCGGCTTTGTGATTGGTCGCGTCGCGGTCACATGGGCGACGCGACCAATCACAAGCCGTGACGTCACGGGAGGCAGGAGACGGGTGCATTTTTAAAATTACGTCACGGCTTGTGATTGGTTGCGTGCCGCCCATGTGACCGCGACGCGACCAATCACAGCAAGCCGTGACGTAATTTCAGGTCCTGATGCCTATTTCTGCATTCAGGACCTGAAATTACGTCACGGCTTGCTGTGATTGGTCGCGTCGCGGTCACATGGGCGGCACGCAACCAATCACAAGCCGCGACGTAATTTTAAAAATGCGCGCGTTTCCTGCCACCCATGACGTCACGGCTTGTGAATGGTCGCGTCGCCCATGTGACCGCGACGCGACCAATCACAAAGCCGGAACGTAATTTTAAAATACTGAATGCCTAGAAGGACCTGAAAATTACATCACGGCTTGCTGTGATTGGTCGCGTCGCGGCCACATGGGCGGCACGCGACCAATCAGAAGCCGTGACGTCACGGAAGGAAGGAAAAGCGCGCATTTTAAGCAAAGAACGCTGCCGGTTCCCTCGGTGAGGTCCAGGCTGCGTCGGAGAGGTGAGTATAGCAATATTTTTTATTTTAATTCTTTATTTTACACATTAATGTTGTTTCGATACCGATACCCGATGCCACAAAAGTATCGGATCTCGGTATCGGAATTCCGATACAGCAAATATCGGCCGATACCCGATACTTGCGGTATCGGAATGCTCAACACTACTGAATAATGAAACATGCTCTATGCTGTTAGTTAGAAAATCTAAGCGTATGTGCACACGTTGCGGATTTGCCTGCAGATTTTTCAGCACAGAATCTGCATCTTTTGGCACAAAACGCAGGTAAAAATCTGCACGTTTTTGATGCAGATTTTCATGCGGATTTTCATGCGTTTTTGTAATCTAAATAAAGATTTAACAAAAAAAAAGGATTGTGATTTCATATTCTTGACCAACCTCTTGCATGCACCATTGAAGAATAATTACACACACAGATAGATAGGTCGATCGATAGAAAGATAGATCGATAGATCGATAGATACATAGATAGAGCTATAGATACATAGATCTATAGATATATCCATCTATCTATCCATGTATCTATAGATACATCTATCCATTTATCTATCTATAGATCTATCTACCGTATGTATCTATAGATCTATCTATTCATGGATCTCTATGTCTATCTATAAATCAATCTATTCCATTTCTATCCATGTATAGATATATCTATCCATCTATGTATAGATATATCTATAGATAGATAGATGTATATATATATTTATATATATATATATATATATATATATATATATATATATATATATAGATAGATAGATAGATAGATAGATGGATAGATATACAGGTCCTTCTCAAAAAATTAGCATATAGTGTTAAATTTCATTATTTACCATAATGTAATGATTACAATTAAACTTTCATATATTATAGATTCATTATCCACCAACTGAAATTTGTCAGGTCTTTTATTGTTTTAATACTGATGATTTTGGCCTACAACTCCTGATAACCCAAAAAACCTGTCTCAATAAATTAGCATATCAAGAAAAGGTTCTCTAAACGACCTATTACCCTAATCTTCTGAATCAACTAATTAACTCTAAACACATGCAAAAGATACCTGAGGCTTTTAAAAACTCCCTGCCTGGTTCATTACTCAAAACCCCCATCATGGGTAAGACTAGCGACCTGACAGATGTCAAGAAGGCCATCATTGACACCCTCAAGCAAGAGGGTAAGACCCAGAAAGAAATTTCTCAACAAATAGGCTGTTCCCAGAGTGCTGTATCAAGGCACCTCAATGGTAAGTCTGTTGGAAGGAAACAATGTGGCAGAAAACGCTGTACAACGAGAAGAGGTGACCGGACCCTGAGGAAGATTGTGGAGAAGGACCGATTCCAGACCTTGGGGAACCTGAGGAAGCAGTGGACTGAGTCTGGTGCACAGGCGTGTGCAGGAAATGGGCTACAGGTGCCGCATTCCCCAGGTAAAGCCACTTTTGAACCATAAACAGCGGCAGAAGCGCCTGACCTGGGCTACAGAGAAGCAGCACTGGACTGTTGCTAAGTGGTCCCAAGTACTTTTTTCTGATGAAAGCAAATTTTGCATGTCATTCGGAAATCAAGGTGCCAGAGTCTGGAGGAAGACTGGGGAGAAGGAAATGCCAAAATGCCTGAAGTCCAGTGTCAAGTACCCACAGTCAGTGATGGTGTGGGGTGCCATGTCAGCTGCTGGTGTTGGTCCACTGTGTTTCATCAAGGGCAGGGTCAATGCAGCTAGCTATCAGGAGATTTTGGAGCACTTCATGCTTCCATCGGCTGAAATGCTTTATGGAGATGAAGATTTCATTTTTCAGCACGACCTGGCACCTGCTCACAGTGCCAAAACCACTGGTAAATGGTTTACTGACCATGGTATTACTGTGCTCAATTGGCCTGCCAACTCTCCTGACCTGAACCCCATAGAGAATCTGTGGGATATTGTGAAGAGAAAGTTGAGAGACGCAAGACCCAACACTCTGGATGAGCTTAAGGCCGCTATTGAAGCATCCTGGGCCTCCATAACATCTCAGCAGTGTCACAGGCTGATTGCCTCCATGCCACGCCGCATTGAAGCAGTCATTTCTGCCAAAGGATTCCCGACCAAGTATTGAGTGCATAACTGAACATTATTATTTGATGGTTTTTTTGTTTGTTATTAAAAAACACTTTTATTTGATTGGACGGTTGAAATATGCTAATTTATTGAGACAGGTTTTTTGGGTTATCAGGAGTTGTAGGCCAAAATCATCAGTATTAAAACAATAAAAGACCTGACAAATTTCAGTTGGTGGATAATGAATCTATAATATATGAAAGTTTAATTGTAATCATTGCATTATGGTAAATAATGAAATTTAACACTATATGCTAATTTTTTGAGAAGGACCTGTATCTATAGATAGATGGATAGATAGATATGGGATAGATAGATAGATAGATAGATAGATAGATAGATAGATAGATAGATAGATAGATAGATAGATCTATAGATAGATGGATAGATATATCTATCCATCTATCTATCTATAGATAACAGGGCTGTGGAGTCGATAAGCCAAACCTCCAAATCCAACTCCAACTCCTCAATTTCCATGACTCCAACTCTGACTCCACAGCCCTGACAGGTAAATCTATCTATCTATAGATCTATCTGTCTATCTATAGATAGACAGATAGATAGATAGATAGATAGATAGATAGATAGATAGATAGATAGATAGAAAAAAATCTGCTTTATGCCGTGGTCGCACCTCAATACCCGACATTGCCGTCGGCACTCGAACCGGAGCATTCAGCTGAATATTCAACAAAAGAGCTCTTGTATATACTCCTTATGTTAAAGTCGATAAAAAAACCTAAATATTTTCAAAGATAACTTTATTTTAAAACCAATAAAAACATTATGACAAACATTGTCATTTTTTTTCAATATGAAAACTTTTTTTTAACTTTTGGCCAAATAAGTAAATTTTTTGACCACAAAACAAGAATGTTGCCTTGCTTCCAAGAAGGTGATTGGTCTCTTGGTGGTGAAGCCGGTCTTGTGATGGCAATGTAAAACTCGGTGTGGCAGACTTTAAACATCTTGGAACTGCTTGATGGCTGGTCTGCGACACTTTGCAGGAATCAACTCAACTTTCAACCTAAGAATGAAGTGGGCACGAGAACAATGGTGTGCACAAATTGTTAATTTAAAAATTGGTATTCAGGGCAATACCCAAATGTTGTAGATGGATCAGAACTGAAACTTGCAGTCAGGAGGGGCCCGTCCTTTGTGCACTGCTTGACTGGGAATATTGTGAATACGTGCTGGCTGGTCTTGTGTATCGAAAGTAGGGTTCTCATGCAGGTGGTTGAGGTTTTGGACGTACACTACAAATGACCCCCAACAAAATGTCATGCAAAGATGAAATTGGAGCAGGGTCCTCAAAAGCTGCAAGTGTCGCATTGACACTACTCATAAAGATTGACTGCCTATCCGGTGGCAGTGAGCGAGCCTTGCTTGCTAGTCAAGACAAAAAAATCAAAATTATCCACTGTAGTTGATTTTCTAATCAAATCCAGAGTATCATTTGTGATCTTTACTGTAGTAGCATCATTTTGTTTTTTACCTTTTTTTTTTTTTTTGCTGGGCTCTGCTGCCACTGGATATGCAGCTCTTTCTCTTCTCGCTGTTACATCTGCTTCTGCTGAAACTGATGCAACAACAGCTGCAGAAGCAGATGTGCCAGCAGCAACAGAGGATGTGGCACCAGCTGCAGAAGATGTGGCACCAGCTGCAGAAGATGTGGCACCAGCTGCAGAAGATGTGGCACTAGCTGCAGAAGATGTTCCTGCTTCCTCTTCCAAGTCGTCTTCTTCTGGCACAGGACGACAAATGTTCCCTTCAGTGCTATGTAAATAAAAGAAAACAAGTCTTCATTATTAGGGTATGATTCCACACTGCATAGGAGCAGCGCTTTGGACACAGCGGAAAGCCCGCTCTGCCCAAAGCGCTGCCCCCTTTTTTTTATGCATTCATTGAACGCATGCGGAATCACCACATCCTATCCATAGACTAGGCTATTAATCTTGCGTAGAGTGAGTGACTCTGCAAGATAAATAGACAAGCTGTGGTCAAGAAAGACGCCCTGCATGTCCGGTTACGCAAGTCTGCCACCTGCGTCTTTGTATGCATAGTGGAGATGGGATCTAATAAAATCCCCTCCACTATGCTGTTGTTAGAATCTGTTTTCTTTTTGACCATCCGCCATCTTGTTGTGGTTTTCTGGCTGCTGGTCTTTTTCCCCTGGTGATGGGTTGTCTTAGGTCAGGTGATTGTATCACCCTTTATTACCCAGCACCTGCCTCCCATTCCTTGCTGGGCAATAATAATAATAATAATAATAATTTTATTTATATAGCGCCAACATATTCAATAGTGTTTATCCGCTAGAGTTCTGGCTAGGGGCTTTGATAGCGTTCTGTGTTTGATATTGTGCAGTTCTGGGATCTCTGGTTCTGCTATCTTTAGTTTTTTTTAGGTTTTCTCTGAGATTAACTTAGGATCATCGGTGGGTCTATTCGCAAGGAATGGGTCGCCCACTCCATCGTAGGGTATCAGCCTAGTTTTACTGCAGGGTCCGTTTTCCTCCTTCTATCCTAGTTCTGAGTTGCAGCTCCGTAACAGCTGTAATATCTTGACGCTGCGTATTTAACCCTGCGGCTGTACGCAGCGTTCAATCCAAGGCCAATCCTGATGTATTACGCCACATAGAAACATACCCTTAAGGCTATATACTGTATATCTTTAATTACTAATTTCTCACTGGGACGAGGAGCCACTCTTGTTACAACTGGTGATGATGAATTTGTGGAACCTGTCCCTGACTGACTGCCACCTCTGTTTAATATCTTTTTCTAAAATAGCAAACAAAAAAAACACTATTATCAATCTTAGTCCATTTAAAAAAATATATAATATTAATTGTAAAAAAACGTTTATAAGTTCCAATTTGCAACTGCCTGGAATTTGTGCACGCAACCCATTCGGGATATAGCTCCCAAATCATTTTCGTCCAACAAATGTCCCGAAAGTATCTGTCCTTGTAGGACTCTGCTGCTGGGTCCTAGATAGTTGGAAAATCCCGTACCTACAATGTATACAATAATGTCATTTGATACGATATTCATGACACAAATAATACAAAAAAAGGAAAAAAAATATATATATATCTATATGTATCTATCACGGAGATATGTCACACAAAATACGTAATAAGTGACATTTCCCACATGTTTACTTTACATCAGCACAATTTTGGAACCAAAATTTTTTTTATTGAGAAGTTAGAAGGGTTAGTTGACCAGCGATTTCTCATTTTTAAAACACCATTTTTTTATGTACCACATTACATTTGAAGTCACTTTGAGGCGTCTATATGACAGAAAATACCCAAAAGTGACACCATTCTAAAAACTGAACCCCTCATGATGTTCAAAACCACATTCAAGAAGTTTATTAACCCTTCAGGTGCTTCAAAAGAAATTTTTGGAATGTTTAAAAAAAAAAAAAAAAAGAACATTTAACTCTTTAGATGAAAAAAATTCACATAAGGTCTAATTTGTTTTATTGTACCAAGGGTAACAGGAGAAATTGGATCCCAAAAGTTGTTTAACAATTTGTCCTGAGTTCAATGCACTGTTTGGGCACACAGCAGAGCTCAGAAGGGAAGGAGCACCGTTTGAATGTTAAATGCAAAATTAGCAGAAATTGACATGTCACGTATGGAGAGCCCCTGATGTGCCTAAACAATGGAAACCCGCCAATTCTAACTCCAACCCTAACCCCAACACACCCTTAACCCTAATCCAAACCATAACCCTAATCCAAACCCTAGTGTGAAAGTGGAAATAATAAAATATATATATATATATACATATATATATATATATATATATGTATATATATATATATATATATATATATATGTATATATATATTATTATTATTTTGCCATAACTAAAGGGGTGATAAAAGGGGGGTTGATTTACTATTTTATAGCGAGTTTTTATAGCTTTTCTTTTTCCTTTTTTATGATGTTCACTAAAAGGGTTATAAAAAAAATTGCGTGGGCTCCCACGCAATTTTATGCCCCAGTGAGGGAAAGCCGGAAACTTGGAGCAGATGTTTATAGCCTGGGGAGGGGTTAGTACCCATGGATCTTCCCAGGCTATGAATATCAGCCCGCAACTGTCAGCATAGCCTTTACTGGCTATAAAAATAGGGGGACCCCCAAAAAAATGACGTGGGGTCCCCCTATAATTAATAGCCAGAAAGGCTATGCAGACAGTTGAGGGCTGATATTCATAGCCTAGGAAGGGACCATGGATATTGGCCCCCCTGGCTACAAACACCAGCCCACAGCCGCCCCAGAAAAGGTGCATCTTACAGATTCTGGCACTTAGCCTCTTTCTTCCCACTGCCGTGCAAATTAAACACCCAATCCAAGTGAAGCCCTTGTTCTCCTGTAAAAAATAAAAAATAAAAAAACAATAGTATACTCCCTGGTCAGATGTAGTCCATATAACGGGTATCCCACCATGACTTCCCATAGAGAACAGTCACATCAAGAGATGTGACTGCTCTCCACGGCTCCCGCAATACACTGACAGGAGCTAAGGCTCCTGCATTGTATCACTGCGCATGCGCGAAAGTATACTGGAGTTCATTCACTCCGGTATCCTTACTTTACGGCACAGCTGCGTGGGAAAATTCTCATGCAGCTCTACTGCCGTAAGTGACAGCGCGGAGCTGCAAAACTCTGGAGAATTCAGTGATACACTGACAGGGTCCAGCAGAAAAATATGCGGCTTTCTCTTTGATGTGCATTGGATTCCTTATTCAGTACAAATACACAGGTATTAGAAATTTTTCGTGCCGTATTTCTCGAATCCAAATATTTCACTATTCGATCATCACTAGTCAAGAATTGAAAAGAGTAGTGAATGTTCTCCAATTACTCACCCATGATGACTTAATGATAATGACCTATTACTAGAGAAGATCAAATCTACCAAGACTCCAAATAGCTAAATCTTATGGAATTTCAGAGAATTTTGATTCAAAGTTAATCTATGCAAATTGAATATTCCTTTTAGTGCCCTGGGTTCACTACAGACCCCAGAGCATAATAATCGTAAGCTGTAAAGAAACAAAAACAAAACATTAGTACTCACCGCTCACCTGTTTTGCCATCGCCACAGTGTGCCTTATAGTCCTTACAGCTCTACAGTGCCTCTGTCACTACGTGCTGTGCTGTCACTTAGGTAACACGCACAGTAACATCATAATATCATGACGATGTGATGGTATGACATGAAGTGATGTCAGCCAAATGCTTTGTCAAGCCGACAGCCAGGATCTGGAGTGAAAAAGTTTGAAGACTATTCGCCCAACGGGTGAAGTATCGGAAGGCGTGCTGCATTGGGACAAAAGTGAAGAATTGTTTTTTGAATTTCTAACCATTTGCCTGGCCCTCCAGGTTCAGTAAAAAGGCACTTATTGCTGCTGATCACTATTTTGCTCAGTTTGAAGGAGAATAAGGATTTGTGAAAAATGTGAGGATTAATTTCCACTTGTATAAATTTGTTCATCTTTTCCTATGACCTCTAAACCATTGGACAACAACACAACAGTGGAGTTGTCATATATAATTGTAGGTTTACTTTATATTATAATGTACTTATCTATAAAATATTCAACATAATCACTTCAAGCCAGTGACACTAATTTAATTTTTAATTATAAATGCTATTTGTTCCAAATATTCTTATCAGCATCTTGGAAAACTACCTGCAGAAGAAATGTAAATAAATAACTCAAAAAAATATTTTTGCTGGAGATAAGACAACATTCATAGCACAGTGAATTAGCTTCTAATAATAAATAAATTTGCCCGACAGGATGTTAAACTGGAAGATTTTTTTTTCCTCTCTTTCCATCGCTTCTTAAACCGTGTGGCTCTAAATCATTTTATAGTGGCAGGGCAGCCACAAAAATCAATTTTTAATTCTGCATTTGTTTATTTAACTAATCCTGTGCGGGTTACTTGTAAGCCCCCGAGAATCCTTGCTGTCAGTACACTGGCTTCACGCAGCTAGTCATCAGCTTAATACAGCGTGATTTCACTTCCCCCAGAGGTACAAGTGATCCTATTACAATCCCTCCTTATTAATGGGACTACGGACAGTGAGATACTTCATTATCTGATCCAGGTTGTTTATAGTTAAATAAAACCAAACTGGCTCAGTGGAGCTGCAGAATAAATCCCATTAATGACAGTGCAGGAATACACAATCAAACCCTTTATGACATATTTACCGCTATCTACCTTCAGCTGCTATTGAGCGGATATGGCAGAGGATTCTGGGATTTCTGGAAAGGTGCTGCCAAGGTTTGGAAGTGAAAGAAAGTCATCTCACTTATTACAAAGGTTATATGCACTGAAGGAAAAAGCCATAATGTATTGAAAAAAAAATTAAAGAAGAATTAGAGGTGTTATATTATTAATTCAGGTCTATGTAGCATAAAAATAAAAACAATAAGGGCTCAATGTGTAGTAGAGGGGTGACAAGGACACTAAACTTCAGGAGGGCAAATTTCCAACGGATGAGAGAGGATCTTGGTGCAATTAACTGGGACGATATCCTGAGACATAAAAATACACAAAGAAAATGGGAGACGTTTATTAGGATCCTGGATAGGACCTGTGCACAGTATATACTGTATGGGAATAAACATACTAGAAATAGGAGGAAACCAATATGGCTAAATAGAGCTGTAAGGGGCGCAATAAGGGACAAAAAGAAAGCATTTAGAGAATTAAAGGAAGTAGGTAGTGAGGAGGCATTAAATAAATACAAAAAATTAAATAAATTCTGTAAAAAGCAAATCAAGGCAGCAAAGATTGAGACAGAGAGACTCATTGCCAGAGAGAGTAAAAATAATGCCAAAATATTCTTTAACTACATAAATAGTAAGAACTTAAAAAATGATAGTGTTGGCCCCCTTAAAAATAGTCTGGGTGAAATGGTGGATGAGGATGAGGAAAAAGCCAATATGCTAAATGACTTTTTTTCATCAGTATTTACAAAAGAAAATCCCATGGCAGACAAAATGACAAGTGATAAAAATTCCCAATTAAATGTCACCTGCTTAACCCAGCAGGAAGTACGGCGGCGTCTAAAAATCACTAAAATTGCCAAATCTCCGGGCCCGGATGAGATACACCCCCAAGTACTGCAGGAATTAAGTACAGTCATTGATAGACCATTATTTTTAATCTTTAAAGATTCCATAATAACAGGGTCTGTACCACAGGACTGGCGTATAGCAAATGTGGTGCCAATATTCAAAAAAGGGGCAAAAACTGAACTCGGTAATTATAGGCCAGTAAGCTTAACCTCTACTGTGGGTAAAATCCTGGAGGGCTTTCTAAGGGATACTATACTGGAGTATCTGAAGAGGAATAACCTCATGACCCAGTATCAGCACGGGTTTACTAGGGACCGTTCATGTCAGACTAATTTGATCAGCTTCTATGAAGAGGTAAGTTCTGGACTGGACCAAGGGAGCCCAGTGGATGTAGTGTATATGGACTTTTCAAAAGCTTTTGATACGGTGCCACACAAAAGGTTGTTACATAAAATGAGAATAATGGGGATAGGGGAAAATATGTGTAAGTGGATTGAGAGCTGGCTCAGGGATAGGAAACAAAGGGTGGTTATTAATGGAGCACACTCGGACTGGGTCGCGGTTAGCAGTGGGGTACCACAGGGGTCAGTATTGGGCCCTCTTCTTTTTAACATATTTATTAATGACCTTGTAGGGGGCATTCAGAGTAGAATTTCAATATTTACAGATGACACTAAACTCTGCAGGATAATCAATACAGGGGAGGACAATTTTATATTACAGGATGATTTATGTAAACTAGAAGCTTGGACTGATAAATGGCAAATGAGCTTTAATGGGGATAAATGTAAGGTCATGCACTTGGATAGAAGTAATAAGATGTATAACTATGTGCTTAATTCTAGAACTCTGGGCAAAACCGTCAATGAAAAAGACCTGGGTGTATGGGTGGATGACAAACTCATATTCAGTGGCCAGTGTCAGGCAGCTTCTACAAAGGCAAATAAAATAATGGGATGCATTAAAAGAGGCATAGATGTTCAGGAGGAGAACATAATTTTACCTCTATACAAGTCACTAGTTCGACCACACTTAGAATACTATGCAAAGTTCTGGTCTCCGGTGTATAAGAGAGACATAGCTGAACTGGGGTGGGTGCAGAAAAGAGCGACCAAGGTTATTAGAGGACTGGGGGGTCTGCAATACCAAGATAGGTTATTACACTTGGGGCTATTTAGTTTGGAAAAACGAAGGCTAAGGGGTGATCTTATGTTAATGTATAAATATATGAGGGGACAGTACAAAGACCTTTCTGATGATCTTTTTAATCATAGACCGGTGACAGGGACAAGGGGGCATCCTCTATGTCTGGAGGAAAGAAGGTTTAAGCATAATAACAGACGCGGATTCTTTACTGTAAGAGCAGTGAGACTATGGAACTCTCTGCCGTATGATGTTGTAATGAGTGATTCATTACTTATACTTAAGAGGGGACTGGATACCTTTCTGGAAAAATATAATGTTACAGGGTATATACACTAGATTCCTTGATAGGGCGTAGATCCAGGGAACTAGTCTGATTGCTGTATGTAGAGGCGGGAAGGAATTTTTTTTCCCCAAGGTGGAGCTTACTCTTACCACATGGGTTTTTTTGCCTTCCTCTGGATCAACATGTTAGGGCATGTTAGGTTAGGCTATGGGTTGAACTAGATGGACTTAAAGTCTTCCTTCAACCTTAATAACTATAACTATCAATGCACCAAGCATTTTATACCAAATTTCATGATTAATTTTGGAACAACAAGTAGTTGCACAAAAATTTTGTAATTGTTCGTGTTTTAACAGCAGCTTCACCAACAATGAAAAGTGGCTGGGGCTCAGTGAAGTTCATTTTCAGATTCTGAAGCATGGGCAGCTGAAAAATGCACCAAATTCACTAAGAGCTGCAAGACTATTATTGAATTTGGTGCATTTTACTCAAGTGAACTCTGGTATAAGACTGGCATATGTGTTATGACCCCAATCGCAGAGGGTCTCAGGAATAAATACCAAGTCTGCAAACACAAAAACCCAGCTCATAGGGCAGTGGTAACTGGGCTGACCATATATCTAATCCTAGCACCACAAATAGCAGTAGCCGGGGAACGTGCCTACGTTGGTTCTAGACGTCTCGCGCCAGCCGGAGAACTAACTAACCCTAGAAGGGAAAAGATAGACCTTTCTTGCCTCCAGAGAAAAGACCCCAAAAGTTGGATACAAGCCCCCAACAAATAATAACGGTGAGGTAAGAGGAAAAGACAAACATAAGAATGAGCTAGGTATTTAGCAAAGAGAGGCCCACTAGCTAATAGCAGAATATAGTAAGATGACTTATATGGTCAGCAAAAACCCTATTAAAATATCCACGCTGGATATTCAAGAACCCCCGAACCAACTAACGGCCGGGGGGAGAACACCAGCCCCCTAGAGCTTCCAGCAAGGTCAGAACTCACATTTAGTACAAGCTGGACAAAAATAGAAGCAAAGCAAATAACCCAAAAAACAAAGAAGCAAGACTTAGCTTAATTTTGCAAAAACCAGGACCAGCAGACAGGAGCAACAGAAGGATCTGATTACAACGACGCCAGGCACCGGACCAAGGATCCAGGAAGTCCACACAGCGACACCCCTGGACCAACGACCCAGGTGAGCGCCAAACCGAAGAAAGACAACCCCAGAGCCACACCACCAGTGACCACAAGAGGGAGCCAAAAAGTCCAATTCACAACACATATGTCTTAAAGAATTCCCGCCTAAGTAGGGAATTTATCTTTCTATCCACGCCAGTTTTTTTTTTTTTTTTTTTTTTAATCAACAAACGTTATAAAATTATTACAAAACATAACTGTATGAAAATGTAGGTATTCATTGGACTGTTTTTAGATTGTAATAAAAATCACGTCTGTTGTCACTCATCTTCTCGAGTGCCGAGTTTGACTCATAACATCTACTATGGATTGGAACCCTACACTGGAACCTCTCCAACATTATCACCAATATTGTTAGGATCAGTTGGGATCCCAGAGGTCCGATCCCTACTGATTATAAAATAATGTCATAATTTAATTGCATAATAGATGGGGATACACTTTGAAATTAACATTTGATGTGGTCAAAGTGTCCACATCAACAAACGTTAAAAAAATTATTACAAAACATAACTGTATGAAAACTACTGACATATAATTACTAGGATGTGTTATCACTTTAAATTTTGGAAGGTTCTGAGCCCGGCTGCAGCTGGATGTCTGGAGTAAAAGTATCCCCTTTATTCACTAGTCATATATGGCACTCTGGAACCATCGGAGAGATATCAGAGTAGGGTTCCACTCCTGACAGTGATGCAGTCACTGTACTTTATTGCTACACATTTGAATCCTGTCCCACAGACACAGTCCGCCTTTGTGATAAAGGTCCATGTTGGACTGAAACGTTTTAGGAATTCATTAGACTGTTTTTAGATTGTAATAAAAATCACGTCTGTTGTCACTCATCTTCTCGAGTGCCGAGTTTGACTCATAACATCTACTATGGTTTGGAACCCTACTCTGGAACCTCTCCAACATTATCACGAATATTGTTAGGATCAGTTCGGATCCCAGAGGTCCGATCCCTACTGATCATAAAATAATGTCATATTTTAATTACATAACAGATGGGGATACACTTTGAAATGAACATTTGATGTGGTCAAAGTGTTCGCCCAATTTTTTATTTGTAGAATAGGTGCTCACAAATGTAAGATAAAATAGCTAGTGTTGAGCATTCCGATACCGCAAGTATCGGGTATCGGCCGATACTTGCGGTATCGGAATTCCGATACCGAGATCCGATACTTTTGTGGTATCGGGAATCGGTATCGGAACCATATTAATGTGTAAAATAAAGAATTAAAATAAAAAATATTGATATACTCACCTCTCCGACGCAGCCTGGACCCTACCGCTGTGAACCGGCAGCCTTCTTTGCTTAAAATTAGCGCGTTTAGGGCCTTCCATGACGTCACGGCTTCTGATTGGTCGCGTGCCGCTCATGTGACCGCCACGCGACCAATCACAAGCTGCAACATCATCCCTCAGGTCCTAAATTCCCTTCTACGAATTTAGGACCTGAGGGATGACGTCACGGCTTCTGATTGGTCACGTGGCGGTCACATGAGCGGCACGCGACCAATCAGAAGCCATGACGTCATGGAAGGCCCTAAACGCGCTCATTTTAAGCAAAGAAGGCTGCCGGTTCACAGCGGTAAGGTCCTGGCTGCGTCGGAGAGGTGAGTATATCAATATTTTTTTTTTTAATTCTTTATTTTACACATTCATATGGATCCCAGGGCCTGAAGGAGAGTTTCCTCTCCTTCAGACCCTGGGAACCATCAGGGATACCTTCCAATACTTGAGTCCCATTGACTTGTATTGGTATCGGGTATCGGTATCGGCGAGATCCGATACTTTGCCGGTATCGGCCGATACTTTCCGATACCGATACTTTCAAGTATCGGACGGTATCGCTCAACACTAATAATAGCCTGTTTTTTTTGTTATCAGCATATTACTTCTATATATTATTACATATTATTTCTTTATATACACAATACAGATATCTGTCCAATTTGCTCTAACAAGATCACTATTACAGAGAATAGCCAGTGCGGTGAATATTAATTTCTCTTTAGCAGGGGGCACAGGAGTTAGCCGCAGCAGCCGGCCCCTACATCTGTGACCCGCTGCTCCTCCGCTGCCCCTCCCCCTACATGTTTTAGATACCTCAGTCAAGTTTAAGCCAAGGGGGGCGTTTTCAACACAAAAAAGTGTGCTGAAAAACTCTGCTTATACAAGAGTATATACGGTATTTCTCCCAAAACATTATTGTAATTACACATGTTTTTTTATACACATGTTTATTTCCTTTTGTTTGTATTGGTACAAAATTGGTACAAAAAACTGAAAAAAAGGCAAATTGGGCTGGACAAAATTATTTGCACCTTTCCAAAATTGTATGTAAACAACTTTGTTTCAAGCATGTGATGATGGTTCAAACTCACCTATGGCAAGTAGCAGATGTGGGTAATATGAAAATCACCCCTAATACCAGATAAATAGGGAAAAGTTGACTCAATCTTTGCATTGTGTGTCTCTTTGTGCCACATTAGGCATGGGCAACCTAAAGAGGAGAAGAGAACTGTTTGAAGACTAAGGACAACATTGTTGAACAATATCAACAATCTCAAGGTTAACCCCTTAGTGACAGAGCCAATTTGCGGCTTAACGACCAGGCCAATTTTTACAATTCCCACTGTCACTTTATGAGGTTATAACTCTTGAACGCTTGAATGGATCTCGCTGACTCTGAGAATGTTTTTTCGTGACATGTTGTACTTCATGATAGTGGTAACATTTCCTCGATATTACTTGCATTTATTTATGAAGAAAATGAAAATATGGCGAATATTTTTAAAATTTTGCAATTTTCAAACTTTTAATTTTTATGCCTTTAAATTTTTTTTATTTAAATTTGCAGAGCCCCTCATATACCTAAACAGTAGAAACTCCCACAAGTGACCCCATTTTGGAAACTAGGCCCATTAAGTAACTTTTCTAGATGTGTGGTGAGCACTAGAGTTGAGCGACTTTCACTTTTTTAGGATCGAGTAGGGTTTTGCGAAACCCGACTTTGTCCAAAGTCGAGTCGAGTGTAATCGCCCGATTATCGCCAAAAGTCGGGGATCGACCGAAACACGAAACCCAATGCATGGCAATGGGGAAGCATAGTCGGCAGTGAGTGGAGGCCTGGAAAACACCTACAGTGCCCATTGTAATGGCAAAAACATCCATTCTTGTTACTGAAGCTTGTCAATCTTAATTTACTTTATAATAAGTTAGGCATTGGAAATTGGGGGTCATTTGGCTAAAGTTGTGGGGGGTAGGGCTGGTTCAATTTTTTAGTGGGCCCAGGAAACGTGGACTACATCACGGCGGTGGAGCAGTGAGAGGTAAGTATTTCAACTTTGCAAGTGTTGTGATCCTGAGCAAGCAGGGGGGGCCCACTCGTTCGCATTGGCACTGGCACAGGGCCCCTTAAAGTACGGCGGTGTGTTTGCACGGTGGAGGCGCCTCCCACCGGCAGCGACACTTTTGTGTACTCTGAGGGGCCCTGTGCCAGTGACGTCGCCAATGAGTATGCCCCCCACCTGATGAAGGAACCTGCACTTTCATCTGCACCTTCCTCTTTGTCCCTGTGTAAGGTGGTATAGTATGCGGGAAGGGGAACCTGACTTTCAGCAGTGTCAGATTGTGGCTGTGTAGCGTGCAAGGGGAATGTAGTGGTCTGGGTCAATGTACCACAAGACTCATCTAGCACTGGCTGGGCAATGGGCAGGATGAGGAGGAAACACAGATATAGGCCCAAATAATAAAGTGGGCTAAATGCAGTTCAAAATTGGTAACAGGACTAACCAGGCGGCATTGCTTTGTTCAGTGGAGTAGAAAACCCAGGAGTGGCAGACACCGTTTTAAGGGCCCAACCACACTAGTAGGCCGAATGCAGTTTAATATTAAAAATATAGGCCGAAAGCCTGAAGATTGAAGCTCAGGAAAATAACACAGGACAACACCAAGGTGCAGCAGACACCGTTACTAGGCCCAACCAAAGTAGTAGGCCAAATGCAGTTTAATATTTAAAATGTAGGCCGAAAGCCTGAAGATTGAAACTCGGGAAAACAAAACAGGAGAAAACCCAGGAGCGGCAGACACCGTTTTAAGGGCCCCACCACACTAGTAGGCCCAATGCAGTTTAATATTAAAAATATAGGCCGAAAGCCTGAAGATTGAAGCTCAGGAAAATAACACAGGACAACACCAAGGTGCGGCAGACACCGTTACTAGGCCCAACCAAAGTAGTAGGCCAAATGCAGTTTAATATTTAAACAGTAGGCCGAAAGCCTGAAGATTGAAGCTCAGGAAAACAAAACAGGAGAAAACCCAGGAGCGGCAGACACCGTTTTAAGAGCCCAACCACACTAGTAGGCCCAATGCAGTTTAATATTACAAATATAGGCCGAAAGCCTGAAGATTGAAGGGCAGGAAAATAACACAGGACAACACCAAGGTGCGGCAGACACCGTTACTAGGCCCAACCAAAGTAGTAGGCCAAATGCAGTGTTATATTACCAACTACTTAATGAGAGCCTGAAGATTGAAGCTCAGCTTTGTTCAGTGGAGGACACCAGTTAGCGGCAGACACCGTTAGTAGGCCCAATCCAACTAGTATCCCAAATCCAGTTTCATATTTCAAATATAGGCCGAAAGCCTGAAGATTGAAGCTCAGGCAAGAAAACCTGGAGAACACCTTGGAGCGGCAGACACCGTTAGTAGGCCCCAACCAAACTAGTAGGCCAACTGCAGTGTTATTTTAACAACTACTTAATGAGAGCCTGAAGATTGAAGCTCAGGCAAGTAAACCTGGAGAACAAATTGGAGCGGCAGACACCGTTAGAAGGCCCCAACTAAACTAGTAGGCCAACTGCAGTGTTATTTTAACAACTACTTAATGAGAGCCTGAAGATTGAAACTCAGGCAAGTAAATCTGGAGAACACCTTGGAGCGGCAGACACCGTTAGTAGGCCCCAACCAAACTAGTAGGCCAACTGCAGTGTTATTTTAACAACTACTTAATGAGAGCCTGAAGATTGAAGCTCAGGCAAGTAAACCTGGAGAACACCTTGGAGCGTCAGACACCGTTAGTAGGCCCCAACTAAACTAGTAGGCCAACTGCAGTGTTATATTACCAACTACTTAATGAGAGCCTGAAGATTGAAGCTCAGGCAAGTAAACCTGGAGAACACCTTGGAGCGGCAGACACCGTTAGTAGGCCCCAACCAAACTAGTAGGCCAACTGCAGTAACATAGTAACATAGTTAGTAAGGCTGCAAAAATAGTAAGGTAAGTTTATCATTAACTAGGATCCCCAAGTCCTTCTCCCTGTCAGATTTACCCAGTGGTTTCCCGTTCAGTGTGTAATGGTGATATTGATTCCTTCTTCCCATGTGTATAACCTTACATTTATCATTGTTAAACCTCATCTGCCACCTTTCAGCCCAAGTTTCCAACTTATCCAGATCCATCTGTAGCAGAATACTATCTTCTCTTGTGTTAACTGCTTTACATAGTTTTGTATCATCTGCAAATATCAATATTTTACTGTGTAAACCTTCTACCAGATCATTAATGAATATGTTGAAGAGAACAGGTCCCAATACCGACCCCTGCGGTACCCCACTGGTCACAGCGACCCAGTTAGAGACTATACCATTTATAACCACCCTCTGCTTTCTATCACTAAGCCAGTTACTAACACCTGTAAACACCATTTACACACATTTTCCCCCAGACCAAGCATTCTCATTTTGTGTACCAACCTCTTGTGCGGCACGGTATCAAATGCATTGGAAAAATCGAGATATACCACGTCCAATGACTCACCGTGGTCCAGCCTATAGCTTACCTCTTCATAAAAACTGATTAGATTGGTTTGACAGGAGCGATTTCTCATAAACCCATGCTGATATGGAGTTAAACACTTATTCTCATTGAGATAATCCAGAATAACATCCTTCAGAAACCCTTCAAATATTTTACCAACAGTAGAGGTTAGACTTACTGGCCTATAATTTCCAGGTTCACTTTTAAAGTCAAAAATAGCGAGATCTGTGATACTGAAGACAGACAGATAATACCACTAGAAATATATATAATACAGCGCAAGTGGAAATATAAAACTTAACTTTTACTCATTAATACAGATAAAAGAGAATAAAGTCACCCAAAATGTGATTAAAAATTGGGGTACAGTCTAATGCAAAAATTACCTTGGAGACTAGATAACCCCAAATAGGATTCCAAACTCCGCATATAGCAACACCTGCGGAATATAAATGGCCCAAGGTATGGTATACAAATCTGCTGCAAGAGAAATTACATGTAACTAGCAGCATGAATGCACATACACTTGGTTGCATAAAAGATAATTGATCATCTTAAACAATGGTGGCACATGGAACAAAACCGTGCCAAATTATAAATATATAGTACTGGAAAAGGAACAATCTCACCAATTCCAACGGTGCGAGCACAGGAGCGCTGAATAGTCCCCGGTCAGGAGTACATCCAAGAATTGATGGGAAATGACAATACCCTGTCAATCCCAAGGTTCACTTTTAGAGCCCTTTTTGAATATTGGCACCACATTTGCTATGCGCCAGTCCTGCGGAACAGACCCTGTCGCTATAGAGTCCCTAAAAATAAGAAATAATGGTTTATCTATTACATTACTTAGTTCTCTTAGTACTCACGGGTGTATGCCATCCGGACCCGGAGATTTATCTATTTTAATCTTATTTAGCCGGTTTCGCACCTCTTCTTGGGTTAGATTGGTGACCCTTAATAAAGGGTTTTCATTGTTTCTTGGGATTTCACCTAGCATTTCATTTTCCACCGTGAATACCGTGGAGAAGAAGGTGTTAAATATGTTAGCCTTTTCCTCGTCATCTACAACTATTCTTTCCTCACTATTTTTTAAGGGGCCTACATTTTCAGTTTTTATTCTTTTACTATTGATATAGTTGAAGAACAGTTTGGGATTAGTTTTACTCTCCTTAGCAATGTGCTTCTCTGTTTCCTTTTTGGCAGCTTTAATTAGTTTTTTAGATAAAGTATTTTTCTTCCTATAGTTTTTTAGAGCTTCAATGGTGCCATCCTGCTATAGTAGTGCAAATGCTTTCTTTTTACTGTTAATTGCCTGTCTTACTTCTTTGTTTAGCCACATTGGGTTTTTCCTATTTCTAGTCCTTTTATTCCCACAAGGTATAAACCGCTTACAGTGCCTATTTAGGATGTTCTTAAACATTTTCCATTTATTATCTGTATTCTTACTTCTGAGGATATTGTCCCAGTCTACCAGATTAAGGGCATCTCTAAGCTGGTCAAACTTTGCCTTCCTAAAGTTCAGTGTTTTTGTGACTCCCTGACAACTTCCCCTAGTGAAAGAAAGGTGAAACTGTACAATATTGTGGTCGCTATTTCCTAGATGCCCGACCACCTGCAGATTTGTTATTCTGTCAGGTCTATTAGATAGTATTAGGTCTAAAAGTACAGCTCCTCTGGTTGGATTCTGCACCAATTGTGAAAGATAATTTTTCTTGGTTCTTAGCAGAAACCTGTTGCCTTTATGGGTTTCACAGGTTTCTGTTTCCCAGTTAATATCCGGGTAGTTAAAGTCCCCCATAACCAGGACCTCATTATGGGTTGCAGCTTCATCTATCTGCTTTAGAAGTAGACTTTCCATGATTTCTGTTATATTTGGGGGTTTGTAACAGACCCCAATGAGAATTTTGTTACCATTTTTCCCTCCATGAATTTCGACCCATATGGACTCGACATCCTCATTCCCTTCGCTAATATCCTCCCTTAAAGTGGACTTTAGACAAGACTTTACATAGAGACAAACCCCTCCTCCTCTCCGATTTTTACGATCCTTTCTAAACAGACTGTAACCCTGTAAGTTAACTGCCCAGTCATAGCTTTCATCTAACCATGTCTCGGTTATTCCCACTATGTCAAAGTTACCTGTAGATATTTCTGCTTCTAGTTCTTCCATCTTGTTTGTCAGGCTTCTGGCGTTTGCGAGCATGCAGTTTAGAGGATTTTGTTTTGTTCTAATCTCCTCGCTGTGGATTGTTTTAGAAATGTTCTTACCTCCCTTCTGAGTGTGTTTTCCTGGGTCTTCTTTGTTCGAGTCTAATGTTTTTCTTCCCATCCCCTCTTCTTCTAGTTTAACGCCCTCCTGATGAGTGTAACAAGTCTTCTGGCGAATGTGTGTTTCCCAGGTTTGTTGAGGTGTAGTCCGTCTCTGGCGAGGAGTCCATCGTACAAGTAATTCACACCGTGGTCCAGGAATCCGAATCCTTGTTGTCTGCACCATCGTCTTAGCCAGTTGTTCGCATCAAGGATCCTGTTCCATCTCCTGGTGCCATGCCCGTCTACTGGAAGGATAGAAGAAAAACCTACCTGTGCATCCAGTTCCTTTACTTTCTTCCCCAACTCTTCAAAGTCCTTGCAGATTGTCGGTAGGTCCTTCCTTGCCGTGTCATAGGTGCCAACATGTATCAGAAGAAATGGGTGGACGTCCTTGGAGCTGAAGAGCTTTGGTATCCTATCAGTCACATCCTTGATCATCTCACCTGGAAGGCAGCATACTTCTCTTGCGGTTATGTCCGGTCTGCAGATGGCTGCTTCTGGGCCTCTCAGTAGTGAGTCTCCCACCACCACCACTCTTCGTTGCTTCTTGGCTGTACTTTTTGCTGTCACTTGTTGCTGTGTACCCTTTTCTTTTTTGCTTGCTGGTAGTGCTTCATCCTTAGGTGTGCCATCTTCATCCTCTACAAAGATTTGATATAGGTTCTTCAGTTGTGTGGTTGGTGATTTCTCCATGGTCTTCTTGCTTCTTTTGGTCACATGCTTCCACTCATCTGCTTTTGGAGGTTCTTTGACACTTTTTTCACCTTCTGTGACCAGTAGAGATGCTTCTGTTCTGTCTAGGAAGTCTTCATTCTCTTTGATGAGTTTCAAAGTTGCTATTCTTTCTTCCAGACCCGCACCTTTTCTTCTAAAAGGGCCACTAGTCTACACTTCAGACAGTGTTATTTTAACAACTACTTAATGAGAGCCTGAAGATTGAAGCTCAGGCAAGTAAACCTGGAGAACACCTTGGAGCGTCAGACACCGTTAGTAGGCCCCAACCAAACTAGTAGGCCCACTGCAGTGTTATATTACCAACTACTTAATGAGAGCCTGAAGATTGAAGCTCAGGCAAGTAAACCTGGAGAACACCTTGGAGCGGCAGACACCGTAAGTAAGCCCCAACCAAACTAGTAGGCCAACTGCAGTGTTATTTTAACAACTAGTTAATGAGAGCCTGAAGATTGAAGCTCAGGCAAGTAAATCTGGAGAACACCTTGGAGCGGCAGACACCGTAAGTAAGCCCCAACCAAACTAGTAGGCCAACTGCAGTGTTATTTTAACAACTAGTTAATGAGAGCCTGAAGATTGAAGCTCAGGCAAGTAAATCTGGAGAACACCTTGGAGCGGCAGACACCGTTAGTAGGCCCCAACCAAACTAGTAGGCCAACTGCAGTGTTATTTTAACAACTACTTAATGAGAGCCTGAAGATTGAAGCTCAGGCAAGTAAATCTGGAGAACACCTTGGAGCGGCAGACACCGTTAGTAGGCCCCAACCAAACTAGTAGGCCAACTGCAGTGTTATATTACCAACTACTTAATGAGAGCCTGAAGATTGAAGCTCAGGCAAGTAAACCTGGAGAACACCTTGGAGCGGCAGACACCGTTAGTAGGCCCCAACCAAACTAATAGGCCAACTGCAGTTTCATATTTCAAATATAGGCCGAAAGCCTCAAGATTAAAGCTCGGGCAAGTAAACCTGGAGAACACCTTGGAGCGGCAGACACCGTTATTAGGCCCACCCAAACTAGTAGCCACACGCAGTTTAATATTTAAAATGTAGGATGAAAGCCTGAAGATTGAAGCTAAGCTTTATTCAGTGGAGGAGACAAGCAAGGAGTGGCAGACACCGTTACTAGGCACAACCAAAGTAGTAGGCCAAATGCAGTTTAATATTTAAAATGTAGACCGAAAGCCTGAAAATTGAAGCTCTGAAAAACCAAACAGGAGAAAACCCTGGAGCGGCAGACACCGTTACTAGGCCCACCCAAACTAGTAGCCCAAATGCAGTTTTAAATTCTAAATACAGGCCGAAAGCCTGAAGATTGAAGCTCAGCTTTTTCAGTGGAGGACTGCGGGATTGAGTGGCGCAGACAGACAAAGGTAGTATGTGTTAAATAAAAAAGTTGGCTCTATGCAGTTTTAAATTGGTTACAGGGGTACACAAGCAGCATTGGTGTGTTCAGTGGAGGAAGATTGCAAGGGGGGACTGCGGACAGACTTCCTAGGCCTAAAATACAAAAGCAGGCTCTATGCAGTTTAAATTAGGCTACAGGGGTACACAGGCAGCATTGGTGTGGTCAGCAGAGGAAGATTGCAAGGGGGGACCGCGGACAGACTTCCTAGGCCTAAAATACAAAAGCAGGCTCTATGCAGTTTAAATTAGGCTACAGGGGTACACAGGCAGCATTGGTGTGTTCAGCGGAGGACGATTGCAAGGAGGGACCGCAGACAGACTTCCTAGGCCTAAAATAAAAAAGCAGGCTCTATGCAGTTTAAATTAGGCTACAGGGGAACACAGGCAGCATTGGTGTGTTCAGCGGAGGACGATTTCAAGGAGCGACCGCAGACAGACTTCCTAGGCCTAAAATAAAAAAGCAGGCTCTATGCAGTTTAAATTAGGCTACAGGGGCTACACAGGCAGCATTGGTGTGGTCAGCGGAGGACAACTGCACCGAGGGGCAGACACAGTTAGTAGTCCAAAAAAAGTAATAGGCAAAATGCAGTTAAAAATAGGTTACAGGAGTATGCAGGCGGCCTAGCTTTGTTCAGTGGAGGACAACTGTAAGGAGTGTCTTACACAGTTAGTAGGCCTAAATAATAAAGTGAGGTGAATGTCTGGCAAAAAAAAAAAATCACAAATAAACAGGTGGCATACCTAGGTACAGGGGTGGGCTCCTCTGCTGACTTGCAGACAGTGGTAGTTGGCGCAAAGTATAAACTGGTGTAAATGTAGGGCAGGGCCCCTGACTATTTTTACTATCAACAATCATGTCAACAAATTAGTATTGCCAGTGCCATTGAAGGATTTAACAGCACAGACTAAACAGTGGTGGAGCAGTGAGAGGTAATTTTGCAAGTGGTAGAGCACTGTTTGAGCTGGGGGGGAACACTCTCTCGTGGGCGGCGGTACTGGCCCAGGGCCCCTCATGTTACGACGGTGTGTCTGACGTTGGGTGTGCACCACCACCGCCAGAGACACTTCATTGTACTATGAGGGACCCTGTGCCAGTGCCGTCGCCCAAAAGTGGGCACACCCAACTGTTCAGCCAAATGGCACTCGCACGGGTGCTTGCGCCAAGTGGTGACCACGGCCCCGTGGGGGGAGTCAGCCCATTTAGGGAGGTGTAAAAAAGGCCTATGGTGGACATACAGCAGCTGCAAATGAAGAAATTGGAGCAGTCAGTAAGACGAGTCCAAAAGCAAGACCTTTTTACAGGAAAGCTAGGTGTCAGCAGGAAAAGGTGGAGCAAAATAATTAGAAATCCATGATTGGTTCATTTTAATGAAGGTTAGATCATCAACATTTTGGGTAGCCAGACGAGTCCTTTTTTCGGTCAGTATTGAACCAGCAGCACTGAATACTCTTTCTGATAGCACACTAGCAGCTGGGCAAGCGAGCTCCTGTAATGCACATTCTGCCAATTCAGGACAGGTGTCTATTTTAGATGCCCAGCAATCAAAGGGGAATGACGTGTGAGGGAGAACATCGATAAGGGAGGAAAAATAGTTAGTAACCATACTGGACAAATGTTGTCTCCTGTCACTTTGAATTGATGCTGCAGTACCTGTCGTGTCTGTGGTCATTGCGAAATCACTCCATAACCTGGTCATAAAACCCCTCTGTCCAACGCCACTTCTGATTTGTGCCCCTCTAACACCTCTTGCATGTTGCCCTCTGCAGCTCGTGTGAGAACCATCACCGCCACTGTGTGCTGGGAATGCCTGAACCAAACGGTCTACAAGAGTTGCTTGTTTGGTAGCCAATATTTGCTCAAGGTTCTCATGTGGCATGATATTTTGCAATTTCCCTTTATAGCGTGGATCCAGGAGGCAGGCCAACCAGTAATTGTCATCGGTCATCATTTTGATAATGCGGGGGTCCCTTTTTAGGATACGCAATGCATAATCAGCCATGTGGGCCAATGTTCCAGGTGTCAAATCTATGCTTGTGCTGGGTTGAGGAGCACTTTCTGGCAAATCCACATCACTTGTCTCCCGCAAAAAACCTGTACCTGACCTTGCACCACTAACACTTTCTATTCCCCCCTGAGACACTTCCTCCTCCGATAAATAATCATCTCCATCTTCCTCCTCCTCCTCTTCATCCGCAACCTCGTCCCCGAGACTTCCCTGAGCAGACAATGGCTGACTGTCATCAAGGATTCCATCATCCTCGGCTGCAGACGCCTGCTCCTTAATGTCCGTCAAACTTTGCATCAGCAGACACATTAGTGGAATGCTAATGCTTATGATAGCGTCGTCCGCACTGACCAGCCGTGTGCATTCCTCAAAACACTGAAGGGCTTGACAGAGGTCTTGGAGCTTCGACCACTGCACAGCAGACAACTCCATGTCTGCCATCCAACTGCCTGCCCGTGTATGTGTATCCTCCCACAAATACATGACAGCATGCCTCTGGTCGCACAGCCTCTGAAGCATGTGCAGTGTACAGTTCCACCTTGTAGCAACGTCAATTATTAGGTGGTGCTGGGGAAGCTTCAACGATCGTTGATGGTTCTGCATACGGCTGGAGTGTACGGGCGAATGGCGGATGTGAGAGAAAAGTCGTCGCACCTTGAGGAGCAGGGCTGATAACTTTTCAGGAAGCATTGCACCACCAGGTTCAAGGTGTGAGCCAGGCAAAGTATGTGTTTCAGTTCTGAAAGGGCTATGGCAGCCATAAAATTCCTCCCGTTATCACTGACTACCTTGCCTGCCTCAAGATGTACACTGCCCAGCCATGACCGAGTTTCTTGCTGCAAGAACTTGGCCAGAACTTCCGCGGTGTGTCTGTTGTCGCCCAAGCACTTCATTTCCAACACAGCCTGCTGACGCTTACCACTAGCTCTTCCATAATGGGACACCTCATGTGCAACACTGGCAGCTGCGGATGGAGTGGTCGTGCGACTGCGCTCTGTGGATGAGCTTTTGCTTCGGCTGGAAGAGGAGGAGGTGGAGGGGTGGCGAACGCATACAGCCAACTGTTTCCTAGACCGTGGGCTAGGCAGAACTGTCCCACTGTGGCTGTCCCCTGTGGACCCTGCATCCACCACATTAACCCAGTGTGCTGTGATGGACACGTAACGTCCCTGACCATGCCTACTGGTCCATGCATCAGTTGTGAGGTGCACCTTTCTACTGACTGATTCCCTCAGTGCATGGAAAATGCGGGCTTTAACATGTTGGTTTAGGGCTGGGATGGCTTTTCTCGAAAAGAAGTGTCGACTGGGTAGCTCATAGCGTGGTACTGCGTAGGCCATCAAGGCTTTGAAAGCTTCGCTTTCAACCAAGCGGTAGGGCATCATCTCTAACGATATAAGTCTAGCAATGTGGGCGTTAAAACCCTGTGTACGTGGATGAGAGGGTGAGTACTTTCTTTTCCTAATGAGAGTCTCTTGTAGGGTGAGCTGGACTGGCGAGGTGCATATGGTGGGACTTGCGGTGGTGGTGGTGGGGGACATGGCGGATTGAGAGAGGGTTGGTGATGGTATTCTCGATGTAGGCCTACATGCTGTGTTTCCTACCAATAAACTGATTCCCTGACTGCTTTGCCCTAGCGACGACACCTCCACATTTGCTGCTGTTGTTGTTCTAACCGGTGGGCTTACAGTGGGGGAAGCGATGTAGCGTTGCTGACTACCTGGATTCTGAGCAGGTGCACCAACGGTAGGGGACATTTGGGAGTTATCCCAGGCTTGCAAGTGCATGCTGGTTACATGTCTGAGCATGCACGTTGTATTTAAATTGTGGGGATTCTTCCCTCTGCTAAATGTTTTTGAGCATTTCTTACAGATAACTTTGCAGTTTGCACTCATCATTCGGATCTTGGGTAAAAAATTGCACACTACACTCTTCCTACTATGGAATACCTTTTCAGGCATTGCACGCTGTGTTACTTTCACCGGATGGCCACGCTGTCCTAAAACTGGTTTTGGTTTTGCCAAACTTTTTTGGCCAGAGACGGGCCTGCCAGATGAAAGCAAATGTGATGTAGATAGCTGCTGCCGATCCTCCTCCTCCGCTTCTGAGCTACTGCCAGCGGCACACTCTTCCCCCAATGGCTGCCAATCTGGGTCAACAACTGGGTCATCTATCACCTCCTCTTCAATCTCATGTTCAGCTATCTCTGTGTCACCGTGTAAGGTGCTATAATGTTTGGGAATGGGCACCATCATCTCATCTGGGTCAGTTTCTGGCTCAGTACACTGCGAGGGCAATTTAGTGATGTGAGTGGATGGAACAGCATGACAATCTAGCTGTGGCTGTGCATCAGTGCACTCCATGTCCGAATCATCTTCTAGTGGGCTGTTAACTATTTCCCTTTCTAACCCAGGCACGGTATGTGTAAAGAGCTCCATTGAGTAAACTGTTGTGTCGCCTGACGCATCCTTCACTGTTGTTTTGGGGGAAGGACACAAGGAATCAACTTGCTCCTGACCGGGAGCATCCACCGATGACTGGCTACTTTTCAATTTTGAACTATCCGAAGAGGAGGCGAAAGAGCTAGAGGCAGAGTCAACAAGGAAAGCCAAAACTTTTTCCTGCTGCTCCGGCTTTAACAGCGGTTTTCCTACTCCAAGAAAAGGTAGCGTTTGAGGCCTTGTGTAGTCGGACGATGACGCTGGCTCAACAACTCGAGACTTAGGTGCTATTTTGATTTTCCCTCTACCACCTGATGCTCCACCAGCACCACCACCACCATCAGCATTACCAGATGGCAATGACCGCCCACGGCCATGACCTCTTCCACCAGCCTTCCTCATTCTTGGGAAAATGTAACCAAACTAACAACCATTATAAGGTACTGAAAAACAAGGTAGAAGGTGTATGTTAACTTGTTGTGAATATAAATCTCCTTTTTATGTGTGGGTGAGTGCTGAATAAATCAGGCCCACTGTATGACAATATAGTTTCTGTGGCACAAAATGACTGACAGAGATACCACAGACAGGACTGGCACAGATGCACAGATTTGGCAATATTATTCTCCCTTTTTTTTATATGGGAGACTCGTGATTAAATCAGGCCCAATGTATGACAGTATAGTTTCTGTGGCACAAAATGACTGACAGAGAAACCACAGACACGACTGGCACAGATGCACAGATTTGGCAATATTATTCTCCCTTTATTTTTATTTTTTTTATATGGGAGACTAGTGAATAAATCAGGCCCAATGTATGACAGTATAGTTTCTGTGGCATAAAATGACTGACAGAGATACCACAGACACGACTGGCACAGATGCACAGATTTGGCAATATTATTCTCCCTTTATTTTTATTTTTTTATATGGGAGACTAGTGAATAAATCAGGCCCAAAGTATGACAGTATAGTTTCTGTGGCATAAAATGACTGACAGAGATACCACAGACAGGACTGGCACAGATGCACAGATTTGGCAATATTATTCTCCCTTTTTTTATATGGGAGACTCGTGATTAAATCAGGTCCATTGTATGACAGTATAGTTTCTGTGGCACAAAATGACTGACAGAGAAACCACAGACACGACTGGCACAGATGCACAGATTTGGCAATATTATTCTCCCTTTATTTGTATTTTTTTATATGGGAGACTAGTGAATAAATCAGGCCCACTATATTACAGTATAGTTTCTGTGGCACAAAATGACTGACAGAGATACCACAGACACGACTGGCACAGATGCACAGATTTGGCAATATTATTCTCCCTTTATTTATTTTTTTTATATGGGAGACTAGTGATTAAATCAGGCTCACTATATTACAGTATAGTTTCTGTGGCACAAAATGACTGACAGAGATACCACAGACATGACTGGCACAGATGCACAGATTTGGCAATATTATTCTCCCTTTATTTTTATTTTTTTATATGGGAGACTAGTGAATAAATCAGGCCCAATGTATGACAGTATAGTTTCTGTGGCACAAAATGACTGACAGAGATACCACAGACACGACTGGCACAGATGCACAGATTTGGCAATATTATTCTCCCTTTATTTTTATTTATTTATATGGGAGACTAGTGATTAAATCAGGCCCAATGTATGACAGTATAGTTTCTGTGGCACAAAATGACTGACAGAGATACCACAGACACGACTGGCACAGATGCACAGATTTGGCAATAATATTCTCCCTTTATTTTTATTTTTTGGGGGGAGACTAGTGAATAAATCAGGCCCACTATATTACAGTATAGTTTCTGTGGCACAAAATGACTGACAGAGATACCACAGACACGACTGGCACAGATGCACAGATTTGGCAATATTATTCTCCCTTTATTTTATTTTTTTATATGGGAGACTAGTGATTAAATCAGGCCCACTATATTACAGTATAGTTTCTGTGGCACAAAATGACTGACAGAGATACCACAGACAGGACTGGCGCAGATGCACTGATTGGCAATATTAATCTCCCTTTTCAGGTGTGGGACAGTGCAGAAAAATACAGGCCCACTGTTTTACACTACACAGTTTCAGGGGCTGAAAGTGGCTGGAAGATATATAAAAAATAAAATAAAAGGGACTGTACTACAATTACTATCTCCCTACAATAATCTCTGAAATGTATGGCAGGCAGCAATAAAAAGGACTGCTGCACACAAAAAGTGTGGACAAACAAACAAGATAGCTGTGCAGAAAGGAAGGAGCAACAGGATTTGTGCTTTTAAAAAAGCAGTTGGTTTGCACAGCGGCGTACAAACACCAATGCAGCTATCAGGGAGCCTTCTAGGGCAGCCCAATAAGCTACAGAGCTGATGAAGAGAAATCTAGCCTCCACTGTCCCTGCAAAGAAAAGGTGGTGTTGGACAGTGGAAATCGCTACAGCACAAGTGGTTTGGGGGTTAATGTACCCTGCCTAACGCTATCCCTGCTTCTGACGAAGCGGCAGCAACCTCTCCCTATGCTCAGATCGGCAGCAGTAAGATGGCGGTCGGCGTGCACGCCCCTTTATAGCCCCTGTGACACCGCAGAAAGCAAGCCAATCACTGTCATGCCCTTCTATAAGATGGTGGGGACCGAGACCTATGTCATCACGCTGCCCACACTCTGCGTCCAACTTCATTGGCTGAGAAAAGGCGCTGAAAGCGTCATACGAAACGCGACTTTGGCGCGAAGATCGCCGACAGCGTGGCCGACCCCGCACTGGGATCGGGTCGGATTTCACGAAACCCGACTTTGCCAAAAGTCGGCGATTTATGAAAATGACCGATCCATTTCGCTCAACCCTAGTGAGCACTTTGAACCCCCAAGTGCTTCACAGAAGTTTATAATGTAGAGCCATGAAAATAAAAAATCATATTTTTTCCACAAAAATGATCTTTTCACCCCCAAATTTTTACTTTCACAAGGCTAACAGGAGAAATTGGACCCCAAAAGTTGTTTTCCAGTTTGTCCTGAGTATGCTGATGCCCCATATGTGGGAGAAAACTATGGTTTGGGCACATGTCAGGGCTCAGAAGGGAAGTAGTGATGTTTTGGAATGCAGACTTTGATGGAATGGTCTGCGGGCGTCATGTTGCGTTTGCAGAGCTCCTGATGTGCCTAAACAGTATAAATCCCCAAAAGTGACCCAATTTTGGAAACTAGATCCCACTAAGGAGCTTATCTTGATGTGTGGTGAGCACTTTGAATGCCCAAGTGCTTCACAGAAGTCTATGACGCAGAGCTGTGAAAATAAACAAATTTTTTTTTTCACAAAAATGAATTTTTAGCCCCCAATTTTTTTTATTTTCCCAAGGGTAACAGGAGAAACTGGACCCCAAAAGTTGTTGTGCAATTTGTACTGAGTAAGGTGATGCCCAATATATAGGGGTAAACCACTGTTTGCGTGCACAGCAGAGCTCAGAAGGGAGGGAGCACCTTCTGACTTTTTGAATTCAAGATTGGCTGGAGTCAATGGTGGAGCCATGTCGCGCTTGGAGACCCCCTGATGTACCTAAACAGTGGAAACCCCCAATTCTAACTCCAACCCTAACCACAACACACCCCTAACCCTAATCCCAATCCTAACCATAACCCTAATCACAACCCTAACCCCAACATACCCCTAACCCTAATCCCAACCCTAAACATTACCCTAATCAAAACCCTAACCCCAACACACCTCTAATCCTAGTCCCAACCCTAGCCATAACCCTAACCACAAACCTAACCCTAATCCCAACCCTAATCCCAATACACTCCTAACCATAATCCCAACCCTAACCATATCCCTAAACCTAAATCTAATCCCAAACCTATCCCTAACTCCAACCCTAACCCTAATCCATCTCTAACCCTAATCTCAACCCTAACCCAAACTTTAATCCCAACCCTAACCCTAATCCCAACTCTAACCCTAACCTTAGCCCCAACCCTAACCCTAACATTAGCCCCAACCCTAACCCTAACTTTATCCCAACTCACTTTAACCCAACTGTAACCCTAACTGGAAAATGGAAATAAACATATTTTCTTTATTTTATTATTTTTTTCCTTACTAAAGGGGTGATAAAGGAGGGGTTTATTTTATTTACTATTTTTTTATTTTGATCACTGTGATAGGGTTTATCAAGGTGACCAAAATGTTCCAATAGGAAAAATCTTCCTATTGTTGCCAGGTGCCGGCCGGCAGATCTCGGCAAGCATATGTGCCCATCATTTTTTTCCCAGAAAAAGATGGCGGCGCCCATGGGGGGAAGCAGGAGGGCTGAAGAGCACTGGGAGACACTGGTAAGTATCGGGGAGGGATCGGGGACCCTATTTCTCTGTCCTCTGATGTGTGATCACATCGGAGGACAGAGAAGTTAAATGGCAAATCAGGCTTTTTTTGCATTCACTGGTATGCGGTTAATACCGGCAATCACATCCCGGGGTTTGGTAAAAACCAACCCAAATCATGTTCTCTGGGATCTCGGCTACCCCCGGCAGTCAAGACCCTGGAGAAAATCCAACTCTGGGGGGCACTATACACTTGTTCCACAGCACCATTAATTAACGGCACTGTAGTTTAAGCACCCTTAACTACCGCCGTTAAAAGGCATATCGGCGGTTGTTAAGGGGTTAAAAGTCCATCTCCAAAGTTCTTGATTTTCCTTTATCAATGGTGTACAAAATAATCAAGAAGTTTACAACCCATGACACTGTAGCTAAAATCCCTGGACGTGGACAGCAGAGAAAGATTGATGAAAGATTGCAATGCAGGATAGTGTGTATAGTGGAAAAGCTGCCACAATCATATTCCAAAGAAACTCAAGCTGTTCTGCAGACTCAGGGTGCATCAATGTTAGTGCAAACTATTAGTCAACATGTAAATGAAATGAATTGCTATGGCAGGAGACCCAGGAGGACCCCACTGCTGAGTCATAGATGCAATTTGTCAAAATCCTTCTGGGAAAGCATCTTGTGGACAGATGAGACCAAGATAGAGCTTTTTGGCAAATCACATTATTCTACTGTATGACAAAAATGGAATGAATCCTAAAAAAGAAAAGAACACAGTACCTACAGTCAATTATGGTGGAGGTTAAAAGATGTTTTGGGGTTATTTTGCTGTCTCTGACACTGGGTATTTTGATTCTGTGCAGGGCATCATGAAATCTGAAGATTACCAAAGGATTTTAGATCGCAATGTAGTGCCCAGTGTCAGAAAGCTGGGTTTGAGTCACAGGTCATGGGTCGTCCAGCAGGATGGAAACAAATAGTTCTGAAGTGGCTTGCATTTAGGTCAGATCTAAGTTCCATTGTACACCTGTAGAGAGATTTTAATATTGCTGTTGGGAGAAGGCACCCTTCAAATACGAGAGACCTTGAGCAGTTTGCAAAAAACTTATCTAAAATTCTAGTTGAGAGATGTAAGAAGCTTGTTGATAGTTATAAGAAGCAATTGATTAAGGTTTATATTCCAAAGGGTGTGCAACTAAATATTAATTTAAATGTGCCAATAATTTTGTTTGGCCAATATTTGAGATTTTGCGTGAAATTCTATCCAATTTGGATTTTTTTCTGTTTTTTATTGTGTTGCTCCAATGCACACAAAGAAAATAAATATTTGTATAACAAAACATGTGTAATTGCAATAATTTTCTTGGAGAAATACTTCATTTTCTGGAAAAATATCAAGGGTGCCAACACTTTATATATACTGTATATACAGTATATTCACGGGGCACAGTCCATTACTTTCTTTATATTCAGGGGACACAGTATATATACAGTATATATTTTTTTTATTTTCATTTCTGTATTCAAGGGGCACAGTGTTTATTTCTAAATTCCTTTGTCTGTCTATCTATATATAGATATAGATATCTCTATATATAGGTACACATTCATATAGATATGCATCTATATATAAATGTATGTATGCACGTATGATGCAGAGTGTAGCCAACAGAGATTGCAAGTTAACTAAAATTGTATTAATTAATTCCCTTGAAAGAATTCTAGGAATATAGAGATATACTGTATACAGCATACTATATTCTACATACAGTTTTTTTGTAATTATGTATATGCAGCTTCTAAACATTTTCTTGGCTCCTTCATTTACCCTTTTGCTTATAATATAGGACTTCAACCTACTTGGATTAATGATCATTCAAGATGCAGCAACAACATCTGAAGTCAACATAAGAATAGCTATGGGCAATCAACAAACAAGTCACTGGTAGTGTTGAGCGATACCTTCCGATATTCGAAAGTATCGGTATCGGATAGTATCGGCCGATACCCGAAAAATATATCGGATATCGCCGATACCAATACCCGATACCAATACAAGTCAATGGGACACAAGTATCGGAAGCTATCCTGGATGGTTCCCAGGGTCTGAAGGAGAGGAAACTCTCCTTCAGGCCCTGGGATCCATATTCATGTAAAAAATAAAGAATTAAAATAAAAAATATGGATATACTCACCCGTCCGGCGGCCCCTGGACCTTACTGATGTAACCGGCAGCCTCCGATCCTAAGAATGAGTGAGTGTAGGGCCTGTGATGACGTCGCAGCTTGTGATTGGTCGCATGAGCGGTCACATGAGCGGTCACGCGAACCAATCACAAGCCGCGACGTCATCGCAGGTCCTAAACTCCTCATTCTTAGGAACGGAGGCTGCCGGTTACATCGGTAAGGTCCAGGGGCCTCCGGAGGGGTGAGTATATCCATATTTTTAATTTTAATTCTTTATTTTTTACATGAATATGGATCCAAGGGCCTGAAGGAGAGTCTCCTCTCCTCCAGACCCTGGGAACCATACACTGGGCACTTCCGATTCCGATTTCCGATATCACAAAAATATCGGAATGAATAGTTGAATGCTCAACTAGTGTTGAGCATTCCGATACTTGCGGTATCGGAATGCTCAACACTAGTGTTGAGCATTCCGATACTGCAAGTATCGGGTATCGGCCGATACTTGCTGTATCGGAATTTCCGATACCGAGATCCGATATTTTTGTGATATCGGGTATCGGGTATCGCAACAACATTAATGTAATAATGTGTAAAAAAGAGAATTAAAATAAAAAATATCGCTATACTCACCTGTCCGACGCAGCCGGGACCTCAGCGAGGGAACCGGCAGCGTTGTTTGTTTAAATTTCGCGCTTTTACTTGGTTACGTGAATTCCCGGCTTGTGATTGGTCAGGGCGGCCATGTTGCCGGGACGCGGACCAATCACAGCAAGCCGTGACGAAATTACGTCACGGCTTGCTGTGATTGGTCCGCGTCCCGGCAACATGGCCGCCATTAACCAATCACAAGCCGTGACGTCACGGGAGGCTGGACATGCGCGTATTTTGAAAAGCGCGCGTGTCCAGCCTCCAGTGACGTCCCGGCAACATGGCCGCCATTAACCAATCACAAGCCGTGACGTCACGGGAGGCTGGACATGCGCGTATTTTGAAAAGCGCGCGTGTCCAGCCTCCCGTGACGTCACGGCTTGTGATTGGTTAATGGCGGCCATGTTGCCGGGACGCGGACCAATCACAGCAAGCCGTGACGTAATTTCGTCACGGCTTGCTGTGATTGGTCCGCGTCCCGGCAACATGGCGCCGTGACCAATCATAAGCCGGGACGTCACTGGAGGCTGGACACGCGCGCTTTTCAAAATACGCGCATGTCCAGCCTCCCGTGACGTCACGGCTTGTGATTGGTTAATGGCGGCCATGTTGCCGGGACTCGGACCAATCACAGCAAGCCGTGACGTAATTTCGTCACGGCTTGCTGTGATTGGTCCGCGTCCCGGCAACATGGCCGCCCTGACCAATCACAAGCCGGGACCTCACGTAACCAAGTAAAAGCGCGAATTTTAAACAAACAACGCTGCCGGTTCCCTCGCTGAGGTCCCGGCTGCGTCGGACAGGTGAGTATAGCAATATTTTTTATTTTAATTCTTTCTTTTACACATTAATATGGTTCCCAGGGCCTGAAGGAGAGTTTCCTCTCCTTCAGACCCTGGGAACCATCAGGAATACCGTCCGATACCTGAGTCCCATTGACTTGTATTGGTATCGGGTATCGGTATCGGATTGGATCCGATACTTTGCCGGTATCGGCCGATACTTTCCGATACCGATACTTTCAAGTATCGGACGGTATCGCTCAACACTACTCAACACTAGTCACTGGCCAAAATTGAGGAACATTTCACTGGCGATGAAGACACGTCTCGTACATAATCTGGTCTCTTCTGTAGTAACATATGGATGCGAAACCTGGACGATAAAGAAACAAGACAGATGAAAAATCAACGTCTTCGAAATGTTGTGCTGGAGAAGGATGCTATCAATAGCATGGATGACAAGAAGGACAAACAAATCAATTTTGGAACAAATGAAGCCATGTCACTCAAAGCAAGGATTCCCAAGCTATGACTTGACTACTTTGGGCACTTTCGAAGAGAGCAATCACTGGAGAAGGACATCATTGTTGGAAAAATAGAAGGAACAATGCAAAGAGGAAGACCAGCAACTCAATGGCTTGATACAATGAAGATAACAGCGGGGAAGACCCCGGTGGACCTATCTAGGCTTGCACAAGATTGATATTGGATTGTTCATTCATCAAGTCACCCTGGCTCGTGATCAAGCTGATGACTGTTAATAAATAAATAAATATATGCTCTGTGATCAACATATTTGCACAGGCAGCATCAGGACAGTAATTAGAAAATTTTTGTAAATTATATAATTTAGCAGTATTGTACGTATTGCATTAATGGATCAATAATATATAATAAAGGTAAAGATTCCACTGATCTGTCAGAACAATCCTGCACAGACAATTTGAAACTATTATACAATGTTTTTGTTATGGAATATATGATTTGTCCTGGGGAAAAAATGTAGCAAATGGACTGAATTACACTATTTTAGTATTAAGTCCTCCTTGGGGCAAGTATTTTTCACTAATGGAGTCACATGGTCTATGTGCACTTTTCTAATTTGTATTTTAGTATTTTTCATATCTTCCTTCCCATCTTTGCTGTTTTTGCAAATAAATTTCATGATTTTAGTAAGGTAACATATCTAAGTAAGAGGTATCAATGTTTTTCTTGAACATTAGCAAGAAGATTATTTGCATCCATGACATGCTGGCAAACTAGAGAAGTAACAAATATGGGTATTTCTATGCATCTTTTCCTTTTTTTTATATGCAAATAACTTCTCTTAAAAAACAATATACCAAATACCCTGAAAGACATTCATATATGTAAGACTTCCCTAAGGCCATGTGCACACGTTGCGGATTCTGTTGCGGATTTGGAAAATCCGCAGTGCAAAACCACTGCGGTTTTCACTGCGGATTTTATCGCGGTTTCTTCTGCGGATTCCTCTGCGGTTTTTCAACTGCACTTTCCTATTGGTGCATGTTGAAAAACGCTGCGGAATCCGCAGAAAGAAGTGACATGCTGCGGAAAATAATCCGCTGCGTTTCCGGGCGGAATTTTCCGCAGCATGTGCACAGCGTTTTTTTTTTCCCATAGGTTTACATGGTACTGTAAACTTTGGGAAAACTGCTGCGGATCCGCAGCGTCAAATCCGCTGCGGATCTGCAGCAAAATCCGCAGCGTGTGCACATACCTTTACACTTTGTCTCTTTATTTCTCCTTCTGTTTCATAACATTACCAATTTGTCTTTCCATAGTACAAAGTATATCCAATCATAATTCAGTGCTGTAGGCTTTTCAATGCTATACGATTGGCTGCATTAGTGAAACAAAATATTATACCTTGTACCCCAATAAGCAGTCCATTGTTTTTCGGGTGAGATTTTCAAAAATTAACAGTATACCGAACTATTTAGGCTAAGTGCACACGTTGTGGAATTGCCGCGGAAATTTCTGCGGCAATTCCGCAACTCCTGCCACGGGTATATCGCATGCCAATTCTGCATGCGATATACCCGTGGCAGGAGTTGCGGAATTGCCGCGGAAATATCCGCGGCAAATCCACAACGTGTGCACTTAACCTAAATGGTTCGGTATACTGTTAATTTTTGAAAATCTGACCCGAAAAACAATGGACTGCTTATTGGGGTACAAGGTATAATATTTTGTTTCACGCTAAACACTAGCGTTTTGCAAGCGTAATTAGCTTGCAGAATGCTAGCGTTTTCCAAGCGATCTGTAGCATTGCTTGGAAAACTGATTGATAGGTTGGTCATGCTTGTCAAACATAGTGTTTGACAAGTGTGACCAACTTTTTACTATTG
This sequence comes from Ranitomeya variabilis, assembly GCF_051348905.1. Classification (NCBI taxonomy): domain Eukaryota; kingdom Metazoa; phylum Chordata; class Amphibia; order Anura; family Dendrobatidae; genus Ranitomeya; species Ranitomeya variabilis. The sequence continues at coordinate 492,198,298 of NC_135235.1, forward strand.
ATGCTGCTATGCAGCATCAAAAGTAAAAAGATCTAATGTTAAAAAAAAAAAAAAAAATTGTTATTCTCACCTTCTGACGTCACCCGATCTCCTCAGTGGTGCACGCGGCGGCTGAGATGCTGTGTGCGAAGGACCTGGGATGATGTCACGACGTCATCGCAGGTCCTTCGCACACAGCATCCCAGCCGCCGCGTGCACTGCTGAGAGGCGGAAGGACTCCAGGGGCCATCGGAAGGTGAGTATATCATGATTTTTTATTTTAATTTTTTTTCTTTTTAACAATTATATGGTGCCCAGTCCGTGGAGGAGAGTCTCCTCTCCTCCACCCTGGGTACCATCCGCACATGATCCGCTTACTTCCCGCCTGGTGGGAAGTAAGCGGATCAATGCATTCCTATGTGTGCGGAATCCCCGCGATTCTGCAAATTAATGAACATGCTGCGTTTTTTTCCGGAATGCGTTTATGCTCAGGAAAAAAACGCAGCATGTGCATACAAAATGCAGATTGCATTCTTTAATAGGATGCTTAATGTGAGAGTTTTTTTCGCGGTTTTATTGCATTTTTATAGCGAAAAAAACGTTAAAAAAATGCGAAAAATCCGGAACGTGTGCACACAGCCTTAATCTTTGCCTTAAGTATGTTTTATTGTTCTAATACTGAGAAGTCCCTGATCAGGCATATAATGGGGGCCGATAGAAATTACTGAGTGTGACACAATTTCACTATTTTCTCCCAGAAATAGTGTTAAGTTTTAGATATCTGTGAAACTTGAACTGTGCTCACATTGCAGCACCATGTAAAACAAACATTTGAAAAATTATTGTTGCATCTTAGCCATGTTGCATACTATGATATTATACAAAAAAATGAACAATACAATCTGTGTACAAATATAAGTCATGTTATTTACTTATTTTGAGATTCATACATGATGAATACATTCCTATTTATTAAGTGATATTACTCCAATTTTCATCTGCAAGAAAGCCAAATAAGTGTTACCATTGATATTTTGACTTATGTTTTATATGCTCTAAGGTGAGTAGTGAGTAGTAATCTCACAACTGGTGTTTCAAGTGTGGGCAGCATTCCCAGGTAGGGTTGAGCGAAACGGATCAGTCAAATTAAAAAATCGCCGACTTTCGGCAAAGTCAGGTTTCATGAAACCCGACCCGATCCCTGTGTGGGATCGGCCATGAGGTCGGCGATCTTCACGCCAAAGTTGCGTTTCGTATGACGCTTTCAGCGCCATTTTTCAGCCAATGAAGGAGGACGCAGAGTGTGGGCAGCGTTATGACATAGGTCTCGGTCCCCACCATCTCAGAGAAGGGCATGACAGTGATTGGCTTGCTATCTGTGGCGTCACAGGGGCTATAAAGGGGCGTGCACGCCGACCGCCATCTTACTTCTGCCGATCTCAGCATTGGGAGAGGTTGCTGCAGCTTCATCAGAAGCAAGGATATCGTTAGGGAGGGAAGATTAACCCCCAAACCGCTTGTGCTGTAGCGATTTCCACTGTCCAACACCACCTTTGTTTTGCAGGGACAGTGGAGGCTAGATTTTTGTGCATCAGCTCCTTAGCTTATTAGACTGCCTTATAAGGCTCCCTGATAGCTGCATTGCTGTTTGTACGCCGCTGTGCAAACCAACTGCTTTTTTAAATGCAAAAATCCTGTTGCTGCTTTCTGCACAGTTATCTTGTTTATTTGTCCACACTTTTGTGTGCAGCAGTCCTTTTTATTGCTGCCATACTTGTCCTGAGATCATTATAAGGAGATTGAAATTGTAGTACAGTCCTTTTATTTTTTTATATATCTTCCAGCCACGTTCTGCCACTTACATTGTATAGTGTAATACCCAGGGCCTGTTTTTTGCTGCAGTCTCCCCCCCAAAAAAAGGGAGATTTAAATTGCCAACAAGTTTATATACGTCAGTTCTGTTTGTTGTATATCTGCCAGCCACGTTCTGCCTTTTACATTGTATAGTGTAATACCCAGGGCCTGTTTTTTGCTGCAGTCTCCCCCCCGAAAAAGGGAGATTTAAACTGTCACTAAGTGGATCTGCGTCAGTTCTGTTTGTTGTATATCTGCCAGCCACGTTCTGCCTTTTACATTGTATAGTGTAATACCCAAGGCCTGTTTGTTGCTGCAGTCTCCCCCCCAAAAAAGGAGATTTAAATTGCCACTAAGTGGATCTACGTCAGTTCTGTTTGTCGTATATCTGCCATCCACGTTCTGCCACTTACATTGTATAGTGTAATACCCAAGGCCTGTTTTTTGCTGCAGTCTCCCCCCCAAAAAAGGGAGATTTAAATTGCCACTAAGTTTACATACGTCAGTTCTGTTTGTCGTATATCTGCCAGCCACGTTCTGCCACTTACACTGTATAGTGTAATACCCAGGGCCTGTTTTTTGCTGCAGTCTCCCCCCCAAAAAAGGAGATTTAAATTGTCACTAAGTGGATCTACGTCAGTTCTGTTTGTCGTATATCTGCCAGCCACGTTCTGCCACTTACATTGTGTAGTGTAATACACAGGGCCTGTTTTTTGCTGCAGTCTCCCCCCCAAAAAAGGGAGATTTAAATTGCCAACAAGTTTATATACGTCAGTTCTTTTTGTCGTATATCTGCCAGCCACGTTCTGCTACTTACATTGTGTAGTGTAATACACTAGGCCTGAGTTTTGCTCCAGTCTCCCCCCTCAAAAAAGGGAGATTTAAATTCTCAACAAGTTTATATACCCCTTCTACCTTGTTTTACAGTACCATATAATGGTTGTTAGTTTGGTTACATTTTCCCAAAAATGAGGAAGTCTGGTGGAAGAGGCCGTGGGCGGTCATTGCCAGCTGGTAATGATGGTGGTGGTAGTGGTGGTGGAGCATCTGGTGGTAGTGGGAAAAGCAAAATAGCACCTAAAGCTCGAGTTGTTGAGCCAGCGTCATCATCTGGCTACACAAGGCCTCAAAGGCTTCCTTATCTGGGAGTAGGAAAACCGCTTTTAAAGCCAGAGCAGCAGGAAAAAGTTTTGGCTTTCATTGCTGACTCAGCCTCTAGCTCTTTCGCCTCCTCTTCAGAAAGTTCGTTGAACTGCATTTGGCCCACTTTATTACTTGGGCCTACTAACTGTGTCTGCCACTCATTACAGATTTCCTCCACTGAACAAAGCAATGCACCTGTTTAGTCCTGTTACCAATTTTGAACTGCATTTAGCCTACTTTATTATTTGGGCCTATATCTGTGTTTCCTCCTCATCCTGCCCATTGCCCAGCCACTGCTAGATGAGTCTGCTGGTACATTGACCCACACCACTACATTCCCCTTGCACTCTACACAGCCAGTATCTGACCCTGCTGAAAGTCTGGTTCCCCTTCCCGCATACTATACCACCTTACACGGGGACAAAGAGGAAGGTGCAGATGAAAGTGCAGGTTTCTTCATCAGGTGGGGGGGCATACTCGTTGGCGATGTCACTGGCACAGGGCCCCTCATAGTACGCAAAAGTGTCTCTGCCGGTGGGAGGCGCGCCCGCCATCAAACACACCGCCGTACTTTGAGGGGCCCTGTGCCAATGCGAATGAGTGGGCCCCCCTGCTTGCTCAGGATCACAGCACTTGCAAAGTTTAAATACTTACCTCTCCCTGCTTCACCGCTGTGATGTAGTCCGCATTTCCTGGGCCCACGAAAAACTTGAGCCAGCCCTAACCCCCACAACTTTAGCCAAATGACCCCCAATTTTCAATGCCTAACTATTATTATAAGGTAAATTAAGATTGACAAGCTTAAGTAACAAGAATTGATGTTTTTGGCATTAAAATGGGCACTGTAGGTGTTTTCCTGTCCTCCACTCTCTGCCGACTTTGATTCCCCATTGACTTGCATTGGGTTTCGTGTTTCAGTCGGCCCCCGACTTTTCACAATAAGCCGATTTCACCCGACCTGACTTTTGAGAATGTCGGGTTTCGCGAAACCCGACTCGATACTAAAAAAGTAAAAGTTGCTCAACTCTATTCCCAGGGAATATGTGTGACGGCTACAGAGGTACTGCATGTCCTGGATGAAGGCAGCCATAAGCCAGCCAAAAACCTCAGACTGCATGGAGGACCTGATAATACACCAGGCGCAAGCCCAGCTGCAGCAACAACAGCACCAACAACTTCAGCTGACACAGCATGAGATGAATGAACTGCTTATGCAACAGATCAAGCAACAGCAGCAGCACTGTCAATAGTAGTTGACAGTAGTTTGATCTACTCACAGAGGTGGTTTGTTCCACAACAGCAACTCCAACTCCAAGGTTGACTGATGATTTTTCCATCCGGAAGGCGGTAAGAGGAGCTCTTCAGAAAATGACTGAGGGTGACGATATAGAGGCCTTTTTGACCATTTTTGAAAGGGTCGCTGACATGGACAAACTTCTGCCATACATAACAGGGGAGCCCCACAGGGCCTACTGTGCTTAGCCTTGCAAAACACTAAGGAATACGTCAAACTTAAAACAAAAATGTTGGCGCTTTTGGGGGTGAAGATGATTGTCAGAGTGCAGCGGCTGTGCATATCACCATGACAAATCCTCCCACTCCCAAATGTTTGATCTGCTTCACCTGGTCCTAAATTGGTTGCAGCCAGAGTCTTCCACCCCTGCGCAGATGGTAGAGAGAGTGGTGATGAACCAGTTTGTGCCTTCGCTTCTGAGGCCAATACAGACTAGGGTTGCCTTTAGGGAGATCCCCAGAAAGCCAATGACCTGGTCAAACTGGTCTAGTGGTATCAGGGGGCTGAGGGTTCCTTTGGAAGCAGCTCTCTCCATACTGGGGGTCCCAACAATGGGCAAAGGCCCAAAAGGGGGTGGTGTGTCCAAGGTCCAAAGGGGAAGAGGAGGTAATGCCAAAGGTCCCAGCTCGCAATATATACTGGAAATGTCACGGCCCAGAGCATTTAGCCCCCCACTGTCTCCTGACCTGCGAGCAGATAGACTGTAGCCTGGGATGCTACTGCTCATACTATGCATAACTGGCCTGCAGTGTGAACTGTCTATCCAGCGAGGGGCCATAAGCTTGCCCCATAAAGGTGAATGGTTGGTAAGTGGCTGGACTGCTAAACTCAATTGATATCATCCTCCTTCCTGAGGGATCTAAGTATGGCTCCAATGCACATAGTACTAAGAGGTTTGTTTGGTGCATCTGGGAGAGATTTTATGGGCAGCCTGAGAGATGGGTGCGGTTCACATGTTAAAATTAAGTTTGTTGTTTGATACAAGGTCTGTGTGTATTTTCCTTTGCTTGTGGCTGGTTTATGATGCACCAATAAATCAGCATGGATATTTAAAGGGAAACGCTTCCTGTGTTACCTCACCATGCACCCAAGTGAGTAGCAATCCCATAATGCATTCATTTTTGTGTATTAATGTACAGGTTTCATTAATAGAAGGAAGCTTAAATTGGACATTGTTATATGGTTCAGTAATGAAAACAATTGCTCTTGCTGAATCAACCACTGCTTAAGAGTTATTTTGGGTACAAACAATCTTTTATGACAGAAGCTCCCCAACAGTACATCAGCCTTTTCTTATTTTATTTTAGATTTCGTAATAATGGTTTTCTTGGAATTTTCAAAATATGGCAAAAATAAGGAATTGTTCAAAAATAAAATACATGTTACTTACCACTGAAATCGCTTGATGCCACAGTGGACTCTATTGGGACTGGAAGTGATTACTTACATCTTTCAGTCATCTGACAGCTGAGGCCACTACAACAGGCTGGAGACTGATGGATGGCATGCCACTAATAATAATAATAATAATAATAATAATAATAATAATACTTCTGGTGGGATCATATCCCAATTATTCAGCTGACCCTTTCAGTCAACTACTGCCTCAGAAATCACATGCTATGCATACATAAATGGCTGTTGAGGCTAATGATTGTCTGTAGTACCCAGATTGAAAATTAATAAAATCCTCAAGTCCGTAATACTCTTATGGAATTGGTTGTATTTATTTGCGTGTCTACTCTCGGTTGTAGCTATTGGGAATGTGGATGTAGTAGCTATACCTTGGTTCTAGTTCCTGAAGGAGCCCAAGATTTCCTTTGCCAAATAATTATAAAAACACATGGTACACATGGTACACATGTGGGGTACTCAAATACAGTCTGTAGGAGTCCCACCCATACCATGTACATTGTATAGGTTTAGCAGAGGAGTCTCCAACTACCTCTTTGTATCTACTCATGTTCTAGAGCATCCAGTCCAGTTAGTGATTCCACCAAGTTAATAGCAATAGACTGCTGTACAGTAGCAGAAGATTTGTTAATAATGTAGAGGTTAATACGATATTGAGAGAGTGTGCAGGGGATAATCACCTTTCTAGCACAGCTATTTAATGAGAAAATTGACAGCTCAGCCTTGATGAATCCATGGGGTTTATTGCCCGCATAAGCCGCAAGCAGCTCTCTGATTAGCAGGGGAAGGTCACGGATTTCCAATATGTGGAGCATATGAGATTTCCCTAGATAGGATCAGCAAATAGACGCTATCCAGTTCTAGGTGCACATCAACTACGCAAACCTTTTTCACTATTTATTTATTAAGTTAAGTTACGTTGCTAAAAAAAAAGAGATAAAATACAGCTTTGAGAAAGCAAGGTGAAGAGAAAATTGACCTTATTACATCACCCCAAAATGAAGATGACATGTGACATGAAAGTAAATACAAAAAAAGAAGAAAAGGGAAAGAAACTGAAATTAAAACAGATAGAAAAGTCAAAAAAAGAATGTAATAATGTACACTGATAAAATAAAACAAATCACATTTACAATTTATAATTCTCAGCAGGATAAAATAAAAAGCTTAAAATCAAAGGGTACCTAAAAAACAGCTGCAGGTATCAATAAATATGTGAGCTGGCTTTTAAGACAGAGAAGAGTTAAAGTGTTCCTACAAGAGAATAGATAAGAGTTTGACCTTGGGAGGGAGTACAATTTATTCTATGGTACAAAGGCATACCTGACAGGACCCATCCACAAAGTGTACTGTACTGCTCCAAGTCTACAATATATCATCCAGCTAAGACCAAAGCCTGGATATGCCACACAGCATCAGCAATGCTGAGCATACAGAGTCGCAACATTCACAATACATTTAGATCAACTTCATATCTCATATACATTGTAAATATTAGTTCGTTAAATTGTAGGTTCACCATTTGTAAACCAATTACAGAAGGGTCCTCTTTTTAAGAATCTCATCTTTTTGTTACATGGAAGAACATCTTTCCAGTAAAGAACACGTCCTGTCCCACATCAGACAACCTATTTATGCGAATGGTCGCTATGCAATACATTTTTCCCCTGTGGTACAACATGGATAATGAACAACGTAGACTGAAGTGTTCAAAACGCATCAGAGGAATTTTATCTGTCTGTCTGAAATTGTTGCCATGAAGAATAAAGCTCAATAATTTTATCCTAACTGCATACTTGACATGATTCTCTTTCCATACCATACCCATTACAAAAATTTGTCAATAAATGTACTTTTGGGTCATCAGCTCGTTCTCATGCCATGACATACATTCTCGTCAAGTTGTTATTGCGCAAGTGACCGCAAGATCAGATGCAGGAGCTAGGCTGTAATGCATAGCCGTGTTCTTGCTGCAATTTCAGGGATTTAACATAGCTTTAGTTCTCGATGTTGAACACCTTAGATGCCACCGTCAATAATGACAATGGCATTAAGGCCGTTAGACAGCAGGACAGTGCTCCCTCAGTCACCATCAAACTATGTGAGTTCTTAAAGTTGATGATTGAGGGACACAGCAAGAAAAAGCTTTGTGATCTATTTATTGTCAATGTAGCCTTCTAAAAAATAACAATATATATATTATGGATCCATGTGATACATATTTATACAAATATTTTTGTGGGTCCTACCTTAGATTTTTTTTAAACTTACACATAGGGAGAAATTCGTCAAGTCCAGTTGTTTTATACGCCAGTCTTAAAGCAGAGTCTACTGATGTCATTGGTATGTGTCAGCTAATGAATTTTTGGCTGCTGTGTGTGACTGCAAGATTTGGATGCCAGTCATTGAAGTAAATTTTTTATACCATTTATACAATTTGTGGCATAAAAGTAGTGAATCTGTTCTGCAGATCATTTTCCACTACACTTGACTTACTTGACAAGATCTTGGCAGAGATAGCAAAAAAAAAAAAAAAGTTGCAAAGTTTTTGTTCAACTACTTATTTTTCTCCTTCTGCCATGACAGCACCCCCAGAGAGAGGCATGAGGTCACAAGAGGGGGATTCTGCTTTTCCAGCATTTAGGAGCTTTGTATTTGGAGTCCGCAAACTATTCTAGGAAAATCTGCGCTCAAGGAGGCAAATAGCGCTCTGCCCCCCTCCCCCCGAGTCTCTCCGTATGGCTAAGCAGTACTGTACAGCCACATATGGGATATTGCCAAGTTCAGCAGAAATTGTGAGACAAATTTTGGTGTCATTTTTACCATTTTCCCAGTATGAAAATGTAAAATTTGGGGCTAACACAATTTTGGTGGTAAAAATATAAATTATTCTCACTTCATTGCCCAATGGTATAAAATTCTGTGACACATCTGTGGTGTCAATATAATCACTGCAACCCTAGTTGAATTCATTGAGAGGTTTAGTTTGTAAAATGGGGTCACTTATGGGGGGGTTCTGCTGTTCTGGCAATGTAATATGGCACCATCAAACCAGTCCAGCAAAATCTGCACAGTAAGGCTGGCGTCTCACTAGCGAGTTTTACGGATGTATAAGCGCAGAAAATACGTCTAGAAAATACGCATTGCACACGGCCCAATGATTCTCTATGGGGCAGCTCCTATCTGCCATATATTATGCATCCGTAATATATGGTATGTTACGGGCGTAGAAAAATTGCAGCACGCTGCGTTTGTCAGCGTATTGCACCAAAAATCCACCAATGAAAGTCTATGGGAGCGAGAAAATTACGGATTACACATGGACCATGCGTGTGACTTGCGAGAAATATGCACTGGTGATCTATAGAAAAGCCGGCAATTCAGTGCGGTGTAAAGTAAAATCATACTGACAGAATAGAATAGAATAGGTAGAATAGATGTGTACACATAGAATAGGTATATATATATATATATATATATATATATATACATATATATATATGTCAGTAAGACACATATATATATATATATATTTATATTTAATTCAGCGCTAGATAGTAGTGTTGAGCGATACCTTCCGATATTTGAAAGTATCGGTATCGGGTTGTATCGGCTGATATCCGAAAAGTATTGGATATCGCTGATACCGATACCCCATACCAATACAAGTCAATGGGACACAAACATCGGAAGTGATCCTGGATGGTTCCCAGGGTCTGAAGGAGAGGAAACTCTCCTTCAGGCCCTGGGATCCATATTCATGTGTAAAATAAAGAATAAAAATAAAAAATAGGGATATACTCACCCTCTGACGCGCCCTGGTGGTAACCGCTGCAACCGGCAGCCTCCGTTCCTAAGAATGAGCATGTGAAGGACCTTCGATGACGTGGCGGCTTGTGATTGGTCGCGTGACCGCTCATGTGACCGTTCACGCGACCAATCACAAGAGCGCGACATCATCGCAGGTCCTTCACTCGCTCATTCTTAGGAACGGAGGCTGCCGGTTGCAGCGGTTACCACCAGGGCACGTCAGAGGGTGAGTATATCCCTATTTTTTATTTTTATTCTTTATTTTACACATGAATATGCATTCCGATCCCGAGTCCCGATATCGCAAAAATATCGGAACTCGATATCGGAATTCCGATACCGCAAATATCGGCCGATACCCGATACTTGCGGTATCGGAATGCTCAACACTACTAGATAGCAGAAAAGCCAGTAATTCAATTGCCGGCTTTTCCTATCTCCTTCACAAACCCGAGAGGATATGAGACATAGTTTACATACAGTAAACCATCTCATATCCCTTCTTTTATTACATATTCCTCTTTACTAATGTAACAAGTGTCTCTGTGCAAAATGTGGGGGCTCTAGTTATTAAATTAAAGGGTTAAATCCCGGAAAAAAATTGGCGTGGGCTCCCACACAATTTTCTCTGCCAGAGTGGGAAAGCCAGTGACTGAGGGCAGATATTAATAGCCTAGAGAGGGACCATTATTATAGGACCCCCCTGGCTAAAAACATCTGCCCCCAGCCACCCCAGAAAAGGCACATCTGTAAGATGCGCCTATTCTGGCACTTAGCCTCTCTCTTTCCACTCCCGTGTAGCCGTGGGATATGGGGTAATAAAGGGTTAATGTCACCTTGCTATTGTAAGGTGACATTAAGCCAGGTTAATAATGGAGAGGCGTCAATTATGACACCTATCCATTATCAATCCAATAGTACGAAATGGTTAATAAAACACACACACATTATTAAAAAGTAGTTTAATGAAATAAAGACACATGGTGTTTTAATATTTTATTATACTCTTAATCCACCTGAAGACCCTTGTTACCTGAAATAAAGTTAAAAAAAAACAAACAACAATATTCCATACCTTCCGTCGTTCAGTCTTGTCCCACGCTGTAAATCCATCTGTAGGGGTTAAATCATTTTACACACTGCTAATGCAGCTGTGCTCCTGACTGTAAAACTTGGTGAATGAATGGAATGCAGGGGAATGTACTGTAGTTACCTCGAGTCACGGTGCTGCGCCCTCTGCTGGATGAACTCATATGAACTTGAGCGTGAGAAAATATTCTGAAAAGTTCCCACGCTCGAGTTCATATGAGTTCATCCAGCAGAGGGTGCAGCACCGCGACTCGAGGTAACTACAGTACATTCCCCGGCATTCCATTCATTCACCAAGTTTTACAGTCAATAGCAAAGCTGCATTAGCAGAGCTCCTGGGTGTAAAATGATTTAACCCCTTCAGATGGATTTACAGCGTGGGACAAGACTGAACGACGGAAGGTATGGAATATTGTTGTTTGTTTTTTTTAACTTTATTTCAGGTGGCAAGGGTCTTCAGGTGGATTAAGAGTATAATAAAATATTAAAACACCATGTGTCTTTATTTCATTAAAATACTTTTTAATAATGTGTGTGTGTGTTTTATTAACCATTTCATACTATTGGATTAATAATGGATAGGTGTCATAATTGACACCTCTCCACTATTTACCTGGCTTAATGTCACCTTACAATAGCAAGGTGACATTAACCCTTTATTACCCCATATCCCACTGCTACAAGGGAGTGGGAAGAGAGAGGCTAAGTGCCAGAATAGGCGCAACTTACAGATGTGCCATTTCTGGGGTGGCTGGGGGCAGATGTTTTTAGCCAGGGGGGGATCCTATAACCATGGTTCCTCTCTAGGCTATTAATATCTGCCCTCAGTCACTGGCTTTCCCACTCTGGCGGAGAAAATTGTGCGGGAGCCCACGCCAATTTTTTCCGGGATTTAACCCTTTAATTTAATAGCTAGAGCCCCCAAATGTTACACAGAGACACTTGTTACATTAGTAAAGAGGAATATGTAATAAAAAAAAGGGATATGAGATGGTTTACTGTATGTAAACCATGTCTCATATCCTGTCGGGTTTATGAAGAAGATAGGAAAAGCCGGCAATTGAATTACCGGCTTTTCTGCTATCTAGCGCTGAATTAAATATAAATATCTATATATATGTGTCTCACTGACATATCTATAATATAACGCTGGGAGCGTCACTCTGTCCGAAGCCTTTATAGACTGCACAAGCGCAAGCGCCGGCGCAGTCCGGACCCCACAGAGTGACGCTCCCAAGAGATCGCGGTATACGTAAGTGCTGAACGCACACCGCGATCTCCAACGGAGAAGCAGGGACGAGCCAGGAGGGTGAGTATGCAATACTTACCTGTCCTGTTCCACCGACGCGATTCCGGGCCATGAATGTCCCCCTGCTCCCGGAATCGGCGCCTGCGCAGTCCGTGCTTTCCGGTGCCATTTTCTTGAAGACACACTGCGTGTCTTCAAGAAAATGGCGCCGGAAAGTGCGGACGCCTGTGACGTTCAGTTCAGAGGGCGCGATGACGCGCTTAATGCGCGCCGCCCTCTGACTGAACAGTCACAGTCAGAGGACCCGGAAGACGGAGCGGTGGAACGGGGGACAGATTAATATAGCAAGTGCCGGGGGCCTGAGCTAGCGGCGACTCCGGCACCTGACCCCCACAGCGCGCCGGTGTCCCCGCCTGCTCAGGCCCCCAGCACAGCTGCCCACACTCTCAGCACCACCACGCACAGCCGCCCGCACTCACCACCGCCACGCACAGCCACCCGCACTCACCACTGCCACGCACAGCCGCCCGCACTCACCACCGCCACGCACAGCCGCCCGCACTCACCACGGCCACGCACAGCCACCCGCACTCACCACCGCCACGCACAGCCGCCCGCACTCACCACCGCCACGCACAGCCGCTCGCACTCACCACCACCACGCACACAGCTGCCCACACTCAGCACAGCCGCCCGCGCTCAACACAGCCGCCCGCACTCACCACAGCCGCGCATAGCCACCCGCACTCACCACCGCCACGCACAGCCGCCCGCACTCACCACCGCCACGCACAGCCGCCCGCACTCAGCACAGCCGCCCGCACTCAGCACAGCCGCCCACACTCAGCACAGCCGCCCGCACTCACCACCGCCACGCACAGCCGCCCGCACTCACCACCGCCACGCACAGCCACCCGCACTCACCACAGCCACGCACAGCTGCCCGCACTCAGCACAGCCGCCCGCACTCAGCACAGCCACGCACAGCCACCCGCACTCACCACAGCCACGCACAGCCGCCCGCACTCAGCACAGCCGCCCGCACTCACCACCGCCACGCACAGCCACCCGCACTCACCACCACCATGCACAGCCGCCCGCACTCACCACAGCCATGCACAGCCGCCCGCACTCACCACAGCCGCCCGCACTCAGCACAGCCGCCCGCACTCAGCCGCCCGCACTCACCACAGCCACGCACAGCCACCCGCACTCACCACAGCCACGCACAGCCGCCCGCACTCAGCACAGCCGCCTGCACTCAGCACAGCCGCCCGCACTCAGCACAGCCGCCCGCACTCAGCACAGCCGCACTCGGGCAGTAGAGCCGGAGAGAGAAAGATGGGAGCAACATAAGGCAGAATGGAAACAGGAACAGGCAGAATGGGTACAGCACATTACAACAGAATGGGGGCACAGGATGGGAGCAGCACATGACAGAATGGGGGCACAGGATGCGAGCAGCACATGACAGAATGATTGCGCACGATGGGAGCAGCACATGACAGGATGGGGGTGCAGGATGGGAGCACATGACAGGATGGGGCGCAGGATGGGAGCAGCACATGACAGAATGGGGGCACAGGATGGGAGCATCACATGACAGAATGGGGCACAGGATGGGAGCAGCACATGACAGAATGGGGGCACACACATGACAGGATGCGGGTGTAGGATGGAGCAGCATATGACAGGATGGGGGCGCAGGATGGGAGCACATGACAGGATGGGGATGCAAGATGGAGCAGCACATGACAGGATGGGGATGCAGGATGGAGCAGCACATGACAGGATGGGAGAGCAAGATGAGAGCAGCACATACCAGGATGGAGGCCATATACCAATATAAATGCTCGCCACCCGGGCGTAGAACGGGTTCAATAGCTAGTATATATATATATATACGGTATATATATATATATATATATATATAGACTGTATATATGCTTTTAAGAATATTTGAGCCAATGGATCCATGATATGTCCATTTTGCCCGCCTGCGAGAAAAAAAAAATCGCCGTACGGAAGCCATATGGATGCCATACGGATGACACACGGATAAATTTGTGCATAAAAATCGCATTGATTGCGGAACACTGTATTTTCATATGCCTAGTGTGACGCCGGCCTAATATGGCATTTTTTCCCTTCTGAGCTTTGCACTGTGCCTCAAAAGTAGTTTTCGACCACATATGGGGTGAACTCAGGAGAAATTGCAAAACAAATTTTGGTCTCCATTTTCTCCTGTTACTCTTGTGAAAAATGCAAAATTTGGAGCTAAAAAAGATTTTTTTTGGGAAAAATGTATGATTTTTTTTTTTCACGGCTTAACGTTACAAATTTTTGTGAAGCACCTGTCGGTTCAAAATGCTCACTACACATTTAGATAAAATCTCTAAGGGGTCTAGTTCCCAAACTGGTATCACTTGTGGGGGGTTTCCACTGTTTAGGCACATCAGGGGCTCTCCAAACACAACATGGCATCAGCTAATTATTCCAGTAAGTTTTACTTTCAAAAAGTCAAATGGCACTCCTTCCATTCGAAGCCCTGCCATGCACTCAAACAGCTGTTTTCCTCCACATATTGGGTATCTGCGTGCTCAGGAGAAATTGCACACCAAATTATATGGAGCAATTTCTCCTTTTACCCTTATGAAAATGCAAAATTTGGAGCTAAAATAGATTTATCTGGAAAAAATGTGATTTTTTTTTATTTTCACGGCTCTACATTATAAACTTCTGTGAAGCGCATGTGGGTTCAAGGTGCTCAATACACATTTAGAAAAGTTCCCAAGGGGTCTAGTTTCCAAAATGGTGTCACTTGTGGGGGTTTCCATTGTTTAGGCACATTAGGGGCTCTCCCAACGTTACGTGGCATCTGCTACTTATTCCAATAAATTTTACTTTCAAAATGTCAAATGGCGCTCCTTCCCTTCCAAGCCCTGCCGTGCACTGTCATGGTTCACGGGGAGGATACCTTTATCATCCCCGCCACTCTCACCAATTTGTCATGAACAGGGGTTGTTTGGTTGCCCAGTTCTTTTCTAAAGGGGATTTATCTACATTCCAATTTACAGTTCCGGTTTGGCATTTTCAGCTCTCTGGAGCTCCCCTTACCCTCAGGTCAGACGGGGTACTGCACCTAGGATAATTAGTCGCCAGAAAGGCTGCCTTACTTTGTACTGGCTAATCGACACACTGCAGCGAGGGCAATGTGACTATTCCCACTCAGGCGGGAACAACAATCATCAACGCCGCAGTCGCTACAAAGCCTCCCAAATGCACAGGACAAATCCGCTGCCATCAGCTCCAATTTCTTAATTAATTATGGGTCCGAAGCCAACCCAGACTAGTAGCATAATTCACTTCAGAGGACGTGACAGTTTGTTATAGAGCAAGGAGAGACAAAGTTAGTAATTTTATATATTTTACTCTGAAAAGGTAGGCAGTGTTTACAGAAGTATAAAAAGGTATTATAAAAGTAGACAAGTATCGTATGTACAGTAGAATTGAAAATAAAATGGGATTAAAGCTGAAAAACACTTACATTTCGTTCATATCATGTCAACTCATGGCTGACCATGTGCTGTGGGAGATGGGCACACATGTAGATGCATCACACATCTGTCTCGCAGCTAGACCCGGGACAAAAGACCAGTGAAGACTGCCATCTCACTCAGTTATCTCCGTGCCCAAAACCAAGTCACTCCCCCTGTGGTGACCTCACTCAGAGGCTGAATACTCCCCTTTCTTAGAGTTATGAAAAACCATTTCTATACATAACTCGCTGGATGAACCTTGTATGACAATGACACAATGATCAGGATGTTCACCACGTCAGGGGGGTTCTTTTAAGTATAAACACGGTGTAGTTACATGACCTGCTTATGGAGAAATCCGTTCCTTGCATTCCGTTACGTGTATCTCCTAGCGATTTTAGTGAGTTATAGATGTCTTGGTGGACATCCAGAATATGTAATCCTTATATCTCTAGCCCTGTACGGTGCCAGTATACATAATTTTTAAAGAACAATAGAGTCCCATGCAGTTTGGAAAGTGGTTGTACCAGTTTTGGCTGGTATTAGGCGGGAGGGGAAATGAGGAGTGTAGGGAGACTGGCTTTCACAGCACAGAGCCATAAAAATTCTTCAGTGAATGTGCTGGCACACTGGCCTCACATTACAGCCATATAGCAGGGGGTCGGGAGTTGCCTGCAGGCTAAGAGAGAAGGAGAGCTTTCTAGGCAGAGTGAAGAGTGGGGGTCGGAAAAGCCCACAGCATGTGTCTGAAAAGCCATGGGCCTTTTAGGTTTATACTCAAAACATGGCATATTCATATTATCGT
This sequence comes from Ranitomeya variabilis, assembly GCF_051348905.1. Classification (NCBI taxonomy): domain Eukaryota; kingdom Metazoa; phylum Chordata; class Amphibia; order Anura; family Dendrobatidae; genus Ranitomeya; species Ranitomeya variabilis. The sequence goes on from NC_135235.1 coordinate 492,214,473, forward strand.
GACATGCACCCAAACAGTTGTTTTCCTCCACATATTGGGCATCTGCGCACTCAGGAGAAATTGCGCACCAAATTGTATGGAACAATTTCTCCTTTTACCCTTATGAAAATGCAAAATTTGGAGCTAAAAAAGATTTATCTGGGAAAAATTTGATTTTTTTTTTATTTTCACGGCTCTACATTATAAACTTCTGTGAAGAACCTGTGGGTTCCAGCTGCCTGATACACATCTACATAAGTTTACAAAGGGGTCTAGTTTCCAAAATAGTGTCACTTGTGGGGGATTTTCACAGTTTAGGCACATCAGGGGTCTCCAAATACGACATGGCATTTGCTAATTATTCCAGTAAATACTACTTTCAAAAAGTCAAATGGTGCTCCTTCCTTCCAAGCCCTGCCATGCACCCAAACAGTTGTTTTCCTCCAAATATTGGGTATTTGTGCACTCAGGATAAATTGCACAACAAATTGTATGGTGAATTTTCTCCTGTTACCTTTGCAAAAGTGAAAAAAAATAGGTCTAAAGGTAAATTTTTGTGAAAGAAAAGTAAATGTTTATTTTTTCCTTCCACATTCCAAAAATTACTGTAAGGGTATGTGTCCACGTTCAGGATTGCATCAGGATTTGGTCAGGATTTTACGTCAGTATTTGTAAGCCAAAACCAGGAGTGGGTGATAAATGCAGAATTGGTGAATGTGTTTCTATTATACTTTTCCTCTAATTGTTCCACTCCTGGTTTTGGCTTACAAATACTGATGGAAAATCCTGACCAAATCCTAATGCAATCCTGAACGTGGACACATACCCTAAAGTACCTGAAGGGTTAAAAAAACTTCTTGAATGTGGTTTTGAGTACCTTGAGGGGTGCAGTTTTTAGAATGGTGTAACTTTTTGCTATTTTCTGTCACATAGGCCCCTCAAAGTCACTTCAAATGAGAGGTGGTCCCTAAAAAAGTGGTTTTGCAAATTTTGTTGTAAAAATGAGAAAGCGCTGGTCAACTTTTAACCCTTATAATTTCCTAACACAAAAAAATTATGTTTCAAAAATTGTGCTGATGTAAAGTAGACATGTGGGAAATGTTATGTATTACCTATTTTGTGCTATATGACTCTCTAGTTTCAGGGCATAAAAATTAAAAGTTTGAAAATTGCGAAATTTTTGCCAAATTTCCATTTTTTTCACAAATAAATGCAAGTCATATCAGAGAAATTTTACCACTATCATGAAGTACAATATGTCACAAGAAAACTGTCAGAATCCGTGAGATCC